>NC_091283.1:612124982-613433732 GCF_032444005.1 Ranitomeya imitator | reverse complement strand
TCGGAAGAGGTGAGTCTTCAGGTTCTTTTTGAAGGTTTCTATGGTAGGCGAGAGTCTGATGTGTTGGGGTAGAGAGTTCCAAAGTATGGGGGAAGCACGGGAGAAGTCTTGGATGCGGTTGTGGGAAGAAGAGATGAGAGGGGAGTAGAGAAGGAGGTCTTGAGAGGATCGGAGGTTGCGTGTAGGTAGGTACCAGGAGACGTAAGAAATGTGAAGATTGTTCCAGCTCCTTTTCGATTAAAAGTCCTTTATAGACCATGTGATCTGAAGTTTCATTGTGATTTGCTAAAGCATTGTATATATACTTCCTCTGCATTTGTGTTACACAAAACAGGAGGAAAACAGTGAGTGTTTAAAAGTAGTACACAATTTTATTACAAAGATACATTAAACCACATACATTTAAAAAAAACACAGATACAGATACCAAGAGGGAACCTCAAACACACTGGACCGGAGTAGTACAAAACAACTTGTAATACATAGTGATATACTCCACAAATGAAGGATCAATAACCTCCAAAAAGGAGGGAGCCCCCGCCACAGACTGTATCATCTGCCTCTATAACTCAGTGACCAATCCAACCTTAATAGATATAGGTATGGGCTGAGAGACAGTCAAGGAGGGGGTTAATGTGAGGAGAGTGGAGAGGCATAAGTAACCAGCTCAAATAGCGTTAAAGCAAGCCCCACCAAATGACACTGCTCACAACCGGTTCTTACCACAGGTGCTGAGGAGCCCAAGAATCGGGGAATGCCCCCGACGCGCGTTTCGCTGTGAGTCCGCTCGCTATTTCAAGGGGGAGTGTCCCTTTGTGTCACGTCGGGACCTTATATCCCATAATTCGCCAGTCACATGTCCAACATGTGACCGGAAGAGAATCAGCGGCTGAGAGTGAACTGCGCATGCGCCCGCAGCCAGCCTCCCCGCAACCACCCGATCCGGCCAGTGCCTGGAGCCAGACGAGCAGGCGCATGGCGTCGCCATGGAAACCCGGTCGCCGGGCCACAGACACTAAGCGGCCGGATACAGGAGGCGCAAGGAGCGGAGCCAGCGGGCGCACGCGCACCACAGCCCGGAGGAAGTGAGACGCCAGGAATGATGTACCACCAATGTGCCCATAATATTACAAAGTAAACGGTCACACTATATAAATATAAGGAGCATGAATGGGACACAAGAATGAATATCATAATACCAACACGTCAATGTAATTAAAAACGTAAACGATCCTCATAAATGAATAAATGCTGAAGACATGAATGGGACAGGTCCTTGGTCTGTGACACATGCAGATGGCAGCAGGTATTTCATAATATTTGATTCGTCCATCTCCAATAAATTGTAGAAAAATCCATAATCATAGAAAAGAACAAAATCTAATAACAGAAAAATAAAACACAATAAGAAAAACGCCATAAACGAACAAAGGAACAACAAAAAGCATAAAATGGAGGGGAAAGAAGGGACTCATAATTAACCATTATATATTACTACAGGAATGGGGCAAAGTTCAAGGCCTCATTGAGACCGTTGGGTCTGACAGTGTCCAAAGTAACTATCCATTTTAGCTCACGCTGAGCAAGGAGGCGTTTAATATTACCACCCCTTATTCCGGTATGGACCAAGTCTATCCCTCTAACCTTAAAACATCTAGGGTCACAATTGTGAACTTCCCTAAAATGCCTAGGGATAGTCTGCAATTCAGATATATCCTCCACTGTCTTGGCCGCGCCAATGCCCCGCACATGTTCCCTCACTCTCACTCTTAATTCCCTGGATGTAAGACCCACATATATCAGTGGGCAACTGCATGTGGCATAGTATATCACATTCTTGCTACTGCAAGAAATGTAGTCCCTAATCTGATATTCTTTTTTGCCATCCGCAGAGTGAAAGGAGGTACTGCGCAGGACATTGGCGCAGGCAAGACAGTGGCCGCAGCTATAACAACCCATAATACGTCGCGATGAGCCAAACACGCTGGTGGTTGGTGCCGAGTAATGACTCTTGACCAGAAGGTCCTTCAATTTTCTGGCCCTACGTGGGGTCATCTGTGGGCAGTCGGACAGGAAAGGACCCAGGGAGGGCTCTGTGCCTAAAATGCGCCAATGTTTATTCAAAATAGCTCTTATGTTGTCCCACTCATGATTGTATTCTGATATGAAACGTATTGTTCCATTAGCACAACTCTTGTCTCGTTTGTTATACAACAAATGGTTACGTGATGTAGATTTGGCCCTATTATACCCGTATCGAACACACCGTTTGCTGTATCCCCTCTGTTTAAAACGCTCACTCAAATCATTAGCCTGTTGCTCAAAAGTATGATCAGTAGAGCAGATCCGCCTCATCCGGAGGAACTGTCCAACCGGGACGGCCCTAATCGTGGCTTGGCTGTGCCCTGATGACGCATGGACTAATGCATTAACTGCTGTTGTTTTACGGAACACATCCATCTCAATAAATGTATCAGGACCTACCTTTAGACAAATGTCTAAAAAATCAATGGTGTGTGGATCATATTTATAGGTTAACCTGATATTAAATGCATTAGAATTGAGCACAGCCATAAAATCCCCGAGCTGCTGCACCGTTCCACGCCAAAAAAACAAAACATCATCTATATAGCGTAACCAGCACAGCACATGGTCGGCGGCCCCTGCCCCCGCGTCACCAAATACCAACCTCTCCCAGAAACCCAGAAAGAGGTTGGCGTACGCGGGCGCACAGGCCGCACCCATGGCTGCGCCACGCTTTTGTTGGTAAAATAGATCTTTAAACGTAAAAAAATTATGCGTCAAAACGAATTGCAGCAGCTCGAGGATAAGCTCACACAACGGGCCGTCAAGGTCGGAGGCCCCCAGAAAGAAGCGGACCGCTCACAGGCCGTCGGTGTGGTCAATACAGGTATAAAGGGCCTCCACGTCAGCTGTCACAAGAAGAGTCCCATCATCCACAGAGACCCCGTCAACCCTAGTTAGGACGTCCGTTGTGTCCTTAACAAAGGATGGTAGTGTTTCAACTAGTGTTTTCAGATAGTAATCGATAAATCTACATGTCGGGTCACACAGACCTTGCATCCCTGACACAATCGGACGTCCAGGGGGGTTAACGAGGTCTCTGTGGATTTTCGGGAGGAGGTAAAAGGTCGGGACCCTCGGGAACTCCACCGCCAGGCCATCTAACACTTTTTTGTTGATTATACCCTCATCAAATGCACGGTGCAGAATTTTCTGCAGCTGCACCGAGAAGGAGACCACCGGATTATGGGTAAGTTTAGCATAAACTGTTTCATTCCGAAGTTGTTTGAATGCTTCTCTTTCATATTTTTCCACCGGCCAGACCACGATGTTTCCCTCCTTGTCCGCTGCCTTAAAGACAACATCTTTAAACGATTGCAACTGGCGAATAGCCTCTCTTTCGCACCTTGTAAGATTATCACGCTGTCTACGTGTGGAGAGTTTTCTAAAGTCCTCCATTACAAGTTTAGTGAATACCTCCACTGCGGGGCTAATGTTGTGGATTCTGTTTTTGGGCTCCCTCTGGTGGTTACAGATGGTACTGGGTGACTTGTGTTCTCTGCGGTCTCTGGTGTCCACCTGTTCTATCAGGATATGGGAGTTTCCTATTTAACCTGGCTTTCTTGTCATTTCCTCGCCGGCGATCAATGTAATCAGTGTGTCTTGTTACCTCTGCTTTCCGCTTCTGTAATCATCAGGACAAGCTAAGTTTTTGATTTTCCTGTTCCACGTTTTGCTTTATTTTTGTTTTAGTCCAGCTTGCAGTTATGTGATTCCTTGTTGCTGGTTGCTCTAGTGGGCTGATATTACTCCTCATGTTCCATGAGTTGGCACATGAGTTCAGGTAATTTCAGGATGGTTTTTTGTAGGGTTTTTCGCTGACCGCGCAGTTCACTTTTGTATCCTCTGCTATCTAGTTTTAGCGGGCCTCATTTTGCTGAATCTGTTTTCATTACTACGTATGTGCTTTCCTCTCATTTCACCGTCATTACATGTGGGGGGCTGCTATTTCTGTGGGGTGTTTCTCTGGAGGCAAGAGAGGTCTTTGTTTCTTCTAATAGGGGAAGCTAGTCCTTCGGCTGGCGCGAGACGTCTAGAATCATCGTAGGCACGTTCCCCGACTACTGCTAGTGTTGTGAATTAGGTTCAGGATCGCGGTCAGCTCAGTTTCCATCACCCTAGAGCTTGTTCTGTTTTTTGTGTGCTTGTCCTTTTGTGATCCCCTGCCATTGGGATCATGACAGTATCGCCGGCCAGAAAAGTGGTATTGGCTGAAGTACGAGGAAAAGTAGTCTGAGGAAGTTTTTTTTTTTTTTTCCTTCCCTCCTTCCCTCAGAGTTTGCTGCCTAGCCTTAATTACAGCCTGGCTGTGTCTTACCCCCTCTTACTCCTTGAATGGCTCTGACCTCAGCTGTTTATCATGGACGTCCAGAGTTTGGCTTCCAGCCTGAATAATCTTGCTGCTAAGGTTCAAAATATACAAGATTTTGTTGTACATGCTCCTATGTCTGAACCTAGAATTCCTATCCCAGAGTTTTTTTCTGAAGATAGATCTAGTTTTCTGAATTTTAGGAACAATTGCAAGTTGTTTCTTTCTTTGAAATCTCGCTCCTCTGGAGACCCTGCTCAGCAAGTCAAAATTGTAATATCTTTCCTGCGGGGTGACCCTCAGAATTGGGCATTTGCATTGGCACCAGGGGATCCTGCGTTGCTCAATGTGGATGCGTTTTTTCTGGCATTGGGTTTGCTCTATGAGGAACCTAACCTAGAGATTCAGGCTGAAAAAACTTTATTGGCTCTCTCTCAGGGGCAAGATGAAGCAGAAATATATTGTCAGAAATTTCGGAGGTGGTCGGTGCTTACTCAGTGGAATGAGTGCGCTCTGGCTGCAAAATTCAGAGATGGCCTTTCTGAGGCCATTAAAGATGTTATGGTGGGGTTCCTGGCGCCTACAGGTCTGAATGAGTCTATGACTATGGCTATTCAGATTGATCGGCGTTTACGGGAGCGCAAACCTGTGCACCATTTGGCGGTGTCTTCTGAACAGGCACCTGAGACAATGCAATGTGATAGAATTCAGTCCAGAAGTGAACGGCAAAACTATAGGCGGAAAAATGGGTTGTGTTTTTATTGTGGTGATTCAGCTCATGTTATATCAGCATGCTCTAAACGCACAAAAAAGGTTGATAAGTCTGTTGCCATTAGTACTTTACAGTCTAAGTTCATTCTGTCTGTGACTCTGATTTGTTCTTTATCAGCCATTTCCGTCGATGTCTATGTGGATTCAGGCGCTGCCCTGAGTCTTATGGATTGGTCATTTGCCAACCACTGTGGGTTTAGTCTGGAGCCTCTGGAAGTCCCTATTCCTTTGAAAGGAATTGACTCTACACCTTTGGCTATGAATAAACCTCAGTACTGGACACACGTGACCATGCGTATGACTCCCATTCATCAGGAGGTGATTCGCTTCCTGGTACTATATAATTTACATGATGTCTTAGTGCTTGGTCTGCCATGGTTACAAACTCATAACCCAGTCTTGGACTGGAAAACGATGTCTGTGTTAAGCTGGGGATGTCAGGGGGTTCATGATGATGCACCTCCGATTTCTATCGCTTCATCTACTCCTTCTGAGGTTCCTGTATTTTTGTCTGATTATCGGGATGTTTTTGAGGAGCCTAAGCTCAATTCGCTTCCTCCTCACAGGGATTGCGATTGTGCTATAGATTTGATTCCTGGCAGTAAATTTCCTAAAGGTCGTTTGTTCAATCTGTCAGTGCCAGAGCATACTGCTATGCGGGATTATGTTAAGGAGTCCTTGGAAAAGGGACATATCCGTCCATCTTCATCTCCTTTGGGAGCAGGTTTTTTTTTCGTGGCCAAAAAAGATGGTTCCTTGAGGCCTTGTATAGATTATCGTCTTTTGAATAAGATTACGGTCAAATATCAGTATCCTTTGCCATTGTTGACTGATTTGTTCGCTCGCATTAAGGGGGCTAAATGGTTCACTAAGATTGATCTTCGGGGTGCGTATAATCTTGCGCGGATTAAGCAGGGTGATGAGTAGAAAACCGCATTTAATACGCCTGAGGGCCATTTTGAGTATTTGGTGATGCCTTTTGGACTTTCTAATGCTCCTTCTGTCTTCCAGTCCTTTATGCACGATATTTTCCGTGAATATCTGGATAAATTTATGATTATGTATTTGAATGATGTTTTGGTTTTTTCTGATGACTGGGAGTCCCATGTTCAGCAGGTCAGGAAGGTGTTTCAGGTCCTGCGGGCCAATTCTTTGTTTGTAAAAGGTTCAAAGTGTCTCTTTGGAGTCCAGAAGATTTCTTTTTTGGGGTATATTTTTTCCCCTTCTACTATTGAGATGGATCCCGTCAAGGTTCAAGCTATTTGTGACTGGACACAGCCTACATCTCTTAAGAGTCTACAGAAGTTCTTGGGCTTTGCTAATTTTTATCGTCGTTTCATAACTAATTTTTCTAGTGTTGTTAAGCCTTTGACGGATCTGACTAAGAAGGGTGCTGATGTTGCTGATTGGTCTCCTGCGGCTGTGGAGGCCTTTCAGGAACTTAAGCGCCGGTTTTCTTCTGCTCCTGTGTTGCGTCAGCCAGATGTTTCGCTTCCTTTTCAGGTTGAGGTTGATGCTTCTGAGATTGGAGCGGGGGCGGTTTTGTCACAGAGAAGCTCCGATTGCTCGGTGATGAAGCCATGTGCTTTCTTTTCTAGAAAGTTTTCGCCCACTGAGCGGAATTATGATGTTGGTAATCGTGAGCTTTTGGCCATGAAGTGGGCATTTGAGGAGTGGCGTCATTGGCTTGAGGGTGCTAGACATCGTGTGGTGGTCTTGACTGATCACAAAAATCTGATTTACCTTGAGTCTGCCAAGCGTCTGAATCCTAGACAGGCTCGTTGGTCACTGTTTTTCTCCCGTTTTGATTTTGTGGTTTCATATCTGCCAGGTTCAAAGAATGTGAAGGCGGATGCTGTTTCTAGGAGTTTTGTGCCTGATTCCCCTGGAAATTCTGAGCCCACTGGTATCCTTAGGGATGGGGTGATTTTGTCGGCTGTCTTCCCAGACTTGCGACGTGCTTTGCAGGAGTTTCAGGCGGATAAACCTGATCGTTGTCCGCCTGAAAGACTGTTTGTTCCGGATAATTGGACCAGTAGAGTCATCTCCGAGGTCCATTCTTCTGCGTTGGCAGGTCATCCTGGAATATTTGGTACTAGAGACTTGGTGGCCAGGTCTTTTTGGTGGCCTTCCTTGTCGAGGGATGTGCGTTCTTTTGCGCAGTCTTGTGAAGTTTGCGCTCGGGCTAAGCCTTGCTGTTCTCGGGCCAGTGGATTGTTGTCACCTTTGCCTATCCCGAAGAGGCCTTGGACGCACATTTCCATGGACTTTATTTCGGATCTCCCTGTCTCTCAAAAAATGTCCGTCATCTGGGTTGTGTGTGACCGCTTTTCTAAGATGGTTCATCTGGTCCCCTTGCCTAAGTTACCTTCCTCCTCTGAGTTGGTCCCTCTGTTTTTTCAGAACGTGGTTCGTTTGCATGGGATTCCGGAGAACATTGTTTCTGACAGGGGATCCCAGTTTGTGTCTAGATTTTGGCGGACGTTCTGTGCTAAGATGGGCATTGATTTGTCCTTTTCGTCTGCATTCCATCCTCAGACGAATGGCCAGACGGAACGAACTAATCAGACCTTGGAAACTTATTTAAGGTGTTTTGTTTCTGCTGATCAAGATGACTGGGTTACCTTTTTGCCGCTTGCCGAATTTGCCCTTAATAATCGGGCTAGTTCTGCTACCTTGGTTTCTCCTTTCTTTTGTAATTCGGGGTTTCATCCTCGTTTTTCCTCTGGTCAGGTGGAGCCTTCTGATTGTCCTGGAGTGGACATGGTGGTGGATAGGTTGCATCAGATTTGGAGTCATGTGGTGGACAATTTGAAGTTGTCCCAGGAGAGGGCTCAGCAGTTTGCTAATCGCCGTCGCCGCGTGGGTCCTCGACTTCGTGTTGGGGACTTGGTGTGGTTGTCTTCTCGTTTTGTTCCTATGAAGGTCTCTTCTCCTAAGTTCAAGCCTCGGTTTATCGGTCCCTATAGGATCTTGGAAATTCTTAACCCTGTGTCGTTTCGTTTGGATCTCCCGGCATCGTTTGCTATTCATAATGTGTTCCATCGGTCGTTGTTGCGGAAGTATGAGGTACCTGTTGTTCCTTCGCTTGAGCCTCCTGCTCCGGTGCTGGTGGAGGGAGAATTGGAGTATGTTGTGGAGAAGATCTTGGATTCTCGTGTTTCCAGACGGAAACTTCAGTATTTGGTCAAGTGGAAGGGTTATGGTCAGGAGGATAATTCTTGGGTGGTTGCCTCTGATGTTCATGCTGCTGATTTGGTCCGTGCATTTCATAGGGCTCATCCTGGTCGCCCTGGTGGTTCTCGTGAGGGTTCGGTGACCCCTCCTCAAGGGGGGGGTACTGTTGTGGATTCTGTTTTTGGGCTCCCTCTGGTGGTTACAGATGGTACTGGGTGACTTGTGTTCTCTGCGGTCTCTGGTGTCCACCTGTTCTATCAGGATATGGGAGTTTCCTATTTAACCTGGCTTTCTTGTCATTTCCTCGCCGGCGATCAATGTAATCAGTGTGTCTTGTTACCTCTGCTTTCTGCTTCTGTAATCATCAGGACAAGCTAAGTTTTTGATTTTCCTGTTCCACGTTTTGCTTTATTTTTGTTTTAGTCCAGCTTGCAGTTATGTGATTCCTTGTTGCTGGTTGCTCTAGTGGGCTGATATTACTCCTCATGTTCCATGAGTTGGCACATGAGTTCAGGTAATTTCAGGATGGTTTTTTGTAGGGTTTTTCGCTGACCGCGCAGTTCACTTTTGTATCCTCTGCTATCTAGTTTTAGCGGGCCTCATTTTGCTGAATCTGTTTTCATTACTACGTATGTGCTTTCCTCTCATTTCACCGTCATTACATGTGGGGGGCTGCTATTTCTGTGGGGTGTTTCTCTGGAGGCAAGAGAGGTCTTTGTTTCTTCTAATAGGGGAAGCTAGTCCTTCGGCTGGCGCGAGACGTCTAGAATCATCGTAGGCACGTTCCCCGGCTACTGCTAGTGTTGTGAATTAGGTTCAGGATCGCGGTCAGCTCAGTTTCCATCACCCTAGAGCTTGTTCTGTTTTTTGTGTGCTTGTCCTTTTGTGATCCCCTGCCATTGGGATCATGACAGGCTAAGGGACAAGGGGGGAAACCTCGTGGACTTAGGAATAATTGCCGGCGGAAACTCACCTTTTGGTGTATTTGTTTGCTCATCCAATAATTCCTCCAAAATCCGGAGGGTATCCTCCTCAGTGCAGCCCAGAGTATCAGATCCATTTCCCAGTCCCGAATGTAACTTCTTCAAAATCAACTTCCTCGAAAATAAGTGGAGGTCCTTTAAGGCTGTAAAGAAATTAAAACCATTAGTCGGCGAGAACGAAAGCCCTTTGCTTAATACGTTTAGTTGGCTCTCAGAGAGGACATGATTAGACAGGTTAACTACCTGTAGTCCCCCCTGGGTCCGGCCATCCGACTGTTGTCCCGCAGGCCCCTTCTTAAAATTTTGTCTTGTAGTCATTTTCCTACTTGTTTGTGGGCCATCACTATCTTTTTCCGGGGGACCCCTTCTTCCCAAATGTCTGTCATCCACAGATATGGTAGATTTATATGATGTAGATCGTGATCTTGACTGTGACTCATTACGGTAATATGGGCGAGAGCGCTCATTCCCATTTCTCCATTTATACATTTTACCAGTCTGTCTATCATTCATGTCACGCTGGAATTTATTGGATTTTGTTAGTTGAATATCCTCGACCCATTTTTCAACCTCTTTATCAATCTCATTATTAAATTTTTTAAAATTTTCACTCGACATTTCTTTCTTAATATTAGACTGTAGGGCCTCAATATCAACTTCCATCTCCTTTAATGATTTTGCATTCATTTCCTTCAAGATCTCCATAAACCCCACAGAACATTTGCTGGCACATTCCTCCCACCTTTCCTTAATATCACCATCGTCAACTGGGAAAGATGGGAAGACCTGCACCCTGAGGCCCCTGGGAATAAGACCCTTCTGCAGGTATTTGTCCAAAAAGGCATGGTTCCACCAAACCTTAGTGCGTTTCCTCAATAAGTCCTTAAATTCAGCCATATTTTCCTGTAAACCCTTAGAATTCCCCTCCACGCCCAATTCATTGGTATCTTTAAAAACGCTATCAATTTGCGTGAGCCATGTGCCGTCACGGGCTCGAAAGTCCATTGTTATAACGCTGGGACCTGCTGTGAAAGACACAGAAATAATTAACAATATACAAAAACCCAGACTCATGGTAATGGGTGACCCAAGAATAAATCCCGGCCCCTCTAGCTACAACTCCCAATGCATGATATACACAAAACAGGAGGAAAACAGGGAGTGTTTAAAAGTGGTACACAATTTTATTACAAAGATACATTAAACCACATACATTTAAAAAAACACAGATACAGATACCAAGAGGGAACCTCAAACACACTGGACCGGAGTAGTACAAAACAACTTGTAATACATAGTGATATACTCCACAAATGAAGGATCAATAACCTGCAAAAAGGAGGGAGCCCCCGCCACAGACTGTATCATCTGCCTTTATAACTCAGTGACCAATCCAATCTTAATAGATATAGGTATGGGCTGAGAGACAGTCAAGGAGGGGGTTAATGTGAGGAGAGTGGAAAGGCATAAGTAACCAGCTCAAATAGCGTTAAAGCAAGCCCCACCAAATGACACTGCTCACAACCGGTTCTTACCACAGGTGCTGAGGAGCCCAAGAATCGGGCAATGCCCCCGACGCGCGTTTCGCTGTGAGTCCGCTCGCTTTTTCAAGGGGGAGTGTCCCTTTGTGTCAGGTCGGGACCTTATATCTCATAATTCGCCGGTCACATGTCCAACATGTGACCGGAAGAGAATCAGCGGCTGAGAGTGAACGGCGCATGCGCCCGCGGCCAGCCTCCCCGCAACCACCCGATCCGGCCAGTGCCTGGAGCCAGACGAGCAGGCGCATGGCGTCGCCATGGAAACCCGGTCGCCGGGCCACAGACACTAAGCGGCCGGATACAGGAGGCGCAAGGAGGGGAGCCAGCGGGCGCACGCGCACCACAGCCCGGAGGAAGTGAGACGCCAGGAATGATGTGCCACCAATGTGCCCATAATATTACAAAGTAAACGGTCACACTATATAAATATAAGGAGCATGAATGGGACACAAGAATGAATATCATAATACCAACACATCAATGTAATTAAAAACGTAAACGATCCTCATAAATGAATAAATGCTGAAGACATGAATGGGACAGGTCCTTGATCCGTGACACATGCAGATGGCAGCAGGTATTTCATAATATTTGATTCGTCCATCTCCAATAAATTGTAGAAAAATCCATAATCATAGAAAAGAACAAAATCGGAATAAGGGGTGGTAATATTAAACGCCTCCTTGCTCAGTGTGAGCTAAAATGGATAGTTACTTTGGACACTGTCAGACCCAACGGTCTCAATGAGGCCTTGAACTTTGCCCCATTCCTGTAGTAATATGTAATGGTTAATTATGAGTCCCTTCTTTCCCCTCCATTTTATGCTTTTTGTTGTTCCTTTGTTCGTTTGTGGCGTTTTTCTTATTGTGTTTTATTTTTCTGTTATTAGATTTTGTTCTTTTCTATGATTATGGATTTTTCTACAATTTATTGGAGATGGACGAATCAAATATTATGAAATACCTGCTGCCATCTGCATGTGTCACGGATCAAGGACCTGTCCCATTCATGTCTTCAGCATTTATTCATTTATGAGGATCGTTTACGTTTTTAAAGGGAACCTGTCACCCCATTTTTTCAGATTGAGATATAAATACTGTTAACTGCACGGGGCTTCAGGAAAATGGCCGCGGGATGCCGCGCGTGCGCAGAAGAGATCGCGGCGGCTAGTTTGCATCTCGACTTTGGGAAAATGGCCGCCGCGATCTCTTCTGCGCACGCGCGGCATCCCGCGGCCATTTTCCTGAAGCCCCGTGCAGCAGAGCACTCCATCTTCGCACGCGCAGCCCCAGGAAGATGGCCGCCCCCACCGATGCAAGGGATTACAGCGCAGATCACGCGCTGCTTCTTCACGTGCGCGCAGTGGATTCGTCACTGCGACATGCGCACACCACTACGCCACCAACGGAAAGCTGGGGAACAAAAGAGCGATGTCACCACGCCCACCTGACCAGACCAGCCTGATTGACAGGCGAAAACGGCGACTTTGGTAATGTATTTCTCAGCATAGGTGGGGAATCAGGGTACACTACATACACTATAGTAACGCACAGCGCAGGCCCTATTTAACAGTATTTATATCTCAATCTGAAAAAACGGGGTGACAGGTTCCCTTTAATTACATTGACGTGTTGGTATTATGATATTCATTCTTGTGTCCCATTCATGCTCCTTATATTTATATAGTGTGACCGTTTACTTTGTAATATTATGGGCACATTGGTGGTACATCATTCCTGGCGTCTCACTTCCTCCGGGCTGTGGTGCGCGTGCGCCCGCTGGCTCCCCTCCTTGGAGTATATCACTATGTATTACAAGTTGTTTTGTACTACTCCGGTCCAGTGTGTTTGAGGTTCCCTCTTGGTATCTGTATCTGTGTTTTTTTAAATGTATGTGGTTTAATGTATCTTTGTAATAAAATTGTGTACTACTTTTAAACACTCCCTGTTTTCCTCCTGTTTTGTGTATATCATGCATTGGGAGTTGTAGCTAGAGGGGCCGGGATTTATTCTTGGGTCACCCGTTACCATGAGTCTGGGTTTTTGTATATTGTTAATTATTTCTGTGTCTTTCACAGCAGGTCCCAG
Organism: Ranitomeya imitator; assembly: GCF_032444005.1. NCBI lineage: Eukaryota > Metazoa > Chordata > Amphibia > Anura > Dendrobatidae > Ranitomeya > Ranitomeya imitator. Next base: position 613,420,780 of record NC_091283.1, on the reverse strand, counting down.
CGATAGGAAGCCAGTGAAGGGCTTGACATAGGGGAGAGGCTGGGGAATAGCGGGGAGACAGGTAGATTAGTCAGGCAGCAGAGTGTAGGATGGATTGGAGTGGTGCCAGAGTGCTAGAGGGGAGTCCAGAGAGTAGGAGGTTGCAGTAGTCGAGGCGAGAGATGATAAGGGCGTGCACTAGTGTTTTTGCGGTGTCGCGGTCAAGGAAAGCACGGATCCGGGAAATATTTTTGAGTTTGAGACGGCAGGAGGAGGCAAGGGCTTGGATATGTGGCTTGAAAGAGAGGGCAGAGTCGAGGATCACCCCGAGGCATCGGGCGTGTGGGATTGGAGAAAGTGAGCAGCCATTGACATTGATGGATAGGTCTGTTGGAGGGGTAGAGTGAGATGGGGAAAGATGATGAACTCTGTTTTGTCCATGTTCAGTTGTAGAAAGCGAGCAGAAAAGAAGGCTGAAATAGCAGACAGGCAGTGCGGGATTTTGGTAAGTAAGGAGGTGTGGTCAGGTCCGGATAGGTAGATCTGTGTGTCATCAGCGTAGAGATGGTACTGCATACCGTGGGATTCTATGAACTGTCCCAGGCCGAAAGTGTAGATGGAGAAGAGTAGGAGTTCTAGAACAGAGCCTTGAGGAACATCGACTGACAAGGGGCGAAGTGAGGAGGTGATGTGGGAGAGGGAGACACTAAATGTTCGGTCTGTCAGATATGACGAGATCCAGGAAAGGGCCAAGTCTGTGATGCCAAGAGATGAGAGGATTTGTAGCAGAAGGGAGAGGTCCACAGTGTCGAAGGCAGAAGACAGGTCCAGGAGAAGGAGGACAGAGTAGTGTCGCTTGCTCCTGGCAGTTAGTAGGTCATTGGTGACTTTAGTTAGGGCAGTTTCAGTTGAGCGATGGGAACGGAAGCCAGATTGTAACCGATCAAAGAGGGAGCAGGAGGAGAGGTGGGAGGACAGTTCAAGATGGACGTGTTGCTCCAGCAATTTGGAGGCATAAGGGAGAAGAGATATCGGGCGATAGCTAAACACAGAGGATGGGTTGAGGGAGGGCTTTTTGAGGATGGGTGTGATCTTGGCATGCTTGAAGTATGAGGGGAAGACACCTATTGTGAGTGATAGGTTGAAGAGGTGCGTTAGGGTTGGGATGAAGACCGTGGAAAGGTTAGGGATGCGGTGGGACGGGAGTGGGTCGACCGTGCAGGTGGTGATCAGGTTTTTAAATATATCAGATAGGGATTGGATACATCAGTTAGGACTGCTCGGATATGGGTATACCTTGACGTTTGGTGGACAGCTTAGTATACATTTTTTGTAAAAAACGTATCAACCAAATACCCTGTTTTTTACATCTTTTTACTAGCACTTGCGGATTACTGTGATTTTTTGAAACTGAGTGTTTTTGGTTCTACTATGCTCTTTTGTGTCTTCAAGTTTCTTGGTGGTGGGTGAACATATTCCTACAGACTTGTTCACTGTGCAAGTAGCCCATGTGTTCCTGTTTCCATAATTGTTCTCTTGTGTCTACAAGACTAGGGAGTTACCCACCACTCCTCTTGGGCTATCTCACAAAAGCTGTTCCACTCAGCATGTCCACATGGACTTTTCCTCTCTGAACCCTGTTCACACAGGTAATATACAGATGATCAGGTTTTTAAATACATCAGATAGGGATTGCATACATCAGTTAGGAAAGCTCTGATATGGGTATACCTTGACGTTTGGTGGAGCAGCTTAGTACACATTTTTTGCAAAAAACGTATCAACCAAATACCCTGTTTTTTACATCTTTTTATTAGTACTTGCGGATTACTGTGATTTTTTGAAACTGAGTGTTTTTGGTTCTACTATGCTCTTTTGTGTCTTCAAGTTTCTTGGTGGTGTGTGAACATGTTCCTACAGACTTGTTCACTGTGCATGTAGCCCATGTGTTCCTGTTCCCATCTCCATAGAGTCCTTCCACACTGTCCCATCTCCACACAAAGACCCCATCACTGACCCATCTGTATTTAAAGCCCCCCCATACTGTCCCATCTCCACACAAAATTCCCTTATACTGCCCCATCTCCACAGTGTCCCCCATACTTCCTCATCTCCATATAAAGCCCCCTATCCAGCCCCAACTCCATATAGAGTCTCCCTATACTGCCCCATCCCCATAGTGTCCCCCTGTGCTTCCCCATCTCCATATAAAGCACCCTATACTACCACATCTCCATACAGACCCTTCCTACACTGTCCTTTCTCCATACTGAACCCTCTTACACTGTCCCATATCCATATAGAACCCTTCTATACTGCCTCATGTCCATACAGAATCCCCCTATTTTGCCGCATCTCCACACAGAACCCCCCTACACTGCCCCATCTTCACACAGAACCTCCCTATACTGCCCCAAGTCCATATAGAACCCTCCTATACTGCCTCTTGTCCATACAGAATCCCCCTATACTGCCACCTCTGCATACAGAAACCCCTACACTGCCCCATCTTCATACAGAACCCCTTAAACTGCCCCATTTCTATATAGAGCCCCAGAGAGAGAGAGAGGTTATGCGTGTGTGTATATGTGCAGTGTATATATATATATATATATATATATATATATACATACACAGTGGGAACGGAAAGTTTCCAGACCCCTTTAAATTTCTCCACTCTGTTTCATTGCAGTCATTTGGTAAATTCAAAAAAGTTCATTTTTTTCTCATTAATGTACACTCTGCACCCCATCTTGACTGAAAAAAATAGAAATATTGAAATTTTTGCAAATTTATTAAAAAAGAAAAACTGCAATATCACATGGTCATGACTAAGTATTCAAGTATTCAGACCCTTTGCTCAGTATTGAGTAGAAGCACCCTTTGAGCTAGTACAGTCATGAGTCTTCTTGGGAATGATGCAACAAGTTTTTCACACCTGGATTTGGGGATCCTCTGCCATTCTTCCTTGCAGATCCTCTCCAGTTCTGTCAGGTTGGATGGTGAACGTTGGTGGACAGCCATTATCAGGTCTCTCCAGAGATGCTCAATTGGGTTTAGGTCAGTGCTCTGGCTGGGCCAGTCAAGAATGGTCACAGAGTTGTTCTGAAGTCACTCCTTTGTTATTTTAGCTGTGTGCTTAGGGTTGTTGTCTTGTTGGAAGGTGAACCTATGCCCAAGTCTGAGGTCCAGAGCACTCTGGAAGAGAATTTCATCCAGGATATCTCTGTACTTGGCCGCATTCCTGTTTCTTTCATTGGCAACGAATCGACCTGTCCCTGCAGCTGAAAAACACCCCCATAGCATGATGTTGCACCACCATGTTTCACTGTTGGGATTGTATTGGGCAGGTGATGAGCAGTGCCTGGTTTTCTCCACACATAATGCTTAGAATTATCACCAAAAAAGTCTATCTTTGTCTCATCAGACTAGAGAATCTTATTTTTCATAGTCTGGCAGTCCTTCTTGTGTTTTTTAGCAAACTCTATGCAGGCTTTCATATGTTTTGCACTGAGGAGAGGCTTCCGTTGGGACACTCTGCCTTAAAGGCCTGACTGGTGGAGGGCTGCAGTGATAGTTGACTTTGTGGAACGTTCTCCCATCTCCCTACTGCATCTCTGGAGCTCAGCCACAGTGATCTTGGGGTTCTTCTTTACGTCTCTCACCAAGGCTCCTCTCCTATGATTGCTCAGTTTGGCTGGACGGCCAGGTCTAGGACGAATTCTGGTGGTCCCAAACTTCTTCCATTTAAGGATTATGGAAGCCAATATGCTCTTAGGAACCTTGAGTATTGCAGAAATTCTGTTGTAACCTTGGCCAGATCTGTGCCTTGCCACAATTCTGTCTCTGAGCTCCTTGGCCAGTTCCTTTGACCTCATTGTTCTCATTTGGTCTGACATGCACTGTGAGCTGTGAGGTCTTATATAGACAGGTGTGTGCCTTTCCAAATCAAGTCCTATCAGTTTAATTAAACACAGCTGGACTTCAATGAAGGAGTAGAACCATCTCAAGGAGGATTACAAAGAAATAGACAGCATGTGACTTAAATATGAATGTCTGAGCAAAGGGTCTGAATACTTATGGCCATGTGATATTTCAGTTTTTCTTTTTTTTTAAATTTCAACATTTCAGGGGGTTTTTTCAGTCAAGATGGGGTGCAGAGTGTACATTAATGAGAAAAAATGAACTTTTTTGAATTTACCAAATGGCTGCTATGAAACAAAGAGTGAAAACTTGAATGGGGTCTGAATACTTTCCCTACCCACTATATACACTGCTCAAAAAATAAAGGGAGCACTTAAACAACAGAATATAACTGCAAGTAAATCAAACTTATGTGAAATCAAACTGTCCACTTAGGAGGCAACACTGATTGACAATCAATGTGACATGCTGTTGTGCAAATGGAATAGACAATAGGTGGAAATTATTGGCAATTATCAAGACACCCTGAATAAAGCAGTGGTTTTGCAGATGGGGACCACAGACCACATCTCAGTACCAATGCTTTCTGGCTGATGTTTTAGTCACTTTTGAATGTTGGTTGTGTCTTCACACTCGTGGAGGCATGAGACGGACTCTATAACCCACACAAGTGACTCAGGTAGTGCAGCTCATCCAGGATGGCACATCAATGTGAGCTGTAGCAAGAAGGTTTGCTGTGTCTGTGAGCATAGTGTCCAGAGGCTGGAGGCACTACCAGGAGACAGGCCAGTAAACCAGGAGATGTGGAGGGGGCCATAGGAGGGCAACAACCCAGCAGCAGGACTGCTACCTCCACCTTTGTGCAAGGAGGAACAAGAGGAACACTGCCAGAGTCCTGCAAAATTACCTCCAGCAAGCTACAAATGTGCATGTGTCTGCACAAATGGTTAGAAACTGACTCCATGAGGATGGCTTGAGTGCCCGACGTCCACAGATGGGGGTTGTGCTCACAGCCCAACACTGTGCAGGACGCTTGGCATTTACCACAGAACACCAGGATTGGCAAATTCACCACTGGCGCCATGTGCTCTTCACAGATGAAAGGAGGTTCATACTTAGCACATGTGACAGACGTGACAGAGTCTGGAGATGCTGTAGAGAGCGATCTGCTCCCTGCAACATCCTTCAGCATGACCGGTTTGGCAGTGTGTAAGTAATGGTGTGGAGTGGCATTTCTTTGCAGGGCTGCACAGCCCTCCAGATGCTCACCAGAGGTAGCCTGACTGCCATTAGGTACCAAGATGAGATCCTCAGGCCCCCTGTGAGACCATATGCTGGTGCGGTTGGCCCTGGGTTCCTCCTAATGCAGGACAATGCCAGACATCATGTGGATGGAGTGTGTCAGCGGTTCCTGCATGATGAAGGCATTGAAGCTATGGACTGGCCCGCCCGTTCCCCAGCCCTGAATCCGATTGAGCACATCTGGGACATCATGTCTCGCTCCATCTACCAACGTCATGTTGCACCACAGACTGTCCAGAAGTTGGTGGATGCTTTAGTCCAGGTCTTGGAGGAAATCCCTCAGGAGACCATCCGCCGTCTCATCAGGAGCATGCCCAGGCGTTGTACAGTAGGGAGGTCATACAGGCACGTGGAGACCACACACAATACTGAGCATCTTTTCCTTGTCATGAGGCATTTCCACTGAAGTTGGATCAGCCTGTAATTTGATTTTCCATTTTGATTTTGAGTATCATATCAATTCCAGACCTCCATGAACACATTCCACTATGCAATGAATAAAAAATTGCAACTGGAATATTTCATTCAGAGATATCTAGGATGTGGTATTTTAGTGTCCCCTTTATTTTTTTGAGCATTGCATATATATATATATATATAGAGAGAGAGGTATATGTTATATTGATAAATTATAGATAAATGATAGATAGATAGATAGATAGATAGATAGATAGATAGATAGATAGATAGTAGACTTTCTTGCAAAACCAGTCACTCCACTGGTCTGTACAGATGAATCAGGTGTGCAATAGTTAATCTTGTGCTTGAGTAGTCTGATGTTTCCTGGATGTGGGACTGGTGACTAGAAATATTTCTTGTGAGACACCAGGCCCGGTATTGGCTGAGCGCAGCAGCATGATCGTAGGGAGAAGTCAGTGACTCAGTGCTACCTAAGTTCAACACTATGTGGCAAACAGTCAAAAGCTTCTGTGTTGATTTAGTATCTCAATAGTTTGGTAAGGAGATATGTAATCAACAATTCTCCCTTATGGGTACATTTTAAGAGTAAATCTAAAAAAATGGTGTTTCATGTCTTCCTACTAATTTTATTTAGATATTTTTTTAAGTTAAATCATTTTTTAGGAAAAGAAAGTTGATAGTTAAAATGATCTACACGATAGTTTGCCTAGGGAATGTCACACAGCTTTCCAACATTCATAGATCTTCCTATCAGTATGTCACGTGAGCCTGGGAGTGCAAGTGCCGACATCACTGGATCAGCGCCGACACCGGGGCATTTTACGGGGGCAATCGTACTGATTGGGAAGGATCAATCGTGCAGATTTAGCATCAACTTCTGTAGTATTTTTCATAGCACAATAATTGGGTGTTGTGAAAAAAAAAACACTTGATCCAGACAAAGAAAACAATAAAAAAAATTATTTCAATGATACATTAGGTAGAAGCGATGCACATACAAGTTTGCAATCACTATATAGTAGTAGTAGGGAACAGGTCTGCCCCATTCACTTGAATGATTGGATGTGGCAGTAATTTGGAAAAAGACAATGGAAGGCTACATTCACACCGACGTATTTTCGGTCCAATTGTTGTGTAGCACTCGGACCAATGTTATTCAATAGGGCTGTTCACACAGCATGTATGAGCCTCTTCTGTATTTGGGATTATGCTCCCCTATGCAAGTCTATTGGTGTGCAAACAAGTCAGAACCCATGAGGAACATCCATAAGGCACTTGAATGTTACAGATACCTTGCCATTATTTAGCATACAAAACTGTATTTGGTCTTGTAAATGTTAACAGCTGAACTGCTGGGGCCAAAAAGTTCAATTTTGGTCTCATCTGACCACAGCACCGTCCTCCATACATTTAGGAAGTCTCCCATATGTCTTTTGGCAAACTCAAATCGAGCCTTACAATTTTTGTTTTGTAAGTAAAGTTTTTCTCTGCCCACTCTTTCATAAAGGCCATCTCTGATTTAGGCCCTCCTTTCCCAGGCTGAGAGATTTGGTGGGCGCTCCTCTCTTGGCAGGTTTGTTGTGGTACCATGTTCTTTCCATTTGATGATAATGGTTTCATGGTGCTCAGGGGATCATCAGAGATTGGGTTGTTTTTTTTTTCTATAACCCAACCCTGACTTTTGCTTCTCAACTTTGACACTTAGTTTGCACACCGGCGGACTTCCTTTCACTACTCATGTGACTTATGAAGGTAATTGCTTGCACCAGAATTTTTTCAGGGCTTCATAGCAAAAGGCGTGAATACATATGCACACGCCAAATTTTATTTATTTCATCCCATAAATTAAATATTGTTTTCACTTCACCAATGTAGACTATTTAGTGCTGATGCATCATACACAAATCGGATCACAAAAATATTTAAACACGGGTTGTAATTAGTGATGAGCGAATGTGCTTGGGTAAGGTGTTATCCAAACATGCTCGGGTGCTATCAGAGTATCTCAGACGTGCTCGAATATTATGTTTTAGTTCCCTGCAGCTGCATGTCTCACAGCTGTTAGACAGCTACAACACATGCGAGGATTGCCGAACAAACATAATATTCGAGCATGCCTAAGATACCCGGATAGCACCCGGGCATGTTCAGATAACACCTTATCCGAGCACGTTTGCTCATCACTAGTTGTAATGTAACAAAATATGTAAAAAGCCAACGTGGTGAATATTTTTGCAAGCCAATGTATGTAACAAGACTAAATATTAAAGGGGAATCAAACTATATGTATTCAGGTATCCCCAGATGTAGGATGTATATAAGCATAGAACCTATCTGTGCAATCCATATACCAACAAATGGCATCTATCGGGAACTATATAAATAGGATAGGCACTGGTTATAATGCATAAGACATGCAGGGGAAAATTAGAGCCACAGCATGTGTGGATATATATACAAGTACTATACCTGTGTTGTCCAGTTAGCGAGTGTGGAGCCAACCTCGATGCGCAATTCAGTATGAACCTTCATCAGGGGTACATCATACTCATACATGGCACATGATGTTTTGTGTTTGCATATAAATTGCCTATTTTCACATTTTTCATTCATATATCTATTTCCAAAAAAAGCTGTATGGAGATAAGGAGAACTGTGTATAGTCTTCAGAGCGGCCTATAATGGCTACAGCCTTGGCTCCATGTATAGATGTGTGTGTGTGTCTGAGTAGTCTATGGACAAATGTGGCAGCATTACCAATATTCCAGCTATCATTTCTTGATCTTCTTTGGGAAGTAAAACCAGTGACCTGATGATGTACTGTCCTTAGTATGTCGAGTGCATTCTATCCATGCATATCAGGGAATAATGTTAATGGTCAAGGACAGTACTCTGCACACGGATTGCACAGTAACATTGGCAGACTCGGTTCTGGTACAAACTAAACTTTACTGCAGATGGATAACAGATAATGACTAGGGTTGAGCGACCTTGACCTTTTTAGAGTCGAGCCGTGTTTCGCGAAACCCGACTATCTTAGAAGTCGAGTCGAGTGGAATCGGCCGATTATCGCGAAAAGTCGGGTATCGCCCGAAACACGAAACCCAATGCAAGTCAATGGGGGAGCATAGTCGGCAGTGAGTGGAGGCCAGGAAAACACCTACACTGCCCATTTTAATGGCAAAAACATCCATTCTTGTTAAAGAAGCTTGTCAATCGTAGTTTACCTTATAATAATTGGAAGGCATTTGAAATTGGGGGTCATTTGGCTAAAGTTGTGGGGGGTAGGGCTGGTTCAAGTAATTAGTGGGCCCAGTAAATCTGGACCACGTCACGGCAGTGGAGCAGGGAGAGGTAAGTATTTAAACTTTGCAAGTGCTGTGATCCTGAGCAAGCAGGGGGGGCCCACTCGTTGGCATTGGCACTGGCACAGGGCCCCTCAAAGTACAGCGGTGTGTTTGCACGGCGGGGGCGCCTCCCACCGGCAGCAACACTTTTGCGTACTATGAGAGGCCCTGTGCCAGTGACGTCGCCAACTAGTATTCCTCCCCCCACCTGATGAAGGAACCTGCACTTTCATCTGCACCTTCCTCTTTGTCCCCGTGTAAGGTGGTATGGTATGCGGGAAGAGGAACCTGACTTTCAGCAGGGTCACAATCTTGCTGTGTAGCGTGCACGGGGAATTTTGCGTTATGGGTCAATGTACCAGCAGACTCATCTATCACTGGCTGGGCAATGGGCAGGATGAGGAGGAAACACAGATATAGGCCCAAAGAATAAAGTGGGCTAAATGCAGTTCAAAATTGGTAACACAGGACTAACCAGGGGGCATTGCAGTGGAGGACAACTGGAATGAGAGGCTGACACAGAGAGTAGGCCCAAATCAGTAAGTAGTCGACATGCAGTTCAAAATTGGCAACCGTAGTAAACAGGCGGCCCAGCTTTGTTCAGTTGAGGAGAACAGCAAGGAGTGGCAGACACCGATAGTAGGCCCCAACCCAACTAGTAGGCCAAATGCAGTCTAACATTAACAACTACTTAACAAGAGCCTGAAAATGGAATTTCAGGACAGGAAACCAGGAGAACAGCAAGGAGTGGCAGACACCGATAGTAGGCCCCAAACCAACTAGTACGCCAAATGCAGTTGTTCCATTTAACTACAATTTAATGAGAGCCTGAAGATAGAAGTTCAGGAAAGGCAACCTGGAGAACACCTTGGAGTGGAACACACCATCTCTCTACACCCCATACCCAATTTGTAGGCCTAATGCAGTGTAGTTTTCAACAACTACTAAACGAGAGTCGGAAGATCGAAGCAATGTGGACGAAACCTGGGGAACACCTTGGAGTGTAACACACCGTCTCTCTACACCCCATACCCAATTTGTAGGCCTAATGCAGTGTAGTTTTCTACAACTACTAAACGAGAGTCGGAAGACCGAAGCAATGTGGACGAAACCTGGGGAACACCTTGGAGTGGCACACCATCTCTCTACACCCCATACCCAATTTGTAGGCCTAATGCAGTGTAGTTTTCTACAACTACTAAACGAGAGCATGAAGATCGAAGCAATGGAGAGGAAACCTGGGGAACACCTTGGAGTGGAACACACCATCTCTTTACACCCCATACCCAATTTGTAGGCCTAATGCAGCGTAGTTTCCAACAACTACTAAACGAGAGCATGAAGATTGAAGCTCAGGAAAGGCAACCTGGAGAACACCTTGGAGTGGAACACACCATCTCTCTACACCCCATACCCAATTTGTAGGCCTAATGCAGCGTAGTTTCCAACAACTACTAAACGAGAGCATGAAGATTGAAGCTCAGGAAAGGCAACCTGGAGAACACCTTGGAGTGGAACACACCATCTCTCTACACCCCATACCCAATTTGTAGGCCTAATGCAGCGTAGTTTCCAACAACTACTAAACGAGAGCATGAAGATTGAAGCTCAGGAAAGGCAACCTGGAGAACACCTTGGAGTGGAACACACCATCTCTCTACACCCCATACCCAATTTGTAGGCCTAATGCAGCGTAGTTTCCAACAACTACTAAACGAGAGCATGAAGATTGAAGCTCAGGAAAGGCAACCTGGAGAACACCTTGGAGTGGAACACACCATCTCTCTACACCCCATACCCAATTTGTAGGCCTAATGCAGCGTAGTTTCCAACAACTACTAAACGAGAGCATGAAGATTGAAGCTCAGGAAAGGCAACCTGGAGAACACCTTGGAGTGGAACACACCATCTCTCTACACCCCATACCCAATTTGTAGGCCTAATGCAGCGTAGTTTCCAACAACTACTAAACGAGAGCATGAAGATTGAAGCTCAGGAAAGGCAACCTGGAGAACACCTTGGAGTGGAACACACCATCTCTCTACACCCCATACCCAATTTGTAGGCCTAATGCAGCGTAGTTTCCAACAACTACTAAACGAGAGCATGAAGATTGAAGCTCAGGAAAGGCAACCTGGAGAACACCTTGGAGTGGAACACACCATCTCTCTACACCCCATACCCAATTTGTAGGCCTAATGCAGCGTAGTTTCCAACAACTACTAAACGAGAGCATGAAGATTGAAGCTCAGGAAAGGCAACCTGGAGAACACCTTGGAGTGGAACACACCATCTCTCTACACCCCATACCCAATTTTTAGGCCTTATGCAGCGTAGTTTCCAACAACTACTAAACGAGAGCATGAAGATTGAAGCTCAGGAAAGGCAACCTGGAGAACACCTTGGAGTGGAACACACCATCTCTCTACACCCCATACCCAATTTGTAGGCCTAATTCAGCGTAGTTTCCAACAACTACTAAACGAGAGCATGAAGATTGAAGCTCAGGAAAGGCAACCTGGAGAACACCTTGGAGTGGAACACACCATCTCTCTACACCCCATACCCAATTTGTAGGCCTAATGCAGCGTAGTTTCCAACAACTACTAAACGAGAGCATGAAGATTGAAGCTCAGGAAAGGCAACCTGGAGAACACCTTGGAGTGGAACACACCATCTCTCTACACCCCATACCCAATTTGTAGGCCTAATGCAGCGTAGTTTCCAACAACTACTAAACGAGAGCATGAAGATTGAAGCTCAGGAAAGGCAACCTGGAGAACACCTTGGAGTGGAACACACCATCTCTCTACACCCCATACCCAATTTGTAGGCCTAATGCAGCGTAGTTTCCAACAACTACTAAACGAGAGCATGAAGATTGAAGCTCAGGAAAGGCAACCTGGAGAACACCTTGGAGTGGAACACACCATCTCTCTACACCCCATACCCAATTTGTAGGCCTAATGCAGCGTAGTTTCCAACAACTACTAAACGAGAGCATGAAGATTGAAGCTCAGGAAAGGCAACCTGGAGAACACCTTGGAGTGGAACACACCATCTCTCTACACCCCATACCCAATTTGTAGGCCTAATGCAGCGTAGTTTCCAACAACTACTAAACGAGAGCATGAAGATTGAAGCTCAGGAAAGGCAACCTGGAGAACACCTTGGAGTGGAACACACCATCTCTCTACACCCCATACCCAATTTGTAGGCCTAATGCAGCGTAGTTTCCAACAACTACTAAACGAGAGCATGAAGATTGAAGCAATGGAGAGGAAACCTGGGGAACACCTTGGGGAGGCAGACACCGTTAGTAGGCCCTACCAAAGTTGTACACCCAATGCAGTTTTAAAATTCCTAGAGGCTGAAAACAAGACTATTGACGCTCAGCTTTTTTCAAAGGAACACAGCTGAATTGAGTGGCGCAGACAGACACAGGTAGTAGGACTCAAACCAAAAATGTGGCTCACTGCAGCAGAAAAAAGTTACAGGGGTACACAAGCTGCAGTGCTCTGGGCAGTGGAGGACAATTTCAATAGTGAACCGCAGACAGACTTTGTACGCCTACTATTAAAAAAAGGATGCTCTATGCAATTATAAATAGGTTCCAGGGGTACACGGGCAGCAGTGGTGTGGTCAGTGGAGGCCTAGTGGAAGGAGTGACCGCAGACAGGCATCGAAGGCCTAAAATAATAACACATGGCTGTAGGCAATATTAAATTGGTTCCAGGGGTACACGGGCAGCAGTGGTGTGGTCAGTGGAGGCCTAGTGGAAGGAGTGACCGCAGACAGGCATCGAAGGCCTAAAATAATAACACATGGCTGTAGGCAATTTTAAATTGGTTCCAGGGGTACACGGGCAGCAGTGGTGTGGTCAGTGGAGGCCTAGTGGAAGGAGTGACCGCAGACAGGCATCGAAGGCCTAAAATAAAAAAATTGGGCTGGCTGTAGGCAATTTTAAATTGGTTCCAGGGGTACACGGGCAGCAGTGGTGTGGTCAGTGGAGGCCTAGTGGAAGGAGTGACCGCAGACAGGCATCGAAGGCCTAAAATAAAAAAATTGGGCTGGCTGTAGGCAATTTTAAATTGGTTCCAGGGGTACACGGGCAGCAGTGGTGTGGTCAGTGGAGGCCTAGTGGAAGGAGTGACCGCAGACAGGCATCGAAGGCCTAAAATAATAACACATGGCTGTAGGCAATTTTAAATTGGTTCCAGGGGTACACGGGCAGCAGTGGCCTGGTCAGTGTAGTAGTAGTAGAAAGAACGGACCGCAGACAGGCATCGAAGGCCTAAAATAAAAAAATTGGGCTGGCTGTAGGCAATTTTAAATTGGTTCCAGGGGTACACGGGCAGCAGTGGTGTGGTCAGTGGAGGCATATTGTAAGGAGTGACCGCAGACAGGCATCGAAGGCCTAAAATAATAACACATGGCTGTAGGCAATTTTAAATTGGTTCCAGGGGTACACGGGCAGCAGTGGTGTGGTCAGTGGAGGCCTAGTGGAAGGAGTGACCGCAGACAGGCATAGAAGGCCTAAAATAATAACACATGGCTGTAGGCAATTTTAAATTGGTTCCAGGGGTACACGGGCAGCAGTGGCCTGGTCAGTGTAGTAGTAGTAGAAAGAACGGACCGCAGACAGGCATCGAAGGCCTAAAATAAAAAAATTGGGCTGGCTGTAGGTAATTTTAAATTGGTTCCAGGGGTACACGGGCAGCAGTGGTGTGGTCAGTGGAGGCCTAGTGGAAGGAGTGACCGCAGACAGGCATCGAAGGCCTAAAATAAAAAAATTGGGCTGGCTGTAGGCAATTTTAAATTGGTTCCAGGGGTACACGGGCAGCAGTGGTGTGGTCAGTGGAGGCATAGTGGAAGGAGTGACCGCAGACAGGCTTCGAAGGCCTAACATAACAAAAATGTCAATACAATGGTATTGTCAGTGGCAGGCATTGAAGGATGTCAGCGCATACACTAAACATTGGTGGAGCTGTGAGATAATTTTGCAAGTGGTAGAGCACTGTTTGAGCTGGGGGGGGGGGAACTGTCTTGTGGCCGGCGGTACAGGCCCAGGGCCCCTCATATTACAACGGTGTGTCTGACGTTGGGTGCGCACCACCACCGCCAGAGACACTTTATTGTACTAGGAGGGACCCAGTGGCAGTGCCGTCGACCAAAAGCGGGCACACCCACCTCTTCAGACAAACAGCACTCTCACGGGTGCTGTCGCCAAGTGTCGATACCACGGCCCCGTGTGGGGAGTTTGACCATTTAGTGAGGTGTAAACATGTCGTATGCTGGACAATCAGGTGCAGAAAATTACGAGATTGGAAAAGGCATTCAGAATAGTCCACAGGCAAGACCTTTTCATAGGAAAGCTAGGTGTCAGCCGGGCAAGGTGGGGCAAAAGATTTCGAAATCCAGTTGTGGTTCATTTTAATGAAGGTTAGATCATCTACATTTTGGGTAGCCAGACGAGTCCTTTTTTCTGTTAGTATTGAACCTGCAGCACTGAATACTCTTTCTGATAGGACACTAGCTGCCGGGCAAGCAAGCTCCTGCAATGCATATTCTGCCAATTCTGGCCAGGTGTCTAATTTTGATGCCCAGTAATCAAATGGGAATGACGGTTGAGGGAGAGCATCGATAAGGGATGAAAAATAGTTTGTAACCATACTGGACAAACGTTGTCTCCTGTCACTTTGAATTGATGCTGCAGTACCTGTCCTGTCTGCGGTCATAGCAAAATCACTCCACAACCTGGTCAGAAAACCCCTCTGGCCAACGCCACTTCTGATTTCTGCCCCTCTAACTCCTCTGGTCTGCTGGCCCCTGCAGCTCGTGTGAGAACGATCACGGGCGCTGTGTGCAGGGAATGCCAGAAGCAAACGGTCAACAAGAGTTGATTGTTTGGTTGCTAATATTAGTTCCAAGTTCTCATGTGGCATTATATTTTGCAATTTGCCTTTATAGCGAGGATCAAGGAGGCAGGCCAACCAGTAATCGTCATCGTTCATCATTTTAGTTATGCGTGTGTCCCTTTTGAGGATACGTAAGGCATAATCCGCCATGTGGGCCAAAGTTCCAGTTCTCAAATCTGCGGTTGTGCTTGGTTGAGGGGCAGTTTCAGGCAAATCCACGTCACTTGTGTCCCTCCAAAAACCAGAACCCGGCCTTGCCGCGCCACCAATTTCCAGTGGCCCCGGAAAAGCTTCCTCATTAAAAATATAATCATCCCCATCATCCTCCTCGTCCTCCTCCTCCTCTTCGCCTGCTAACTCGTCCTGTACACTGCCCTGGCCAGACAATGGCTGACTGTCATCAAGGCTTTCCTCTTCCTCAGCTGCAGACGCCTGATCCTTTATGTGCGTCAAACTTTGCATCAGCAGACGCATTAGGGGGATGCTCATGCTTATTATGGCGTTGTCTGCACTAACCAGCCGTGTGCATTCCTCAAAACACTGAAGGACTTGACACATGTCTTGAATCTTCGACCACTGCACACCTGACAACTCCATGTCTGCCATCCTACTGCCTGCCCGTGTATGTGTATCCTCCCACAAAAACATAACAGCCCGCCTCTGTTCGCACAGTCTCTGAAGCATGTGCAGTGTTGAGTTCCACCTTGTTGCAACGTCTATGATTAGGCGATGCTGGGGAAGGTTCAAAGAACGCTGATAGGTCTGCATACGGCTGGAGTGTACGGGCGAACGGCGGATATGTGAGCAAAGTCCACGCACTTTGAGGAGCAGGTCGGATAACCCCGGATAACTTTTCAGGAAGCACTGCACCACCAGGTTTAAGGTGTGAGCCAGGCAAGGAATGTGTTTCAGTTGGGAAAGGGAGATGGCAGCCATGAAATTCCTTCCGTTATCACTCACTACCTTGCCTGCCTCAAGATCTACAGTGCCCAGCCACGACTGCGTTTCTTTCTGCAAGAACTCGGACAGAACTTCCGCGGTGTGTCTGTTGTCGCCCAAACACTTCATAGCCAATACAGCCTGCTGACGTTTGCCAGTAGCTGCCCCATAATGGGAGACCTGGTGTGCAACAGTGGCAGCTGCGGATGGAGTGGTTGTGCGACTGCGGTCTGTGGACGAGCTCTCGCTTCTGCAGGAGGACGAAGAGGAGGAGGAGGGGGTGCGAACGGCTACAGCCAACTGTTTCCTAGACCGTGGGCTAGGCAGAACTGTCCCAAACTTGCTGTCCCCTGTGGACCCTGCATCCACAACATTCACCCAGTGTGCCGTGATGGACACGTAACGTCCCTGGCCATGCCTACTGGTCCATGCATCTGTTGTCAGGTGCACCTTTGTGCTCACAGATTGCCTGAGTGCATGGACGATGCGCTCTTTAACATGCTGGTGGAGGGCTGGGATGGCTTTTCTGGAAAAAAAGTGTCGACTGGGTAGCTCGTAGCGTGGTACAGCGTAGTCCATCAGGGCTTTGAAAGCTTCGCTTTCAACTAACCGGTAGGGCATCATCTCTAACGAGATTAGTCTAGCTATGTGGGCGTTCAAACCCTGTGTACGCGGATGCAAGGCTAAGTACTTCCTTTTTCTAACCATAGTCTCATGTAGGGTGAGCTGGACTGGTGAGCTGGAGATCGTGGAACTAGCGGGGGTGCCGGTGGACATGGCAGACTGAGAGACGGTGGGAGATGGTATTGTTGCCGCCGGTGCCCTAGATGCAGTGTTTCCTACTACGAAACTGGTGATTCCCTGACCCTGACTGCTTTGGCCTGGCAAAGAAACCTGCACAGATACTGCAGGTGGTGCGGAAAATGGTGGCCCTACACTGCCGGAAGGGATGTTGCGTTGCTGACTAGCTTCATTGGCCGAGGGTGCTACAACCTTAAGGGACGTTTGGTAGTTAGTCCAGGCTTGCAAATGCATGGTGGTTAAATGTCTATGCATGCAACTTGTATTGAGACTTTTCAGATTCTGTCCTCTGCTTAAGGTAGTTGAACATTTTTGACAGATGACTTTGCGCTGATCAATTGGATGTTGTTTAACAAAATGCCAGACTGCACTCTTTCTAGCATCGGATACCTTTTCAGGCATTGCAGACTGAGCTTTAACCGGATGGCCACGCTGTCCTCCAACAGGTTTTGGCTTTGCCACGCGTTTTGGGCAAGATACGGGCCTGGCAGATGGAACCTGTTGCGATGTTGATGCCTGCTGCGGCCCCTCCTCCTCCGCTTCAGAACTGCTGCCGCCTGCACCCTGTTCCCCCAATGGCTGCCAATCGGGGTCAAGAACTGGGTCATCTATTACCTCTTCTTGTAGCTCGTGTGCAACTTCGTCTGTGTCACCGTGTCGGTCGGTGGTATAGCGTTCGTGATGGGGCAACATAGTCTCATCAGGGTCTGATTCTTGATCATTACCCTGCGAGGGCAATGTTGTGGTCTGAGTCAAAGGACCAGCATAGTAGTCTGGCTGTGGCTGTGCATCAGTGCACTCCATGTCAGATTCAACTTGTAATGGGCATGGACTGTTAACTGCTTCACTTTGTAAGCCAGGGACGGTATGTGTAAAGAGCTCCATGGAGTAACCCGTTGTGTCGCCTGCTGCATTCTTCTCTGTTGTTGTTTTTGCTGAAGAGGACAAGGAAGCGACTTGTCCCTGACCATGAACATCCACTAACGACGCGCTGCTTTGACATTTACCAGTTTCACGAGAGGAGGCAAAAGAGCTAGAGGCTGAGTCAGCAAGATAAGCCAAAACTTGCTCTTGCTGCTCCGGCTTTAAAAAGGGTTTTCCTACTCCCAGAAAAGGGAGCGTTCGAGGCCTTGTGTAGCCAGACGACGAACCTGGCTCCACAGCTCCAGACTTAGGTGCAATATTTTTTTTTCCCTCGACCAGCTGATGCTCCACCACTACCACTACCCTCATTACCAGCTGACAATGAACGCCCCCGGCCACGACCTCTTCCACCAGACTTCCTCATTGTTTTAAAAACGTAAACAAACTAACGGTATTTGTTGCTGTCACACAACTTACACGGTGAGCTATAACTTCAGTATGATTTAGCTACCCCTTTACAGGTGAGTGAGACCACAACGAAAATCAGGCACAATGTTACACACTCTGTTGTTGGTGGCAACAAATGAGATAGATGCCACACACGCAGGACTGTCACTGAAGCACAAATGTAAATATTAATCTCCCACTGATTTGATTTTTTTTTTTTTTTCAGGGAGACTTTAGGAAAAAAAAATAATAGAATAAAATGATTTTTTCAGGAAGAATTTAGAAACCAAATAAAATAAAATGATTTTTTCAGGGAGAATTTAGAAAACAAATAAAACAAAAAAAGGCTTTCTATGGCCCACTGAGTGAGAGATGATGCACACAGGAGTCAGGAGTGGCACACAAGCCCAGAGGCCAATATTTATCTCCCACTGATTGATGTAGTGATTTTTTTCAGGTAGATTTTGGAACCCAAATCAAGCTAAAAAAATAATAGGCTTTCTATGGCCCACAATTGGAGAGAGAGAGAGAGATGGCACACCCAGGAGTCAAGACTGGCACACAAGCAGAAAGGGCAATATTAATCTCCCACTGATTTGTTTTTGTTTTTTTTTCAGGGAGACTTTAGGAAAAAAATATAATAGAATAAAATGATTTTTTCAGGAAGAATTTAGAAACCAAATAAAATAAAATTATTTTTTCAGGGAGAATTTAGAAAACAAATAAAACAAAAAAAGGCTTTCTATGGCCCACTGAGTGAGAGATGACGCACACAGGAGTCAGGAGTGGCACACAAGCCCAGAGGCCAATATTTATCTCCCACTGATTGATGTAGTGATTTTTTCTGGTAGATTTTGGAACCCAAATCAAGCTAAAAAAATAATAGGCTTTCTATGGCCCACAATTGGAGAGAGAGAGAGATGGCACACCCAGGAGTCAAGACTGGCACACAAGCAGAAAGGGCAATATTAATCTCCCACTGATTTTTTTTTTTTTTTTTTTCAGGGAGACTTTAGGAAAAAAAAATAATAGAATAAAATGATTTTTTCAGGAAGAATTTAGAAACCAAATAAAATAAAATGATTTTTTCAGGGAGAATTTAGAAAACAAATAAAACAAAAAAAGGCTTTCTATGGCCCACTGAGTGAGAGATGACGCACACAGGAGTCAGGAGTGGCACACAAGCCCAGAGGCCAATATTTATCTCCCACTGATTGATGTAGTGATTTTTTCAGGTAGATTTTGGAACCCAAATCAAGCTAAAAAAATAATAGGCTTTCTATGGCCCACAATTGGAGAGAGAGAGAGAGATGGCACACCCAGGAGTCAAGACTGGCACACAAGCAGAAAGGGCAATATTAATCTCCCACTGATTTGTTTTTTTGTTTTTTTTCATGGAGACTTTAGGAAAAAAAAAAATAGAATAAAATGATTTTTTCAGGAAGAATTTAGAAACCAAATAAAATAAAATGATTTTTTCAGGGAGAATTTAGAAAACAAATAAAACAAAAAAAGGCTTTCTATGGCCCATGGAGTGAGAGATGACGCACACAGGAGTCAGGAGTGGCACACAAGCCCAGAGGCCAATATTGTTCTCCCAATGATTGATGTAGTGATTTTTTCAGGTAGATTTTGGAACCCAAATCAAGCTAAAAAAATAATAGGCTTTCTATGGCCCACAATTGGAGAGAGAGAGAGAGATGGCACACCCAGGAGTCAAGACTGGCACACAAGCAGAAAGGGCAATATTAATCTCCCACTGATTTGATTTTTTTTTTTTTCCAGGGAGACTTTAGAAAAAAAAAATAATAAAAAAAAAATGATTTTTTCAGGAAGAATTTAGAAACCAAATAAAATAAAAATGATTTTTTCAGGGAGAATTTATAAAACAAATAAAACAAAAAATAGGCTTTCTATGGCCCACTGAGTGAGAGATGACGCACACAGGAGTCAGGAGTGGCACACAAGCCCAGAGGCCAATATTTATCTCCCACTGATTGATTTATTGATTTTTTCAGGTAGAATTTAGAACCCAAATCAACCAAAAACATAAATAGGCTTTCTATGGCCCACTATTTGTGAGAGAGATGGCACGCTTAGGACTGGCACACAAGCCCAAAGGCCAATATTAATCTCCCTTTTTTTTTCAGGGACAATTTATAAAACCAAAAAAAAAAAATAAATAGGCTTTCTATGGCCCACTATTTGTGAGAGAGATGGCACGCTCAGGACTGGCACACAAGCCCAGAGGCCAATATTAATCTCCCACTTTTTTTTTTTTGTTCCAGGGAAAATTTATAAACCCAATAAAAAAAATAATAAATAGGCTTTCTATGGCCCACTATCTGAGAGAGAGAGATGGCACGCTTAGGACTGGCACACAAGCCCAAAGGCCAATATTAATCTCCCTTTTTTTTTTCAGGGAGAATTTATAAAACCAAAAAAAAAATAAATAAATAGGCTTTCTATGGCCCACTATTTGTGAGAGAGATGGCACGCTCAGGACTGGCACACAAGCCCAGAGGCCAATATTAATCTCCCACTTTTTTTTTTTTGTTCCAGGGAAAATTTATAAACCCAATAAAAAAAATAATAAATAGGCTTTCTATGGCCCACTATCTGAGAGAGAGAGACGGCACGCTTAGGACTGGCACACAAGCCCAAAGGCCAATATTAATCTCCCACTGATTGATTTATTGATTTTTTCAGGTAGAATTTAGAACCCAAATAAAGCAACAAAAAAAAAAATAGGCTTTCTATGGCCCACTAAGTGAGTGATGATGCACACAGGAGTCAGGAGTGGCACACAAGCCCTGAGGCCAATATTTTTCTCCCACTGATTGATGTAGTGATTTTTTCAGGTAGATTTTAGAACCCAAATCAAGCAAAAAAATAAATAGGCTTTCTATGGCCCACTGAGTGAGAGATGGCACACACAGGGATGGCACTCTAGCAGAAATGTCAATCTTAATCTCCCACAAAAAAAAAAAAAAAAAAACAGGGAGTGTCCAACAATTACTATCTCCCTGCAGTAATCTCAGCCAGGTATGGCAGGCAGCAATAAGGAGTGGACTGATGCACAAATTAAATAAAAAGTGTGGACAAACAAAAAAGATAGCTGTGCAGAAAGGAAGGAACAAGAGGATTTGTGCTTTGAAAAAAGCAGTTGGTTTGCACAGCGGCGTACATACAGCAATGCAGCTATCAGGGAGCCTTCTAGGGCAGCCCAATGAGCTACAGCGCTGAGGGGAAAAAAAAAAAAAATGTAGCTTCCACTGTCCCTGCACACCGAAGGTGGTGTTGGGCAGTGGAAATCGCTACAGCACAAGCGGTTTGGTGGTTAATGGACCCTGCCTAACGCTATCCCTGCTTCTGACGAAGCGGCAGCAACCTCTCCCTAAGCTCAGATCAGCAGCAGTAACATGGCGGTCGGCGGGAACGCCCCTTTATAGCCCCTGTGACGCCGCAGACAGCAAGCCAATCACTGCAATGCCCTTCTCTAAGATGGTGGGGACCAGGACCTATGTCATCACGCTGCCCACACTCTGCGTTTACCTTCATTGGCTGAGAAATGGCGCTTTTCGCGTCATTGAAACGCGACTTTGGCGCGAAAGTCGCGTACCGCATGGCCGACCCCGCACAGGGGTCGGATCGGGTTTCATGAAACCCGACTTTGCCAAAAGTCGGCGACTTTTGAAAATGAACGACCCGTTTCGCTCAACCCTAATAATGACACATAGTTTGGTGGCCGGCAGTTGATGGATTGGCAGTTTCAGCTTGCGGTCCAGAGCTTGGAGGTAACAGTCTATGGCGAACAGCTTCCCGGTTACAAATACCTCTTGGTAACACAAATATATGAACCCTTGCACAAAAAAGGTACAAGGGGGTATAATCGATATATCGAGCTCCAAGTTTTGCCATTGGGGCTTGGTCTTTACCTACAATCCCCAACATTTTTTACCTTGGTAGCCAGATTCACATATGAGAGATTGTTGCAAGCCAAATCCAGCACCTTCCTCCTCTCCAATGTGCTTTGTTATCAGGTGTTATTGGAGCATGCTTGTGTGCTAACCGGGTGAGTAACTTCGGCGTGCTCTAATACTATGTTCGAGTCGACGTGACTGCATGTCTCGCGGCTGTTAGAAAGTCGTTACACATGCAGGGATTACCTGTAAGGTAATCCCTGCATGTGTTATCACTGTCGGACAGCGACGAGACATGCAGTCATGGAGACTTGGAACATATTAGTCAAGCATACAGAAGACACTCGGTTAGCACACGAGCGTGCCGGGACAACACCTTATCAGAGCACATTCGCTCATCACTAGTCCCCACCTTACTCACATTCAGTATTCTCAGATCAAGAACTCCCACCACTATTGCATGCCGCTTTAAGCAACCCTCTATTAAGGAGGTGAAGCACAAGAAGAGTCCGGGGGAGGTTACCTTCTCGGCTCTGTGCCTGGAACCATTGAGCTGTGCTGCAGGTTCCCCAGGGGGCAGACTTAGAGACTGGGACAGGAAGGAAGCCGGGCAGAGAGCGGGAAAGGCACGCGCGCAAGGGACAGAGCAGCGTGAGCAGCGGTCTAGCAGGGTGCAGCTGCGCTCCAGGAGAGAGAGCTCCCGGTCAGAGGACAAATACAGGGAGATTGCCCAGAAAGACTGTCTCTAATCTTCCCTTCATCTCTAAACTCCTTGAACGCCTGGTCCACTCCTGTCTTACCCGCTATCTCTCAGATAACTCTCTTCTCGACCCTCTTCAATCTGGTTTCTGCTCTTTACACTCTACTGAAACTGCCCTCACTAAAGTCTCTAATGACCTACTAACAGCTAAATCTAATGGTCGTACTCCATGCTAATTCTCTTGGATCTCTCCGCAGCATTCGACACTGTGGATCATCAGCTCCTCCTCACTATGCTGTGCTCCATCGGCCTCAAGGACACCGTTCTCTCCTGGTTCTCCTCCTGTTGTGAATTCTGTTGTCGGGCTCCCTCCTGTGGTCATGAATGGTACTTCCGCTGGTTCTGTCCATGGACTTTCTCTGGTGGGTGTTTCTGAGTTTCCTTCCACAGGTGACGAGGTTAAGTCGTTAGCTGCTGCTCTATTTAACTCCACTTAGATCTTTGCTCCATGCCACCTGTCAATGTTCCAGTATTGGTCTAGTTCACTCCTGGATCGTTCTTGTGACCTGTCTTCCCTGCAGAAGCTAAGTTCCAGCTTGTATTTTTTTGGTTTGCTATTTTTCTGTCCAGCTTGCTATTTTTATTGTTGTCTTGCTTGCTGGAAGCTCTGGGACGCAGAGGGAGCGCCTCCGCACCGTGAGTCGGTGCGGAGGGTCTTTTTGCGCCCTCTGCGTGGTCTTTTTGTAGGTTTTTGTGCTGACCGCAAAGTAACCTTTCATATCCTCGGTCTGTTCAGTAAGTCGGGCCTCACTTTGCTAAATCTATTTTATCTCTGTGTTTGTATTTTCATCTTTACTCACAGTCATTATATGTGGGGGGCTGCCTTTTCCTTTGGGGAATTTCTCTGAGGCAAGGTAGGCTTTATTTTTCTATCTTCAGGGCTAGCTAGTTCCTTAGGCTGTGCCGAGTTGCATAGGGAGCGTTAGGCGCAATCCACGGCTATTTCTAGTGTGTTTGATAGGATTAGGGATTGCGGTCAGCAGAGTTCCCACGTCCCAGAGCTCGTCCTTTATTATCAGTAACTATCAGGTCATTCCGTGTGCTCTTAACCACCAGGTCCATTATTGTCCTGACCACCAGGTCATAACAGTACAGGTGGCCCAAAGTACTAATGCATCTCAATAGAGGGATAAGAGAAGTTCTGAGACCATTTTTTTTTCTTTGCAGTGTGTTTTGTCTCTCTTTTCCTTTTTACCTCTGGGTGGTTCAGGACACTGGTGTAAACATGGACATTCAAGGTCTGTCCTCTTGGATGGATAATCTCACTACAAGGGTACAAAACATTCAAAATTTTGTGGTTCAGAATCTGATGTCAGAGCCTAGGATTCCAATTCCTGATTTGTTTTTTGGTGATAGATCTAAGTTCTTGAATTTCAAAAATAATTGTAAATTGTTTCTTGTCTTGAAACCTCGCTCCTCAGGTGACCCTGTTCAACAAGTAAAGATCATTATTTCTTTGTTACGTGGTGACGCTCAAGACTGGGCATTTTCCCTTGCGCCAGGAGATCCGGCATTGCGTGATGTTGATGCGTTTTTCCTGGCGCTTGGATTGCTTTATGACGAACCTAATTCAGTGGATCAGGCAGAGAAAAACTTGCTGGCTCTGTGTCAGGGTCAGGATGAAGCGGAGATATATTGTCAGAAGTTTAGAAAGTGGTCTGTGCTCACTCAGTGGAATGAATGTGCCCTGGCTGCAATCTTCAGAAAGGGTCTCTCTGAAGCCCTTAAGGATGTCATGGTGGGGTTTCCCATGCCTGCTGGTCTGAATGAGTCTATGTCCTTGGCCATTCAGATCGATCGACGCTTGCGTGAGCGTAAAGCTGTGCACCATTTGGCGGTACTATCTGAGCATGGGCCTGAGCCTATGCAATGTGATAGGACTTTGACCAGAGCTGAACGGCAAGAACACAGACGTCGGAATGGGCTATGTTTTTACTGTGGTGATTCCACTCATGCTATCTCCGATTGTCCTAAGCGCACTAAGCGGTTCGCTAGGTCTGCCACCATTGGTACGGTACAGTCTAAATTTCTATTGTCTGTTACTCTGATTTGCTCTTTGTCATCCTATTCTGTTATGGCATTTGTGGATTCAGGCGCTGCCCTGAATTTGATGGACTTGGAGTATGTTAGGCGCTGTGGTTTTTTCTTGGAGCCCTTGCAGTATCCTATTCCATTGAGAGGAATTGATGCTACGCCTTTGGCCAAGAATAAGCCTCAGTACTGGACCCAATTGACCATGTGCATGGCTCCTGCACATCAGGAGGATATCCGCTTTCTGGTGTTGCATAATCTGCATGATGTGGTCGTTTTGGGGTTGCCATGGCTACAGGTTCATAATCCAGTATTGGACTGGAAATCTATGTCTGTGTCCAGCTGGGGTTGCAAGGGGGTACATGGTGATGTTCCATTTTTGTCTATTTCGTCTTCCACTCCTTCTGAAGTTCCAGAGTTTTTGTCGGATTATCGGGATGTATTTGATGAGCCCAAAGCCAGTGCCCTACCTCCTCATAGGGATTGCGATTGTGCAATTAATTTGATTCCTGGTAGTAAGTTTCCTTAGGGCCGATTGTTCAATTTATCTGTGCCAGAGCACGCCGCTAGGCCGATATGGCCTTGGAGAAAGGCCATATTCGCCCGTCGTCATCACCGTTAGGAGCAGGGTTCTTTTTTTGTGGCCAAGAAGGATGGTTCTTTGAGACCTTGTATTGATTACCGCC
The DNA here is from genome assembly GCF_032444005.1 of Ranitomeya imitator. Classification (NCBI taxonomy): domain Eukaryota; kingdom Metazoa; phylum Chordata; class Amphibia; order Anura; family Dendrobatidae; genus Ranitomeya; species Ranitomeya imitator. The sequence goes on along the minus strand of NC_091283.1, from coordinate 613,395,439 downwards.
TTCTTAATAAAATTACAGTCAAATTTCAGTATCCTTTGCCGTTGCTGTCTGATTTGTTTGCTCGTATTAAAGGGGCTAGTTGGTTCACCAAGATAGATCTTCGAGGGGCGTATAATCTTGTGCGTATTAAACAAGGCGATGAATGGAAAACAGCATTTAATACGCCCGAGGGCCATTTTGAGTACCTGGTTATGCCATTCGGGCTTTCCAATGCTCCATCAGTATTTCAGTCCTTTATGCATGACATCTTCCGAGAGTACCTGGATAAATTCCTGATTGTGTATTTGGATGATATTTTGGTCTTTTCGGATGATTGGGAGTCTCATGTGAAGCAGGTCAGAATGGTGTTCCAGGTCCTTCGTGCGAATTCCTTGTTTGTGAAGGGGTCAAAGTGTCTCTTTGGAGTTCAGAAGGTTTCATTTTTGGGGTTCATTTTTTCCCCTTCTACTATCGAGATGGACCCTGTTAAAGTCCAGGACATTTACGATTGGACTCAGCCGACATCTGTGAAGAGCCTGCAAAAGTTCCTGGGCTTTGCTAATTTTTATCGGCGCTTCATCGCTAATTTTTCTACTGTTGCTAAACCGTTGACTGATTTGACCAAGAAGGGTGCTGATGTGGTCAATTGGTCTTCTGCAGCTGTAGAGGCTTTTCAGGAGTTGAAGCATCGTTTTTCTTCTGCCCCTGTGTTGTGCCAGCCAGATGTTTCGCTCCCGTTTCAGGTTGAGGTTGATGCTTCTGAGATTGGAGCAGGGGCTGTTTTGTCGCAAAGAAGTTCTGATGGCTCGGTGATGAAGCCATGTGCTTTCTTTTCTAGAAAGTTTTCGCCTGCTGAGCGTAACTATGATGTTGGTAATCGTGAGTTGTTGGCCATGAAGTGGGCATTCGAGGAGTGGCGTCATTGGCTGGAAGGAGCCAAGCATCGCGTGGTGGTCTTGACAGATCACAAGAATTTGACTTATCTTGAGTCTGCCAAACGGTTTAATCCGAGACAGGCTTGATGGTCGTTATTTTTCTCCCGTTTTGATTTTGTGGTTTCGTACCTTCCGGGCTCTAAGAATGTGAAGGCTGATGCCCTGTCAAGGAGTTTTGTACCTGACTCTCCGGGTGTTCCTGAGCCGGCGGGTATTCTCAAAGAGGGGGTAATTTTGTCTGCCATCTCCCCTGATTTGCGGCGGGTGCTGCAAAAATTTCAGGCTGATAGACCTGACCGTTGCCCAGCGGAGAAACTGTTTGTCCCTGATAGATGGACTAGTAGAGTTATCTCTGAGATTCAGTGTTCAGTGTTGGCTGGGCATCCTGGAATCTTTGGTACCAGAGATTTGGTGGCTAGATCCTTCTGGTGGCCGTCTTTGTCACGGGATGTGCGTTCTTTTGTGCAGTCCTGTGGGACTTGTGCTCGGGCTAAGCCCTGCTGTTCTCGTGCCAGTGGTTGCTTTTGCCCTTGCCGGTCCCGAAGAGGCCCTGGACGCATATTTCTATGGATTTTATTTCGGATCTCCCCGTCTCTCAAAAGATGTCGGTCATTTGGGTGGTTTGTGATCGCTTTTCTAAGATGGTCCATTTGGTACCTTTGTCTAAATTGCCTTCCTCCTCTGATTTGGTGCCATTATTTTTCCAGCATGTGGTTCGTTTACATGGTATCCCGGAGAGCATCGTTTCTGACAGAGGTTCCCAGTTTGTTTCGAGGTTTTGGCGATCCTTTTGTGCTAAAATGGGCATTGATTTGTATTTTTCCTCGGCTTTCCATCCTCAGACAAATGGCCAAACCGAACGAACTAATCAAACTTTGGAAACATATCTGAGATGCTTTGTTTCTGCTGATCAGGATGATTGGGTGTCCTTTTTGCCATTGGCTGAGTTCGCCCTTAATAACCGGGCCAGCTCGGCTACTTTGGTTTCGCCGTTTTTCTGCAATTCTGGTTTCCATCCTCGTTTCTCTTCAGGGCAGGTTGAGTCTTCGGACTGTCCTGGTGTAGATACTGTGGTGGATAGGTTGCAGCAGATTTGGACTCATGTGGTGGACAATTTGACATTGTCCCAGGAGAAGGCTCAACGTTTCGCTAACCGCCGGCGTTGTGTGGGTCCCCGACTTCGTGTTGGGGATTTGGTTTGGTTGTCGTCTCGTTATGTTCCTATGAAGGTTTCCTCTCCTAAGTTTAAGCCTCGTTTCATTGGTCCGTATAAGATTTCTGAGGTTATCAATCCTGTGTCATTTCGTTTGGCCCTTCCTGCTTCTTTTGCCATCCATAATGTGTTCCATAGGTCGTTATTGCGGAGATACATGGCGCCTGTGGTTCCATCCGTTGATCCTCCTGCCCCGGTGTTGGTTGAGGGGGAGTTGGAGTATGTGGTGGAGAAGATTTTGGATTCTCGTGTTTCGAGACGGAAACTCCAGTACCTGGTCAAGTGGAAGGGTTATGGTCAGGAAGATAATTCCTGGGTTTTTGCCTCTGATGTTCATGCTGCCGATCTGGTTCGTGCCTTTCATTTGGCTCATCCTGGTCGGCCTGGGGGCTCTGGTGAGGGTTCGGTGACCCCTCCTCAAGGGGGGGGTACTGTTGTGAATTCTATTGTCGGGCTCCCTCCTGTGGTCATGAATGGTACTTCGGCTGGTTCTGCCCATGGACTTCCTCTGGTGGGTGTTTCTGAGTTTCCTTCCACAGGTGACGAGGTTAAGTCGTTAGCTGCTGCTCTATTTAACTCCACTTAGATCTTTGCTCCATGCCACCTGTCAATGTTCCAGTATTGGTCTAGTTCACTCCTGGATCGTTCTTGTGACCTGTCTTCCCAGCAGAAGCTAAGTTCCAGCTTGTATTTCTTTGGTTTGCTATTTTTCTGTCCAGCTTGCTATTTTTATTGTTGTCTTGCTTGCTGGAAGCTCTGGGACGCAGAGGGAGCGCCTCCGCACCGTGAGTCGGTGCGGAGGGTCTTTTTTGCGCCCACTGCGTGGTCTTTTTGTAGGTTTTTGTGCTGACCGCAAAGTAACCTTTCCTATCCTCGGTCTGTTCAGTAAGTCGGGCCTCACTTTGCTAAATCTATTTCATCTCTGTGTTTGTATTTTCATCTTTACTCACAGTCATTATATGTGGGGGGCTGCCTTTTCCTTTGGGGAATTTCTCTGAGGCAAGGTAGGCTTTATTTTTCTATCTTAAGGGCTAGCTAGTTCCTTAGGCTGTGCCGAGTTGCATAGGGAGCGTTAGGCGCAATCCACGGCTATTTCTAGTGTGTTTGATAGGATTAGGGATTGCGGTCAGCAGAGTTCCCACGTCCCAGAGCTCGTCCTTTATTATCAGTAACTATCAGGTCATTCCGTGTGCTCTTAACCACCAGGTCCATTATTGTCCTGACCACCAGGTCATAACATGCTCCTATCTCTCTGACCGATCCTTCACTGTATCTTTTGCTGGTTCCTCCTCCTCTCACCTCCCCCTTACTGTTGGAGTTTCTCAAGGATCAGTCCTAGGCCCCCTCCTTTTCTCTTTGTATACTGCCCCTATTGGACAAACAATCAGTAGATTTGGTTTCCAGTACCATCTCTATGCTGATGATACCCAATTATACACTTCTTCTCCTGTTATCACACCTACCTTTTTAGTAAACACCAGTGATTGTCTCACCGCTATCTCTAACATCATGTCCTCCCTCTATCTGAAACTGAACCTGTCAAAAACTGAACTCCTTGTGTTTTCTCCCTCTATTAACCTACCTTTGCCTGACATTGCCATCTCCGTGTGCGGGTCCATCATTACTCCAAAGCAACATGCCCGCTGCCTTGGGGTCATACTTGATTCCGAGCTTTCATTCACCCCCCACATCCGATCACTGGCTCGCTCTTCTTATCTGCATCTCAAAAACATTTCTAGAATTCGCCCTTTTCTTACTTTCGACTCTGCAAAAACTCTTACTGTTTCACTTATCCATTCCCGTCTCCAAGACTTTACACGTGCTGCGCCGATTCTTTGGAATGCACTACCTAGGTTAATACGATTAATCCCCAATCTCCACAGTTTTAAGCGTGCCCTAAAAACTCATTTGTTCAGATTGGCCTACCACATCAACGCATTAACCTAACTATCCCTGTGTGGCCCATTCAAAAAAAAAAAAAGCATAATCAGGTTCCTCGCATCATGTTCCCATACACTTTATGCAGTTATTAGTCCTCTGTGTCTATACTGCTACATACTTAGGCAGTTAACTGGTTCATGCAGCTTTACATAAACACCTGAGCCTTACACTATGGCTGGTCCGAATAACTAAAGCAATTGTTACCATCCACCTCTCGTGTCTCCCCTTTTCCTCATAGTTTGTAAGCTTGCGAGCAGGGCCCTCATTCCTCTTGGTATCTATTTTGAACTGTGATTTCTGTTATGCTGTAATGTCTATTGTCTGTACAAGTCCCCTCTATAATTTGTAAAGCGCCGCGGAATATGTTGGCACTATATAAATAAAATTATTATTATTATTATCTTGTGAGTACATGAAAGCGGACTCTGCTGTGACTGGAGAGGGGTGCTTTGAGACCCGTGTAGAGACATTGGCCCGTGCAGAGACTGCGACCCCCTGGTACCCGCGGTATCAGTACAGAGAGTGTGATCCCTGGTGAGAGACTTAACAGTGCAGAGCCCCTGATTCCTGATGAGAGACTTAATTATAGACTGACCATCATTTTCCCGGGATAGGCTGTGCTGTAAAGGCTAAAGACTCAGAGCCTGTACATATCACATTAACTCCCGAAACCCCAGGCAGCGGGCTCCTAGAGACTACTCAGCCCACGGACAACAGAGGGAAGACAAGTGCCGCTGTTTCTCGGTGCCTACGTTGGAGAAAATGACCCTTCAAGCAAGTCCTCATCAGACTGATAAGTGTTCTTTTCTCAAGAAATCTTGCTTACTTCTGTTACATTGTTTGACTCCCATATTTTTGCACTGTTTTAATGCTAGTTATTTTCCATTGCTTCCTCCCTGCGAGGAGAACCTTATTCCTGTTATTAAACCCATCAACTGTTGGTCTGTCTGTTCCATGGTGACATACTCAGTACCTGCATACTATTACATTTGGCGTAGTCGGCAGGATGTCACACGGTAGCGCGGACAGGGCAGACCAAGCAACTGGGGAAGTTCCCAGGTCTAGCATTTCCCTGGAAGCCATGTTGAATAATTTGCCAAGGTTCACTGGGAACAATGTAATGCTGTGGAGATGGCCAGAGCGTATCCGGGGAATGATGCGGATGCATCCCATGACACCAGCCCTGGAGGCAGAAATTGCATTGATGGCCCTGGAGGGGGAGGCGCGGGATTCTGTCATGCATAGGTCCCCCCGGGAGATACTCTGGACAAAGTGCTGCGCATACTTGAGGAAACGCATGGGGACCCCACTGACGTAGGGGAACTTCCGACCATCCCCGCGCCCTCCTTTAAACTAGGTGGCTCTGAGCTCGAGGGGCACCACTCAGAGCGTGAAGAACAGAGGAGGAGTAGTAAAAGTCCCCACAGCCTTGTTTCCATGTGCCCTCTGGTCTGGGCAGAAATCAATGGAAGAGCAGTGCGATGCTTGATAGACACTGGCTCACAAGTGACCACCATGCCTGAGAGATATTTCCGCCGTCACTTCACAGAGGCGCTATGGCCGGAATCGGCCCTGTGATCAAACTTATGGCGGCAAATCACTTGCCCATCCCGGTTGCAGGGGCGGTATGGATGAACATAGAGGTCTGCGGAAAAGACCTCGTGAGAAGAGGAGTGGTACTGGTGGATGGAGAGGTAGCTAAAGACCATACCGTGACCCTGGGTATGAATGTGTTAAAAGACCTCGGAAGCCTGGTTTTCAATGAGTCCTCGGAACAGTTCCTGCAACAATGGAGCGACCAAACCCCCCAGAGAAGGGTCTTTCAACAACTGATACGGACCTCCCCGGTCCGGGAAGCATACAGCGATGGAAAGGAACTCGGCAAAGTCATCGCCCCTGCCTCAGTCAATCGAGTGTTGCCCCCTGGGCAGATGATGCTTCCCCTGCCTATACGAGCTGGCATCCCGCTGGAAGGGGTAGACGTCCAAATTGAGCCCAGCAGAGCCAACCAGCTGCCGTCAGGAATATTGGTCGCACGGTCCCTGGCTACCGTGCGGGATGGAACTGTCCTTGTGCGCTGCATAAATTTGGGGGAGACAGATACAACTTTGCCCCCTAGAAGCGAAGTCGCTCAATTCCTGGGAGTCCCAGAAGAGTTGGTCCCAACTGAGGCGGCACAGCTGACCACAAAGCCAGAAGATCCATGGCTGGTGACCGTCAAAGCGGAGGCAGCTCCGGACCCCAGATTACTGCAAGAAGGGCGCCAGATACTGGAACGCATGAAGGCGGAGCTCTCAGAACTTACTCCACAGAAGGTACCTCAGGTGGAAGCCGTATTGGGGAAATTTCAGGAGGCATTCGCCAAAGATGAAGATGACTTTGGACGTACCATGGCCATCACCCACGAGGTACCCACCGGGGATGCGGCACCAATCCGGGAACGGTACCGCCAAATACCCTCACAAATGTACCAGGAGGTGAAGGGAATGCTGTCACACATGCTGAAGAAGGGAGTTATACGAGAGAGTCAGAGCCCAGAAATGTCACCCCTTCCGTACAAAGATTGAATACTTGGGACACATTGTCTCCACTGAGGGGGTGAGGCCTTCCCAGGAGAAAATCGCTGCGGTACAAGAGTGGCCAACTCCAAATACTCTGAAAGATGTGCGTGCATTCCTGGGACTCACAGGATACTTCAGACGCTTCGCAAAAGACTTTACCCGCCTTGCTAATCCAGTCCAGGAGTTGCTGAGCGGAATGCCCTTTTGCGCCAAAAACAGGAACATACAGTGGGGGAAGCGTCAGGATGAGGCATTCTTGGCTTTGAAGAAGGCTTTGACGGAGGCCCGCATGCTGGCCTACGCTGACTTCACACAACCATTCATCTTGCACACTGATGGGAGCCTGCAGGGCCTTGGGGCCGTACTTTCGCAGATGCAGGATGGGAAAGAGTGCTTCATCGCATATGCCAGTCGGTCTTTGCATGACTCGAAAAGGAATCCAGAAAACTACAGTTCATTTAAGCTTGAGTTGTTGGCGCTGGTGTGGGCAATGACTGAGAAGTTCACGGAATATCTGACTGGCTCAGAAGTTCATGTACGCACCGATAACAATCCATTGGCCCATCTCGAGAATGCCAAGTTCCGATACAGAATTTCATATAAAAGAGGAGCTGAGAATGTTAATGCGGATGCCCTCTCCCGAGTAAACTATCCCGAGTCTGTCCCTAAATTGGTGTGGGTGTATAACAATCGGAAACACAACACCACCGGATTCACCCCCTACTCTTTGTTCTGTGGCCGACCCGGGAAGGGGCTGGCAGAGCTGGAGCTGGAACCCAAGGAGGACTACCCACGGACGGGGGTGTATTCCTGGGTTCAAGAACATCGTTGTCGGCTGCGGACAATTCAACGTCTAGTGCAGAATCGGCTGCAAGAATTGGAGAATCCCTAGGGAGCTCCTCAAAAGGGCACAGCCCTGCGGCCTGGAGACCGAGTCTTAGTGAGGGAAAAGCGCCCACACAACAAACTAGAGTACCGGTGGGAGAAAAGGCGGCTCGGCAACGGGGGTCCCGTTTATGTGGTCCAGCCGAAAAACGGAAGAGGGGACTTCCACCCACACACTGCACAGGAATATGTTGTGTCCATGTTTGTCTTGAGATCCTGAATAAGTCCAATTGGCTCCAGCGCCCCCACCGGCTGCGCCAGTGATCAATGTAGATGTGGAAGACAAGGAAGACTCCCAATCTCTCCCAGGGAACCCAGAAACAGGGCTGGTGCCTGAAACTACCAACGTATCGGAGAAAGCCTCGACTCCTCCTACAGCAGTTGACACCACCGCCCCTGCTGATTTGAGATGCTCTGAATGTTCAACGGCTAGTGTACCCCCTGTTCGCTACAATCAGGACAAGTTCATCTGGCAGCAGATTGTGCAAGGACTGGAAGATTACCAACAGGAACTCCTGAAAATCTCGCCCATGGAATGGCGAGCAGAAAGAGGGGGAATGTAAGGAGGTGAAGCACAAGAAGAGTCTGGGGGCGGTTACCTCCTCGGCTCTGTGCCTGGAACCATTGAGCTGTGCTGCAGGTTCCCCAGGGGGCAGACTTAGAGACTGAGACAGGAAGGAAGCCGGGCAGAGAGCGGGAAAGGCACGCGCAAGGGACAGAGCAGCGTGAGCAGCGGTCAGAGCAGGGTGCAGCTGCACTCCGGGAGAGAGAGAGCTCCCAGTGAGAGAACAAATACAGGAAGATGGCCCAGAAAGACTGCATCTTGTGAGTACATGAAAGCGGACTCTGCTGTGACTGAAGAGGAGCGCTTTGAGACCCATGTAGAGACATTGGCCCGTGCAGAGACTGCGACCCCCTGGTACCCGCGGTATCAGTACAGAGACTGTGATCCCTGGTGAGAGACTTAACAGTGCAGAGCCCCTGATTCCTGATGAGAGACTTAATTATAGACTGACCATCATTTTCCCGGGATAGGCTGTGCTGTAAAGGCTAAAGACTCAGAGCCTGTACATATCACATTAACTCCCGAAACCCCAGGCAGCGGGCTCCTAGAGACTACTCAGCCCACGGACAACAGAGGGAAGACAAGTGCCGCTGTTTCTCGGTGCCTACGTTGGAGAAAATGACCCTTCAAGCAAGTCCTCATCAGACTGATAAGTGTTCTTTTCTCAAGAAATCTTGCTTACTTCTGTTACATTGTTTGACTCCCATATTTTTGCACTGTTTTAATGCTAGTTATTTTCCATTGCTTCCTCCCTGCGAGGAGAACCTTATTCCTGTTATTAAACCCATCAACTGTTGGTCTGTCTGTTCCATGGTGACATACTCAGTACCTGCATACTATTACATTTGGCGTAGTCGGCAGGATGTCACACGGTAGCGCGGACAGGGCAGACCAAGCAACTGGGGAAGTTCCCAGGTCTAGCATTTCCCTGGAAGCCATGTTGAATAATTTGCCAAGGTTCACTGGGAACAATGTAATGCTGTGGAGATGGCCAGAGCGTATCCGGGGAATGATGCGGATGCATCCCATGACACCAGCCCTGGAGGCAGAAATTGCATTGATGGCCCTGGAGGGGGAGGCGCGGGATTCTGTCATGCATAGGTCCCCCCGGGAGATACTCTGGACAAAGTGCTGCGCATACTTGAGGAAACGCATGGGGACCCCACTGACGTAGGGGAACTTTGCATGCGACTGTACAACGGGTACAACGGGAGAGGGAGACCGTGACCTAATTCATGAAGGCCCTACAAGAGCTTCACACTGCTATCAGACGAAAGGACGGTGTAGGGGTTGGGTCAGTTGATGTGGTGCTCAGAGATCAGCTGGTGATGGGACTGCATGACGCAATGATGAAACAGGCACTGCGAGAGTGCATGCGAGTAAAGCCAGACATGACTTTCTCTGAGGTTGGCAGTGAGGCGCGTGTGCGAGAACAAGAACTGGGAGTGATGGGGCTGGTGGGAAGGGTGCAGAGCGGGGAGGTAACCACCACCGCAGACAATATCCCCCAGTAGGTGGAGGACATGAGAATGGAGATTAGACAGGTCCATGAAGAAATGGCGGCCTCCAGAAGAACTCTGGCAGAAGGGCCCGGCCCTCTGGTGGGAGACAGAGAAACTGCCCCCCGAAGGGAGGGTGAAACTGCCAGGAGGAGAAGCCCTCTTACATGCTACACTTGTGGAGAATCCGGCGACATTGCTCGATGGTGTCCCTGGCGGAGCCGACCATCCCCGCGCCCTCCTTTAAACTAGGTGGCTCTGAGCTCGAGGGGCACCACTCGGAGCGTGAAGAACAGAGGAGGAGTAGTAAAAGTCCCCACAGCCTTGTTTCCATGTGCCCTCTGGTCTGGGCAGAAATCAATGGAAGAGCAGTGCGATGCTTGATAGACACCGGCTCACAAGTGACCACCATGCCTGAGAGATATTTCCGCCGTCACTTCACAGAGGCGCTATGGCCGGAATCGGCCCTGTGATCAAACTTATGGCGGCGAATCACTTGCCCATCCCGGTTGCAGGGGCGGTATGGATGAACATAGAGGTCTGCGGAAAAGACCTCGTGAGAAGAGGAGTGGTACTGGTGGATGGAGAGGTAGCTAAAGACCATACCGTGACCCTGGGTATGAATGTGTTAAAAGACCTCGGAAGCCTGGTTTTCAATGAGTCCTCGGAACAGTTCCTGCAACAATGGAGCGACCAAACCCCCCAGAGAAGGGTCTTTCAACAACTGATACGGACCTCCCCGGTCCGGGAAGCATACAGCGATGGAAAGGAACTCGGCAAAGTCATCGCCCCTGCCTCAGTCAATCGAGTGTTGCCCCCTGGGCAGATGATGCTTCCCCTGCCTATACGAGCTGGCATCCCGCTGGAAGGGGTAGACGTCCAAATTGAGCCCAGCAGAGCCAACCAGCTGCCGTCAGGAATATTGGTCGCACGGTCCCTGGCTACCGTGCGGGATGGAACTGTCCTTGTGCGCTGCATAAATTTGGGGGAGACAGATACAACTTTGCCCCCTAGAAGCGAAGTCGCTCAATTCCTGGGAGTCCCAGACGAGTTGGTCCCAACTGAGGCGGCACAGCTGACCACAAAGCCAGAAGATCCATGGCTGGTGACCGTCAAAGCGGAGGCAGCTCCGGACCCCAGATTACTGCAAGAAGGGCGCCAGATACTGGAACGCATGAAGGCGGAGCTCTCAGAACTTACTCCACAGCAGGTACCTCAGGTGGAAGCCGTATTGGGGAAATTTCAGGAGGCATTCGCCAAAGATGAAGATGACTTTGGACGTACCATGGCCATCACCCACGAGGTACCCACCGGGGATGCGGCACCAATCCGGGAACGGTACCGCCAAATACCCTCACAAATGTACCAGGAGGTGAAGGGAATGCTGTCACACATGCTGAAGAAGGGAGTTATACGAGAGAGTCAGAGCCCAGAAATGTCACCCCTTCCGTACAAAGATTGAATACTTGGGACACATTGTCTCCACTGAGGGGGTGAGGCCTTCCCAGGAGAAAATCGCTGCGGTACAAGAGTGGCCAACTCCAAATACTGTGAAAGATGTGCGTGCATTCCTGGGACTCACAGGATACTTCAGAGGCTTCGCAAAAGACTTTACCCGCCTTGCTAATCCAGTCCAGGAGTTGCTGAGCGGAATGCCCTTTTGCGCCAAAAACAGGAACATACAGTGGGGGAAGCGTCAGGATGAGGCATTCTTGGCTTTGAAGAAGGCTTTGACGGAGGCCCGCATGCTGGCCTACGCTGACTTCACACAACCATTCATCTTGCACACTGATGGGAGCCTGCAGGGCCTTGGGGCCGTACTTTCGCAGATGCAGGATGGGAAAGAGTGCTTCATCGCATATGCCAGTCGGTCTTTGCATGACTCGGAAAGGAATCCAGAAAACTACAGTTCATTTAAGCTTGAGTTGTTGGCGCTGGTGTGGGCAATGACTGAGAAGTTCACGGAATATCTGACTGGCTCAGAAGTTCATGTACGCACCGATAACAATCCATTGGCCCATCTCGAGAATGCCAAGTTCCGATACAGAATTTCATATAAAAGAGGAGCTGAGAATGTTAATGCGGATGCCCTCTCCCGAGTAAACTATCCCGAGTCTGTCCCTAAATTGGTGTGGGTGTATAACAATCGGAAACACAACACCACCGGATTCACCCCCTACTCTTTGTTCTGTGGCCGACCCGGGAAGGGGCTGGCAGAGCTGGAGCTGGAACCCAAGGAGGACTACCCACGGACGGGGGTGTATTCCTGGGTTCAAGAACATCGTTGTCGGCTGCGGACAATTCAACGTCTAGTGCAGAATCGGCTGCAAGAATTGGAGAATCCCTAGGGAGCTCCTCAAAAGGGCACAGCCCTGCGGCCTGGAGACCGAGTCTTAGTGAGGGAAAAGCGCCCACACAACAAACTAGAGTACCGGTGGGAGAAAAGGCGGCTCGGCAACGGGGGTCCCGTTTATGTGGTCCAGCCGGAAACGGAAGAGGGGACTTCCACCCACACACTGCACAGGAATATGTTGTGTCCATGTTTGTCTTGAGATCCTGAATAAGTCCAATTGGCTCCAGCGCCCCCACCGGCTGCGCCAGTGATCAATGTAGATGTGGAAGACGAGGAAGACTCCCAATCTCTCCCAGGGAACCCAGAAACAGGGCTGGTGCCTGAAACTACCAACGTATCGGAGAAAGCCTCGACTCCTCCTACAGCAGTTGACACCACCGCCCCTGCTGATTTGAGATGCTCTGAATGTTCAACGGCTAGTGTACCCCCTGTTCGCTACAATCAGGACAAGTTCATCTGGCAGCAGATTGTGCAAGGACTGGAAGATTACCAACAGGAACTCCTGAAAATCTCGCCCATGGAATGGCGAGCAGAAAGAGGGGGAATGTAAGGAGGTGAAGCACAAGAAGAGTCTGGGGGCGGTTACCTCCTCGGCTCTGTGCCTGGAACCATTGAGCTGTGCTGCAGGTTCCCCAGGGGGCAGACTTAGAGACTGAGACAGGAAGGAAGCCGGGCAGAGAGCGGGAAAGGCACGCGCAAGGGACAGAGCAGCGTGAGCAGCGGTCAGAGCAGGGTGCAGCTGCACTCCGGGAGAGAGAGAGCTCCCAGTGAGAGAACAAATACAGGGAGATGGCCCAGAAAGACTGCATCTTGTGAGTACATGAAAGCGGACTCTGCTGTGACTGAAGAGGGGCGCTTTGAGACCCATGTAGAGACATTGGCCCGTGCAGAGACTGCGACCCCCTGGTACCCGCGGTATCAGTACAGAGACTGTGATCCCTGGTGAGAGACTTAACAGTGCAGAGCCCCTGATTCCTGGTGAGAGACTTAAAGGGAACCTGTCACCCCGAAAATCGGGGGTGAGGTAATCCCACCGGCATCAGGGGCTTATCTGCAGCATTCTATAATGCTGTAGATAAGCCCCCGATGTTACCTGAAAAAGGAGAAAAAGACGTTAGATTATACTCACCCAGGGGCGGTCCCGCTGCTGGTCTGGTCAGATGGGCGTCTCCGGTCCGCTGCGTCGCCTCCCATCTTCTTTCCATGACGTCCTCTTCTGATCTTCAGCCACGGCTCCGGCGCAGGCGTACTTTGCTCTGCCCTGTTGAGGGCAGAGGATAGTACAGCAGTGCGCAGGCGCCGGAAAGGTCAGAGGCTCGGCGCCTGCGCACTGCAGTACTTTGTCTGCCCTCAACAGGGCAGAGCAAAGTACGCCTGCGCCGGAGCCGTGGCCGAAGATCAGAAGAGGACGTCATGGAAAGAAGATAGGAGGCGCCGCAGCGGACCGGAGACGCCCATCTGACCAGACCAGCAGCGGGACCGCCCCTGGGTGAGTATAATCTAACGTCTTTTTCTCCTTTTTCAGGTAACATCGGGGGCTTATCTACAGCATTATAGAATGCTGCAGATAAGCCCCTGATGCCGGTGGGATTACCTCACCCGCGATTTTCGGGGTGACAGGTTCCCTTTAATAATAGACTGACCATAATTTTCCCAGGATAGGGTGTGCTGTAAAGGCTAAAGACTCAGAGCCTGTACATATCACATTAACTCCCGAAACCCCAGGCAGCGGGCTCCTAGAGACTACTCAGCCCACGGACAACAGAGGGACGACAAGTGCCGCTGTTTCTCGGTGCCTACGTTGGAGAAGACGACCCTTCAAGCAAGTCCTCATCAGACTGATAAGTGTTCTTTTCTCAAGAAATCTTGCTTACTTCTGTTACATTGTTTGACTCCCATATTTTTGCACTGTTTTAATGCTAGTTATTTTCCATTGCTTCCTCCCTGCGAGGAGAACCTTATTCCTGTTATTAAACCCATCAACTGTTGGTCTGTCTGTTCCATGGTGACATACTCAGTACCTGCATACTATTACATTTGGCGTAGTCGGCAGGATGTCACACGGTAGCGCGGACAGGGCAGACCAAGCAACTGGGGAAGTTCCCAGGTCTAGCATTTCCCTGGAAGCCATGTTGAATAATTTGCCAAGGTTCACTGGGAACAATGTAATGCTGTGGAGATGGCCAGAGCGTATCCGGGGAATGATGCGGATGCATCCCATGACACCAGCCCTGGAGGCAGAAATTGCATTGATGGCCCTGGAGGGGGAGGCGCGGGATTCTGTCATGCATAGGTCCCCCCGGGAGATACTCTGGACAAAGTGCTGCGCATACTTGAGGAAACGCATGGGAACCCCACTGACGTAGGGGAACTTCGCATGCGACTGTACAACGGGTACAACGGGAGAGGGAGACCGTGACCCAATTCATGAAGGCCCTACAAGAGCTTCACACTGCTATCAGACGAAAGGACGGTGTAGGGGTTGGGTCAGTTGATGTGGTGCTCAGAGATCAGCTGGTGACGGGACTGCATGACGCAATGATGAAACAGGCACTGCGAGAGTGCATGCGAGTAAAGCCAGACATGACTTTCTCTGAGGTTGGCAGTGAGGCGCGTGTGCGAGAACAAGAACTGGGAGTGATGGGGCTGGTGGGAAGGGTGCAGAGCGGGGAGGTAACCACCACCGCAGACAATATCCCCCAGTAGGTGGAAGACATGAGAATGGAGATTAGACAGGTCCATGAAGAAATGGCGGCCTCCAGAAGAACTCTGGCAGAAGGGCCCGGCCCTCTGGTGGGAGACAGAGAAACTGCCCCCCGAAGGGAGGGTGAAACTGCCAGGAGGAGAAGCCCTCTTACATGCTACACTTGTGGAGAATCCGGCGACATTGCTCGATGGTGTCCCTGGCGGAGCCGACCATCCCCGCGCCCTCCTTTAAACTAGGTGGCTCTGAGCTCGAGGGGCACCACTCGGAGCGTGAAGAACAGAGGAGGAGTAGTAAAAGTCCCCACAGCCTTGTTTCCATGTGCCCTCTGGTCTGGGCAGAAATCAATGGAAGAGCAGTGCGATGCTTGATAGACACCGGCTCACAAGTGACCACCATGCCTGAGAGATATTTCCGCCGTCACTTCACAGAGGCGCTATGGCCGGAATCGGCCCTGTGATCAAACTTATGGCGGCGAATCACTTGCCCATCCCGGTTGCAGGGGCGGTATGGATGAACATAGAGGTCTGCGGAAAAGACCTCGTGAGAAGAGGAGTGGTACTGGTGGATGGAGAGGTAGCTAAAGACCATACCGTGACCCTGGGTATGAATGTGTTAAAAGACCTCGGAAGCCTGGTTTTCAATGAGTCCTCGGAACAGTTCCTGCAACAATGGAGCGACCAAACCCCCCAGAGAAGGGTCTTTCAACAACTGATACGGACCTCCCCGGTCCGGGAAGCATACAGCGATGGAAAGGAACTCGGCAAAGTCATCGCCCCTGCCTCAGTCAATCGAGTGTTGCCCCCTGGGCAGATGATGCTTCCCCTGCCGATACGAGCTGGCATCCCGCTGGAAGGGGTAGACGTCCAAATTGAGCCCAGCAGAGCCAACCAGCTGCCGTCAGGAATATTGGTCGCACGGTCCCTGGCTACCGTGCGGGATGGAACTGTCCTTGTGCGCTGCATAAATTTGGGGGAGACAGATACAACTTTGCCCCCTAGAAGCGAAGTCGCTCAATTCCTGGGAGTCCCAGACGAGTTGGTCCCAACTGAGGCGGCACAGCTGACCACAAAGCCAGAAGATCCATGGCTGGTGACCGTCAAAGTGGAGGCAGCTCCGGACCCCAGATTACTGCAAGAAGGGCGCCAGATACTGGAACGCATGAAGGCGGAGCTCTCAGAACTTACTCCACAGCAGGTACCTCAGGTGGAAGCCGTATTGGGGAAATTTCAGGAGGCGTTCGCCAAAGATGAAGATGACTTTGGACGTACCATGGCCATCACCCACGAGGTACCCACCGGGGATGCGGCACCAATCCGGGAACGGTACCGCCAAATACCCTCACAAATGTACCAGGAGGTGAAGGGAATGCTGTCACACATGCTGAAGAAGGGAGTTATACGAGAGAGTCAGAGCCCGAGGGCTGCCCCTATAGTCTTGGTGAGAAAGAAAGACCGGTCCTTGCGGTTCTGTGTGGACTATCGCCGGCTCAATGCTTGCACAGTGCGGGACCTGTACCCACTGCCCAGGATAGAGGAGTCCCTGACGGCACTAGGGAATGCCAGATATTTCTTCACGTTAGACTTGGCAAGCGGCTACTGGCAGGTGCCCATGTCTGAATAAGACCGAGCCAAAACGGCTTTCATCCTTCCGATGGGACTGTATGAGCTCGACCGGATGCCCTTCGGCCTAGCAAACGCCCCAGGAACATTTCAGCGACTCATGGAGAGATGTCTGGGAGACCTGAACTTTGAAGCCACTTTGATCTACTTGGATGGTATCATCATCTTTGCCCCCACCTTTAAGGAGCACCTGCAGAGACTAGAGCAAGTTCTGAGTCGGCTACAGAAGTATGGCTTGAAAGTGAAACCCCAGAAATGTCACCCCTTCCGTACAAAGATTGAATACTTGGGACACATTGTCTCCACTGAGGGGGTGAGGCCTTCCCAGGAGAAAATCGCTGCGGTACAAGAGTGGCCAACTCCAAATACTGTGAAAGATGTGCGTGCATTCCTGGGACTCACAGGATAGTAACATAGTAACATAGTAACATAGTTAGTAAGGCCGAAAAAAGACATTTGTCCATCCAGTTCAGCCTATATTCCATCATAATAAATACCCAGATCTACGTCCTTCTACAGAACCTAATAATTGTATGATACAATATTGTTCTGCTCCAGGAAGACATCCAGGCCTCTCTTGAACCCCTCGACTGAGTTCGCCATCACCACCTCCTCAGGCAAGCAATTCCAGATTCTCACTGCCCTAACAGTAAAGAATCCTCTTCCATGTTGGTGGAAAAACCTTCTCTCCTCCAGACGCAAAGAATGCCCCCTTGTGCCCGTCACCTTCCTTGGTATAAACAGATCCTCAGCGAGATATTTGTATTGTCCCCTTATATACTTATACATGGTTATTAGATCGCCCCTCAGTCGTCTTTTTTCTAGACTAAATAATCCTAATTTCGCTAATCTATCTGGGTATTGTAGTTCTCCCATCCCCTTTATTAATTTTGTTGCCCTCCTTTGTACTCTCTCTAGTTCCATACTTCAGACGCTTCGCAAAAGACTTTACCCGCCTTGCTAATCCAGTCCAGGAGTTGCTGAGCGGAATGCCCTTTTGCGCCAAAAACAGGAACATACAGTGGGGGAAGCGTCAGGATGAGGCATTCTTGGCTTTGAAGAAGGCTTTGACGGAGGCCCGCATGCTGGCCTACGCTGACTTCACACAACCATTCATCTTGAACACTGATGGGAGCCTGCAGGGCCTTGGGGCCGTACTTTCGCAGATGCAGGATGGGAAAGAGTGCTTCATCGCATATGCCAGTCGGTCTTTGCATGACTCGGAAAGGAATCCAGAAAACTACAGTTCATTTAAGCTTGAGTTGTTGGCGCTGGTGTGGGCAATGACTGAGAAGTTCACGGAATATCTGACTGGCTCAGAAGTTCATGTACGCACCGATAACAATCCATTGGCCCATCTCGAGAATGCCAAGTTCCGATACAGAATTTCATATAAAAGAGGAGCTGAGAATGTTAATGCGGATGCCCTCTCCCGAGTAAACTATCCCGAGTCTGTCCCTAAATTGGTGTGGGTGTATAACAATCGGAAACACAACACCACCGGATTCACCCCCTACTCTTTGTTCTGTGGCCGACCCGGGAAGGGGCTGGCAGAGCTGGAGCTGGAACCCAAGGAGGACTACCCACGGACGGGGGTGTATTCCTGGGTTCAAGAACATCGTTGTCGGCTGCGGACAATTCAACGTCTAGTGCAGAATCGGCTGCAAGAATTGGAGAATCCCTAGGGAGCTCCTCAAAAGGGCACAGCCCTGCGGCCTGGAGACCGAGTCTTAGTGAGGGAAAAGCGCCCACACAACAAACTAGAGTACCGGTGGGAGAAAAGGCGGCTCGGCAACGGGGGTCCCGTTTATGAGGTCCAGCCGGAAACGGAAGAGGGGACTTCCACCCACACACTGCACAGGAATATGTTGTGTCCATGTTTGTCTTGAGATCCTGAATAAGTCCAATTGGCTCCAGCGCCCCCACCGGCTGCGCCAGTGATCAATGTAGATGTGGAAGACGAGGAAGACTCCCAATCTCTCCCAGGGAACCCAGAAACAGGGCTGGTGCCTGAAACTACCAACGTATCGGAGGAAGCCTCGACTCCTCCTACAGTAGTTGACACCACCGCCCCTGCTGATTTGAGATGCTCTGAATGTTCAACGGCTAGTGTACCCCCTGTTCGCTACAATCAGGACAAGTTCATCTGGCAGCAGATTGTGCAAGGACTAGAAGATTACCAACAGGAACTCCTGAAAATCTCGCCCATGGAATGGCGAGCAGAAAGAGGGGGAATGTAAGGAGGTGAAGCACAAGAAGAGTCTGGGGGCGGTTACCTCCTCGGCTCTGTGCCTGGAACCATTGAGCTGTGCTGCAGGTTCCCCAGGGGGCAGACTTAGAGACTGAGACAGGAAGGAAGCCGGGCAGAGAGCGGGAAAGGCACGCGCAAGGGACAGAGCAGCGTGAGCAGCGGTCAGAGCAGGGTGCAGCTGCACTCCGGGAGAGAGAGAGCTCCCAGTGAGAGAACAAATACAGGGAGATGGCCCAGAAAGACTGCATCTTGTGAGTACATGAAAGCGGACTCTGCTGTGACTGAAGAGGGGCGCTTTGAGACCCATGTAGAGACATTGGCCCATGCAGAGACTGCGACCCCCTGGTACCCGCGGTATCAGTACAGAGACTGTGATCCCTGGTGAGAGACTTAACAGTGCAGAGCCCCTGATTCCTGGTGAGAGACTTAATAATAGACTGACCATAATTTTCCCAGGATAGGGTGTGCTGTAAAGGCTAAAGACTCAGAGCCTGTGCATATTACATTAACTCCCGAAACCTCAGGCAGCAGGCTCCTTGAGACTACTCAGCCCACGGACAACAGAGGGACGACAAGTGCCGCTGTTTCTCGGTGCCTACGTTGGAGAAGACGACCCTTCAAGCAAGTCCTCATCAGACTGATAAGTGTTCTTTTCTCAAGAAATCTTGCTTACGTCTGTTACATTGTTTGACTCCCATATTTTTGCACTGTTTTATTGCTAGTTATTTTCCATTGCTTCCTCCCTGCGAGGAGAACCTTATTCCTGTTATTAAACCCCTCAACTGTTGGTCTGTCTGTTCCGTGGTGACATACTCAGTACCTGCATACTATTACACTCTCACTGGCAATATCCTCCTATCTCCAGCATTACCATGGTTAACCTCCCTCTACCCCCCGCCAGTGGATGCTCTTCAGATCTGCTCTTCTGAGCTGGGCTACTTATAACAGTCACCATTTTGGGACCTGCACCAAGCAAACCATAGGTTGCGGACCCCAGGCTTACAAACAGGAGCAGTCAGGAATAGTATTGCTGTAACTGGCCCTAAGACATAAGGCGTCAATGTACAGTTCCTCTCAGAATATCTTGATTCCATGGCTGGAGCCTCACAAATACTGTACAAGCAATGTGTCATATATGTGTCTTTCAGACACACTGAGGGCTCATTCAGGTGTGAGCAGGTAGCAGGATGCAGTAACGGACAATAGGCAGAGCAAGGGTTAACATTGATTTTACTTGAACAGAGGAATATTCCCCGCAGGGAGAGGAAAGGATATGGCAGGTGATATGGCACAATATTGGTACTAAGGGAGGTAATAAGTATGGCAACTGTTCATTAAGGGTTAACTTATCAGTCTGATGGCTTCCTTACTGCATAGTCCTAGGTTCAAACGGTGGTGCCAACACGGTTAGCACGTGATGAATCCGGGGTCATCCTGCAGATACTAATGATCCGGTTCCTGGCGTTGATGATGATTCCTCGACGTCTTGTGCCGGGTCCTGGATTCGGGTTGCAGAGTGAAGAGTAGTCTCCAACACTGCCGGGCTTAACGTAGCTCGGCAGAAGTATGAGGGTAAGAGAAGGAACAGTTCTCGGTGAGTCACCCGGGATTTCTTAGGCGGCACACATGCAGTATTTACCAGCCTGCAGCGTTGGGTACCTTGAATAGCGGGAACCAATGAACAAAGAGCAGTTCTCCGATCACAGTCTCTGTAAGTGGCAGCAGGGATACTATAGAGCGGACCTGCGCTGTCACGGTACTCAGAGGACGGAGCACTTTCCTTGACCTGCTGCGCTCTGCGAGCTCCCGCCAAGTCTGTCTGCCTTTTTGCACGCTCTGCCCTTTGTAGCCTAGCTATACCCACTGCTGTCGAATGCAAAGGTCGGTCCGGGTTTCTCAGCTTTCCCCCAGACAACAAAGATGACAGTCCGGACAGTTCCGGACCCGGCGCAAGAAAGTTACCCCGGGTCCAGTCCCTCTTCTTACATAGGCGTGAGTGTACGAAACCAATGGTTTGCATGGGTACAATCACAGGAAGCATTACTTGGGTCTATGTTACTGATCAGATTATGGCCATGTTCCAACCTTGAGTAGTTGGTAAGATTTTGATTTTACAACATACTAATCCCACTGTTAATCAGACTGTGGTCAAAGAAGTGCCACATGAAAATATTAGAATATTAAATATCTTTATTGCAAATGTTTTAAAATACATGTAAATACGTAAATAAACAGTAAACAAGGTGCCTCAAACAAACCAAACGCGTAGTCATTACACACGGAATCATTTATGCAAATATTGCACATGCAGTGGTGTTGGAATATAATCAGAAATGAAATACTGCTATTGCTCATGGGCCACAAAGACAAACAGAATCATGAGAATTCAATATTCCTATTGTGCAGTGAAAGGGCAAAAACATGTATGTTGGGCCAGATCTATCAAAGTGAATGCATATAATTCAATGCAGTCTTGCCAATAAAGTGGTAAGGCTAACGCAAGACCTGAACCATAGATCTATCATAGTTTGAACACCCTCAGTGTTTCATACCATTGTAACAATAAAAAACATTTAAGTTCCAACCACCCTCCACCATGTTCATATTACCTGGGTCTGTGTCGCTCTCAAAAGTGCTCTGCCGAGTGGCACGCTGAACCTCCTAGCCCCGACGCGCGTTTTGCGTGTGCTTCTTCCTGAGGGTGAGTGACATGGTGAAGGGTGATAGATCTATG
Organism: Ranitomeya imitator; assembly: GCF_032444005.1. Lineage (NCBI taxonomy): Eukaryota > Metazoa > Chordata > Amphibia > Anura > Dendrobatidae > Ranitomeya > Ranitomeya imitator. The sequence continues at coordinate 613,374,197 of NC_091283.1, read as the reverse complement.
GTTCAGGTCTTGCGTTAGCCTTATCACTTTATTGGCAAGACTGCATTGAATTATAATCTGTGGCAGGTCCATTATCATAGGATTAGGTGTACATAATTATAGTCGTATCTGTGGATGGTATATTATTACACTGTTTTTTTTGTGGCAGGTATCTTATTATAGGGGTAGTACATTGTTATTATTATTATTTATTTATATAGCACCAATAATTCCATGGTGCTGTACATGAGAAGGGGTTACATCAAAATACAAATATCACTTACAGTAAACAAAACTAACAATGACAGACTGGTACAGAGGGAAGAGGACCCTGCCCTTGCGGGCTTACATTCTACAGGATTATGGGGAAGGAGACAGGAGGTCGAGGGTTGCAGTAGCTCCGATGTTGTTGAGGTGGCCGTGTGGTCTTTACAGGCTGTAAGCTTCCTTGAAGAGGTGGGTTTTCAGGTTTCTTTTGAAGGATGCCTCAAAACCTGTGGCATTGTATTTGAGTGCAAGTAATTTGGATAGGAATCTGGTTCGACTTCTGTTGGAACTGCTTGAGTTCGTTTTGTCACATAACGTTTTTGTTTTCGGGCAGGGCACGTATCTGCAATTGCAGGGTACTGCGATGGGGGCTTGCTGTGCCCCCTCCTATGCAAACCTTTTTCTGGGGGCATGGGAAAAGGAGATTTTCATGAGTAATCCCATCCCCCAGAATGATCTTATTCAAGGTTGGATGAGATATATTGATGATGTTTGGTTTGTATGGGAGGGGGGGATTAAAGATCTGCATATCCTCATGGCAGCCCTCAATCGCAATGATCTTAATATCAAGTTGACCTTTAAGTATGGTAGGTCTGTAGATTTCCTCAATTTGCAGATACGTGCCCTGCCTGAGGGTGATCTTATTACCGACATTTTTCGTAAGCCCACTGCGACCAACTCTTTGCTACATGCAGAATCTGCCCACTTACCGTCCACAATAAAAGGAATACCTGTTGGGCAATTCTTGCGGGTAAGGCGAATATGTTCTAAAGATGAAGATTTCTGTATGCAGGCTGATGACCTTGCGGATAGATTTCTACAGCGAGGTTACAGCCAAAAAACAATACAAAAGGGTCGGATAAGGGCAGAAAGGACTCCTAGAAATACCTTATTGTATGGTAACTCCAGCAGGCCGAACAAGGACAAGGATCAAGTCAGGTTGATCACCGGATACCATAATAAATGGTTTCAATTCAAAAACATCATTGAGAAACATTGGGCGGTTTTACACACTGATCCTGTTCTGAAACAATGCTTGCCCTCAAAGCCATCAATAGTGGCCAAAAGGTCCAAAAATATTCGAGACATTTTGGTGCACAGCCATTACAACCCACATAATAAGAGCAAAGGAGCAAACCAAGATCTAATAGGTTTTTTTCCTTGTGGTCGTTGCAAGGCTTGCGCCAACTGCGTTAAAGCTAAAAAATTCACCAACTTCAATGGATCCAAAAACTATGAGATTAGAAGCTTTCTGTCATGCTCTTCCAAGGGCGTTATCTACCACTCTACGTGCCCATGCGGCAAGATCTATATAGGCCTTACAACGAGAGAGTTAAAAATACGGATCCGGGAGCATTGCCTCGATATAGAAAAATCTAAAGGGGTTCATGATTTTGCCAGCCTTAAAACGCTCCCAAGGCATTATAAGAAATTCCACAACAGTGATCCTAGGCAGATGAAAGTGAAGGCTATAGATCTTGTTAGCATGGGACCTAGAGGTGGTGATCTAGCTAAAAAATTGGCTCAGGTCGAGAGCCGATGGATCTATCGGCTGGGAACATTAGCACCTCAGGGTCTCAATGAAAATTTAGGCTTTGGAGCCTTTTTGTGACTTACATAGTTCATCCATCTGTTCTGTTTTGTTGGCATTGGTCATTTTTAATTTAGTTTTTGTGTCTTTGAGGTTTTTTTATATGTTTGTTTTAACTTGTTTTAATTCAGTTTTATTTTTTCATAGAGTTTGGGTCCTATTGATCTGGAGAGGATGTGTGTTTTGCCGTTACCTGTTCATCTCTGGTCTCCTTGATGGTATCTCCTGATGGATATATTGGATATGGTTGGATTCACTACCTTGACCACAGAGGATGGCTGGCGAAGGATGTCCGATGTCTATGTCTTTAACACCTTGCTTACCTTTGGAACATAGCCGTGTTTTGAGCTGCTTTCCATGCTGCATTCCCGGAATGTTGGACCTGCCGATTCATTTAAGAATATCTGCTGCACATAGAACTTTTTTGCCCATGATGAAAAGAAGTGGTATAATGTTGTGGCATACTGTTTTTTCCTGGCAGAAGTACCATAATTCATGATCATTTCAACCGACAAGAACTTTCTATGTTTGGATCGGACTTTAATTAGTAGAAACGGGTGACTTTGATATTGTTGTGTGATCTCCACTGGACTTTAGCCACATATGGACTTGAAAAGATGATTCCACGACTGAATTATCCCCATTAATGTGTGTTAATGGAGGCTTGATATATTATTGTCCCCATTATAAGTATGAATGTTTTGATGTTATTATGCGTTATTTATACGGTTTGCATATTTATCAAATTTGTTATATTGGTAATTATATATAAATCTTGGGTTAATGGTGGTGGGCTTAGACTTGGCACATTTATGTGGATAAGCCCACTACTTAGGGCTCATGCTTATTAAACGTCTTTTCACCTTTTCATTGGATAGTTCCTTCATTTCTTTCTTTTCATTCTTTTATATCTTTCTATTCACATAAATGGTTTTAAATTGATCATGTGACTGTTGTGGATATCAACAGTTGGACCCATCCTGTAGGTGAGCCCTCTGTGATTCCTGCAGCCATTTGACTTATGACTTCCATTTTTTGGTTTATTTCACGTTATATTCTTACTTCTTTCTGTAACTGTTGTACTTAATTCGGATTGGGTTATTTATTTACCTAGGCAGCGGTTGCGGGAGTGTTTGGTTGCCCCAACCTGCAGGGGGAGGCTCCAGACACCCGGCACCGATCTGTACTGGGGTGGGTTTACTATGTGTTTGTTATACACTTTATTATTCCTTTCACTTTTTATATTGTATTCAATTTATTTTGCTTTCACTTATTTATTTTTTTTCTGAGTCTTTTCAAGGCAGTCACCACATTTTACTTCTGATTGATGGCTGATAAATAGATTTGTTATATATTATACGGTTTAGTTTAGTGAACTGTTATTTAGGGGTGTGCTATGTCATTTCTTCCAGGTCATGATCGGGCAAATTATATATAATACACATATTCATTATTTGTATTGGTGGGTTTTCCACTATTTACCAGTGTGTTTTTTTGATAGGGTATTTTACTTGTATCTAGTATGGGAGTTTCGGACAAATAATAATTACCGCATTATTATTTTTATTGCTGCTGGTTATGCTATTAGTTGGTGTAACAGACATGATGTTGTTTCGTTGCTATAACACAAAAAAAATTATGCTGCACTTTTGAGGGTCTTAATGGATATTTTTATTGCTGCAGTGGATTTCTCGCTGCTATGATAATTCCAGGTGGGCTGGTTTTAATTTGCTTTGACGGCGTATTGCGGTTTGGCATGTGGGCTCTGTTCTGATAATTGGGATGGTTGGCATCCTTTTATATTTTCAATATGGCCCGATAGGTGTCATTGTGTTTTTTCTGTTGATATTCATACTATCGCTACGAAATATTTGTTATCACGGTGGGTGCCGGTAGGCGGGCTTTAATTTGCAAGTTAGACTGCCCATTCATTCCCGGTATGGGTGCTATTCATCTTGCGATTAAATATATCTGCTGTGGATGTATCTACCATAGAACTTAAAATGTTGCATTATGGCCCCTTTTTGTTTGATGTTGCCGGTTGGATTTTTATCGCCGCTGCTGTGGATTCCAGTAGGCAGTCCTAGTCAACATCAGGTGACGGCAAACTCCACCCCTCCTCGATTCTATTGGCCCTAGGCGGCTTTAAAAACTCTATGACGCCTCCCGGTGGACACGCCCCCAGGAGGAAGCTGTCGCGAAACGCGCGTCGGGGTTTTGCGGACAGTGGCGTGCCATGTGTGGCTGATATCGGGAGCACCGCACGATTCAGGTAACACGTATATTTATGGGTTTCCATTCACTTAGTGTTTAGGCACATATAGCAGCATGTGGACAATTGTCTATATATTAGTTGAGCTTGCTGTAGACTAATTTTTGGGTGCATACCATTCCCGCATATATGTATAGGTATGAGCAGCTTGGGATACATTCGCAGGTTTAATCATTGTGCGTTGTTGTTATTGTAGTACCATATAGGGTCCGGGCAAAAGGTTGTATTTACCATTTACTGTATAGAGTCTGGACATGGATACCATTTATTGTGCTTAGTAAATTATTGTAGCAGTTATGCATATCGGCTTTATAGAGTGACTGGTCGGTACTTTGATAACTGGATTAATTCCACAGAATATTCCCGTATGCCATGTTGCTTAAATTGGTTAACAGATATTGTCTGAATATTTATTCTGTATAGTACAAAGTTTAAATAAACAGTACTGAATAGTTATAGCGGTTGCGGCACTAATTAGAATTTTGACTTTGAACAGGTGGTTCTATAACAGCGCAATGAATATATTATCATCTTTATAGCCACTGCGGCACTAATTGATATTATAACTTGGAGCAGTTGGTTCTTTAATAGTGTAATTAGACTATACTGTTATCTATGGTATCATTACTAATTAAAGTGGTCATTATTTATTTACCTAAGTGTGTTATACTATACCTATATTGAATATTGGGATTTTCACATAAAAATCTAGTAGAGGTATTTTCTCAGCATGCTCTAGTACTTAATTTTATAAAACTATAAATGTGTTTATTACCTGGTGCTTTCTCGTAATTATGAGAATTTTACTCACTCCTGTCTGCTAGTAACATCATTTACTTACATGGTTTTGAGGCATTGTTTTATCGTTTGTATTGTTTGGTGTTAATAAAATTATAACTTTTTATAAAGCACTCTTTGGTTCAGCATGCAGTCTTCATTTGCTTAGCGAATCAGTATGTTTCAGTGACTAAGGGTACCGTCACACTATAACATTTCGATCGCTACGACGGTACGATTCGTGACGTTCCAGCAATATCGTTACGATGTCGCTGTGTCTGACACGCAGCAGCGATCAGGGATCCTGCTGAGAATCGTACGTCGTAGCAGATCGTTTAGAACTTTCTTTCATCGCTGGATCTCCCGCTGTCATCGCTAGATCGGTGTGTGTGACACCGATCTAGCGATCTAGCGATGCGATCCAGCGATGCGTTCGCTTGTAACCAGGGTAAACATCGGGTAACTAAGCGCAGGACCGCGCTTAGTTACCCGATGTTTACCCTGGTTACAAGCGTTAAACTAAAAAAAAAACAAACAGCACATACTTACATTCTGGTGTCCGTCAGGTCCCTTGCAGTCTGCTTCCCGCACTGTGACTGCCGGCCGTAAAGTGAAAGCAGAGCACAGCGGCTGTGCTTTCACTTTCACTTTACGGCCGGCAGTCACTGAGTGCGGGAACCAGACTGCAAGGGACCTGACGGACACCAGAATGTAAGTATGTGCTGTTTTTTTTTTTTTAGTTTAACGCTTGTAACCAGGGTAAACATCGGGTAACTAAGCGCGGTCCTGCGCTTAGTTACCCGATGTTTACCCTGGTTACCCAGGGACCTCGGCATCATTGGTCGCTGGAGAGCTGTCTGTGTGACAGCTCCCCAGCGACCACACTACGATTTACCTACGATCACGGCCAGGTCATATCGCTGGTCGTGATCGTAGCTAAATCGTATAGTGTGACGGTACCCTTAGTTGAGTGTTTACCCATCCCTAGTCTGTGGTAATGGGTCTGGGTTATATGTTTACATACTTCTTTTGAAGGATCCAAAAGTAGTGGATAACAGGATGTGCTGGGGCACTGAATTCCAGAGGATGGGTGATATTCGGGAGAAGTCTTGGAGGCGATAGGGTGAGGAGCGAATAAGCGTGGAGGAGAGGAGGAGGTCTTGGGAGGACCTGAGATTACGTGAGGGAAGATATTGAGAGATTAGTGTGGAAATATACGGAGGAGAAAGGGTATGGATGGCTTTGTAGGTCAGTGTTAGTAATTTAAACTGGATACGCTGGGAAATTGGGAGCCAGTGAAGGGATTTGCAAAGAGGTGAAGCAAGAGTGTAGCGAGGAGAGAGATTAATTAGTCGGGCAGCAGAGTTAAGGATGGACTGAAGGGTTGCGAGAGTGTTAGAAGGTAGGCCACAGAGGAATATGTTGCAGTAGTCGAGGTGGGAGATGATTACGGCATGCACAAGCATTTTGGTAGAGTGCGGGTTGAGGAAAGGATGGATTCTGGAAATATATTTGAGCTGGAGGCGACGGGAGGTGGCGAGAGCTTGGATGTGCGGTTTGAAGGACAGGGCAGAGTCAAGGGTTACTCCGAGGCAGCGGATTTTGGGGACAGGGGAAAGTGTGATTTCATTTATTTTGATAGATAGATCAGGTAGGGAAGATATGCGTGATGGAGGAAAGATAATGAGTTCAGATTTGTTCACATTGAGCTTGAGGAAGCGAGAGGAGAAGAAGGATGATATGGCTGATAGACACTCTAAGATTCTGGAGAGCAGAGAGGTGACATCTGGGCCAGAGAGGTAGATCTGAGTGTCATCGGCATATAGATGGTACTGGAAGCCATAGGACCTTATGAGTTGTCCCAGGCCGAGTGTATAGATTGAGGAGAGTAAGGGTCCTAGGACCGAGTCTTGGGGACTCCAACAGAGAGGGGGCAACATGAAGAGGTAGTATGGGAGTAGGAAACGCTAAATGTCCGGTTGGCAAGGTATGAGGAGATCCAAGATAGGGCAAGGTCTTTGACCCCAAAGAAAGAGAGGATCTGTAGTAGGAGGCAGTGGTCAACTGTGTCGAAGGCAGAGGACAGGTCTAGGAGGAGGAGTATAGAGAATTGTCTGTTAGCTTTGGCTGTAAGTGCAGCGCCCCAGAGATCTGGTCGTTGCAGTATGACACTCTGCCGCTAAGGGGAGTGATGGTACGTCTGATGGCACTAAAGGAGTTCTGACCAGGTATCACAAACACACATGACACTTCACACTCCGGCCACCAGGGGGAGTGGTTCTATCTAGTAGGCCACTCTTCACACTCTGGTAAAACTGGGGGTTGGACAGGAAGTTAGACAGAAAGAGCCCGGGAGAGTTCGGGAGAGGACCTGTCAGGGGTGGGATCCTGACAGCGGTCTAGAAAGAGAACAGATCGTTACGGAGCCGCGCCTGCACTACCTTGCGGCGGTATTGTAAGAAAGGACACGAAGCGAAGTTGATTGTGGAGAAGTGAGAAGCGGGATCACAATGTAAAGGAGATAGAGCCAGTAGGAGTCGTGCCGTGAGACCGAGGCAACATCCTTCTGAGGCGCATAGCGGTGGCCGGAGCACCGAGAAAGTAAGAGACTTTACGCATTACTTCGTACTGAAAAGAGTCTAGGAGAACGCTGAGGAGATGTGATCGAGATAAATCGCAGGGAAATCCCTTAGGAGGTGTCTGTCTCCGACAGACTCGGGCATCTTCCTTGACAGCGGTGGACACCGCGTCCTGACCCGCCTCTACCACAGCCCGCAGCTGCGGCATTGTTTGGAGACAGACACCTCCTAAGGGATTTCCCTGCGATTTATCTCGATCACATCTCCTCAGCGTTCTCCTAGACTCTTTTCAGTACGTAACTGACGAAGGCCAGACCAGGCCGAAACGTTTTTCGTACTACGAAATAAAATACCACCAGTTTGACTCAAGTTGAGTGCCGGGTTCTATTTATCTATATGTATACGGTTTGGGAACCTACCCGGGCACCTAAGTAGCTGTGCTCACGTCTTTTGATTCTTTACGCATTACTTCAACACGGCAGGACAGTTAATTATAGGTTGGCTTTCTCACCTAAATCACCTAAGCAGACAAAGGAGGCAACTGAGGGAGAGGGGCTTCTCTAGGGTCCCAGAATAACTCCAGGCCTACCCGTCATACGGGTGCGTCCTAACCATATCATCTGGGGGACGAAGAGAGAGAGAAAGAACAACGAACACAGACACAACAGTTGTGAGGACTATCCCGTGGTGCTCAGCAGGGAAGGACTACAACAGCCAGGCGCTAGTGGGTAGGCACTGATTTCCACCTGCAAAGGAAACTCTGGATGTGCCTTTGGACCGGCCGGTCTCAGCCAGCCCTGTTAGCAGTGCTCTGGATTGCGGATCCCAAAGCCTTCAGTAAAGAGGTAAAGAGACTGCAACCTTGTGTCCTTGTTATTCATCGCGCCTCGCACCACGCATCACACCATCACCTTTCATTGGGCGCCCCTTAGCAGGGTCACGGACCGGGTCTAGCCACCGTGACGACCCCAATACAGAGACTGAGGGGCCCGGTATCAAGAACTCGTGGCCCTGTGTCTGGGGGCGCTCCAACTTGGCATCACGAACAGGATCTACTGTGCCTTGGAACTGTGTTGAATTGTACTTGAACTGTGATCCCTTGCAAAGACTGTATATTGCTAATTGCCGCCAAAATCCGCCATTGCCGCGCCGAGTGGGGCGCAAGGGGAGGAGCCATTGTTTCGTGGGCAGAGCCGGCCGAAAAGAGCGTGGAACGAAAAGGCACGGTGAAGTGCCGATTAGGGAAGTGGAACTCCGACCCCGAGGGGGGGGGGGGTTAGCAGGAAGGAGGAACGGCCATGTCAGATCCAGGAGAAGCGGCGGCCACAGCCGTGGGGGAACTTCCAGACCCCGTAGTAGACGCAGCCGTGGGCCTGGTACCATCGCCGGAAGCCGTGGGGCCTGCCGCTCCCATCGGCCAGCTGGACACTGCTGCAGCCACAACAGCCATAACGCCCTTCTCCATGCCGTACCTACCAGGAGCCACCTGGCTCCCGCGATACTCCGGAGAAGCCCACACGTTCACTGACTTTTAAGAGGGGATTTGCAGCCTGCTCGAGTTTTATCCCCTGATAGAGCCTCAGAAGGTTCATATGATAACTGGACAGCTCTTTGGCGCGGCTTTGAGAGAAGCGAAGTCCTGGCCCGCTGCGGATAAGAAAACTGCACAGCAGGTCCTTGCAAAGCTGAAAACCACCTTTGACACCCGCACCGCTACGGAAATTAAATTGACATTCTATGGGTGCAAGCAGAGGCCGCAGGATAGCTTACGGGACTATGCCCTCAATCTTCAGGAGGCACTGCGGGCCATCAAGCAGAGTGACCCCAGCAGCATGCAAGATGAAGATAAACTTCTGAAAGAGCGGTTCATCGAGGGGCTCCTGTGCAGTAACCAAAGGGCTCAGCTATATTTCTTAGCCATGCAGAACCCAGACCTGACCTTTGCGCAATTCAAAGATAAAGCCATCCAAGCGCTCCCAGAGCGACAGCCCAGCCGTGCTGTACTCCCCAGGCGTCAAGCCCTCACGTACCACCAGGAGGTGGCGCCAGAAACACCCGTCTCTGCTGAGGCCGATGCCCAGACTCTGGATGACGACTCCCCTGCAGGACTACGCCTCCAGATGCAAGAGCTGACCAAGAGCGTTGCTGCCCTAGCCCGGACCGTCCAGTCCCTACAGGAGGCCCCCAAGGAGAAGATCCAGCTGGCTTCCAGACTGGAGGATTTCCCCTGAGAGTGACAGAGGAGGATCCCGTCGACCAGAGGCCGAGACGACGATCGCTTCCATCGGGATGGACGACCGATCTGCCTCCGCTGCCACCAAGTGGGCCATCTTGCAAGGTACTGTCCTTTAAACGAGCAACCCCTGGGGCAAAGGGCCAACCCCCAGGACTAGGACGATCAGGCCCGCAACATTGGAGAGCCAAATACGTCGGAGGGCGACCAGTTCTCCCCATCGTGATCGACGGTATCCCCATGAACGCTCTGTTGGACACCGGTTCCCAGGTGACGACTATGCCCTACGTCCTCTATAAACGCTATTGGGAGGACACCGACATTACCCGTGGCCCCGATGACGATTTCACCATCTTAGCTACTAATGGTCAGCCATTGCCACAAGTGGGTGTATAAGGAGGTCACCATCAAAGTGGGGCGGGTAGAATTGGAGGCCAAGGGCATTGTTATTGTTGATATTGATCGACGTGAATGTAACCCCATGATGACTATCGGTACTAATGTTATAGAAAATTGTCTTGCAGAAGTTATTGTCTTGTTGCAGCAGGTAGCTGAAACAGCTGGTTACAGCAAACAGCGTGCCTTGCAGAAAGAGATCAGAGCTCTGATGCAGAGACAGCAGGTGGAGTTGACCGGTGGTGAAATTGGCCGGGTCACAGTGAGTGATTCACACCCCATTGCGATACCCCCCAGGAGTGAAATGTTAATATGGTGTCGGGTAGCCATAGGCCTTAGGGGTAAAAATTATCAGGCCCTGGTAGAGCCGGTGTATTCAGATAACAGGCCTACTCTCCTGACAGCCAGAGGGGTGGTCGACGTCCGCCAAGGGAGGGTGCCAGTACGCGTCCTTAACTGTGGGGAGGAAGAAGTCCACTTGACCAAATACGCCACACTTGCCAAGCTGTTCACTGTTAGTAATAATGTAATACAGGCACCTGGGCCCTTGGTTCCATCCGAACCAGGACAGATAAAAGATTGGTGCCGGGAATTGCACGTGGGCATTGACTCTACCCCGTCTCACCAGAAACAGGGGGCCTACAGGGTGGTTCATGAGTATGAGCAGGTATTCAGCAAGCACCCTCTAGATTTCGGGCAGGTAAAAGGGATTCAACATCACATCCCCACATGAGATCACCCGCCCATAAAAGAGAGGTACCGTCCTGTGCCCCCAGCTCATTATCAGTGCGCCAAGGACATGTTGCGAGAGATGAAAGAGGCTGGGGTAGTGAGGGACAGCTGTAGCCCCTGGGCAGCCCCATTAGTTCTCGTTAAGAAGAAAGATGGCACCATGAGGATGTGTGTGGTTTATAGGCAACTAAACCGCATTACACATAAGGATGCATATCCCCTACCCAGGATAGAGGAGTCCTTGGCTGCCTTAAAGTCCACTAACTACTTTTCTACCTTAGATCTTACCAGTGGGTACTGGCAGGTTCCCGTGACGGAGGCAGACAAGGAAAAGACGGCCTTCACGACACCGATGGGCCTCTGCGAGTTCAACTACATGCCTTTCGGATTGTGTAATGCTCCGGGAACATTCCAGAGGATGATGGAGTGCTGTCTGGGGCATAAGAACTTTGAAACCGTGTTGCTATATCTGGACGATGTCATTGTCTTCTCCAAGACCTATGAAGACCACTTGAAGCACCTGGCCGAGGTGTTTGAAGCTCTGTCCAATTTTGGCTTAAAGGTGAAACCGTCCAAATGCCATCTGCTAAAACCCAAAGTGCAGTACCTGGGCCATGTGGTGAGTGCCGAAGGAGTGGCCCCAGACCCTGACAAAGTCATGGTGATCAAGGACTGGCCGAAGCCCGGTAACCTCCATGAAGTCCGGCAATTCCTCGGGTTGGTGGGTTACTACCGGAGGTTTATTAAGGACTTCACCAAGAAGGCCGCGCCATTGCAAGACCTGTTGGTGGGCCAGTCCAAGAAACCCAAGGGCAAAAATGCCCCATTCGACTGGAACGAAGAACTGGAAGGATCGTTCACCTGCTTAAAGTCAGCGCTGACGGGAGAAGAGGTGCTGGCTTACCCTGAGTACGACCAGCCATTTGTATTGTATACGGATGCCAACACTGTGGGACTGGGAGCCGTGCTATCCCAAGTCCAGAAGGGTAAGGAGAGAGTAATCGCTTATGCCAGCAGGAAACTTCGCCCCACTGAAAGGAACCCTGACAACTACAGTTCCTTTAAGCTGGAGTTCCTCGACGTCGTTTGGGCCGTGACAGAGAGGTTCAAGCACTACCTGGCCTCCGCGAAATTCACTGTCTTCACGGATAATAACCCATTAACGCACTTGGACACAGCAAAACTCGGTGCCCTGGAGCAGCGGTGGATGGCCCGGTTGTCCAACTACGACTTCACCATCAAATACCGGGCAGGGCACAAGAATGCGAATGCCGATGCATTGTCATGCATGCCTCACTTGCCCAAAATGGAGGAAGACCCAGAAGCATTTGAAGAGGTGGAACTGCCCGCTTTCCATCGCTCCAAGGCATCTCAGTGTTCTCATCAGGTGGAGAATAGGCGCAAGAGTAAACAGAGCGCCCCGTTGAACCTCCTGCCCCATCATGGGTGGGCAGAGAACCAGGATGGTGACCCTGCGGTCCGTCGGGTGAAAGAGCTCCTGACGCAGGCAGGATTGCATCCCGGCCCGGATGATCCACCGGAGACATTACAGCTGTAGAAGGAGAGGAGCAAGCTGTTTATTCACGTTGGAAAGCTGTGCCGGAGAAACATCGACCCACGCACTCATGAATTGGTGTGGCAGATCGTGGTCCCAGGACAAGATGTGCCCATGGTCCTGGGGGCATACCACGATGGGACAGGACACTTCGGATGGAAGAAGCTGGAGAGGCTACTCCGTGGGAGGTTCTACTGGATTGGCATGAAGAAAGCCATTGAGAAGTGGTGTCGAGAGTGTGGCCCCTGTAGCCTACGCAGGAAGGATCGTGACAGCCAACGGGTGCCCTTGCAACCCATCGTCACCAAACGACCGCTCGAGTTGGTTGCGTTAGACCACGTGAAGTTAACGCCCAGCCGGTCAGGCTATACCTACGCTCTCACCATCGTGGACCACTACTCCAGATTCCTGGTAGTCGTGCCGGTCAAGGATCTAACGGCTAGGACAGCTGCCAAAACCTTCCAGCAGTACTTCTGTAGACCCCATGGGTACCCGGAGAAGGTACTAACCGATCAGGGGCCAGAATTTGAGGCGGAGGTGTTCCAGGAGTTCTGTGATCTGTACGGTGTAAGAAGATCAGAACCACGCTATACCATCCACAAACCAACGGGATGTGAGAAGATGAACCAGGTAGTGATCGACTTGCTGAAGACCTTACCTGTGGAGGAACGGAACTTGTGGCCCACAAAGTTGCCAGACCTGGTGGATATGTACAACCACATCCCAGTGAATTCCACCAAATTCACCCCAGCATATCTGATGCGAGGGAGGTCTAGTAAGTTACCTGTGGACCTGGACATGGGGGTCCTGACCCCCGAAGATATCTCGCCCGATGCGGATTGGGATATGGAGAGGCAGCAAAAGTACCGCAAAGTACAGGAATGTGTGGAAAGAAGCCTTGCCCAAGCCAGACAGAAACAAGAAAGGGACTACAACCAGCATGCCCCTGCGGCTCCCTTGTCCCCTGGAGAGCAAGTACTCAAACGGAAGAGGAGGCTACACAAGCTGGATGACCAATGGGAAGCGGAACCATATACCATTCTGCCATCTGATTTCGACAATACAAAGGTCTGTCTCATCAGCAAAGATGGAGGGGAAACCTCAACGGCAATATCCAGGGACCACCTTAAGATATGCCCTGATAAACTGAGAGATGAGGAAGCCGACCCTGGGACGACTCCGGCCGCGGAAGGAGAAAAGATGATACACACTGTTCTTGGTGACTTTCCCCAGTCTTGGACGCAAATAAATCAGGCCATCGTGGTACCTGTCCTGACGTTTCGCCAACTGACCCCGCCAGAACCAGATGTGGAGCCAGGTCATCCAGATCCGCCATCACAACAGACCTCACCAGAAGATGCCATGCCAACTGCTGAACCGGCAAGTCTTACCTCCGCTAATGGTGAATCTGCCATGCCCATCGGTAGTAGTAGCGGTTTTGAGAACGCCAACGTGCCAGTACTGCCCAGACTCACTAGGAGTGTAGCTAGAAGACAGTGCACTACACCAGCGATAGCAAACTTAGTGGGCCCTGTTAAGCCCATAACAGCCCCTGCACTGCGGAGGTCCACACGCAGCACCCAGAATCAGACTCCCCTTCGCTACAAAGCTTGGAGATACTAATGATAAGTGCTATTGTTTGTGTAAATATCTTTGTTACAAGTTTAAAAATGGACAACGGAGTAATGGACAGGGAATTGCTCCAAAAACTTCACAGGGGCCCCTTTGTTTACCCGGGGTCCCTGCTGCTTTAAAGTGGCACCCAACTGAACTGAGAGTCGTGAACTGTGTGTGACCAAACTTTTGTAACGTTCAAGCGTCTTCACCTCCCATAAAGGAAAGTACTGTTATGTTTATTTGTTCATAATGTTTCACAAATTTTATATGTTGTATGTCAACATGTATTGTTGTTCTTCTTCTTCCCAGTCCAAGAGTACTGGATTTAACCGGGGGGGAGTGCAGCGCCCCAGAGATCTGGTCGTTGCAGTATGACACTCTGCCGCTAAGGGGAGTGATGGTACGTCTGATGGCACTAAAGGAGTTCTGACCAGGTATCACAAACACACATGACACTTCACACTCGGCCACCAGGGGGAGTGGTTCTATCAAGTAGGCCACTCTTCACACTCTGGTAAAACTGGGGGTTGGACAGGAAGTTAGACAGAAAGAGCCCGGGAGAGTTCGGGAGAGGACCTGTCAGGGGTGGGATCCTGACAGCGGTCTAGAAAGAGAACAGATCGTTACGGAGCCGCGCCTGCACTACCTTGCGGTGGTATTCTAAGAAAGGACACAAAGCAAAGTTGATTGTGGAGAAGTGAGAAGCGGGATCACAGTGTAAAGGAGATAGAGCCAGTAGGAGTCGTGCCGTGAGACCGAGGCAACATCCTTCTGAGGAGCATAGCGGTGGCCGGAGCACCGAGAAAGTAAGAGACTTTACGCATTACTTCAACACGGCAGGACAGTTAATTATAGGTTGGCTGTCTCACCTAAATCACCTAAGCAGACAAAGGAGGCAACTGAGGGAGAGGGGCTTCTCTAGGGTCCCAGAATAACTCCAGGCCTACCCGTCATACGGGTGCGTCCTAACCATATCATCTGGGGGACGAAGAGAGAGAGAAAGAACAACGAACACAAACACAACAGTTGTGAGGACTATCCCGTGGTGCTCAGCAGGGAAGGACTACAACAGCCAGGCGCTAGTGGGTAGGCACTGATTTCCACCTGCAAAGGAAACTCTGGATGTGCCTTTGGACCGGCCGGTCTCAGCCAGCCCTGTTAGCAGTGCTCTGGATTGCGGATCCCAAAGCCTTCAGTAAAGAGGTAAAGAGACTGCAACCCTGTGTCCTTGTTATTCATCGCGCCTCGTACCACGCATCACACCATCACCTTTCATTGGGCGCCCCTTAGCAGGGTCACGGACCGGGTCTAGCCACCGTGACGACCCCAATACAGAGACTGAGGGGCCCGGTATCGAGAACTCGTGGCCCTGTGTCTGGGGGCGCTCCATAAGTAAGTCGTTAGTAATTTTGGTCAGGGCAGTCTCAGTGGAATGGTGGGGACGGAAGCCAGATTGTAGGTTGTCGAAGAGAGAGTTGGATGCAAAGTGATAGGAAAGTTCAGCATGGATGTGCTGCTCAATGAGTTTGGAAGCAAATGGGAGAAAAGATATGGGGCGATAGCTGAACATAGTGCTTGGGTCAAGGGATGGCTTTTTGAGGATAGGTGTGATTGTGGCATGTTTGAAGGCAGAGGGGAAGGTACCAGAAGTTAGTGAAAGGTTGAAGAGATGGGTTAGGGATGGGATTAGTGTGGTGGTGAGGTTGGGGAGGAGGTGGGATGGGATGGGGTCAAGTGCACATGTGGTGAGGTGTGATTTGGAGAGAAGATGAGCAAGCTCCCCTTCAGAGATTTTGGAGAGTGAAGTTATGGGGTTTGGGCATTGGTCTCTCATACAAAGGGGTTGTGGTGGTTGGACAACAAAGACTTGCCTTGTTTGGTCTATCTTATTTTTGAAGTGTGTGGCAAAGTCTTCAGCAACGATTAGGGAACTTGGAGGGGGCAGTGGTGGGCGGAGGAGGGAGTTAAAAGTGTTGAACAACTGTTTGGGGTTGTGGGATAAGGAAGATATGAGGGTTGTGAAGTAGGCCTGTTTAGCAGAGGTGAGAGCTGATTTGAATGCCAGTGTTGCTTGTTTGAGTGCAGTGAAATCATCTTGTGAATGCGTTTTCTTCCAACGCGGTTCTGCAATTCTGGATACTTGCCAAAGCTTTTTAGTGATGTTATTGTGCCAGGGTTGCCTATTGGTTCGTCGCACTCTGCTATGCATGACAGGGGCGACCGTGTCAATAGCTGATGCAAGAGTGGGATTGTAGAAAGCAGTGGCAGTGTCTGTGTCGTGGAGTGAGGATATAGAGGACAGTGGTAGGATAGAGTCAGAGAGTGTGTTGGTGTCTAGGTGTGCGAGGTTCCTGCGTGGGTGCGCATGGTGCTGGACATGGGTGACAGGTGAGGAGGACAGGGATGAGAAAGTGAGTAGATGGTGGTCAGATAGAGGGAGAGGGTTGTGAAGTTAGATAGGGAGCATAAACGGGTGAAGACCAGGTCTAAAGTATGTCCGTCTGTGTGGGTGGCTGAGGAGGACCACTGAGTAAGTCCAAAGGATGAAGTAAGGGACAGGAGTTTGGAGGCTGCTGACTGGTGGGTGTCAATGGGGATGTTAAAGTCACCCATGATGATGGTGGGAATGTCAGCAGACAGAAAGTGAAGGAGCCAGGTGGATAATTGGTCAATAAAGGCAGTGGTCGGGCCCGGAGGTCGGTATATGACGGCCACTTGGAGGTTGGAGGGAGAGTAGATACGGACAGAGATGTCTAGAAGGTGCACCTTCCTATTCTTATAGGTGCACCTATGGTACTTATATTGTAATAGGTGCAATATTACAGAATATAAGACAGAACATACTATGAACTAAACCCAGTTTCGTGAAAACATATAACAAAACTGGGTTTAGACTTAGCAGTACTGATACTGCAACTTTCAAAATATTCTTTATGTCAAAATCAGATCAATTCAAGATCTCCATTCCAAATGCGAGAAGGGAGATTGGAAAGTTATGCTCCATATTTTGAGTTGGAATGAAAACAATGAAATTAGCAAAGAAGTAAGAAGTATTGATGAGCGAGCGCGCTCTCCACTGCTCGATAGTCGATCAAGCATCAGGATGCTCGGGTACACTCATTTGTCGATTGAGTATTGTGGATGCTCGAGGGCCATGGTGGAGTTCCCACCCCGCATGTTTAACGCCTGTTGGACAGTCAATGAACATGCAGAGATTGCGCGCCATGCACGGTAACGCCGCAGCCATGTTGGATACTGACATTACTGTGATTGGCCAGCTGCATCCCGTCATGGGATCCTATATAAGACGCGGTGACGCGATGTTCGGGACACTGTCCTCAAGAAGCAGTTCAGGGAGAGTTGTTATAGGTGGGGAGAGCTTAGTTTATAGCAGGGATATAGTAATGGTTTAATAATATTGCTATAGGAGTACTTGTTTTTCTGCAGCATTAAAACAACAGTTGTTTTCAGGGCTAAATATTTTCTTTTCTGTAGTAAAACTGCTGATATCTGCATTCAGGGGAGAGAAAGTTTAGGATTAGAGGCATCTAGGCAGGGTTTAATATTGCTATTGCAGCACTTCAGTTCAGAGTGGCCTATCATGTTCACTAATCAAAGTCATGTTATGTTTGTGTGTGTGTAGCCCATTCACTATCTCCATCTATCCCCCACCCCCTGAAGATGGCTGGACCATCATTGTAAATACATCATTGTAAATACACACCTATACTTTGTATCTCCCCCCACGTCATTGTAGATTGTAAGCTCTCACGAGCAGGGTCGTCTTATTACGCTTTAATTATTGTATTGTTAACGTTGTTACTTATGACTTTTGTGTTTGAAACTGTTAAACTGTAAAGCGCTGCGGAATTTGTTGGCGCTATATAAATAAAGATTATTATTATTATTATTACTTGTGTACCACTGCGCCATTAAGACAACAACCCTTGTCACGGCTAAATATTTTTTTCCCTATTAATAACGGAAAGTTTGCAAGTATATATACCTAATTTAAAATGCGCAAGGCGTGCTGTGAGGGATGGAGAAGTGGATGTGCTGCTGATGACGCACGCAGAGGCCAAGGCTGTGGACAAGGTGAAACTGTACCTGCTGTGGAAACACAACAAACATGCTCATCCACAAGACCTAGCTGTCTGGCCCACTTTGCTGGGGGGTGCAGGGCACCACTCTTGCAGCCAGAACTGTGCAAACAGGTGGTTGGTGTAATGACAATTAATGCTTCCAGTATTTTTCTCAGCACCACCAGTCTTCCACATGGTCCAGTCTCACTAGCCAAGAGTCTAGACCACATAATCTTCACCCTGATCCTCCTTCCTCCCACTATAGTGATGCCCAGGAGACAAGTGATCCCACACTTGGACACTCTGAGGAGCTCTTCACATTTCCAATTATTGATTCTGGCCTCTCACCTTGCACGTTTCAAGAGGGACATATTTTTATGTTTTTTCACGCATAGTTTTATGTATATTTTTCAATAAAGAAAGATTAATTAATTTTTAAGGCAGAAAATATATCAGGTTTCCATTTAATATAGGAGGGGATAATAGGAAGCAATCTATATTTATATGTTCATAAATCTATATGAGTATGTATACATATTAAGAAAGTCTATTTATACAAGATTAACCATATGAATTACACCCATTTGATAATAGAGGATTTTAGGAATGTAACAGTGGGGCAGGAACATCAGATTAGATCTGTTCGGAGGACATCAGCACAATGTATCGATTGTAGCCAATTTGAGCAGCAAGGGAGGCGTGCATGGGTATAAATGGACAACGGCATTGTAGGAGCCATACCTTGTGGAAGAGGGACGGCTCCCTCGAAACGCGTTGGGCTTGGCCCCTACACACATCCGTCATACACGGACAGGTGACATCACTGCTTAGCCACGCCCCCCCGCTCACCACGCTATCCCACAGCGGCGCCATTGGCCGAGGCGAACCGCTGTGCCTGCCAGCGTTTTCATGGGGGTAGCTCTGCTTTGGGAGGACGCTCCCCAGCAGTTCAGTGAATTGGACATTGTGCAGCAAACGACTACACAAGTTGGATCATCCTCTACAGGACTACTTCATGCGCTTTTTTAATGTAAGTGTGCAGCGCCCCAGAGTCCTGGTCATTGCAGTAATGTCGTTCTTCCACCAGGGGGAGCGATGTTATGTCTGATGGCACCAAAGGAGTTCACCCTGCCAGGTATCACAGCCACACACACACTTCACACCCCGGCCACAAGGGGGAGCGAAAGGTTCTATCTATTAGGCCACTCCTCACACTTGGGTAAAACTGGGGGTTGGTTAGGAAGTGAGTCAGAAGCTGACTGGAGGGAGAAGGAGATAGTCAGACAGTTGGAGTCAGGAGGAGGAGAGGAGAGGAGCAGACTGGGCTCGGCCCAGGAAAGGGAAAGGAGGACACCCATGCGGCAGCCTCCTAAGAAAGGACAAGAAAAGAAGTGTGCCGTAGTGAGTGAGCACAGAAGTCATAGCAACAGGAGTAAAACACCAGTGGGAGACCAGCTAGAAGCAGGCTGCCTCCCTCTGAGCGCAGATCCGGTGGCCGGAACACCGAGGGAGTAATAGACTCTACGCTTTACTTCAGAGACCGGCAGGGCAGTCGATTCCAAGTTGGCTGTCTGACCTAAACACCTAAGCAGACAAGGTGGCAACGCGGAGGACGGGCGACACTAGGGTCCCCATAAAATAGCCTCAGGCCACCACTGTCATACGGGTTATGTCCTATCCATCTGGGGGACAGAGAGAGAGAAGTAACAAGAGTGAGGACCTTATGGTAGCTAATGCAAGTAGGGACCTACTACGTTACTGTGCGCAAGGGGAAGGCTACTGATTTCCACCTGGACAAGGGGACTCTGGAATTGCCATCAGACCGGCCAGACTCTGCCTACCCTGTCATCCGGCACCCTGGACTGTGGATGCTGAAGCCTTCAGAAAAGGTAAAGAGACTGCAACCATTGTGTCCTCGTTATTCACCGCGCCGTGCACCATCCACCATCACCATCTACACCTCTGGGAAGCCCTGGGGATATACTTCACCTGTGGGAAGGTATACCATCTAGCTGCCATTCCATCACCCCAGTGGACCCCTAAGCAGCGTCAGTCACCCTGACCGAATACCACAGGTGGCGTCACGAACATTACCATTATCTACGAACTCTGCCTTTTATTGGGCGCCCCTCATAGGGCCACGGTCTGGGTCGGGCCACCGTGACATCCCCGCTGAGGGAACAGAAGGACCCGGTACCCCATTGCCCTTACGTGGGGGCGATCCAAGTGCCTACACCAGAAATCACGCATAGCAGTCAGGCTGTTTTGGGCATCATCATTGTAGCTGTCATTGAGTGTGGCACCGGACTGGTTGGATGGATTGTCTGATAGGGCTCAAGATTCACCATCCCTATCCACAGCAGTCATGCTGCAATCTGCCTCTGAGCGCGGCAATCCTCTTTTATATTTGATTTATTCACTGCTTCTTAGGCAGACTCACACACTACATCTGCCAGATTGCCTGCCGCTGCAGTTCCAGGTTCATTGGGAGTAGCGTCATTTTGATTTGTTGATTCAGCAAATATTTTATTAATAATGTAAACTAAAAGCAATGTGTGTAGACCTAAAAATCAGGTAGACTATGCCTGAAGGAATATTAAAAGAGAATATGTTTTGTTAGTTAAAACAATTAAGGTGCATTAAAATAATAAGTAATAAAAAGCCCGTAAGGGACTTAATCAGGAAATTGAACTATATGCTTTTTAATATTTATACTTGGCAATGGAACTGTGCACAGTAAATATTACTGTAGTTATGTACGGTCTCCCTGTAAAGCGTGCCCACAAGCAGGTGCATACCATATATCCGCTTTTGAACACTCAAGATATGCATTGCATGCTATAACATGTGTTTCATACCCCTGTTCATTAAAGGCAGCTAAAAGAAATTTTTAGCATGAACGCAGGTCATTCCAATTAATTACAGGATCCGCTGCACATAGCACCCAATTAAGGAGCAGAGGCGACAGGTGGGCGATACTATATAAGGATGGGCTACAAAGGGGAGCCATAGCCCTGACGAAGACGGAACGTATCCTTCGAAACGCGTTGGACTAATCTGGCCCCTGCACGTGCCCGTCTATCAGCTGTGTGACGTCACAAATCTGTTTGACACGTCCCTCCGCACTCGGCGTTGCTTCTGAAGGCAGCGGTTCTCTGCGGCCTGCCAGGAGGACCCTTTTGGAGTGGAGGACTCTCCCGCATCACTCCCTGGTTTCTACGGCGCTCCATACCATCCTGAACCGGAAGGTCTGTTATCTACAACCCTGCAGTGCACCAACATTTCGTCCTAAAAAACGGACTCTGCACTTGTCATCATGAAAGCATTTCACCGCTACCAACAAACTAATTAAGTCTATAAGCTAATTAACAGCATTATTCCACTGTTCGTTCTGCTTTCATTATTAGAACAGTTAGGCACCCTCCAGCACAACTTCTGTACAATTGCAAATATTAGCTTGTAGCACCTGACACCACATACATCTACATGTAAGTAGGTCCTGGTTAGTCAGTTTCTCCATATTCCCAAGACTAAGGTTTATTCTTTAGCGCAGGTGATCCCTTCTTTATACTTCTTATTATTACATTTATAGGCAGGGTGGTACACAGACCCTATCACATCACCAGCAGCTCTTGCCACTTCTATGTATTCCCTTCTTCCTTCTTAGGTGAAGCGCCGGTGTCTATTTATTTGTATTCTGAATTACTAATTACCGATTGTTCACCTTTCTGGACCCACTCTACAAGGAAAACTTTTCGTGAAGCAGAGAGGGCTAGTAAAATGATGCAATACCAAAAGGCAGTAGTCGAACAATTAGGCCGGGGTCACACTTGCGAGTTCAATGTGAGAAACTCACGCGAGTCTCTTGCATCAATACCCAACACTGCCGCCGGCACTCGCGACAGGAGCGTTCAGCTGCATAGAAATACATGCAGCCACACACTCCGATCCCGAGTGCCAGCGCCAGTGGCGGGTATTGATGCAAGAGACTCGCGAGAGTTTCTCACATTGAACTCGCAAGTGTGACCCCGACCTTAGTAAAAAACTTCCCATCTGTCAAGGCTGGCGGCAGAGGTCATAGATCCTTGGGCAACCAAGGAGGAAAATGCTGACAGGCTGACTTATCAAAATGAACAAGGCCTGGATTGGCTCAGACTTCTCAACCCCACTGGATGAAAACAGCGGAACATAAAGCCAATTCAAATGTAGGTCATCATGCGGCCCTCACTCCAAATTTTTAGAGATTCATCATGTGTTATAGGCGACGGCAAAATATGGCGAGAAATGACCTTGTTACTCGAGTCGAGCCCGTCCGAGAGATCAACCTGCTCGATTCGAGTACTGATCACTCGAACATTTTAGTGCTAGATCATTACTAGTAAGAAGAAAGACAAGAGGTAGGTATATGACTATAGAACCAGGTGTACATTATTATAGAGGCATTGTGTGGCTCGTACATTATTACAGGGGCATTATATCTGTGGCAGGTACATTATTATAATGGCATCTGTGGCTGGCACTTTCATTTAAGGGTATCAGAGTCTGGTATTTTATTATAGTGGTATCTGTGCAAGTACAGTATTATAGAGGCATCTGTGACTGGTACTTTAATATAAGGGCTTCAGAGTCTGGTATTTTATTATAGTGGTATTTGTGATAAGTACAGTATTATAGAGGCATCTGTGACTGGTACTTTAATATTAGGGTTTCAGTGTCTGGTGCATTATTATAGTGGTATTTGTGATAGGTACATTATTATAGAGGGATCTGTGGCTGGCACTTTATTGTAGGGCAGATACATTTATATGGGGCATTCTTGTCCAGCAAAAAAAAGGGAAGAAGCCAGCACTGCTTATGGTCAGAACGCAATAACTGAAGTGCAATTGCACATAAATTCTAACTGTATTTCAAATATGAGACATTTAGCAAACAATTGATCAATTCTTTGAGCTACCCCGCCACTTCACGGCATTCTCATAATGGGGCAGTCCTAATCTACGTATTTTATTTACATTGTGCCATTATGGCCTCCTGAATGTATAAAGAGTATAAAAAAATAAAAAAAAGGACCACATTATATGCGAACTGTACCTGGAGCATTTTCAGAATCATTCCCTTGGTGCCAGGAAAGGAAAGCGCAGGAAAAGGCCGATCAGGTCCAGTGCGGACATTTCAGATCTGGCTTCCACAGTGCCAAACCCGCACCAAAGATGAAGGGTGAGACAGACTGAGACACAGGTGCACAATTAACTTAATTAATTAGCACAGTAGCCTATCAATCACAGTGAACACAGAAAGAATGGCGCACATAACCCAGCGTGCGCGGCAACAGTGGTGGTCAGCCACATACCAATGCAAAGCAAAAAAAAGGGAAGAAGCCAAAATGCTCCAGGTACAGTTCGCATGTAATGTGATCCTTTTTTTTTTTTTACTCTTTATACATTCAGGAGGCCATAATGGCACAACGTAAATAAAATACGTAGATTAGGACTGCCCCATTATGAGAATGCCGTGAAGTGGCGGGGTAGCTCAAAGAATTGATCAATTGTTTGCTAAATGTCTCATATTTGAAATACAGTTAGAATTTATGTGCAATTGCACTTCAGTTATTGCGTTCTGACCATAAGCAGTGCTGGCTTCTTCCCTTTTTATTCTTGTCCAGTACATTATTATAATGATATCTGTGTTGGCACTTTATCAGGGGTAGGAATACTTTATTATAATAGTATCTGTGGCTGGTTTTTAACATAGGGGTGTCAGTATCTGTTATATTATTATAGGGGCATCTGTGACTGGAATATTATTATAGGGGCATCTGTGGCTGGCACTATATTATAGGGGCATCTATGACTGGCACTTTATTATAGGGGCATTTGTGGCTGGCACTTTATTATAGGGGCATAAGTGGCTGGAACATTATTATAGGGGCATCTGTGGCTGGCACTTTATTATAGGGGCATCTGTGGCTGGCACTTTATTAGAGGGGCATCTGTGGCTGGCACTTTATTAGAGGGGCATCTGTGACTAGCACTTTATTATAGGGGCATCTGTGGCTGGTACTTTATTATAGGGGCATCTGTGGCTGGCACTTTATTAGAGGGGCATCTGTGACTAGCACTTTATTATAGGGGCATCTGTGGCTGGCACTTTATTATAGGGGCATCTGTGGCTGGCACTTTATTAGAAGGGCATCTGTGGCTGGCACTTTATTAGATGGGCATCTGTGGCTGGCACTTAATTATGGGGTAGGTACACATCACCATGGGGCATCTGTGTCAGCTCATGCAATGTGTACCGGGTGATTGGCCCTTAGGAGCAGACATTAGGGCCAGTTTCAGCTGGCACATGGAGCCATTCCAGGGTGTCATGGAGTGGCAGCTTTCGGGTCAGGGCTGCTGGCTCTGTCGCCATTGCTAGGAGGCTGTCTGTACATGTCCCTACTTAATTGTAAAGTGCTGTGGAAGATGTTGACGCTATATAAATAAAAATTATTATTATTATTATTATTGTTACTCGAGTCGAGCCCGTCCGAGAGTCCAACCTGCTTGATTCAAGTACTGATCACTCGAGCATTTTAGTGCTAAATCATCACTAGTAAGAAGAAAGGAAAGAGGTTGGTACAGTTAGGTCCATATATATTTGGACAGAGACAACATTTTTCTCATTTTGGTTATAGACATTACCACAATGAATTTTAAACAAAACAATTCAGATGCAGTTGAAGTTCAGACTTTCAGCTTTTATTTGAGGGAAAACACATTAAAATTGGATGAAGGGTTTAGGAGTTTCAGCTCCTTAACATATGCCACCCTGTTTTTAAAGGGATCAAAAGTATTTGGACAGATTCAATAATTGTAAATAAAATGTTAATTTTTAGTACTTGGTTGAAAACCCTTTGTTAGCAATGACTGCCTGAAGTCTTGAACTCATGGACATCACCAGACGCTGTGTTTCCTCCTTTTTGATACTCTGCCAGACCTTCACTGCGGTGGTTTTCAGTTGCTGTTTGTTTGTGGGCCTTTCTGTCTGAAGTTTAGTCTTTAACAAGTGAAATGCATGCTCAATTGGGTTGAGATCAGGTGACTGACTTGGCCATTCAATAATATTCCACTTCTTTGCTTTAATAAACTCCTGGGTTGCTTTGGCTTTATGTGTTGGGTCATTGTCCATCTGTAGTATAAAACGACGACCAATCATTTTTCCTGCATTTGGCTGGATCTGAGCGCTCAGTATGTCTCTGAATACCTCAGAATTCATTCGGCTGCTTCTGTCCTGTGTCACATCATCAATAAACACTAGTGACCCAGTGCCACTGGCAGCCATGCATGCCCAAGCCATCCCACTGCCTCCGCCGTGTTTTACAGATGATGTGGTATGCTTTGGATCATGAGCTGTACCACGCCTTTGCCATACTTTTCTCTTTCCATCATTCTGGTAGAGGTTGATCTTGGTTTCATCTGTCCAAAGAATGTTCTTCCAGAACTGTGCTGGCTTTTTCAGATGTTTTTTTAGCAAAGTCCAGTCTAGCCTCTTTATTCTTGATGCTTATGAGTGGCTGCACCGTGCAGTGAACCCTCTGTATTTATTTTCATGCAGTCTTCTCTTTATGGTAGATTTGGATATTGATACGCCGACCTCCTGGAAAGTGTTGTTCACTTGGTTGGCTGTTGTGAAGGGGTTTCTCTTCACCATGGAGATTATTCTGCGATCATCCACCACTGTTGTCTTCCGTGGGCGCCCAGGTCTTTTTGCATTGATGAGTTCACCAGTGCTTTCTTTCTTTCTCAGGATGTACCAAACTGTAGATTTTGCCACTCCTAATATTGTAGCAATTCCTCAGTTGGTTTTTTCTGCTTTCGCAGCTTAAGGAGGCTTGTTTCACCTGCATGGAGAGCTCCTTTGACCACATGTTTACTTCACAGCAAAACCTTCCAAATGCAAGCACCACACCTCAAATCAACTCCAGGCCTTTTATCTGCTTAATTGAGAATGACATAACGAAGTGATTAACCACACCTGTCCATGAAATAGCCTTGGAATCAATTGTCCAATTACTTTTGGTCCCTTTAAAAACAAGGTGGCACATGTTAAGGAGCTGAAACTCCTAAACCCTTCAACCAATTTTAATGTGGATACCCTCAAATGAAAGCTGAAAGTCTGAACTTCAACTGCATCTGAATTGTTTTGTTTAAAATGCATTGTGGTAATGTCTATAACCAAAATTAGAAAAATGTTGTCACTGTCCAAATATATATGGACCTAACTGTATATGACTATAGGACTAGGTGTACATTATTATAGAGGCATTGTGTGGCTCGTGCATTACATCAGTGGCAATTACATTATTATAATGGCATCTGTGGCTGGCACTTTCATTTAAGGGTATCAGAGTCTGGTATTTTATTATAATGGTATCTGTGGCAAGTACATTATTATAGAGGCATCTGTGACTGGTACTTTAATATAAGGGTTTCAGTGTCTGGTGCATTATTATAGTGGTATTTGTGATAGGTACATTATTATAGAGGGATCTGCTGCTGGCACTTTATTGTAGGGCAGATACATTTATACAGGGCATTCTTGTCCGGTACATTATTATAATGATATCTGTGGTTGGCACTTTATCAGGGGTAGGTATACTTTATTAAAATAGTATCTGTGGCTGGTTTTTAATATAGGGGTGTCAGTATCTGTTATATTTTTATAGGGGCATATGTGACTGGCACTTTATTATAGGGGCATCTGTGGCTGGAATATTATTATAGGGGCATCTGTGACTGGAATATTATTATAGGGGCATCTGTGACTGGCACTATATTATAGGGGCATCTATGCCTGGCACTTTATTATAGGGGCATTTGTGGCTGGAAGATTATTATAGCGACATCTGTGGCTGGCACTTTATTATAGGGGCATCTGTGGCTGCAAGATTATTATTATAGGGGCATCTGTAGCTGGCACTTTATTATAGGGGCATATGTGGCTGGAACATTATATTAGGGGAATATGTGGCTGACACTTTATTAGAGGGGCATCTGTGGCTGGCACTTCATTATAAGGGCATCTGTGGTTGGCACTTTATTAGAGGGGCATCTGTGGTTGGCACTTTATTATACGTCATCTGTGGCTGGCACTTTATTATAAGGGCATCTGTGGCTTGCACTTTATTTTAGGGGCATTTGTGGCTGGAACATTATTATTATAGGGGCATCTGTGCCTGGCACTTTATTATCGGGGCATCTGTGGCTGGAACATTATTATAGGGGCATCTGTTGCTGGCACTTTATTATAGGGGCATCTGTGGCTGGCACTTTATTATAGGGGCATCTGTGGCTTGCACTTTATTATAGGGGCATCTGTGGCTGGCACTTTATTAGAGGGGCATCTGTTGCTGGCTCTTTATTAGAGGGGCATCTGTGGTTGGCACTTTATTAGAGGGCCATCTGTGGCTGGCACTTTATTATAGGGGCATCTGTGGCTTGCACTTTGTTTTAGGGGCATCTGTGGCTGGAACATTATTATTATAGGGGCATCTGTGCCTTGCACTTTATTATAGGGGCATCTGTGGCAGGAACATTATTATAGGGGCATCTGTGCCTGGCACTTTATTATAAGGGCATCTGTGGCTGGAAGATTATTATTATAGGGGCATCTGGCACTTAATCATGGGGCAGATGTACATCATCATAGGGGCAACAGTAGCTGGCTCTTTATTATACGGGCATCTGTGGCTGGCACTTTATTAGAGGGGCATCTGTTGCTGGCACTTTATTAGAGGGGAATCTGGTTGGCACTTTATTATAGGGGCATCTGTGGCTGGCAGTTTATTATAGGGGCATCTGTGGCTGGCACTTTATTAGAGGGGCATCTGTGGCTGGCACTTTATTAGAGGGGCATCTGTGCCTCACACTTTATTTAGGGGCATCTGTGGCAGGAACATTATTATAGGGGTATCTGTGCCTGACACTTTATTTAGGGGCATCTGTGGCAGGAACATTATTATAGGGGTATCTGTGCCTGACACTTTATTTAGGGACATCTGTGGCTGGAACATTATTATAGCGGCATCTGTGGCTGGCACTTTATTATAGGGGCATTTGTGGCTGGAACATTATTATAGGGGCATCTGTGGCTGGCACTTTATTATAGGGGCATCTGTGGCTGCAAGATTATTATTATAGGGGCATCTGTGGCTGGCACTTTATTATAGGGGCATTTGTGGCTGGAACATTATTATAGGGGCATCTGTGGCTGGCACTTTATTATAGGGGCATCTGAGGCTGCAAGATTAATATTATAGGCGCATCTGTGGCTGGCACTTTATTATAGGGGCATTTGTGGCTGGAACATTATTATAGGGGCATCTGTGGCTGGCACTTTATTAGAGGGGCATCTGTGGCTGGCACTTTATTAGAGGGGCATCTGTTGCTGGCACTTTATTAGAGGGGAATCTGTGGTTGGCACTTTATTATAGGGGCATCTGTGGCTGGCACTTTATTAGAGGGGCATCTGTGGCTGGCACTTTATTAGAGGGGCATCTGTTGCTGGCACTTTATTAGAGGGGAATCTGTGGCTGGCACTTTATTATATGGGCATCTGTGGCTGGCACGTTATTAGAGGGGCATCTGTGGCTGGCACTTTATTAGAGGAGCATCTATGGTTGGCACTTTATTATAGGGGCATCTGTGGCTGGTGCTTTATTATAGGGGCATCTGTGGCTGGCACTTTATTAGAGGGGCATCTGTGGTTGGCACTTTATTATAGGAGCATCTGTGGCTGGCACTTTATTATAAGGGCATCTGTGGCTGGCACTTTATTAGAGGGGCATCTGTTGCTGGCACTTTGTTACAGGGGCATCTGTGGCTGGCACTTTATTATAGGGGCATCTGTGGCTTGCACTTTATTATAGGGGCATCTGTGGCTGGCGCTTTATTAGAGGGGTATCTGTTGCTGGCACTTTATTATAAGGGCATCTGTTGCTGGCACTTTATTAGAGGGGCATCTGTTGCTGGCACTTTATTATAGGGGCATCTGTGGCTGGCACTTTATTAGAGGGGTATCTGTTGCTGGCACTTTATTAGAGGGGCATCTGTGGCTGGCACTTTATTATAGGGGCATTTGTGGCTGGAACATTATTATAGAGGCATCTGTGGCTGGCACTTTATTAGAGGGGCATCTGTGGCTGGCACTTTATTAGAGGGGCATCTGTTGCTGGCACTTTATTAGAGGGGAATCTGTGGTTGGCACTTTATTATAGGGGCATCTGTGGCTGTCACTTTATTATAGGGGCATCTGTGCCTGGCACTTTATTGTAGGGGCATCTGTGGCTGGAAGATTATTATTATAGGGGCATCTGTGGCTGGCACTTTATTATAGGTGCATTTGTGGCTGGAACATTATTATAGGGGCATCTGTGGCTGGGACTTTATTGTAGGGGCATCTGTGGCTGCAAGATTATTATTATAGGGGCATCTGTGGCTGGGACTTTATTGTAGGGGCATCTGTGGCTGCAAGATTATTATTATAGGGGCATCTGTGGCTGGCACTTTATTATAGGGGCATTTGTGGCTGGAACATTATTATAGGGGCATCTGTGGATGGCACTTTATTATAGGGGCATCTGTGGCTGTCACTTTACTATAGGGGCATATGTGGCTTGCATTTTGTTTTAGGGGCATCTGTGGCTGGGACATTATTATAGGGGTATTTGTGCCTGACACTTTATTTAGGGGCATCTGTGGCAGGAACATTATTATAGGGGCATCTGTGCCTGGCACTTTATTGTAGGGGCATCTGTGGCTGGAAGATTATTATTATAGGGGCATCTGTGGCTGGCACATTATTATAGGTGCATTTGTGGCTGGAACATTATTATAGGGGCTGTTATGGCTGGCAATCAGGCAACACAGCGTGCAGTAATCAGCGCACATACAGAGATCTGGCAATAACCAAAAACAATAGGACAAGCTCTGAGACGTGGAATCTCTGTAGACTGCAGTACCTGATCTATCCTCGCACAACTATAAGCAGCAGTGGATTGCGCCTATAACTACCTATGCAACTCGGCACTGCCTGAGGAGCTGACTAGCCTGAAGATAGAAATACAAGCCTGACTTACCTCAGAGAAATACCCCAAAGGAATAGGCAGCCCCCCACATATAATGACTGTTAGCAAGATGAAAAGACAAACGTAGGAATGAAATAGATTCAGCAAAGTGAGGCCCGATATTCTAGACAGAGCGAGGATAGCAAAGAGAACTATGCAGTCTACAAAAAACCCTAAAACGAAAACCACGCAAAGGGGCAAAAAGACCCACCGTGCCGAACTAACAGCACGGCGGTGCACCCCTTTGCTTCTCAGAGCTTCCAGCAAAAGTTAATAGCAAGCTGGACAGAAAAAACAGAAAACAAACTAGAAGCACTTATCTAGCAGAGCAGCAGGCCCAAGGAAAGATGCAGTAGCTCAGATCCAACACTGGAACATTGACAAGGAGCAAGGAAGACAGACTCAGGTGGAGCTAAATAGCAAGGCAGCCAACGAGCTCACCAAAACACCTGAGGGAGGAAGCCCAGAGACTGCAATACCACTTGTGACCACAGAAGTGAACTCAGCCACAGAATTCACAACAGTACCCCCCCCTTGAGGAGGGGTCACCGAACCCTCACCAGAACCCCCAGGCCGACCAGGATGAGCCACATGAAAGGCACGAACAAGATCTGGGGCATGGACATCAGAGGCAAAAACCCAGGAATTATCTTCCTGAGCATAACCCTTCCATTTGACCAGATACTGGAGTTTCCGTCTAGAGACACGAGAATCCAAAATCTTCTCCACAATATACTCCAATTCCCCCTCCACCAAAACAGGGGCAGGAGGCTCCACAGATGGAACCATAGGTGCCACGTATCTCCTCAACAACGACCTATGGAATACATTATGTATGGAAAAGGAGTCTGGGAGGGTCAGACGAAAAGACACCGGATTGAGAATCTCAGAAATCCTATACGGACCAATAAAACGAGGTTTAAATTTAGGAGAGGAAACCTTCATAGGAATATGACGAGAAGATAACCAAACCAGATCCCCAACACGAAGTCGGGGTCCCACACGGCGTCTGCGATTAGCGAAAAGCTGAGCCTTCTCCTGGGACAAGGTCAAATTGTCCACTACCTGAGTCCAGATCTGCTGCAACCTGTCCACCACAGAATCCACACCAGGACAGTCCGAAGACTCAACCTGTCCTGAAGAGAAACGAGGATGGAACCCAGAATTGCAGAAAAATGGAGAGACCAAGGTAGCCGAGCTTGCCCGATTATTAAGGGCGAACTCAGCCAACGGCAAAAATGACACCCAATCATCCTGGTCAGCGGAAACAAAACATCTCAGATATGTTTCCAAGGTCTGATTGGTTCATTCGGTCTGGCCATTAGTCTGAGGATGGAAGGCCGAGGAGAAAGATAGGTCAATGCCCATCCTACCACAAAAGGCTCGCCAGAACCTCGAGACAAACTGGGAACCTCTGTCAGAAACAATATTCTCAGGAATGCCATGTAAACGAACCACATGCTGGAAGAACAAAGGCACCAAATCAGAGGAGGAAGGCAATTTAACCAAGGGCACCAGATGGACCATTTTAGAAAAGCGATCACAGACCACCCAAATGACCGACATGTTTTGAGAAACGGGAAGGTCAGAAATGAAATCCATCGAAATATGTGTCCAAGGCCTCTTCGGGACCGGCAAGGGCAAAAGCAACCCACTGGCACGTGAACAGCAGGGCTTAGCCCTAGCACAAATTCCACAGGACTGCACAAAAGCACGCACATCCCGTGACAGAGACGGCCACCAGAAGGATCTAGCAACCAACTCCCTGGTACCAAAGATTCCTGGATGACCGGCCAGCACCGAACAATGAAGTTCAGAGATAACTTTACTAGTCCACCTATCAGGGACGAACAGTTTCTCGGCCGGACAACGATCAGGTTTATTAGCCTGAAATTTCTGCAACACTCTCCGCAAATCAGGGGAGATGGCAGACACAATGACTCCTTCCTTGAGGATACTCGCCGGCTCAGATAACCCCGGAGAGTCGGGCACAAAACTCCTAGACAGAGCATCCGCCTTCACATTTTTAGAGCCCGGAAGGTATGAAATCACAAAATCAAAACGAGCAAAAAATAACGACCAACGGGCCTGTCTAGGATTCAAGCGCTTGGCAGACTCAAGATAAGTAAGGTTCTTATGATCAGTCAAAACCACCACGCGATGCTTAGCACCCTCAAGCCAATGACGCCACTCCTCGAATGCCCACTTCATGGCCAGCAACTCTCGGTTGCCCACATCATAATTACGCTCAGCAGCAGAAAATTTCCTGGAAAAGAAAGCACATGGTTTGAACACTGAGCAACCAGAACCTCTCTGTGACAAAACCGCCCCTGCACCAATCTCAGAAGCATCAACCTCGACCTGGAACGGAAGAGAAACATCAGGTTGACACAACACAGGGGCACAGCAAAAACGACGCTTCAACTCCTGAAAAGCTTCCACGGCAGCAGAAGACCAATTAACCAAATCAGCACCCTTCTTGGTCAAATCGGTCAATGGTCTGGCAATGCTAGAAAAATTACAGATGAAGCGACGATAAAAATTAGCAAAGCCCAGGAATTTCTGCAGACTTTTTAGAGATGTCGGCTGAGTCCAATCCTGGATGGCCTGAACCTTAACCGGATCCATCTCGATAGTAGAAGGGGAAAAGATGAACCCCAAAAATGAAACTTTCTGCACACCGAAGAGACACTTTGATCCCTTCACGAACAAGGAATTAGCACGCAGTACCTGGAAAACCATTCTGACTTGCTTCACATGAGACTCCCAATCATCTGAGAAGATCAAAATGTCATCCAAGTAAACAATCAAGAATTTATCCAGATACTCACGGAAAATGTCATGCATAAAAGACTGAAAAACAGATGGAGCATTGGCAAGTCCGAACGGCATCACCAGATACTCAAAATGACCCTCGGGCGTATTAAATGCCGTTTTCCATTCATCTCCCTGCCTGATTCTCACCAGATTATACGCACCACGAAGATCAATCTTAGTAAACCAACTAGCCCCCTTAATCCGAGCAAACAAGTCAGAAATCAATGGCAAGGGATACTGAAACTTAACAGTGATCTTATTAAGAAGGCGGTAATCAATACACGGTCTTAGCGAACCATCCTTCTTGGCTACAAAAAAGAACCCTGCTCCCAATGGTGACGACGATGGGCGAATATGTCCCTTCTCCAGGGACTCCTTCACATAACTGCGCATAGCGGTGTGTTCAGGTACGGACAAATTAAATAAACGACCCTTAGGGAATTTACTACCAGGAATCAAATCGATAGCACAATCACAATTCCTATGCGGAGGTAGGGCATCAGACTTGGACTCTTCAAATACATCCTGAAAGTCCGACAAGAACTCTGGGATGTCAGAAGGAATGGATGACGAAATAGACAAAAATGGAACATCACCATGTACTCCCTGACAACCCCAGCTGGTTACCGACATAGAGTTCCAATCCAATACTGGATTATGGGTTTGTAGCCATGGCAACCCCAACACGACCACATCATGCAAATTATGCAGTACCAGAAAGCGAATAACTTCCTGATGTGCAGGAGCCATGCACATGGTCAGCTGGGCCCAGTACTGAGGCTTATTCTTGGCCAAAGGTGTAGCATCAATTCCTCTCAACGGAATAGGACACCGCAAAGGCTCCAAGACAAATCCACAACGTTTAGCATAATCCAAATCCATCAGATTCAGGGCAGCGCCTGAATCCACAAACGCCATGACAGAATACGAAGACAAAGAGCACATTAAGGTAATGGACAAAAGGAATTTGGACTGTACAGTACCAATAACGGCAGAGCTATCGAACCGCCTAGTGCGTTTAGGACAATTAGAAATAGCATGAGTAGAATCACCACAATAGAAACACAGTCTGTTCAGACGTCTGTGTTCTTGCCGTTCTACTTTAGTCATAGTCCTGTCGCACTGCATAGGCCCAGGTTTACTCTCAGACAATACCGCCAGATGGTGCACAGATTTACGCTCGCGCAAGCGACGACCGATCTGAATGGCCAAGGACATAGACTCATTCAAACCAGCAGGCATAGGAAATCCCACCATTACATCCTTAAGAGCTTCAGAGAGACCCTTTCTGAACAAAGCTGCCAGCGCAGATTCATTCCACTGAGTGAGTACTGACCACTTTCTAAATTTCTGACAATATACTTCTACATCATCCTGACCCTGGAATAAAGCCAGCAGATTTTTCTCAGCCTGATCCACTGAATTAGGCTCATCGTAAAGCAATCCCAGCGCCTGGAAAAATGCATCAACATTACTCAATGCAGAATCTCCTGGTGCAAGAGAAAACGCCCAGTCCTGTGGGTCGCCGCGCAAAAAAGAAATAATAATCAAAACCTGTTGAATAGGATTACCAGAAGAATGAGGTTTCAAGGCCAAAAATAGCTTACAATTATTTCTGAAGCTCAGGAATTTAGTTCTGTCACCAAAAAACAAATCAGGAATCGGAATTCTTGGTTCTAGCATCGATTTCTGATCAATAGTATCTTGAATCTTTTGTACATTTACAAAGAGATTATCCATTGAGGAGCACAGAGCCTGAATATCCATGTCCACAGCTGTGTCCTGAAGCACTCTAATGTCTAGGGGAAAAAAAAGACTGAAGACAGAGCTAAGAAAAAAAAATGATGTCAGGATTTCTTTTTTCCCTCTATTGGGAATCATTGGTGAGGCTCCTTGTACTGTTATGGCTGGCAATCAGGCAACACAGCGTGCAGTAATCAGCGCACATACAGAGATCTGGCAATAACCAAAAACAATAGGACGAGCTCTGAGACGTGGAATCTCTGTAGACTGCAGTACCTGATCTATCCTCACACAACTATAAGCAGCAGTGGATTGCGCCTAACAACTACCTATGCAACTCGGCACTGCCTGAGGAGCTGACTAGCCTGAAGATAGAAATACAAGCCTGACTTACCTCAGAGAAATACCCCAAAGGAACAGGCAGCCCCCCACATATAATGACTGTTAGCAAGATGAAAAGACAAACGTAGGAATGAAATAGATTCAGCAAAGTGAGGCCCGATATTCTAGACAGAGCGAGGATAGCAAAGAGAACTATGCAGTCTACAAAAAACCCTAAAACGAAAACCACGCAAAGGGGCAAAAAGACCCACCGTGCCGAACTAACAGCACGGCGGTGCACCCCTTTGCTTCTCAGAGCTTCCAGCAAAAGTTAATAGCAAGCTGGACAGAAAAAAACAGAAAACAAACTAGAAGCACTTATCTAGCAGAGCAGCAGGCCCAAGGAAAGATGCAGTAGCTCAGATCCAACACTGGAACATTGACAAGGAGCAAGGAAGACAGACTCAGGTGGAGCTAAATAGCAAGGCAGCCAACGAGCTCACCAAAACACCTGAGGGAGGAAGCCCAGAGACTGCAATACCACTTGTGACCACAGAAGTGAACTCAGCCACAGAATTCACAACAAGGGGCATCTGTGCATGGCACTTTATTGTAGGGGCATCTGTGGCTGGAAGATTATTATTATAGGGGCATCTGTGGCTGGCACTTTATTATAGGTGCATTTGTGGCTGGAACATTATTATAGGGGCATCTGTGCATGGCACTTTATTGTAGGGGCATCTGTGGCTGGAAGATTATTATTATAGGGGCATCTGTGGCTGGCACTTTATTATAGGTGCATTTGTGGCTGGAACATTATTATAGGGGCATCTGTGGCTGGGACTTTATTGTAGGGGCATCTGTGGCTGCAAGATTATTATTATAGGGGCATCTGTGGCTGGGACTTTATTGTAGGGGCATCTGTGGCTGCAAGATTATTATTATAGGGGCATCTGTGGCTGGCACTTTATTATAGGGGCATTTGTGGCTGGAACATTATTATAGGGGCATCTGTGGATGGCACTTTATTATAGGGGCATCTGTGGCTGTCACTTTACTATAGGGTCATATGTGGCTTGCATTTTGTTTTAGGGGCATCTGTGGCTGGGACATTATTATAGGGGTATTTGTGCCTGACACTTTATTTAGGGGCATCTGTGGCAGGAACATTATTATAGGGGCATCTGTGCCTGGCACTTTATTGTAGGGGCATCTGTGGCTGGAAGATTATTATTATAGGGGCATCTGTGGCTGGCACTTTATTATAGGTGCATTTGTGGCTGGAACATTATTATAGGGGCATCTGTGGCTGGGACTTTATTGTAGGGGCATCTGTGGCTGCAAGATTATTATTATAGGGGCATCTGTGGCTGGCACTTTATTATAGGGGCATTTGTGGCTGGAACATTATTATAGAGGCATCTGTGGCTGGCACTTTATTAGAGGGGCATCTGTGGCTGGCACTTTATTAGAGGGGCATCTGTTGCTGGCACTTTATTAGAGGGGAATCTGTGGTTGGCACTTTATTATAGGGGCATCTGTGGCTGGCACTTTATTAGAGGGGCATCTGTGGCTGGCACTTTATTAGAGGGGCATCTGTTGCTGGCACTTTATTAGAGGGGAATCTGTGGCTGGCACTTTATTATATGGGCATCTGTGGCTGGCACGTTATTAGAGGGGCATCTGTGGCTGGCACTTTATTAGAGGAGCATCTATGGTTGGCACTTTATTATAGGGGCATCTGTGGCTGGTGCTTTATTATAGGGGCATCTGTGGCTGGCACTTTATTAGAGGGGCATCTGTGGTTGGCACTTTATTATAGGAGCATCTGTGGCTGGCACTTTATTATAAGGGCATCTGTGGCTGGCACTTTATTAGAGGGGCATCTGTTGCTGGCACTTTGTTACAGGGGCATCTGTGGCTGGCACTTTATTATAGGGGCATCTGTGGCTTGCACTTTATTATAGGGGCATCTGTGGCTGGCGCTTTATTAGAGGGGTATCTGTTGCTGGCACTTTATTATAAGGGCATCTGTTGCTGGCACTTTATTAGAGGGGCATCTGTTGCTGGCACTTTATTATAGGGGCATCTGTGGCTGGCACTTTATTAGAGGGGTATCTGTTGCTGGCACTTTATTAGAGGGGCATCTGTGGCTGGCACTTTATTATAGGGGTATTTGTGGCTGGAACATTATTATAGAGGCATCTGTGGCTGGCACTTTATTAGAGGGGCATCTGTGGCTGGCACTTTATTAGAGGGGCATCTGTTGCTGGCACTTTATTAGAGGGGAATCTGTGGTTGGCACTTTATTATAGGGGCATCTGTGGCTGTCACTTTATTATAGGGGCATCTGTGCCTGGCACTTTATTGTAGGGGCATCTGTGGCTGGAAGATTATTATTATAGGGGCATCTGTGGCTGGCACTTTATTATAGGTGCATTTGTGGCTGGAACATTATTATAGGGGCATCTGTGGCTGGGACTTTATTGTAGGGGCATCTGTGGCTGCAAGATTATTATTATAGGGGCATCTGTGGCTGGGACTTTATTGTAGGGGCATCTGTGGCTGCAAGATTATTATTATAGGGGCATCTGTGGCTGGCACTTTATTATAGGGGCATTTGTGGCTGGAACATTATTATAGGGGCATCTGTGGATGGCACTTTATTATAGGGGCATCTGTGGCTGTCACTTTACTATAGGGGCATATGTGGCTTGCATTTTGTTTTAGGGGCATCTGTGGCTGGGACATTATTATAGGGGTATTTGTGCCTGACACTTTATTTAGGGGCATCTGTGGCAGGAACATTATTATAGGGGCATCTGTGCCTGGCACTTTATTGTAGGGGCATCTGTGGCTGGAAGATTATTATTATAGGGGCATCTGTGGCTGGCACATTATTATAGGTGCATTTGTGGCTGGAACATTATTATAGGGGCATCTGTGCATGGCACTCTATTGTAGGGGCATCTGTGGCTGGAAGATTATTATTATAGGGGCATCTGTGGCTGGCACTTTATTATAGGTGCATTTGTGGCTGGAACATTATTATAGGGGCATCTGTGCATGGCACTTTATTGTAGGGGCATCTGTGGCTGGAAGATTATTATTATAGGGGCATTTGTGGCTGGCACTTTATTATAGGTGCATTTGTGGCTGGAACATTATTATAGGGGCATCTGTGGCTGGGACTTTATTGTAGGGGCATCTGTGGCTGCAAGATTATTATTATAGGGGCATCTGTGGCTGGGACTTTATTGTAGGGGCATCTGTAGCTGCAAGATTATTATTATAGGGGCATCTGTGGCTGGCACTTTATTATAGGGGCATTTGTGGCTGGAACATTATTATAGGGGCATCTGTGGATGGCACTTTATTATAGGGGCATCTGTGGCTGTCACTTTACTATAGGGGCATATGTGGCTTGCATTTTGTTTTAGGGGCATCTGTGGCTGGGACATTATTATAGGGGTATTTGTGCCTGACACTTTATTTAGGGGCATCTGTGGCAGGAACATTATTATAGGGGCATCTGTGCCTGGCACTTTATTGTAGGGGCATCTGTGGCTGGAAGATTATTATTATAGGGGCATCTGTGGCTGGCACATTATTATAGGTGCATTTGTGGCTGGAACATTATTATAGGGGCATCTGTGCATGGCACTTTATTGTAGGGGCATCTGTGGCTGGAAG
This sequence comes from Ranitomeya imitator, assembly GCF_032444005.1. Taxonomy (NCBI): domain Eukaryota; kingdom Metazoa; phylum Chordata; class Amphibia; order Anura; family Dendrobatidae; genus Ranitomeya; species Ranitomeya imitator. Next base: position 613,335,437 of record NC_091283.1, on the reverse strand, counting down.
ATTATTATTATAGGGGCATCTGTGGCTGGCACTTTATTATAGGTGCATTTGTGGCTGGAACATTATTATAGGGGCATCTGTGCATGGCACTTTATTGTAGGGGCATCTGTGGCTGGAAGATTATTATTATAGGGGCATCTGTGGCTGGCACTTTATTATAGGTGCATTTGTGGCTGGAACATTATTATAGGGGCATCTGTAGCTGGGACTTTATTGTAGGGGCATCTGTGGCTGCAAGATTATTATTATAGGGGCATCTGTGGCTGGGACTTTATTGTAGGGGCATCTGTAGCTGCAAGATTATTATTATAGGGGCATCTGTGGCTGGCACTTTATTATAGGGGCATTTGTGGCTGGAACATTATTATAGGGGCATCTGGGGATGGCACTTTATTATAGGGGCATCTGTGGCTGTCACTTTACTATAGGGGCATATGTGGCTTGCATTTTGTTTTAGGGGCATCTGTGGCTGGGACATTATTATAGGGGTATTTGTGCCTGACACTTTATTTAGGGGCATCTGTGGCAGGAACATTATTATAGGGGCATCTGTGCCTGGCACTTTATTGTAGGGGCATCTGTGGCTGGAAGATTATTATTATAGGGGCATCTGTGGCTGGCACATTATTATAGGTGCATTTGTGGCTGGAACATTATTATAGGGGCATCTGTGCATGGCACTTTATTGTAGGGGCATCTGTGGCTGGAAGATTATTATTATAGGGGCATCTGTGGCTGGCACTTTATTATAGGTGCATTTGTGGCTGGAACATTATTATAGGGGCATCTGTGGCTGGGAGTTTATTGTAGGGGCATCTGTGGCTGCAAGATTATTATTATAGGGGCATCTGTGGCTGGCACTTTATTATAGGGGCATTTGTGGCTGGAACATTATTATAGAGGCATCTGTGGCTGGCACTTTATTAGAGGGGCATCTGTGGCTGGCACTTTATTAGAGGGGCATCTGTTGCTGGCACTTTATTAGAGGGGAATCTGTGGTTGGCACTTTATTATAGGGGCATCTGTGGCTGTCACTTTATTATAGGGGCATCTGTGCCTGGCACTTTATTGTAGGGGCATCTGTGGCTGGAAGATTATTATTATAGGGGCATCTGTGGCTGGCACTTTATTATAGGTGCATTTGTGGCTGGAACAGTATTGTAGGGGCATCTGTGGCTGCAAGATTATTATTATAGGGGCATCTGTGGCTGGCACTTTATTATAGGTGCATTTGTGGCTGGAACATTATTATAGGGGCATCTGTGCATGGCACTTTATTGTAGGGGCATCTGTGGCTGGAAGATTATTATTATAGGGGCATCTGTGGCTGGCACTCTATTATAGGTGCATTTGTGGCTGGAACATTATTATAGGTGCATTTGTGGCTGGAACATTATTATAGGGGCATCTGTGGCTGGCACTTAATCATGGGGTAGGTGCACATCGCCATGGGGCATCTGTGTCAGCTCATGCAATGTGATTGGCCCTTAGGAGCAGACGTTAGGGCCACTTTCAGCTGGCACATGGAGCCATTCCAGGGTGTCATGGAGTGGCAACGTTCGGGTCAGGGCTGCTGGCTCGGTCGGTATTGCACAGCACACAGGTCTCCCTCAGGTTCCTGCTCTCCCCCCTCTGCAGAGGTGGCACGTTTGGGGTGGGGATGGGGGGCTGAATCACCCCGGAGCCCGGCCTCCCCTCATTGGACGGCGGCGAGGAGAAGCTGTCAGCCCATGTGGCGTGGCCGGCGGAGGATGTCTGTCATTTAAATAGACGGTGCTGCTCGGAGAGAGACATCCCAGAGACTGCACCAGCAGGGAGGGGCACCGGGGAGACATCACCAGGGAGGAGACATCTGCTGCTGCATCACCTGCCCATTACCAGGGAGAGCTCAGCACAGACACAGCCGAGGAGGCAGCAGGTTAGTGCCCACAGTGCCAGATCTCGGACCCCAGAAGATGGAGCAGGGGGAGGGACAGCAGCTCTGGACGAGGCATAAATGTGCCATAATATCCTGGGAGGGATGGCATTGCCAGGATGCTGCTCTGCCATGCATGATACCCCCAGCATGGCATCCCTGGTAGGGCTGGTGAGTGGTGGTGGGGTCTTCACCTTCCAACACTAGATGACAAATGTGTTTTATACTAGACCAGGGGTGTAGATTATTTATTATTCTCCATATTATTATTTCTGTAAGATAATAATGAAATATTGTGTAGGAGGGTACACAGAAGGATGACAAGCCACATGTAGCTGCCATGGAGGCCCTAAGAGAAGAAGGCCCACGCTATGCCCACTATGGTGGGAATATCATCAGTGTCTATGGGATGTAAGATGTGCTCCTCGGGCGCGCACTGGTGTGTACTGGTATGGATCTATACGCATGGCACATAAGTCCTCATCCCCTTGGTAATGTAGGGCAGCCAGGATGGTGCGCCATGACTGATGCCCGCCGTGCTGTTTAATAATGGAGGAGTAGTAGCTGGATAATATGTAGTCAGTAGAAGCCACGTTGCTATAGTGGCCGGCTCTACGCTTTGTGGACACTTGCAGTGCCGTATGATTCTCCACTTTTATGTTCTAATTTGTCCTTAAAGTGGGACAGTCACCAGGTCTAAAGTGTCCAGACTTTGCTCTCATTTTATTCCCGCTACTCCCCTGGTTATACAATATTTTTTCTTTTATAAATCCGCCATATGGTTCCTGAGATGTGGGTCTGTTTATGTACTACTGATTTTTATACAAGGGGGTGTGGCTCACAGGATTCTCTGGGGGCGTGTCTCTAGGGTGCATTATTATCCTTTGGCAAAGACCATAAAAATCAACACTATCAACACTATATAAAAAGGCCAATTTTTCTCGAAGTATGAAAAAAATGGAGAACACTAAGGGGAGCAACAGTAATAAAATAAGGGCAAACAGGTGACGTTTAAAGCCCCTATATACACCAGTCGTCCGAAACCACCAACCTCAGCCCGATAGGCCAGCCATCTAATGTGGCAGATAGTTCACGTACCGTAGATCGTGGGGAATTAATATGAATGGAGGCAAATTCTGCAAATAGCGTTACCTGTTAAGTTTGAAGGCAAGACGAACACATTACTGTAGACTTTAGGAACCTGATTATTTTGACGCCAGATAATGAGAACTACATAAATATCAATAGGAAACACGAAAAGTTAGATGCCACCACCACCATCGAGGAACATTGTCATCTGGGCCTAGGATTTGCCTACCCTTGACTGAATCTATTTCTTCTTTAATATATTAGGCCGGATTCACACATTGACCTGTGGCTTTTTTTTAGGACAATAGCAAATTTCCCCTTAATAAGTTGCATCTTACAGGACATGGCCACAGATGAATTCACATATTCTGCTGGCTTCATAGTCAGTGAATGGTCCGCGATTGCCTAATCGTCCAAAAATCTCCTAGTCCCATCTCAGGCGCTTTATATATATATAGGCCGGTCTGAAAATTGTGGTCTGTAGGTGGACCCTGAAATGTGGACGTGTGAAGCTGGCGTCAGATGTGTTCATTCATACTTGTAATGGACAACTCATTTTCTCCAGGTGGTTCCCATTTAAGGGGTTCTCCTACAATAACTTTCAAACATGTCAAACATATATGTCCTAAGGAGAACCTCACTGATTTCCACAATGAAAGGTCTTGACATAGGAATATTGAGGCTATATTCACACTTAGCGGTTTTTACCGCGGAACCGCCGCGATTTTGATGCTGCGGGTCCGCAGCAGTTTCCATAGCGTTTACAGTAACATGTAAACCCTATGGAAACCGCAAACCGCTGTGCACATGCTGCGGGAAAAACCGTGCGGGAACGCAGCGGTTTACAACCCGCAGCATGTCACTTCTTTGTGCAGAATCACTGCGATTCTGCACCCATAGGAATGCATTGAACCGCTTACTTCCCGCATGGGGCTGTGCCCACGTTGCGGGAAGTAAGCGGATAATGTGCGGGTGGTACCCGGGGTGGAGGAGAGGAGACTCTCCTCCAGGCCCTGGGAACCATATTTGGGGTTAAAAAATAAAAAATCTGGTTATACTCACCCTCTGATGTCCGGAGCTCCTGGGCGCTGCACACGGCCGTCCGGTCAGAGTTGCTGTGCGACCAGGACCTGCGGTGACGTCGCGGTCACATGACCGTGACGTCACGAAGGGTCCTTCTCCCACAGCATCTTTGGAACCGGACCGCCGGGTGCAGCGCCCAGGAGATCCGGACATCAGAGGGTGAGTATAACCAATTTTTATTATTTTTAACATTACTATTGATGCTGCATATTGCTGCATATGCAGCATCAATAGTATAGGCGGAAACCCGCAGCGGAAAACGCGGAACAAACCGCGATAAATCTGCAGGGAGAACCGCAGTTGTTTTGCCCTGCAGATTTATCAAATCCGCTGCGGGAGAACCCGCAGGGACCCGACGCAAGGTGTGAACATAGCCTTAAGGTTGGCCATACCATTGGTGCAACCTGAGGTCCAAGATGTAAAGGTGCCCACTCCCACCTCCAACGCAACATGCAGCTTCTACCACAGTACCAATGTTCTTGCACAGGGGCCCTCATCAATCTGTGTCTGCCACTTGGTAGATTAATATTGGAATACCCTTTAAAATATTGAAACTGGTATGGGGTTAACCCTATCATGGACCACAGCAAACTGAATGAACGAATTCATACGATGCAATAAGGGAATCTCTTCATCTCCTTGATCAATCCGGGCTTCCACATAACAGGTCATCGTAGGGCACGATTAATCCCCTCGGAATCCTTCGTGGCATCAATGCTGGGCGCTTCACAGAGGAGGCATTTTCCGAGCGGACACGGAGAAGCATGCATGTGTTAAGATGGAGCTCAGCTTGGTAGACACAAAATGCCTTCCCCTTACAGTAGCTGCTCGAATGTAGCACGCTCCTGCATCCTGTAGAGTGGCATTCTGGTTCACAGCTAGGGGCGAACTAGGCCCCATGGCTGCCGGAGGAGGAAGGACCCCTCTGCTAATTTCACACAGCTTTGTGTTCATTTCGGAGGGGAGCAGCCCCTCCTGTCCCATATTACCCGTATTGGCGAACCTTCTCTGTAACACTATGACATAAAATATTGTAGGGTATAATATATAAATGACAAAGTCAGATAATATACAGTATAGATATATAGAGGTGCATAACTATAAAAGCTAATAAAGGCTAACAAATTGGATATTATTTTTTATACAAATCTTAATGTTATTCAATATTATCTCCATTTCTTTGGAAAGCTGCTTCATGATATATACAGCCGCCCTGGCCTAGATGTGAGGCTGTACATTAATCCTCCTTACCATAAATCCTCCTTACCATGCCGCTGTGAAGACAGCTATACATGTCATTAGGACAGTTCGGGGGGCTGTAATGGTTATCCTATTCTTCCTCACCAAGCTATCCCCCAGACCAGGGAGCATGGCAGTCTATAATTGATTTATTACCTATCGCTTATATATTCACACATTGAATGGAAATTTGCACTGAAGCTCCGTTCATTGTTTACAAATGGTCGTCACCGGTGGGTGGGAGTATCAGGTGTCTGACCCCCAACCATCTGATATTGATTATCCTCAGGATAGGTCATCAATATTATATGACTGGACAACCCCTTTAACTATAATTATTATTCCTATAATTAAAAAACAATGGCTTCCCACTGCACGGATAAGACCTCATAAATGTATTATGGTAGACATATTGCTCACTGATTCCTGTCAGTATGTGCCCCTCTACTGACCCTTGTCCTATATCAACCTACTGTAAGGACTGGGGCAAATCTTTTTGTATGTAGCTCCCATGGGGTGTTTGTGGGTGGTTGGGTACGCTAGTCCCGATTGTGTGAGAATTTTGTAGACTGAGGACCAGGCCTCAGATATCTCCCAGTCTATTTTTTGGAGACGTTTGACTGAATGTCTTACGAGCTTGGACTGTAGAGTAGGGACATGATCCAAATGTGTAGAATAAAGTGTATTATGGGGTCTCATTGTTTTCTGGGCTGTTGTCAGAGTTTGATACAAGGTCTGAGTAGATTGTTATGGTGCCCATACACGTTATATGGCTGTCGGGTGATGGCTATTTCCACTGTATCCCTCATACACATAAAAGCTCACCTCAGATGAGCGTTCATTATGGCTTTTAGTACAGCCTCATATCCATGTAATGGCTCACAACTTCTATGAGATGGGTATCGCTTCTATAAATTAAGAAGCACAAGGAGGCCTTCTACGTCCATTGATAACACCAGACAGTGGGTTACTTTATTTTTGAACTTTGTAGATAAAGACACTTTATCCCATTAGACTTCAGCTGACGAAATGGATGTAGCAATGCAGTTGTGTAACACATGTACTTATCATAACATGCACAGCTAGTAATGTTCCCTGAGGTATAGCTAGGGGCTTGGTTAAGGGGGGACGAAACTTCTCAGTGGGCCCCTGACCAGGTAACCCTGATTACAACTATGGTGGCGCACCCTAATAGTGGATGTAGGAGAACCTCATCAGATGACCGCACTGTTACTGAAAAAAAATCTTTATACAAAGATCAACTCTGATATTACCGCCATATAATGACCATATAGTAGTAGATACCAGTGCTGCAGAACATATAAGAGATTACAGTACAGTTATTGATGGAGACTTACAGCCGATGTTCTTTCCGATGGAGTCGTTCACTTTTCCTGTCTTTTCCATCTGGCCCAGACCAACATGACGACTTCTTCTAGCCAGAACTCGGCTGCCGAGATTACAACAAAGACACATCTGACCTCACACTTCAGGCACTATCCCCATCTATCCCATCCTGCTCAACCTCCTCATCCTGCTTATACCCCAATTCTGAGCCACTGCTGCCATATGTGTCCCTATTACTGCACCTCCTGTGTGGTACTCTGTGCCCTCTAATTTTCCTCCCACTGGAGCTCTAGATTCCTCTTTCATTGCACTTGTAAAGTATGATGTCAACAAAAGTCCTCACAAGCACTAAGATCCCCCTACAGTGAATTCCTCCACTGTACCCTCCACACACAGTATGATGACCCTACTGTACCCCACCCCTCAACTGCCACGGAATAATATGGTGTCCCCAACACAGTATGATCCTCCAACTGTGACCCCCACACAGCCCTCCATGCAGTATAATAGGCCTACATACAAAATCATTGTCCCACACCTCTCCACACTGTTTAATGGCCCCCACACAGCCCTCAACACAGTTTGATGGACACCACACAAACCTTCACACTATAATTGCTTGCATAAAGTTTAAAGGCTCCAACATAGCACTCCAAATATTTTAATAGCCCCACATAGTCCTCCATACAGCTTAATGCACCCCATAGTCCGTGCATCATAATGCACCCCATAGCCCATACAGCATAGTGTACCCCATAGTCCGAACAGCATATGCACCCCATAGTCCGTACAGAATAGTGCACTCCATAGTCCTAACAGCATAGTGCACCCCATGGTCTGTACAGCATAATGCACCCCATAGCCTATACACTACAATGCACCCTATAGTCCATACAGGGTAATGCATCCCATAGACCATATAGTATAAAACAAACCATAGCCCATACAGTATACTGTACCCCATAGTCCATACAGTATAATGTACCCCATAGTCCATACAGTGTAATGCACCCTATAGCCCATATAGTATAATGCACCACATAGACCATACAGTATAATGTACCCCTTAGCCCATAGAGTAAATTGAACCCCATAAACAATACAGTATAATGTTCCCCTTAGACCATATAGTATAATGCACCCCATAGTCCGTACAGCATTGTGCACCACATAGTCTGTACAGCATAGTGCACCCCATAGTCATTACAGCATAGTGCACCCCATAGTCTGTCTGTACAGCATAATGCACCCCATAGCCTATACACTATAATGGACCCTATAGTCCATACAGTATAATGCATGTCATAAACCATACAGTATAAAATAAACCATAGCCCATACAGTATAATGTACCCCATAGTCCATACAGTATAATGTACCCATAGTCCATACACTATAATGCACCCTATAGCCTATAGCGTAAATTGAACTCCATAAACCATACAGTATAATGTACCCCTTAGCCCATATAGTATAATGCACCTCATAGTCCATACAGCATAATGCACCCCATAGCCTATACACTATAATGCACCCTATAGTCCATACAGTATAATGCATCCTATAGACCATACAGCATAATCTACCCCTTAACCCATACAGTATAATTAACCCCATAGTCCATATAGTATAATGTACCCCATAGTCCATACAGTATAATGTACTCCTTAGCCCATATAGTATAATGCACCACATAAACCATACAGTATTATGCATCTCATAGCCCTCAATGAAGTTTTATGTCCACCACAATTTAAGAAAAAAAAAGCTTCAATAGTCACCTCTCCTCCTCCGATCTCGGCAGCTTGCCTTGTGAAGCATCATAGATATCAGTGTAGAGGACATAATGTAGTGACGTCAGACGCTGAGGAAGTATGATATGGAAGAAATTGTCACCTCCTCCGTCATTGCTGCCAGCCGTATCAGCAGATGCCGATACAGTTGAATTTGCGGGGTACAGTGCCGAGCCCCCGGGCAATGGGTCCCATAACGGCAGTGCAGAGAGATTGTTTCTCCCTGCTCTGCTGCAGACTTTGCCAATATACTTATTTGACCCCATTATATAAAACTATTATTTGAAGGTGGTCACTAGTGATGAGCGAACATGCTGGGATAAGGTGTTTGTCATGCCAAAATGGAGGCAAACGCATGCTTACGCCTCCGCATCATCTTACGCATGACACACAAAAAACATGCTGCATGTGTTGTGCCATGCTTTTGCGTTTTTTATGCGCATGGTGGAGTTGGTGACATAATTTCCTGGACATGCGCAGTCTAAAGCATGCATGCATATCGAACGCATGCGTACACATCTCCTTGTGTTCCAATGCGTTTCCATAGACAGTAATGTGTTTTTTTGACGCATTCATCCGCAAACGTACGCATGCACATGATTGCGCAATATTTGACGCCTCAAAAAATGCAACATGTTGCGTTCGCCGGACACCGCGAAACTACGCATGTGTATGCATCCGCATGCGAACGCATGCAAACGCGTGTCCCTGTGTACACTACACCATGTTAAATATATGTGCGCATGACGCCTGCGGATCTATGTGGATCATATGCTGCGCACAGAAAACGCTAATGTGAACCCGGCCTTAGCGGTTGCATCTTTTGGATTGCCTCTTTATTAGGCATTTCCTGCATGTGTTGCGACTGTACAACAGCCACGAGACATGCAGCCGCGGGGTCTCAAACATATTATTCGAGCACGCTGAAGTCACTCATTTAGCACTCGAGCATGCTCAGATAACACCTTATCCTAGCATGTTCGCTCATTACCAGTAGTCTCTAACCAGAGATCTGAAGCCTGGCCACAGAACATCAAAGAAAGGGAGAATCACATGAATTTTCTCATAAGTAATCATAATATTTGTTTAAAATTATGGATTTACAGACAGTGGAAGACAAATGTGAAAAATATTCGTCATTCTCTTCTTTATGTTTTGAATTGTTGTGGAGTATCTGATATCTTTTCTAATAATTAATTATTTTGAAATAATACAAGTAAGGGATGATTTACAGAAAGCATTAAAGGGAATCTGTCACCAGGTGTTTGCTACCCCATAGGCAGAAATCTGCAGGCTGAGTTATACAGAGCTCATGAATATGGAGGACTACATTGTAGCAGGTTTACTGGTATGATAATCTCATGCTGATACTGTGATTTTATCAAAACTTAAGCCAGCAGCCCAGTAAGTGACACATTGCTGGAATCGGGGTATCTGACCCCACATCATGGTAGGTGGTAAAAATCTGATGACAGATTCCCTTTATCATAGTAAGTGTACACAGTACATGTTATTGCCAAATTCATATGGTAGAGATTTACCCACTTCCACTAGGAATCTTTGCCAAGCATTGTATGAATGAAAGGCGTCCAGGGCAGGAGCGATTGTGTATTTCCGAGTATATGTCTCAGAGTTGTCTAGAGAAGGCAGATCTTCTTATACTCCAGGGGTGGCACTCTGGACACTTTTTTGTTTTTGTGCTTTTTGCTACTGCCTTTGGATCCTGAAACTTTACTATTACCTTCTACAGTGACTAAATGTGGGATATCATGTACGTCTGTGACCTCCTCTGTCCTAATTCATAGTAGTAGGTTACAATTAGTTACAAATACATATATTGTTCACTATAACAGTATATATAGAATTTTTGTCCCTTCATTATTTTTATCCTTTCCGATTTATTATGCATACTTTGAGCACCCCCTTTAATATCATAGGTTTCCTGATTTATATATAGCACGGGATATACTTTTATCCCTGTCCGATATAATTTTGGTAATTACTCTTCATTATATCCTCCAATTGTCCCTCCATTTTAATACTTTTCGCCCAAAACACACATTCCTTACCTCCTTTTTTCCTTCCCTTTCTAGTATTGTGCCTGCGTTCATAGCGGTGGACATGCCTGTGCACATGCGCTGTCTGTGTCCCAGCTTGCTCGCATCCAGCGTCTGCGTTGCCTAGCAGCGGCTCCTCCACTGCCGGGTTACGTGACGCTGGCGCTGTGTGCTTCCGGTGTCCTCCTGACAGCGTGTGCGCAGCCGTAGCCATTATCAACTTCTATCAGCGGTTTTTGTAAGTACGTATATACTCGAGTATAAGCCGACCCGAGTATAATCCGACCCCCCTAATTTTGCCACAAAAAACTGGGAAAACTTATTGACTCGGGTATAAGCCTAGGGTAGGAAAATGCAGCAGCTACCGGTGAATTTCAAAAATAAAAATAGATGCTCCATACCATTCATTATGGCCCCATAGATGCTCCACATAAAGCTGTGCCACGTATAATGCTCTGCACTGTTCATTATGGCCCCATAGATTATCCATATATAGCTGTGCCATATATAATGCTCTGCACTGTTCATTATGGCCCCATAGATGCTCCATATAAATCTGTGCCATATATAATGCTCTGCACTGTTCAGTATGGCCCCATAGATGCTCCATATAAAACTGTGCCCCATATATAATGCTCTGCACCGTTCATTATGGCCCCATAGATGCTCCATATAAAGCTGTGCCATATATAATGCTCTGCACCGTTCATTATGGCCCCATAGATGCTCCATATAAAGCTGTGCCATATACAATGCTCTGCACCGTTCATTATGGCCCCATAGATGCTCCATATAAAGCTGTGCCATATAGAATGCTCTGCACCGTTCATTATGGCCCAATAGATGCTCCTTATAAAGCTGTGCCATATATAATGCTCTGCACTGTTCATTATGGCCCCATAGATGCTCCACATAAAGCTGTGCCATATATAATGCTCTGCACCGTTCATTATGGCCCAATAGATGCTCCTTATAAAGCTGTGCCATATAGAATGCTCTGCACCGTTCATTATGGCCCCATAGATGCTCCATATAAAGCTGTGCCACATGTAATGCTCTGCACCGTTCATTATGGCCCCATAGATGCTCCATATAAAGCTGTGCCATATAGAATGCTCTGCACCGTTCATTATCGTCCCATAGATGCTCCATATAAATCTGTGCAATATAGAATGCTGCTGCTGCTGCAATATAAAAAAAATGACATACTCACCTTTCTTGCTTGCAGCTCCTCAGCGTCCCGTCTCGGCGTTTCTCCGCACTGACTGTTCAGGCAGAGGCACTAGGCACACTAGTACGTCAACACGCCCTCTGACCTGAACAGTCAGAGCAAGAGGACGCGGAAGACGGAGCGGCGCACGGCGGGTGGAACGTGGACAGGTAACTATGACATACTTAGGCTACGTTCACATTAGCGTTGTGCGGGGCAGCGTCGGCGACGCAATGCACAACGCATGCAAAAACGCATGCACAACGCAGCTTTTTGTGACGCATGCGTTCGCTTTTGCATGATTTTTGGCGCAGAAAAAACTGCATCATGCAGCGTCCTCTGTGCCCTGACAGTTGCGCCACAGTGACGCATGCGTCACAAAACGCAAGAGCAACGCATGTCCATGCACCCCCCATGTTAAATATAGGGGCGCATGATGCATGCGTCGCCGCAGCTGACCCCGACGCAACGATAATGAGAACGTAGCCTTACCTGCTCCCGGCATCCCTGGCTCCTTATCCCGGACAGCTGGTCTCCGGGTGCCGCAGCCTCTTCCTCTGTCAGCGGTCACCGTTACCGCTCATTAGAGGAATGAATATGCGGCTCCACCCCTATGGGAGTGGGGTCCATATTCATAACTTTAATGAGCGGTCCCACGTGACCGCTGAACAGGGGAAGAGCTGCGGCACCGAAGACCGTGGGACGGGCAGGGGGAGCGCCAGGACTAGGTGAGTATGCGACAGTCCTCTCACCCGCCGACCCCACCGCCGATCATGACTCGAGTATAAGCCGAGAGGGGCACTTTCAGCCCAAAAATTTGGGCTGAAAATCTTGGCTTATACTCGAGTATATACGGTATACAGTGGGGCAAAAAAGTATTTAGTCAGTCAGCAATAGTGCAAGTTCCACCACTTAAAAAGATGAGAGGCGTCTGTAATTTACATCATAGGTAGACCTCAACTATGGGAGACAAACTGAGAAAAAAAAATCCAGAAAATCACATTGTCTGTTTTTTTAACATCTTATTTGCATATTATGGCGGAAAATAAGTATTTGGTCAGAAACAAAATTTCATCTCAATACTTTGTAATATATCCTTTGTTGGCAATGACAGAGGTCAAACGTTTTCTGTAAGTCTTCACAAGGTTGCCACACACTGTTGTTGGTATGTTGGCCCATTCCTCCATGCAGATCTCCTCTAGAGCAGTGATGTTTTTGGCTTTTCGCTTGGCAACACAGACTTTCAACTCCCTCCAAAGGTTTTCTATAGGGTTGAGATCTGGAGACTGGCTAGGCCACTTCAGGACCTTGAAATGATTCTTACGAAGCCACTCCTTCGTTGCCCTGGCGGTGTGCTTTGGATCATTGTCATGTTGAAAGACCCAGCCACGTTTCATCTTCAATGCCCTTGCTGATGGAAGGAGGTTTGCACTCAAAATCTCACGATACATGGCCCCATTCATTCTTTCATGTACCCGGATCAGTCGTCCTGGCCCCTTTGCAGAGAAACAGCCCCAAAGCATGATGTTTCCACCACCATGCTTTACAGTAGGTATGGTGTTTGATGGATGCAACTCAGTATTCTTTTTCCTCCAAACACGACAAGTTGTGTTTCTACCAAACAGTTCCAGTTTGGTTTCATCAGACCATAGGACATTCTCCCAAAACTCCTCTGGATCATCCAAAGGCTCTCTAGCAAACTTCAGACGGGCCCGGACATGTACTGGCTTAAGCAGTGGGACACGTCTGGCACTGCAGGATCTGAGTCCATGGTGGCGTAGTGTGTTACTTATGGTAGGCTTTGTTACATTGGTCCCAGCTCTCTGCAGTTCATTCACTAGGTCCCCCCGCGTGGTTCTGGGATTTTTGCTCACCGTTCTTGTGATCATTCTGACCCCACGGGGTGGGATTTTGCGTGGAGCCCCAGATCGAGGGAGATTATCAGTGGTCTTGTATGTCTTCCATTTTCTAATTATTGCTCCCACTGTTGATTTCTTCACTCCAAGCTGGTTGGCTATTGCAGATTCAGTCTTCCCAGCCTGGTGCAGGGCTACAATTTTGTTTCTGGTGTCCTCTGACAGCTCTTTGGTCTTCACCATAGTGGAGTTTGGAGTCAGACTGTTTGAGGGTGTGCACAGGTATCTTTTTATACTGATAACAAGTTTAAACAGGTGCCATTACTACAGGTAATGAGTGGAGGAAAGAGGAGACTCTTAAAGAAGAAGTTACAGGTCTGTGAGAGCCAGAAATCTTGATTGTTTCTGACCAAATACTTATTTTCCACCATAATATGCAAATAAAATGTTAAAAAAACAGACAATGTGATTTTCTGGATTTTTTTTTCTCAGTTCGTCTCCCATAGTTGAGGTCTACCTATGATGTAAATTACAGACGCCTCTCATCTTTTTAAGTGGTGGAACTTGCACTATTGCTGACTGACTAAATACTTTTTTGCCCCACTGTATATACCCCTCCAGTTCTGATAGTACATCACCCCCAGACGAAGGAATATCCGAAATGCGCGTCGGGGTGCTCTGTACTTGGGCATACAGGACTGACAGGTATATATGTATTATATATCCCCAAATCTTTTTTTCTTCTTCTGGTGAGCATATACAATTTTGTGTGGCATATGTGGACCCAAATATATTGGCGTGGTTCCCCTTCTATTTAAACTCTTTTTGACACATTATCTTGCATTTCAGCACACGCACCTTGGTTCAATCAATTTTTGTGGCACATCGTTTACATTATATATAATCATTTATATATCTTTTTGCACATGCATTTTCGGCTTATCTTCTAATAATTATATTGATATACTAGATTGTGGCCCGATTCTAACGCATCGGGTATTCTAGGATATGCATGTCCCCGTAGTATATGGACAATGATGATTCCAGAATTCGCGGCAGACTGTGCCCGTCGCCGATTGGTCGAGGCAACCTTTATGACATCATCGTCGCCATGGCAACAATTATGACATCTACGTCGATACTGTGCTCGTTGCTGATTGGTCGAGGCCTGGCAGCCTCGACCAATCAGACGCGGGATGTCTACGTCCTTTATAACATCATCGTCGCTGTGCCCGTCGCTGATTGGTCGAGGCCTGGCTAGATTGTGGCCCGATTCTAACGCATCGGGTATTCTAGAATATGCATGTCCCCGTAGTATATGGACAATGATGGTCGAGGCAACCTTTATGACATCATCGTCTCCATGGCAACCATTATGACATCATCGTCGCTGTGCCCGTTGCTGATTGGTCGAGGCCTGGCGGCCTCGACCAATCAGAGACGCGGGATTTCTACGTCAATACTGTGCCCGTTGCTGATTGGTCGAGGCCTGGCGGCATCGACCAATCAGGGACGTGGGATTTCTACGTCAATACTGTGCCCGTTGCTGATTGGTCGAGGCCTGGCGGCATCGACCAATCAGAGACGCGGGATTTCTACGTCAATACTGTGCCCGTTGCTGATTGGTCGAGGCCTGGCGGCATCGACCAATCAGGGACGTGGGATTTCCAGGACAGACAGACAGAAAGACAGACAGACGGAAAAACCCTTAGACAATTATATATATAGACTAGATTGTGGCCCGATTCTAACGCATCGGGTATTCTAGGATATGCATGTCCCCGTAGTATATGGACAATGATGATTCCAGAATTCGCGGCAGACTGTGCCCGTCGCCGATTGGTCGAGGCAACCTTTATGACATCATCGTCGCCATGGCAACCATTATGACATCTACGTCGATACTGTGCCCGTTGCTGATTGGTCGAGGCCTGGCAGCCTCGACCAATCAGACGCGGGATGTCTACGTCCTTTATAACATCATCGTCGCTGTGCCCGTCGCTGATTGGTCGAGGCCTGGCTAGATTGTGGCCCGATTCTAACGCATCGGGTATTCTAGAATATGCATGTCCCCGTAGTATATGGACAATGATGGTCAAGGCAACCTTTATGACATCATCGTCGCCATGGCAACCATTATGACATCATCGTCGCTGTGCCCGTTGCTGATTGGTCGAGGCAACCTTTATGACATCATCGTCGCCATGACAACCATTATGACATCATCGTCGCTGTGCCCATCGCTGATTGGTCGAGGCAACCTTTATGACATCATTGTCGCCATGGCAACCATTATGACATCATCGTCGCTGTGCCCGTTGCTGATTGGTCGAGGCCTGGCGGCCTCGACCAATCAGAGACGCGGGAAGTCTACGTCCTTTATGACATCATCGTCGCTGTGCCCGTCGCTGATTGGTCGAGGCCTGGCGGCCTCGACCAATCAGAGGCGTGGGATTTCTACGTCGATACTGTGCCCGTCTCTGATTGGTCGAGGCCTGGCGGCCTCGACCAATCAGAGAGGCGGGATTTCCAGGACAGACAGAAAGACAGACAGACAGGCAGAAAGACAGACAGACGGAAAAACCCTTAGACAATTATATATATAGATTTTTTTTTAGCACACACACATATTTTTTAAATCTCTTGTCATTTAAACATGCGCATACACACAATTTTTTATGAAATGCACACCATTATGAAATTTTATTTTTAAAAAGATTGTGAGATTGTATAATTTATTTATATTGTATTTTATCCTATCTATCCCTCTATCTATATATTTTAATCTATAAATTCCCAAGTACATGCACTGTTGTGCCATTACTGCCATATAAATATAAAAATAATAAAGGCTTATATGTTTTATCATTCCCAATTTTTGTTATCGTGGCTTTCTTACATGATCATTAGTCTTGGGTGTCCATATGATGGTTTTTTGGTTTATACATTAGTTCCAAGTGGTCTGCCACTTTTTTCTTTTTTAGCAACAGGATCTTAATTAATTTTAAATTTTCATATTTATTCTATATTTAATTTTGTATAGAATCCTGATATTTTATATAATAGTTGCTATTACGTCCTTCTAATTCATAGTAGTAGGTTACAATTAGTTATAAATACATTGTAAATTGTGCAATCATGTAACGTGTGGTGTCATCTAGCGCTAATCTAAACTATACTGTATATAGCATCAAGGGTTATTGTAGGACAAGGGCATGTCCTGTATGTCACACATTGTGCTCTTAGCATTTATGACGAGACCTCTTGTTACACTACTCTATACACAGTAAAATGTGTGTATAAGGGTCTGTCTATTTTCCATTCTTCAAACTCATCAGCCCACAAGAAGAACGTGTCCATAGGCCCCATGCATGCGCCATATGCAAAGGGAGGTTCTTCTGTATCAGTATAGATTGTTGTTACTTTATAAGAAAGCACAGACTGCTGCACCCCCTACCTGGAGCGACACTTTTATCAAAATGTATACAACAGTGCGGTATGTGTTTTTTACAATAGGACTAAATGGTCAGTATGTCACTCTCTGCCGTCTGCCGTATCCGCCTAGACAGTCACGCTCGCGGGCCAGACCCTCACGTTCATCATCATTGACAGTGAGGGTGATCAATGAGTACAAAAGGCTGTCACTAGAGGTGGTGAGTTCTGCTTCAATAAAAGTCTTCAAACAGAGGCTGGACAGACATCTGTCTGGGATGGTTTAGTGACTCCTGCATTGAGCAGGGGGTTGGACACGATGACCCTGAAGTCCCTTGCAACTCTAATATTCTATGATCATTGTCTCATGTTCTTCTGCATGAATGGACAGAAATTCCCTTAGACACGTTCCAAAATCTTGTAGAAAAACTTCAGAGAAAAGTGGAAGCTGTTTTGCAACAAAAGGAGAAACAACTCCATAGTAATGCTGATAGACTTAGAATGGGATGTCATGGATGCTCCTGTAGACACCTGTCGTGACTTCCAACTCTAACATTCTATGATCGTTGTCTCATGTTCTTCTGGATGAATGGTCAGAAATTCCCACAGACACGTTCCAAAATCTTGTAGAAAGCCTTCGGAGAAAAGTGAAAGCTGTTTTGGAACAAAAGGAGAAACAACTCCATAGTAATGCTGATAGACTTAGAATGGGATGTCATGGATGCTCCTGTAGACACCTGTCGTGGCTTCCAACTCTAACATTCTATGATCGTTGTCTCATGTTCTTCTGGATGAATGGTCAGAAATTCCCACAGACACGTTCCAAAATCTTATAGAAAGCCTTCGGAGAAAAGTGGAAGCTGTTTTGGAACAAAAGGAGAAACAACTCCATAGTAATGCTGATAGACTACAGGAGCATCCATGACATCCCATTCTAAGTCTATCAGCATTACTATGGAGTTGTTTCTCCTTTTGTTCCAAAACAGCTTCCACTTTTCTCTGAAGGCTTTCTACAAGATTTTGGAACGTGTCTGTGGGAATTTCTGACCATTCATCCAGAAGAACATGAGACAACGATCATAGAATGTTAGAGTTGGAAGCCACGACAGGTGTATACAGGAGCATCCATGACATCCCATTCTAATACACCTGTCGTGGCTTCCAACTCTAACATTCTATGATCGTTGTCTCATGTTCTTCTGGATGAATGGTCAGAAATTCCCACAGACACGTTCCAAAATCTTGTAGAAAGCCTTCAGGGAAAAGTGGAAGCTGTTTTGGAACAAAAGGAGAAACAACTCCATAGTAATGCTGATAGACTTAGAATGGGATGTCATGGATGCTCCTGTAGACACCTGTCGTGGCTTCCAACTCTAACATTCTCTATCATTCTCTCCAACATGATCGTTGTCTCATGTTCTTCTGGATGAATGGACAGAAGTTCCCTTAGACACTTTCCAAAATCTTGTATAAAGCCTTAGGAGAAAAGTGGAAGCTGTTTTGGAACAAAAGGAGAAGCAACTCCATATTAATGCCGATAGGCTTAGAATGGGATGTCATGGATGCTCCTGTAGATACCTGCTATGGTCCCTATACATTTGTCCATATCATGTATTTTTATGTACACAAATGCTTTCAAGTCTAGTAGTAATATCATGTTTTCTCGACATTTCCTATGACACTTGTTCATTTCATGTATATTTTATGGACATTGAGTAGGTGGGTAATTAATCGCTTGGGCAACGGCTGCTGATGTCTGACGTATCAAGGTTGTCCGACCTATGATCCCTTCCTTTCTAAATCAGACAGTGCACCAACTAACTTCTATGTCCAAAGTGATATTTTTCATCGATCATGACACAATATTAATTGCACATACGTCTCATATTCCGGTCTGGATTATTCCATGAGTAAAAGTGACTTTACCATTTGGTCTTCTTCATAATAGCGCCCCGGCCCAAAATGGCTGAATTGTTCTATGTGATGATCTTACATCAGGACACCAACTGTTTTATTATTTTTTTCCTGTAAGTTAGTGGCATTATTTGTCATCTATATCGAACTGTTATGAGTTCATGTATGACAGGCACCATATAGGACTATTAATTGGGAAGTATTGTGTATGGGCTAGTAAGGGGACACCTTTGGCCCACAGGACCCTATAGACTGTGCTTTAACTCTTGGGATTTTCAATAAATAGCACACACTTAAAATCACATTATTCCTACAGCTCAATCATAGGGGTCTCACATACTAAACTAGTAAGTAGACAGGTCTGAGCTGCCATTCAAGGGATGTATTAGGTAGCAGAAAACATTAGCTGACAGGTAATTAAACCATGGACTAGGGATATTGGTGAAATGGGCAAATGGTAAACTCTAACACATGATGATCTGTGAACCAGAACTGTAGAAAAAAGAAATGCACCACACATCCATCAATCATACGTTGATCTAATTCCATTATGCAAAAATGTATAAAACTGAACATGAGGTTCTTATGGTATGAAGCCCACTGCCATGTCACGGCGAACCTCTTAGTGGGTTCCTAGCCTAAAAGGGCCCCAGTAGGGAGGCCAATATGGTGCCTCACAGCGCACATGCTAGGAGGCTGAGTCCCCATGGCTCCAGGACACACTGTCCCACAGGCACAAAGCCACAGCAACAATGGCCGCCACACAGCACCAACACCAAGGCAATGGATGTACCTCAGTTACCTAAATTCTACATCTCAATGTTGCCTTTTTTTCCCCCACAGAATAAATATGGAGGACATCGTGATAGCAGGAATAGCGGGAAGGCTCCCGGAATCGGACAATCTGCAGGAATTCTGGGAAAACTTAATAGGAGGAGTGGACATGGTAACAGAAGATGACAGAAGGTGGAAACCAGGTAAGTGATGATGTTGATGGCACTACTAAATGATAATGTTGGTGGCTCTGCTAACTATTAATGTCATTTGACTGCTAATGTCTGTGGCTGCACAACATAATAATGTCGGCGGCTGCACTATCTGATAATGTCTGTGTTGCTCTATTAAGTTGTAATGGAGAGCATGATGATTACGGGATGTGTGATCTATCTGTTAATAATGGTATCTGTTAATAATGGTGAAGAGAGGGTTTCATATTATTGTACTACATGTCAATACATAATTTTTATTGGCATGCTCTAGGACTGTATGGATTACCAACAAGAAATGGAAAACTCAAAGAAATTAATAAATTTGATGCCTCTTTTTTTGGAGTCCACCCTAAGCAAGCTCATACCATGGACCCTCAGTTACGCTTACTTTTAGAAATTTGCTATGAAGCCATAGTAGATGGAGGTAAGATCCAGGTTTCAACTTTATTTTCATTAGATTTCTTTCTTTCTGTATTTCAAACATTGGTGATTGATATCAATTCCTGTTCATTTATCGATGGTAATTATTGTCATACAGTTTGTGTTAAACACACGATACGGGCTTTCTGTAGTGATGAACTCTACAAAATAAAGTAGTTGGAGACCATGTTGAAATTCTTCATGTAGAACATGGATGTCAAACTCAAATACACAGAAGGCTAAAGTTAAAAGCTTGGACAAAGTCACTGGCCAACCTTGATATTTATATAGGGGTTGTCCTATGAACAAAGTACATTTTATTTAATAGATCTTAGAAGAAAATGTTAAAAAAATATAATATACCGTATATACTCGAGTATAAGCTGACCCGAGTATAAGCCGACCCCCCTAATTTTGCCACAAAAAACTGGGAAAACTTATTGACTCGAGTATAAGCCTAGGGTGGAAAATGCAGCAGCTACCGGTGAATTTCAAAAATAAAAATAGATCATTCTTGCCCCATAGCTGTGCCATATAGTGCTCTGCACCGTTCATATTTCCCCATAGCTGTGCCATATAGTGCTCTGCACCGTTCATATTTCCCCATAGCTGTGCCATATAGTGCTCTGCACCGTTCATTATTGCCCCATAGCTGCCATATAGTGCTCTGCACCGTTCATTATTGCCCCATAGCTGTGCCATATAGTGCTCTGCACCGTTCATTATTTCCCCATAGCTGTGCCATATAGTGCTCTGCACCGTTCAGATTTCCCCATAGCTGTGCCATATAGTACTCTGCACCGTTCATTATTGCCCCATAGCTGTGCCATATAGTGCTCTGCACCGTTCAGATTTCCCCATAGCTGTGCCATATAGTGCTCTGCACCGTTCATTATTGCCCCATAGTTGTGCCCTATAGCTCTGCACCGTTCATTATTGCCCCATAGCTCTGCCATATAGTGCTCTGCACCGTTCAGATTTTCCCCATAGCTGTGCCATATAGTGCTCTGCACCGTTCATTATTGCCCCATAGCTCTGCCACATAGTGCTCTGCACCGTTCATATTTCCCCATAGCTCTGCCATATAGTGCTCTGCACCGTTCATATTTCCCCATAGCTCTGCCCCATATAGTGCTCTGCACCGTTCATATTTCCCCATAGAGCTCCACATATATCTGTGCCATATAGTGCTCTGCACCGTTCATATTTCCCCATAGCTCTGCCATATAGTGCTCTGCACCTTTCATATTGTCCCATAGCTGTGCCCCATATAGTGCTCTGCACTGTTCATATTTCCCCATATCTGTGCCCCATATAGTGCTCTGCACTGTTCATATTGTCCCATAGCTGTGCCCCATATAGTGCTCTGCACTGTTCATATTGTCCCATATCTGTGCCCCATATAGTGCTCTGCACTGTTCATATTGTCCCATATCTGTGCCCCATATAGTCCTCTGCACTGTTCATATTGTCCCATATCTGTGCCCCATATAGTGCTCTGCACCGTTCAAATTTCCCCATATCTGTGCCCCATATAGTGCTCTGCACCGTTCATATTTCCCCATAGAGCTCCACATATATCTGTGCCATTGCTGCTGCTGCTGCTGCAATAAAAAAAAAAACACATACTCACCTCTCTTGCTTGCAGCTCCCAGCGTCCGGTCCCGGCGTCTTTCTGCTCTGACTGATTAGGCAGAGGGCGGCGCGCACACTATATGCGTCATCGCGCCCTCTGACCTGCACAGTCAGAGCAAGAGGACGCGAAGACAGAGCGGCGCCGGGAAGATGGAGCGGCGCCCGGCGGCTGGAACGCGGACAGGTGAATATTACATACTTACCTGGTCCCGGCGTCCGGCTCCCTCTGCCTGTCACAGCTGTCTTCGGTGCTGCAGCCTCTTCCTCTATCAGCGGTCACCGGCACCGCTGATTAGAGAAATGAATAGGCGGCTCCACCCCTATGGGAGGTGGAGCCGCTTATTCATTTCTCTAATGAGCGGTCCCACGTGACCGCTGAAGAGGGGAAGAGCTGTAGCACAGAAGACCGTGGGACGGCAGGGGGAGCGCCAGGATCGCTGGAAGCAGGTAAGTATGCCTCTGCGCCCTCACCCCCTCACCCGCCGACCCAGCCACCCACCTTGACTCGAGTATAAGCCGAGAGGGGCATTTTCAGCCCAAAAATTTGGGCTGAAAATCTCGGCTTATACTCGAGTATATACGGTACTAACGCATCGGGTGTTCTAGAATATGTATGTAGTATATAGCACAGCCCACGTACTATATTGCACAGCCACGTAGTATATTGCACAGCCATGTAGTATATAGCACAGCCCACGTAGTATGTAGCACAGCGACGTACTATATAACACAGCTCACGCAGTATATAACACAGCCCATGTAGTATATAACACAGCCGGCCGCGACCAATCAGCGACCCGGGATTTCCGTTACAGACAAACAGACGGAAGTACCCCTTAGACAATTATATATACAGATTATGTTAGCTCAGTGAAAAGCATATGGCCCAATGACCTAATTTAAATATGTAATAATAAAAGATAAAAAATCTTGAATAATAAAGATAATAAAGTCTGATGCAAAAAATAGAGCCCATAAACACAGTATGATACTCCCACAGTGAATTGCTCCACGGTAACTTCCACACTCATGGTATGATGACTCTACTGTACTCCCCTCTCTCAATCCACCCAACAAATAATGGTGACGCTATCACATTATGAACTATAATAGTACTATAATACCATCTATAATTCTCACACAGCCCTCCATACAGTATAATAGCCACAAACAGTGTTCCATACAGTTTAATGGGCCCCACATAGTCCTTCATAGAGTATAACAGGA
Organism: Ranitomeya imitator; assembly: GCF_032444005.1. NCBI lineage: Eukaryota > Metazoa > Chordata > Amphibia > Anura > Dendrobatidae > Ranitomeya > Ranitomeya imitator. Next base: position 613,312,231 of record NC_091283.1, on the reverse strand, counting down.
CCCTGCATTGCCTTTTATGCAGTATATTGGCCCCACAAAGTGTTCTATACAATATATTGGCCACAAAAAAAAGTACTCCTTACAGTATAATGGACCCACATAGTGCTCCATACAATATAATGTCCACAAAAAGTGCTCCATACAGTACAATGGCCCCAAATTGTGCTCCATACAGTATAATGACCCCACATTATGCTCCATACAGTATAATGGTCTCACATAGTCCTCCATAGATTATAATGGCCCTACATAGTGCTCCAAACAGTATAATGTGCCCCCATAGTGCTCAATACACTATAATGGGCACCACATAATGCTCCATACAGTATAATGTCCACAAAAAGTGCTCCATACAGTATTATGGCCCCACATTGTGCTCCATACAGTATAATTACCCAACATAGTGCTCCATACAATATAATGGCCTCATATAGTGCTACATATAGTATAATGGCCCCACATAGTGCTTCATGCAGTATAATGGCCCCACATAGTGCTCCATACAGTATAATTGGCTCACATAGTGCTCCATACAGTTTAATGGCCCCACATAGTACTTCATAAAGTATAATGATGACAAACAGTGCTCCATACAGTATAATGGCCCCACATAGTGCTCCATACAGATAATGGCCCCACATAGTGCTCCATACAGTATGGTGACCTCCAATTGTTCTCAATAAAGTATAATGGTCCCATATAGTGCTCCATACAGTATAAAGGGCCTCACATAGTGATCCATACAGTATAATAGGCCCCACCTTTAAAAAACATAAATACTCACCTCTGCCTGTTCCCCCACTGCTCTGGTCTCTTCAAGGTGTGTTCAGATCCTCCACACATCACGGTTCAGCGGGCGTGTTGTAATGACATCATCATGCCCACTGCGCTCAGATGTCAGAGGGGGGAATGATGGGAGAGGGAACATGAGTTGCAAGTGCGATGCTGGACGGGGTGGGCCAAATATTCTCATGGGACACACCCGGCGTCGCAGGCCAAACATACTCGCCCTGTGGGGCAGAGGTTGATATATGTGATGTAGAAGGAAAGGGCAGTTTAATGTGCGGCTATTCTATGACCCTTATTTGCTAAATTTGTAGAGATGGGGCCAATCTGAATTAGGCTGCACTTCCAGGACCAGTAGCAGCTGGTAAACCATCCCTAGTATTCTACTATCGCTGAGTCAATACTGTGTGCCAACGTTGGCTCAACAATGGATCTGAATGATGTCAGCTAGTACACAATTACACTATTTATTTTAACCCTAAAATTTTACTGGTAAAACTGCTTCATATTCTTACAGTACTTCTGTTCTTTCAGGTATGAACCCATCAGATCTACGTGGCACAAGCACAGGTGTCTGGATTGGTGTCAGTGGGTCTGAAGCAGGAGAGGCCTTCAGCCGGGATCCAGAAGAATTGCTTGGGTACAGCATGACTGGATGCCAACGCGCCATGTTTGCTAACCGCATATCATACTTCTTTGACTTTAAAGGTGGGGGTCAATTATATAGCGTGTGTACCATAGTATTGAAATATTTATATTTTTTATTTTTATTTTTTACAAATATTGGTTTTATTTCAGATTTCTTACACATATGTTTTACTTATCTCAGGTCCCAGTTTGGCTATAGACACTGCATGTTCATCCAGTTTATTGGCTTTAGAAAATGCATACAAGGCGATCTACCATGGCCAGTGCAATGCGGCAATCGTTGGTGGAGTCAATTTGCTGCTCAAACCCAACACATCAGTACAATTTATGAAACTGGGCATGCTGAGTCCGGATGGAACCTGCAAGTCTTTTGATGCCTCAGGTAAATGAATTGTGATTATCTCATTAGACTCGTAGTAAAGGAAGATCTACAGTTAGTCTTGTATACAAGAACCCCATTGCAGAAATATGGCCTCACTTTATGGCGTCCATAAATGGGACAATTTCAATGTTCTTTCATTCTTATTTGTACCACCCCAATTCCCAAACCAAAAATGGAATGATTTGGAAATCTCGTATAATCATATGATATTCACAACAGAACAGAGAACACAGATCAGAAGAATGTTAGACATTTTTCACTTCAAAAAATCAACTTGTTTAGAAATTGATGGCATCAACACCTCAAAAAGTTGTGATAGGACCGTATCTAAATTGTGTAGCCTCTCATTTCACACCAGCCTGTTAATGTCTGGGAAGTGAGGAGACCAATTGTTGGAGTTTTGGGAGAAAAATGTTGTCCCATACTTATCTGATATTGAATTCTCGCTTCTCGTCAGTCCTGGGTCTTCTTTATCGGATTTTCACTTTCATAATGCGCCAAATGTTTTCTGTTGGAGAAAGGTTTAGACTGTGGGCAGGGGCGTAACTACAACAGGTGCAGGGGTTGCAATCGCACCCGGGCCCTGGAGCCTAGGGGGCCCTAAAAGTCCCTTTGGCCTATAGAAAAAGACTTTTGCTATTAAAGATTTAAAATATTTGGGGGCCTTGTTGAGCTTTCGCATCGGGGCCCATGAGTTTCAAGTTACGCCACTGACTGTCGGGGACCGGTTCTTCTCCCGAACTCCTTTTCGATGTCATGCTCTTGTGATGGATACAGTATGTGGTTTAGCATTGTTTTCCTAAAATATACAAGGCCTTCTCTGAAATAGATGTGCGTATGTTGTTCTAAAACATCTATATGATGCTCAACATTGATAGAGCTTTAGTGGAGAAAGGTTGAACTTGATGGACCTAGGTCTATGTTCACCCTAAATAACTATATATGTAAGCTACCTAAGTCATAGCCGCTAATGGTCTGCACAGATAATGATTTCTGGAAGTGTTTTTTTAGCCCATGACATGATTTGCATGACAGATGCCTGTTTTTAATGACCGATGGTTCGTAGATCACAAGTGTCCACGAGTATCCAACGTTGACTGTCGGCCTTGTCCCTTGCGCACATGGACTTCTCCAGTCTCCATTATCTCTAAAACTTTTGATGATATAGATGGTGGACTATTCATAGTCTTTTCATTTTTACTTTGAGGAACGTTCTTTCTGAAGTTGTTCTATCAACTTCTAAACGAGGTAGTTTTTTTCAAATGAAATGGAAGGATGTGTAAGAGTCACCTTCTATGTTCTGTTTTCAGTCATGAAGAACATGTGGCTTAAAGAGATTTCCTAATCATTGAATTCTTGTTTTCTTTACATTTTGCACAGCGTCCATACTTTTTGGGAAATGGGGTTATACATCATATGTTGGACAAACCTAACTAGGATAAATGCCTGTTCTCTACAATGGAAGTCTTGTGTTAGAATTAGAGACAACAGAAAATGACATCTCTGCGTGGATATCTGAAGGATATTATTGAAACATTGGGCGCCATGTGCTTGAAGAACAACTAAACTTTCAATTTTTTTTCAAATAATTTTGTCCGGCTTGGAAAGTTGTGAAACTTTATAAATCACTTTATTAGGGGATTTGTCTTCATTCCTGCTAACAAATTGCTTGTAAGTGGCCACCACACCACTGTTTCTTCCTAATCTATTTGCCTGCCTTCAGCTACATTGGTATAATTTGGAGTACTGATGCTGGCAGTGAAAGGATCAACATTAAGGTGTTTTCTGAGCATGCTTGGGTGCTGACCAAGTGTCTTCGGCATGCTCAAAAAGTATGTTCAAGTCCCAGTGGCTGCATGTCTCATGGCTGTTCAACAGCCTGTATCTTAGGCAATCTCTGCATGTGTTGTGGCTGTCGAATAGCTCCGAAACATGCAGGAGCGGGGACTCCAACATATTATTCGAGCACGCCGAAGTCACTCGGTTAACACCGGAGCATGCTCAGATAACACCTTGCCTCAGCACGTTCGCTTATCTCTAGTCAACACCTTGGGCTACATGACCACATGTGTCGCATCACACGGAAATCGCAGCGACATTGCAACATTGGATGTAATGATTTCCTATAGTGTCGATTTCCTCTTTTTCCTAGAGTTGATGAGACACAAGTGCAGAGCTCATTCTTTCACTGCCATCATCTGTACTCCAAATACCGTATATACTCAAGTATAAGACGAGATTTTCAGCCCTTTTTTAGACTAAAAGTGCCCCTCTTGGCTTATACTCGAGACATTGTCCCAGGGGGTCGGCAGGGAGGTGGCAGGAGCGTCAGCTGTCACATCATATTCATCCCCTCCTGGCTTGGTCTCTGCACTTTCCTACTTTTCTGATGGTCTCTGGTGCCTGCAGCTCTTCCTATGTTTAGCGGTAACGTGGTACCCCTCATTTAAGTAATGAATATGGACGCCACTCCCATAGTCGGAGCGCATATTCATTACTTTAATGAGTGGTAACACGTGACCGCTGAAAACAGGAACAAGCTGCTGGCACGTGCCGGAGACCATCGGAGAAGCAGGGACTTGCAGAACGCGTCAATATGACAGGGGAGGGTGAGCCATGAGATATTCACCTGTCCCTGTTCCACCGCCGGGCTCGCCGGGCTCTGTCTTCCGCGTTCTCTAGCTGTGATGTTCAGGTCAGAGGGCGCGATGACGTGTTTAGTGTGCGCCCTCTGCATGAACAGTCACTGCAGAGACCCGGAAGACACAGCGGCTCGTGGCGGTGGAATGGGGACAGGTGAATATCGCAAGTGCCTGGGGCCTGAGCCAGTGGCGACACCCGCACAGGGCCCCCATAGCGCGCCGGTGTCCCCACCTGCTCAGGCACCCGGCACTCAGTACCCAGCGATGAGAGGTGAGTATGTCATTTCTTTTTTTTTTATCGCAGCAGCAGCATACAGGGCATATTTTTCCATGGAGCATCTTATGGGGCCATCAACCTTTATGGGGCATTATAAGTGGCATATTTTTCTATGGAGCATCTTATGAGGCCATCAACCTTTATGCAGTATTATATGGGGCATAGTATTCTATGGGGCCATCATTAACCTTTTATGCAGCATTATATGGGGCATATTTTACAAGCATCTTATGGGGCCATCATAAACTTTATGGAGCATTATATGGGGCATATTTTGTATGGAGCATCTTATGGGGCCATAATGAACTTTATGGAGCATTATATGGGGCTCCTGATTCATTATTGATATTCAAAAACACTTAACCTACTGATGCCTCAATTAATTTTACTTTTATTGGTCTATTTTTATTTTTGAAATTTACCAGTAGCTGCTGCATTTCCCACCCTAGGCTTATACTCGAGTCAATAACTTTTCCCAGTCTTTTGTGGCAAAATTAGGGGTCTCGGGTCGGCTTTTACTCGGGTATATTCGGTAAGTATGTTCTGAAATCAATGCAGCTAAATACCGGCAAATAGACTTGGGAAAATAAGGGGTTTGGAAGCAACTTAAATGCAATTATTTTTAAAGGAATGAAGACAAACTTCCTAATAACATGATTGTCAAAGTTTCATAACTTTTCATGCTGGCCCCCAAAAATAAAATTATTAAAGTGAGGAACAATGGGCTTGTCTATGACACTAAACATAGTACTTCAGAAGTTCGAGTTGGAACAAGTAGATGACAGCATAGCGGGATTAGGAGTCTCCTTGATGTCTTAACTGATGTCATTTGTGCTCGTTTTATGTCCCTAATTTAGGAAATGGCTATTGTCGTTCTGAAGCTGCTTGCGCTGTCCTGGTCACCAAGAAGGCTCTAGCAAGACGAGTCTATGCTACCATTGTAAACGCTGGGAGCAATACTGATGGCTATAAAGAGCAAGGTGTGTCTACATGGGGCAATGGTGTGTTCTGTGCCGTAGTATAGTGTCATCTAGATTCCTTCAAATCATCTTCACATGCCCTGATTTCCCTAGAAACAGGAGTCAGACTAAGCCGAGCTGCAGTGTGAAGCATGGGGGAAGGATTGCGCAGGAGCTAGACGTTGTGTGATGTCCACCTTGGACAATTATTTAGTGAGTTTTTGCTGCATTTTCTGCAGCATATCTGTACCTGCTAGGTATATTATTTTTTTGTTGCATTTTTTAGTGCATTTTTATTGCCGTTTCATGTCATGTTTTAAATAAGGATGCTGTGTTTTGCACACTTCCTGGTAATTGGCTTTAATACAACTTTATTGATAATCGTGTGCTGATTACTTGGGTTTTTAATGCGTTTCCACAGCAGAAGCACAATAAAAATGCATATACGTTTTTTTTACCTGTGGATTATAGATTTAAAACGCACCGCAGCTCAGTTTACACTGCGTAAAAAAAAATCAGTGGTCGTGAGATCTCTGAAAATCCCATCCATATGTAGGACGCTGTGCAGTGAAAATACGCAGTGTCAAAAACGCACCAAAAACGTATTGTGGGAACTTTGTCCCATATATAGCTGTGTCCTTGTACAAAGCTAAAAGATCTCCAAACAGCAGACACGGAAGAACCTAAGGAGCTGGTGAGTATCACCCATGCCATAGTGATGGGTGGAATTATTCATCTGGCCATTTGCTCATTAAGCTCCCCTCCACCATTCACATCTGTGGGGCAACACTGCAATGCCCAGCACAGCCTTTACTATGTAGATGACAAAAAGGTAGATGCGAAACATAAATATAAAAAAGGCTGAAGCACTCGCCACTGCCCCTTCAGAAAGCTAATAGGTTGGGGTGCCAAGAGTTGGACCCCTGGCGATACAATACTGATGGCTTATCCTAAGGATATTGTGACCTAAAAAACCTTGGGGTAGGTGATAAATGCAAGATTTGTGGTGGGCGATCCATACTATTGATAGACAGAGGGACCCTGAGCTCCGTATTCGACTGTTCATGTCAATTCCAAAGACTAAGAATTGAGCTCCCTGTTGCAGGCTCGAATTCCAGTCCACTCTATCTCTTCCTATACGTGACCTCAGTTTAGGCCAAGTCTCAGTAGTCAGACCCAACCAATCTATAAGGATAGGTTTATCTGGGACAGACATTTTTAAGTAGTGTATTTAGATACTGTGATACAAGACTAACCTTAATGTAGCCTAATTAATAGAAACCAAAACGGAAGGGGATAGCGGTATTAGTGTAAATGTACTCATTGTCGGTTGAAAGCCATTGGCTTCCACCTCATCTGTATTCTACAGAGTTGTCTTCTCAGGTTTGTTAAAAGACTCCACTGTGTTCCGTCCAACAGGAGTGACCTTCCCATCCGGTGAAGTGCAGCAGCAGTTGCTGAACGCTTTGTACCACGAGGCTGGAATCCAGGCCAGTGAGGTGGAATACGTGGAGGCCCACGGCACAGGCACTAAGGTAGTAGGACACAACTGTGCTGGCCTTGGGTAGTGGAGGGCTGGCATACGAAGAGCATTCTGGAAAGCCTTCTTCAGGATTGCCGCGTTTTACCAAAGATCTACTATGCAGGAGTGTAGACATCATGATTGTAGCTTCCATCGGGAAGAGGTCACCATTTGTACAGTATTTCAGAAGACACCCTTGCCATTTTCTCATTGCTGATCTTAAGGCCTCATTCAGACCTTCGGTTTATTTAGCTTGTGAGAAAAGTGGACTGTTTTTCATCCATGTGCAGAATCCAATCTTCATCCATTGTGTCCATTTTTACCATTAGTGTGGCATCCTGTTTTCTCAGAGACATAAAATAAAGAAAGATGTTCCAAGCCTCTATGCCTATAAAACACAAGACGGTGAATGGCATGAGTGCTATTTTTTTCTGAATGGGTACATGCCCTGTCTGTGAAAAGCTAAGATAAAACACATACACTAAAAAAGAACATGTGCTTGGCATCTTGTATGTAAAGTATATTGATTGTTTAGACCCCCTAGACTAGACCTCTTAAATAAATACACCTAAATACAAACTCCCTAAATAAATATGGGCTCCAGACCCTAAGAATCGATTTTTCCAAAGCGTTTGATACCGTGCCGCACAAGAGGTTGGTACACAAAATGAGAATGCTTGGTCTGGGGGAAATTGTGTGTAAATGGGTTAGTAACTGGCTTAGTGATAGAAAGCAGAGGGTGGTTATAAATGGTATAGTCTCTAACTGGGTCGCTGTGACCAGTGGGGTACCGCAGGGGTCAGTATTGGGACCTGTTCTCTTCAACATATTCATTAATGATCTGGTAGAAGGTTTACACAGTAAAATATCGATATTTGCAGATGATACAAAACTATGTAAAGCAGTTAATACGAGAGAAGATAGTATTCTGCTACAGATGGATCTGGATAAGTTGGAAACTTGGGCTGAAAGGTGGCAGATGAGGTTTAACAATGATAAATGTAAGGTTATACACATGGGAAGAAGGAATCAATGTCACCATTACACACTGAATGGGAAACCACTGGGTAAATCTGACAGGGAGAAGGACTTGGGGATCCTAGTTAATGATAAACTTACCTGGAGCAGCCAGTGCCAGGCAGCAGCTGCCAAGGCAAACAGGATCATGGGGTGCATTAAAAGAGGTCTGGATACACATGATGAGAGCATTATACTGCCTCTGTACAAATCCCTAGTTAGACCGCACATGGAGTACTGTGTCCAGTTTTGGGCACCGGTGCTCAGGAAGGATATAATGGAACTAGAGAGAGTACAAAGGAGGGCAACAAAATTAATAAAGGGGATGGGAGAACTACAATACCCAGATAGATTAGCGAAATTAGGATTATTTAGTCTAGAAAAAAGACGACTGAGGGGCGATCTAATAACCATGTATAAGTATATAAGGGGACAATACAAATATCTCGCTGAGGATCTGTTTATACCAAGGAAGGTGACGGGCACAAGGGGGCATTCTTTGCGTCTGGAGGAGAGAAGGTTTTTCCACCAACATAGAAGAGGATTCTTTACTGTTAGGGCAGTGAGAATCTGGAATTGCTTGCCTGAGGAGGTGGTGATGGCGAACTCAGTCGAGGGGTTCAAGAGAGGCCTGGATGTCTTCCTGGAGCAGAACAATATTGTATCATACAATTAGGTTCTGTAGAAGGACGTAGATCTGGGGATTTATTATGATGGAATATAGGCTGAACTGGATGGACAAATGTCTTTTTTCGGCCTTACTAACTATGTTACTATGTTACTAAATACAGACCCTCAAACAATTTACTCATAACTGCTCACATTCCCCTTTTCTGTGGCACTTTGGAATTCACCCACTGGATTGGGGAGCGGCATGTGTGATGGTCACGTGGCCATATCTCTGCAGGTTCATCTGCACATATTTGGGATTATTGCTCATTGTAGTTTTTTAATGATGTTGTTGCAATATGTTTCAATGTGGCGCCCTGGGCAACAACGTCCAAGACACGATAGAGACTATATTTGATATTTTCCAGAAATAATTTTTAATACGTTGATTTTCATTCCTAATTCCTTTAGACACAGTTGCAATTATTTTCATTTGACGTTACTCAATATGACACCCTCCTGCAATGTTCAAACATCTCACGTCACCTTCTCATATCTAGAAGACAAGCATGTACCAGTAGATGAAACTGAAAGGGAGAAGATACAGATTAGATATTAGAAAAAACTTTTTGACAGTGAGGGTGGTGAGTTCTCCTTCAATTGAAGTCTTCAAACAGAGGCTGGGAAGATATCTGTCTGAGAGGGTTTAGTGACTCCTGCATTGAGCAGGGGGCTGGACACGATGACCATGAGGTCCCTTCCAACTCCTACATTCTATGATTCTGTAGGTATACTACGCTTATTACATAGCTGCATAATCTTATTTCCTGCAGGTTGGAGATCCTCAAGAAGTAAATGGGATTGTGAGTGTTTTCTGCAAGTCAGAAAGACAACCATTGTTACTTGGATCCACCAAGTCAAATATGGGTCATCCAGAACCTGCCTCTGGTCTTGCTGCATTGTGTAAGGTGAGAAGGCAAACACATCTTGAAGGGGGGTGAAGGGGTTAAAACTGTGGTGGCTCAATCATGATATTAACCTTCTCTTATATGTAAGGGTCTTTCAAGTATTCCCTTGTTGTTATGTGCAACCATTAATAGTGTAGAAGAAGAAGCCGTTGGGAACTGCTACTCCCTCATTAATAGCCATACGGCAGAGTAATAGATCCCATTTATAGCATCTTGTATTCTGTCTGTGGATTATAAAACACAAGCTACATGGCTGTGGAAGCTCTGGGGATTTATTTACCCAGCTCCGCTCTATTTTCAGATTATTTTCAGATATACTGATAGAGGAACATGAAGGATTGTATGTCCTGTCCTACACTAAAAGGATTGAGAGAGACATTGAGTAGTAAGTGGAGGCCGAAGCCATCAGAGATACCTGTTGGCCACTCACCCACAACTCGGTCCTTAACTCAAGTAGACAGAAATATATTATTACATAGACTTGTTAACTCACCGAGATCCAGTGGGTTGTCCACGTGTGGACCCATGAAAATACAACAATAAGTTCTATTATATCTTTTCACCTCACTAAACCAGTTTGAAATCTCTTCTTTCAAATTTCTGCAAACACCAACTTGTCTGCTATAATAATCAATGACCTCACTCAGCTTTGTAGTTTCCGTGCAGATTATTTCCTGCTATTAGGTTAATATCTGCATCCACCGGTTTAACCATTACATATTTTATGACTGGCTTGTCCCCCAAGCCCCACCACCATCACCAATTAGTTATCCTTTATAGATCATCACGGAATCTAATTTTTCAATCCCACTAGCAGGACGCTCTATTGTAGGATACAAATGCACACGTATTATATAACTTATATAGTTTTATAACTTACTGTTTCAATTTTATGCCACAATAGGTGATTTTGTCTCTTGAACATGGTGTTTGGGTCCCAAATCTCCATTACAATAACCCAAACCAAGATATTCCTGCTTTGCAAGATGGAAGAATCCAAGTAGTGACTGAACCCATCCCTGTCAAAGGTGGTATTGTTGGCATCAACTCTTTTGGATTTGGTGGCTCCAATGTCCATGTGATCTTGAGACCAAACCAAAAAACAGCCTCTATCGCGGACTCCCTACCTCTTCCCCGCCTGGTTCAAATATGCGGAAGGACCCAAGAAGCCGTTGAGGCTCTTATAGAGAAAAGTCGAAAACTTGCCTCCGATGCCTCTTTTGTGAACCTGCTGAACAACATCTCTGGAATTCCCTCTTCATCCATGCCATACCGGGGGTACACACTGGTGGGGACAGAAAGTGACATAAAGGAAATCCAACAGACACAGGCATCGGGCAGACCTCTGTGGTACATTTGTTCAGGTGGGAATTGCTCTCCAACTTGGTTCTCTGCCATAAAGCTAATTTTCGGATCAATTCTTGGTATAAATTTTGGTTTATCCCAGTTCTGACTAAAATATCATCATGATATAGGTCAGTATCATTGACAGCTAATTCTAAGCCTAGTTGGAGTATGCCACAGCCTAAGGGTATGTGCACACGTATTCTTGGCCACTGCAGATTTTTCCGCAGCAGTTTTGATAAATCTGCAGGGCAAAAACGCTGCGTTTTTGCTGCAGATTTATCGCGGATTTACTGCGGTTTTCACTGCGGTTTTACAACTGCAGTTTTCCATAGGGGCAGCTGTAAAACCGCTGCGGAATCCGCAGAAAGAAGTGACATGCTACGGAATGTAAACCGCAGCGTTTCCGCGCATTTTTTTCCACAGCATGTGCACAGCGTTTTTGGTTTCCCATAGGTTTACATTGAACTGTAAACTCATGGGAAACTGCTGCGGATCCGCAGCAAAATCCGCATCGTGTGCACATACCCTTAGGCTCCTTTAGCGGCATCCATTATTTAGGAAACCGCAACCTACCTTTAAATTTCTATCTGATGAACTTCAGATCACGTAGACTCTTTCAAAGATGCATACAGCTAGCCCCATTTATATATATATATATATATATATATATATATATATACAGTATATATACAGTATATATATATATATAGATATATATATATTTTTTTTTTTAAAGGGATGTTGATGAAGAGAAATGTGGACAGATTGACGTAGAATCAGAAGGTGACACACTGCAATAAATTAAAGGGAATTTATCAGCAGGTTTTTGCTAGTTAGTCTGAGAGCAGCATATTGTAAGGGTAGAGAGCCTGATTTCAGGCATGTGTCACTTGCTCAGCAGTTTGCTGTAGGTTCATTAAAATCAGTGTTTTATCAGCAGGAGATTATCACTGCAGGACTTGTTGTCACGTGCAAGACAGTCCAGGTAATCTGTGTAGCCCCGCCCCACCACTGATTGGCAGCTTGCTGACAATGTACAGTGTACACAGGAGGCTGCCAATCAGTGGTGTGTATGGGATTAAACACAACTCAGCAGTATGACCATAGCTACATCTACAACAGGGATAACAGAGATTCTATTAGAATTGCACGGATCAGTCCGGTAAGTGATACATCACTGGAATCAGGCTCTCTCCCCCTACGCAAAGCTGCTCTCAGATTACATAGTATAAGCTGCTGACTGATTCCCTTTTATGGTGGCCTATCATACAGCTATCATGTTTAGCTTTAGGACTGACTGTAGGGTACCTGCATTGGACACCAAGAGTGCTTGTCCTGACATGATCCATGTTTTATGTGATATACAGGAATGGGAACACAGTGGAAAGGAATGGGCCACAGTCTCATGAACTTAGATATATTCCGGGAGTCCATTTTACGATCTGATGAAGCATTAAAAGGAACGGGATTGAAAGTCTCAGAACTCCTGCTGTACGCGGATGACAGCACATTCGAGGACACCATTCATGCCTTCGTTGGGCTCGCTGCCATTCAGGTAGGTTCTGTATATGGTACGCCATTCATTTCTCGAATATGATGATAATGGCATGTACACTGGGATATAATATACTGTAACACGTACAGTATGCACTTATCGAAAAAAAAAATATATATAATTGCACTGGTGGACACAGCCAGTAAAGGACTCCTGTACAGTAACAATATATGGGACCTTTGCAGCCCGAGGGCTCCTAGAAATGCAAAATTGCACTTGCCTTGGCGGTAGAAATGGGTCCCCTTACTTCTTGGGCCCAGGTTTCACCAATGATATGTCCACCCTTGTATAATGGCATGTTATACTTGGACCAGGATGATGCACCTGCAGTCATTAATAAGTGATTTCTCCTTCTCAGATTGCTCAGATCGACATGCTGAAAGCAATGAACCTGGAACCTGATGGCATTGTTGGCCACTCCGTCGGAGAGTTGGCTTGTGGGTATGCCGATAACTCACTTAGCCAGTCAGAAGCCATACTCGCTGCCTACTGGAGGGGACGGAGCATCAAAGAGGCCAGACTCCCCCCCGGTGGAATGGCTGCAGTAGGTACGCTGCACATCAACTAAGCTGATCTATTAGAAAGTGCTTAGTCTCCATGATATCATTCTGGGGTATCGTTTCTAAGAATGCTGCATTGTGGTCCCCCTGTTATTTGTCCTAGAAATGGACAACTTGATGTTCCGACATTCCCTATCAGGGAGGTGCATCATATGTAACATTAACAAGGGAGCACTAACAGAAGAACATCACAATACAGAGTTTAGGACATTGACTCTTGGTCTGAATTCTCCTTGAGTAAACCTGGTGATTATTAATGATAATAATTGGATTATTTTCTCCTGTCAGGGCTGACGTGGGAGGAATGTAAGGTCCAGTGTCCCCAGGGCGTGGTGCCGGCTTGCCATAACTCTGAGGATACAGTCACCATATCTGGCCCACAGGTAATGCGTCTGTCTCCATTCTCTCTATGCGTAGGTTTCCCTACAGCTCGAGACTCTTGAACTTCGCTATAGTATTTTTGGAAATGAAATCTCTCTTCTTTTAGGATTCTGTGCGAGACTTTGTTGCAAAACTCAAGAAAGATGGGGTGTTCGCCAAGGAAGTGCAGAGTGCAGGAGTAGCCTTTCACTCTTATTACATGGCATCCATTGCTCCATCCCTACTTAATGCCCTCAAGAAAGTAAGTCATCTGCTTAGTTCCTGTGTATTTAACAATTCCGGTGCCAAGGACCTCGTACCAAGGACCTCTGTCATTGGGATATAAGGGCTTCAATAACCTTTTCTGAGATGTCTAGCTAGCGAGCCGTACATCTGACTTGTAGTCAGCTCCATAGCATTATGTTATGATCAGGATTTTTCTGTCTTTACAACAGACGACGCAGAAATAAATAGCACAAGTGAACGTAAGAAAATTTGTGACATATCTTATTTAAAAAAAATGCCTTTCTCCCCATGTGGGTCACTTCTCACCCCAGCATCCTGGACTGATTCATTATTCTGAATTTACTGGTAACATTTGTCTTCAGAGATGAGAAGGATTATCAGTATACTGAAGGATCAGGTTACATGCTGCCTACAAAGGTCTATGGAGAACGAAGGGGAAAGGGGATGGAGCATCTGCAGGGTGAGATAGAGGCTTTATCCCACTCCAATGTTTTATCCCACTTCATTGCCGATTTCATAGCTACATTGCCCAGCACTGACCCTGAATGTGGGCTCCATGGCATAGGGGAGCAGGATCTCCTCTTCTGTGTGAGCAGTGTAGGAAAGACATCATGGCAGCTCAGTAGAATCGAGATGGGGCATGAAGAGGTGAAGACGCTATATACAAGTCATATAGTGGCCAGAAATGTCAGAAAGCGGTATTCTCTATGTATGCACACATGTCTGTTTTACGCCCAGCTTTATAAAGATAGAGCGGGTCATCCGTAGCATCAGGTGCCGCTCGGTAATCTAATAGTTCCATGCACATTTGGGTTTAGAAATGGAATATGATTGAGACAGTTTCTGGAAAGTGTACCGCAATCCTATATAATCCTCATTATATTGCTGTTTGAGCTCAGATTTGCTCTGATATTGCCCTTCAGGTCATTACGGTTCCCAAGCGGCGTTCTCCTCGTTGGATCAGCACGTCCATACCAGAGGCTCAGTGGCAAAGTGACCTTGCTCAGTTCTCATCAGCAGAATATCATGTTAATAATTTAGTCAGTCCGGTGTTATTCCAGGAAGGCTTGCAGAGCATCCCAGAAAATGCAATAGTAGTGGAGATCGCCCCCCATGCCCTTCTTCAGGTTGGTATAACCATTACCCTTTTTGGTATATGGTATGTATTTTTTTAGCACACTTTGACGTTTTTTTGAAGTGAAGCAGCTGCGATCCCTGGTGGCTCAGGTGCCACATTACACCTATATACACTGTACTACACAACTGAATGACTGTTTGGTTTTACACTGACATCTACTGGCAACTACATGGAACTGCAAAAATGAATTTCTGTTCTAACTTTTTCGTTTTTGCTTATGGCATTTTCTAAAACGATTCGCTGCTGATTGGCTGTATGTAATTGTAATGTTCATTCTATGAATTATAGTAATTTCTACCCCAGGCAATCCTAAGGAGGAGTCTAAAGTCAACCAACACAATCCTCCCACTAATGAAAAAAGGACATAGTAACAATCTGGAATTTTTCCTTACAAACATTGGGAAAGTCTATTTGAATGGGTAAGAAATGTTTGCTTTATTTTGTATTGTAATTTTGATATTTTTGGTCAGTAGTAAAAATTTAATTTGAGTTCCTTGTCCCTGTACTGGTGATCACATCAAAATGCCTTCCCCTGTCTCGTTACAGAGTTTAATCAACACTCTTGCCCACCCACGGTGTTTTCTGTCCCTTTTTGTGCAAAGCACATTGATCCTTAGGGCCATATTTCGTACTTGGTCCCCATAGCAGAGCCAGGGTACACCCTATATACAGCTATGTGCTTTCTTATGTTTTATCTGTGATAAATCTCATTATTTCTGCTTCTTCTATGCAGAATCAATGTCCACTGTAATAACATGTACCCGCCAGTTGAGTATCCGGTCCCTGCTGGAACACCCCTGATCTCCCCTCTCATCCAGTGGGATCACAACCAGACGTGGGATGTTCCCAAGCCTGAAGACTTCCCTGCTGGTTCGGGGGGGTCTACATCTTCTACGGTCTATAACATAGGTAAACTGCTCAGCTGTGTATATTAATACCATTATATACTGGTTTTAGAAGGCATTTAGAAAATTAAGCCCACAGAAACTGTTCCGTTGTATTTCTGCTCTCACTATTGCTTTTCTATTACCTCTGTTTCAGATATGAGCCCAGATTCTCCAGATATTTTTATGAGTGGACATTGTATCGATGGTCGTGTCCTGTACCCAGCGACCGGCTATTTAGTGCTAGCATGGAGGACACTTGCCAGATCCTCGGGTGTAGTCATGGAGCAGACACCTGTTCTATTCGAAGATGTTACGATTCACAGAGCAACAATTCTCCCCAAAACAGGTGACTACTACGTGGCATGCCATGTCACCGTCCATGGCAGGTCGTCCCATCATGGACATTTATGGATCCAGATTTCTCTTGAGAAGAGACACTGTCAGTCAGGGGTGGATTAAGGGTAGCCAGGGCCCCGGGCGGTTCACACACTGTGTGCCCCCCCGGTCATGTGACGGGGGTCATGTGACGGGGGTCATGAGACGGGGGTCATGAGATGGGGGTCATGATATACCCGAACCAGATTATTCCAGAAAAATGGCCGGGCCCTACTCTGCTGTAACCTATTAAATATTTGTTAAAATCTGCAATACAATTTAGGTATATCTTGACCAATAATATCACATACAAGGAACAAATACCACAGCACCATGACCAGACCACAAATTACAACCACAGTGATCGAATAATATCACATACAAGGAACAAATAACACCGCACCATGTCAAGACCACATATTACCACTTGGTGACCAAATAGCACATACAAGGGACAAATACCACAACACCATTTCCAGACCACATATTACCACCACATAGTGACTGAATACTACAATACTGATCAGTAATGAAAAAAAACAAAAAACACAATACTATCACCATAAGTGCCAGTATTCACAGGAGATCTGTAATTAGTATGCAGTGTCTGTGTAGAGGTAATACAGAGATCACTGGTGGTATTATACACAGGAGCTCTGTGTATAATGTATAGGTAATACAGTGATCACTGGTGACATTGTACACAGGACCTTTGTATATAGTATACAGTGTATAGTGTCAGTGTATAGGTAACACTGACTCACCAGTGACGTCTCTAGGTGAAGTCCTTCATCTTCATCCAGCACAGACCGCCATCATTTCTTTCAGCCAGGACTCGTTTCTGCAGGAAATAACACAGTTATCTCGAGCTCCGCTTGCAGAACACATTACTTAATTTTTCACAACTTCTACATTACACCACATGAAGATAAAAAGGCGATATAGTGTCACTCTGCACAGTAACAGGACCGCCCCCCCATTTAGAACAGTATACTCAAAAAATAAAATAAATACATCACTGCAGTAATAATATCCCTTAATTAGCCCCTATGGTAGTAATATTCCCCACCCTGGCCCCGTTTATCTCATTCCTGGCTCCAGCCATATGTTCTCCCATCCTGCACTCATGAGTATCCATTCTACACCATATGATCTCCCCATCCTGCCCCATCTGTCTCCATCGTATCCATCCTGCCCCATGATCCAATCCTGCCCCATGTCTCCAATCATGCCCCGTGTCTACATTCTGCCCATGCCTCCAGTCCTGCCCCCAGTGTGTCCAGCATATTACCCCCAGTGTGTCCAGCATATTACCCCCAGTGTCTCCAACAATCTGCCCCAGTATGTCCAGCATATTGCCCCCAGACAGTGTGTCCAGCAATCTGCCCCAGTGTGTCCAGCATATTACCACCAGTGTGTCCAGCAATCTGGCCCAGTGTCTCCAGCATTTCCCCAGTGTGTCCAGCAATCATCTGCCCCAGTGTTTCCAGCATTGTCCCTGTATGTCCAGCAATCATCTGCCCCAGTGTCTCCAGCAATCTGCCCCACTGTCTCCAGCATTGCCCCCCAGTGTGTCCTCCAGCAATCTGCCCCAGTCTCCAGCATTGCCCCACTGTCTCCAGCATTGCCCCACTGTCTCCAGCATTGCCCCACTGTCTCCAGCATTGCCCCCAGTGTGTCCTCCAATCTGCCCCAGTGTCTCCAGCATTGCCCCCCAGTGTGTCCTCCAATCTGCCCCACTGTCTCCAGCATTGCCCCCAGTGTGTCCTCCAATCGGCCCCAGTGTCTCCAGCATTGCCCTTAGTGTGTCCTCCAATCTGCCCCAGTGTCTCCAGCATTGCCCCCAGTGTGTCCTCCAATCTGCCCCAGTGTCTCAAGCATTGCCCTTAGTGTGTCCTCCAATCTGCCCCACTGTCTCCAGCATTGCCCCCAGTGTCCTCCAATCTGCCCCACTGTCTCCAGCATTGCCCCCAGTGTGTCCTCCAATCTGCCCCACTGTCTCCAGCATTGCCCCCAGTGTGTCCTCCAATCTGCCCCAGTGTCTCCAGCATTTCCCCCCAGTGTGTCCTCCAATCTGCCCCACTGTCTCCAGCATTGCCCCCAGTGTGTCCTCCAATCTGCCCCAGTGTCTCCAGCATTGCCCTTAGTGTGTCCTCCAATCTGCCCCAGTGTCTCCAGCATTGCCCCCAGTGTTTCCTCCAATCTGCCCCACTGTCTCCAGCATTGCCCCCAGTGTGTCCTCCAATCTGCCCCAGTGTCTCCAGCATTGCCCCCCAGTGTCCTCCAATCTGCCCCACTGTCTCCAGCATTGCCCCCAGTGTGTCCTCCAATCTGCCCCAGTGTCTCCAGCATTGCCCTTAGTGTGTCCTCCAATCTGCCCCACTGTCTCCAGCATTGCCCCCAGTGTGTCCTCCAGCATTGCCCCCCAGTGTGTCCTCCAGCATTGCCCCCCAGTGTGTCCTCCAGCATTGCCCCCGTGTCTCCAGCATTGCCCTTAGTGTGTCCTCCAATCTGCCCCAGTGTCTCCAGCATTGCCCCCCAGTGTGTCCTCCAATCTGCCCCAGTGTCTCCAGCATTGCCCCCCAGTGTGTCCTCCAATCTGCCCCAGTGTGTCCTCCAGCATTGCCCCCTAGTGTCCTCCAGCATTGCCCCCCAGTGTGTCCTCCAGCATTGCCCCACAGTGTGTCCTCCAGCATTGCCCCCCAGTGTGTCCTCCAGCATTGCCTCCAGTGTGTCCTCCAGCATTGCCCCCCAGTGTGTCCTCCAGCATTGCCCCCCAGTGTGTCCTCCAGCATTGCCCCCCAGTGTCTCCAGCATTGCCCTTAGTGTGTCCTCCAATCTGCCCCACTGTCTCCAGCATTGCCCCCCAGTGTGTCCTCCAATCTGCCCCAGTGTCTCCAGCATTGCCCCCCAGTGTGTCCTCCAGCATTGCCCCCCAGTGTGTCCTCCAGCATTGCCCCCCAGTGTGTCCACCAATAACTGATCCAAAAAAAAAACCAAAAAAAAAAACAAGCAGTCTCCTCACCTGTCCACGCACCAGGCGGCGAGCTCCCTGCAGCAGCGCACACTCGCCGGCGACTGACAATGACGTCAGACGCCGGCGACGTGTGCGCTGCGGCCGACTTCAGCTGCCAGCCTCCAATTGGCTGGCGGCTGTTGTTGTTAACTATTGACGTGCGGGCGCGCGCCCGCACGTCAATAGGAAACCGCCGCAGCGCCGGAAGGGGCCCGGTGAGCAGATGAGAAGGGGCCCGATGCGGGCCCCCTCTCTCTGCCCACCGGGTCCGGGGGCACACAAACGCCGCCCGGCGGGCAGTCACAGACGATTAGCGGAGGGTCAATCTGTGCGGTAGCCCAGGGCCCCCCCAGACCACTGGGCCCTGGGCTACCGCCCATATTGACCCTCTGATAATCCGCCCATGCTGTCAGTTATGGAGAAGTGGTCACACATCCACAGTTCTCTCCATGTATTTCTGTGGGAGCTCCAAAAATTAGTACTGCATTGTTCCAATATCTATAGGAAATGATGGTAGTTTTATAGAACTGGTCTCTATTGTAAAATGGTCGCACCTTCTTCTTGGAAGTTTCTTATCTGTTTCTAAGAAAGTGAGGTGGCATCTAGCATGGCTTCCAATCTTAATAGAAAAATCTAATTGAATGGACAAAACCCCTAAGAAAAAGATCAGTGGATAAGGAACACATGGCTGCGGTTGAGTCTTTGTACGTGTTCCAAATTTAGTCTTGATGCACAAAGTCATAGTTTGGATTTTCCTGACCCAGAACAGAGTCAGTTTAATGTCTTAAGGTACCTTCACACATAACGATATTGTTAACGATATCGTTGCTATTTGTGACGTAGCAACGATATCGTTAATGAAATCGTTATGTGTGACAGCGACCAACGATCAGGCCCCTGCTGGGAGATCGTTGGTCGCTGAATAAAGTCCAGAACTTTATTTCGTCGCTGGACTCCCTGGAGACATCGCTGGATCGGCGTGTGTGACACCGATCCAGCGATGTCTTCACTGGTAACCAGGGTAAACATCGGGTAACTAAGCGCAGGGCCGCGCTTAGTAACCCGATGTTTACCCTGGTTACCATGCTAAAAGTAAAAAAAAACAAACACTAGATACTTACCTACCGCTGTCTGTCCTCCAGCACTGTGCTCTGCACCCCTCCTGTACTGGCTGTGAGCCGGAAAGCAGAGCGGTGACGTCACCGCTCTGCTTTCCGGCTCACAGACAGTACAGGAGGAGAGCAGAGAAGCAGAGCGCAGCGCTGGAGGACAGACAGCTGTAGGTAAGTATGTACTGTTTGTTTTTTTTTTACTTTTAGCATGGTAACCAGGGTAAACATCGGGTTACTAAGCGCGGCCCTGCGCCTAGTTACCCGATGTTTACCCTGGTTACCGGCATCGTTGGTCGCTGGAGAGCGGTCTGTGTGACAGCTCTCCAGCGACCAAACAGCGACGCTGCAGCGATCCGGATCGTTGTCGGTATCGCTGCAGCGTCGCTAAATGTGAAGGGGCCTTTAGTCCTATATGTGAATATCTTGGCCACAGCGGGGTGTCTTATTGTGATCCCCTTTCTCTGTATTTAGGCCTTATATCCCACCATCACCCCCTAATTACACTTATGCTGGCAGCAGCTACTCGGATGCTCAGATTATTGATGCATGACATATAAATAATGGAATTTCTTGTATATTTTAGCACATTTTCTTTCTTTGTGTCTAAAGGAGTTGTCCAACTGGAGGTTCGTCTGATGCCGGGATCGAAACGGTTTGAAGTCTCCGAGAACGGCAATCTGGCAGCTAGTGGTAGGTTTACTGGTCACGCCAAAAATCTGTGACAAAATTGAAATAAAATTTCATATTATATCTTGTGAGATGGTGAATGTACAAGTGGCCCATATGCATACTGGGTTCTAGAAAGTATAGCTCTCATCCAGGAAAAACGGGGTGAGGAGTCTTGGAAGGCTGGATATCCCTGGTAAAGTGATATTTGCTAAGAGCGACTTTGGTTATTCTTGTTTCTTGGCCTGGCTTTGTCTATAGTCCTCAGTCAGTTGAGGCGCTGGGTTGATTCATTGCTGGGTGTAGTGTGTTCACTTTAGGCCTGATTCTGCTGAAAATTGTTTGTTTTTCATAAAGAAAAAAGCAAGGGATTTTCATTTGTATGTCATCTGTATGTCCATTTTATACAGCCATTTGATTTAATAAAAACATTCCCATGAACTACCGCATTGAATAGCATTGGTCAGTGTGTCAGTTTTGCATATGGACAGCATACAGACTAGTTATAGACGTTCTCCTGAATGACCACTCAGGCTAGATTCACCCATCCATTTGTCATGGTCCGAGCATGGATTGCAAAGCATGGGTCTCCTGACCCCAGCTCAGCAGCTTGAGGCTAGAGAGTTTGGGTAAGGAGACCAGGGACCAGTCCTTGACACACGGATGTGTAAATCTACCTTAAGTTGTAGAAGCACTGAAAGGACAGAAGATGTCTGATCAATAGATTCTGTGACTGAGGACTTCTAGTCTCCAGTTGGTTCTATTGGTGTGAGGCAGCACACTACCTCGTTATCATTCCTTTTTTAGTGGTTGGTAATAGGTCACCCGTATACTTATTTTATAGTTATTTTATTATTTATTTTTTTGTTCCTGGATGTAAAGACTTCAGGCCCATCCATTGTTGCATTTACTCCTGTTTTTTTGTGTCGAGCTTTTAGTGTTTTTTACGTCTCTTTTTTATTGTATCCACTTTGAAGTCACTACTTTTCTCTCCTGTTTTTTCTTAGTTTTTTTTTTTATTTGCCTCTATGGACGGAGTTTGGCATTTCCAAATTATTTCACCTTATTCATCATTTGCGACTTTTCGAAAAGTTGTAATAGGTGTCACATATGTACTCCAGACTCCCCTTGGAGTGATTTTATGTCCGGCAGATATTTTAGCACAAAATTTGCCCCATTTTTGGGAGTTTGAGTCACAATACAAGTGAAAGACAAAAATACAGATTTTTTTTTATTTTGCATAAAATTGAAAAACCTACGTACCATTTTGATGAATTTGGAGTTAAAAAAAGACTACCAAAGGACTAAAGTAGAAAAGAGACTTAAAAAAAAGTGTATTCCATAATGTATATATTACAAATACAGAATTGTGAATCCATTATACTACGTTGTGTATATGCCCTCAAAGACATAAGACCCGCGTTCATCATGGTCTTTGCGCCTTTTTTCTGGAGTAAAAATTTGTTTTATTAGTGACTGTTATGTTTGCACCTTATTCATTTTTTCCAGATAACTTTCCTTGCTTTTGTTTGACATTGTGGACATAGTTTTCTTCATCCAACTCTTTTAGATTAATTCATCTTTTGCGACTTTTCAATTTGTACTCCAGTACCTTAATCTAAATTTATTTCTGCGCAGTTGAAGACTAACGTGAAACATGTTCGAAGACTTATGCGACTTTTTGCTCTAAAAAGGCGCAAAAAAAGATAAAAGTCAGAAAAAAAGAATGTTTGATCTTGAGCAAAATTCATCAACCCAATTTTAAAGAATTTGGAGCGAAAAATGGCAACGAGTCCCAGATATTTCATATAGTAGGAATAGATTAATTGGATAGGAATTGTTGTAATTGCAGTTACTCAATATAAGGCTGCCGTCACACTAGCAGTATTTGGTCAGTATTTTACCTCAGTATTTGTAAGCCAAAGCCAGGAGTGGAACAATTAGAGGAAAAGTATAACAGAAACATATGCACCACTTCTGCATTTATCACCCACTCCTGGTTTTGGCTTACAAATACTGAGGTAAAATACTGACCAAATACTGCTAGTGTGACGGCAGCCTTAGCGAACGTGCTGAGGTGTAATCTGAACATGCTAACCGAGTGACTTCGGAGTGCTCGAATAATATGTTGGAGTCCCCACGGCTGCATGTCTCAGGGCTGTTTGGCAGCCACAACACATGCAGGGATTGCCTAACAAACAGGTAATCCGAGACATGAAGCCGCGGGGACTCGAACATAGTATTCGAGCAGGCCGAAGTCACTTGGTTAGTACCCGAGCAAGCTCAGATAACACCTTATCCCAGCACGTTTGCTCATCGCTATTCGATATGCCTCCATGTTATAACAACTGTATATTAGTACATTTTTATTAAAAAAAACAACGATATACTGGTGAAGAAGTAGTGATAGCCATGAAACACTTCATAATTTTTTATTTTCAGGGAAAATTTCTGTCATGGAAGAAAATAATGTGAGTGACTTCCAGAAACAGCTAAGAGATACTCTGATGGAAAACAAAGAGACAGAGGATTTCTTGTTGTCAGGCAACGATGTGTATAAAGAGTTAAGGCTGCGAGGGTACGACTATGGACCCACCTTCCAAGGGATTATTGAGTCCAATAGCAAGGGTGAGTGATTGGCAGGGCTGGTTTTACCATTCAGCACAGTAGAAAGCAGTTACCTGACCATAGCGTCTTCTGCGTCAGTGAAATAACATTGTTTTTATGTTTTCGGTTGTTTTCATGTAATTTGTTGGCTATAGGTAACCAGGGGAAGTTGCTGTGGAATGATAATTGGGTGACCTTTTTGGACACAATGCTGCAGATGCTGGTTTTAGGGATAAGTGGACGCAGCCTCCGCTTACCCACAAGGATCCAATCTGTTTCCATTGACCCAGCAACACATGAGGAACGTGTATCCTTATGTTCAGATGACAAAAAAGGTATAATACATATTTTTTATGTCTATAGATATAATATCAGTTATCAGAATAACAATTTTTCCAGCTGTCCATTTGAAGGAGCACATGGTATTGGGGAATGAGTGGCCGCAACAAGACTCCCCACTGATCACCAATATTATTGACCCATGGCAATCTGTTTCATTTTATGGAGGGGTGTTCCACATGGAACAAAACTTTGAAAAGGATATTCCAGCCAGGAGCATTTATCAGTATGCTTGGCTGAGATTTACCACTCTGCTGCATCTGTGAGTGCCATGGACTTGGAATGATGCGCCAAGATGCATGCTCAGACGCCGTTCACTTCGGACTTGTCCTAGCTACAGCATTTTGGGAAATAGAGGTTAAGAGAAAGGACCCCCAACAACAAAACATCACCTGTCCAGTGAAAAGATGATAAATATTTCTGATTGAAATACCTCTCTAATAAAAAAAATCAATACTGGCAACATAGTTTTGGCCCCATGTCCATTCTTCTGATGGGTGGTATTTCTGTAGCACTTCAGTGATTTATATTATGTTATTGTGGTAAAACATTCCATGTCTTCTTAATCGGTCTCTACTCTAAAAAAACCCCAAATCAAATACATCTTGATCAAAGCAATACAGAATGCTAGCTGACTGTAGTGTCAGTTCACAGAGCATATTCAATTCTATGAGATGTGGAGGTAGGAAGGGTGAGGAGCTAACAGCACAGGGAAAAACTAGGTGGCAAACTCAGATCATGCTGCAAGTTCCAGCAGATTTGTTTTACTTCAAAGCTGGATTGACAGCTACACTGCTCAATGATGCTGAATAATGTCCTCCCAGCTACAGGGTCCAGCAGCTTTATTTTACCTCCAAATTTGGATTCACAGCTATACTGCTCAGTGATGCTGAATAATGTCCTCCATGCAGCTGCTGCTTCGGTTTGTGTGCTCAGATAAAAAAAAAAGTATGGGAATCCATCTGAAGTATGGGACTCAATATCAGCTAGTCTCCACTCACTACGTCAGATATACTGAAAATGGAAGCTATAGCCTACAGAGGAGAAAATTGGTGAAACATACAGGATATAAGTCATATAAAAGCCAGAAATAATGTTATTCTTCTTGCACAGATACATAAATGCTTATTCTGAGAAGTTACCTGAAATAACAGATACACTTTAGGAAAATTATAAGTTGACCCATAAATGTGAATTAACCAGAATAGCATACAGTAAAGAAATATAAAATTCTATAAAAGTCATAGATATAAGCATCAGCTTAACACCGTATATTCCTATTATTTCAGCTCTTCGTGTTAGTGTCCACAAATGCCTAGAAAAAATTACATCTGGAGGGGTGCAGATATCTGGTCTCCATGCCACCACTGCTCCACGTCGCCAACAGCAGCAAACGCCACCTACCCTGGAGAACTTTGTCTTTACCCCTTACATTGAAGAAAATTGTCTACGAGATAACAATGACCTATATTCTCTTCTAGAGCAATGCACAGGTACTGATTTTTACAGTTATCTTTATTATTAAAGTCTATAGTTTTTTTATACTTATTTAGAAGTTTGTAAACTATATTTTATATGTCAGAATGTCCAACAGATCTAGTAAATCGTTCACCATAGGTCATCACTTGCTGACATGTTGGTAACTGGGTTTCCAATAATATGAGGTCAGAGAGCGTTGAGCCCCAACAATATGCTGAATGAAGGGCCCTTGCCCACACATGCTTCATGGGTCCAACTCATTCAGGACATCATCAGGTGTATTAACATTCCTGACCCCAACACGTCACGTTGGCTGTGAATCTAAAGTGTCATCTGGTTCCCTTGCAGATAAGATTTGTGAACTAGAGTCAAAGGTGGCCCAGCATGGACTACAACTCAACATTCCCAGAGTCAAAAGAGCCCACAGGAATAAAAAACTAAGCACTTCCCCAGACCATGGTCTCCTGCATGTCCTCACCGAGATCTGTAATCTTGAGTTAAATGGCAACTTGCATTCTGAACTGGAAGAAACTCTGACCCAGAAGAACAATCAGCTCCAAGATGATCCTCTCCTGAACGGGTTGCTAACGTCACCTTATCTGAAAACATGTCTGGATACAGTTCTAGAGAACAGTAATCCCCATAAAATGAAGATTATTGAAGTAAGTTTTTTCAATATTTTAGATGGATAATACATGGGTTCATAATTAAACATCATACAGATGATATTTAGCAGTTTATTCAGCAGGGCATACGGGGAATTTGAGTCCCCAAAGCTGAGAAAAAGTCATCAGTATTTCAAGTGCATCTCCGGATGGGCAACAAAACAAAAGGTCACCATCTGTACAGTGCAGTAAGGCAATCTGTGTGCAAAGCTTCTTACAATTAAATGACAATGATAGATCAGGCTTTGTTCACAAGGTGTTGTGGTAGGTTTTGTGCTAAGGCCTCCTTTAACACATTCATCACTCATAGGCTAGTCCTACATGCTAAATATAGGGGTGTCATTTCTGTCTACTAGTAAGGATGGTCATTATAGTTATACTTTGGCTTTTAATTCACCAGTGTTTTCAAGATCTCTGTTTGATGTCTTGTGAATGGAAACATTAATTGTTTTTTACATTTTGTGACTTAAAACCCTACTTAATTTGCTCACTCAGATGCACAACCTAAAGAAGTATTCCCAAGTTGGAAGCTATTCCCTATCTACAGGATTGGTGATAACTTCCCAATTTCTGGGGGTCAAGCCCTTGGAACCTCACTGATCACAAGAAGAAGAGCCCCATGTGAATGGAGCTGGGGTAAATCTTGTTCACTGCCACTCCATTAATTCTTAATGTGATAGCCGGAGACAGCTAAACGCTGCTCTTGGCTCGTCTTCGGCACTCCCATGAGAATAAATGGAGGTGCAGTGCACATGATCAACCACTTAAGAACCCTGGTTTATGGGATTGATGGAGGCCCAGTGGTTGGATCCTCCAGTCAAGTTATTCCCTAACTTACAGACAGGGTATAACGTGTAAACTTGAGAATACCCAGTATATGTGAGCCTTTTTCTATCCTGTGATTGCCCAACATTTCATTATAAGAAGGACATGATGTGAATTGGTTTATAGCCACCGAGTGTAAGTTGCTGACAGCAAACCAAGATTGTGACAAATTCTGAGACTATGGAACATAAAAGTTTATTACAAAGAGGCATAACTTTGTTTATCTAGTAGAGTTGAACAACTAAATTTGCAGGAACATGGTCCATTGGCTACATCAGTGGCAGCTGGACCAGAGCACTGCAGACCTCCTACTATCTGCAGCATCCCGGGTCCCCTCTTCTAATTAGTAGGCTGCTCCTATATTTTGCATTTGTGTTGTGTCGCAGCCTCAGGACATTTCAGGGTCTATTAATCAGAAGATGCCCAGGTAGTAGAAAATTCACAGTGCTCTGGTTTGGTGGCCACAGACTACTGTCAGAACTCCTGGACCTGTATATTTTTTTCCCAACTCTATTATCTGGTGGATTGGCTTTATATAGAGCTTGCAGCTTGAGACCATTTCTGTACGAAAAGAACAAGAATGCAGGGCAATAGTAGGTGATCTATATTAATACCTATTTCTAGGAGTTACACACAGTACGTAACTTATCCATGTTAGTTTTTATTTCTTTTTTCTCCATAGACCCTAACAGGAAAAGGGAATTTGTCTTCTTACGTGCTGAATGTGCTGAACACCCAACCAATGCTGCAGATAGACTACATCGCCACTGACCGGACTCTGGACGTCCTTTCTACAGTAGAGGACAATCTAAAAGAATCTGGAGTTTCCATAGAGCAATGGGACCCTTATACTAGTCCACCTAGTGGTGTAACTGGTGCTGATCTGTTGGTGTGCAATAGCTCGGCACATCTCCTACGGGATCCTAGACAAGTTCTGCCCAATATGGCAGCGGCTGTGAAAGAAGGAGGATTCATTTTACTTCATACACTTCTAAAAGGAGGTATCTTAGGAGAGACCATTGCCTTCCTGAGGACCCAAAATCTCCAGCAGAAAGATGGTCTCCTTTCCCAGGTATGATGGTTCTATACGTCAGTGTACTATGAGCATTGAGCCGGCTTTAATTCCGGTAATTTAGTGATAAATCCATGTGCACTCTATGCCTCTAACCTTTATACATATGGTGCAGTATACATACTCTGAACTGTCTGAAATGTCTTCACTTTGCCAGGCAGAATGGGAGAAGCTGATTGACAGTGCCCACATGGACGTGGTTGCCATGAAGAAGTCCTTCTACAACTCAGTCATTTTCTTATGTCATCGACGTACCCCAGAGAGGAAAGCGGCTCTCCTCTCGGTTGAAGACATGGACTGTCCGTGGGTGGAATCACTGAAGGTGCCGCATTTTAAATGAACAGTTCATTTACTCGTGATGTCTAAATATCTATATTCTTCATCATCATCTGTTCTATATGATAGGAAGCTATGGCCAATACATCGGATCACCGAATTTGGCTAACAGCCCTGAATGAACCAAATTCTGGTATTGTTGGAATGGTAAACTGCCTGCGCCAGGAGCCAGGAGGAAACAGAATAAGGTATGGCAGACGTCATGGGATGGTTACATGGGCAAGATTCAGGTTTTGTCTGGCAATCTGTATTAATGAATGGATTTTTAGATCTGTAAGGTGTAGCAAAATTAAGAAACAATATGTCCTCAAATCCATCACCTTTACATAACAAAAACACTAACAATGTACATATACAGTATGTATAGGTATATGAGATGACTTGTTGTCATGACTTTTTAAAGTGATATTCCCTTTTTCCCTTTTTTAATATTATAGCATATCTCTAAAATATGGCTTAACATTGATCAGTTGCGGACAATCTCTGAGGATTGTGCAGAAAGAGAAACTCATTCTGCAGCCCTCTTATTCTAATACTATGGGGAGCTCTGTACTCAGACCCTAACTGATCAGCAAGTGATCCTAACAATATGGTTCCCATCTAATCGTTCAGAGACTCCTTATAAAGAGGGCCTGCCACTAAGTCACTGCTTCCTTGAGTATTCGAGGCTTCGTCAAAATCTGTCATATGGTTCCAGAGATATGGGCCTTTTTAGGTTGTTCTAATTTTTATGGTCTTTACCAAGGGTGTAGTACTCTCAGGATCCTCTGGGGGCGTGTTTTAGGCTACTGTGCATTATTACCCTGTGAGCACTGCCCATTTGGTAAAGACTATAAAAATTAACGCTAAATTAAAAAGCACATATCTCTGGAATGATTTTGTGGGGATTTTAAGGGAAAAAATTGGAATACTCAGAGGAGCATCAATAATAACCTAAGAGCAAAAACTGCCCAATTTTGACTTGTTGACAGGTTTTCTCTAAAGTGCCCCTGTCAGCAGGATTGTGCACAGTGACCTACAGACAGTGTCAGGTCGGCGTCGTTATACTGATTACAATGATACCTGGGTTGATTAAATCTGTCTGGTGGTTGTTGTGTAATCTGTATTTGTAGTTTTCAGTTAATCATATGCTTGTGCTTCGGAGCGGCCTGTGTGGGGGGTCTTCATGTGGTGTTCTGCTTACGTATTCATCTGTATGGCTTATGACAGGTCACTGATCCCTCTCACTGACCTGCCCCCTATTTTACACACTGCATATACTATTGTGGGGCTACAGGAAAAAAATTCAACTTCATCAGAATGATGGCGGCGCCTGTGCTGCACCGTGATACAATGGCTAATATGCCTATATGCATTTATGCTTTATTCCTATACTATCGTGGGGTAATAAAATAGACATATCTTCATCAAAATGGCAGCGCAGTAGCACCTATCACATTCTGATTTTTTATGGTCTTTACAAGGAGGTAGTGCTCTCAGGATTCTCTGGGTACGTGTTTTAGGCTGCTCTGCATTATTACCCTGTGAGCACCAAAAGATGCTACTGCGCAAGAATCGCCGCTGGCGCCATTTTGCTGGAGGAAAAACTTTGGCTTCATCAAAATGGCGCCAGCAGGGGTGCCTGCACAGTAGCATCTAATGGAACGCGCAGGCACCGGCGCCATTTTTCGAAAGAAAAAAATAAATTTGGCTCCATCAAAATAGCATCTGTCGGCAATAGATGCTACTTTGCATGCACCGCCGGCGACATTTTGATGGAGCCAATTTTTTTTTTCTCAAGCAAAATGGCAACAGCTCAGGCGCAGTAGCATCTATCGGAACGCAATAGATGGTACTGGGCAGCTTTATTTTTTTTGCTCCATCAAAATAGCATCTATCAGCGATAGATGCTGCTGTGCAGGCAAAATTTTTTTCTCCAGCAAAATGGCACTGGCGGTGTTGCTTATGCAGTACAATGTATCGGACCACGATAGATGCTGCTGCGCAGGCAGCACCGCCGCCATATATTTTATTACCCCACGATAGTATAGGAATAAAGCATAAATGCCTATAGGCATATTAGTCATTGTCTCATGCTACACCGCAGGTGTTACTGCCTGCACCAAGTTGAATATTATTTTTTAACCCCACTGTAGTATATGCAGTGTGTAAAATAGGGGGCAGGTCAGTGAGGGATCAGTGACCTGTCATAAGTCCATAAGGATGAATATGTAATCAGAGCACCACATGAAGACCCCCTACAGGCCGCCCTGGGGTACAAGCATATCATTAACTCAAAACTGAAAATAAGGATTAAACAACAACCACAAGACGGATTTCATCACCCAGGTATCCTTGTAGTCAGTATAACGGCGCCGACCTGACACTGTCTGTAGGTTACTGAGCACAATCCTGCTGTCAGGATCGGTTTAAATATATCAATATAGAAGTACTAGCTATTGAACCCATTCTACGCCCGGGTGGCGAGCATTTATATTGGTATATCTCCATCCTGTCATGTGCTGCTCCATCCTGCGTCCCCATCCTGTCATGTGCTGCTCCATCCTGCGTCCCCATCCTGTCATGTGCTGCTCCATCCTGCGTCCCCATCCTGTCATGAGCTGCTCCATCCTGCGCCCCCATTCTGTCATCTGCTGCTCCATCCTGCGACCCCATACTGTCATGTGCTGCTCCCATCCTGCACCCCCACACTGTCATGTGCTGCTCCCATCCTGCGCCCCCATTCTGACATGCGCTGCTCCCATCCTGCGCCTCCATTCTGTCATGTGCTGCTCCCATCCTGCGCCCCTATTCTGACATGCGCTGCTCCCATCCTGCGCCCCCATTCTGTCATGTGCTGCTCCCATCCTGCGCCCCCATCCTGTCATGTGCTGCTCCCATCCTGCGCCCCTGTTCTGTCATGTGCTGCACCCATCCTGCGCCCCCATTCTGTCATGTGCTGCTCCCATCCTGCACCCCCATTCTGACATGTGCTGCTCCCATCCTGCGCCTCCATTCTGACATGAGCTGCACCCATCCTGCGCCTCCATTCTGACATGTGCTGCTCCCATCCTGCGCCCCCATCCTGTCATGTGCTGCTCCCATCCTGCACCCCCGTTCTGTCATGTGCTGCCCTATTCTGCCATGTGCTGCTCTGTTGTGAATTCTGTGGCAGAGCTCCCTCCTGTGGTCATAAGTGGTACTTCGGCTGATTCTCTCTGTGAGCTTCCGTTGGTGGAGGAAAGTGGTACTGCGGCTTCTGAGTTTCCTTCCTCAGGTGATGTGGTGAAGTCGTTAGGTGCTGCTCTATTTAACTCCACCTAGTGCTTTGATCTTGGCCTCCAGTCTATGTTCTAGTATTGGACCTGTTTCCTCCCGGATCGTTCCTGTGGCCTGCTGCTCTGCATAGCTGGGTTCCGCTTTTGCTTTTTGTTTGCTGGTTTTTTCTGTCTAGCTTGCTTATTTGTTTTCTCGTGCTTGCTGGAAGCTCTGGGACGCAGAGGGTGTACCTCCGTGCCGTTAGTTCGGTACGGAGGGTCTTTTTGCCCCCTTTGCGTGGTTGTTTGTGGGGTTTTGTGTTGACCGCGGAGTTGCCTTTCCTGTCCTCGCTCTGTTCGGAGGGTCGGGCCTCACTTTGCTAGATCTGTTTCATCTCTGCGTTTGTCTTTTCATCTTGGCTCACAGTCGTTGCGTGTGGGGGCTGCCTTTTCCTTTGGGGTGTTTCTCTGAGGCAGGGTGGGCTTATTTTCTGTCTTCGGGCTGGCTGGTTTCTCGGGCTGTGCCGAGTTGCATAGGGAGCGTTGGGCGCAATCCACGGCTGCCTCTAGTGTGGTTGGAGGGCATTGGGGATTGCGGTCAGCGGAGTTTCCACGTCTCAGAGCTCGTTCTATGTTTTTGGGTTATTGTCAGGTCACTGTATGTGCTCTGACTCCTATGTCCATTGTGATACTGAATTACCAGATTATAACACTGCTCCCATCCTGCGCCCCCGTTCTGTCATGTGCTGCTCCCATCCTGCGCTCCCGTTCTGTCATGTGCTCCCATCCTGCGCCACCGTCTGTAATTTGCTGCTCCCATCCATATGCCCCCTTCACTGCTCCATAAAGGTTTATGGCCCCCATAAGATGCTCCTTAGTATATGCCCCATACACTGCTCCATAAAGGTTGATGGCCCCCATAAGATGCTCCATAGTTTATGCCCCGTACACTGCTCCATAAAGGTTGATGGCCCCTATAAGATGCTCCATAGTTTATGCCCCGTACACTGCTCCATAAAGGTTTATGGCCCCCATAAGATGCTCCATAGTATATGCCCCGTACACTGCTCCATAAAGGTTTATGGCCCCCATAAGATGCTCCATAGTATATGGCCCGTATGCTGCTCCATAAAGGTTTATGGCCCCATAAGATGCTCCATACTATATGCCCCGTATGCTGCTCCATAAAGGTTTATGGCCCCCATAAGATGCTCCATAGTATATGCCCCGTATGCTGCTCCATAAAGGTTTATGGCCCCCCATAAGATCCTCCATAGTATATGCCCCATATGCTGCTCCATAAAGGTTTATGGCCCCCATAAGATGCTCCATACTATATGCCCCGTATGCTGCTCCATAAAGGTTTATAGCCCCCATAAGATGCTCCATAGAATATGCCCCGTTCACTGCTCCATAAAGGTTTATGGCCCCCATAAGATGCTCCATAGTATTATATGCCCCGTATGCTGCTGCGATATATATATATATATATATATATAAAAAAATAACATACTCACCTATCGTCGCTGGGGGCCGAGTGCTGGGGGGCCTGAGCAGGCGGGTACACCGGCGTGCTGTGGGGGTCATGTGCCAGTATAGCCGCTAGCTCAGGCCCCCGACACTTGCTATATTCACCTGTCTGTCCGGTTCCAGCGCTGCGTGCCGCTTCTTCCGGGTCCTCTGGCTGTGACTGTTCAGTCAGAGGGTGGCACGCATTAAGCGCGTCATCGCGCCCTCGGAACTGTGAACGTCACAGGCAGAGGACCCGGGAGACGGAGCCGCACGCAGCGCTGGAACGGGACAGACAGGTGAATATAGCTTATACTTACCCTCCTGGCGCGTCCCTGCCTCTCCGTTGGAGATCGCGGCGTGCGGTCAGTGTTTACACATACCGCGATCTCCTGAGAGCGTCACTCTGTGGGATCCAGACTGCGCTTGCGCTTGCGCAGTCTATAAAGGCTTGGGACAGAGTGACGCTCCCAGCCTTATATTATAGATTCTGTCTCTCTAGTGCCACCTATAGGTTGTTACATTTCTCTGTGTGTTGGCAGCAAGAAATTGTAATTACTGGAGCGAAATACTGTAATTCTTAAGGTCGCTGCATGCAGAACTACATATTGACATTTTATTTCTAGGTGTATCTTTAACTCTGATGTGAATTCACATAAAGTGTCTGAAAAAGAGATCCTGCAGCGGCAGAGGCAAGATCTAGCAATGAATGTCTACCGGGATGGAAGGTGGGGCGCCTTTCGACACACACCCTTTCAGAAAGGTGAGTATATGACTATTTCTGAGAAGAATGTCAGCATTTATGTACAGTATGTATGCATTTAAGTAGGATAAGTATCATACGGTATCTGCCATGTGCCTGTCCCGTAGATCTTTTTGTTCACGTAGAAGTCATAGATAACGCATTACCCTGGGATAAACTGGTTAATATCTGAATATATCCAGCTTGAAATATTTGGTAAAGGCCTAATAGGGGCACTTTTTGGGACTAAAGGACCTGGATCTTCAGTGGAGTCTTGAACACCAGCTCAGCTTCAGGGAACCAGAAAAATTATTATTATTAACGCTACCACTTTGGAACGTAAAATACAGTTGTAGAATTAAATGATAATTTGTGTGTAATTTCCAAAGCAATAATATTTTGTATTATTTTTTTTTCCTATAGGACAAGCACAGGATGAAACAGCCTATGCTTTTGTGAACGTGCTGACCCGTGGAGATCTCTCCACCCTACGCTGGATTGCATCTCCTCTACGCCACTTCCACCCTCCCAATCCCAATGTGAAACTGTGTCAGGTGTACTATTCATCGCTCAACTTCCGTGACATCATGTTGGCAACTGGGAAGCTGCCCCCTGATGCCATACCTGGTATGAAACATTTCCATTATGTAGCTCATTAGAGTAGCTTGTGTAGAGCATTGCCACATATACAACTTCTAGGGTCTTCGTACATGGTGCTAGGGTCCACTTTGGAAACTTGGTCTGACTGATAGCAAGTCATCTATAGTCTGGTAGTCACCTTGGCCAGACGTAAAAGTCTAAAATTAAGAAGTTCTCATCTCTTTCCATCAATGGAAGGGTGATAACTAATTTTGGCTTCAATACCTAGGAGCTGGGATAGAAATTTATGTTAGAACCAAGTAATAATTTTGGAGCAAGTTTTCGTTATAGATATTTCATTTGGAAAATTCATTACTGGTCATATAAAGGGCATTAGGTGAGTATTGGAACACACTTGACAATTTTGCTGTTTGTTTTTAGGAGATGTAGCTCTACAGCAGTGCATGCTGGGAATGGAGTTTTCAGGACGTGACCCCGCAGGTAACAGGGTCATGGGACTTCTTCCAGCTAAAGGCCTTGCCACTGTTGTGGATGCCGATCAACGCTTCTTGTGGAATGTACCTGAAGATTGGTAAGTTCTCAATCTTGTCGAAATGAGTTGCTGAGTATTGAGTTGTAATTATTGTGTGTTCACAGTTATATTCTGTTCTTTCCGTTCGTAGGTCTTTGGCTGACGCTGCCTCGGTTCCTGTGGTCTATGCCACAGCATACTATGCCCTGATTGTGCGTGGACGGATGAGGAAGGGTGAGAGCGTTCTTATCCACTCTGGATCTGGTGGCGTTGGGCAGGCAGCAATCGCCATTTCTCTTAGCATGGGTTGCCGTGTCTTCACAACAGTAGGTAGGTTGTTCTGAAAAATGTGTGTGATTTTTATTCCATTCCTTGATATCAAACTTAGAACTCTTGTTGGACTTGGTAAAAGATCTGATCATGGCTGTTTCTATCTACAGTGATTGTTTTTTTTTTTAATTCTATGCAGCATACATTTTGGGGGACTAACTGCTTTTATTATAATATCACATTTTGGTATGCATCTTGTTAAATCCACCCCATCAGAAATGTAAACTTATAGCTGACTTCTATTCTCTGTGATGTCTTAATGCACTTTTTAGAACCAAAAAAGGAGCACTAAGACTACATGCACAATGCATCTGTATATTTACTCTACAACATACAAAGACAGCTTTTCCAAACATACAATCATGGACAAAAGTGTTGGCACCCTTGAAATTGTTCCAGACATAATTTCACAAACAAACCCCCAAAATGGGTCGGACAAATTTGTTGGCACCATTCCAAAATTGTGGGTAAGCAACTGTGTTTCAAGCTTGTGATGCTCATTCAAACTCACTTGTGGCAAGTAACAGGTTTGGGCATTATGAAAATTACACCTGAAACCAGATAAAAAGGGGAAAAGTTGACTCAATATTTACATTGTGTGTCTGTGTGTGCCACACTAAGCATAGAGAACAGAAAGAGGAGAAGAGAACTGTCTGAGGACTTGAGAACAAAAGTTGTTGAACAATATCCACAATCTCAAGGTTACAAGTTCATCTCCAGAGATCTTGATGTTCCTTTGTTTACAGCGCGCAACATAGTCTAGAAGTTTACAACCCATGCACTGTAGCTAATCTTCCTAGACATTACCATGCATTACTGGGGCCACTGTCGGGCTTATACCTTCTGAGTGTATGCCCACGATAGTGGACACAGACGCAGTGTGTACCTAACCTACCAAGCTCCCAGTGACTTTTTTTAGTGGGAAAAAAGACACTTTTTTTAAGTGAGTGGTTCATGGTGAGTGTAGCATAACATCTTGTTACTCTGGGGCGTTACAGTTAGAGAATAAACTATAGAAAATCCTTAGTTGAACAGGACTTTCTGAAGGTAAAGCAAAGTATCTGACAATCATACACAACTTTTTATGTTGATTTAGAAATTCAGAACTTATTAGATTAGTAAATCCCACTAGTTTTACCGTGTCACAATTCCTGTTCCCATCCATAAGCTGAAAGAACTGGCTGACAACCCATATAAAAACCATAATGGCAAATTCAGTGTCTTAGGATCAAGATTTAGCTAAGAACTGTACAGAAACATTGAGCTGGAATATTAATATGTATTGCTTAGGATCTTCAGAAAAGCAGCAATACCTCCAGAGCAGATTCCCACAACTTGATGCCAGCTGTTTTGCGAATTCCCGAAATACGTCTTTTGAACAACATGTTCTCACTATTACGGGAGGGAAAGGTGAGTGAAAGCTAAGGATTTATTCTTAGTTAAAGGCTTTTTTTCCAGGCAAAAGGGTTTAACAATGCTTTATTAATCCACACAAATGAAGAAATTTCATAATTTACTTGCTGTTAAAATTCTGCTCTAATTCTAAGCTGTCACGTAGTGATGTGACTTCCATCTCCTTACTTCCTTTTGCAGTCTGTTCAAAGCAGAGAGCACTTTGATTTCTTGCCAGTGCTTTGTATGGTGATGTCATGGGGGACATGGCCTGTGATCCCCGACAACTTTACAATGACTGGGGTTGTGTACAGGGGGTGAGGGTGAAGGTGAAAAGTTGGAGCATTGGTAGGAAGGAGAAATTGTGTGCAGCAATTTATTCATCTTGAGACTGGAGTCTCAGAGTGGTACATTGCAGGTGGAGTTCTGGTGGGCATTGAAAATGGGAGTTTGTGAGCTGTGAGACAGATACAGCTCTGCCTTTTCAGAAACGTAGTCTAGAGCCATAGAGGTAGAGCTTACAGAAAGTTTGGGAAGTAAACACTAACAAATCACTCAGATGGCTGCATGGAGCTGAAAAGAAGTTGTAAAACAAAAATTAAGTTAACTGGTGGGTTTGGGAGTTTATTACAAGGACAAACATATATTTTTTTGTGACTCGAAAAATCCTAGAAGTAGAATGATCCAAACACCAGCAAACTATTGTGTTTTTCACTTCACTGTAGGAGTGGACCTCATTCTCAACTCATTGGCAGAGGAAAAATTGCAAGCTAGTCTCCGCTGTCTGGCCCGCCATGGACGCTTTTTGGAAATAGGCAAATATGATCTGTCAAACAATACGCCATTAGGTAAGTTTAACTAAATATTAATCTAAGAAGTTTCCATCTTAAGATCATCGCTCATTTTCTATGACAAACACGTCTTGATGGTGTCATATAGGAATGTCTCTTTTCCTGAAAAATGTGGCATTCCACGGAATCCTGCTTGATGCCCTTTTTGAAGAAGGAAACAAAGAATGGGAAGATGTGTCCAATCTTCTGAAGTCTGGAATTAGAAATGGAGTGGTGAAGCCATTAAAATGCACCATCTTCACTCGGGATGAGGTGGAGCCAGCCTTTAGGTTCATGGCACAAGGAAAGCACATCGGCAAAGTCCTTATAAAGGTCAGAGAAATTCACTATGCCCTAAAATGTTAGACAGCATTTACATCACAGTTGCTACAAAAATGTTGGTGGGACAGAATTGTAATCTGAATGGATTTATTTGTTATGAACGTAAACACACTCAAAGGTAACGGAAAAAGGGAAGACTAGAAAGACCCTAGCCGCACAACTGAAAAACATCACCTTTGACCTAAAAGGCCTTTGAGGGGTTTCTCATACTTTCTGAGGAACCAGAGGGGAGGCCTCAACACACTGCCAACAAGATTAGAGATAAGTGTGAAGGAAGATATGAAAACCCAGGGTGAGAAAATTAAAACACGTTCATATAGGGTTGAGAGTGGAAGCTAAAGAGAGCAAAAAGTAAACTGAAAAAGTATAACGTCCCAGAAACCTAAAGAGGTGAAAGGAAGAGGTACTGGGAAGGAAAACAAACAGTCACTGCAGGAATTCAGCTGGTGTTTACCAAGCAAGGTAAACTCCTTAGGCCGGGGTCACACTGGCGTATTGCATCCGATGCGAGAGCATCGGATGCGATATGCTAATGACCCTCGGCTCCTCGCAGCAGAGCAGGAGCCGAGTGTCATGCGTCTGTGCTCCGAT
The DNA here is from genome assembly GCF_032444005.1 of Ranitomeya imitator. Taxonomy (NCBI): domain Eukaryota; kingdom Metazoa; phylum Chordata; class Amphibia; order Anura; family Dendrobatidae; genus Ranitomeya; species Ranitomeya imitator. The sequence goes on along the minus strand of NC_091283.1, from coordinate 613,273,753 downwards.
TCTCTCGCACAGGGAGGATCGGAGCACAGCTGCGGAGGAGGCGGAGAAATGAATTTCTCCATCTCCTCCATTGCTGGGGTCCGCTTATAGCGCACATCTCTCGGATGATATCCGAGTGGTGTGCGCTGTCCCACTCGCACCCATAGGTTTATATGGGTGCGAGTGAGCCGAGAGTTTTCCTCGGTCCGTAACAATCGCAGCATGCTGTGAGTGTCTCGGACCGAGGAAAACGGCCGAGAAAAAGTCGGCTGCTGGGAGCTGCCCCATATGGTAGCATTGGTCCGAGTGCAATGCGATTTTTTATCGCATTGCACTCGGCCGTATTACGGTCTAGTGTGACCCCGGCCTTAGCTGAAGGGTTGGAACTCCTAAACACAAGTCTACCTAAAGGTATAGACAGCAAGGAAGTGCAGTGAAGGGTGAACATATAAAACCCAACCCAGAATATCATAGGGGAGACCAAAATGGCAAGATGGAATACACTTTGAGAGAAGCAAACCAAGAAGGGGAAACAAAGACAATTGGAACCATTAGTATTTGGACAGGGAAGAAAAGGCAACAATTCTTCTCTAAATTGACAATGTTAAAAGTTTTTTCCTCTCGGTAAACTTCTGTCCACAGGCACAGTTAGGTGTAAAAAACTAAAGCAAACTTTTTTTTTTTAGCCAAACTATGCCTGTGGATAGAAGTTTCCTGAAAGAGGAAAAGTCCTTTAATACTTTAACGTTCTAACCAGATTTATTTGGCCTGAAATCCACCTTTGGCCCCACTAATGGTTTAGGCTACTGTTCCAACCTTCTCTGTGATTTTCACTACATCCCTGCCCGTTAAGATTGATAGCAGCTTAAAAATAAAAAGTTCATCTGGAAGTCAGGATAACAGTAAGGGAAAGCACAATTATACATTAGCAATAAGAAAAGAAAGGTTGTAGCTGCTACAAAATCCCGAAAAGAAGGGCTTCTGGAGATATATACCTTTTATTGAATACATTTGGTATCTGTTGTATATTTTTCATATGTAGGTGCGTGAAGAGGGGTCAGCTTATGACTCTGAAACGTTCCTTCCCGCAATCCCTCGAACATCTTTCCCACCAACAAAGTCCTACATCATTACTGGAGGACTTGGGGGCTTCGGCTTGGAGTTGGCTCAGTGGTTAATTGAGAGAGGTGCCAGGAACCTCATTTTAACGTCTCGATCTGGCATAAGGAATGGTAATGTACAGTCACAAAATTTTCCAAAGAACGATAATTAGTAAAAAGCTGGAATGATACATCAGAGTTCTGACCATTTGCTTATATTTGTAGGTTATCAGGCCAAACAAGTCCAGAGCTGGAAGGAAGCCGGAATTACTGTGATCGTTTCAACCAAAGATGCCGGTTCTATAGGGGGAGCGCGTCAGTTGATAGATGCCGCATCACAGTTAGGACCAGTGGGCGGAATCTTTAACCTTGCCATGGTGAGTTCTGGAAAGATACTAACTCATCAAGGTCAAATAATCAACTCCTATTACTACTCCATTATTATTTTTATATACCAAGCCACTTGCCTGGACAACCCTTTTAAGTATTTTCTGCAACCCACAAAAATGTTAGAATGGAAATATTACATGTTTCCTTTTATGATATTGACATTCATATTGACATTTGATCTGAATGAAAAACATTTGATCTACAAATAGTTATTAAAAAATATGTAAAACTGTATATTTTTGTGCATTATTGTGATGTCCTCAAGGCTCTTGAGGGAAATGTGTACAGAGGAAAATTTTCTGTGGAGCTGTGATGACAGCTTTTGGTTTCCCTTATCCATGTGCCTTCTCGCTATTCTAAGAATGTCGTTAGACAATTAATATTATGCTTGAACTAAAGGGGTTTTCTGGGCAAAAAGAAGAGTTCTCCAGAAGCTTGGAGGTGTAGAAAATGACAAACTGAGTAACACTCACCTACATTCGCTGGACCTAGATGGGTGGTAGTAGGTGAGTGTCACTTAGATTGTAAGGCCATGTTCACACGATCCTTTTTTTCATGCGGAATTGCCGCGATTTTCCCGCTGCGGGTCCGCAGCTGTTTTCCATGCAGGGTACATTACATTGTACCCTATGGAAAACAGGAACTGCTGTGCCCACAATGCGGAAAATAAAAAAAAAAACCGCGCTGAATAGCTGCGGGAAAAAAGAAGTACCATGTCACTTCTTTTTTCGGAGCCGCAGCGGTTCTGCACCCATTGACCTCCATTGTGAGATCAAACCCGCAGTAAAACCCGCAGATGAAAAAAATATCTGCGGGTTTTACTGCGGTTTGTGGTGCCGAACCGCTGCACCAGGAAGTGCGGGGAAGTGGGCGGAAGTGCGTGGGCGGAGTGTGGCTGCCCCCCCGTGCTCTGATCCCGCCCCCCCGTGCTCCAATCCCACCGCCCCGTGCTCCGATGCCTCCCCCCAGTGCTCCGATGCCCCCCCCCCCCCGTGCCCTAATCTCCCCCCCTTATACTTACCTGGCGTCCCGGTGTCCGTCCGGCCGTCTTCTCCCTGGGCGCCGCCATCTTGAAAAATGGCGGGCGCATGCGCAGTGCGCCCGCCGAATCTGCCGGCCGGCAGATTCGTTCCAAAGTGCATTTTGATCACTGAGATATAACCTATCTCAGTGATCAAAATAAAAAAAAATAGTAAATGACACCCCCCCCCCCTTTGTCACCCCCATAGGTAGGGACAATAAAAAAATAAAGAATTTTTTTTTTTTTTTCCACTAAGGTTAGAATAGGGTTAGGGGTAGGGTTAGGGTTAGGGGTAGGGTTAGGGGTAGGGGTAGGGTTAGGGGTAGGGTTAGGGGTAGGGGTAGGGTTAGGGGTAGGGTTAGGGGTAGGGTTAGGGGTAGGGTTAGGGTTAGGGGTACGGTTAGGGGTAGGGTTAGGGTATTTTCAGCCATTTTAACTGCATAGAAAACTGCATAAAAAAAAGGATCAAAAAACGCATCAAAAAAGGACAAAAAAAGGACCTGCGTTTTCTGCCAAGAGCTGCAGTTTTTTAAAAAACAGTCCTGAAAAAAAAAGGATGGAAATCAGGAACGTGTGAACATACCCTAATTTATTAAAGGGAATCTGTCAGCAGCTTTTTGCCATGTAATCTGAGAGCAGTATGATGTAGGGGAGGGGAGCCTTATTCCAGTGATGTGTGTAGTTTTGATAAAATCTCTGTTGCAGATGTTGTAGTGGTGTAAATGCTGAGCTGTGCATAACTCCACCCACACCCCTGATTGGCAGATTTTTGTGTATACAGTGCATTGTCAGCAAGCTTCCAATCAGTAAAGTGGGTGTGGTTACACAGATTAGCCTGACTGGTCTGCACTAGAGACCTAGTCCTGTAGTGATAATCTACTCCTGATAAAACACTGATTGTATTGAAATTATAACACACAGCCTAGTAAGTTACACATCCCTGGAATCAGGGTCTCCTGTTGTGAATTCTGTGGCTGAATTCACTTCTGTGGTCACAAGTGGTATTGCAGTCTCTGGGCTTCCTCCCTCAGGTGTTTTGGTGAGCTCGTTGGCTGCCTTGCTATTTAGCTCCACCTGAGTCTGTCTTCCTTGCTCCTTGTCAATGTTCCAGTGTTGGATCTGAGCTACTGCATCTTTCCTTGGGCCTGCTGCTCTGCTAGATAAGTGCTTCTAGTTTGTTTTCTGTTTTTTTCTGTCCAGCTTGCTATTAACTTTTGCTGGAAGCTCTGAGAAGCAAAGGAGTGCACCGCCGTGCTGTTAGTTCGGCACGGTGGGTCTTTTTGCCCCTTTGCGTGGTTTTCGTTTTAGGGTTTTTTGTAGACTGCATAGTTCTCTTTGCTATCCTCGCTCTGTCTAGAATATCGGGCCTCACTTTGCTGAATCTATTTCATTCCTACGTTTGTCTTTTCATCTTGCTAACAGTCATTATATGTGGGGGGCTGCCTATTCCTTTAGGGTATTTCTCTGAGGTAAGTCAGGCTTGTATTTCTATCTTCAGGCTAGTCAGCTCCTCAGGCAGTGCCGAGTTGCATAGGTAGTGATAGGCGCAATCCACTGCTGCTTATAGTTGTGTGAGGATAGATCAGGTACTGCAGTCTACAGAGATTCCACGTCTCAGAGCTCGTCCTATTGTTTTTGGTTATTGCCAGATCTCTGTATGTGCGCTGATTACTGCACGCTGTGTTGCCTGATTGCCAGCCATAACAGTACAAGGAGCCACACCAATGATTCCCAATAGAGGGAAAAAAGAAATCCTGACAGCATTTTTTTTTCTTAGCTCTGTCTTCAGTCTTTTTTTTCCCCTAGACATTAGAGTGCTTCAGGACACAGCTGTGGACATGGATATTCAGGCTCTGTGCTCCTCAATGGATAATCTCGTTGTAAATGTACAAAAGATTCAAGATACTATTGATCAGAAATCGATGCTAGAACCAAGAATTCCGATTCCTGATTTGTTTTTTGGTGACAGAACTAAGTTCCTGAGCTTCAGAAATAATTGTAAGCTATTTTTGGCCTTGAAACCTCATTCTTCTGGTAATCCTATTCAACAGGTTTTGATTATTATTTCTTTTTTGCGCGGCGACCCACAGGACTGGGCGTTTTCTCTTGCACCAGGAGATTCTGCATTGAGTAATGTTGATGCATTTTTCCAGGCGCTGGGATTGCTTTACGATGAGCCTAATTCAGTGGATCAGGCTGAGAAAAATCTGCTGGCTTTATGCCAGGGTCAGGATGATGTAGAAGTATATTGTCAGAAATTTAGGAAGTGGTCAGTACTCACTCTGTGGAATGAATCTGCACTAGCGGCTTTGTTCAGAAAGGGTCTCTCTGAAGCTCTTAAGGATGTAATGGTGGGATTTCCTATGCCTGCTGGTTTGAATGAGTCTATGTCCTTGGCCATTCAGATCGGTCGTCGCTTGCGCGAGCGTAAATCTGTGCACCATCTGGCGGTATTGTCTGAGAGTAAACCTGAGCCTATGCAGTGCGACAGGACTATGACTAAAGTAGAACGGCAAGAACACAGACGTCTGAACAGACTGTGTTTCTATTGTGGTGATTCTACTCATGCTATTTCTAATTGTCCTAAACGCACTAGGCGGTTCGATAGCTCTGCCGTTATTGGTACTGTACAGTCCAAATTCCTTTTGTCCATTACCTTAATGTGCTCTTTGTCATCGTATTCTGTCATGGCGTTTGTGGATTCAGGCGCTGCCCTGAATCTGATGGATTTGGATTATGCTAAACGTTGTGGATTTTTCTTGGAGCCTTTGCGGTGTCCTATTCCGTTGAGAGGAATTGATGCTACACCTTTGGCCAAGAATAAGCCTCAGTACTGGGCCCAGCTGACCATGTGCATTGCTCCTGCACATCAGGAAGTTATTCGCTTTCTGGTACTGCATAATTTGCATGATGTGGTCGTGTTGGGGTTGCCATGGCTACAAACCCATAATCCAGTATTGGATTGGAACTCTATGTCGGTAACCAGCTGGGGTTGTCAGGGAGTACATGGTGATGTTTCATTTTTGTCTATTTCGTCATCCATTCCTTCTGACATCCCAGAGTTCTTGTCGGACTTTCAGGATGTATTTGAAGAGTCCAAGTCTGATGCCCTACCTCCGCATAGGAATTGTGATTGTGCTATCGATTTGATTCCTGGTAGTAAATTCCCTAAGGGTCGTTTATTTAATTTGTCCGTACCTGAACACACCGCTATGCGCAGTTATGTGAAGGAGTCCCTGGAGAAGGGACATATTCGCCCATCGTCGTCACCATTGGGAGCAGGGTTCTTTTTTGTAGCCAAGAAGGATGGTTCGCTAAGACCGTGTATTGATTACCGCCTTCTTAATAAGATCACTGTTAAGTTTCAGTATCCCTTGCCATTGATTTCTGACTTGTTTGCTCGGATTAAGGGGGCTAGTTGGTTTACTAAGATTGATCTTCGTGGTGCGTATAATCTGGTGAGAATCAGGCAGGGAGATGAATGGAAAACGGCATTTAATACGCCCGAGGGTCATTTTGAGTATCTGGTGATGCCGTTCGGACTTGCCAATGCTCCATCTGTTTTTCAGTCTTTTATGCATGACATTTTCCGTGAGTATCTGGATAAATTCTTGATTGTTTACTTGGATGACATTTTGATCTTCTCAGATGATTGGGAGTCTCATGTGAAGCAAGTCAGAATGGTTTTCCAGGTACTGCGTGCTAATTCCTTGTTCGTGAAGGGATCAAAGTGTCTCTTCGGTGTGCAGAAAGTTTCATTTTTGGGGTTCATCTTTTCCCCTTCTACTATCGAGATGGATCCGGTTAAGGTTCAGGCCATCCAGGATTGGACTCAGCCGACATCTCTAAAAAGTCTGCAGAAATTCCTGGGCTTTGCTAATTTTTATCGTCGCTTCATCTGTAATTTTTCTAGCATTGCCAGACCATTGACCGATTTGACCAAGAAGGGTGCTGATTTGGTTAATTGGTCTTCTGCTGCCGTGGAAGCTTTTCAGGAGTTGAAGCGTCGTTTTTGCTGTGCCCCTGTGTTGTGTCAACCTGATGTTTCTCTTCCGTTCCAGGTCGAGGTTGATGCTTCTGAGATTGGTGCAGGGGCGGTTTTGTCACAGAGAGGTTCTGGTTGCTCAGTGTTCAAACCATGTGCTTTCTTTTCTAGGAAATTTTCTGCTGCTGAGCGTAATTATGATGTGGGCAACCGAGAGTTGCTGGCCATGAAGTGGGCATTCGAGGAGTGGCGTCATTGGCTTGAGGGTGCTAAGCATCGCGTGGTGGTTTTGACTGATCATAAGAACCTTACTTATCTTGAGTCTGCCAAGCGCTTGAATCCTAGACAGGCCCGTTGGTCGTTATTTTTTGCTCGTTTTGATTTTGTGATTTCATACCTTCCGGGCTCTAAAAATGTGAAGGCGGATGCTCTGTCTAGGAGTTTTGTGCCCGACTCTCCGGGGTTATCTGAGCCGGCGAGTATCCTCAAGGAAGGAGTCATTGTGTCTGCCATCTCCCCTGATTTGCGGAGAGTGTTGCAGAAATTTCAGGCTAATAAACCTGATCGTTGTCCGGCCGAGAAACTGTTCGTCCCTGATAGGTGGACTAGTAAAGTTATCTCTGAACTTCATTGTTCGGTGCTGGCCGGTCATCCAGGAATCTTTGGTACCAGGGAGTTGGTTGCTAGATCCTTCTGGTGGCCATCTCTGTCGCGGGATGTGCGTGCTTTTGTGCAGTCCTGTGGAATTTGTGCTAGGGCTAAGCCCTGCTGTTCACGTGCCAGTGGGTTGCTTTTGCCCTTGCCGGTCCCGAAGAGGCCTTGGACACATATTTCGATTGATTTCATTTCTGACCTTCCCGTTTCTCAAAAAATGTCGGTCATTTGGGTGGTCTGTGATCGCTTTTCTAAAATGGTCCATCTGGTGCCCTTGGTTAAATTGCCTTCCTCCTCTGATTTGGTGCCTTTGTTCTTCCAGCATGTGGTTCGTTTACATGGCATTCCTGAGAATATTGTTTCTGACAGAGGTTCCCAGTTTGTCTCGAGGTTCTGGCGAGCCTTTTGTGGTAGGATGGGCATTGACCTATCTTTCTCCTCGGCCTTCCATCCTCAGACTAATGGCCAGACCGAACGAACCAATCAGACCTTGGAAACATATCTGAGATGTTTTGTTTCCGCTGACCAGGATGATTGGGTGTCATTTTTGCCGTTGGCTGAGTTCGCCCTTAATAATCGGGCCAGCTCGGCTACCTTGGTCTCTCCATTTTTCTGCAATTCTGGGTTCCATCCTCGTTTCTCTTCAGGACAGGTTGAGTCTTCGGACTGTCCTGGTGTGGATTCTGTGGTGGACAGGTTGCAGCAGATCTGGACTCAGGTAGTGGACAATTTGACCTTGTCCCAGGAGAAGGCTCAGCTTTTCGCTAATCGCAGACGCCGTGTGGGACCCCGACTTCGTGTTGGGGATCTGGTTTGGTTATCTTCTCGTCATATTCCTATGAAGGTTTCCTCTCCTAAATTTAAACCTCGTTTTATTGGTCCGTATAGGATTTCTGAGATTCTCAATCCGGTGTCTTTTCGTCTGATCCTCCCAGACTCCTTTTCCATACATAATGTATTCCATAGGTCGTTGTTGAGGAGATACGTGGCACCTATGGTTCCATCTGTGGAGCCTCCTGCCCCTGTTTTGGTGGAGGGGGAATTGGAGTATATTGTGGAGAAGATTTTGGATTCTCGTGTCTCTAGACGGAAACTCCAGTATCTGGTCAAATGGAAGGCTTATGCTCAGGAAGATAATTCCTGGGTTTTTGCCTCTGATGTCCATGCCCCAGATCTTGTTCGTGCCTTTCATGTGGCTCATCCTGGTCGGCCTGGGGGTTCTGGTGAGGGTTCGGTGACCCCTCCTCAAGGGGGGGGGTACTGTTGTGAATTCTGTGGCTGAATTCACTTCTGTGGTCACAAGTGGTATTGCAGTCTCTGGGCTTCCTCCCTCAGGTGTTTTGGTGAGCTCGTTGGCTGCCTTGCTATTTAGCTCCACCTGAGTCTGTCTTCCTTGCTCCTTGTCAATGTTCCAGTGTTGGATCTGAGCTACTGCATCTTTCCTTGGGCCTGCTGCTCTGCTAGATAAGTGCTTCTAGTTTGTTTTCTGTTTTTCCTGTCCAGCTTGCTATTAACTTTTGCTGGAAGCTCTGAGAAGCAAAGGAGTGCACCGCCGTGCTGTTAGTTCGGCACGGTGGGTCTTTTTGCCCCTTTGCGTGGTTTTCGTTTTAGGGTTTTTTGTAGACTGCATAGTTCTCTTTGCTATCCTCGCTCTGTCTAGAATATCGGGCCTCACTTTGCTGAATCTATTTCATTCCTACGTTTGTCTTTTCATCTTGCTAACAGTCATTATATGTGGGGGGCTGCCTATTCCTTTGGGGTATTTCTCTGAGGTAAGTCAGGCTTGTATTTCTATCTTCAGGCTAGTCAGCTCCTCAGGCAGTGCCGAGTTGCATAGGTAGTGATAGGCGCAATCCACTGCTGCTTATAGTTGTGTGAGGATAGATCAGGTACTGCAGTCTACAGAGATTCCACGTCTCAGAGCTCGTCCTATTGTTTTTGGTTATTGCCAGATCTCTGTATGTGCGCTGATTACTGCACGCTGTGTTGCCTGATTGCCAGCCATAACAGTCTCCGCCCCTACATCATGCTGCTCTCAGATTAAATAGCAAAAACCTGTTGACAGATTTCCTTTAACACCCACAAGGACCCAGGAGAGTTTTCTCTTTGCCCAGACAACCCCGCTAAAGTGGGGAAACAAAACTGTAGCTGGCATGATGTCTTCATGTTGTTATATGGATATAGCAGTGCAGAGATACAAAGATGTCAGATTTGAGGATCCTCTAGTGCTGTTTCTCAGCCTCTCCAGGACGAACGATGCAATGATGCGCCTCTCTTAGCTGTAACATAATTAGTCCTTACATTCTCTGTAGAGATCAGCACAGGTTTGATGAACACTTATACTCCGGCAGAATACTTGTGTGACTTTGTACATTGTACAGTCTAAAGATGGAAAATCACATTATCACTTTGTAAATGGAAAACTGTTTAGTAGTCTGCAAGGGCAGGGGGTACCAAATTGCCAAAGTCAAAGTATTTAGTTACAGGCCTAGGACAGAAAACTGAATCTTTGGCCATGGAGAAATGAAGCCTATTATAAAGGCTTCCATAGACATTAAAGGGAACCTGTCACCCCGAAAATCGCGGGTGAGGTAAGCCCACCGGCATCAGGGGCTTATCTACAGCATTCTGTAATGCTGTAGATAAGCCCCCGATGTTACCTGAAAAAGGAGAAAAAGACGTTAGATTATACTCACCCAGGGGCGGTCCCGCTGCTGGTCAGGTCAGATGGGCGTCTCCGGTCCGCTGTGGCGCCTCCTATCTTTTTCCATGACGTCCTCTTCTGATCTTCAGAGGATAGTAGTGTTGAGGGCAGAGGATAGTACTGCAGTGCGCAGGCGCCGGAAAGAGGCCCGGCGCCTGCGCACTGCAGTACTTTGTCTGCCCTCAACAGGGCAGAGCAAAGTACGCCTGCGCCGGAGCCGTGGCTGAAGATCAGAAGAGGACGTCATGGAAAGAAGATAGGAGGCGCCGCAGCGGACCGGAGACGCCCATCTGACCAGACCGCAGCGGGACCTCCCCTGGGTGAGTATAATCTAACGTCTTTTTCTCCTTTTTCAGGTAACATCGGGGGCTTATCTACAGCATTACAGAATTTTTCCCTTTAAAGGGAACCTGTTACCAGAAAAGAAATGCTACTAACCTGCAGATATAGGGTTAATTTAAATATCTATTTCCCTTTTGGACAGATTCTCAAAGATGCCATGATTGAAAACCTATCCACAAAACTGTTTCAGGAGGTGAACAAACCAAAGTATGATGGTACTCTTAACCTGGACAGGTGAGTATATTACTGCCCTGCGGGCATTCTGGTTGTGCCCATCCTTTCCTTGTCTATTGCCCTCTATACATTATTTTGATAATAGTCACATAGAGCTGCGTGCAAAACATTTAGGCATGTGTGGAAAAAACGTTACAAAGTAAAAAGGTGCTCAGCAGGAAGGTTGTTCCAAACATCTTGGAGAACTAACCACAGATCTTCTGTGGATGAAGGCTGGTGCAAATCCCACAGCTAATCCCACACAGACTTCTTCTTCTTTACGCTGAAGATAGTTCTTAATGACATTGGCTGCATACTTAAAGTCATTGTTCTGCTGCAGGATAAATTTGAAGCCAATCAGATGCCTCCCTGATGGTATTGCATCTACTAAATAATTGTAAAAGGGTAACTTCCGTCTGTCTGTCTTTCTGTCTGTCTATCACGGATAGTCATTGGTCGCGGCCTCTGTCTGTTATGGAAATCCAAGTCGCTGATTGGTCGTGGCAAAACAGCCACGACCAATCAGCGACGGGCACAGTCCGGAAGAAAATGGCCGCTCCTTACTCCCCGCAGTCAGTGCCCGGGGCCAGCATACTCCCCCCCGGTCACCGCTCACACAGGGCTAATGCTGGCGGTAACAGACTGCGTTATGCCGCGGGTAACGCACTCCGTAACCGCCGCTATTAACCCTGTGTGACCAAGTTTTTACTATTGATGCTGCCTATGCGGCATCAATAGTAAAAAGATGTAATGTTAAAAATAATAAAAAACCAAAAATCCTGCTATACACACCCTCCGTTGTTCGACGAGCCGCACGCGCCTGCCGCCATCTTCCGTTCCCGGCGATGCATTGCGAAATTACCCCGAAGACTTAGCGGTCTCGCGAGGCCGCTAAGTCATCTGGATAATTTCGCAATGCATCCTGGGAACGGAAGATGGCGGCAGCCGCGCGCGTATCGCCGGAGCTTCGGTGGATCCCAGGGGGTGAGTATATAACTATTTTTTATTTTAATTATTTTTTTAACAGGGATATGGTGCCCACACTGCTGTATACTACGTGGGCTGTGTTAGATACCGCGTGGCTGCTATATACTACATGGGCAGTGTTATATACTATGTGGGCTGTGTTATGTACTGCGTGGGCTGTGCTATATATTACGTGGCCACTGTTATATACTGCGTGGGCTGTGCTATATATTACGTGGCCAGTGTTATATACTGCGTGGCCTGTGTTATACTGTATATTATATGGCCAGTGTTATATACTGCGTGGCCTGTGTTATATACTACGTCGCCTGTGTTATATACTGCGTGGCTGCTATGTACTGCGTGGGCTGTGTTATATAGTACGTGGCTGTGTTATATACTGCGTGGCCACTGTTATATATTGCGTGGCCTGTAATAACGCATCGGGTTTTCTACAATATGTATGTATATAGCAGCCACATAGTATATACTGTAGCACAGGCCACGTAGTATTTGTCTGCTATATATTACATGGCTCCTATATACTACGTGGCCTGTGCTATATACTATGTGGCTGCTATATACATACATAAATACATATTCTAGAATACCTGATGTGTTAGAATCGGGCCACCATCTAGTGATAGATAAGTATCTGTATTTATTTCTCAGTATTAAGGACACTATTACTCATGACGAAATCATCAACTCCCTTTGCTGAGTGCAGTCCAGGCAACTTCCACCATACTTCACTGATGCCTACAGACCCTCCTTATTGTACCGATCTCCAGGCTTTCAGTGAACAAGTTGTCTTCTGTTATAGCCAAATATTTCCAATTTTGACTCTGTAGTCCAGAGTACCCGCTGTCATATTTTACATAAATACAGAGGACGAAATAAGTATTGAACGAACACTTCACCAATTTTTTAAGTAAATATATTTCTCATGGTGCTATTGACATGAAATTCTCAAAAGATGTGGGTAGCAACCCATCCATTCCACACAGGCAAAGAATTCAAACCACAGATGTCCAGAAATATATTTACTTAGAAAATTGGTGTCGTGTTCAATACTTATTTCACCCGCTATATATATTTGATAATACCAGGATATAAGATTGTGTTGGATCTAGTACTCCACAAATAAGTCCATTCATGGCTTTTTGGCTGCAATTCTTCCATGAAGACTACTTCTGGTCATCTGGTCAGAGTTCTCCGACCAGTCAAAGTGTATAGCAGGTTGCTACCAATTCTGAGATGATGGCATTGCTGCACATCTTCCCATTTCAAAGGGAAGTAAGCATGCTGTGTCTTTCATCTGCTGCACTAAGTTTTCTTAGCCAACCACAGCGTCTATGGTCCTCAACGTTCATTTATTGGTGCTTCTTCAAAAGAGCTTGAATAGCACATTGAATGCCAGTCTGCTTTGAAATCTTTGCCTAGAAGAGACCTTACGGATGCAGTATAACTGCAATGTTTCTTATTGCTGTGCTCAGTCTTACCATGGTGTTTGACCTGTAACATGACAATGTCTTCCATAACCTCACCTTTGTGGAACAGTTTGGCTGTTTCTCACCCAATTTTAAGCCCCATACACAGCTGTTTCTGTTTCAGGTAATACATATGTGCTTCATTCTACATATGAAAATGATAAACATTATCACCCGTTTAGTACAATTGGTTACTCACATACGGTATATCACAAAAGTATACCCCTCTGTTTTGTAACTATTTTATTATATCTTTTCATGGGACAACACTGAAGATATGGCACTTTAATATAATGTAAAGTAGTCAGTGTACAGTGTAAATTTTGTGTGCCTTCTAATTAACACACAGCCATTAATGTCTAAATCGTTGGCAACAAAACTGAGTACAGCCCCCCAAGTGAAAATGGCCAAATTGTGCCCAAAGTGTCAATATTTTGTGTGGCCACCATTATTTTCACGCGCTGCCTTAACTCTCTTGGGCATGGAGTTCACTAGACCTTCACAGGTTGCCACTAGAATCCTCTTGCACTCCTCCATGATGACATCACGAAGCTGGTGGATTTTAGAAACTTTGCATTCCTCCACCTTCCATTTGAGGATGCCCCATGTAAACTCAAGAGGGTTTAGATCTGGAGACACACTTGGCCATTCCAGCACCTTTACTCTCAGTTTTTTTAGTAAGGCAGTGGTCGTTTTGGAGGTGTGTATGGGGCCGTTCTCATATTGGAATACTGCCCCGCGGCCCAGTTTCCAGAGGGAGGGGATCATGCTCTGCTTCAGTATGTCACAGTACATGTTGACATTCATGGTTGTCTCAGTGAACTGTAGCTCCCCCACAGCCAGCAGCACTCATGCAGCCCTAAACCATGACACTCCCACCACCATGCTTGACTGTAGGCAAGATACACTTGTCTTTATGCTCCTCACCTGGGTGCTGCCACACATGCTTGGCACCATCTGAACTAAATATGTTATCTTGGTCTCATTAGACCACAGGACATGGTTGTAGTAGTCCATGTCCTTAGTCTGCTTGTCTTCAGCAAACTGTTTGTGGGCTTTCTTGTCATTCATGTTTAGAAGAGGATTCCTTCTGGGAAGTCAGCCAAGCAGACCAATTTGATGTAGTGTGTGGCGTATGGTCTGAGGACTGACAGGCTGACCACCCACTCCTTTAACCTCTGCAGCAATGCTGGCAGCACTCATACGTCTATTTTGAAAACACAATCTCTGGATATAACGCTGAGCACAGGCACTAAATTTCTTTGGTTGACTATGGCGAGGCCAGTTCTGCGTGGAACCTGTCTTATTAAACTGGTATGGTGCTGCAGCTCAGTGTCAAAGTGTTGGCAATCTTCTTATAGCCTAGGCCACATTTATGTAAAGCACCAATTCTTTTTTTCAGATCCTCAGAGGGTTCTTTGCCGTGAGAAGCCATGTTGAAACTCCAGTGACCAGCTGTACACTGACTACTTTACATTGTATGAAAGCATCACATCTTCAGTGATGTCCCATGAAAAGATATAATAAAATATTTACAAAAATATGAGGGGTGTACTCACTTTTGAGATATATTGTACCTGACTATAAGGCTAGGGACCCACCACCGTATTTTCCCTTAACCGAGAGAGTCAGACTGGTTATGCTAATCATACTCTGATCAGAGTTTGATCACGGTATGATTCGAATCTCTCGAATGTGGGAAAGAAATTGATCTTCATTTTGTCAGTCCGTGAAAATCGCACCCGACTGACTCAGTACGAGGAAAAAAATCGGACATGAATAACATTGGTCCGAGTGTGAGCTGATGTTTTGTCTGATCGCACTCTGACCGAAAATACGGTCAACTTCTCGAACAATTGATGCTTTGACGCTGTTTTGAAGGCAAAGAGTGGTCACACCAAATATTAATTTGATTTAGATTTCTCTTTTGTTCCTTCGCTTTGCATTTTTTTATTGATAAAGATGAACTATTAACGCTTCTGTTTTGAAAGTATTCTTACTTTGCGGCATTTTTGACTGTATAGATCTATGCAGGTATATAAACCGCAGATTGATATAAGGTCCCGATTGTCATTTCGCAGGGTCAGCAGAGAGAAGTGTCCTGAGCTGGATCATTTTGTCATATTTTCCTCAGTGAGTTGCGGGAGAGGAAATGCCGGGCAAAGTAACTACGGATTTGCAAACTCAACAATGGAGCGTATTTGTGAAAAGCGACGTCAGGATTATCTGCCAGGTATAAAACATACCGAAATGTAACCACTGGATGGCATGTGATCCTATGGAATACAGGTGGATCCTAGCTTGGGCAGTTCCATAACTTACTGCAAAAATGCCTTTCTATTACCGTAATTATTTTGAGTAAAAAATGCTGAAATATATTGATACTTTTATTGTTTAGTCACCTGATATATATTTTTTTTTTTTTTTAAACCTGTATAATTGTCTCCCCAGGTTTGGCTGTGCAGTGGGGAGCTATTGGTGATGTGGGTGTCGTGCTGGAGACCATGGGAAGTAATGACACAGTAATTGGTGGCACATTACCGCAAAGGATCAGTTCCTGTCTCGAGGTTCTTGATCAGTTCCTTAATCAGCCTCATCCTGTAATGTCCAGTTTTGTCTTAGCTGAGAAGACCATCTCTGTGAAAACCAAAGGAGCTGGAAAACAAGATTTGGTGGAGGCTGTAGCTCACATTTTAGGTAAGAAGAACATTTGAGAAAGTAATTCAGTGGCCAAGGCTTCCTATTTAAACAAAAATCATCCTTGGTATTGGAAATCTTACTCTTAATATGAAGAATAATACATGATTTGTATTAATATTGTGGACAACATTAGTTGTACGTTTAGTTATTTACCCGAAATCCAGTTAAATCATAAATCACATTGGTGATGAATTTTGTCCTAATTCCTCATTTGCGTTTTTTTTAAGCCACTTTAATTTTTATTTTTGTCTTGTGGTATTTGTTGCGATCTTTCCACCAAAAGCTTCAAATCGGCACTTGTGATTCATGAATTTTGCACAAATGGTCTTTATTTTTTGTCTTTTTAATCTTTTCTTGCACCTTTTTAGAGCAAAAAGTCATATTCTGAAACAATTTCATGAAATTTTTGAAAAAAATTTCTGGCGTACAAAAAAAATCACTCCTGTCGGTTAAGGAGTACATTTGTGTAAAAATGTTGCCACTTATTAAAGAGTCACAATTGATGAATCAGTCTAAGCATCTGAAAAAGCCATGTTGATCTAAAAGTCAGAAAATTAATGGAACGGATCTTTTGATGAATTTCTCGTAAATCAAAAAGTCACTAATTGAGAATTATTTATGCCAAAGAATGAGTGAAAATGCAGTGATGAATTTTGAGCCCATTTGAGCTCAAATCATCCCCGATTTGTAGGTGGGCTGGAGGGGCTCCTTAGAGAACATCATTTCATTTCACTTATTGGAAATCTCTGGCATAACACTCAATACAGATCATTATTGATCCAAATGGTTTATTCGTTAGTTTTTAGGATATGCCATAAATGCCCGATAGATGTGGCTCCAATGGCTAGGACAGAACCCTGTTGTCTGGATAGATATGGTTTCCATTTCCAGCTGTGGTGCCTACATCAATTCAATATTTCTGACTTAAACTCTCAATATCCCATAAATGGCTTAGATGCGATAACCTCTTTGAGAGTTTTAGGTTGAGACGATTGATGTTCTGAGTTTGCTCTGTTTTTTTTCCTAGGTGTCCGAGACGTGACCAGCTTGAATCCTGACACCACACTGGCCGATTTAGGGCTAGATTCCCTCATGGGTGTAGAAGTGCGACAGACGCTGGAACGTGATTATGATATTGTCATGGCAATGCGAGAAGTTAGACAGCTAACAATTAACAAATTGCGGGAGCTTTCTTCCAAGCCAGGACATAATGAAGGTAGGATATTTACAGATCGCCGAAGTAATAAATGAGTTCCCAGCATTTTCTTTACTATTCGACATCAAAGACTTTTATTTCCTAAACCAATATACCATTTTCTGTGGGCCAAATGGTTTTTAGCCTCAGGTTTGGCATAGATAGATTAAACGTGAGGATTATTTAGTATATCTAAGACTCTCTCATTATACATTCTTGGCCATATTCAGGTCACCTAAGGCTACATTCCCACAATGAGTATTTGCACTGCGTATTTTCGAAAAAAAGTGCAAGTAGCCTATTTTACAGAAAATCTGCAACATCAAAAACTGTTCAAAAAAGACATTGCCTAATAATAGAAAAAAATCTAGCAGGTCAAAAATGGCCAGAAAAGGTAGACTTATTAGGGAATTTATTTAATTTGACCAGATATATACAAATCAATGGGTGACTAGTCGAGGGTGCGCATGCACAAGGAAGCAGCGATGACTGAGGACACAGACAAAAGTGACTGCAAGCTCTGAAAATCTCATGTCTGGCTGTGTCCTACATCACCGCTGCCTTCACTACACGTGTCCAGTGCGCTGATTGATGATTGGGTTCATATACCCGGCTTCAGTGCACACTGTCAAGGTGGCAGAGATTTACAAACAGCCAGCAGTCACCGACTCTTGCAAATCATGTTACTGACGCCTACAGGAAAGTGATATCATGACTAGTCTGGGGGAAGAAAACGCACCCTACTAGCCACCACTGATCTGCATATACCTGGCCAAATTAAATAAACATTTTTTCAGGAAATTGATTAAACAGAAAGCAAAAGAAAGGGGCTTGTTGCAAGCAGTACAAAGAGTGGGATAAAGACATGAGGTCCTTTTGTGGGACATGGGGAAGCTGTCAGATTCCCTTTAAAGGGAACCTGTCACCCCCAAAATCGAAGGTGAGCTAAGCCCACTGGCATCAGGGGCTTATCTACAGCATTCTGTAATGCTGTAGATAAGCCCCCGATGTATCCTGAAAGATGAGAAAAAGAGGTTAGATTATACTCACCCAGGGGCGGTCCCACTGCGGTCTGGTCTGATGGGCTTCGCGGTCCGGGGCCTCCCATGTTCTTACGATGACGTCCTCTTCTTGTCTTCACACTGCGGCTCCGGCGCAGGCGTAGTTTGTCTGCCCTGTTGAGGGCAGAGCAAAGTACTGCAGTGCGCAGGTGCCAGGCCTCTCTGACCTTTCCCAGCGCCTGCGCACTGCAGTACTTTGCTCTGCCCTCAACAGGGCAGACAAACTACGCCTGCGCCGGAGCCGCAGTGTGAAGACAAGAAGAGGACGTCATCGTAAGAACATGGGAGGCCCCGGACCGCGACGCCCATCAGACCAGACCGCAGTGGGACCGCCCCTGGGTGAGTATAATCTAACCTCTTTTTCTCATCTTTTAGGATACATCGGGGGCTTATCTACAGCATTCCAGAATGCTGTAGTTAAGCCCCTGATGCTGGTGCGCTTAGCTCACCATCGATTTTGGAGGTGACAGGTTCCCTTTAAAAGGTTTAAAGTGATGGCGTAACTTGAGTTTGCATCCGAGTGCAGTCTGATGTTTTTTTCCACGGACCCATAGACTTGCATTGTCAATTTTGATAGAACACTTGATCAAAATCAGACATCATCAAGTGGTTCGAGGAAAAAATCGGACATGTTCACAGCCTCAGAGAATAATATAGGTACAAGTGCTGTGCGTGAAAACCATGGATAGCATTTGTCCTATATAATCGATCATGTGTGTGAGCCCGTAACAAGAGAAACATTTCGTCCAGTTTCTATCCCTAATGAAATCATTGCACCTATTCATAACATTCTTAAAAATGTGGCCGGGAAGTTGTTTGTAAGAAAAGTTATCACTTCAACATGTCTTTGTGGACCATCCCTTAAAATTTATATATGGGAGTCTCACTAGTTTGCCATGTCCAAAGGCAGAACTTGAAGTTCCAGGCCCCCAATACAAATTCTGTAATATGGCTTCCAACTGTTGATAATTACCGTATCGACCACCATCACATGAGAAGGTTTATGCCAATAGACCAGTGGGAAATACAGTAGCCAGTGGGGAGGAGTCGTACTAGTCAAGAATATACAGGGTTAGTGGGAGTAGGTGAAGTAGGAGAAACCAGTGAATTAAATAAAAACAAAAAGTAGTGAAAGTTGAACAAGTATGGACAGGTTCTTTGTTTTATAGAACCTATTATTGGCAACCATTATCTTTTTAGAGTCAAAGCCTTCTCAGAAAACCTCTGCACAACCAGATCTCAGCTTCCTGGATCTTAATAATCTCCTGGTGAATCCCAATGCTTCCACTATCGCTAAGCTGAACGATGTACAAAGTATGGAACATCATCTCTTCCTGGTGCACCCCATTGAAGGGTCTATCGCCGCATTCCAGAATCTGGCTGCAAAGCTCAACATCTCCTGCTATGGACTGCAGTGTACAAAAGGTAAGTTAGGTGGTTGCTTTACTACTTCAGTCATATCATCCCGAATATACTCTGGTCAAGAGACAACGAGGGAACTCATCAAAGCTGTTTCAGAGGATTTCTAGCTTTGCACAGTTGCCCTTTTTTTTACCAAACTCAAGGTTGCTCAAAAAATGTGACTTTTGACGTTTTCACGCCATTCTCGCCTCAGCTCCTACTAAGTGAGCAGTGCTGTGGCGGGACGGGGGCCTGACGTGGCGTGGTGATCGCCACTCGTCAAATTCATACAAGCAGTGACGTTCATGACACCACAAATGTTACTCCAGCAGGATTGGTGCTGAGGTGCACACAGAGGCAAATGAATCCTAAAGAACCAGTTGCATCTGCTCCAACACGCCTCCTCCTGAGAGTCGCCTGTCTTGATGAATCGGGGTCAATATGTAATGTAATTTCATGTATTACAATGGATCTTGCTTAGACCACTAAATCCACCATATATTTTATTAATCTTCTATACATTGTGGCTTAGATAGAGCTGACAGACTCTTCTGATCCCAGTTACATATTCCTCCTAGGAGTAAGGAAAGAGACAGTGAGGATTCCCATGGAAGATTCACGTAGACTGCCACTGGAGAGCAGGAGGATGTGCCAGCTCTACGTGGCCAAACAATGGTGCTATAAAGATCTAGTGGGTGTTTATAACTTTTTGGGGGACCACATCACTATTTATCATATAGTCAGACATTGTACGATTAGTTTATTCTTTGCTAGTATTTTGATCATTGTTGTTGAAATATTCAATTTTTTTGTTCCGAAATGAACAATGTGAACTATATATATATATTATTTTACATTTTAGCCGCTCCCTTGGACAGCATTCAGAACCTGGCAGCCTACTACATTCAGTGTATCAAGCAGGTGCAGCCAGAAGGGCCCTACTGGATAGCTGGCTACTCATTTGGCGCCTGTGTAGCCTTTGAGATATGCTCCCAGCTGCAGGCTCAGCGGGCCGCCACACATGCCCCCGACAGCTTGTTCCTATTCGATGGGTCACATTCATACGTTGCTGCCTATACGCAGGTAACGCTCCTTACATCCATTCATTTACTTCACCTTGCAAAGAGACTTTCTGTGTGAATAAGGTAGTATTAGGCTGTGTTAACAGGCAGTTTTTTCAGGTGTTCAAAAGTACCAGTTTTTCAAACAGAAACCACTTCAGTAAACTGTCCATCTTTTGGGAGTTTTTTCATTTCCTGAAGCATTTTCTGAAGTGGTTTTGAAGACGTTTGGAGGTGTTTTTTCTCTGTCGCCTTTCATTGGGGGACACAGGAACCATGGGTGTATGCTGCTGCCACTAGGAGGCTGACACTATGCAAATAAAAAAAGTTAGCTCCTCCTCTGCAGTATACACCCTACCGACAGGAAGTAGGATATTCAGTTTAGCTTAGTGTCAGTAGGAGGTGGACACGGGTCTTTCATTAGACCCTTATCTACCTCAATGTGCGTCGTTTTTCTTTCAGGTTTTCTGGAGGGATACAGGGTGAACAGTCACACCTGTAATCCCACATTATGGACTATGAGTACGGCGTGTACTGCCACCCCGTATCCTCATAGAGCCCTCAGCAGAGCCATGATCCTGGCACACAAGCGTGCTCAGAAGTCCGGTCCTGCCTCCGTCCCCCACCCACTCGCCCACCAGAGCCTGTCGGTTGGAGGAGACGAGGACGTCCACCAGCAAGTTCAGGACGTCTTTTTCTGCATCCGGAATAATGAGGTATATTTCCTTTCCTCAGGTTTTTTTCCGGAAGAAGATATACAGATGAAGAAGGTGAGTATTTAGAAGGTGTCCCATCTATCTCCTTCAGGACCTTTAAGTTAGGGATTCCCTTTAGGGAGGTGGGGGGCCTTTTCCTAGGGGAAATGCCAGGTTTTTCAGCAGCTCTTTTCCCCTGCTCAGGCCTCCTTAACTCCCCCCAAACCCCCCCCCCCCCCCCTCCAGTCTCAATGCGGGCTCCGTCGCTATTTGAGGGGCTACCTTTTTCAGTGGTACAGGCGAGTTGTTCGCCACCGCCATGGCTTATTCGCCTCCTTCTCCCCTCAATCTGGCGGTCGCCGGCGTCTAACCTAGGAGGCCTACGCCGGCGCGACTGCCGCCGGTTTTCTAATCTAGGCCCCGGCTTCGGGCCTACTCCGGCGCGACGGCCGCCGGGTTCCAATTTAGGCCCCGGCTTCTTAGGCCTACTTCGGCGCGGCGGTCGCCGGTTTCTAATTTAGGCCCCGGCCTCTCGGGCCTACTCTGGCGCAGTAACTCCGCCCCCCATTTGCTCTCCTTCGGGCGGGCTTTCTCCCGCCCGTATCTTCTTCCTGCAGGGCGTCTAGCTCCGCCCCCCATAGCAGTGCCCGCAACTGGCGCCATATTGGTTTCCCTGGTGTGTGCGCTTGTCTCCGCCCACTTCTTCCCAGCCACCGCTCTACAGCCGGCGCCATCTTCCTGCCCCAGGCTTGCGCTGTCGGCTCCATCTCCTCTTCCGTTTTTAATAGCGGGCCTTTTGCCCTCTCTTTCCTGGTGCAGCATCCAGCCCGTCTTATGGTCCCTCAGGCGTCGCCAGGGATCGTCGCATCCAGCGGTGCATCTGTCTGCAGGACCTGCTCCTCTACAGCCTGGAAGCTACAGGACATCTGCTGTGAGTATCCCTACACAGCAGACTGACACTTCCCTCTGCCTCCGTCCCCTAACCCTCGGGCACTATGTCTAATTCTAAGGCAGAACTCTCCCGTCCTCCTGCCTTTTCTGCTATTTTGGTCCATCACATTGTATGTTCGCCCTACATTTGCAGATTTACCTCCCTCTGTCGGGACTGCGACGGCTCCGCGGAGCCTACCGCCCTGGACACCCCTGCTGTCCGAGAGAGTGAGTCCCCTATCCCAGCGTGCGTCTCCTCTCTGTCCCAATCCCTGCGATCTCACCCAAGTGTCTCAGACCCTAGTGTCTGCGCCGGATAGGTTGCCCATCACATCTTCTGCTGTGGCTAGCGGATCACAGGAGGCTCTGTCCGAGTCTACTAAGATTGGCCGCAAAGGATCTAGACAGGAACGCGAAGCGTTCTCGGATGCACCTTCGGAAGATGTGTTGAAGCTGGATTCTAACCAAATCGCTAGCAGGGATATGGTTCAGAACCTCATTGCTGCAGTTAACCAAGCCTGTAGCATCAAAGATTCCGCTACGGAACCCGCAGATCAGGCGGTTTCGTTTAGACGGTCCAAACCACCTTCCAAAGTTTCTGAGTTTGAGGAGCTGGTGGCCAGAGAAAGAGAGAATCCGGACAGACGCTTTCAAAGAGGACAGCGCCTCGGCGTGTTATATCCTTTTCCCCAGAGCACCGCTAACTGGACAGTTTCTCCTCCGTGGGCCCGCCAGTCTCCAGACTACACAGTCCGGCCCCCCTTTCCTGGTGCAGCACGTTCGAAGGAATCTAATGGTAGACATTTAGAATCCTTGGCGAGGTCAGCCTTCAAAGCGTCTGCGTCCACTCTTCGCCCGGCCTTTGCCTCCTCATGGGTTTCAAAGTCTGTGGCCAAATGAGCAAAGCAACTCCGTCAAGGCACTCTGACTGGGCCTAACCAGATCAGCTAGTGGGGCTTGCCAACCGGATTTCTCATGTGATCGAGTATTTGGTCTCTGCTTCCCTGGATGCCGCATCTCGTGCAGCTCAGACATCCAGCAATGTCGTGGCCATCCGCCTGACAGTTTGGCTTAAGGCCTGGCAAGCGGATCTGTGTTCTATGAAGGCACTTACCACCTTGCCCTTTCAGGGATCACGTCTTTTGGTCCCAGACCTCTTCCTCTACAGCAGAGGTCGCAAGCGCGCCAGGATAGGAAGAAGTTTTCCTTTAGGTCCACTTCTTCCTGGCTCTCCGGCTATTCCCAAGGAAGATCCACCAGGTCTACACCTGGAAGATGTACCTCGGCATGATTCTCCCTGGAATCCCGGCGCATCTCCCAAGCTAGGAGGTTGCCTTCCTCTCTTCAAAGACGTTTGGCTTATGGCGATGGAGGATGCATGGGTCAGGGAAGCGATATTCTCAGGATACAAAATTAATTTCGCTTCTCAGCCCTGGGATCGTTTCTTTGAATCTCGCCCTCCAAAGACCCGACCTTGTTTTCGGGTTTCTTTGCAGCCATCGCCTCTCTCCTCAGCGCGGAGGTAATCGTTCCCGTTCCAGAAAGAGAAGGATTCACAGGCTTCTACTCGAACCAATCCCGGTTCTTAAGTTACTAAATAAAAGGGTCCATCTGCGAACTTCGGAATGGAATCCCTTCGTTCAGTAATCACTTCCATTTCGGCATAGGAGCTTCTGTACTCCATAGACGTTCTGGACGCCTAATTTCATGTCCCTATATCCCCAGGACATCACAGATTCCTGCACTTTGCAGTACATCAGGAGCATTCCCAATTGGTCGCCCTGCTTTACGGTCTCGCAACCGCTCCCAGGGTTTTCACAAAGATCGCGGTGGCGCTGATAGGCATCTTGAGAGTCAGGGGAATGGTACTTTTCCGTGACTCAACGACATCCTCATCAAGGCTCCGTCCTTTTCTCAGGTTCATGAGAGCCCGTCCATTGTCCTCCACACTCTAGCCCATTTCAGGTGGCTTGTCAACAGGAAGAAATCCTGTCTTGTTCCCTACCAGCACCTTGTCTTTCTGGGCATGCTCTTCGACACTTGTCAGACCAAAGTCTTCCTCCCCGAAGATAAGAGATCCATCCCTCGTCGGGACGTACGCTGGCTCCAGGTCCTCTGCTTCTCTCCTTTCGATCGGCCATGAAGGTTCTGGGGAGCATGGCGGCAACATTGGTAGCGATTTTCCTTCGCCCAATTTCACTCTCTACCTCTTCAGCAGGCCATTCCGTCTCACTGGGACAGGTCTGTCTTCTCTCTGGATCGTCCGATCCTACTCTCTTACCAGGTCAAGCGGTCCCTCATCTGGTGGCTGACATTACCTCTCATCCCCCAGGGCAGGTCTTTCCTTCCAATTCTCTGGCGGGTGGTGATGATGGACGCCAGCCTGCTCGGCTGGGGCGCGGTGTTTCGCCACCTGTCTGTTCAGGGTCATTGGTTGGCGTAGGAGTCTTCTCTACCGATCAACGTCCTCGAGTTTCGGGCCATCCTCCCTCCCTTCGTCTCTGGGAAAGGATTCTCAGTGGTCTTCCTATCCGAATCCAGCGGACAATACCACGGCGGTGGCATATGTCAACCTTCTAGGGGGGACTCGGAGCTCCTTGGCAGAGGTATCCAAGATCCTCCTCTGGGCAGAGGCAATGGTTCCGGTGATATCCGCGGTGCATATTCCCGGCGTGGACAATTGTGCCGCCGGCTTCCTCAGCCACGAGGGTCTCGCGGCAGGGGAATGGCCCTGGCATCTGTAGATTTTCCATCAGATTAGTCTTCGATGGGGGACAGGTACAGGAATGTTCCTCGGTTCATCTCCAGGTCTCGCGACCCCCCTCGCAGGTGGCGTCGGCGCTCTGGCCATTCCTTGGTTGCAGTCCGTGCTGCCCTATCTATTCCCACTCCTGCCCTTACTTCCCAAGCTGTTGGTAAAGTTCAAAGCGGAAGGGGTGCCGGTTTTCTGATTGCCCGGACTGGCCCAGGAGAGCTTGGCTTGCAGGGACCGTCAATCTCCTCGTGGACGCTTCTTGGCGCCTTCCGGACAGGCCCGACCTGCTGTCTCGGTACGATTTGCCACCCGAATTCTCGGTCGCACAGTTTAACGGCGTGGCTGTTCATACCGCAGTTCTAAGAACGTCCGGCCTTTCGGACCGGGTGATTCACACCATGATCCAGGCTAGGAAGCCTTTGCCTTCCAGGATTTATTTTCGTACCTGGAAGACTTATTTCCAGTGGTGCGAGTCCAACTGCATTTTACATAGGTCCCTTTCCTTGCCTTCCATTTTGGTTTTCCTTCGGGCAGGTCTGGACTCGGGCCTTGCGTTTAGTTCTCTGAAGGGCCAGGTTTCTGCCGGATTCTCTTTTCGTCATTCCTGATGGCACGCGCAGAGGCCTGCCGGTTTCCAAGGCGACTATTGCTCGCTGGTTCAGAACGGCAATTTTGTAGGCCTACCGGGTCAAGTACAGAGTGCCCCCTCTGGGGATAAAGTCTCACCCGACCTGGGCAGTCTGTGACTCCTGGGTGGTGCACCACAGGGCTTCCGCCCTATGGCTCTGCAAAGCGGCAACCTGGTCTTCCATCCACACGTTCGCCTACACTTTGGCGGTTGCCAGCCAAGGCAGAAGGATCCTGCAGGCGGCAGTGTTGAGTCTTTTGACCTGATGGAAGGCTGTTTTTTCCCACCCCAGGGACTGCTTTGGGATGTCCCATGGTTCCTGTGTCCCCCAATGAAAGGCGATAGAGAAAACAGGATTTTTGGTTGCTTACCGTAAAATCTGTTTCTCGGAGCCTTCATTGGGGGACACAGCACCCTCCCAAGTTGAACAGCTCTGTTTATTGTGTTATACTGTTTACGTTTGAGTTTCTTGGAACACTCTGAGTGTTTGAAACTGTTAAACTGTAAGGCGCTGCGGAATTTGTTGGCGCGCTATAAATAAAGATTATTTTAATTATATTATTATTATTTATTTTACATGTTGCTTCTCCTACTGCTTTCTCACTAACTGAATATCCTACTTCCTGTCGGTAGGGTGTATACTGCAGAGGAGGAGCTAACTTTTTTTATTTGCATAGTGTCAGCCTCCTAGTGGCAGCAGCATACACCCATGGTTCCTGTGTCCCCCAATGAAGGCTCCGAGAAACAGATTTTACGGTAAGCAACCAAAAATCCTGTTTTTCCTGAATTGTTTTCTGCAGCCTTAATGGTGTATTAACAATAAATGTATTAAAGTCTCCCAATCCAAATTGACATCTTCATAGGCATATATGATGGTATAAGTATGGGTCGCAAACGTGCGTTCAGTCTGTTCTTTGCGGTCCATATGCTGTCTGTGAAATACGGCTGTCTGAACCTTGCCATGGTCTGACACTGATCATGAACTGGGAGAAGGAACCGCAGCAACGCTGCATGGTACATCTTCACTGCTCGTTCATAGGACCAGAACAGAGCAGAAGAGGGGTTGTGACTGCTCTGAAACAGATGAAAAATTAGTTTTTTGCACAAGCGCTCTGGACATTATTAACTGTAGATTTTTGTTAGTGGAGACACTTGGTTTATAGCTTGGTTTGTGGGATAATCCGTCGTTAGGTTCAGCCTGAGTGCCTAGTAATAGTGTCATCTTCATTTCTTGACTGATGGAATGTCCTTCTTTGTTTTCAAGCGCTATCGTGCCAAACTAACACCGGGAAGTGATGCTGAGGCAGAAACTGAGGCTCTGTGCGCATTCATCCAGCAGTTCACCGGCACTGAATATAATAAGGTAAATGTTGCCCACATATGACCTAGTAGGCTGCCTCGTATCCAGAAAAATACTGATATAATAGCTTACCCTGCCTTCCCACAGCTGCTGGAAACCCTCCTGCCCCACAAGGACTTAACGGCCAGAGTCAGTGCCGCCGTGGATCTAATAACACAGAGTCACAAGTCCATCAACCATGACTCCCTCCACTTTGCAGCGTCCTCCTTCTACTACAAGCTGAAAGCTGCCGACCAGTATGTCCCAGGCAATAAGTATCATGGAAACATTACTCTGCTGAGGGCAAAGACAAGAAATGAATATGGAGAGGTGCTGGGGGCAGACTACAAACTATCTGAGGTAGGTGGACACTTGTGAACCATTATCTTTGTGTCTGCAATATTTTCTTTTACACAAGGACCAATGAAGGTGGCGTAAGGTTTGCAGGACAGAGACAATAGAATTGTAGAGCACATTCCCTGAGTTTAGAAAATAAATCTACATGAGAAGTTAAAGAGGGTCTGTCAAAAATAAAAATGACATTGTTACCTTACTAAAAATCCCCGTGCTCCCCGGAATCTGACTCTGTTTTCCGTTTTTTATTTTGTTCCTCCATTGCAGAAATATGCCCTTTTTTTACTGCTGGCACCCAATATGCTAATTCCCGTCTTGATGTCCAAGAGAGCATGTCAGAGTTTTCTTTGGGGGGGTGTCGTCTAGTCCTCCCACCTCTATGACGCCGCCCAAACACCGCTCGGCAGCATCTAAAACAGTTTGAACATCACGATCTCACCTCACTGTTCTCGATATGATTTGCCTGTGTGCAGGCAGGAAAGTCTTCCTACATTGGATCTCACAAGAAGAGAGTCATCTCTTGAGATCCCGCCTGTTCTACCATCTCAAATGCTGCTAAATGGTGTTTGGACAGCGTCATAGAGGGGAAATGCCTTCACAACACGCCCCCTGAGAAGTCTTCTGACGCGCCCTCTTGGACCAAATGCCAGAAATTAGGATACTGGGTGCCAAAATGAGTAAATGGTATATCTCAACAACAGAGGGAGAAGTTCAAAAATGGAAATCAGAGGCAGATTCAGGGGAACATTGGGATTTTGACCAGGAAACGTACTTTTTTTTTTTTTTAGATGTGGCAGGTCCTCTATTAAGGGGTAGTCCAGGATTATAATAATGATGACCCAGAGTGATTTGCAAAATTAAGATTATTTAGTCTAGAAAAAAAAGACGACTGAGGGGCGATCTAATAACCATGTATAAGTTTATAAGGGGACAATACAAATATCTCTCCGAGGATCTGTTTATACCAAGGAAGGTGACGGTCACAAGGGGGCATTCTTTGCGTCTGGAGGAGAGAAGGTTTTTCCACCAACATAGAAGAGGATTCTTTACTGTTAGAGCAGTGAGAATCTGGAATTCCTTGCCTGAGGAGGTGGTGATGGCGAACTCAGTCGAGGGGTTCAAGAGAGGCCTGGATGTCTTCCTGGAGCATAACAATATTGTATCATACAATTATTAGGTTTTGTAGAAGGACGTAGATGTGGGGATTTATTATGATGGAATATAGGCTGAACTGGATGGACAAATGTCTTTTTTCGGCCTTGCTAACTATGTTACTATGTTATGTTACTATGACCCATTCTTATGATTGGTCATCAATATCAGAATGGTGGGGATCTCACTCCCAACACCCCTACTTATCAGCTGTTACCAGGTCCCGCAGCCACCAGAAGCACACACTGTTCAGAGGCGGAACAGCACAGCTCCATACACCGAGGCCGTTCTTATGTACTGCAACTCCGCCCCCATTGAGTGAATGCTATATATTTATACCATTGCTAAGCATTTGTATATATGCCATATGAACTGAAAAATGGTGTTCAGAATATACTCTTTTATTGTCGCCCACACGTTCTATTCAAATAGAAAATAGCATTCCATCTTAATTAAAAAAGCTGCATAACACTGCATTATTTATAAGTGCTCCCTTGTGCTATTTCTGGTTCCCATAAGTGTAACATACTGTGTGCATATGGCAGCATTATTCTACAGCACATTCAGCTATTTCTTACCTAGCTTAAAATAGAAGTCCTAGTCTCTTGCGACATTCACCCTTGCCGATGCAGATTAGCTTATTCTTTAACCAGGTGTCTTCTTGGAGTTGGGCTATGGAAATAGTTGGCGATGCAGCTTAATGTCAGATTGTTTTACCTTCTGAATCTGGATATAAATTCTTTTTTTCCTTTTCCATTAGGTGTGTGATGGCAAGGTGTCCGTTCATGTCATAGAAGGAGATCATCGAACATTTCTGGAAGGATCTGGCATTGATTCTATCATCAACATCATCCACAGTTCACTAGCTGAACCTCGCACCAGCGTCCGTGAGGGTTAAATTAGTGAAGCCCGTCATCTCCTTGTTGGATTTCTCTAGATCCTGCTTACAAGGAGAAAGGGCATCATTTAGCACACTGGACTGGGCATATGGTCACTTTCACATCAGCACAGAACCCCATGTGAGGCAGTGCCATAATGGTACCTCTAGTGGGAAGTAACCCTGGGTCACTCACCGTTCATGTCCATCACTACTTCTCCTGCTCTATGGGTACCAAACACAACAAAATAGTCCATGCCTTCTTCATAGAGTAGGGTTAGAGCTCATTTTGTAGCATGTTGTTCTTATCAGTATTCCAAAGGTGAAACGTTAGCACTTAGAATACCCTGCACACCACTTTTGAATGACTAGTTCTCGCCCTCTGAGGCATCTCCATGCCTGTGACGAGCCGTGCTAGTCTTATAATGACATAGGTCTTCGTACAGTGGAGTCCCTGTCAGTCTTATTGTTTGTGGTTGTGTATTTTTGTATTTTTTTTTTTATTTTAATGTTCCGTAATTTATTGTATCTCTTATAGTTCTTCGGGTCACTCACTCATTGGAGAATGCAGTCAACTCTATCTAGAATTATTTTTGTGGGGTCAAATCTTCAAGTCTAATTGTTAACTTGACATATTACCGAGGAGAAATTTTTGGGTAAAAAGCATAAATCATAAAATGCTATACAGTAAGAAGCAGTCATGCACAAGGGTTGCCTGCTGATACATACTAAATATTTTAGCACCATGCGTTAATTGTGTTCTAAGTGATGGCACTTAGGTTACATTTATATTGCTTTTGGATGGTTTAACCTTCATATGAGGGGCCAACAATATGTAATGCTTGGAGATATTGCAGTACTCTGTCACGAGAGGTTGCAATCATGCATGTAATGGTCCAATGACTTGTAAACTCGAGGGAGTCTAAGGCATGAGGGTTGTGCATCTTCTAGTGGGGGAGTGATCCTGTCACCTGCTCCTCAAGCAGGTCTATCTACTCTGGAATTTTCCTTGATGGAAATGAGAAGTTCTGCTGCACCTATGACACAGTTGAGAGGTGGACGCAGGTTTAATGTTCTCCCAGGTGAAGGCTCAGGACCTAAAGCTGTATTAAGGATTGATTCCTCGCAGATCTCAAGGAAATGCTGGGCCTTTCACTGTCGGTATAGACGCCTGCTGACATCCTTCCTCTGTTGACCGCAGCAGAATAACTTTAATGTAGGTCTATATTTTAGTAACAAGAAATAATAGTGACGGTTTCTTTTTTCATACATTATTTTTTTTCTCTTTCCTGGTAAATATTGCAGCTTTACAATAGTCTTGTGTATGTTGCACTTTCCTGTTATTAATAAAGAAGAAATAATGTTTAAACTCGTCATGTTTTTGTCCTTTTTAAGGGGATTTATGCTTATATGTCATTATTTGGAGTAATTAAAGGCATTGTGTCATCAGAAAATGACCTATTGTTTAAAGCAGTTTTTTGGGTTGCATGTATTATTTAAATAAAATGTATTTTTTTTATTTTATAATCTTAATTAAATAAACAAAACAAGTACCGGTAATCTTGCAATTTTCTTACTGGCCACTGGAGCTATTTTAGACATACACCTCCTATCTTTTGACGAAGAGTTTACAGCAGGCTCCTTATCATCAGAGGTAATGACAGGTAAATACTTTATACACAACTGATAACACAGGATCCACTTTTCACAATAGGTGATGTGACCGCTGCCCCTGCTCCCTCTCCCTCCTACACAATGACCTCTGTGCTGGTTCTTCTGACACTTCAATACAAAACATAGGGTCAGGGACTTTTCATTATCGCTATGTGCATGTGTTGTTTTGTGAAGTTTGAGTCTAAAGGTACCGTCACACTTAGCGACGCTGCAGCGATACCGACAACGATCCGGATCGCTGCAGCGTCGCTGTTTGGTCGCTGGAGAGCTGTCACACAGACAGCTCTCCAGCGACCAACGATCCCGAGGTCCCCGGTAACCAGGGTAAACATCGGGTAACTAAGCGCAGGGCCGCGCTTAGTAACCCGCTGTTTACCCTGGTTACCAGCGTAAAAAAACAAACAGTACATACTTACATTCAGCTGTCTGTCCCTTGCCG
This sequence comes from Ranitomeya imitator, assembly GCF_032444005.1. NCBI lineage: Eukaryota > Metazoa > Chordata > Amphibia > Anura > Dendrobatidae > Ranitomeya > Ranitomeya imitator. The sequence goes on along the minus strand of NC_091283.1, from coordinate 613,242,648 downwards.
TCTGGTTCCTGCACTGACTGCTGGCCGTAAAGTGAAAGTGAAAGCACAGCACAGCGGTGAGTCACCCGATGTTTACCCTGGTTACCAGTGAAGACATCGCTGAATCGGTGTCACACACGCCGATTCAGCGATGTCTACGGGGAGTCCAGCGACGAAATAAAGTTCTGGACTTTCTTCCCCGACCAGCGATCTCCCAGCAGGGGCCTGATCGCTGCTGCCTGTCACACTGGACGATATCGCTAGCGAGGACGCTGCAACGTCACGGATCGCTAGCGATATCGTCTAGTGTGACAGTACCTTTAAAAAGCTCCAATAGCCAGTGTGAAAATGGCAAGATTTCTGTTTTATATTTTAATAAAGATTATGTAATGGGGAGAAAAAATTACGAAACATTTTTTAGAAATAAAACCTGAATAAAACAACAGATTATTTTTTTATGACATATTCCCTTTAAAATGCAGAAACAGGATAGTTGCATGGTAAAATGTTTTCTGATTGTAGCTATCACTGGGGGAGCAGATTACATCCAGATGTATACAGCTAGTATTACTTTCAGTGAGAGCTGAATAAATTGGAATAAAGTGAGCTCCCCATAAAGTTGGCAGCATACACCCAGAAATGTATTATGTAATTAGAATACTACCGTTACAAACACTTACTATAAAATCAATCAGCATCTAATGTTGGACATGAAATAGTAATTTAAAAAACTGACCGTCACATCCAAACTTAAACTAAGTGTGAACAGGTGCTAACCTAGAGTCACAAACTCATAAACACACAAACAAAAAAGGCAGGACTCTGTAGTGCCATAGCATGCAAATATGAAAATTGAATTGCATTACTGCACTAAAAATATGAAAAATTGAGAAAGCTTAGCGCATAAATTGGCCAATTCATGTGTACCTGGAAGCCACGGTAAGGCGTTTCTCTTTTCCAGTTTCCAATTTTTCATATTTCTAGTGCAGTAATGCAATTCAGTTTTCATATTTCATATTTGCTATGGTGCTACAGAGTGCTGCCTTTTTTATTTGAATGTATATGAGTTGGTGACTCTAGGTTCAGCACCTGTTCACACTTAGTCTATGTTTGGCTGTGACGGTCAGTTTTTTTACATTTGTATTCATTAGCCTTCTGACTGAGCACTCCACCTTTTAGCCACAGGTGTTTTAATTACAGCGGCGTGCCTAGTACGCATATACTAAATGCCTTCAGCTTATTGCTCAGAGGCATTTACCGTAGTATAATGTAGTACACCAGCAAGATGGCTCCCAGCCAATGGCTAGGAGGCATCTTGTATAAAAGACTCCCTCTCCTCTAAGGAGTCACCAAGCAATTTAGTGAATTATTAGTTGTGTGAGGTCCCCTGGTCCCGGTGCAGCCAGAGCCTGAACTTTATCCTCTGGTCCTGTGTGGCCAGTCCTGTATCCGTTGTCCCCTGATCTCAGTGTGGCCAGTGTCTGAACCTCGTCCCCTGTTCCCGGAGTGGCCATTGCCTGAACCTTGTCACGTGGTCCCAAAGCCGCCAGTGCCTGAACCTTGTCCCCTGGTCACGGAGCGGCAAGTGATGGAACCTTGTCCCCTGGTCTCGGAGCGGCCAGTGCCCGAACCTTGTCCCCTGATCCTGGAGCGGCCAGAGCCAGAACCTTGTTCCTTGGTCCCGAGGTTGCCAGTTCTTGAATATTATCCCTTGGTCCTGGTATGGCCAGTCATGTATCAAAAGTCCCTTGGTGTAAGGTGTACTCCTAGTGAGTTGTGAGGTTCCCTGGTGCCAATTCGACCAGAGCCTGAACTTTATCCTCTGGTCCTGGGGTGGCCAGTCCTGTATCCATAGTTCTTTGGTCCCGGTGTAGTCACTGCTTGGACAATGCCCCCCCTGGTCCTGGTGCGGCCAGCGCCAGAACCTCATCCCATGTTCCCAGAGTGGCCAGATCCTGAACCTTGTCCCCTGAATCTGGAGCGGCAAGAGCCTGAACCTTATTGCCTGGTCGCGGAGCGGCCAGAGCCTGAGCCTTATTCCCTGGTCCCGGAGTGGCCAGTTCCTGAACATAATTCCTTGGTCCTGGTGTGGCCAGTTCTGTATCTAAAGTCCCTTGGTCCAGTGCATGAACATTATCCCGTGGCCCATGAGTGGCCAAACCCTGATCCAGTATCCTAGACCGGTGTGTCTGAACTAAGCCGTAAATCAGAGTCAGCGTATGTGACCCCGGGATCAGCAGCTGCAGTATCGGATTCCGCCCAGGAGTGGTACCTGGCAGCTACCTGCTGCACAAGCCTGACCTCACCACTAGAGGCTCCAGTGAACACCAAGATAGCTGCTTATTTACACCCCTTCCTGCGTAGGCTTGGCCTTGTGGCACAGTGGGTCTACAAATTCACATGTGCCATGGTTGGGCATAACAAATAAAAACATCAGCTCGCCACACAAAAAAAAACACAGCTCCAACAAAGAAACATTTAAAAAGTTACCGGTCCTAAAAAATTTGTCATTACTTAAAGAAAACTATAAAACTTTGGTATTGCCATAATTATTCCGACTGGAAAAGCAATTTTGGAATTGCATTTTTTTTCCATTTCTTTTGCCATTTTAGTAAGATAAAATGCACGGTGTTCTGCAAAAGCTCTCATATAGCAATTTTGTCAGAAAAATAAAAAAGTTATGGCTCTTGGAAGAAGGAGAAGGAAAAACAAAAGGGTATAAAAAAAAATTGGCTATGGCAGAAAGAGTAATGTTATGCATTTTTCATTTCCATTTTGCTCAGCCTATAAGTGAGGACAACTTACAAAGTGGCTCCAGTGCCCAACTGGTTGGACTGCCCAATTTTTACTCCACAAATTAACAATATTATACAATGGGGATATATTTAGCCGCTGACATTTGAGTATTTCCTCTACTTTGGACTGAGTTAGGTTTTACAATGAACTACTCATAACCTGCATGACTCCATTTGTACATGTACTGTATGTAGAGAACAGGAACTGATTTACTTAGGAGATGTTCACACTGATTGTTTATATCAAACTTCGCAGCAAATAAAATCTGTCACTTTTTACTTGTGAGCTTCCGACTGCTTCAAAGAAAGCAAGACAGATGTGTCATAAAAAGGATATAAAAATATAACCTGAAGAACTGCCTTAAATAAAACCCAAGGGAATGGCATATTGTGCTTTCAACAGAAGCAGAAATGTTTCATTCATGCGTAATGTCCTTAAGAAGATTTTTTTTTGCTACTTAAATTCTTATTACGTTTTACTTAGTTTAACACCTAAAGTTCATGATTTTTTCAAATGTTAATCTATTAAGAAAATGGGAAAGGGAAATTAAGGATTCCGATGTGAGCAGGAAAATCTTGACACAATTAGACTGTATTAATGTACAAGCAGCACTTCAGACTGCTTTTATTGTGGGCTGGATGTCAGAGCTTATGCATAGGACATATCACCTCTGACCCTCTCTTGTAAGGCTCTTAAAAAACATTGCTTTCTGCAACTGTACAGTATAATGATTACTCCTGGGATAATTGATACATCTAATGATTACTCATGGCATAACCCATACATCTAATGATTACTCATGACATAACCCATACATACAGTATAATGATTATTCATGGCATAACTGATACATCTAATGATTACTCATGGCATAACTGATGCATCTAATGATTACTCATGGCATAACTGATACAATATAATACAACTGTATAATGATTACTCCTGGCATAAATGATGCATTTAATGATTACTCATGGCATAACCAATACATCTAATGATTACTCATGGCATAACCGATACATCTTTTGACATCTTTCACTCCCTCCTCTGGCCGAAAGCACAAGCCCCTATCACAGACATTTGTGCTGATGACCTGGGTTCCACTTTATAGAGAAAATAGATAATATGCGTCAGGAAATCCACTCCCAGCCACCAAGTGCAGTGACTCCCATCCCTCCCTGCATTTTCCCTGGCTCACTCTCCACATTTGATCCCATCACAGAAAAAGAAGTCTCCAGGCTCCTCTCTTCTCGTCCGACTACATGCACTACAGACCCCATTGCCTCACATCTCCAGTCTCTCTCTCCAGTCATCACTACTCACCTAACTACAATCTTTAATCTCTCACTCTCCTCTGACATTTTCCCATCCTCCTTCAAACACTATTATGACTCCATTATTAAAGAAACCTGCCTCGACCCATCCTGCACAAACAACTACAGACCGGTCTCCAATCTCCCCTTCATCTCTAAACTCTACTCCCGTCTTACCTGTTACCTCTCCACTCATTCCCTCCTAGACCCTTCACAGTCCGGCTCCCGCCCCTACATTTGACAGAAACTGCACTCATCAAAGTGACCAATGACCTTCTGAGAGCAAAGTGTAACGGTTACCACGCTCTGCACATTCTTCTTGACCTTTCAGCAGCTTTCGACACTATTGGCCACCATCTCCTACTCTCTAGGCTCCAGTCAGTAGGTCACAGAGAAAGAAGCAGAGATTATTTCCTGCTCAGGCCTCCAGAACAAATGCACTGGCAGGGTACAGCGGACCCGATTAATGATGGCAGAAACACAGGTGCAACAATACCAATGAAACAACCACTTTCAATCTAGTGTTGGCTGTTTGGTATTTAAATGCACAAAAAGATAACAGTCTGTATCTGGCATTATTCACACAGGCAATGCCAGTGCATTTGTTCTGGAGGCCTGAGCAGGTAATCATCTCTGCTTGTTTCTCTGTGACTTTTTTTTTAAATTTTGGGAGGATTTTTTTAAGTCCTCTTTTTGTGTCGGTGCTCCAGTCACTAGGCATTAAGGACACTGCTCTCTCCTGGTTCTCCTCCTATCTTTCTGACCGCTCCTTCAGTGTTCTGTTCTCTGGCTCCACTTCATCTCCTCTTCCTCTCACTGTCGGGGTACCTCAGGGCTCAGTCCTCGGCCCCCCTTCTCTTCTCTCTCTACACGGCCCCAATTGGACAGACCATCAGCAGATTTGGCTTTCAGTACCATCTTTCTGGTGATGACACACAACTATACACATCATCCCCGGGCCTTACCCCCGATGTACTACAGAACGCCAGTGACTGTCCGCAGTCTCCAACATCATGTTTGCCCTATATCTGAAACTCAACCTCTCCAAAACTGAACTTCTCCTGCCGTCTACTAACTAGAGATGAGCAGTGTTCGAGTCAAACTGTTCGCCAATCTCAAATTCGAGCTGTTTTGGGCGGTGTTCGTCGAACTCAAACAATTTGCTTAAAATTCGGCTGTTCGAGTTTCTGTTCGATAACTGTTCGTTCACCAAAAGCCTAACTTGATTTGCACATTAAAACTGTTTATCATAGTTAATAGACTGTTTCAGTGTATAGTGGGCGGGGGCAGGGTATAGATCTGTGCTGAAATAACGCCGATCTCCATTTTTTTTTCTTTCCCGCATTTACAGTGGGGCGGTGCAGTCTCTCAGCCTATTGGCAGTGCACACACACACAGCAATGTGCATGTGATGCACACAAGCAAGGGCATGTGTCATTGGCTGTGTATGTCACATGTCCTTGCCCTATAAGAACCAGCCATTTGCCCCGTCGCCACCATTTCCTCACTACTGCAGCTTAGTGTTAGACGGCACCGCTGCTGCTGTGGCCGCTATACAAAGAGTGTTTTTTTGGAGCAAATTTTCAGAGTGATAGGTTTAGGGAGTCGGTAGGAGTCGGGACTAGTTGTAATAGCAGCCCTTTTCAGGGTAGGTTACAGCAGTTCATAGCACTGTTTGCCAGGCAGGTCTGTGCCAGTGCTGTGCAAGTGTTTGTCACAGCATTTGGTGTAATCTAGCTCAGCCTATCCTTTTGGGCTAGTAGCATTGTCTGATAGTCATCTGAGTAGCCCGCCTGTGAAACTAACTACACCCCCTGTGTATCTAAATTTTTACAGCATCTAATCCAGTAAATAGTTTTTGGCCTAGGAGCAGTGTCTGCACGCCTGTGTATCTAAATTTTTACTGCATCTAACCCAATAAATAGTTTTGGGAATAGGAGCAGTGTCTGCACGTCAGCAGAGTATCACGCCTGTGAAACTAACTACACCGCCTGTGTATCTAAATTTTTACTGCATCTAACCCAGTAAATAGTTTTGGGCCTAGGAGCAGTGTCTGCACGCCTGTGTATCTACATTTTTACTGCATCTAACCCAGTAAATAGTTTTGGGACTAGGAGCAGTGCAGGTGTACCAAGTGGAGCCGCGTGTGTGTGTACGAAGTGAACCGAGCTTCCATTAGGTTCTTATGCTCACATGGCTTCATTTCATAGCCTTTTTTGAGCTGGTATTGTGGCTTCACCCACTAACATCCCATAGGCTATTATTGCCCTTGCAGATCTTTATTTTTGACTACAAGTGACCACCCATCAGGTTGTATGTCTATCTTTTTCCCAGTGTTGCTATACATCCTACATTTGGGATTTCTTCTCTCTTCCCCCCTCTTATCTATGGAGTTTATTATTGTGGGATTACATTCCCACCTAAGATAACACATTGGGGATATGGTATTGAGGACACACAATTATATGTCCTCTATATTAGGGCAGAGGCATTCACTGGCATACTGTAGATAACGGTTATCCCTCTGTATGTCATCTGAGGCGTATTGTATCTATCAATTATATTGTGGTGGTCATATTATTACTATCTTGATGTTTTGTGGGTTGTTATCAGCACATGTCTTGCTACATGTAGTCGCATGGTGGGCTACATTGATGATGTGCTTCTTATTTGGCAAGGCACTCAAGAGGACTTGCACTCTTTCTTTGATTTTCTGAATGATAATGAATTGAATATAAAACTTAACTATCAGAGTAGTAGTCAGCATATAGAATTTCTGGATATTTCCACTCAAGTTGATCATATGGGAAACATTCAGACTGATTTGTTTCGGGAAAAAACTGCAGCAAATACTGTATTGCATGCCACTTCTCAACATCCAAGGCATTTACTAAGAAATATTCCAACTGGACAATTCCTTAGGGCTAGGAGGATTTGCTCTAACGATTCTTTTTTTTAAAAAAACAGGCTGGAGATCTTTACACAAGATTTGAAGAATGAGGATATGGTAAAAGAACACTTTGTCAAGTCTACACAAGGGCTCGCATGAGCAATCGCTGTGACCTTTTGAAGAACAAACCCAAGAGTACCAAGACCTTTGATTCTAAGGTACGATGCATTTTGGATTTCAAGTCACGTAGCGATGAAATGTATGAAATACTGCAAAAACATTGGTCTATTTTGTCACTCGACAAGACCCTGTCTGGCTTAGTCGGTAATACCCCCGCTGTGACATACAGAAGAGCTCGTAATTTACGTGACCATTTGGTACACAGCTATCACAAGGGAGATACAGCAAAATTTATTTTTGGGTTTAAAGGTCCAGCCTGGGGTTGTTCCCCTTGCGGAAAATGTGTTGCCTGTAAAAATGTTATTAGAGCCAAGGATTTTGTCAATGCAGATGCAAGTAAGAAATACACCATCACATATAATATCAATTGCACTACAAAATCTGTCATCTACCATGCCACCTGCCCATGTGGCCTTATATATATTGGTATGACAACCAGAGAATTCAGAAGACGAATTCGTGAGCATGTACTGGACATTGAAGGCGCTAAAAACATTGATGATATTCCTTTTTTTTTAAACCCATTCCGCGACATTTCAAGGAGATACACAAGTGTGATCCTACTGAATTGTACTTTAAGGGCATCAATAGGGTATTTGTTGGACCACGTAGTGAGAATTGGAAGCGCCTTTTGGCACAAAAGGAAACAAAATGGATCTTTAGATAAAATACTATTTTCCCTCATGGATTGAATGACCACAATAGTTTCCAACCGTTTTTATAATTGGCATCCTTTGTAGCCCAGTAATATATGCTCTTTCTTATCAATTCCTCGTAAAATGTTTCTATTGAATAAAATATTTTAATGTTTGTTTTTATTCCTTTTTATTTTTGTTGAGCTGGTTTTTGTTAGTCGTTGGTCAATTTATTTAATGGCCGTATATGTGTTTTTAATTTTTTGTTTTGTTTTCTTTATCTATTTAGAAATTGGTCCTGATTGCATATGTGCTACCTCTAATCTAGAATGACGTCTTTTGAAGCACTTGCCACTTATATATATATATATATACATATATATATAGAAAAAAAATTAGAACAGCATCATGTTACCAAATTTGTAGTGCAAAGCTCTCCAAACCAATACTCCAATGGCTCCAACAATATGCAAAAAAATGAAAACAGCACAAAAAAAAATGATAGAAAATTTATAGCAAATATCTACTTTTAATTAGAAAGATATATCCCTTATGGAAAATGATGTTCCTTCTTTTTCTCGTCATAATACTCTGCTAATATCTTAATAAATATATGGATGGCACTCACTTGTCTCTATATGTGTCTGTTTTGCAATATTATGATGGTAATATGATATGGTCTAAACTTTTAAGGGTATACGAGGATGGTAGTGATTGTATATCTCCTATCCTTTTTGTGTCCCTATTTTGACCTACGATACCCATTTAATTGGAAAATATCCGTGTATTTTTTATGGATTTGTGTCCTGACAATTATGCTAATATGGCACATTAAACATTGTGGGTGCATCCAAATATATAGCAGACAGCGCTCGTTCTAGCCAAATAAAATTATATTGTGTTCTCTAGTACTTTTAGGAGACCTATGAGGCTAGCGTCTAATTAAAAGTAGATATTTGCTATAAATTGCAGAGTTTGTGTATGTATTCGCTTGGAAATAAGGATATCCCCTTTTCCAAGATGGCGCTGATGTCTTCAGAGCACTAGTGCGCAGGCGCTGACCATAATGCTATGTGTCTCAGGTCAGAAGCCATAGACATGCGCAGTGACTCCAGGAAGACGCCGAGAATTGAATACATGTGGCGATATGCCTGTGTGTTCTTTGTCTATTTATATATTAGATTGGGACATCTGTTTAGTTTTAATTGTCTATTAACATATTTAAGAGATATTCACTATGCACTTCATGTGATTTATATTGTTTCAGGATATATTTATATATCTATGAACACAGACACTGATGCACTTTATTGGAATATGAAGTACACAGGCACTGATGTCTAAAATATGATTATTGTTTTAATGATGATTAATAGAGAACATGTGTATTAGCTATATATACCCACTTCATTTGTATGTTCACTGCTTGAAAAAGGATTGGAAATCCAAAACGTTGCCACGCCGTCCAGGCATTAAAGCCCACTTTTTCTATCATTTTTTTTGTGCTGTTTTCCTTTTTTTGCATACATATATATATATATATATATATATATATATATATATATATATATATACATATATATATATATATATATATATATATGGACTCTGATATTAGGGATTAAAATATATATATTTCTTCACTTATTTATAATATATATTATTGTCTTACATTAATGATTGTATTTATTCATATACATTTTATTATGATACACGATTTATCCATATCACTTGACTGTCTTAGTATTAATTAATTGGTTTCTGTATCTAGTAATCTCTTAGGCTACTTTCACACTAGCGTCATTCGACGCACGTCACAATGCGTCGTTTTGAAGAAAAAAACGCATCCTGCAAAGTTGCCTGCAGGATGCGTTTTTTCTCCATAGACTTTCATTAGCGATGCATTGCGATGGATTGCCCACATGTTGCATCCGTCGTGCGATGGATGCAACGTGTTTTTGCAGTCCGTCGGGACAAAAAACGTTGCTTGCAACATTTTTTTGTCCGTCGGGTCCGCTTTTTCCGAACGCGCATGCGCGGTCTGAACTCCGACCCGGCGTTACCTTTGTAACCTTGCTGCCGCCTGTTTCAGTATATCGTGCCGCCCGTAGGTTTTATCTACTTCCTTTTAGTTTTTACATGGTTTCCTCTTTTCCTTTTGTAATGCCACTATTTTTATGACAACGGCACAACCATTGCCCCTCCCATTAGCGCATGCGCTTTTGACAATCTTCTTTTCTATCATCTAATTGGCCATTTGCAATATAAAAAGGTACCGTACCAGCGTCTATCCACCCCTGGACGAAGCATTTCATTGCGAAACGCGCGTCGGGTATGGTAGACGCATGGATTCTCTTCAGTTGAATTGGTAATGAATGTTTAAAGTTCTTTATTTTCGCATGTATTTCACATTGATTTGATAGACTTTGCAGGACCCCCATAGGCCCCTATATGTATTTGTATGCTTAAATTATTTTTGCATACATAGGCTTACTGGATTGGTGTGCCCTGCTTTATTGAATCCAAGTCTCTTTGCATCATATACGGCATTATGCTGACTTATATTATGTTTATTTGCGAGTAGTTAATTTTCATTATCTGGCACAGCCTTTTTTAATTTGATTGTCAATACATTAATTGTTTCCAGGCGTATCCACCTCCTTTTTCCTGTTTATGTGGTCCTCACCTGTTATTTCTACTGATTTTTATGACCAATCTTTGGTCCTTTTTTATTGTTTTTTTTGTGATAATAAAATATTGGTTTTATCAATGGTAACTCTTGTGTGGAGCCTTCTTCTATAGGTGTGTACATGTATGCATTTACAATCTTGATCTGCTTGGATTAATTACCTTTGAGTGCTTGACATTGTCTGAATTATTAGCCATCTGACCACTCCAGCACTATTCTCTCATGGCCCAGTTGGCCTGGTTTCCCAGGGTTTGGGTGCATTGGTCATGTAATATGTGTTTTTAATGGTTTTTATTATTGTCCTGTTTTGAGGTGTAATAAAGGTTTTTCTTACATTTTACTACGCTGTGGATGTGCATACCATTATTAGTCTAGTATTTTTTCTCCTTTTCATGTCCATAATTATCACATACTAGGTATGGCACTCCATTTTGCTATATTTATTGATATATTTGTGATAGTGGTGCACCCCTTATCCTATTTACGGAAAAGAAAAACTTTTCCAGAATCAGAGGAGCAGCAGCAATTGGAGGAGGTACTTCATTTAAATTAAAATATAAAGGTCCTCTTTAAATGAATGACACTGCTATATGTTACAGAACATTCATAAGGTCATTCTGATCTCATTATATTCAGTGCAGATCATGTTGGCGCCAGCTGGGAGTTTATTATGCCAAGATGGAAAATGGCAAGTTATTTAAAGTCGATTCCATGAAAATTATGTTTTATGCGGTTTAACGAATTTACACAAGATTAACATTTAAGCAAAGATAATTTGAATGCAATTTATGTATTGCAGTATACACCTCACTCAGAGTAAGGCCGGCGTCACACACAGCGTAAAACAATACGGTCCGTATATTACGGCCGTAATACGCTGAAAAGTCCCGAAAAAAGTGGTCCGTAGCTCCTCCGTAGGCAGGGTGTGTCAGCGTTTTTTGCGCATGGCATCCTCCGTATGTAATCCGTATGGCATCCGTACTGCGTGGTTTTCTCGCAGGCTAGCAAAACCAACATACCGCTATAGAAGTGATCCATGTGTCCCAAAAAGAAAAGAATATATATATATATATATATATATATATATATATATATATATAGATATATAGATATATATATGTGTGTGTCAGTAGACACATATATTAGAGAGAAAAGCCGGTAATTCAGTGCGGTGTACAGTAAAATCACACTGACAGCTTACAGTCCAATAGGTAGAATAAATGTGTACACATAGAATAGGTATATATATATATATATATGTCAGTGAGACACATATATGTATATATATTAATATTTATTCCAGCGCTATACAGCTTGAAAGCCGGTAATTCCAATACCGGCTTTTTCTTTCTCCTTCCTAAAACCCGACATGATTTGAGACATGGTTTACATACAGTAAACCATGTCTTCTCTCCATTTTTTTTGCAGATTCCACACTACTAATGTCAGTAGTGTGTATCTGCAAAATTTGGCCGTTCTAGCTCTTAAAATAAAGGGTTAAATGGCGGAAAAAATTGGCGTGGGCTCCCGCGCAATTTTCTCCGCCAGAGTAGTAAAGCCAGTGACTGAGGGCAGATATTAATAGCCTGGAGAGGGTCCACGGTTATTGGCCCCCCCCTGGCTAAAAATATCTGCCCCCAGCCACCCCAGAAAAGGCACATCTGGAAGATGCGCCTATTCTGGCACTTGGCCACTCTCTTCCCATTCCCGTGTAGCGGTGGGATATGGGGTAATGAAGGGTTAATGCCACCTTGCTATTGTAAGGTGACATTAAGCCTAATTAATAATGGAGAGGCGTCAATTATCCTGGCTTTCTAGGTAATTTCCCACGATCTATGAACAGCCAGCAGAGGGCGCCTCACCGCAAATAAAGCTAAATATAGATCCTTGATCTATTTTTAGCCTCATTCCCTGGGGTTTTGCAGCGAGGAGCAGCCTGCATTAGCACAGCTCCTTGCTGCAAAATGTTTTAACCCCTTCAGAAGGATTTACATCGTTGGACGTTACAGATCTGCGGAGGGTAAGTATATTGTTGGTTTATTATGTTTTTTTACTCACAGAACGAGGGTCTTCAGTGACTGGATTGGGCGTTGAATAAAATACTGCAACAACCATTGTTTTTATTTCATTAAAATAATTTTAAATAATGTGTTTGTGTTTTATTTAACCCTTCACTACAATTGGATTAATAATGGATAGGTGTCATAATTGACGCCTCTCCATTATTAATTAGGCTTAATGTCACCTTACAATAGCAAGGTGGCATTAACCCTTCATTACCCCATATCCCACCGCTACACGGGAATGGGAAGAGAGTGGCCAAGTGCCAGAATAGGCGCATCTTCCAGATGTGCCTTTTCTGGGGTGGCTGGGGGCAGATATTTTTAGCCAGGGGGGGGCCAATAACCGTGGACCCTCTCCAGGCTATTAATATCTGCCCTCAGTCACTGGCTTTACTACTCTGGCGGAGAAAATTGCGCGGGAGCCCACGCCAATTTTTTCCGCCATTTAACCCTTTATTTTAAGAGCTAGAACGGCCAAATTTTGCAGATACACACTACTGACATTAGTAGTGTGGAATCTGCAAAAAAAATGGAGAGAAGACATGGTTTACTGTATGTAAACCATGTCTCAAATCATGTCGGGTTTTAGGAAGGAGAAAGAAAAAGCCGGTATTGGAATTACCGGCTTTCAAGCTGTATAGCGCTGGAATAAATATTAATATATATACATATATGTGTCTCACTGACATATATATATATATATACCTATTCTATGTGTACACATTTATTCTACCTATTGGACTGTAAGCTGTCAGTGTGATTTTACTGTACACCGCACTGAATTGCCGGCTTTTCTCTCTAACAGCGCTGCGTATTTCTCGCAAGTCACACTGCTTGTCCGTGTGTAATCCGTATTTTTCACGCTTCCATAGACTTTCATTGGCGTATTTCTTGCGCAGTACGGTGACAAACGCAGCATGCTGCGATTTTGTACGGCCGTAGAAAGCCGTATAATACTGATCAGTAAAATACGGCAAATAGGAGCAGGGGCATAGAGAATAATTGTGCCGTATTTTTTGCGAGTTTTACGGACGTAGATTCTGCGCTCTTACGTCCGTAAAACTCGCAAGTGTGACGCCGGCCTAACAGACAATTGCCTAGGTGGGAAAACACGATTTTAAACACCTTTAAATTAGATGAGAGTCTCCGAATTAAATCGTTATTCCCCAAATCACAATATGGTCTTCTAATAAAGTACATACAGTGATGGCCGAAAGTGTTTCACCCTTGAAATTGTTCCAGAAAATGAAGTATTTCTCTGAGAAAATTATGGCAATTACACATGTTTATTTCATCTGTGTGTATGGGAAAAAAAAAATAAAGGAAAAAAGGCAAATTGGACATAATTTCACACAAAACCCCAAAAATGGGTTTGACAGAATTGTTGGCACCTTTCCAACATTATGGGTAAAGAACTTTGTCTCAAGCATGTGAGGCTCCTTTACACTCACCTGTGGCCGGTAACAGGTGTGGGCAATATGAAAATCACACCTAAAACAAGATAACAAAGAGAGAAGTTGACTCAATATTTGCATTGTGTGTCTGTGTGTGCCACACTAAGCATGGAAAACAGAAAGAGCAGAAGAACTGCGTTTAGTTAAACCATCATTTATGAACTGTCTAAGGACTTTAGATTATCTACCTATTGCAAAGAAAAATTTATGAAAGGTTGCAATGCAGGATAGTTCGATTGGTGGATAAGCAGCCGCAATCAAGTTCCAAAGAAATTCAAGCTGTTTTGCAGGCTCAGCGCGAACTATCAGTCGACATTTGAATTAAATTAAACACTATGGCAGGAGACCCAGGAGGACCCCTCTGCATACACAGAGATACATAAAAAAGCTAGACTGCAGTTTGTCAAAATGTACATAAGCCAAAATCCTCCTGGGAAAGCATCTTGTGAACAGATGAGACTAAGATAAAGCTTTTTGGTAAAGCACATCATTCTACTGTTTCCTGGAAACAGAAAGAAGCCTTCAAAGAAAAGAACACAGTACTTACAAAGAAATATAGCGGAGGTTCAAAGATGTTATGTGGTTGTTTTGCTGCCTGTGGCACTGGCTGCCTTGACTGTGTACAAGGCATCATGAAATCTGAAGATTTCCAAAGGATTTTGGTTTGCAATGTAGTGCCCAGTGTCAGAAAGCTGTGTTTGCGTCCTAGGTCAAGGACCTTTCAACAGGACAGTGACCCCAAACATACTTCAATAAGCACCCAGAAATGTGGGGAGAAGACACTCTTCAAATATGAGAGTTTTGGGGCAGTTTGCAAAAGAAAAGCTGTCCAAAGTCCAGTTGAGAGGTGTAGGAAGCTTGTTGATGGTTATAGGAAGCGATTGAAAACAGTTATTTATTCCAAAGGGTATGTAACCAAATATTAAGTTGAGGGTGCCAACAATTTTGTCTGGTCCATTTTTTAGGGTTTTATGAAAAATTACGTCTAATTTACTTTTTTTTCTCTATTTCTTTGGGTTGTTCCAATACACACAAAGGAAATAAACATATGTATAACGAAACATGTGTAATTGCAATAATTTTCTGAGAGAAATACTTAATCTTCTGGAACAATTTCAAGGGTGCCAACACCTTTGTACATGACTGTATATAGTTATTCATATACAGTGGTCAGCATTGCAACCTTGCAGTGCTGGTCCTGGTTTCAAATCCAACCAAGGACAACATCTGTAAGAAGTTTGTATGTTCTCTGGTTGTTTAAGTGGGTTTTCTTCAGATACTACGCTTTCCTCCCACAATCCAAAGACATACTGAAAGGGAATTCAGATTGTGAGCTCCAATGGGGACAGTGCCGATAATGGCTGTAAAGCGCTGTGTAATTACGCTACATACAGTGGGGGAAATAAGTATTTCATCCCTTGCTGATTTTGTAAGCTTTCCCACTGACAAAGACATGAACAGTCTATGATTTTAAGGGTAGGTTTATTTTAACATTGAGAGATAGAATATCAAATATAAAATCCAGAAAATCACATTGTATAAATTCTATAAATGTATTTGCATTTTGCAGTGAGAAAAAAGTATTTGGTCCCTCTGGCAAACAAGACTTAATAGTTGGTGGCAAAACCCTTGCTGGAAAGCACAGCAGACGTTTCTTGTAGTTGATGATGAGGATTGGGCACATGTCAGGAAGAATTTTGGTCCACTCCTCTTTGCAGATCATCTCTGAATCATTAAGATTTTGAGGCTGTCGCTTGGCAACTCGGAGCTTCAACTCCCTCCATAGGTTTTCTATGGGATTAAGGTCTGGGGACTGGCTAGGCCACTCTATGACCTTAATGTGCTTCATTTTGAGCCACTCCTTTGTTGCCTTGGCTGTATGCTTTGGGTCATTGTCTTGCTGGAAGACCCAGCCACAACCCATTTTTAATGTCTTGGAGGAGGAAAGGAGTTTGTCATTCAGGATTTTATGGTACATGGCTCCGTCCATTCTCCCATTGATGCTGTGAAGTAGTCCTGTGCCCTTAGCAGAGAAACACCCACAAAACATAATGTTTCCACCTCCATGCTTGACAGTGGGGATGGTGTTCTTTGGGTCATAGGCTGCATTTTTCTTCCTCCAAACACGGCGAGTTGAGTTAATGCCAAAGAGCTAAATTTTTATCTCATCTGACCAGAGCACCTTCTCCCAATTACTCACATAATCATCCAGGTGTTCATTGGCAAACTTCAGACAGGCCTGCACATGTGCCTTCTTGAGCAGGGGGACCTTGCGGGCACTGCAGGATTTTAAACCTTTATGGCGTAATGTGTTACCAATGGTTTTCTTGGTGACTGTGGTCCCAGTTGCCTTGAAATCATTAACAAATTCCCCCATGTAGTTTTAGGCAGATCTCTCACCTTACTCATGATCAAGGATACTCCACGAGGTGAGATTTTGCATGGTGCCCCAGATCGATGTCAATTAGCAGTCATTTTGTATTTCTTCCATTTTCTTACGATTGCACCAACAGTTGTCTCCTTCTCACCCAGCATCTTACATATGGTTTTGTAGCCCATTCCAGCTTTGTGCAGGTCTATGATCTTGTCCCTGACATCCTTAGAAAGCTCTTTGGTCTTGCCCATGTTGTACAGGTTAGAGTCTGACTGATTAATTGAGTCTGTGGACAGGAGTCTTTTATAAAGGTGACTATGTAAGACAGCTGTCTTTAATGCAGCTAACGAGTTGATTAAGAGTGTCTAACGGTCTGTAGGAGCCAGAACTCTTAATGGTTGGTAGGGGATCAAATACTTATTTCTCACTGCAAAATGCAAATATATTTATATAATTTATAGAATGTGATTTTCTGGATTTTATTCTTGATATTCTATCTCTCAATGTAAAATTAACCTACATAATTATAGACTGTTCATGTCTTTGTCAGTTGGCAAACTTACGAAATCAGCAAGGGATCAAATACTTATTTCCCCCACTGTAAGTGAGGAAAATAAATAGATAAATAAATACAATATGGCTCTGAATCATCATTTGAATTTTTTTAAGTCACTTTCCTTTTTTGTGTTATGGTATTAGTCGCTAGTTGTTTTTGGTGCCAAATTCATCGAAATCGTGGGCACAATTCATGCATTTGTTGGAAAGTAAAAAAAATGGGCTTTGTTCTTATCTTGAACTATGTTTGTGCCAAAAGTTGCAAAAATGGCATTGGCGTCCTTGAAAACAGAGGAGTGACTGGAGTTAAATTGCACCAAATTTTGTAACATTTTAAAAAGATGAGTCAGGCTAAAATATCTGGAATTACTAGACTCCGCCCACAAAGATGAAAACAAACAGGTGAGCACCTATAATAATCTTTATTTTTAATAATAATCTTTATTTTTATATAGCGCTAACATATTCCGCAGCGCTGTACAGTTTGCACACATTATCATCACTGTCCCCGATGGTGCTCACAATCTAAATTCCCTATCAGTATGTCTTTGTAATGTGGGAGGAAACCGGAGTGCCCGGAGGAAACCCACGCAAACACGGAGAGAACATACAAACTCTTTGCAGATGTTGTCCTTGGTGGGGTTTGAACCCAGGACTCCAGCGCTGCAAGGCTGCTGTGCTAACCACTGCGCCACCGTGCCGCCCGAAATTAACCCATTACTTGCCAAATTAAAATTTTGACAAGTACGGATTTTTCAGAAAAGGGCGTCCCAATATTCAATTAAAAATCACAATGACATGATTTCCTATTTTGAAAACATTCATTTTACAAACACAACACAAAAAATTGGACCTAATTATAAAAATTATAAAATCTTAGATGCTAGAAGCTCAAGATTAGGCATCCCAAAAAAAAAGGATATTGGTAGATAATGGGTTAATGAATTGGTTAAAAATAAAAAAGTGAAAAAAAAAAGATAAAAAACAGGTGCACAGACAATGACGAATCAAGGCCAGACTATTGTAACTCTCTACTAATCGGTCTCCCTCTTACCAAACTCTCCCCGCTCCAATCTGTCCTGAATGCTGCTGCCAGGATCATATTCCTCACCAACCGTTACACCGATGCCTCTACCCTGTGCCAGTCATTACACTGGCTACCCATCCACTCCAGAATCCAGTACAAAACTACTACCCTCATCCACAAAGCACTCCATGGCTCAGCACCACCCTACATCTCCTCTCTGGTCTCAGTCTACCACCCTACCCGTGCCCTCCGCTCCGCTGATGACCTCAGGTTAGCATCCTCAATAATCAGAACCTCCCACTCCCGTCTCCAAGACTTTACACGTGCTGCGCCGATTCTTTGGAATGCACTACCTAGGATAATACGATTAATCCCCAATCCCCACAATTTTAAGCGTGCCCTAAAAACTCATTTGTTCAGACTGGCCTACCGCCTCAATGCATTAACCTAACGATCCCTGTGTGGCCTATATTAAAAAAAAAAAAAAAAAAAAAAATTAATTAACTGGTTCATGCAGCTTTACATGAACACCCAAGCCTTACACTATGGCTGGTCCGAATAACTATAGCAATTGTTACCATCCACCTCTCGTGTCTCCCCTTTTCCTCATAGTTTGTAAGCTTACGAGCAGGGCCCTCACTCCTCTTGGTATCTGTTTTGAACTGTATTTCTGTTATGCTGTAATGTCTATTGTATGTACAAGTCCCCTCTATAATTTGTAAAGCGCTGCGGAATATGTTGGCGCTATATAAATAAAAATTATTATTATTATTATTATAAGGCCAATGTGTCAGCACGCTTTGGTTACTGAACATATGAATTTCACTTTTGCTGAAATGGTAAAAATGTAAGTTACTTAGGGTGTTTTGATCAAAGAGGCAAAGGTCATCCATCCATGTCAAGATGTACCTACTGTAATTATGGATGGACCCTATCACTAATGTCCTCCCTTTCCACGTGCCAAGCCAGGCATCATCTGAATGGGGAAGTTAAAGGAAACCAGGCACACAGCTTACAATTAATTCCCTGTCAGGGAAAGATATGTATGTAAGGGTGCTGAGTAGTGATGAGCGAGTATGCTCGTTACTCAAGTTTCTCTGAGCATATTCGGGTGGACTCCGAGTATTTTGGCATGCTCGGAGATTTAGTTTTTGTCGACGCAGCTACATAATTTGTGACTGCTAAACAGCTTGAATGCATGTGGGGATTGCCTGTTTGGTAGGCAATCCCCTCCTGTCCTAATCAAGTGCACCACCACATTATGGGTGTCAGGTCCGAGCATTCCTACATGAACAGTTTCCTGGAAAGCAGATTGGTCATCGTGGGCCAGTTGAATGGCCACCAAGGTCTCCCGATCTGACCCCCTTAGACTTTTATCTTTGGGGTCATCTGAAGGCAATTGTCTATGCTGTGAAGATACGAGATGTGCAGCATCTGAAACAATGGATACTGGAAGCCTGTGCTAGCATTTGTTCTGCGGTGTTGCTATCAGTGTGTCAAGAGTGGGAGAAGAGGGTTACATTGACAATCCAACACAATGGGCAGCACTTTGAAAACATTTTATAAGTGGTCACAAACTTGTAAATAACTCATGAAAGAATAAAGTTGAGTTAAAACCAAGCACACCATTGTATTTCTTGTGAAATTCTCAATAGGTTTGATGTGTCACATAACCCTCTTCCCATTGGAAAAAATAACTTTGGATCCAAAATGGCCGACTTCAAAATGGCCGCCATGGTCACCACCCATCTTGAAAAGTTTTCCCCCTCTCATATACTAATGTGCCACAAACAGGAAGTTGATATCGCCAACCATTCCCATTTTATTTAGGTGGATCTATATAAATAGCCCACCCTGTACTTAATTAGGACACAAGTGTGCTCGGATAACACCTTATCCAAGCATGCTTGCTTTTCACTAGTTAGCACAAATCACCCACTGAAGGCTCCATTTACCCTGGAACATAGAAAGGTGAAATACTTGAGATACGACCATACTGATTGGCTAGACCTTGTTGTGGTGGGATTACCTTTATGATTTTTTTATCAAAACACTTTCAACAAAGTGCCCTATGTTATTTATATGTACTATTACTATTTGTTTTATTACTACGGGGTTTTTGCTCATTGTTTTTTTTAACAATATTTTTTATTAATTTTTAACATCTATAATTATACAATAGGGCAGCACGATGGCTCAGTGGTTGGCACCAGGGACAACATCTGCAAGGGGTTTGTATATTCTCCCCGTGATTTTGTGGGTTTCCTCCGGGTTCTCCGGTTTCCTCCCACTTTCGAAAGACATACTGATACCCAATTTAGATTGTGAGCCCCATCGGGGACAGTGATGATAATGTGTGCAAAAACTGTAAAGCGCTGCGGAATAAGTTGGCGCTATATATAATAAAGAGATTATACAATAAAATTATATACACTTAGTTTACAAACTCTCAAATTTAGTTTCCTTTTTTCCATTTTCAAAATAAAAGGATCACAAGCAGGGTAATTGAAAAAAAAAGAAAAAAAAAACAACATATAATTCCCCAACTACCCTCCCTCTGATACACTATTTCTATTTCCGGGGTTCACTTCTATCCTATCATTATCTTGACCAAAGTAAGCCTCGAATGTTGCACTTAATCATTTAGGGTATGTGCACACGCTGCGGAACGGTGTGTGGATTTTTCCGTACTGTTTTTGGTAAATCCGCAGGTAAACCGAACTGCGGATTTACCACGGAATTACCACAGATTTACCACGTTTTTGTGCGGATTCCACCTGTGGTTTTACACCCGCAGATTCCTATTGAGGAGCAGGTGTAAACCACTGCGGAATCCGCACAAAGAATTATAAACTGCTGCGTTTCCGCACATTTTTTTCCACAGCATGTGGATTTTGTTTTCCATAGGTTTACATGGTACTGTACACCTCATGGAAAACTGCTGCAGATCTGCAGCATCAAATCCGCTGCGGATCCGCAGCCAAATCCACAGCGTGTGCACATAGCCTTAGTCTCTATACAATGTTCTGTTAGCACTAAAAAGCAAAGCCACAAAAAGAGGACTAAAAATCCTCCAAAAATTAAAAAAAAAACACAGCAGAAAAAATGTCACCAATGTTTACGTGCCCAGGTCTCCAAACAAATGCACTATCAGGATGTAGTGGACCCATGTAGTTAAGATGGCCGCAACACAGGTGCAGAAATACCTATGAGACAACCACTCATGGCCTACCAATCCATGGAGGGGGTGGCCGCTTGGCATATTAATGCACAATAGAGGCTTGTATGCGGCACTGTTCACATATAGGTGATGCACAGCATCCAGGTTAGCAACCTATTAGTGACGTCCATACTATTCAATCAGACGAGCTGCCCAGTGCTATCCAAACGCATCCCATGTGAACAGACACCACAGTTTACAGACGAAATGGGCCCGGCTGTACCCTGAAAAATAAAGTGCAGAAAATACACATAAAAATATGTGAGTTATTAGTCGATATTTTGGCCAAGATATGCAAACTCGCAACCCGCAACAAGGGTCCTCATTCTTAAGAGTCCTAACACTAAAAAGCAAAGCCTCAAAAAGAGGACTAAAAATCCTCCAAAAATATAAAAATACACAGCAGAAAAAAGGCAGCAATGTTTACCTGCCCAAGTGCCCAGGTCTCCAAACTTCACTCAAAAGTTCTTCCGTACTACCTTCCACCCTACTAGGATTTTTTCCCTAATTTCCTCTCCCTCTATTTGCCTGTCCCATCACCTAAATACTTATACTGTTTCTAGTTCCCCCAGAATTTCTTTGAAACCTCTGTATAACGTAGATATACTATGTTTGCCTGTTCAGTCCAATAATAGAGTATCTATTTAGTTTCTTTTCGTTGTTTTTATCCTAAGTTTTGCCTGTTAATGGCCACAGTGTGAATGTGCACCTACACATTGCACTTATACCAACCATTTTGCTGCACCATTTCTTCGGTTTCTTTTTACTCTCTACATATAGGGTGTGCCCCCCTTTTTAGGTCTGTGTATGTTGTCTATATAGCTCTCCAAGGGCAGGTGAAAAACAGTCAGACCTGTGTCCTGCACTGCCTCCATCTACTAAGGCCTTCTGGTACATAGAGAGGTAAAGTACTAGAGATAGGACTGTCCCGATTGAGTACACCTTGTCATGGTGGGATTGCTTTCACTCTTTTTTTTATCACAATAGTGCGTCAAGTGTTTGGGTTCAAACCCTTGAGCCTGTGCTTTGTGCTTAGCATCTCTATCCGTTGAAGCACAGCAGATACCCCATTTCTTCAGGTGTTTATTGTCTGTTATCCTTACTTTAGTCTTTTTAGGTTAACAGGTGTTTTCATTTATTCATTTTTCTGCCCAATCATCTTTTGGGTGTGGCTATATATATTTTCCCCCTGCTGGTATTTCTTGGCTGGTGATAGTCTCTTTTGGATGTCCACCATATTGCCGAAGTGTAAGCTAGTCACGGAAGGACTAGCAGCTAGGGTTTATCACTTTGCCATTTGTTATTTACAATGCACCTATCTTCTGTTCCATTGTAGGAAGTAGGCTGCACATTTTCTTAAAGCATGAACTTATGAACTTAATCCCTTATTTTGTAATTAATGGTTTGTTTTACTCACTTGTGAATCTCCTTCTTTTTCAGCACACTTTCCGTTCTGTAGGTAATTTACACTCTGCTTTGCCCTCCGTTTTTTAGGAGGAATGGGAAGTGCTTGACCGCCTTTCAGACAGCATGGTATGAGTTGCCATTGTCTTGTCTGTGGTTAGGGCTATCTCACTGATGCAGGAACCACTCAGGACTGCAGGGTCAGGATCTATAGTCTGTACAGGAATCGGCAGGTGCAGCTGCAGATTTTTTGTGTGCTACCTATTTTTCTCCAGTGAGTTGTTCAATCATAACATTTTCACCAGCCCACTCCATTTTCTGTGTGCTGAGAAGCCTTCATGGATGCTTTGCTGGGGACATTCTGAATGCTCAATTGCGGTCCTTGTCTTTGGAGGTGGAAGACATCAAGCATCCATAACAGCATGCGTTATCTGCCATTACTCAGGTACTTCTCTATCCAAAATAATCTTCTGAGCATAAGGTAAATTTATCGGATTATTTCTACGGGGACCAAAGTAAGTTTTGCATCTTTCTTTCTTAATGCAAGTTGTATTTTTGTCTCCATCCTGCATCATCCAGAGGAGAGAGTCAACGCGTCGGTATTGTTCTGTTATTGCTTCGTGTAGATGCTCAGGTTGGGGCATTTTTTTTGCCTGAAGATTCGCCACTATTTTCCTCAGTTGATGATCTTTTCACTGCATTGGGGCTCAGTTATAACAACCCTGATAAATTTTCTGTTGCTGAATCAGTGATCCACAGGTGGGTTCAGGGAAATCGTAAAGTGGAAGACTACTGCTCTCAATTTAGACACTGGGCAATGGGGACCTCTCGAATGACCCAGCTCCCCGCAGTCAATTCTTCCACGGTCTTTCTAGCCAGATACGAGATATCATGGTTTACAGTCCCTCCCCAATGTACCTGGATGAGTCCATGTCATTGGCAGTGCATTTGGACAGACATCTTAGGGATAAGAACACATTTGAGGGTGTTTCCATGACTTCTCCCTCTCATCCTATTGAGGCAGGAGAACCAATGCAAATTGGGGCCTGCAGAGAATCAAAGGAGGGAGTTGAAGTTAGAATACCTGCTCATTTCAGTCTATACTGTGGTCGAACGGCTCATGCAATGATTCAGTGTTTCAGATAAAATAATGAATTTCTGAAAGAGAATGAAAAAGAATCATTTATATGTAAGGACACTGATTCTAAAGTTTTGAAGTTATATCTCATGCATACTACTGGTTGTTTTTTGCAAGTGTCTTTAGTTACCAAATCCGGAGTTATATTTACCTCTGCATTTGTTGACTCAGGTATCACCTTAGATCTCATTGGGAGTGATTTTGCTATCGAGTGAAGGTTCACAGTTTCAACTTTCGGTCATCCTATTCAAGTATCCGCAATTGATAATTCTCCCCTTATCCAAAGTCATGTTACTTCTAAGGCCGGAGTCACACTAGCGTATAATACAGATGAGTGCTATGCGAGAAAACATTGCATAGCACTCGAACCAGTGTTAATCTATGGGGAAGTTCACATCAACGTTTTTTTTCTCGGTCGTATTCTAAGTGCTAGTGAAATCGCAGCATTCTGCGATTTTACGCGTATATCGACCGAGTCTCGCTAATGCAAGTCTAAGGGTGCGAGAAAAAATGGGACACCACACGCACCATTGGTGTGACTTGCGAGAAATATGCACACATTTTCCTAATTTCAGCCCATTGAAGCATTAAATTCATTGGGGAAAAGCAATGAGAAAGGTAAAGCCATACGCATGTCATACGGATACATAGATGGAAGGAAATTGCATCATTGCATTGCAAACGGATTACACACGGATGATCATACAGAGAACATTTGTGTGACTTTCGGCTGAGAAAATCGGACCGATTTTTCATACGTTAAGTGTGACGCCGGCCTAAGGCTGAGAACGTGTGTATGAGAGCGTGTTACACACATAATCTGTTTTGTTTATGGTGTTTTCTTCATTACCAGATAAAGTTGTGTTGCGTATGCCCTGGTTGGAGAAACCCAGCCCTACCAAGAACTGGGAGACTCATGTGATTATGTTTTGAGGGAATTTTTGTTTTTCCAGTTGTTTATCTAAAATCCTTGGCATCTATGCAATCTGTTCTTCAAGATTCTATTCAGGATTCTGAATGTGAAGTTCTTCCCCCGCATAAGTCACATGATTGTGCTACATATCTCCTTGGTACTAAGAATGCTAAGACTGATGCTTTATCACGTAGTTTCGAGGGACGAAAATCCATTCTAAATTCTTAGTGAAGTGGTGGTGATGGGTGTTCTGGGGATTGATCTCAGCCAGTGCACAGGAGGGCTTGCCACTTGGCAAGCTTTTTGTGCCATCCTTGCTTTGCGCTAATCTTCTTAATGAAGTGCATGACTCTGTGTTTGCTGGACATCCTGTTTGTTCTGCCAATTGGAGAGATGTTTCCAGGTTCTCTTGGTGGCAGAGTACTCAAAAGGATGTTGATGAGTATGTCCGTAAGTGCAAAGTTTGTGCCAGGTCTAAAGCCACTCACCAGGCCCCAACAGGGTTTATTTTGCCTAACGAGTCTCCGTCTCAATCTTGGACTCCTTTGTCCAATGATTTTGTCACAGATTTCCCTAATTCTGGTGGTAATACTGTAGTATGGGTAGTGGTGGACTATTTCAGCAAGGTGATTCACTTGGTTCCTCTACTAAAATTGCTTATGGCTAATTGCTTAGCTACATTGTCCCAGTTGCCAGTGACTAGTCTGTGGTTATGGCTATCTCAGCTCTCGTAGGAAACTCTAGGGACTGCGGGGTCAGGATCTATAGTCTATATAGGGTCAGTTGACGTTTTTTAGTGTGTTACCTATTTTTCAAGAGCGAGTTGCTACACAATCATATCATAGTATCAACCAAGTACCCTATGTTATTTACATGTACTATTACTATTTACTTACTGCAGGGTATTTGCTCAATGTTTTTATATTAGATTTTGTCTATTTAACCTCCTGTTGCCATTGGATCTGTCCTGCTATAGTTTAACTGCTCCTGGATGAGCATGAAAAATGAGTGCAGTCTCCACCACTAAACCACTGACATAGAGTGTATTCTACGTTAAGAATTTTATTTTTCAAGTCTTCTAGTCCTGCACTCCACTCTGCTCTGCATGCAAAATGGCCCTTTTCAGAGTTGACACAAACTGAGCTATATTTGCTGTCAGCTTCTGAAAGATCAGTTGTGTGAAATTGCAAATGCCACTCTGTTGATGCATATGGCAGAAGATAATCCTCTGACATATGCATCTATAGAAAGGCATGTGTGTATCACTAATCTGCCAGAGGAAGCCATCAATCAGTTCAGCCCTATTTGTGTAAAGGAATAGGGGGTTTGTGAAGTTGAAGGTGAAGCCTGAATAAGTAAAAATCGCCATCTAACGGCCAGAGATTGTAAGAACAGGAACAAAAAGAGAGCAAGCAGGAACTACAATGCGAATTATAAGTTTCATAGAGGGAATAGATAAGAAGACACCAGGTTATGTGATAGCTGTGTCACAGTTGGGAAAAATAAAAAACCCCTGAAGCCAGGGCAAAGGATGAGTCATAACCTGGGTCTGTGTCAGGACAGATATGCAGTGCATGCAGTGAAGTTCTTCTTTAAGGCAAATGAACAATACAGTGAACGGTTAAAGGGATGCAGACAATCGAGTGAGCTATTGATTCAGAAGACACGGGAATTGAAACCCGGAGACCTAGGATCCGATGCAGAGAGGACCTGGGCTGAGCTTTAGGGAATGGAGGCAGCGGGAATGACACGTTGGTGAAGTGACTCGTCAGTATACTACAGCAATAGACTTGCGGCCCAATGGAGAAATAGAGCAGACTCCCGTTGAGGTCTGTTACAGTGACTACCATAACACACTTACTGTAGTGTTTAGGTGGCGACTACCACACGGACTTTGACATACCATGGGACTAAGGTACCAGTAGAAATATCGATTGCAATACTAGCTTACTTTGTGATTCAAAACTGTGGTGTGAAACAAAGGTACTGTTTATGTACCCCCCAGTATTGCGACCTAGTTTAACGTTTCTGGTAAATCACTAAACCTTTAGGCTATATGCACACGTCAGGATTATTTGCAGAAATTTCCTGAACAAAACTGGACTTTTTCCGCAGGAAATCAGCATGCATTTTTCTTGCGTTTTTTGTGCATTTTTAGCTGTATTTTTTGCGTTTTTCCGAAGCTTCCCATTGCATTAAATAGCGTGAAAACCGCGAAAAATCCGCTAAATTAAGGAACACGCTGCGGTTTTTTTTCCGCGATGCGTTTAATTCACTGAAAAAAAGCAACATATACACTAAAATTGCGGATTGCATTCTATTAATAGGATACTTAATTGATGCGGGTTTTTTTCGGTTTTATCGCGCTTTTATAGCGAAAAAACTTGGTCACTTGATCACTTGGTTCCAGTCACCACTGAATCTTCATCTTCTGTGCCATTGCATCTGCGTACCTGTTTATACTTGGGGCGTTCCTATTTTGGATTTGTACCTGCTATCATTCACTGACTTCACTTTATATTTATTTACAATTCATGCAATTATATGTATTATATATGAACTATTTTGAATGTGAATGGTGGCTTGTATTTATAAGTGTCCTATGAATATATAGCACTTGCTTTTTACTTTTTAACATATGTTCTTGGGAATAAAATGAGGGACTGTGCAGAAAAGGGGAAATAATATGAGGGTCTGTGCTGGGGGGAGAGAATAAAATGAAGAGCTGTGTAGATAAGGGGAGTAAACAGAGGGGTTGTGCAGATGGGAGTGAATGAACAGAGGGGCTGCACAGATGGGGGAATAAAAGGGTTATACAGATAAGGTTGTGAAGATGGGGGTGAATAAACAGAGGTGCTGTGTAGATGGGGAGGAATAAACTGAAAGGCTGTGCGGATGGGGCAATAAGCTGAGGTGCTGTGCAGATGGTGGAATAAACAGAGAGGCTGTGCAGATGGGGGAATAAATTGAGGGGCTGTGCAGATGGGGGTGAATAAATTGACAGGCTGTGCAGATGAGGGAATAATCTGAGGGGCTGTGCAGAGGGGGGATAAACAGAGGGGCTGTGCAGATGGGGAGGAATAAACTGACGGGCTGTGCGGATGGGGGAATAAGCTGACTGGCTGTGCAGATGGTGGAATAAACAGAGGGGCTGTGCAGATGGGGGAATAAACTGAGGGGCTGTGCAGATGGGGTTGAATAAACTGACAGGCTGTGCAGATGAGGGAATAATCTGAGGGGCTGTGCTGAGGGGGATAAACAGAGGGGCTGTTCAGATGGGTGAATAAACAGGGCCTGTGCTGATGGAGGAATAAACTGACAGGCTGTGCAGATGGGGGAACAAGCTGAGGTGCTGTGCAGAGGGGGATAAACGGGCTGTGCGGATGAGGGTGAATAAACAGAGGGGCTGTTCAGATGCGGGCGCATTAAACTGATGGGCTGGTCAGATGGGGGAATAAACTGATGGGCTGTGCAGATGGGGAAAAAGCTGAGGGGCTGTGCAGATGGGGATAAACAGAGGGTCTGTGCAGATGAGGGAATAAACAGAGGCTGTGCAGATGGAGTGAATAAACTAGTGGGCTATGCTGATGGGGATGATTAAACTGACAGGCTAATCAGATGGGGGAATAAGCTGAGTGGCTGTGCAGAGGGGGATAGAGGGGCTGTATAGATGTGGGAATAAACAGGGGCTGTGCAAATGGGGTCAATAAACAGGGTCTGTGCAGATGGGGTGAATAAACAGAGGGGCTGTGCAGATGGGGGATTAAACTGATGGGCTGCGCAGATGGGGGAATAAGCTAAGTGGATGTGCAGAGAAGGAGGTAAAATTATGGCCTGTGCAGATGGCGGAATAAAATGAGGGGCTGTGCAGATGGGGGGAATAAACTGAGGGTCTGTGCAGATGGGGGTATAAAATGAGGAGCTGTGCACATGGAGAATAAACTTGAGGGGCTGTACAGAGGAAGGAAATAAAATGAGGGGTTGTGCAGGGTGGCATGAAATGAGAAACTGTTCAGGGGCCATGAAATGAAAGGGCTGTGAATGGGGGGCAGCAGAGTATATGAGGAGCTGTGGTAACCATACTGTATATGGGGCTGTAGAGGTCATTTAACTGGGGGCTGTGGTGGCCATACTGGATAGGGGCCTGTGGTAAATGTCATACTGTTTTGGGAGTTGCTGTGGGCCATAATACGGTATGGGGTATTGTGGGGACCATCATAGTATACATAGGGTCTGTGGTGGACATCATACTATACATGGGGATTGTGGTGGCTATCCTACCATATGGATGGCTGTGGTGACCATCATACTGTGTAGGTGGACAGTGAGGAGTGGTTACAGTTTGAAGAGAGCAGTGTGGTGGGCAGTATGAGGGCATATTGTGAAAAGGGGCACAGAATGGGCATGGAGTGGAGACAGTGTGGAGATATAAAAACTGTAATGTAAAATTAGAATGGGGACCGCCATAGGCTGTGGTTCATAAGGGCGGATAGTGTGGCGGTTATAGCTGGTAATGATAGACAGTGTGAAGGCCATATACCATAGGAGGCTTTTTTAGGGTCAGAGTATAGACAGGTATTTTTATGCAGAGGGCATTTTAATGACACTTTATTTTTTTAGGGCACTGTGTCGGGATGTGCACAAAAGATCGGAGTAGAGGGAGGTCTGCAGAGAACAGCTGTGGATGTGAAAAGTCATCATGGCACCTAGATAAGATGGAAATGAAAAGAAAGAGACGATTCCAGAGAAGATGTAATCTATAAGGTACGTAGATGTAAATTTTTATGTACTGACTAATTCTCATCAGTACTGTGGTTCCTGTATGGTCAGCAGTCTGATTATTGCTGTTAATAACAACTCCCAGTATCTCTTTAACATTCTTAAGGACATAATAGGAGTTGTAGATTCATGCGAAACAATTGTTTATGGGACTGACTTGATATTACAATTGATTGTTGTACTAAGCTTGATTCTTGCATTCAAGTAGTCTTGGTTCTGGTCATGTATTTATGTACTTATGGTGGTTTTGGTGATGTATTCATGTACTGATGGAGGTTCTGGTGATGTATTAATTTACTGATGGTGGTTCTGGTGACAAAGTCAAGTACCGACGGTGGGTCTGTTGATGTATTCATGTACTTATGGTGGATCTAGTGATGTATTAATGTACTAATTGTGGTTCTGGTGACATATTCATGTACTGATGGTTTTTCTAGTGACGTATTCATGGACTGATGGTGGTTCTTGGTATGTACAGTTAGGTCCATATATATTTGGACAGAGACAACATTTTTCTAATTTTGGTTATAGACATTACCACAATGAATTTTAAACAAAACAATTCAGATGCAGTTGAAGTTCAGACGTTCAGCTTTCATTTGAGGGTATCCACATTAAAATTGGATGAAGGGTTTAGGAGTATCAGCTCCTTAACACGTGCCATCCTGTTTTTAAAGGGACCAAAAGTAATTGGACAATTGACTCCAAGGCTATTTCATGGACACGTGTGGGCAATCCCTTCGTTATTTCATTCTCAATTAAGCAGATAAAAGGTTTGGAGTTGATTTGAGGTGTAGTGCTTGCATTTGGAAGGTTTTGCTGTGAAGAAAACATGAGGTCAAAGGAGCTCTCCATGCAGGTGAAACAAGCCATCCTTAAGCTGCGAAAACAGAAAAAACCCATCCAAGAAATTGCTACAATGTTAGGAATGGCAAAATCTACAGTTTGATACATCCTGAGAAAGAAAGAAAGCACTGGGGAACTCATCAATGCAAAAAGACCTGGGCGCCCACGGAAGGCAACAGTGGTGGATGATCGCAGAATAATCTCCATGGTGAAGAGAAACCCCTTCACAACAGCCAACCAAGTGAACAACACTCTCCAGGAGGTCGGCGTATCAATATCCAAATCTACCATAAAGAGAAGACTGCATGAAAGTAAATACAGAGGGTTCACTGCACGGTGCAAGCCACTCATAAGCATCAAGAATAAAAAGGCTAGACTGGACTTTGCTAAAAAACATCTAAAAAAGCCAGCACAGTTCTGGAAGAACATTCTTTGGACAGATGAAACCAAGATCAACCTCTACCAGAATGATGGAAAGAGAAAAGTATGGTGAAGGCGTGGTACAGCTCATGATCCAAAGCATACCACATCATCTGTAAAACACGGTGGAGGCAGTGTGATGGCTTGGGCATGCATGGCTGCCAGTGGCACTGGGTCACTAGTGTTTATTGATGGCGTGACACAGGACAGAAGCAGCCAAATGAATTATGAGGTATTCAGAGACATACTGTGTGCTCAGATCCAGCCAAATGCAGCCAAACTGATTGGTCGTCGTTTCATACTACAGTTGGACAATAACCCAAAACATAAAGCCAAAGCAACCCAGGAGTTTATTAAAGCAAAGAAGTGCAATATTCTTGATTGGCCAAGTCAGTCACCTGATCTCCACCCAATTGAGCATGCATTTCACTTGTTAAAGACTAAACTTCAGACAGAAAGGCCCACAAACAAACAGCAACTAAAAACCACCGCAGTGAAGGCCTGGCAGAGCATCAAAAAGGAGGAAACACAGCGTCTGGTGATGTCCTTGTGTTCAAGATTTCAGGCAGTCATTGCCAACAAAGGGTTTTCAACCAAGTACTAGAAATGAACATTTTATTTAAAATTATTGAATCTGTCCAATTACTTTTGGTCCCTTTAAAAACAGGGTGGCACATGTTAAGGAGCTGAAACTCCTAAACCCTTCATTCAATTTTAATGTGGATACCCTCAAATTAAAGCTGAAAGTCTGAACTTCAACTGCATCTGAATTGTTTTGTTTAAAATTCATTGTGGTGATGTCTATAACCAAAATTAGAAAAATGTTGTCTCTGTCCAAATATATATGGACCTAACTGTATTTACTTACCGTATATACTCGAGTATAAGCCGAGATTTTCAGCCCAAAAAATGGGCTGAAAGTGCCCCTCTCGGCTTATACTCGAGTCATGGTCGGCGGGTGAGGGGGAGCGACGACTGTCAAATACTCACCTGCTCCTGATGCGGTCCCTGCATGTCCCACGGTCTTCGGGCGCGGCAGCTTCTTCCCCTGTTCAGCGGTCACTGGTACCGCTCATTAAAGTAATGAATATGGACTCCACTCCCATAGGGGTGCAGCCGCATATTCATTACTGTAATGAGAGGTAGCATGTGACCGCTCACTACAGGAAGAAACCGCCGCACACGGAGACCGTGGGACATGCAGGGATCGCGTCAGGAGTGACGGGAGCAGGTGAGTATTTCATATTCACCTTTCTGCGTTCAACCGATGCTCCGTCTTCCGCATCCTCAGCAGTGACTGTTCAGGTCAGAGGGCGCGATGATGTATTAGTGTGCGCGACGCCCTCTGCCTGAACAGTTACTGCGGAGAGACGGGACGCTGAGGAGTTGCGAGCAGCGACAAGAGGTGAGTATGTCATTTTTTTTAGTGCAGAAGCAGCATTACATGTGGCACAATGTTATATGGAGCATCTATGGGGCCATAATGAACTGCATGAAGCATTATATGGGGCATCTATGGGGCCATAAAGAACTGCTTGGAGCATTATATGGGGCATCTATGGGACCATAAAGAACTGCATGGAGCATTATATGGGGCATCTATGGGGCCATAAAGAACTGCATGGAGCATTATATGGGGCATCTATGGGGCCATAATGAACTGCAAGGAGCATTATATGGGGCATCTATGGGGCTATAATGAACTGCATAGAGCATTATATGGGGCATCTATGGGGCCATAAAGGACTGCATGGAGCATTATGTGGGGCATCTATGGGGCTATAAAGAACTGCATGGAGCATTATTTGGGGCATCTATGGGGCCATAAAGAACTGCATGGAGCATTATATGGGGCATCTATGGGGCCATAAAGAACTGCATGGAGCATTATATGGAGCATCTATGGGGCCATAAAGAACTGCATGGAGCATTATATGGGGCATCTATTAGGCCATAAAGAACTGCATGGAACATTATATGCGGCATCTATGGGGCCATAAATAACTGCATGGAGCATTATCTGGGGCATCTACGGAGC
The DNA here is from genome assembly GCF_032444005.1 of Ranitomeya imitator. Lineage (NCBI taxonomy): Eukaryota > Metazoa > Chordata > Amphibia > Anura > Dendrobatidae > Ranitomeya > Ranitomeya imitator. The sequence continues at coordinate 613,209,935 of NC_091283.1, read as the reverse complement.
CATAATGAACTGCATGGAGCATTATATGGGGCATCTATGGGGCCATAAAGAACTGCATGGAGCATTATATGGGGCATCTACAGGGCCACAATGAACTGCATGGAGCATTATATGGGGCATCTATGGGGTCATAAAGAACTGCATGGAGCATTATATGGGACATCTATGGGGCCATAAAGAACTGCATGGAGCATTATATGGGGCCATAATGAACTGCATGGAGCATTATATGGGGCATCTATGGGGCCATAATGAACTGCATGGAGCATTATATGGGGCATCTATGGGGCCATAAAGAACTGCATGGAGCATTATATGGGGCATCTATGGGGCCATAAAGAACTGCATGGAGCATTATATGGGGCATCTATGGGGCCATAAAGAACTGCATGGAGCATTATATGGGGCATCTATGGGGCCATAAAGAACTGCATGGAGCATTATATGGGGCATCTATGGGGCCATGATGAACTGCATGGAGCATTATATGGGGTATATTTGTATATGGAGCATCTTATGGGGCCATAAAGAACTGTATGGAGCATTATATGGGGCTCCTGATTCAATATGGATATTCAAAAACACTTAACCTACTGATGTCTCAATAATTTTACTTTTATTGGTATCTATTGTTATTTTTTACATTTACCAGTAGCTGCTGCATTTTCCACCCTAGGCTTATATTCGAGTCAGTAAGATTTCCCAGTTTTTGTTGCAAAATTAGGGGGTCGGCTTATACTCGGGTCGGCTTATACTCGAGTATACGTACTGATGATGTTTACAATTTAAAGAGTAATGGCCTACCTGATAAGGTACTTCTGTACTCTGAAAGCTTGCAAATATAATTTTTTTGGTTAGCCAATAAAGGTATCACTCATATAATACTTTTGCATTTTCTGGGCATAAGAGTATTTATATTGCATTCAGGATAGATTAAACATAGGAGTTTTGTAGAGAGAAGGACCAACTAGTTGTTCCAATCTGACAACCATCCACTGTACTGTCAATTGGTAGTCAGCAGATAGCTGCATTCAGAGTCAAGTAGACGTAGCAATTAATTGTTCAACCAGACCTTAATTAACATAAATTACATCTATATTATTCATATATTGGTGGTGTTCATGCCATCCGACAGTAGGGCTAATATTACCCCTCTAAAGAAATTAAGTGTTGAGCAGCAAGCATGCCTCCTAGTGGTGACGACTTGACTACTAGCATAATAAGTTCACAATACAAGTTACAAAGTAGAAAAGTCTTGATAATTGAGAAAAGATGAAAATATTTCTGAGCAATGGTAGGAATTTTGTAGTTTTATCTGTTTGCACAGAAAAAAGGGATTCTGGAGATGTTTTGTGCAAGTGATTTAAAGGGGTTGATGGGTGAAATAAAATTACCATCTATTCATAAGTTAGGTGATAATTTAGATCTTTCGGGGTCTAACCACTGGGACTTCCGCTGAACAGAGCACTTTCATCTTCCTTAGAGGGGAGCGGCAACAAGAATCCTTGGTCACTGTCCCATTCATTCTCTATGGACCTGCCGGAAGGAGAATGCTGTAGTCTGAAGTCCAATAGATAATAAATGGAGCATTGGTTGGCCATGCCCACTGCTGCTCTATTCTTTTGCAGATAAAAGGATAAAATGTCCACATTAAGGGCTCATACTCACTTGCGAGAAACTCGGATGAGTCTCGCATGTTAATACCCTAAACTGCACCCGGCACTCAGGAGCGGAGCGTGCGGCTGCATGTATTCCTATGCAGCTGCACTCTCCGATCTGAGTGCCGGCAGCAGTGCCGAGTATTAACATGCAAGACTCATCTGAGTTTCTTGCAAGTGAGTATGAGCCTAAGGCTTATCATGTTGCTGTATAAATCGTTCATATGATGTACCAGATCCCAAACTAATCCACTAATATTCAACAGATTCAGTAACAGATAGCGGCACATCCACATTGCTTAACATGTCAAATCTTCTTTATTAGAATTTCATTAAAGGGACATTAAAGCTAAGGAACGTTTGTGGCAGGCAAAGTGCCTCTTGTCATAGTCCCTTACTGATTCTATGTTGAATGTTGTAGATCAAAGTGTCCCGTTCTGCTAATCAGTGTTGTCCCAGTGGTCGAACACCCATCGATCTATAATTTATCACCCTTCTGGAGGAGAGGTGATAACTTCATTTTATTGGGCACATCCTTTATTATAAAAACAAAAATTGTAAGTTAAAGTTAACTCTAAAACAGTGTGTATTCTGCCTAGGAGTTTTGGTAGTAAAACTGATTGAAATGGGAATATCAGATTTATATAGGCAATGTCAGACTGGAGAACATGGGGCCCTTTAGACTAGAGAACATCCTTCTTGGGCCCCATCATCCAGTAACATAAAAGTAAGACAGAACAAAGTCTGCAGAAAACAACCACTGTGTACATTATGATAAAGCGTGTGAAACGAAATATCAGAGATTTGTTTCATTTTTCTTATCACTACTTAGACTACATTGGGTTTGATGGACTATTTTAGACCAACATGGCATCTAGTTAGTTAATAAAATGCTCAGAGGGGGATAGTGTAGGGTAGTGTTTTATTAAATAAAGTATTTTTGTTTACTGTAACACTTTATTAATGAAGGTATCTGACAGACCCCTTTAAATTATTGTTGCTGGGGCATAGTGTCAGCCAGCGTTGTTTTGTTGCCTCAAAAATTGCCCCCCTCCTCACTATTAATTCACTGCCTAATGCTCCCGCAAAATTGGGGTGGAGTTGGTTACCCCCCAAAACAGACCATCCAATGTGATTGTGGAGCGCCCCCAGACGCAGGGCCGCGGGTTACTCGGTACCGGTCCTCTCTGGCTCAGTTCTGGGGTTGTCACGGTGGCTGGACCCGGTCCGTGACCATGCTAAGGGGCGTCCAATGAAAGATGATGAGTAAAGTCGGCTAAGGTTTCGTGACGCCACCTGTGGTATTCGGTCAGGTCGACCGACGCTGCTTGGGGTCCACTGGGGTGATGCGATGGCAGCTAGATGGTATACCTTCCCACAGGTGAAGTATGTCCCCAGGGCTTCCCGGTAGTGTAGGTGGCAATGGTGTGAGGCGCAGTCAATAACGAGGACACAGGGTTGCAGTCTCTTTACCTTTTACTGAAGGCTTCGGGATCCTCAATCCAGAGCATTGTCAACTGAGCTGTCTGAGACCGGCCGGTCCGAAGGCACATCCAGAGTTCCCTTTGCAGGTGGAAATCGTTGCCTACCACTAGCACCTGTGTGTTGTAGTGCTTCCCTGCTGAGCATTCAGGATAGTCCTCACAACTTCTGTTCTCGTTCTTTCTCTTTCTCTCTCTCTCTCCGTCCCCCAAGTTTATCTGGATAGGACGCACCCGTTTGACGGGAAGGCTCGGAGCTATTCTGGGACCCTCTCCACGCTTGCCCGCTATGTCTGCTTAGGTGATGTATGGTAGACATCCAACCTATAATTAACTGTCCTGCGGTATTTGAAGTAAAGCATAAAGTCAGTTACTTCCTCGGTGTTCCGGTCACCGGCTACGCGCCTCAGTAGGAAGTTGCCGTTCTCAGGGCACGTCTCCTACTGGCTCTCCTTTGTGCTTGATCTCGTTTCTCACTGTCCACAATATCCTTCTCTTCTTGTCCTTTCTTAGGATACCGCCGCAAGGTAGTGCAGGTGCGGTTCCATTGCTTTCTAATCGTTCTGCTAGGCCCCTGTCAAGAACTCACCCCTGACAGGTCCTCCCTGGACCCTCCCCAGGCTGCGTTCTGTCCTCACTTCCTATCCGACCTCTAGTTTTACCAGTGTGAGGAGTGGCCTAATACAGAGTGCCTTTTGCTCCCCCTAGTGGCAGGAGTGTGAAGTGTAATGTGTTCTTGTGATACCTGGTCAGGTGAACTCCTTTAGTGCAATCAGACATAACATCACCCTCCTTAGCGGCAGAGCGACATTACTGCAACGACCAGGACTCTGGGGCGCTGCACTTGTCTGTGCTTGGGACGGATGGAAGCTATTATTTTTAGATTAGGAAGTAACCAGCATCTAAGGACCCTCCCATCCTGAAAAGATCAGTTTTCTAGTGTTGATTTTGCATTGGCTGGTTATGAAAATGTGAGGACCCACAAAAAACCCCCAAAGAAAATCAGTTGTTTCAGAAGTCAACATTTTATCCTGTGTTGACTTTACCCGCCTCTATTCAAAAGAAAGGCAAAAAAATTGCCCCAGTATAGTGAAATACAAACTGTTAGATTCTGCATAAACGAAAAGTTAGAAAAAAAGAAAAACATGGGTTCTTCTCATGTTACATAACCAACCAAGGTAAAAATAACAGCAGCAATCTGATTCTATAAGGATGGGAAGGTCCATGGATATTGTTCTCTTCAGACCCTGACAACACCAGCCAGCTGTCACTCCAGAGGTGGCCTGTGACATTTCGTGGTCCAATACTGAGGGTAATTGAGCTATTTTCAATATCGCTGTGTTGAGGAGTTAAATAACAGTGGGGTGAAGAAAAGAAGGGCCTGTCTGGTCGTGGGCTGCCTTGTCTACTATGTTGTTAACAGAATTGATGTTCTCCAGACACCCATACTGTTAAGAGTTGTGACGGAGCACAAACTCGCTGACTCCGTCACTTACCCCAGCAGGCCTCGGGTATCATTAGAAATATTGGTCTTGTAGTAAAGTTTAATTTCCTCCATCCATGGGAATATTAGTAATATATCCCATCTGGTTCTTGGGGACGAGGACAACATGGGCCTGTGTGATTTCAAATGCCAGGGATGAATTTCAGCCCCAGTCTGTACCTGGAGATGGGGGATGGGGGAGCCTTTATCCAGTTATGGCTTGATTAGTATAGAAAGAGAACTTTATTGAACTCTCCACCTGTATGGACTTTATATGGAAAGCTCTATATTACCCATAAGGTCATAACTGATTAAAGACCCCTAGGTCAACCCATACAGCTGTCAGTAGGTGTGAGTGTGTACATGTGTATATAGAGCAATGGTGGCGAACCTTTTAGCGACCGAGTGCCGAAACTGCAACCCAAAACCCACTTATTTAGCAAAAAGTGCCAATCCGTCAATTTAACATCACATCACAGAAGACTTGCAAAATATTCCCCCTTACACACACACACTACCCCTCTGCAAAATACACACACACAGCCCCTCTGCAAGATATATTATATACATATACATACACACACACACACACTGCCCCTCTGTAAAACATACATACACATACTGCCGCTCTGCACAATATATACACACACTGTCCCCCCTGCACAACATACACACACACTCTGCCCCTCTGTAAAATATGTATACATATACACACACGTACACACGTTGCCTCTCTGCAAAATATATACAAACACACACACAGATACACGCATACTCCCTCTGAATAAAGCAGCCCCCCATTTCCACACAGTGCCTCTCTCAATACTGTGTCCTCTTTCATAAGTAATACATTTAATGTCCGGCTCCTGCTGGAGCTCTTATCTGTGCCCGCCCACACTGTCTTTGCTCCTCTTCGGCCCCGGAAGCAATTTGATGAGATCAGTGGCATGATGAGTCATCATATTGCTGCACGTTGAACCTGGGGCTGACAGCAGCTTCTCTGCCCCGTCCCGGCACAGTACTGTTTGAGTGTATTGTAACACCCCTGGTAATCGGTTGTTACAGTGATGTTGCCTTCCTTTCGGGGAGGGTGATATCACGCTTGGAGGCAAGGAGGATTCTTTTTACCAGGTAAGGCACTCACATTCAACACAATCTAAATCCAGGCCAGAAGGGGGAACTCAGGACCCGGATTCAGGGGAGCTTCCCTTAGCTATAGGTTTCCTGGTCTGGAGGAGGAGTGAGAGGAGTCTAGAGGAGAGAGTGAGAGGAGAAGGACGTCTGGAACAGAGGGGCCGAGCAGCGACCCCTGGAAAGAGTGAGAATTTGAAGGAGTTGAATAGTGGAGGAGCTTAGAGGAAAGGAGCACAGAGGAGGAAGAAGCTCAGCAGGGGAACAGCGGAAGGACACCTGTGGCGCCCCAGGGTCCTGGTCGTCAGAGTAACATTGCTTTCCTCACGGTGAGAGCGATGTTACGTTTGGAAGCGATGAAGGATAACTCTCATCAGGTATTCACAATACACACACCATGTTCACACTCCAGGCCACAAAGAGGAACTTTTGATACTATTTACTAGGTGACTCCCCTATATATATTGTGGTTTAGAGGGAAAGGGAGTTTCAGTTTCATTCAGATTGTCAGAGAGACAGAAGGGAACAGACCGTGATATAGAAGATGCTAAGCACAGCCTAAATAGGGGAGGTGCACAGTCATAGGTGCCCAAACCTGAACGTATACAATATAAAGTGACTAGCACACTCCAGGTTGTTGTGATGCAAAAAAGTGGGGATTTATTACATACAGTAAATCACAAACGTTTCGGTCGATACTTGACCTCCATCAGTGACACACTCTATTAGCGGTGGATACCGCATTTATCCCTAGTGTCCCGGCGTACTGACAGCTCTTTTAAGCCTCAGCGCCACCTATTATTCTGACTCACTGTCAGTTGACCAGCCTGGTTCTGTTTCTTCCCGGCTTGTTGCCTTTTTTTCCAGCATGTCTGATTGATGCAAATCCGAGTATTCTATTGTTTTTGGGGCCATACAAGTATACAATTATACCTAGCACACTGATGAAGGTCCAGTATCGACCGAAACGTTTGTGATTTACTGTATGTAATAAATCCCCACTTTTTTGCATCACAACACCCTGGAGTGTGCTAGTCACTTTATATTGTATACGTTCAGGTTTGGGCACCTATGACTGTGCACCTCCCCTATTTAGGCTCTGCTTAGCATCTTCTATATCACAGTATCTTCCCATATGCTCAGCACGCCGACATTGTCATGTCAGCTTTAACCTTTTCATATAACCCAGAGGAGACATCCAACATTATCGCGTTGTCCAAAGTTCCTAGCGACTTCCTTAAGATCACCCCCCCCTGTGAAATACGGGGTAGGGATTGGGAGCGCGAACTCCGACGCTGCACCAATCTCGAACTGCAGATTCCCAGGGGCCTAAGGGTTTCACTCCGTCCCACCCTATTTAGCAATTCCACTGAATTCTGTACTAAGTTTGAATTGATTTTAAACAAATGCTCCTTTGATCTTATGATCCTAACATTAGAACACCTTCACAAGGAGATCTCTACCACCCAGGAACAGATCAAGAATCTCGAGAGTCAACTCTCTTCCACCATATCGGTTGACGAATTTAATTCCCTTAAGAAGAAAATCGATTCTAACATCAGTCTACATCGCCGCAACATCCAGCTGAAAAAAAGGACCAAGTTCCAAAGGGACCTTGAGGACTATGAACTAAATAGAGTGTACCAATGGCAGGACAAGTCTACCTCCAGAAAACCTTCCAGGCAGGAAAGTTACCATTCATCAGTGGACTACACTACGTCAGATTCGGATCCAGAGAGACCTGGCAGATACCCGTATCCGGGTCGTTTTTTAGGCCGACAGAAACGACAAGGCAAAAGAAGAGGACCAGACGGGGGCTTCACAGGACCCAGAAACATGGACTTTGCGAGATTGACACGATCTCAGGTACACAACCCTTAGTCGTAAATATTTCCTCCAAAACTCTAGGGGTAGCTGAACACAGCGCCTTACAGAAAGGGCTCTCATTTTGTCCGAGTTACAAACACAACACGTCCCAAATGGATATGGATCTGCAGAAGTTCTACAGATCCTTAAGACTCAAGTTACACTTTGCTGATACAGACCATGCAACACCCCCTAACCTACAAGCCACGGCACCTATAGGGATTACTGCAGCTAGCCTTGGGCTACGTGATAAGAGCACATATCAGCCACCAGAAGGGTCACATCCCCTTGAGACCTTCATCCAATTTGTAGACAAATCTTTTCAAAAACTGAGGAACGACACGGATAGAGGTAGGATCCACAACCCTTCAAATCTTTCCATTACCGAGAGACAGGCCTTAACATCCTTAAAACAAGAGAAGGACATCATTATCAAGCCAGCAGATAAGGGTGGGGCCATAGTGGTAATGGACAAAACCCTCTATAAGAATGAAGTGTGCCGCCAACTCAGCGACACTACCACATACAAAAAACTTTCCCATAATCCCACTCAAACCATCCAAGATGTCATCCGCACAACTCTAGACGGGTTTCAAACCCGGGGCATCCTAGATTGCAAAACTTGGGCCTTTTTGACTAAGAAACATCCGATTACACCAGTAATTTACATCCTACCCAAGATCCACAAGTGTTTACATAATCCACCTGGTAGACCCATTGTGGCATCTACTGATTCGATCTTGGCCCCCATTTCTATCTACTTAGAAAAGATCTTGACACCCCTCATTAGGAACACCACTTCCTTCCTTCTTGACACGGGTGCCTTTCTGGAAACTGTTAGGAACAAATCCCCTGTCCCTCCTGAGGCCTATCTAGTATCCTTTGACGCGAAGGACTTGTACATGTCCATACCCCATACAAATGGCATACAATCTGTCCGCTGGCTACTCACCACTAATCACATGAACCCCGATCTTTCTAACCTGTGTTATGAGCTCCTGTCTATCGTTCTGAATAATAACTTTTTCTTGTTCAAAGACACCTACTATCTCCAAATAAAGGGCTCGGCCATGGGCTCGAACGTGGCACCTCCATATGCAAATGCCTACATGGCCCATTACGAAGACACATCTATATACACTCAAGATCTCTTTCGTAGCCATGCATTGACATGGAAGCGCTATATAGATGATGTCTTCTGTGTCTGGGGGGTGATCTTAGAACCCTACAAGTCTTTTTTCAAGTTCTTAGGACCTCGTGGCCTGGATTGGATTTCATGATGACATATGACACTCACCAAATCAGTTTCCTCGATACATTGGTCATCAAAGATGATAATGGGAATTTGTCAACAGATTTATACTCAAAACCTACGGACCGCAACAGTCTGTTGCATTACAGTACTTTCCACCCCAAAAACATGATAAAATCTATTCCCAAATCACAACTAAACAGGGTATCAAAAATAGTCTCAGACCCTGCCACCAAAGACCTTAGAACAACTGAGATGAGGTCAAAATTCTGTGAAAGGGGTTATCCACCACGTATCCTTGATACCGCCCAGGCCAACAGTACTACCAGAGACAGGATATCCGCTACGTCACGGATCCCATTTGTACACCAGTACCATCCTGCAGCTTATAAACTACACAGAACCATTCGCCAACATTGGCATATTCTTCAAGAAGCATACCCCACGATCCAAGAATTTCAACATCCTTTTCTCCCATGCTTTAAAAGACCGCGTAATATCAAGGATAACCTAGTCCGTGCAGACATTGGCCCCACACACTCTGGCCCAACTCAGCGTTTTCTAGCCAACCCCAAAACGGGTACCTTCCCGTGCCTGAGTTGCAATCAGTGCAACAACGTACTGCGGGGCAATACCATACATCACCCACACACAGGAAAGAGATACCCTATCAACAACTTTTTTACCTGTGATACTAATTACGCAGTCTATTTAATCAAATGCCCCTGTGGTCTTTTGTATGTGGGCGAGACCACTCAGTCAGTAAAATCACGTATATCTAAACATAAGTCCACCATTCGGTGCAAAAATCTCATGCTCCCATTACCGTCTCATTTCATAGAGAAAGGCCACAACCTGTCCCAACTCAAATTTCAAATAATCGAACAGGTCACACCACCTCGCCGCGGGGGAGACAGAGTTACTATGCTGAAGCGTAGGGAGGCTTATTGGATACACGAGCTTAACACCTTAAGTCCCAAAGGTCTCAACAGGGCTTACAAACTAATGTCCTTCATTTGAAATTAAAAATCCAATTTCTGATCATCTGTAACATCAATGTGCTATCGTTGCCTTATGATTCTACATTTTGTTATCATATTATTTATAACCTGCAGTTCTGTTTCCTTGACAGGAGTACCTCTATCTTTAGTGGCCCCATATGGTTTCTTTCATCAGGTTTATACCTAAGTGCACCTTTTTTATCATGCAACCATTTTGCTATGGTATAGTATCTTTGGGTCTTGTATATCCCATAATTAAGGGGTTGTCCTTTTCACCCCCGTAACTCACTGTGAGTTTTTTGCTAACAATAATTATTGTTATTCCTATTCTCCAGGTCTGTAATATAACCCGTTTTTTTTTACCTGTATAACCCCTTGGTTTGCATCTATATCGGTATCAATATTGCACGTTTGGTATATTCCAATGTAGTTATCATGTCTACTGCTAAATGTGTTCAATATAGCATAGTAATTATCTTTGCTCTTTTTCACAGAATCGCCCACTCTGACTTCACTTCTCCACTGCCGTTTTGTGACACCTTTCAGCCACCACTAATGCACGGCTATTCACGGCTCCTCTCAACTGGAACGCACCTCCATTTGTGGAACGCTCACATCACCGCCCTCTGCGGTCAGCTAACACCTCATCCCAGCAGCTGGAACGCACTTCTAACATTTTATTTTATTTTTTTTGTCAGTGGAACGCTCAGATCACCGCCCCCTGTAGTCAGCTGACTCCCATGTCGTCACCGCCCCGCCCCTTCCTGTGTCTTGCCAGCTCACACAGCACACACTATGTGCTCTGCCCCACTATATAAAGGGCCATGCCGGCGAAAACTGCACACACTCTATTAGCGGTGGATACCGCATTCATCCCTAGTGTCCCGGCGTACTGGTAAGTCTCTCAGCGTCACTCTGCAGCTTATGGCGGTACAATTTACATGGTCTCTGTAGTAGTACATTAACAACAGATTTTTACCCTCCTCCTACAGACAGCTCTTTTAAGCCTCAGCGCCACCTATTATTCTGACTCACCATCAGTTGGTATGTACCCCTCCTTATTACTCTCCATGTACACACAATAGCATCTTGTCTTACATTTCCATTATTATTTTGCCATTACTCCACAGACCAGCCTGGTTCTGTTTCTTCCCGGCTTGTTGCCTTTTTTTCCAGCATGTCTGATTGGTAGGTAGCCTTATTTAGCTCCACACACACTCGGCACCATTACTGTCTGCGACCGTAACCCCGTTTTCTCATCTCTAGATGCAAATCCGAGTATTCTATTGTTTTTGGGGCCATACAAGTATACAATTATAACTAGGTATGTGTTCACTGTACACCTCCCCTCGGCATATCACTTCACTGCTCGTGTTTCACAAAGTAGTCCTCTCACACTCCCTCTTGGACCTATGTCCTCAGCGTACCAACGGCTTTTCCATGTTAGAACTTGCAGCCTATGATTTAAAGAATTATGTATGGATAGATATATATATCTAGAAAATTCCTTGGAGAAGGGAATGGCACTAGGATATCAATTGCAGCTTTATATTATATAATAATAAGAAAATCGGACAAAGGTGGGAATTTAGTCATCTTAGATAAAAACTATTACATCAGTGAGGCGCTATCGCAATTGAATGATAAAAAAACATATCAACCTCTGGATAGTAATCCCACAAATAAATACAAAGAAAGGTTGAGAGCTTTGTTGAACAAATATGTGGAAAGAGGAATTCTAAGGAAAAATAGGGCGGAAAAACTTATACCAGAATTCCCTAACATACCTCACTGGTATAGCATACCAAAAATACACAAGTGTGCAGAGAAACCTCCCGGTCGCCCAATAATCTCGGGCTTAAATTCCATCACAGAGCCATTGTCTCAATTTCTTGATTGGTTGCTAAAACCTTTATTGAAAAAGATACCCTCATTTGTCAAAGATAGTGGGGATTTTCTACGAGTGTTGAAAGACATAGATTGGCAGACTAATTTCTCTCTTGCCTCTATTGATGTTGTAAATTTGTATACAAGGATTCCACAAGATCGAGGCATCTGTGCGATCGAAAGGATTTTACAGAACACAGGCAAAGATCAAAACTTTATTTCATTCATCATTGAAAGCCTCTCCTTTGTACTATCGCATAATGCATTCAAATTCATGGATAGATGGTATGCGCAAAGCACCGGTACCGCGATGGGTACACCAGTCGCTTGCGTATTCGCAAACCTCTTTCTCGCAGCATTCGAGGAGAAATACATAACCACAATCGACAATCCTTATTTAAAGCATATCCGAACGTATTTACGTTTTGCCGACGACATTTTTATTATATGGGACGGCACAGAACAGGATTTTGATAACTTTGTTTCTGATTTAAACATGCATAATGATGAAAACATGTGTTTCACCTCTTGTTTTAGTAAAAAATCATTGGAGTTTCTGGATGTAAAAATCGAAATAACGGAGGGAGCTATAAACACCACAGTATTTAGAAAACCTACTGCGACTAATAACCTCCTACATTATGACAGCGCCCATCCCATCCATACGAGAAAAAGCATACCTTATAGCCAAATGGTCAGACTAAGAAAAATAAATAATAACGATGAAAATTATAAACAACAAGTGGCAGAATTAAAAAACCGCTTTTTAAATAGAGGGTACCCATTAAAAACTTTACAACAGGCGGAAGAACGGGCTGGAAAACTAACTCAAATAGAATTATTAAAAAGGTCAAAAAGTAAACCGTTAATATACACAGGGACCAGCAACCGTAAATTCACCTTTACTTTTTCGCATAGCCCAATTGATAAAGCTGTCTATGCTGCGGTAAGAAAGAACTGGCACATATTGCAAACCGACAGAGATTTATCAAAATTAACAACTTTAGACCCACAATTCGCTTACAAGCGTACTAAAAATTTGGGTGACCTATTAGTGCATAATAGATTGCTGCCGACGCAAAATAATTGGTTAACGAAGGATTCCCCCAAAGGAAACTTTAGATGCAAAAATTGTAAATTTTGCCATTTGCATAAATTGGATAATCCTCTAAAAATCGGAGGAATAACACACAAAGTTACCGATTTTATAACATGCAAAAGTAAGTTCGTTGTGTACGTTATGTTCTGTCCGTGTAATTTTTATTACATAGGAAAAACTATACGGCCTTTATTCGTGCGTTTCCGTGAACACTATAATTCGGTGACATCAGGAAAGGGTTGTATGAGACTCATAACGCACATGCAAGAGAAACATAAAAGTAATCCTGAATTCTTGCAGTTCGCCGGTGTAAAAATAGTGAAATTCCCACCCCAAGGGGGTAACCATGATAGACTCCTCCTGAGGGAGGAAGGGAAATGGATCATTAGAACTAACGCACAAGGACCGCTTGGCCTAAACGATAAATTAGACATGGCCGTATTCCTTTGAATAATCGTCTGGAGTTGCAACTAGCAAATAGTGATTTAGTTACTGACTATGTTTTGTTATTTTGTTATCTTGTTATTAAGTTTAGATACTTGTTGTAATATATGAAAATAACATGTGTCAGTAATTTAGCTTGATGTGCATACACCCTTTATAAGGAAATGACATCATTTTAACCCTATGGACCCGTCGAAGTGCAGAGCGCACGAAACGGCCGTCGTCCCCCTTCACTCCCCGCACCCTCGTAACTACCTGCATTGTGTCCGCATAATCTGTACTATGGATTGAAGACACATTAAAGACATAATTTTGAGCAGACTGGTGAGTGCCGCTACTTTTTCAACTTTTGTTTATGAAGATAGATATATATATACCTGTATCCACGCAAGTTGAATGTTCTCTAGGGTCATTGTTCTCTCTCCTCATTTTATGACCTGTGTCTCCGTGACACACTCTATTAGCGGTGGATACCGCTTTTATCCCTAGTGTCCCGGCGTACTGACAGCTCTGTTAAGCCTCAGCGCCACCTATTATTCTGACTCACCGTCAGTTGACCAGCCTGGTTCTGTTTCTTTCCGGCTTGTTGCCTTTTTTCCAGCATGTCTGATTGATGCAAATCCAAGTATTCTATTGTTTTTGGGGCCATACAAGTATACAATTATACCTAGCACACTGATGAAGGTCCAGTATCGACCGAAACGTTTGTGATTTACTGTATGTAATAAATCCCCACTTTTTTGCATCACAACACCCTGGAGTGTGCTAGTCACTTTATATTGTAGAAGGGAACAGACCGACCTAGAGGGTCAGAAGGTCTCAAGGGGCCGTGTAGTCTGAAGTACAACAGCTCCTGGAAAGAGACATATGTTATGAAAGGCAATTCAGTATCACAATGGACATGGAGGTCAGAGCACATACAGTGATCTGACAATAGCCCAAAATAATAAAACGAGCTCTGAGACGTGGGAACTCTGCAGACCGCAATCCCTGATCCTCTCCAAACACAACTAGAGGCAGCCGTGGATTGCACCTAAAGCTCCCTATGCAACTCGGCACAGCCTGAGAAACTAACTAGCCTGAAGATAGAAAAAATAAGCCTACCTTGCCTCAGAGAAATACCCCAAAGGAAAAGGCAGCCCCCCACATATAATGACTGTGAGTAAGATGAAAAGACAAACGTAGGGATGAAATAGATTCAGCAAAGTGAGGCACGATATTCTAGACAGAACGAGGATAAGAAAGATAACTTTGCGGTCTACACAAAACCCTAAAGAAAACCACACAAAGGGGCAAAAAGACCCTCCGTACCGAACTAACGGCACGGAGGTACACCCTTTGCGTCCCAGAGCTTCCAGCAAAACAAATAGACAAGCTGGACAGAAAAAATAGCAACAAATAGCAAAGAAGCACTTAGCTATGCAGAGCAGCAGGCCACAGGAATGATCCAGAGAAACACAAGTCCAACACTGGAACATAGACAGGAAGCATGAATCAAAGCAATAGGTGGGGTTAAGTAGAGAAGCACCTAACGACCTCACCAGATCACCTGAGGAAGGAAACTCAGAAGCAGCAGTACCAGTTTCCTCCACAAACGGAAGCTCCCAGAGAGAATCAGCCGAAGTACCACTTGTGACCACAGGAGGGAGCTCTGCCACAGAATTCACAACAGACATACAGAAAGCCGAATATTGTTCAGTGAGCGTGAGGGAGAGCGAAGCACAGGATAGCAACATCAGGGGAGACCAGCTAAGATCAGGCTGCCTCCTTCTGAAGCGCAGATAATCGGTAGCCGGACCACCGAGATTGTTAGAAACTCTACGACTTACATCAGAGACCGGCAGGACAGCTGAACTGCAAGTTACCTGTCCGCCTTAATGCCCAGGAGGCACGGTGACACCTATAGAGCCCGGGGCGTGCAAGAGTCCCTGTAAAAAGGCTCAAGTCACCAGTCATACGGGTTATATTCTATCCTTTATGGGGAACAGAGAGAAGAACTGTGAGGACCTTATGTGAAGCCATAGGCAGTAAGGGACTACAACACCACCACGCTAGAGGAAGGCTTTTAACTCCACCTGGTAAAGAAGACACTGGATTCGCTTCCAAACTGGATGGACCCTGTCTGCCCTGTGATCTGGTACCCTGGACTGTAGCTGCCTGAAGTCTTCAGTAAATCAGGTAAAGAGACTGCAAACCTGTGTCCTCTTTCTTTACTGCGCCATTCACCATCTTCCATTTACACACCGGCAGCCCTGAGGACATACTTCACCTGTGGGAAGTTATACCATCTAGCTGCCATAACATGACCCCAGAGGACCCTTTAAAGCAGCGTCGGTCCCCACTGACCAAATACCACAGGTGGCGTCACGAACATAAATTCTATTCACCAAATCCCTTTTAAAGATTTTCAACCTTTTACATGGGCGCCCAGGGCCACGGACCGGGTCGCCACCGTGACATCCCCCTGTGAATACCGGACCCGGTACCGGGTACCCCGCGGCCCTGGTGGGCAACTCATCTTGGCATCACGAACAGGATGGACTGACCCAGCAAATCGGGTCATGTGTGCCTTAGAGACTGTGCCTAACTGTGATTTATTGAGACTGTGCATTGTGAATTGGCGCCAAAATTGCCGCCATAACTGCCGCCATCATAGCGCCACGAGGAGCACTGGAAAAGACAAGTGCGCCATAGTGGGTGGGAACTAACTGTGAGGCGCGGAAGTAATGGCCGCTCAATCCAAGTATTACTGTACCATGCGGACATGTCCATCAGCAACAGAGATCCGCCTCCTGATCCTGAATGGCGGAAGGAAGAGGAACAAGAAGTTCCGCCGCGAAGAAGAGAGTGGAAAAAAGATCCGGACGCAGCAAGCAATGTGGAGGATGCCATGGCCAGCAACTGGAATCAGAACGTGGGGTGGAAGCGGAGGACTCCCCCAGCAACCTGGAAGGAAGCCGCAACGAGCCAGGACCTGCTGTACCTGAACTCCTGCAGACCGGAGTGGAGGACTTAATTGACCAGCTTCTGCGGATGCAGCTGGACGCCGGGACCACATGCAAAGTGGCATCAGTGGAAGAACCGCAGGAACCGCATCCCGTCCAACAGCCCCCAACACCAACGGAGGAGACCGGCACCGGAGACACCGCAGCGGCAGGTAGGAACGACAACCTTGCCCCGGTAGCCGAGGAACTTTTAGTGGGCCCAGTTGCTGCACCGCCCCGCCGTGAATCCGCGCGACTCCAGATCCTGGGGGAATGGGACCAGGACACGGGGATGGAGCACTTCATCAAGGCCCCGATCCAGCCCGCCAGCCTGCCAGGTGAAATCTACGCGGAACGAACAGTGTACCGCTGGGACAGACCTTATGTACTTCCCCGGGGCGGAGAAGCAGGTAGGGGAGACCCTAGAAGTCTTAAGCTGGGAAGAATATCAGCAGCAACTCGCCCGCAAATGGGAGGCTAAGGAGGAGAAATACCAGGCCCGGTGCAAAGCCTTTGACCAGAGGGACTTATGTGCCAAGGCTCAGGCCCGCAAGGACCTCCAGACAAACCAGGCCCCACTGAAGCAGGGCACAGTGGCAGCCTTCAGATTGAAGAAGGACTGGGGATTCATCAAGGAGCCAGGGTTATATGCGGAGATCTTTGTGAACAGGAGGGACGTGGAGTCCCACCTCTGGGAAGGACACCCGGACAAGGATCTTTACCCCGGTGACCGCGTGACTTACACCAGGCATCTTGGAGAAAAAGGGTGGTACGCCTTGAATGTACACAAGCACAGAGACGCTGTTCCAATGCTAGCTACAACAAAGGCACCAGCAGCGCCACCTAGCGCCAAAATAGCTACTGCCACCACCACTCCCATTGTAACCCCAGCTTGCACCACCACCCAGACAACAGTGTGCACCGTCACAACTACTGAGACATCAGTAGCCACTATGCCAACCATCACACGCACTCATACTGCGCAGACCCCATTGCAGGACATGACCTGACTGTACATGAATTCAAGACCCATGCCATCTATTTGTTACCAGGAGCAATTTTGGCTCAAGACCTTCCCAGGCCAGGAAGTATCCAGCATCAAGTATTACCTTGGAGACAAGCAAAGAAAAAGAAAAACCTGACTGTGAATAGTTAAAGTTCAATTGTTTGTTTTACCTGGCCAAGGTTTTGCACTAAAAAGTTCCTTTGCACTAAAGAGTTTATTTGCACAAAAGTTTAACTGCTTCCAGAACTGTGAATTATGAACTGAGCATGGTCAAAAACTTTCCACTGTATATAGTTGGCACCTATTTAGGTGCTTCCTACTGGTTTTACAAAGAAGCTTTTAAGAGACTGTTTCTAACATTACTGTGAAAGTTGCCTTGGTTTACAGAGGCCTGAAGAAAAACCCGTTTGGCGCGGCAAGATTCCAGGTCTGGATACACGCCTTGTAGCCCACCCGTAATCATGATTACGGGTGACTGCACACCCGTAATCATGATTAAGGGAGCGAAGTCACATGAAACGCGTCGATGTCTGCTGTTTTATCCTCTACTGATCACTTTCAGTGAATAAAGAAAAGTTTGTTCACAAGTTCATTGAGCTGGATTTCTTCTGTTTTTAGGAATAATTATGTCCTTCCTGCGAGGGGGTCCTTAGACATGGGCATTTTCACTGTCTCCACAAGCTCCTGAATGGACTTCTGTTGACCCCTTCTTTGGTTTAATTTAGACAAAACTGACAGAATACAGGCCGATGATGCTAAGATCATGAACCTGACACAGGGGAGCCATACCACTGAGGACTATAGTACCAAATTCCAT
This sequence comes from Ranitomeya imitator, assembly GCF_032444005.1. Taxonomy (NCBI): domain Eukaryota; kingdom Metazoa; phylum Chordata; class Amphibia; order Anura; family Dendrobatidae; genus Ranitomeya; species Ranitomeya imitator. The sequence goes on along the minus strand of NC_091283.1, from coordinate 613,191,826 downwards.
CAATGATCCACCAAAGTTCACTAGAATGATGAGGCCCTCAGGTGCCAATTCCAAAGAGGCCTTTCCAAAGCTCCTAAGGACGCTCAGACACTTAATGCTCCCCTTGTGCTATGATGTAGGCCATGACCCAGAATTTGTGAGAGACGTGGTGAAAAGCAGGGTCCCTTTCATACTCCCCTGAAGCATGTCCGTTTACCTGAGGTGAAGCCAATGGAAGTTGGAATTGCCAGTCTTTGTGCTATGGAGAGGAAACAAAGACATAATCTTGGACTCTTGTATCTTCTGTGGTCTTGGTGGACATTTTTTAAAGGACTGTCCAACTTGATCAAGCAAGCAAGCAGTCAAGAAACGCCTGAGTCTGGGTGATTGTTGAGGGGGTCACCCAGATATCCAGGTACCCCTTTTCTCCTCTGATAAAGTGTTGCTTAATACAGTTTTATCTTTCTACAGTTTTGTGAGAGCACTTCATTCTATATCCATTTCATGTTTTGCTTTGGATAAATTACCTGGTGCAGTGGTACTGAAGCTTCCATGGCTGCTTAGTCACAATCCTGTTATTGATTAGTGTCAGAAGAAAATGATTAAGTGAAGCCCCAATTCTGATAACAAATTTCTAGGTCCGGTACAAATATGCTCCGCTAGTCTGAAGGGTCTGACAGAATACCTGAAAGACTTCAGAGGTGTGTTTTCAAATAAAGTGGCAGAGATACTACCTCCCCATCATCCCTATGATTGTGCTGCTAATCTTGTCCCTAACACCAAATTATTTGTCTGGGCCTGAACATACCGCCATGAAAAATTATGTAAATTAAAGTTTACAGAAGGGTCATATCCATCCTTCCACCTCCCCTGTAGCTGCTGGATTTTTCTTTGCTAAAAGAAAGATGGAGCCCTCCATCCTTGCCTCAACTTACAAGAACTGAACAAAATCACGGTTAAGAATACATACACACTTCCACTTATGCCCAACCTATACAATCAGATTACGGGGCACATTTTTAATTTTCTAAGCTTGATCATAAAAGGAGCTTTCAATTTGATACACATCCGGAAGTGTGATGAGTGGAAAACTTTGTTCTTAACGTCTGAGGGTTTATTTGGAAATCTTATCAAGCCATTTGGATTAACCAATGCACCAGAAGTATTTCGAAACTTTATGAATGTTATTTTTTCTGATTGCATTGGGGGACTTATTGTGATTAAGCTTGATGATAGCTTGGGGTTCATCTTATCAGTTGATGGGTTTAAGATAGATCCTGGGAAGCAGGCCATCAAAGATTGGGCGCAACCTAGGACTCTTAAAGCGTTTTCTATGATTTGCCAATTATTATATAAAATTCATAAGGAGTTTTTCTCAGATTGTTAAACCTCTTACTGACCTCACACGAAAGGTGGCGAATCTCAAGGTTTGGTCGCGTGAGGCTATCACGGGTTTTGAAAGATTGAGTGTTTTATGTCTGCTCCTGTTCTAATCCAACCTGATCTCCAGTAACTATTCATTGTGAAGGTGGATGCTTTGGAGGTCGAGGTAGGAGTAGTTTTATCTCAGGTATTCAAAACTATGGCCAACATGCAGTCATGTATATTTTTCTCAAGAAAATATTCATCTGCTGAAAACAATTATGATGTTGGGAATAGTGAACTACTCTCTGTTAAATTGGCTTTTTAGGAATGAAAGCTGTCATGTTGGAATGAAGGTTCCCATGCTGAAGACTAAGAGCACCGGGAGTGTTCGAAACGCGTTCAGCAAACGTAAGGCTGTTCTTATCTAAGGAGCTTGTTGGTCATTTGCAAGCAGCTTTCCCATTTTAAATGTTGAAATAAATGTTTTCCACTTTTATTCCGGAGCTGGATTTTCTCTTTTTCTTACAAAGATTCAATGTTGGGCAGAAACGTTTTCCGTGCTCGGATCTTCTATGGACTATGCGGAATTCATGATTCCATCTTGAGTGGTCATCTTGAGGTGACAGCTACTCAGAAACTCATTGCTAGGCGCTTTTGGTGGTCGTCTATGAATAATGATATTAAAGATGTGCTAAAGTCTGTCATAATCGGCTGGCTCTATTGCCAATTCCAGAAAGCCTGGGACTCATCTGTCTATGGATTTCATCACGGATTTGCCTCTGTCTAGTGGGAAAACTGTTATTTGGGTGGTGGTCGACTGATTCAGTAAACGGGCTTATTTTATTCCTTTGTTAGGGTTACCTAATGCAGAGACACTATCCAGGATATTTTATATTTAAACTTCCTTCATCTTTTTGAATCCCTAATGTTTTTCATAGGTCCCTATTAAATGAGTTTGTTCCTTCAGCATTATCTGCTTCATTCCCGCATCCCGGTTGATGGAGGCTTGGAGTATGAGGTACAGAGGACTGTGGATTCTCAGATGTTCCAAAATTCCCTTCAATATCTTGGTCATTTAGTCAGAGCTTTCCATTTTAGATTAGGTGGCCCCCTAAAAGAGGGGTACTGTCACAATTCCACCACTCATGGTGACCTAGGGATGCAGTGAGTAACAGTTCAGCTGCCCTATAAAAACAGGGGCATGATGTGCTGTCAGAATTGTGACTGATAGCCCAGCTGCCAAATCAGAGGTAAAGTTGTGCTGGGCTGTCAGTATTGTGAGTGACAACCCAGCCACCCAATCTGGCCAGGCTTGCTGGTTTTCTGTTCTTTGTGATTAACTGGCTATTTAGCTGGCTGGCAATCGTCTTGTGACACTAATCAGTATTCACAAATAAGCCATGAAGCTGGGTAGTCCGAGGTCAAAAGCCAAGAGAATGTTGTCAGGAAACAGTCCAAGGTCAATATCAAAAGAAGGTGGCAAATTATGACAAAAGGGCGAGGTAACGGATGGTCAAGACATATCCTAGGTCAAGAAGCAAAGATCAGAATACTAGACAAGAAGCACAGAGCAAGTACACACCTCATGAGCAAAGCTACAGTTGGCAGCAATCAAAGGTAGAGAGCTGGTTAAATAGCCAGGTAATTACTCTGGACAAGAGACACATGGATGAAGCCCTGGCACATCCTGGTTCTGATTGGATGAATAATTGTCACTCCAGATACTGACAGCTCAGCATGCCCCAGGATCCGATTGGACAGTTGAGCTGTCCATCACCATACTGACAGCTCAGCATGCCCTATTCTTAGATTGGATTACATAACTGTCATTCACTCTGTCCAGACACTCAAATAGGAGAAATCGTGACACATCAGACTATTGCCAGTCATAGCTGTGCTTGGTGGTGTGTGTGTCTTGTGGTCTGTGTTCAGCTATTCAGAAATTTGTTGTCTGACTTTGCCTTTTGACCATTCTTTTGCATTGCATTTCATTTGATCTACTCTGACCTTTGCGGCCTGACCTTGAACTTTGCCTTTTGACTATTCTTTTGCCTTCGACGTGGTCTCATGGTATCTGCCCCCGGACGCCTTGACTTCTTTGTCTCCTGACTTGTCCGTGAAAAGTGACTCAGCATCACAGTTTCTACACTAAACATACAGAAGCAAAGGGGAGGGCCTACCGGAGGAATGTCAGGTGCTATGCTGGGCCAGTCCGACACTGTATATAGGACAATATATGGAGGAAAGTTTAAGTTTAAGAGATTAGAAGACATTATTTTACAAACAGCAGAAAATCACTGGTGTAGTACTGCAGGAGTAATATCAAGGAAATAGGTATATCATTACATCCATCATCCTACGGACTATAGTGAAAGTAATTATGTGCCTTAATCTGGTGTTGCTAAAATGTTTACCAAAATTAGTTTTACTTTTTTGCCCAAAAAATATATAATTTACTATTTAAAAAAAATCAACAGACTTTTTTTTAGATGTGGAAAAAGAGAGGTGAACATGTTCTACCTCCTCTGAGATCAAATATTTCTTTCACTTCAAAGCATATTTTATTTTCATAGCCCAAATCTCAATCAGCATGTATCAAACAGAGAAGAAGATCAGAGTATTCTTCATCCAAAGATGAGTTAAGACAACAGGATTAAACTTAACAACTATGATATCAGAAGATCTTTTTTAGACTATTCTATAAAATCAGGAATCATCCTGTCCTGACTTTGCAAGCCCATGAAAGCTTTTTTTTTAAGTTCACAAGATCCCATGCATGTACAGTATAGAGTTAACTCCTTACAAACATCTGGTGTACATGTACAGCGCAAGTCAGTGACAGGTGTATGGAGCAGGCCCATGTGGTGAGTTCGCCCCATACACGGTACGTAATGGCTGTGTGTTACAGGACCTGCCTCTAACAACCGCAAGTGGTGTGAAACTCTGATAGCAGCATTAAAACCATGCCGGCATGGGGGCATGTCATTCCATGCAGCCATTGGCACACTCATGTCGTGATCACATGGCGTTGATGGGTTGCTATAGCAGATGGCGAACTGTTGAAGACCTCTGTGCTTGTCACTACGGAACTCCCTTGAAACCTGGCCTGTGGCTGGGCTTCAAAGAAGACAGTGATTTTCACTATAAAGCAATTCTGTGGTATGTAGCCCAGGTGATCAGATGATCACAGCTTCAAGTCTCATAGGGGGACTACTAAATACAATGCTATTGCTCTGGCAAGTCACTTGAGTCTTTTTGCAAATTGATAGAAAATCCCTTTTTATACCCCCATCTATGGCTCAGGTAATCATCCACAGGTCAGGGTGGAGGCAGAATGAGTTTAACTCTCATTGTTTGAGTATTTAATCAATCTGCATAGCTTGTCATTCTATGTTTTGCAGGTCAACAAACTAGCTATCCTGGTACAATGTGTAAAAAACATATTAACAAATATCTATTGTTCAGTTACCTTTTGTCCCTATCACCCAAGATAACAGACAATAAGTTACAACAAAGATCAACTCAAAAGTCAACATTAAAAGCTCATACAAACAATAGTCTGTATTCCTTGACCAACTGCAGAAAAGCACATACATTTAAAAGTTAAAGGGATTGTCCACTACTTTCAATTAACCCCCCAATGTATCCCCTAATGAGTTTTCTAAATACCTTATGTTGGCGTTTTAGCCTGTGAGCGGTGCTATGTCGGTGGCTGAGTCCGGGGCACGTGACCCCCAGGCTGCAGCCGCCGCTAATTTCCACCGACGTCACGTCAATTTCCAGACTCTGGAAATTGACGTGACATCATGAGCAGGCGTGACCCAGCCTCCACAGACAGCGGTCACTCATCAAGAGTGACTGGGCTGTGGGCGCCGTTGGGGTCAGCCTGCGGGCGGGGCTGGGGTCTGCTTGCGGGGCTGGGGTCTGCTGGCCATGCTCATGTGCTGGGACGTGCGGCCAGTGCAGTGGCGGGGGTCTGTGCGGTGAATCTGCCGGCGGTGGATCTGCTGGCGGTGGGGGTTCTGCGCAGTGGGTCTGCGGAAGGTGCTGGTGTGTGAGGGCAGGGCGGGGGTTCTGGGAGGCTGTGCAGTGGGTCTGCTTCGGAAGGGGGGTGTTTCTGTCTTATTGGTGTGTGTGTCTCTGTGTGCAGGCATCATTCGATGGGACTACAAGTCCCATCGGGCTATGCCTGCTACAGTGACAGTGAGTGACACATTAGCCAATGATGGGACAGTAGTAGTCCCATCATCCGGCTAATGTGTTAAATGTAAAAAAACAAAAAAACACATACACATATACAATACATACATACAACATACATTACACACATACAGTACATACAACATATATACAACATACATTACACACATACAGAACATACATACAACATATATACAACATACATTACACACATACAGTACATACAACATATATACAACATAAATTACACACATACAGTACATACAACATACATACAACATACATTACACACATACAGTACATACAACATACATACGACATACATTACACACATACAGTACATACAACATATATACAACATACATTACACACATACAGTACATACAACATACATACAAAATACATTACACACATACAGTACATACAACATACATACAATATACATTACACACATACAGTACATACAACATACATACAACATACATTACACACATACAGTACATACAACATACATACAATATACATTACACACATAAAGTACATACAACATACATACAATATACATTACACACATAAATTACATACAACATACATACAACATACATACAATATACATTACACATACAGTACATACAACATAGATACAATATACATTACACACATACAGTACATACAACATACATACATTACACACATACAGCACATACAACATACATACAATATACATTACACACATACAGTACATACAACATACATACATTACACACAAACAGTACATACAACATACATACAATATACATTACACACATACAGTACATACAAAATACATACAACATACATTACATACATACAGTACATACAACATACATACAATATACATTACACACATACAGTACATACAACATACATACAACATACATTACACACATACAGTACATACAATATACATTACACACATACAGTACATACAACATACATACAACATACATTACACACATACAGTACATACAACATACATACAATATACATTACACACATAAAGTACATACAAAATACATACAATATACATTACACATACAGTACATACAACATACATACAATATACATTACACACATACAGTATATACAACATACATACATTACACACATACAGTACATACAACATGCATACAATATACATTACACACATACAGTACATACAACATACATTACACACATACAGTACATACAACATACATACAATATACATTACACACATACAGTACATACAACATACATACAACATACATTACACACTACATACAACATACATACAATATACATTACACACATACGGTACATACAACATAGATACAACATACATTACACACATACAGTACATACAACATATAACATACATACAACATACATTACACACATACAGTACATACACCATGCAACATGCATCATACAACATACGACATGCACCATGCGACATACAACATGCACCATGCGACATGCACCATGCTACATGCACCATGCGACATACAACCTGTGACATGCAACATATGACATGCACCATGCGACATGCCCCATGCGACATGCACCATGTGACATGCAACATACGACATGCGACATATAACATGCAACATACGAGGGGCGATCCAAAAGTAATGATAATCAATACTAAATACAATGAATATAGTAAAAAAATATTTTTTCTACATAGTCTCCTAACAAGTCTATACATTTAGTCCATCTCTTTTCTAAACTTAGAATTCCCTTCGAAAAAAATTCTTGATCTTGACCATAAAAAAAATCCCCAACAGCGGTTATGACGTTTTTATTGTCGTCAAATTTCTTGCCCCGGAGGTGTTCCTTGAGCCGAGGAAAGAGAAAGAAGTCACTGGGGGCTAGATCTGGCGAATACGGGGGGTGTTCCACCAGTTCAAAGCACGCTTCTTGAATCGTAGCCCTGGCAACTGCAACTTTGTGAGCCGGCGCGTTACCTTAGTGAAACAGCACTCCAGCCCGCAGTTTGCAACGCCTTTTCTCCTTGATAGCCTCCCGCAATCTTCTTATTTGTTCTGCGTAGTAGGAGCCTGTAATAGTGGCTCCCTTCTCCAAATAGTCCACCATAATAATTCCTTCAGCGTCCCAAAAAACGGACGCCATAACCTTCCCTGCTGAGCTTGACACTTTGAATTTCTCGTTTCCATGTCATCAATTGTTGTTTAGTTTCGGGATCAAAGTGGTGGATCCAGGTCTCGTCCATGGTCGAAAAACGTGACAAAAAATTTTCCTTGTCTGCTTGGAACTTTTCGAGATTTGCTATTGAAATGTCAACTCGTTTCTTCTTTGGTCGTCGGTTAACATCTTTGGCACCCAACGCGCGGAGACCTTTCTCATATGCAATTCTTTTGCAAGGATTCTTTGAATACTGCCAAATGAGATCCCTGTGACCTCAGCTACATGCCTGATAGTCAATCTTCGATCTGCCAATACAACTTCTTCACCTTTTTTCACGTTTTCTTCATTGAGGGACGTGGATGGGCGTCCTTCACGATGTTCATCTTCCGTCGATGTTCTTCCCAGCTTAAATTCCTTGGCCCAGCATGCAACTGTGGAATATGGAGGAGAAGAGTCCCCCAATGTTTCCACCAAGTCGCTGTGAATGTCTTTGGTAGTCATTTTTTTCAAGCAGAGCTATTTGATGACAGCTCTGAGCTCGTTTTTTTCCATTTTGATGTTCACTCCTCGGCAGTTCATATTCAAATGAATGCAGCTCCCGGGAATCGTGGTCTATTTAAGTGATTTTTTTTTCCTGGACTAGTGGGTACCTAAGAGAGAAGAAAACATTTTATTTTAATTTCTGTTTGCAATAGAAATAACCGATTATCATTACTTTTGGATCGCCCCTCGTACAACATGCAACATCCGACATGCACCATGCGACATGCAACATACAATATGCAACATACAATATGCAACATACAACATGCAACATGCACCATTCGACATGAGACATGCACCATGCGACATGCAAGATACAACATGCAACATGCGACATACAACATGCGACATACAACATGTGACATGCACCATGCGACATGCACAATGCGACATACAACATGCACCATGCAACATACGACATGCCTCATGTGACATGCAACATACAGCATGCGACATACAACATGCACCATGTGACATGCACCATGCGAAATGCACCATGTGACATGCAACATACGACATGCAACATACAACATGCACCATGCGACATGCAACATACAACATGCGACATGAACCATTGGACATGCAACATACAGTACATATATAAAACATACATATAGACATACAGTACATATAACATAGAGTACATACTCACCATCACCTTGTCACCTTGATCCCGAAGCCAGTGTCACCTGTAAAAAATATTAAAATAACAAACAAACACTATACTCCCTGATCCGCAGATATCCAATTAATACGAGCGTCCCACGACGATCTCCCATAGAGAGCAGCAGCATCAGCTGATGCGACCGCTCTCCAGGGGCTCCAGGAACACAATGATAGAAAGTATCCTTCCACAATGAATTCCCCACAATGTATTCCTATGCCCCTGTGACAAAATAGTCCATAGTCTCACTTCTGGCACTGCTGTGTGGGAAAATTCTCACACAGCTTTGCCATAAAGTGAGACCCTGAACTGAGCTAACCTCAGTGATACACAGCAGGAGCCATTGTCTTCTGTCAGTGTGTCACTGGAGGTCCTATAGAGCAGTGACATCAGCCGATTTCACTGTCTTATAGGGGAGATTGTCGTGGGACACTCATTATTAATTGGACTACGGCGGAAAGTAAGTATACGGATTATTATTTTTAATTTTTTGCAGGCGATCAAGTATGGTAAGTATGGTTAAATTAAGGATATTAAAATACTTTTTTCTGGCTGTGTCTTTATTTTTTTTTTTTAACTGTTTCACTACTATAGGATTAATAATGGATAGGCATCTTATTGACGCCTCTCCATTATTAACCAGGCTTAATGTTACCTTACAATAGCAAGGTGAGATTAACCCCTTATTACCCCATATCCCACCGCTACTCGGGAGTGGGAAGAGAGGGTCTAAGTGCCGGAATTGGCGCATCTTACAGATGCGCCATCTCTGGGGCGGCTGCAGGCTGGTATTTGTAGCCGGGGGGGCCAATATCCATGGCCCCTCTCTAGGCTATGAATATCAGCCCACAGCTGTCTGCGTAGCCTTTCTGGCTGTAAAATATAGGGGGACCCCACGTCATTTTTTTTGTTGGGGTGCCCCTAGTTTACTAGCCAGTAAAGGCTATGCAGACAGCTGCGGGCTGATATTCATAGCCTCGGAGGGGTCATGGGTATTAACCCCTTCCCAGGCTACAAATATTGGTCCCCAGCCGTCGGCTTTCCCCCCTCTGGCGCAGAAAGTTGCGCGGGAGCCCACACCATTTTTTATTTCATTTTTTTAAACTGAAACATATTGTTCATTAACCAATTTCTGCCAGCTGATGGAATAGTACGTCAGCTGGCAGTATCCCCTGCTTTGAGGTGGGCTCCGACGGTGAGCCCAATTCAAAGCCGCAACATGTCAGCTGATTTCAATAAAAAAAAGGATTAACCTGATTGCTAAACGGCGTAGCGAGAAAAAAAATCAAAAGCCAAAATTATGTGTTTTTGGTCGCCGCGACATTGCAAAAAAATGCAATAACGGGCGATCAAAAGAACATATCTGCACAAAAGTGGTATCATTAAAAATGTCAGCTCGGCACGCAAAAAAATAGCCCTCACCCAACCCGATATCTCAGAAAAAATAGACGCTATGGGTATTAGAAAATGGTGCAATTATATTATTTTTTTTTAGCAAAGTTTGAAATTTTTTTTCACCACTTGGATAAAAAAGAACCTAGACATGTTTGGTGTCTATGAACTCGTAATCACCTGGAGAATCATAATGGCAGGTCAGTTTTAGACTGTGTGCACACGTTGCAGATTTGGGTGCAGAATTTTCTGCACAAAATTTGCATCTCCTGGCAGAAAATGCAGCTGCATTTTTTATGCGTTCTTGCGCATTTTTTTGCACGGGTTTTGATGCGTTTTTTAATGCAATTTTTGGTGCGGTTTTGATGCGTTTTTGTGCGGTTTTGATGTAGTTTTTGGTGTGGTTTTGATTCTGTTTTTGGTGCAGTTTTGATGTGTTTTTGATTCAGCTTTTAGTGCAGTTTTGATGCGTTTTTGCGCGTTTTTTGCATGGTTTTGATGCGTTTTTTATTCAGTTTTTGGTGTGGTTTTTATGCGGTTTTGATACATTTTTGGTGCAGTTTTTGCGCGGTTTTGATTCATTTTTTGGTGCAGTTTTGATGCATTTTTTATGCAGTTTTTGGTGCAGTTTTTGCGCGTTTTTTATGGGTTTTTGTGCATTTTTTATGCTTTTTTTGTATGCGTTTTTAAAAGCTAAACAAAGATGTATTATTGAACAAAAAAAAGATTTGTGATGTCATTATTGTCCAACATCCTCTTTTACATTTGTCCAACCCACACTTCATTACACACACACAGATAGACGGACAGATGAGATGGATAGATAAATCTACATATAGATAGATCTATAGATGCATACATCTATCTATTCATATATCTATCTATAGATATATCTATGGATAGATATATCTATTGATAGATGTATGGATAGTGTAGGGTGCGTGTCCACTGTCCGGATTAGATCCGGATTAGCTGCAGATTGGATGCTACGTACTTGTAGTCCCATGATGATGCCTGCACACACACACCCCCAAAGACCCCCCGCACAGACCTGCACACACCCTGACAGCCCCACACACACCCGAACAGTCCCGCACACACCCGAACAGTCCCGCACACACAAACACGCACACAGTCACCGCCCACACACTTCCTTCCTCCCGAACTGCAGCTTTTCTCGGACCCACATCCGCAGCAAAACTGCAGATCTTTTTTACATTTGCAGTTTTGCTGTTGATGTGCCCGACTCAATGCAAGTCTATGGGTGCAGAAACGCTGCAGTTTCCCACAAAAGAAGTGACATGCTGCGGAAAAAAAGCTGTGTTTCGGTGCGGCTTTTTCCGCAGCATGTGCACAACAAGTCTGCAGCTCCCATAGACTTACATTGGTTGTGCACTACACTGCGAATTTGATGCAATTCTGTGTGGCAAAAAAGGCTGCGGATCTGCAATCAAATTCGCAACGTGTGCACACAGCCTTAGCATTTAGTGAACCTAGCAAAAAAGCCAAGCAAAAAAACAAGTGTGCGATTGCACTTTTTTGCAATTTCATCGCACTTTGAATTTTTTCACATTTTCTGTTACACGACATGGTAAAGCCAATGATGTTGTTCAAAAGTAGAAGGAGGGAGGGGTTTGGGTGTGTTTTGGAGTGGGTGTGCTAGGTTCGTGCTTAGAGGCCAGTGCAATGCATTTCCCCCATATATGTCATATGTCTTTGTCTATGTCTCCCCCTCCCCTATCCCTTCACCATGTACACTACCGTTCAAAAGTTTAGGGTCACTTAGAAATGTCCTTATTTTTGAAAGAAAAGCACAGTTTTTTCCAATGAAGCTAACATTAAATGATTCAGAAATACACTCTATACATTGTTAATGTGGTAAATGACTATTCTAGCTGCAAACGTCTGGTTTGTAATGCAATATCTTCATAGGTGTATAAAGGCCCATTTCCAACAACCATCACTCCAGTGTTCTTATGGTACTTTGTGTTTGCTAACTGTGTAAGAAGGCTAATGGATGGATAGAATACCCTTGAAAACCCTTGTGCAGGTATGTTAGCACAGCTGAAAACAGTTTGGCTGATTAGGGAACCTATAAACCTGACCTTCCTTTGAGCTAGTTGAGAATCTGGAGCATTACATTTGTTGGTTCCATTAAGCTCTCAAAATGGCCAGAAAACAAGAACTTTCATGTGAAACTCAACAGTCTATTCTTGTTTTTAGAAATGAAGTCTATTCCATGTGAGAAATTGCCAAGAAACTGAAGATTTCCTACAACAGTGTGTACAACTCCCTTTAGAGGAGAGCACAAACAGGCTCTAACCAGAGTAGAAAGAGAAGTGGGAGGCCCCGCTGCACAACTGAGCAACAAGACAAGTACATTAGAGTCTGTAGTTTGAGAAATCGACGCCTCACAAGTCCTCAACTGGCAGCTTTATTAAATAGTACCACCAAAATGCCAGTGTCAACGTCTACAGTGAAGAGGCGACTCTGGGATGCTGGCCTTCAGGGCAGAGTGGCAAAGAAAAAGCCATATCTGAGACTGGCTAATAAAAGGAAAAGATTAATATGGGCAAAAGAACACAGACATTGGACAGAGGAAGCTTGGAAAAAAGTGTTTTGGACAGACGAATCTAAGTTTGAGGTGTTTGGATCACAGAGAAGAACATTTGTGAGATGCAGAACAACTGAAAATATGCTGGAAGAGTGTCTGACACCATCTGTCAAGCATGGTGGAGGTAATGCGATGGTCTGGGGTCGCTTTGGTGCTGGTAAAGTGGGAGATCTGTACAAGGTAAAAGGGATTTTGAATAAGGAAGGCAATCACTCCATTTTGCAACGCCATGCCATACCCTGTGGACAGCGTTTGATTGGCACCAATTTCATTCTACAACAGGACAATGACCCAAAGCACACCTCCAAATTATGCAAGAACTATTTATGGAAGAAGGAGGCTGCTGGTATTCTATCTGTAATGGAGTGGCCAGCGCAGTCACCAGATCTCAACCCAATTGAGCTGTTGTGGGAGCAGCTTGACCGTATGGTACGCAAGAAGTGCCCATCAAGCCAAACCAACTTGTGGGAGGGGCTTCTGGAAGCATGTGGTGAAATTTCTCCATATTACCTCAGCAAATTAACTGCTAGAATGCCAAAGGTTTGCAATGCTGTAATTGCTGCAAAGGGAGCATTCTTTGACGAAAGCAAAGTTTGAAGGAGAAAATTATTATTTCAAATAAAAATCTTTTTTTTCGAACCTTGTCAATGTCTGGACTAGATTTTCAATTCATTTGGCAACTCATTTGATTAATAAAAGTATGAGTTTTCATGGAAAACACAAAATTGTCTGGGTGACCCTAAACTTTTGAACGCTAGTGTAACCCTAAGTCAAAGACATAAAAACAAACTTGCAGATAGGATAACTGAGTCAATGATGTCAATATGATCAGTCAATAAAAAAATAGCTGTTGACCCAGGATCCATACAAAAATAGGGGTTTGGTACAAATCAATACAACATTTTCTTAAACAATTATAATAATCAGAGACAAGGTATTAAAGTGAGAAAATAACCACAGCTAAAAAAGTCAGTGCATGAAAACAGTGAAAATGCACTGGTTAAGAAAAACACATGTCCTGAATGGGCAATAGGCATAATAATCACAGAGCCATAAGGGTAATACCTAGTAAAGATCAATAAGGTCAGGCATAATGGCCTGATACTATAACTAAAGTAACTATAACTAAGAATAGATGAGACCCAAGATGAACAATAATTGATATAAGGCAAAGATGACTATATAGTGATACGTTGGGACATGATGAATTGGAAGAGCAGGCATGCAGGTGTTGAGGGAGGATCTAAAGTGATCCTTCACGGTTGACTCAGTGATTTCCAAATTAATCTAAAGGGCGTTGCCGGCAACTGAAAATGACCAGACGGAGACTCGTGCCTCTGTGTGGGGGATCGAGCAGATCTCTGGGCCCCCGTTTATTGTCTGACTTTTCATAGTCATAGAAATTATACTTCAACCAATCAGCATAAGAACACGTTCACAGTTCTTAACCTATAAGAATACAGGAAAAACTTAACCCATGAGGATACAGGAAAAATGGAAACTACAGATATGGTCATGTCTTTTTGGCATAGTAAAACATATTAACAGATGCCTCAGTCTTGTATAGCGATACCCCCACGAGTCTCTTATCTGGCTCACTCGAGTTAGAATACTCAAGGTCTTTATACCAATTATGAACCATAGACTAGCTGAATAACAAAATGTTATCTTCGTGAGAAACAGGACAGAGTTATTTCATAGCAGCTGTAACCTTCTACCTAAGTAAATAACAGAATTTATCTTTAACCAACAACAAAATGGAGTCAAAGCACAAAATGGAGAATCTTTCATAATTTGTTCCTTCACATTTCCCCCTAGATAAATTTTGTTAATTAATGTCCAGCATCAGAGGTACTATCCCAAGCTATAAGCTCGAGGGGTACTGGTCTTCACATGACTGGTGCCATGTTACCAGCCATGGCTGTTGCGGCGTACCCGTCCCCCCTGTATACTAGAATTTATGAATAACAATTGTTGATAACGGTGGTGGGGATCTTTTGAAGATAGCCATGCGCTTGGCTTCAACATCTTCATCTGGTAACTTTGTGAAATCGGTGTAGAGAGCAGGGGTAGCAACGCTTTTGGTTTCATCATTAGTTGTCTTAGTGCAGAATTTCCTAATACATACAGAAATACACCAAAGAACAAGTTTTAGTATTACATACATGACAAGGATAAAGGCAGCGATGTGTATCAAACTTTACAAGATTCCAGCTATCCAGCCGCAAGTCCCTCAAACCAATTGGCTGGATTAAGAAAGGAGAAGGTGTCTGCTCACCAACTGTCCCAATTACAGTCATTGTCTTTATCATATTAATCTCTGAGTCTTTGAATGTCTTCTAACTTTAACTTTAGAGTACTATTGGGATCTGTATAATAACAGAAAGCGGGTCCAATAATCTGACACATACCACCCTGTGCTGCTGTTAAGTAGTCCAGTACTACAGTGTGTTGATTAGTGACTATGATAAGTTAGTTTTGGACAGCAACAGTAGTATAAAGTATATCCAATATATCCCAAATTTGATCATCTGGATAATCTGTGGCCCTAACCAATTTATCCCACATTTGTGTAATCATAGGGTAAATGAAAATAGAACTGACAATTTTATTGGCTATACCCATCTGTACTATTAATCTTTCATGATATTGTACAAACTTATTATTCGGTTATCAATATTATTATATGGAAATACGAAAAACCAAAACATCATGTCCCCTTATTTGCCACTAGTCTGTTTGACCAGCTTGCAGTGCGATACGTGGATCCACGTCGGCCTTCCTTCCAGCTTTACTGACATAGGAGTAATGAGGAGGACTTGGTAGGGACCGTCATACAAGGGTTCTAGTCCGTGTTTTCTGACATAGCTTTTCACAACCATTAAAACACCAGGCTTCAAATTGTGACAAGTGTCGGTTTCTGCTGAATCTGGAAGGGAAGAAGAAACTAAAACATGGGTGTTAGCAAGATTTTTACAAAGCTGAATAACATATTGAACAGCACGGTCAGTTTCTCCTGACAACTACTGAGACTGGAAATTTGCAACTGAGGACCTAGCACCAAACAATATCTCATTAGGGGACAGGCCATGTTTCGCAATAGGGGTAGTACGAATGTGTAAGAGCCCTGGCCATGGAGCCGTAGTCTCCTGCAACATTTTGGTCAATTGTCCCTTCAGTGTGCCGTTCAGCCTCTTAACTTTCCCACTGGATTGTGGATGGTACGGAGTATGGAGGGCTACAGTGGATCCAAGCATTGTCAGAACCTCCTGATACACATGAAAAGAAAAAGCCGGGCCTTGGTCACTTTCAACAACTTCTGGAACACCATATCTGCATATAACTTCCATCATTAACCACCAGACAATATTCATAACTTCCAGACTACTTCATAACTTCCAGGCAACGTGAGGTGGTCCACCTGGAGCTTTTGGAAAGGATAGTCGGGCTTAGCAAGGTGCTTCGGGGGTACACGTTGAAGTTGACCGGGATTGCAGGTCTGACAGATGTTACATGCATGGTTGAGTGCTGTCAGGACTGTAGAAATACCTGGAGTCCAGTAGAATTTTTGTACCAGGGCTAGGGCCTGTTTTTTCCTCGATGTGTGGGCCCATGTGCCCACATGGCAATAGCAGGGTACATCCGCTTAGGGAGACACACAAGTGGGTCCTTTTTCCAGTGACCATTGTCGATACATGCTCCATCAGCTTCCACTGCTTCACTTCTTCCTTTGGAGACATTCTCTGCATCGTCATTAAGCGGTCTCGCGGGGTCCGGCAGAAAACCTCAGTCTGGCATGGATCATCAGGTTCCTGTAGAGTCAGTGTTTCTTGTAACTGTTTACGCTGAGAGCGTGTGGTCACCATAGCTGGTATAGGCGGTTCAACGGGTAGAAGAGCAGCAGCTTTTGCTTGCATATCCACAAAGGCGTTACCACCAGTCTGTGGACTGTTCCTAGGACCGTGCTCCTTAACTTTGATAATGGCCACCTGGGTAGGTAATTTGATTGAGTCCATGAGGGTTTTAACAGCTTCAACATTCTTCACTGAGTCCCGGCGGTAGTAACAAACCCTCGATTGGCCCATAGGGCTCCGAAATCATGAGCAATACCAAATGCATACTGTGAGTCCGTATATATTAGCCCGCCTGTCTTTGGCCAGAACACATGCAGTAGACAGAGCCTGACGTTCTGCTTCTTGTCCTGACAGGGAGGGAGAGAGTGCAGCTCCGTGCACTACAGTATCTTCCGTAGTAACAGCGTATCCTGTGTGGAATCTGCCAAAATCATCACCATATTTTGAACAGTCTTTCAGGGCATTGTAGAGAGGTAGCATTATGCGGGATGCGTCCGGTATTCACTGACAACAATAAATACATAGTCCAAGGAAACGCTGGAGTTCAGTCTCATCTTTTGGAAATGGAAGGGAGCTGACGGCTATTTTTTTTTTTCTTTCTTCTGTGAGGTGTCTGGCACCCTGAAGGAGACAGTGACCCACAAATATCACTTGACCAAGGCAGAACCGAAGTTTCGAGGCCGAAACCCGACAGTTCAGATCTGCCAGATACTTGCGAAAACTAACAGTGGCAACAATGGCTTCCTGCTCTGTCCATGCACACAACAAAAGATTACCCACATACTGAAGCAGCGTGACATAAGGATATTCTAACTGTCAGGGTTAAAGACACTCGCCCATATTTTTTTTGCAAACTGATTGGGAAAGGGCGTGTAAGATACACATCTCATTATATTCATCTGCATAGGGGTTATATAACGTAAGGACCATCTGACCATCATCTTGGCTCAGCAACTCCCTAGGTCTGCTCAGGTGCACTTATACGTCCATCATATTGTCTTTGTCTGTATAATGGGAAAGGTTTGTTCTCAGGGTCAGCCAATTATTTTAGCGTAGCTAGCTAGTCAGAGGGCTTCCAGGGATAATACTCCTGTATCTGTCTTACACTACCTGATGTGGTTGGTTTTCTGGTGGTGGGGGTGACTAGATGACCGGTTGGGGGTGACATGACATGCTGGTCTACAGCTCCTTCCCAAAAGGATTACTGTCAGCTTACTCCCAAAAGTTAATGTCCCCACTACCCACTAACAACAATCTGGTGTCAGCTTCTTATATCACTACATGTGATCTTGTCTGGACAGGATTCAGCGTAATTCACTTAGGTTGAGTTGCAGCACAGATTATACACGTATTTCTCCAGTCTGGGCAGAGCAGAGGAGAGCGACGCTGCACTACTAGCGCTCAGGATCCAGCGCCGTTACTCCCTCCAGGCTTTGTGCCTCTCCTCTGGCGCTTCACCTTCCATTGTGATCCTGCAGCAAACTGCAACTCCTATATCCCGTGCTCTGGCTGACGCTCATTCAGGCTCGTTAGGTTCCTCATCCAGTCAATGTCTAAGAAACGCTCTGACGAAGGTCCAGTGTGGGCCGAAAACGTTTAGCGTTTTTTTTTGTCTGGATGCATCAATAAACTAAGAAGCCTTTCTTCTCAAAAATTGAGTGCCAAGTTTCATTCATCTTTAATATACGGGGTGGACACCCTACTTGAGCACCGCCAACCCTCATATCTAATGAGTGCAGTGTTTTCTTACCAAAACCATCTAGATGTGTTGTGAGAGCTTTGGACCCAAGAGTGTTTCACTACAGTTTATAACTCAGAGCCAAGAAAATAAAAATTCTTTTTTTTCCCACAAAAATTATTTTTTAGCCCCTAGTTTTGTATTTTCCCAAGGGTAACAGGAGAAATTGGACCCCAAAAGTTGTTGTCCAATTTGTCCTGAGTACGCAGATACCCCATATGTGGGGGGAAACCACTGTTTGGGCACATGGGAGAGCTCGGAAGGGAAGGAGCGCCATTTAGAATGCAGACTTATATGGAATGGTCTGCAGGCGTCACATTGCATTTGCAGAACCCCTCATGTGCCTAAACAGTAGAAACCCCCCACAAGTGTCCCCATATTGGAAACTAGACCCCCCCAAGAAACTTATCTAAATGTGTTGTGAGAACTTTGAACCCCCAAGTGTTTCACTGCAGTTTATAAAGCAGAGCCATGAAAATAAAAAATCTTTTTTTGTTCCACAAAAATTATTTTTTAGCCCCCAGTTTTGTATTATCCCAAGGGTAACAGGAGAAATTGGACCCCAAAAGTTGTTGTCCAATGTGTCCTGAGTACGCTGATACCCCATATGTTGGGGTAAACCCCTGTTTAGGCACACGGGAGAGCTCGGAAGGGAAGGAGCACTGTTTTACTTTTTCAACGCAGAATTGGCTGGAATTGAGATCGGACGCCATGTCGCATTTGGAGAGCCCCTGATGTGCCTAAACAGTGGAAACCCCCCAATTATAACTGAATTCCTAATCCAAACACACCCTTAACCCTAATCTCAATGGTAACCCTAACCATACCCCTAACCCTGACACACCCCTAACCCTAATCCCAACCCTATTCCCAACCGTAAATGTAATCCAAACCCTAACTCTAACTTTAGTCCCAACCCTAACCCAAACTTTAGCCCCAACCCTAACTGTAGCCCTAACCCTAGCCCCAACCCTAAGCTTAACCCTAGCCCTAACCCTACCCCTAACCCTAGCCGTAGCCCTAACCCTAGCCCTAACCCTAATGGGAAAATTTAAATAAATACTTTTTTTAATTTTTCTCTAACTAAGGGGGTGATGAAGGGGGGTTGATTTACTATTTATAGCGGGTTTTCTAGCGGATTTTTATGATTGGCAGCCGTCACACACTAAAAGACGCTTTTTATTGCAAAAAATATTTTTAGCCTTACCAGATTTTGAGAGCTATAATTTTTCCATATTTTGGTCCACAGAGTCATGTGATGTCTTGTTTTTTGCGGGACGAGTTGATGTTTTTATTGGTACCATTTTCGGGCATGTGACATGATGGCTTTGATGGCTTTTTATTCCGATTTTTATGAGGCAGAATGACCAAAAACCAGCTATTTATGAATTTCTTTGGGGGTGGGGGGTGGCGTTTATACCATTCCGCGTTTGATAAAATGGATAAAGCAGTTTTATTCTTTGGGTTAGTACAATTACAGCGATACCTCATTTATATTTTTTTTATGTTTTGGCGCTTTTATATGATACAAACTATTTTATAGAAAAAATCATTATTTTTGCATCGCTTTATTCTGAGGACTATAACTTTTTTATTTTTTCGCTGATGATGCTGTTTCGTGGCTCGTTTTTTGCGGGACAAGATGACGTCTTCAGTGGTACCATGGTTATTTATATCTGTTTTTTTGATCGCGTGTTATTCCACGTTTTGTTCGGCGGTATCATAATAAAGCGTTGTTTTTTGCCTCGTTTTTTAAAATTTTGTTACGGTGTTCACTGAAGGGGTTATCTAGTGGGACAGTTTTATAGGTCGGGTTGTTACGGACGCGACGATACTAAATATGTGTACTTTTATTGCTTTTTTATTATTTAGATAAAGAAATGTATTTATGGGAACAATATATATATATATTTTTTTTTACACATCTGAATATTTTTTTTTTACACGCTAACATTGCCCGGGGGGGGATGCCATCATGTTATAATGGAAGACCGCTGATCTGACACTTTGGTGTGCACTGTATCAGATCAGCGATCTGACGTGCACTCCTGAAGGCTTCCCGGCGCCTGCTCGCCACTCGCCGTGGATGATGGGAAGGAGGATGTGCAATATTACTGCCCATCTCCACGGCAACATGTCCGGCGCCGCCGCCGGGGAGACACAGCGCATGCATGGGGCGCGTCTATGCCATAAAGACTGGATGGAGGAAGTCACTCCATCCCATTGTGATACCTCCTACCCGGTTCAGGGGCGGTCCGAAATATGCCACAGTGATTAGTTATGAAAACAATGAGTGAATTTTAGGTTAAAATCATTGGTATTGATATATACACGTGGATGCATGTGACTGGTGGTGACCACTGTTCACAGGCAGCGCTTCTCACGTTCAGCTCAGTGTGTTCCGGCTGGCATGGTGAGAGGTAGCATCACTGACCACTCACCAAACCATCCGGATCGTTGTGGGGCATGGTTATTAATGGATTGTCAGTGGAAAGGTGAGTATAACTTTGTTTTCTTATTTTTGTTGAATAAATGGGTAAAAGAGGGTTGGGGAGTTTTTGCCTCGAATAAAGGACTTTGTGTTTTTATTTCAACTAAAGGACTTTACTCTGTCTCTGTCTTTATTAAATTTGATGATGGGGTTAGTAATGGTGGTGTCTGATAGATGCCTCTCCATTACTAAGCCCTGGTCTTGACGTCAGCGGCCATAAAACAGCTGACATTAACCCCACAACTGTTACCCCACTTGCTACCACACCAGGGTAAGTGGGAAGAGTAGAGGCTAATGGATGCGCCATTTCTGGGGCAGCTGAGAGCTGATGTACTTAGTCTGAGAGGAGCCAATATCCATGGTCCCTTCCTAGGCAATTAATATAATGCCTCAGCTGTCTGCTTAGCCTTTGCTGTTTAGTAAATGAAGGGGTGACCCCACTTTATTCTTTTTTTGGGGAGTCACTCCTATTATAACCAGTACAGGCTAAACAAACAGCTGTGGGCTATGGGCTGTGCATGCGTGATCGCCGCTGGGTATTAGCTGATTCTGACAGCTGACACCAGGCACTACGTGCCAGGAGTGGTCCCGCACCATTCCCGGCACTTTAACCATCTAATTGATGCAATCGAAGGCGATTGCAGCATTCATTCCGGGAGCTGGCAGAGGGATGACAGCCCCTCTGCCCCTGGATCAGAGTCCTTGCAGCGTGATGACATCCTGGTCACCAGAGCTAGGAAAGTTGCTTGATCATGCGCAGTGCATGCTCAGCTTCTTTCTCTGTCAGTGCAGAGCTGACAGTTTGCATAGCATGGGGATGCAAAAGCATCCCCATGCTATACAAGCAATCAGGCTACAAAAAATGATAGTCCCATAGTGGGACAAAAGTTAAAAAAAAAAAAAAAGTTAAAAAATTATTATAAATATTTGTAAAAATATTTAAAATAAATACAAATAATAATAAAAAACCAAAGATATTTTATCCATGAATAAATATTTGTATGAAAAAAATCTAAACAATAAAAGTACACATATTTGGTATTGCCGCGTCCAGAACGACCCAACCTATAAAACTGTCCCAGTAGTTAACCCCTTTAGTGAACACCATAAAAAAACAAGATAAAAGTGGATCGCCCCCAGACACAGGACAACGCGTTTCGGTACCGGGCCCCTCTGGTTCGGTTCTGAGGTTGTCACGGTGGCTAGACCCGGTCCGCGACCCTGCTAAGGGGCGTCCAATAAAGGTGGTGGTACAGTCTGTCAGGGGTTCGTGACGCCACCTGTGGTGTTCGGTCAGGGTGACCGACGCTGCTGTGGGGTCCGCTGGGGTGATGGAATTGCAGCTGAATGGTATACCTTCCCACAGGTGAAGTATGTCCCCAGGGCTTCCCAGTAAGGTGGATGGTGATGGTGTGAGGTGCAGACAATAACGAGGACACAAGGTTGCAGTCTCTTTACCTCTTTACTGAAGACTTCAGGATCCTCAATCCAGAGCGCGTTTAACAGGGCTATCAGAGACAGGCCGGTCTGATGGGTACATCCGGAGTTTCCCTCGCAGATGGAAATCGTTGCCCACCACTAGCGCCTGTGTGTTGTAGTCCTACCCTGCTGAGCATTCGGAATAGTCCTCACAACTGCTGTTCTCGTTCGTTCGTTCTCTACAGCTCTCTCTCTCTTTTTTTTTAAAATTCGTTTATTTATTAATCACAATAAAATACAGTATAAATGTTTGTCTTTATTATTGACTTGCACGGTTACATTCGCAAAAAAAGAAAAAGACATCAGAGCATACATATACCAATCATTTGTATATATACGGAATAAGACATATACGTGAAATTATGGAACTGTCAGTATGCAGAGTTCCTAAACTATAATCAAACTAAACTAAACTAAACTAGACTAAGCCTCCAAAACTATTACTACGTCGCCTTTTAGCAGTAACATTATACTCTCCATTGCGCAATATCTGCAGAACAAGAAATCAAATAAACTGTATCTTTATCAATCGTTTAGATCACAAAGTGAGATGGGAGGCATTCCACCTATCCCAGATTTTATTGAATTTGCCCGGGCAACCCCTATTCTGGTAGAGTGTGCGTTCATATGGGACAATTGTGTTCACCAGCTCAACCCAGGACCTAAGTGTAGGGGGTGACCTTCCCATCCATCGCAACGCCAACATCTTTCGTGCCAAAAATAATACTTCTCGTAAAAAAATCCCAACATAATGTTCCCAAACCTCCTCATCCCACACTCCAAACAGACAGATCAGGGGTTCAAGAGGGACCGGGATTGACAATAGTGAAGTCAATAACGACGTTACCTCTCTCCAATATTGAAAAATAATTGGGCACTGCCATATCATGTGTATGAAATCAGCATCCGGTGAGTGGCAACGCAGACATTCCGACGTCGAGTATCGACCCATCCGAAAAAGTCTCACTGGGGTCAAATATGACTGATGAATTATATATAACTGGGTCATCTTGTTATTAATTTACGGGGATACTTTAAGGGGAGAGTCAAGAACGTCCTCCCACGCCTCACTCTGCATATCAGGGATAAGTCCCTCCCACTTGCCCTTAACCAAGTCTATAGCTGAGTTCGCTCCCATTGACAACAGATATGTGTATAAGGATGAAATAAGACCCTGAGGTCCCTGTGATTTAAGAATGCCTATCAGTGGCAAAGATGAGATGTTGCGGTTTGCTCCCACATTTCTGGTATATGACTGAATAGCTGTTCTAAGTTGCAGATAGCGGAAAACTTGAGATCTTGGAAAGGCATATTTAGCTTGCAGCTGTTCAAAAGACATAAAGACCCCCTGATCGTATAAATCCCCCACCGAGAGAACCCCGTGGGAGATCCAAAAACCTGCAGACGGATGATCTATCAACATGGGGAAATAACCATTGTCCCATAAAGGCATTTCAGCAATAATATCTTCAAATCCAATAGCTTTTTTAATCTGCCTCCAGGTTGATCGTGCCAGTCGGAGCATGGGTAGCATGCGGGGAGTGTTTATTTTCCCCGACTCCAAAAGGCCCAATGGACATTTAGCGCTAACAGAACTAACCAGATGACTCTCAGAATTAGGGAGGTAGTTATGTGGCATCCACTTACTTAGTGCCCTCGCCTGTCCTGCCAGATAGTATAGAAAAAAATCAGGCAATGCCGCTCCTCCCCCCTGCTTAGATCTCTGCAAAGTAGTTAATTTAAGCTTAGGCCTACTTTTTCCCCATATGAATGAAGCAACCTGAGAGTTTAAGTTGGTGAAGAAGAACTTCGGTACAGTTACTGCGCTATGTTGAAGACAATAGTTAAATTTAGGGAGCAATATCATTTTAATGAGGTTAATACGACCTGCTACAGATAATGGAATCTTGCTCCAAGATGTAAATTTCAGTTTAGCGTAATCTAGCAGGGGAAAAATATTGAGTTGTAAGTCCGACCCACTATGTTGAGACATATATATACCCAAGTACTTAAAGTTAGATACTATGGGCAACGAGGAAAGAGTATTGAGATTAGATGCTGGGGATTGAGAGAGAGGCAATAGAGCAGACTTATCCCAGTTAATATATAGGCCTGAGAACCCACTAAATCTATCTATGGTAGTAATCACCATCGGTAACGTCTCTTCCGTGTTATCCATGAATACTATCATGTCATCGGCGTATAAACCAATGGTATCAATGCGATCCGCTATTTTTATACCCTCAATACCGGGGGAAGATCGGAGACGTATTGCCAATGCCTCTATTGCTAGAGCAAATAGGGCTGGGGAAAGGGGACACCCTTGACGGGTACCCCTATATAATAAAAAGGGCTCAGAGATGGAGCCATTTACTATTATGCGGGCCTTTGGTTTCATGTATAATATATTAACCCAATTCAGGAATTTAGCCCCGAAACCATATTTCTGCAGGCAAGCGGACAAGAAGGGCCATTCAAGAGAGTCAAACGCCTTAGCTGCGTCCAACGACGCCAACGCCCAGTTATTATCAGGTAGTAAAGAACTGTATTGAATTATCGATTGAACCCGTCTGATATTTATAGAGGTGCTCTTACCAGGCATAAAGCCAGTTTGATCCGGGTGTATAATGTCTAGTATAATAGAGTTCAGCCTAGTGGCTAAAATCTTAGTAAAAATCTTATAGTCTACATTTACTAACGATATGGGGCGATAGGACCCGCACTCTAATGGACCTTTCCCCTCTTTTCTGAGTACAATAATATGTGCTTCATAAAAAGTATCGGGCAGGCATCCCCCTCTCCATATCTCTCTGAATACTTGCAATAAAAGTGGAGCTAGTACTTCTCGGTATTTCCTATACAATTCGATTGGGAAGCCATCTGGCCCGGGGGCCTTCCCAGAGGCCATATCCGTTATAGCTTGCTCTATTTCTTCTAGGGTAAATTCAGCGTCCATAAAAGCCTGCTGTGCGGAATTCAGTGTAGGGAATTCTATATCGGATAAATATTCTAAACAATCTGAAACACTGAAATCGCTCTTGGACTCATATAACCCTTTATAATAATTATAAAAGCACTGAAGTATTTCCTCGGTGGTGGTGTTCAACGAGCCGTCTGGCGAACGAAGTTGTATTACCATATTAGACGTATTGTGTTGACGTACCAGGAAAGCCAAAAATTTCCCCGCCTGATTCCCCACTTCAAAATATGATTGTCGCGTAAAAAACAGCTTACGTTTGGATTTAGTGTCCAGGTGTTGGGCATATAATCTTTGCAGGGTTAACCACTCAACCTTATTGTTATTAGTCTGACTGGCTGTATATGCGGCCTCAGCATCTTTCAAGCGTTGCTCAATCTCATCGTCGTCTCTCGATGTCACCCTTTTAACATAAGAAATCGTAGAGGACAAACAGCCCCTTAGGTATGCCTTAAGGGCATCCCAGAATAAATTAATATCCTGAGGTTCTGGGTGAGATCGAGTATAACAATTCAACTGGTCAACTGTTCTATCACTTGAGTCTATTAGTTTAAGCCAAAAGGGGTTCAACTTCCATATTCTACCATTAGTCAGTTTCCCAAATGTAAGCGTGAGAACAATTGGACTGTGGTCCGAGATTCCTCTATTGCCATGCTCTATACCGCTTACCCATTGCACCAAGCCGCCAGACCCAAAAATATAGTCTATACGGGACAGGGAACTCTTAGTAGATAAGTGGCAGGTATATCCTTTTTCCCCAGGGTGACGTATCCTCCATAGATCCACCCAGCCACTATTTTCTATGAACAGTGCCAGCTGAGTTGGAGCCAATGAAGAAGACAAGGGCTGAGGTTCCCCAGATGACCCATCTCCCAGTCTCAACCTATCCAGACAACTATCCATGACCAGGTTAAAGTCACCCATACAGATGACATGTGCGTCTGGGTAATTTAACGCAAAACTCATTGCCATCCTAAGTATTGAAATATTAGCTGGAGGGGGGTTGTAAATGCACAATATAACATATTCACGAGAATTAATTAATGCATGAACAAAAACAAAACGTCCCTCTGTGTCCCGCCGAGTCGTCCGGGCCTCCCATCGAACATCTCTGTGTATTAACAATGATACCCTTCTCGAGTAGCTGGTGTGGAACGCATGAACATGCCATTGTACCCAGGGTTTCTGTACGCTTCTGGCTGTGTCTCTAGTTAAATGTGTTTCTACCAGGGCCACAATATGAGGATGATATCGCCTGATCTGGGAGAACACCTTAATTTTCTTCCGGGGTGATTTAATACCCCGTATATTCCAGGTCATACATATCAATTTAGACTCCATATTCATTCCTTAACCTATGGCATACAATGGTGGTCGAGAGAAGTCTACAGATTACGCATAAATAATTATAACAGTTCTGGAGGCGGCTTTTACCTAAATACTTATTAGTGCTAGTTAAACTTAACAAAAAAAGAAAACTTAACAAGAACTGAACAATCCAGGAGCATTGTTTATCGCTCCCATCATCAAATAAACCTGGGGATACCCCCGCTGACTCCAGCGTCCGGTATTGTTGGTATTTTGAACGCTCGCAGAGAGAGCTCCAATTTCAAAATTTAAAGAGGCATTAGTTGGTCGGAAACTTATCAGGGTTCCGTTGCATTAGACTTCCCACGGGATCGCAGCCAGTCCTCTGCCTCCGATGGGTCAGTGAAGAACAAGGAGGAACCATTGCAGACCACCCGGAGACGTGCTGGATAGATCATGGAGTAGATGATGTTCTTGTCTCTGAGTTGTTTTTTGACATCCATAAATCTTGCCCGCTGTTTCTGAAGTTCAACGGAGAAGTCTGGGAAAATCGAGATTGTAGCACTATTAAACTTGATGGGACTCTTTTGTCGCGCCAGTCGCAGAATAGCATCTCTGTCCTTGCAGTTAAGGATGCGTGCCAGGAACGGTCTGGGTGGGGCTCCAGGAGGAAGGGATCTTGTAGGGACTCTATGGGCTCTTTCCACCGAGAACATTGGGGAGAATATGTCTCCCAAAGAGGATTTGAGCCAATCTTCCAGGAATTTTTCAGGTTGTTGGCCTTCTGAGCGCTCCGGCAGACCAATAATGCGAATATTGTTTCGGCGCAGTCTGTTTTCCAAATCGTCTGCCTTTTGTTTCCAGGCATTTATAGACCCAGCAACTTTCGTTAGTTTTGCCTCCATAGGTTTGATAGTGTCCTCCACCTGAGATACCCTTGTTTCAACTTCTGTTATACGTCCCTTCATGGTCTGCATGTCTTGCCTTAGGCGCCCCACCTCCGTATGTACATCCTCTATTTTTTCAGAAAGAGACGTCCTAGTTAGAGATATAGCTTGCATTAATTGTTCAGATGCTTGCTTAAGAGTCAAATCATCTTGCTCGCTCTCATCAACACTATCAGAGAGGCGGATTTTCCCGCGCTGAACTTGTGAGGAACTATTTCTAAGAGATCTTGCACCATCTGAAGTGTCACTTCTAGCGAATTCTTTTAGCCTGTCAGCTGCAGTTGTATTCTTTGGACGGTGCATGGTTAATAATTGTGTGGCCCAACAAGGTAATTAAGTTAGGTCTGTAGAATTATTATACGGTCACACCAAGGCTGTGTATGATGTGTATCCCAGCTGGGCACCCTTATAGTCAGGAGGTATACTGGTGTATAATCAAGAGGCACAGGCTGCCAATATGGCGGAGACCCCTGTTACAGGGAAAGTTCTTTGCAGCGATGGCAGCAGAGGGGAGGCCCAATAAAAGTGCAGCCGGCTGGGTCGTGGTTAAAAGGGGAGCGTGGGGCTCAGTCTTTCAGAGCACTCACCACGATTCCCCTTAATATGTGCAGAGCAGGTTAAGCGCTCACCTCCCAGTCACGCTGCGGTGATAATGAGCCGCACCGCGCCTCCTACTGCAGGAGCGCGCGCTTCAGTGATGGCTGCCGCCCGCACAGCCGCCGCCGCCAACGTAAGTCTCTCTGTCCCTCTGTCGGGCCCGGGTCCCACAGCTCTCACCTGCAGGTGCCAGGTACCGTCCGGGGACTAAGGGGGGCTCCAGCCACAGACAGCCTCGTGCCGTCTACCCGCAGGGCGCCCTCCTGGGAAGATGGCCGCCGTTACACGTGGAGCTCACCGCTCCGTAAGGTATGTCCTCTCCTCCGGCTTCTTCCAGTTACCACTGTGGTCCCTTCCAGGGGTCGGCAGGCTCCAGGTCTCCAGAAGCCCCAGCAGAAGCAAATTGAGTGCTTAAAAGGGGGTCTTATATGCAGGATACATGCAGGATTCTAGGAGCTCTCACTATATGCGTCCTTCCTCGCTCACTCCATAGCCACGCCCCAGCTCTCTCTCTCTTTAGTTCCAGATGTTACTAGTTTCTCGTCCCCCAGGTATGTTTTGGCTAGGACGCACCTGTATGACGGGAAGGCTTGGAAGTCTTCCGGGACCCAAGAGACGCCCCTCTCCCAATGTTGCCCCCTATGTCTTCTTAGGAAATTTAAGGTAGACAGCCAACCTATAATTAACTGTCCTGCGGAGTTCGAAGTAAGGCCTGAAGTCAGTTACTCCCGCGGTGTTCCGGCCACCTGCTACACGCCTCAGTAGGATGTTGCCTCGGTCTCACGGCACGACTCTTACTGGTACTCCTTTTTGCTTGATCTCGTTTACACTGTTCCACCTTTCTTATCTCTTTCTTAGGATACCGCCGCAAGGAAGTGCAGGTGCGGTTCCGTAACGTTCTGTTCTGTTCGCTAGGCTCCTGCCAGGTTCCCACGCCTGACAGGGACCCCCCTGTGTCTTCTCCCCGCAACACCCCCTGCCACGGGATGTTGCCTGAATCCAACCCAGTCAGCTTCTGACTAACTTCCTCCCAAGCCCCTAGTTTTACCAGTGTGAGGAGTGGCCCAATAAATAAAGCCTTTTTCTCCCCCTAGTGGCCGGAGTGTGAAGTGTAATGTGTTCTGGTGATACCTGGTCAGTAGAATTCCTTCAGTGCCATCAGACGTACCATCACTCCCCTTAGTGGCAGAGTGTCATACTGCAACAACCAGATCTCTGGGACGCTGCAAAAGACAATGCTATATCATCATATCGCCGAACATAAGCGGGAAAATGAAAACGTTAAAGCTCTCAGACTAAAGCGATGCAAAAATAATTATTTTTTCTATTAAATAGTTTTTATTGTTTAACAGCGCAAAAAACATAAAAAAAATATAAATGTGGTATTGCTGTAATCATAAACCCCACCCCCCCAAAAAAAAAATTCCTAAATTGCAAGTTTTTGGTCATTCTGCCTCCCAAAAATTGGAATAGAAAGCGATCAAAAAATGTCATGTGTCTGAAAATGGTGGCAATAAAAACGTCAACTCATCCTGCAAAAAAACAAGCCCTCACATGACTCTGTGGGCCAAAATATGGAAAAATAATATCTCTCAAAATATTGTGATGCAAAAACTATTTTTGGAAATAAAATGCTTCTTTTAGTGTGTGACAGTGGCCAAACATAAAAACCCGATATAAATCTGGTATTGCTGCAATTGCACTGACCTAAAGAATAAAGTCGTCTAATCACTTATCCCACATGAGGAATGGCATAAAAAATAAATAAAACCAATTCTTCACCTCTTGTTGATGTTTTTCATTTTGCCTGCCAAAGATTGCAGTAAGGCTCGGCGCACATTTATCCTGCGCTCTGCGCTGAGCGCTTGCACCAGGGTTTCCGTGTAAATCTCTGAAATACGTGATTCAGATAGAACCTCTGGTGGAAAATTCCCTATAATGAGGAAGATGGAAGCACTGGTGTCTGTCTTTTTAGGATTGCATAAAAGAGCCGTAGTCCACAGTTTTGTGCACTTTTGAAAAGAAGGATGTGTTGATGACTTCTGAAAAGAAGGACACCGCTGAACAGAGGTCAAACGGAGTCCAGAGTAACTCTGCTGCCTCATTAAGTGAATTGGTTCCACGGGGGTTTCATCTGCATCACGTCAGTCAGAGATTTAGATGGAAACCCTAAAGTAAGTGCTCAGCATAGAGTGCCGGATAAATGCGATCCCAAATGTTATGTAAAATGTTCCCAATAAAAGCTTCACCTCAGTCCACAAAAAGTAAGTCCTCACTCAGGTCTGTCATCTGTTAATGGAAATATAGCGGGCTTCCAAGTTATTGGTAGTACAAACATTCTGGAAAAGCGAAATGGCTCCTCACTCCCCAAAAGAAATTCAGCAAATTCTGAGCTAACAAATCCAAATGCCCCCCTCCCTTCTGAGCCCTTCAGTGTACCAAAACCACATATAAGCGTCCACATGTTTGGCATTTCTGAAGCGATGAGAGCCCACCTACCTAACAGGTGCATGTCCCCAGAAGCATGGGCTGGTCTAACGTACTGGTGACTGCAATGTACTAGTTACTACAGTGCACTGGTCACTACAGGGGCAGTTTGAAATTTTCACAGGGCAACATCCATTGCTGCTTGTTTCTGGA
Organism: Ranitomeya imitator; assembly: GCF_032444005.1. Classification (NCBI taxonomy): domain Eukaryota; kingdom Metazoa; phylum Chordata; class Amphibia; order Anura; family Dendrobatidae; genus Ranitomeya; species Ranitomeya imitator. Next base: position 613,160,869 of record NC_091283.1, on the reverse strand, counting down.
AAATACCCATGGAGTCAAAATCGTCACTACACCTGTAGATAAATTCCCAAAGGGATATAATTTCCAAAATGGGGTATTTTGCTCTTCTAGCATTTAGGGACTCTGTATATGGAGTCTGCAAACTGTTCTAGGAAAATCTGCACTCAAGGAGGAAAATAGCGCTCCGTTCCTCCAGAGTCTCTCTATATGGTAATGTAGTACTGTACAGCCACATATGGGGTATTGCCACCTTCAGTAGAAATTGAGTGACAAAATATGGTGCCATAGTTACCCATGTCCTATGTGAAAATGTAAAATCTGGGGCTAAAACAAAATTTGAGTTTTAAACATGTAGTTATTTTTTCTTCACTGCCCAATAGTGTAAAATTCTGTGACACACCCGTGGTGTCAATATGATCACTGCACCCCTAGGTGAATTCATTGACAGGTGTAGTTTGTAAAATGGGATCACTTATGGGGGGTTCTGCTGTTCTGGCACCTCATGGGCTCTCCCAGTGGGTCATGGCACCTGCAAATCATAACAGTGAAATCTGGTGCTCCTTCCCTTCTGAGCTTTGCATTGTGCTTGAAAAATATTTCCTAATTACATATAGGGTATTGGCACACTCAGGAAAAAGTGAACCTCGTTTTTTTGTAAAAAAAAAAAAAATCCTATTAGCGCTTTTAAAAATTAAAAACTTGGGGCTAAAACAACATTTTAGTGGTAAAAATGTAATTCATTCTTTCTTCACCACTCAGTGCTATAAAATTCAGTGAGGCACATGTGGTGTCAATATGATCACTGCACCCTTAGATGAATTAATTGGGAAGTGTAGTTTGTAAAATGAGTTCACATATAGGGGGTTTCTGTTGTTCTGGCGCCTCAAGGGCTCTGCCAATGTGACATGGCACCCCCAAACATTCCAGCAAAATCTGAACTCCAATATGGCATCTCTTCCCTTCTGAGCTTTGCACTGTGCCTCAAAAGTAGTATTCCCCCACATATAGGGTATCGGCATGCTTAGGAGAAATTGCACAACTAATTGTATGGTGCAATGTCTCCTGTTACCCTTATGAAATGCAAAATTTAGGACCAAAATAACACTTTTTGTGAGGAAAATATAATTTTATTATTTTCACAGCTCAATGTTATAAACTTCTGTGAAGCACCTGGGGTTTCAAGGTGCTCGCCATACATCTAAATACATTCCTTGCGGGGTCTAGTTTCCAAAATGGGGTCAATTGTGGAGGGTTTCCACTGTTTAGGCATGAGGGGCTCTCTAAACATGGCATCCGCTAATAATTCCAGGAAATTTAACATTCGAAAAACATTCAACATTCATATTTAGCATTCAAAAAGTCAAATGACGCTCCTTTCCTTCCAAGACCTGCAGTGCGTCCAAACAGTAGTTTGCACCTTTTTCTACCACACTTTTTCCTTCCACTCAACTTTCCATTAATATGCTTGGATATAGCACTCTGTGAACAGCCAGCTTCTTTAGCAATAACCATTTGTGGCTTACCCTGCTTGTGGAGTGTGTCAATGACAGCCTTCTGGACATGTCAAGACAGTAGTCGTCCCCATGATTGTAGAGCCTACTGAAGCAGACTAAAGGTACCGTCACACATAGCGACGCTGCAGCAATACCGACAACGATCCGGATCGCTGCAGCGTCGCTGTTTGGTCGCTGGAGAGCTGTCACACAGACAGCTCTCCAGCGACCAACGATCCCGAGGTCCCCGGTAACCAGGGTAAACATCGGGTAACTAAGCGCAGGGCCGCGCTTAGTAACCCGATGTTTACCCTGGTTACCATCCTAAAAAGTAAAAAAACAAACGCTACATACTTACCTTCCGCTGTCTGTCCTCGGCGCTCTGCTTCTCTGGTCTGGCTGTGAGCGCCGGGCAGCCAGAAAGCAGAGCGGTGACGTCACCGCTCTGCTTTCCGGCTGACCGACGCTCACAGCCAGAGCAGGAGGAGTGCAGAGCACAGCGCTGGAGGACAGAGAGCGGTAGGTAAGTATGTAGTGTTTGTTTTTTTACTTTTAGGATGGTAACCAGGGTAAACATCGGGTTACTAAGCGCGGCCCTGCGCTTAGTTACCCGATGTTTACCCTGGTTACCAGCAAAGACATCGCTGAATCGGTGTCACACACGACGATTCAGCGATGTCTACGGGGAGTCCAGCGACGAAATAAAGTTCTGGACTTTCTTCCCCGACCAGCGATCTCCCAGCAGGGGCCTGATCGCTGCTGCCTGTCACACTGGACGATATCGCTAGCGAGGACGCTGCAACGTCACGGATCGCTAGCGATATCGTCTAGTGTGACAGTACCTTTAGGGACCTTTTTAAATGCTTAGGAAGCCTTTGCAGGTGTATGTTGTTAATTATTCTAATTTACTGAGGTAATGACTTTTGTGTTTTCATTGGCTGTAAGCCATAATCATCAACATTAACAGAAATAAACACTTGAAATAGATCTCTCTGTAATGACTCTATATATTATAGGAGTTTCACTTTTTGTATTGAAGAACTGAAATAAATTATCCTTTTGATGATATTCTAATTTTGTGAGAAGCACTTGTATCTCTGTGATTTGAGGGAATGAAAGTTTGAAAATTGTGAAATTTCCAAAATTCCCACTAAATTTCCATTTTTTTCAGATATAAACGCAAGTCCTATCGAATAAATGTTACCACTATTATGAATTACAATATGTAAAAAAAAAATTCTCCACATCACTGGGATCCGTTGAAGTGTTCCAGAGTTATTACCTCATAAATTGACAGTGGTCAGAATTGAAAAATTGGCCTGGTCATTAACGTGCAAACCACCTTCGGGGTAAAGAGGTTAATGAGGACTGGTGAGGATCGGTGAGGACGTTTTGCAGAAGTGGAGTTTTTCCAAGAGTGGGTGGTGGGAATGTGGAAGGTTCGAGGGGTGGAAGCAGAGCTGGGATGGAGCCTGGGTGGAGACTCAAGGGGGCTAAACCAGTTGCCAGAATGGGGTCCTGAAATTCCTGGTGGCAGCCCTTGTCATAAGCATGCTCTGATATGGCAAGGGGATGAACTGTGGCCATCAACTATTGTGAATTGTTGAATTCTGATTACTGTTCTCTTTTAGGGTATGTTCACACGTTCAGGTTTTATTGCATTTTTTTCACGTTTTTTCGCGATAAAAACGCATTAAAAACGCAGACATATGCATCCTATCATTTAGAATGCATTCTGCAATTTTTGTGCACATCGCGGGAAAAAACGCATCGCGGTAAAAAAAGCAGCATGTTCATTAATTTTGTGGATTTTTCGCATTTTTCCCGCTATTTAATGCATTTGGAAAAAATGCAAAAAAAAACGAACAAAAAATGCATAAAAAATGCGAAAAAAACGCAAGCGGATTTCTGGCAGAAATGTCCGTTTTTTTGTCAGGAAATTTCTGCAAGAAATCCTGACGTGTGCACATACCCTTAAGGTATTACATTTCATTGTGATCCTTTCTATAATAAGTTACTGATAATGAAACTTCTGAAAAGTCTTCTGTAAAAAAAGGGAACGTGTGAGTCTAACAGAAGGTTTAGTGGCCAGTGTAAAAACTGTAAGGTTTCTGAATTTTGTTTTTAAGATACACAATAGTATGGAGTAGTAGAAAAATATTATCAAAAATTAAAAAACAAAAACACATTTAAGGTACAAACCCGATTTAATTTAATTCTTAAAGAGAGGGACATAATGTAAAGACAAAGACCCTAATTCCAGCAATGTGTCACTTACTGGGCTTATTGCTGTAGTTTAGATAAAATCACTAAAAGACTAGTAAACATGTTGCCAAGTAGTCCTCCACATTCATGACCTCTGTTTACCCTGCCACCAGAAAGATGCCAATCAGTGGTGTGGATGGGGTTATACAGAGCTCAGTATTCAGAGAACTGGAAGGTCTGCAGAAGATAAATGAGTGATTTTATCAAAGCTGCAGCAATCAGCCCAATAAGTGACACATCTCTGGAATCAGGGTTTCTGTACCTACATCATGATACCCTCACATGGGGTACCAAAAATCGCAGTCATGGTAATATCTTACATTAGAGACAAAATGGGTAAAAATATGATTTTTTTAAATTGTTGTTAGTTAAAACTACATGAAAATAATGTCTGTATTAAATTTGCAGACAGAACTTTCTGGGAAAGTAATTCTTTCTTAGAAGGTTAACAAAATATTCATGAGACACTTTCAAAGGCCATCATTAAAAAGTTAGTTTCTGACTTTTTGATAGCAGATCTAATGCTCTAATTACATTAGGAGGTTGCTGGATATCTAGCCCCTACACTTTATACACGTCATCTGGATTATAACTTTTTTCAATTACCACCTTCATCCCGTCTGCAAAAATTTCGGCAATTATTTTATAATACATTGTAATAGGGTTAAAAGTGTTCGGATTTGTAATTGTTACCTATTAATTTATTAAGTAATTCAATTAGCCTTTTAAAAAAATAATCTAGAAAGTTTAAATACCGGTAAATCCATCAAACAAAAAAATCTTATTTTAAAGGGCATTAAAGGGGTTATCTAAAATAACACTTATTTGTATCTCCTTTCACCCTTCCTGGCACCATAAAGAAACCAGGTAGAATAGGCGCCATCTCTCACCGTCATCGTACCCTAGGAAACTGCAAGGCAGCCTTGTTATCAATAACCCCTATAGGTGGATAAATGTTTCAATCAACAACGAGAATGTAGAAAAACACATCTACCAAAGAAAGGACAAGGAGTGAATGTCCCCTAACATAGAAAAACCCAAAATACATAAGGTATGATATATGTTCATATAGCTAACCCTAGTGCAAAATGCTACGTAAAATTGGTATAGTCATTGAAACCAACAGGGATAAAATATCTCTCATAGAGAAAGGTAACCCCATATAGCTACCAATCCATTGCAACCTTTGGGATGACTACAAAGTTCAGGTAGGGTGAATTTTTGGGATTACCTGATAGGGAGAGTGTATTGTTTTATATATTCCCTCTCTATATTCACCACAACGCCCTTTGTTATCATACTGTGTGCTTTTTACTACTAAAGGTTTTGGTGATTGTAGCCTTTAAGTTACCAGAATCAGTATCTAATCAGAAATGTTTGTATTTTGTCTACTTTTAATTATTATCTTATACCTCTTAAGGGGGGAGGTTTCTATTTACAGTATATTAGACAGTCATTTGAAATCCTCCACAATTACCGGTGCCTGTTTTTTCCCCCCCAAAATTATGAGTAAGCCTGCTCTATAAAAAGCTTTGCTGTTGGGATGACACAGGACTTATGGTAGCGCTCATCTTTTATTCTCTGGACAATCATTCTTCCAGCTGTCCCAGACAGTCTGAAGGGGCTTCATCAGAGAAAATAAGTTTGCAGGAAGAATAGGGGTTGAACTGGAGAGGACAGGGATAATGTTATTTTGGCTCATGAAGCTCCTTTCAGGCTGTTTGGGATATCTGGAAAAATGATTGTAGGAGATACAACACAGCCTGACTGAGGACACACAGTGTGGCTGAGGAGACACGGTGCAGTCTAGCTGAGGAAAGAAAGTAATGTCAGACGAGACACAGCACAGCCTTGTTGAGGAAAGAAAGTAGTGTCAGAGGAGACACAGCACAGCCTTGTTGAGGAAAGAAAGTAGTGTCAGAGGAGACACAGCACAGCCTTGTTGAGGAAAGAAAGTAATGTCAGACGAGACACAGCACAGCCTTGTTGAGGAAAGAAAGTAGTGTCAGAGGAGACACAGCACAGCCTTGTTGAGGATAGAAAGCAGTGTCAGAGGAGACACAGCACAGCCTTGTTGAGGAAAGAAAGTAATGTCAGAGGAGACACAGCACAGCCTTGTTGAGGGAAGAAAGTAGTGTCAGAGGAGACACAGCACAGCCTTGTTGAGGGAAGAAAGTAGTGTCAGAGGAGACACAGCACAGCCTTGTTGAGGATAGAAAGCAGTGTCAGAGGAGACACAGCACAGCCTTGTTGAGGAAAGAAAGTAATGTCAGAGGAGACACAGCACAGCCTTGTTGAGGGAAGAAAGTAGTGTCAGAGGAGACACAGCACAGCCTTGTTGAGGGAAGAAAGTAGTGTCAGAGGAGACACAGCACAGCCTTGTTGAGGAAAGAAAGTAGGGTCAGAGGAGACACAGCACAGCCTTGTTGAGGAAAAAAGTAGTGTCAGGAGACACAGCACAGCCTTGCTGAGGAAAGAAAGCAGTGTCAGAGGAGACACAGCACAGCCTTGTTGAGGAAAGAAAGTAATGTCAGAGGAGACACAGCACAGCCTTGTTGAGGGAAGAAAGTAGTGTCAGAGGAGACACAGCACAGCCTTGTTGAGGGAAGAAAGTAGTGTCAGAGGAGACACAGCACAGCCTTGTTGAGGAAAGAAAGTAGGGTCAGAGGAGACACAGCACAGCCTTGTTGAGGAAAAAAAGTAGTGTCAGGAGACACAGCACAGCCTTGCTGAGGAAAGAAAGCAGTGTCAGAGGAGACACAGCACAGCCTTGTTGAGGAAAGAAAGCAGTGTCAGAGGAGACACAGCACAGCCTTGTTGAGGAAAGAAAGTGATGTCAGAGGAGACACAGCACAGCCTTGTTGAGGGAAGAAAGTAGTGTCAGAGGAGACACAGCACAGCCTTGTTGAGGGAAGAAAGTAGTGTCAGAGGAGACACAGCACAGCCTTGTTGAGGAAAGAAAGTAGGGTCAGAGGAGACACAGCACAGCCTTGTTGAGGAAAAAAGTAGTGTCAGAGGAGACACAGCACAGCCTTGTTGAGGAAAGAAAGTAATGTCATAGGAGACACAGCACAGCCTTGCCGAGGAAAGAAAGTGTCAGAGGAGACACAGCACAGCCTTGCTGAGGGAAGAAAGTAGTGTCAGAGGAGACACAGCACAGACTTGTTGAGGAAAGAAAGTAGTGTCAGAGGAGACACAGCACAGCCTTGTTGAGGAAAGAAAGTAGTGTCAGGAGACACGGCACAGCCTTGTTGAGGAAAGAAAGTAGTGTCAGAGAAGACACAGCACAGCCTTGCTGAGGGAAGAACATATTTTCAGGGGATACCCAGCACAGCCTTGCTGAGGGAAGAACGTAGTGTCAGAGGAGACACAGCACAGTTTGGCTGAGGGAAGAACATTGTGTCAGAGGAGACATAGCACAGCCTGACTGAGGGAAGAACATGGTGTCAGAGGAGACACATCATAGACTTACTGAGGGAAGAACGTAGTGTCACAGGAGACACAGCACAGCCTGAAGGAAGAGCGTAGTATCTAAGGAAAAACAGCACAGCCTGGCTGAGTGAAGAACAAAGGGTCAGAGGCAACACCCTGTGGTCGGCGCTAATAGCAATCCTGCAATTCAGCTACATAGCAGCGATCTGATGATCGCTGCTATGTAGCAGAGCCAATCTAGTTGTTGCCAGCTTCTAGCCTCCCACGGAGGCTATTGAAGCATGGCAAAAGTAAAAAAAAAATGTTTTTAAAAATATGAAAAAAATAACAAAAAATATAAAAGTTTAAATCACCCCCCTTTCGCTCCATCCAAAATAAAACAATAAAAAAATCAAACATACACATATTTGGTATTGCCGCATTCAGAATCGCCCGATCTATCAATAAAAAAAAGCATTAACCTTATCGCTAAACAGCATAGCGAGAAAAAAAATCGAAACGCCAGAATTACGGGTTTTTTTTGTCACCGCGACATTGCATTAAAATGCAATAACGGGCGATCAAAAGAACGTATCTCCACAAACGTGGTATCATTAAAAACGTCAGCTCGGCACGCAAAAAATAATCCCTCACCCAACCCCAGATCACGAAAAAGTCCTGCCACCCTCTGTGCTATCTTGCAGGATAGCACAGATAGCACAAAATAGCACAGAGGGTGGCAAGACTTTTTTGTCCACTAGCATAGCACATAGGCACTCTGTCTCCTCAAACAAGCAAGTCCCCTGATGATTTAGCTTGGAAGAAACGTGTTGGGACTATGACACAGGGAGAGTGCAGGGCTTGTGAGTGCAGGGGTAGTTGTGGACTGCCCTTGTAAGGGCAGGAGCTTTGGGGATAGCTTATTGGTAGCCCCATAGGGATCGACAGGGTATTGTCATCTCCTATCAATTCCTGGACTTACTCCTGACCGGAGACTATCCAGCGCTCCTGTGCCTCCATCGTGGAATTGGTGAGGCTGTTCCTTTTCCATTATTCTGTAATTGAAACTGGCACGGTTTGTATCATGTGCCACCATTGTGCAAAATGACTAATTGTTTTTTATGTAACCAAGTGTATGTGCATTCGTGCTGCTGATTATTATTATATACCTCTTCCTGCAGCAGATTTGTATATTATACCTTGGGCCATTTGTACTCCGTAGGTGTTGCTATATGCGGAGTTTGGAATCCTATTAGAGGTCACTGAGTCTCTAAGGTCTTTTGGAAGAGACTGTACCCCTATTTTTCAATTACACTTTGGGTGACATTGTTTACTTTTATCTGTATTAATTAGTAAAAGTTAAGTTTTATATCACCACTCAGATAAAAAATAACCTAGACATGTTTGGTGTCTATGAACTCCTAAAGACCTAGAGAATCATAATGGCAGGTCAGTTTTAGCATTTAGTGAACCTAGCAAAAAAGCCAAACAAAAAACAAGTGTGGGATTGCACTTTTTTTTGCAATTTCACCGCACTTGGATTTTTTTTCTCTTTTCTAGTACAAGACATGGTAAAACCAATGGCGTCGTTCAAAAGTACAACTCGTCCCGCAAAAAAATAAGCCCCCGGCCCATATTGACGGAAAAATAAAAAAGTTATGGCTCTGGGAAGGAGGGGAGCGAAAAACGAAAACGCAAAAGGGCCGCGTCTTCAAGGGGTTAATAACCAGCATAGGCTATGCAGACAGCTGCAGGCTGATATTAATAGCCTAGGAAAGGGCCATGGCTACTGGGCCTGGGTTTCAATGCCACATCAAAACGTGTGACGTCAACGTGTGAGGCCACCAATTGGAGGATACCAGCCGCCGAAGTCCACTTGTTACAGAGTACCGCAGAAGTCCGGTTGTGACGGAGTACCGCAGAAGTCCGGTTGTGACGGAGTACCGCAGAAGTCCGGTTGTGACGGAGTACCGCACAAGTCCGGTTGTGACGGAGTACAGCAAGTCTCTTTGTCCATATGTGTAATGCAGACATCTGAGGGGCCCTCAGTGAGAGTGGCAGTGTCATTGTGCGTCTGCTGCATTATGTGCCAGCTATTATGTGGAGAGATGACATTCAATAGGGTGAAGCACATTTTTTTCCTGGTCCATGTCCAACTAGTACTGAAAACTTCTAGCAGGTACAGCATATTATAATGTTGGGACAGGTTTGCATTTCACTCTGAAAAATATCGACTGCATTAAAAGAAACAGCTAATGTCCGAAAGGGACGCAGGCAGCAGTATGGCTGCGGCTAATGATAACATTAGGGAACTAAGACATCTCTGCTTTGTTGCTAACGGAAATATAAGGCGCTGCGCTGCGGGGAACGAAGTCAGTGATGCACCAAGCGGAAGTGCCATGCTTATTGCCGGAAGTGATTGTGTGCTTGCTCTGGAGCGGAGCCGAATGCCAGTAGTTGGCATGTGAACGCTGGATAGTCCGGGAGGGAGAGCTGAGTGGTCCATGCCGGCATGTGGCCCCGGAGCCTGGCAGCACACAGCATGGCTAAGCGGCAGGGCATGGACTTCTGGAAAGAGACCCTGAAGGGAGCTCGCCATGTGCTGGCTCCTATGGTGGATCGGAGTGAGCTGGCCTGGAGGCTCCTGAGCCGGAGACATGGTGCTGAGCTGTGCTACACTCCCATGCTCCATGCCCAGGTGTTTGTACGAGATGCCAACTACCGGAAGGAGAACCTGTACTGTGAGGTGTCTGCGGAGGACCGGCCCCTCATCGTCCAGGTAGCCGTGGCTGCTAGTTATTTCCTGGCATGGCCACCTTGGCTGTAGGTAGCCGCCCCTCATAGGACTGGTAATGGTGGTAGCCAGAATATGCGATTATCATCTGATGAGGGTTGTAGTATCTGCGGCTGTCCGGTGCCCATAGGGCGAGTCACCCAACCGTCTGCACTCACGTTATTCCCCGTGGCATCAGGCGCTGATAGGGTTACTTTCAAGAACCATATTAAAGTGCACCCGTCACGCTTTATTACATTGCCCAAGTTCCTGCGCTGCCCGGATTGTGCCCGAGCCTTCCGTTTTGTATTTCGCCCCTCTGTGGAGACGCGCCATTTCTTCTACTTTGGCTCCAATTATGCTTGTGGACCAAGAGGGTGTTTCTGAAAGATTCCCCTTGAGGCTTGTTTTCCTCCTGAGACTGGATCTCCCAAGATCCCCCCGTTCTTGCAAGGTTACAGTGGAAGAAGACTATCCTGAGCACTTGTCACAGGCACGTTCCATTGATAATGGGAAGATCTTGTGCGATCACGTTGATTAACCCGTTTGATGGTCTCGAGCAGAGGGAGAGGACTACATGTCCCAAGAGAGAACTTTCTGGTCCACAAGAGCATTTGGAAAATAGAAAATGGGCATATCTCTGCTACAGATGGGGTGCAAACAAAAATGGAAAGCGTCAGCAGGTTCAGGAAAGCTTGGAGTTTTGGAAAGGTAACTCATTTTTTCAGATACATGACAGGTCTTCTTTGTGTATGGGTGGTCATGCATATTAGATGAATGTGGCCTGACCAGCCAGTGTGTTTGGGACCTTCATATTACAAATGTCAGAACATTGGTCAGGCGTGTTGGATTTCACCATGTCCAATCCTTTGGTAAGCTCAGGAGACAAGCCACCTCTTCCTAGCAGCAACCTGTTCTTCCCATTGAGAAGGCAAGGGTAAGTGAGTAGGCATGTAGTTGGCCTGTTACAGGGACTGGACGTCTCCTTTTTCATTGGGTGTACAACACCCCCTACCATTTACCAGGGTGTTGTGTTTGATGGTGTTTGTATTTCCGCTTGCCATCAGTGAATGGTTGCAATGCTTTTTAGATCAAACCTACCCTGATCATTTCCAGTTGATAAGGCTGAGCGACTTCTTGCAGTGTTGGAGGGCTCCTCTCCTGAGGAACGCTGTAAGGTGTAGAAGCTGCTTTTCTACAGGACTGGATTCCATCCCCTGGAGAATGTTCACGTACTTTGGTAGCAAGCAGAGATTTGTTTAAAAATTAAAGGGGATTTTTTGTTTTCTGGGCCGATGAGATCTTTCTGCAGTCACATTATATGCCCGCAGGTGGCAGAATTGTGACAATGTGCATGCCGCCAGGATTCTCCACCTAGTTTTCATGACAGTGGGTGGTCTCGTAACAGATTCTCACCTGTTTCTCTAAATGTTTTATGATCAAATAATTTATTTTTACCATCCATGCATATTCCCCTACCACTTCCCTCTATTGAAAGAAGCGGATGAGAACCTAGTTGGCACGTGATCACAAATACGCAAATCGCATACTTGTCATGGGACTGCAGACTTTTTTTTTCTTGCATTTGGAAATTATATATAGTACAGCATGTCCCAGTATTTCCTCTTCCAGCTCGTTATTAACACAGAAGAGTACCTGCTCCGTCTCCGTGATGGTGACATGCTTTGCATGGGGCTGACTGCCAGGTACACCACCTCCATTGTTTCCTTATTTGTATTGGCTATTGAATGTTGCTTGTATGTTTTTCTCTTTTAAGTTTTGTGCAAACGACCCTGAAGTGTTTGTCCAAGCAGCGCTGCTAGCACAGGACTATTGTGATGCCATTGATCTGAACCTCGGCTGCCCACAAATGATTGCGAAGAGAGGTATAGTGATATACAAACCTTCCTGGCACTGCAGACTGGCTGAAGGGCTTGTCCAACATCTAATGGCGGCTAGGATAGATTAGATGAGTGTAATGTCCTGCTAGTTCCCCTGCCGCTCCGATGGTCCTGCTGGTGTTGGCGACTTTCTGACCTCACTACAGCGGTGCATCTGTTGCCTCAGCGTAGATGGTAGCACGGTCAGAACATGTCCACTAAGGTCAGTGATTATTATCACTGCAGAATGGTGGGATCATTGGACTGGCAGATGAATATCATGGCAAGTGTTAATTAATTTTAGTGTTTTTTTTATTTTATTATTTAAAGTCTCCAAATGCTTTTCCAAAAAATGTTTGACCCCCTCTTCGAAGGGCAAACAAATATACCATATGCATTGGTCCAACCGAATAGAAATGAATAAAGCAGAGGTGTGCATACATCTTCCGTTCTCACTGGATGATCATATAGCCCCATTCTCAGGCTCAGTGGGGGACCCATCAGATTGACTGGGGGGGGAGGGCAACAGCTATTGGCAGGGAGTCCATTTTGCCAAACTTACAACCCTTACATAACCCTTGATGCTCCATTGTCTACTACATAAATTGAGAGTCCGTAAAAGACCTGCTCATCCCCATGCCTTTGTTTCATTGCTCAGGTCACTATGGAGCATTTCTACAAGATGAATGGCAGCTGCTGGAGAAGATGAGTAAGTCTCCACTGTATAGTGACGTCTTTGTACGTTTCCTGCGGCTTCTTTAATTTCTATCTGGGGATTTCAGCTCTTCTGAATTCCATTTCATAGTTCAGCTGGCGCACCAGAAGTTGGCTGTCCCCATCACTTGTAAAATCAGAGTTTTCCCTGAGATTGAAAAAACCGTCACATATGCCAAGATGCTGGAGAAAGCCGGGTGCCAGGTGGGTATTTTATTGACTGTGTTGTCTTCTTGAAGTCTATCTCTTGGCTCCTTACAAGATTCTGTTTCAGCTCCTCACAGTTCACGGTCGCACCAAAGAGCAGAAAGGGCCTCTAACTGGCATTGCTTCATGGGAACATATTAAAGCTGTCCGGTGAGTGTCTAGGCACATGTTATATTAAGGAAGTCGAGGCACATTGTCCGACATTTATCAAGCTAGTGCAGTGGACCCAGAGTCCAGATCTGGTGAACCCTGGATGTCTACTGCTTGGCTCAGCTGTGACTATATTCCACGATTCTTGTCGCCACCTCTATTTTAATTAATCTCTGCACTTCCCCTTGCAGCATAAGCATTTATCCCACTTTTTGTTAATTAACCCTTTTTTATTTCTCTGTTTTGTTTCCTTTTTCATATATTTATTTTTTTCTGGAAACTGTATGTTATTTCATTCTTGCTTATCACTACAGGTTTTCTCATTATTATCTTGAATAGAAATGCTGTAAACATCCCAGTTTTTGCAAATGGGAATATCCAATACCTTAGTGATGTGGAGCGGTGTATTCAAGAGACTGGTGTCCATGGAGTGATGAGTGCAGGTTGGTTCCCCTCTGTCCAGACCTGGGAGACATTTTATCTGCTGATCTATGGAGGTAGTAATTTAGAATCCTTCTGTCATATAAAGACATATGTTTTGGAACACTTAAGACCTCCTTACATCTCAGAACCCACTAGGCAGATAGTATATTGTAGAATATAAACGGCTGATGATTAAATCATGAGGGCCCTTTTAAATGTATCCTTTTAAGATACACCCTCAATGTGCAAGGTGGAGCACGCTTTATGACCTTTGATGATATGCCCTTGTCATAAGTCATCCAAATAAAAGTATGGAGAGGAGGTGTGCCTCTACTTGTAGATTCCCTCATTTTGTATTGGCAAATTCCCATTATAGGAGCTCTCCAGTGCCACTCACTTCTGCATTCCGGGGTCAAGTGCTTCCGATGATGTCTTGTCTGGTCATATCTGTTGTGACATACATGTATTATGGACACTTCACGGCTAATAGGAGAAGCCCTCATTTGTGCACCAATTATTGTGTAAGTTGGTATTTCTTGAAGGGCTTCTGATGCAGACGTGAGCGGCCCAGGAGAAGACCTTCAAGAAATACCTACTTACACAATAATTAGTGCATAAATGTGTTCCATCGTCAGTAGATCCAATTTGGTTGTCTAAGTTGCTGAGCTAGTCTGGTGTAACTTTATTCATGGTTGGTTGTATTTTAGAGGGAAATCTTCACAATCCAGCCTTGTTTGAAGGGAAGAGTCCTTTTGTGTGGGAGATGGCAGAAGAGTACTTGGAGCTTGCTCAGCAATACCCATGCCCTTTGTCTTTTGTGCGGGCACATCTTTTTAAACTTTGGCACCACACGTGAGTATCATGTTCTGGTATATGTTTTCAGATCCACCTTTTAACATTAAATGGAACCTGTCACTTGATTTTCTCGGCTCCAACCACGGAGAGCATGAATTGGAGCCTGGTGACGTGATTGCAGCCAGGTATGTTTCACTCTGAATGCTACTGTGTTTCAGAGAAAACTGAGTTTGACAACTTTCAGATAACCATAAAGAGAGGCCCGGGTAGGGAGAAGCCAGCTTATTCCGGTCTCTCCCTATGGTTCTATGGCGTTTTTGAGTAATATATATTTGGCTAACAGGATCATTTGAAGTCTACCATTTCTTGTAGTCAGTGTGCATAGACCATTTAAAAAATGTTTTCTGATTTCACAATACAAACTGCACTTTTCTTTTCCCTGATGAGGCAGGAAGACTTACCATATGTGTATATTTTTGTGCGTGTATTGTGACAGTCACTGGTGAAGTGATGGAGGGGAGATACGTGTCACTGCGCATGATGGCGTCAATGATGTAAAACCAGAATAGTTTCCTCAAGCACACTGCATGTTGGGACAGTTTATATAAAGTTATATGATGGGCTGGATTTAGTGGACCTCCATAGAGCGGGTGAGAGGAGGTCCACGTATCTCCACCTGCAGTGTTCTTGCAGCACCTGTGTGATGTCAGGATCACGTGATCAGTCATATGATGGAGTCACAAGGTCCAGGCTGAAATGACTGACTGCCAAAGCTTCCAGTGTTCAGGAGGTGCTTGGAGAGCGAGCACTCCAGGAAAGTGTGTGCTAATCTGAACTGTGGACATTACTGCCTATTAGCAGGCTGATCCCCCGTTAGGAAAAGGACTGTTTCTTTTTGTTTCTCGTTTTACTCTTTTTTTGCCCAGAGGGGTGTGTTTACTTTCCAAAGCTTGGTTTAGGCTGTCTTCAATAAACCAGCCGAGTGAGCCACTCTAAGGCTAGGTTCATATTGCGTTAGTGCAACCCGTTTAGCGCTAGCGGGTTGCGCTAACGCAATGTTTTTAATGGGGTAAAACCGATCTGCGAGAGCGGGGAACGGACCGCGGGCGCGCCTCGGACGCTGCAAGCAGCGTCCGCGGCGCGCCAGGAAACACCTGCGCGTCGCATAGCGCGTGCCGAACATGGCACGCGCTAGTGCTGCGCGTTCCCATTGCTGTGAATGGGCGCGCTAACGGACGCGTTGCACGGCGTTAATTTCGCCGTGCAACGCTGTCCGTTAGCGCTTTCCCATTAACGCAATGTGAACCCAGCCTAACACAGTGTATATCTATTTATCTCTATTCTATCATATATACAAGTGCTTCTCACTAAATTAGAATATCATCAAAAAGTAAATTTCAGTTCTTCAATACAAAAAGTGAAAATTCTAAATTATATAGTCATTACAAACAGAGTGATCTATTTCAAGTGTTTATTTCTGTTAATGTTGATGATTATGGCTTAAAACCAATGAAAATCCAAAAGTTATTTTCTCAGTAAATTTGAATAATTAACAAAAAACACCTGCAAAGGCTTCCTAAGCATTTAAAAAGGTCCCTTAGTCTGTTTCAGTATGCTCCACAATCATGGGGAAGACTGCTGACTTGACAGATGTCCAGAAGGCAGTCATGGACTCTCTCCACAAGGAATGTAAGCCACAAATGGTCATTGCTAAAGAAGCTGGCTGTTCAGAGTGCTGTATCCAAGCATATTAATGGAAAGTTGAGTGGACGGAAAAAGTGTGATAGAAAAAGGTGCAAAAGTAACCGGGATAACCGCAGCCTTGAAAGGATTAAGAAAACGCCATTTAAAAATTTGGGGGAGATTCACAAGGAGTGGACTGCTGCTTGAGTCATTGCTTCAAGAGCCACCACACACAGACATATCCAGGACATGGGCTACAAGTGTCGCATTCCTTGTGTCATGCCACTCATGACCAATAGACTATGCCAGAAGCATCTTACCTGGGCCAAGGAGGATAAAGGACTGGACTGTTGCGCAGTGGTCTAAGGCAGAGGTCCCCAACTCCAGTCCTCAAGGCCCACCAACAGGTCATGTTTTCAGGATTTCCTTTGCATTGCACAGGTGATGCAATTATTACCTGGGCAAGACTAAGGAAATCCTGAAAACATGACATGTTGGTGGGCCTTGAGGACTGGAGTTGGGGACCCCTGGTCTAAGGCGTTGTTTTCAGATGAAAGTCAATTTTGCATTTAATTTGGAAATCAAGGTCCCAGAGTCTGGAGGAAGAGTGGAGAGGCCACAATCCAAGCTGCTTGAGGTCTAGTGTGAAGTTTCCACAATCAGTGATGGTTTGGGGAGCCATGTCATCTGCTGGTGTAGGTTCACTGTGTTTTATCAAGACCAAAGTCAGTGCAGCCATCTACCAGTACCAGAGTAATTCATGCTTCCCCCTGTCAAGCCTTTTTTGGAGATGGAAATTTCATTTTCCAGCAGGACTTGGCACCTGTCCACACTGCCAAAAGTACCAATACCTGGTTTAAAAACAACAGTATCACTGTGCTTGATTGGCCAACAAACTCACCTGATCTTAAACCCATAGAGAATCTATGAGGTATTGTCAAGAGGGAGATGAGACACCAGAACGAACAATGCTGATGAGCTGAAGGCTGCTATCAAAGCAACCTGTGCTTCCATAACACCTCAGCAATGCCACAGGCTGATCGCCTCCATGCCACGTCGCATTGATGCAGTAATTGATGCAAAAGGAGCCCCGACCACGTATTGAGGGGATTTACTAAACATACATTTCAGTAGGCCAACATTTTGGATTTTAAAATTATTTTTCTAGCTAGTGTTATAAAGTATTCTAATTAATACTCAGTTTCTTCCTGAAAATGATTGCAATCACAAATTCTTTGGTATTATTATCTTCATTTAATTTGTCTTAAATGAAAAAACACAATAAGAATTGTCCTACAGCCAAATTGGATATAATTCCACACCAAACATAAAAAAGGGGGTGGACAAAAGTATTGGCACCATTCGAAAAATCATGTGATGCTTCCCTAATTTGTGTAATTAACAGCACCTGTAACTTACCTGTGGCACCTAACAGGTGTTGACAATAACTAAATCACACTTGCAGCAAGTTGACATGGATTGAAGTTGACTCAACCTCTGTCCTGTGTCCTTGTGTGTACCACATTGAGCACGGAGAAAAGAAAGAAGACCAAAGAACTGTCTGAGGACTTGAGAAACCAAATTGTGAGGAAGCATGAGCAATCTCAAGGCTACAAATCCATCTCCAAAGACCTGAATGTTCCTGTGTCTACCGTGCGCAGTGTCATTAAGAAGTTTAAAGCACATGGCACTGTGGCTAACCTCCTTAGATGTGGACGGAAAAGAAAAATTGACAAGAGATTTCAACGCAAGATTGTGCGGATGTTGGATAAAGAACCTCGACTAACATCCAAACAAGTTCAAGCTGCCCTGCAGTCCGAGGGTACAACAGTGTCAACCTGTACTATCCGTCGGCGTCTGAATGAAAAGGGACTGTATGGTAGGAGACCCAGGAAGACCCCACTTCTTGCCCTGAGACATAAAAAAGCCAGGTTGGAGTTTGCCAAAACTTACCTGAAAAAGCCTAAAACTTTTTGGAAGAATGTTCTCTGGTCAGATGAGACAAAAGTAGAGCTTTTTGGGCAAAGGCATCAACATAGAGTTTACAGGAGAAAAAAAGAGGCATTCAAAGAAAAGAACACGGTCCCTACAGTCAAACATGGCGGAGGTTCCCTGATGTTTTAGGGTTGCTTTGCTGCCTCTGGCACTGGACTGCTTGACCGTGTGCATGGCATTATGAAGTCTGAAGACTACCAACAAATTTTGCAGCATAATGTAGGGCCCAATGTGAGAAAGCTGGGTCTCACTCAGAGGTCATGGGTCTTCCAGCAGGACAATGACCCAAAACACACTTCACAAAGCACTAGAAAATGGTTTGAGAGAAAGCACTGGAGACTTCTAAGGTGGCCAGCAATGAGTCCAGACCTGAATCCCATAGATCACCTGTGGAGAGATCTAAAAATGGCAGTTTGGAGAAGGCACCCTTCAAATATCACGGACCTGGAGCAGTTTGCCAAAGAAGAATGGTCTAAAATTCCAGCAGAGCATTGTAAGAAACTCACTGATGGTTACCAGAAGCGGTTGGTCGCAGTTATTTTGGCTAAAGGTTGTGCAACCAAGTATTAGGCTGAGGGTGCCAATACTTTTGTCCGGCCCATTTTTAGAGTTTTGTGTGAAATGATCAATGTTTTGCTTTTTGCTTCATTCTCTTTTGTGTTTTTTTTTTTTTCATTTAAGACAAATTAAATGAAGATAATACCAAAGAATTTGTGATTGCAATCATTTTCAGGAATGACTGTATATGGCCATGACTGTATGGGTATATGTATATATATATATATATACACATACACACACTTACACACACACACTTACACACACACACACACACACACACACACTCACATATATATATAATGTGTGTGTGTGTATATATATATATATATATATATATATATATATATATATATATGTATGTAGATAGAGAGGGCTATATATATACAGCTCTATCTATATACACGCACACACGCGCGCATGCATACAGTACCAATATAAAGTAACAAACATTTGTGGAGTGTAGAGGAAATGATACATGTTTTTTCTAATTATTTAAAAAATATAAATATGAAAATTGTGACACTCATTTGTATTCAGCCCCCTGTAGTTTGATACCCCTAAATAAAATTAAGTGACCATTTGCCCTCAGAAGTCACACAATTAGTAAACTTAGTCCACCTGTGTGTAATTTATTTTCAGTATAACTACAGTTGTTCTGTGAAGGCCTCAGAGATTTGTTTGAGAACATTGGCGATCAGTCAGCATCATGAAAACCAAGGAACACACCAGACCGGTCAAGGAGAATGTTGTGGAGAACAGTAAAGAAGGGTTAGGTTATAAAAATAAATAAAAATGGCCCAACTCTGAAAACATCATGGAGCACTGTTCAATCCCTCATCCAAAAATGGAAAAGCATGGCCGTCCAGCCATCCCAAGCAAGGAGAGCACTAATTAAAAAAAAAAAGCAGCCAACAGGCCCATGGTCACTCTGGAGGAGCTGCAGAGATCCACAGCTCAGGTGGGAGAATCCCTCTGTACAGGACAACTATTAGTTGTATACTACACAAATCTGACCTTTATGGAAGAATGGCAAGAAGAAAGCCATTTTTTATTGCAAGCCATAAAAAAGTCCTATTTGTAGCTTGCAAAATGCCATGCTGGAGACAAAGCTAACATGTCAGATGGGGCTCTGGTTAGATGAAACCTAAGTGGAATTTTTGGGCTAAATACAAAATGCTATGAGTGGTAGAAAACTAACTCTGCACATCACCCTGAAAGCACCATGCCCACTGTCAAACGTGGTGGCAGCAGAATCATGCTGCGGGGATGCTTTTTTTCAGCAGGGACAGGGAACCTGGTCAAAATTGATGAGGAAAAATAATGACGCTAAATACAGGGCAACCCTGGAGGAAAACCTGTTAGACTGCAAAAGACTTGAGATTGGGGTGTGGGTTCACCTTCCAGCAGGACAACGACCCGCAACATACTGCTAGAGCTACAATGGAGTTGTTTAGATTAAAACATATTCATGTGTGTAAAAAAAGAGCATGAACCGTACATCCCAAAATCATACGTTGATCTAAAGCCGCTAGGCAAAAATTAATATAACTGAATATGAGGTTTTCAGTTTAACATTCTGATCAGACTGTATGAAGCCCACTGCCACTTCACGGCAAACCTCGTAGTGGGTCCTATCGCCCTAACGGAGCGGAGCCGTGCGGCGCCCACCGCCACAGCGGCCATGCACCAGCAGGGCGGACGGCCTGTTGCCCCACAGCACCCATGCTGCAAGACGGAGTCCCCAAGACTCCAGACCACGCCGCCCCACCAGCACAATGCCACAGCAACAATGGCCGCCGCACAGCACCAACACCAAAATGAAAGGAGCACTTAAACTCACCTTCCTGCAGCTCTTCAGTGCTGGTGCATGGCCGCTGTGGCGGTGGGCGCTGCATGGCTCCGCTCCGTTATGGCGATAGGAGCCACTATGAGGTTTGCCGTGACGGGGCAGTGGGCTTCATACAGTCTGATCAGAATGTTAAACTGAAAACCTCATATTCAGTTATATAAATTTTTGCCTAGCGGCTTTAGATCAACGTATGATTTTTGGATGTGCGGTTCATGCTCTTTTTTTTTTTTTCTTCTTCTTTTTTGTAAAGCATGTTCTAGTCTTCTTCTTGGACCAGCACTCCTCCCATTTGGCTCAGGTGATTTTAACCCCTTCACCCCAAAGCCTGTTTTCACCTAAGTGACAGGGCCAATTTATACAATTCTGACCACTGTCACTTTATGAGGTCATAACTCTGAAACGCTTCAACGGATCCTGGTGATTCTGACACTGTTTTCTCGTGACATATTGTACTTCATGATAGTGGCAAAACTTCTTCGATATGACTTGCATTTATTTGTGAAAAAAACAAAAATTTGTCGGAAATTATGAAAATTTAGCAATTTTCAAACTCTTTTAGTTTTTATGCCCTTAAATTAGAGAGTTATATCACATAATATAGTTAATAAACAACATTTCCCACATGTCTGCTTTACATCAGCACAATTTTGGAAACATAATTTTTTTTTGTTAGGACGTTATAAGGGTTAAAAGTTGACCAGCGATTTCTCATTTTTGCAACAAAATTTGCAAAACCATTTTTTTACGGACCACCTCACACTTGAAGTGACTTTGAGGGGTCTATATGACAGAAAATGCCCAAAAGTGACACCATTCTAAAAACTGCACCCCTCAAGGTGCTCAAAACCACATTCAAAAAGTTTATTAACCCTTCAGGTGCTTCACAGGAATTTTTTGAATGTTTAAAAAAAATTGAACATTTAACTTTTTTTTCACACAATTTTTACTTCAGGTCCAATTTGTTTCATTTTACCAAGGGTAACAGGAGAAATTGGACCACAAAAGTCGTTGTACAATTTGTCCTGAGTACGCACATACCCCATATGTGGGGGTAAACCACTGTTTGGGCACATGGCAGAGCTCGCAAGGGAAGGAGCGCCATTTGACTTTTCAGTGCAAGATTTGCTGGAATTGAGATCGGAGCCCATGTCACGATTGGAGAGCCCCTGATGTGCCTAAACAGTGGAAACCCCCACAAGTGACACCATTTTGGAAAGTAGACCCTCTAAGGAACTTATCTAGATGTGTGGTGAGCACTTTGAACCCCCAATTGTTTCACTAAAGTTTAGAATGTAGCATTGTGAAAATTAAAAAATCATTTTTTCTTTCCACAAAATGATGTTTTAGCCCGCAATTTATTTTTTTTCCCAAGGGTAACAGGACAAATTGGACCCCAAAAGTTGTTGTCCAATTTGTCCTGAGTACGCTGATACCCCATATGTTGGGGGGAACCACTGTTTGGGTGCACGGCAGAGCTCGGAAGGGAAGGAGCGCCATTTGAAATGCAGACTTTGATGGAATGGTCTGCAGGCGTCATGTTGCATTTGCAGAGCCCCTGATGTACCTAAACAGTAGAAACCCCCCACAAGTGACCCCATATTGGAAACTAGACCCCCCAAGGAACTTATCTAGATGTGTTGTGAGAGCTTTGAACCAACAAGTGTTTCACTACAGTTTATAACGCAGAGCCGTGAAAATAAAAAATATTTTTTTTTCCACGAAAATGATATTTTATCCCCTATGTTTTTATTTTCCCAAGGGTAACAGGACAAATTGGACCCCAAAAGTTGTTGTCCAACTTGACCTGAGAACGCTGATACCCCATATGTTGGGGGGAACCACTGTTTGGGCACACAGGAGAACTCGGAAGGGAAGGAGCCCTGTTTTACTTTTTCAAAGCAAAATTGGCTGGAATTGAGATCGGACGCCATGTCGCGTTTGGAGAGCCCCTGATGTGCCTAAACAGTGGAAACCCCCAATTATAACTGAAACCCTAACCCCAACCCTAGCCCTAACCCTAGCCCTAGCCCTAACCCTAGCCCTAATGGGAAAATGGAAATAAATACATTTTTTTACATTTTATTATTTTTCCCTAACTAAGGGGGTGATGAAAGGGGGTTTGATTTACTTTTATAGCGTTTTTTTGGCGGATTTTTATGATTGGCACCTGTCACACACTAAAAGACGCTTTTTATTGCAAAAAATAGTTTTTGCATCACCACATTTTGAGAGCTATAATTTATCCATATTTTGGCCCACAGAGTCATATGAGGTCTTGTTTTTTGCGGGACGAGTTGACGTTTTTATTGGTAACATTTTCGGGCAGATGACATTTTTTGATCGCTTTTTATTCCGATTTTTTGGGAGGCGGAATGAACAAAAACCAGCAATTCCTGAATTTCTTTTAGGGGGGGGGGCGTTTATACCGTTCCACGTGTGGTAAAATGGATAAAGCAGTTTTATTCTTCAGGTCAGTACGATTACAGCGATACCTCATTTATGTAATTTTTTTTTTTATGTTTTGGCGCTTTTACACAATAAAAACTATTTTATATAAAAAAATAATTGTTTTTGCATCGCATTATTCTGAGAGCTATAACTTTTTTATTTTTCTGCTGATGATGCTGTATGGCAGCTTTTTTTTGCGGGACAAGATGACGTTTTCAGCGGTACCATGGTTATTTATATCCGTCGTTTTGATCGCGTGTTATTCCACTTTTTGTTCGCCTGTATGATAATAAAGCAATGTTTTTTGCCTTGTTTTTTATTTTTATTTTTTGCGGTGTTCACTGAAGGGGTTAACTAGTGGGATAGTTTTATAGAGCGGGTCGTTACGGACGCGGCGATACCAAATATGTGTACATTTATTGTTTTTTTTTTTTTACATAAATAAATGAATTTATTGGGAAATGTTTTTTTTTTGGGGGGGGGGGGATTTTTTTTTTTTTTTTTTTTTTACACATTCTATTTTTATTTTTTTTTAACTTTCTACCATTGTCCCAGGGTGGGACATCTCTGTATTAGATCAGATCGTTGATCTGACACTGTGCATAGCACACTGTCAGATCAACGATCTGACAGGCAGTTTAGCTGGCTTTCCAGCGCCTGCTCTCAGCAGGCGCCGGCTAGCCAGGTCATTTCATGACCCGGAAGGAGTCCGGCGGCCATCTTGGATCCGGGGACTCCTTCCGGGTCACCGGAGCAACGCGATCTCATTGCGTTGCTCCGGTGGGAGAGCGCAGGGAGCCCCCGTCCCTGCGCGATCCCCCTCTATGCCGCTGTCACTACTGACAGCGGCATCAGAGGGGTTAAATGCCCGCGATCGGCGATAGCGCCGATCGTGGGCATTGCTGCGGGGTGTCAGCTGTTATATACAGCTGACACCCGCACCCGATCACCGCGGCGCTCAGCGCGAGACCGCGGTGATCGGTGCGCCGTACTAGTACTGCTGCTGGCACAAATGCAGTGCCGGCAGCGCAGTACTAGTACGGCGCATGGCGCGAAGGGGTTAATTAGCAGGAGACTGCAAAGTAAGGGGTCTAGCCCATTTTGGCTCTCACTGAAGAGCTGGAGGAAGGTGAGTTTAAGTGCTCCTTTCATTTTGGTGTTGGTGCTGTGTGGCGGCCATTGTTGCTGTGGCTTTGTGCTGGTGGGGCGGCGCGGTCTGGAGTCTTGGGGACTCAGTCTTGCAGCATGGGTGCTGTGGGGCAACAGGCCGTCCGCCCTGCTGGTGCATGGCCGCTGTGGCGGTGGTCGCCGCACGGCTCCGCTCCGTTAGGGCGTTAGGACCCACTACGAGGTTTGCCGTGAAGGGGCAGTGGGCTTCATACAGTCTGATCAGAATGTTAAACTGAAAACCTCATATTCAGTTATATTAAATTTTGCCTAACGGCTTTAGATCAACGTATGATTTTGGGATGTGCGGTTCATGCTCTTTTTTTTTTTTTTTCTTTTTCTTTTTTGCAAAGCATGTTCTAATATTCATGTGTGTGACTGGCCCAGTCACAATCCACAATAGCTCAGATGACAGTTTGAAAAAAGATGCCCTTGCCATTCCTTTTCATGGGGTTTACAGGTATTTACTAAAACTGAAAGTTCTTCTTTAACCCCTTCCTTATATGGCATTTTTGTTTTCGTTTTTTTCTCCCCTTCTTCCAACAGCCATAACTTTTTTTTTTTTTTTTTTTGCGGGATGAGTTGTACTTTTGAATGACACCATTCATTCTGCCACATAGTGTACTGGAAAACATGCAAAAAAAAAATCCAAGAGTGTTAAAATTGCAAAAAAAGCAATTCTTCAATAGTTTTTGAGGTTTTTTTTTTTTATTTACCATGTTCACTGTACCATAAAATTGACTTGGTGACTTGGCATTATGATTCTGCAGATCAGTATGAGTACGCAGATATCAAACATGTATAGTTTAAAAAAAAGTTTATAATATTCTGAGACCCATAACATTTTCATTATTTAGGGTTGTGTGATGGGTTACATTTTACTCCCTATCCTGACATTTTTATTGGTACCATTTTGGAATAGATGCCATGTGTTGATTGCCTCTTATTGCATTGTTGCGGTGACCAAAAAAAACAATAATTTTGAGTTCTAATTTTTTTTTCTCATTATGCCGTTTAAAGACCTGATTAATTTTTTTTTTTTCAATGTGGGTAACAGGAGGGTTATTTGAACTTTTTAAATTATTTTTTTTTTTCAGATTTTACTGTATTAGTTCCTTTAGGAGACTTGAAGCTGCGATCGCTTGGGGAGGCTATACATATCAGTGTATCAACACTGCTGTGTAAAGGAAAATCATAATCTCCTATGAATGCCGGCCAAGGGCTGACTTTCACAAGAGTATCATAATGACAGGCACAGGAGCCTTAAGCAGATCTTCAGCTATAATGACAACCTGATGGAAGCGTGGAACGACAGGCCCCCCTGCCGGTGCGATTGACAGCAGGATTTAACAAGTTAAAAGCTCCGCTCCACCCACGGCTGTTAAAAACACATGATGGCTGATTAAATCAGCCACCATTTGCTGGGAAAGATGTGGATTTGTCGTACGTGCCCACATCAAAGGCAGGTACACAACATATGACGTACATGTACATCATGTCATACATGTACGTCATGTCATGAAGGAGTTAAAACAGGGGAGGTGTGAGCAGCTTAGCTTGGGGCTGCACATTGCTTTTCTTCTAATGACTACTGCAGTTTATACGATTCCCTGCCTGCGCTGTCTATTCTTTGATTTCAAGGTGACCTCCGTGAAACTCCACTGATGTGGAGAATGAATTGGTCTTGGTTGGCTCTCACTGAATTGACTTTTATAACACATCTGATAAAAGACTGTAGGGCACAATGTCTGAGGCAGTCTGCACTGGTTTGGAGCATGTCAGACTGTCTAGGGACATATACCCAGTTATTTCATTTACATTTCTAGGCAGAAGGCTGACAAAACCAACCTATGTAAGATGCTAAAATCTGACCTTGACCTTACAATATTGAAAAACGATCTGCATAAGATGGCTAAATTGGCAAATAAGGTTTAATGTAGATAAATGTAGAGTAATGCACCTAGCACGGAGTAATCCTGCTGCATATATATTAAATGGGAGTATACTACAGACCAAGAGAAGGACTTGGGTATTCTCATTATGTTAAGTATGCTGAGCAGCAGTGCTCAATGTCAAGCAGCAGCCACAAATCAAACACGATTTTAGGATGTATAAAAGGAGAGAGATAATCCCGCGATCGCAACGTATTATTACCCCATTATAAATCACTGGCTCCACATTTTAAAAAGGATATTCAGAAGTTACATCAGTTCAACAACTGGCAACTAAATTATTAAAAGGGATGGAAGGCCTCTCATATGATGGAAGGTTAGACAAGTTGGGCTTGTTCGGCTTAGAAAAAAGATGCCTCAGAGTGGATCTCATTTATGTGTGGCCAGTACAAAGGACTGGCACATGGCTTATTCCTTCCAAGGACCATACTTATGACCAAGGGGCACTCATTATGGATGGAAGAAAGGCGATTCCGACAGCTAAATAGTTGTCAAAATGTGGTATTCCCGTCCACAAGAGGTAGTAATGGCAGACACTATAACAGCTTTTAAAAAAGGGCTGGATGATTTCCTCCATACACCTAACATTGCGGGTTATAGTTAATTTAGTGACACAATGTACAATTGGTGGAGAAAGGTTGAACCTGATGGACCGAGATCTTTTTTTCAACCTACGTAACTATATGACAGAGGAATGACACAATGCAGATATATAAGGAAAGGTGGAGCAAATGTTAGATTACAGGACAGCTGCTGTTAGCATCTCTGAAGTGACCCTGCACTGGAGATGGTGTGAATTGATTTGCACAGCCTTGTCCCATCGGCCTAGACAGTAACCATTGGCTGCTGGGCTCTGATAACGGCCTCTTGCCTATCTGCAGGCAAGGCTCTTATATTGCCTACAGCAACACCATCATTGCAGCGTGACGCACATATGATATGCACCAGGTCCGATAATCAAAAGAAGAGCTGCAGATGCTGTTGAGTGAGAGGCAGTACTTAAAGGGTATTCTCCTCTTCAAGATCCTATCCCAATATGTGGTAGGTTTAATAAGAATATCAGCAGACACCTCCAATTAGAAAAGTAGTTCAGTTCTTCTGATTTACTTTGTTGCCTACCATGAGCGGGGAATTGCAGTAGCTTATGTGTCCATGGTTACGACCTCACATAGTGACAGTCCACTAGTTGCAAGTGGTCGTAACCATGGATACCTAACTTATTGCTATGCCCTGCATATGGCAAGCAACATAGTAAATCAGAAGAACTAAACTAGAATTCTAATTGGAGCTTTGCTGATATTATTATTACACCTTCTACATATTGGGATAGGTTCTCAGAGCTGTGAATACCCCTTTAAGGCTCCCGTCCAGCGCCCATAGATTACGGTCATGACTGTTGGGACCAGGTCGTGCACACAATTCACACCACCTCCAACCGGCTGTCTTTAGGGGTTCTCAGTATGGCTTATCGGGCAAGCTGAAGTTTAGGATGGCAAGCAGCATCGCTTATGAAACTTTTTTTTTTCTCCTGATGACGAAGATGCTTTGGATTTTATTGGAATTCTGTTAAGCTGTTGATTCTAGAAGACATTAAAGACACAATTCCCTGGGGGATCGTTCACACCTTTTTGAAATTGAAATGTAGACTTCTCCCTTTCCCGTGGATGTAGTAATGAGGATTCGTTATGTGCAGCATAATACTCCGAGCATACTTAGACCAAACCCCCAGAGCCATGGACTGTGTATGCATCAGCCGACTCGTCTTGAAGTTTCATCATCTGAGAAAACTTTACTGCGTGTGATTTCTCCAGGCATCCGAGTCCTGACATAAAACAGTCCTACTGTCTTATGGAGAGACAGTGTGTGATGTGCACACGTTCTGCAGTCCCCGCAGCTCAAATATTGTGTATATGCAATTTCTTTTCATTCCAGTCGGCATGGTCCGGTCCATATACTTACAGGAGCATCCCCTACACGTGATTTGCCAGGGGGATCTGTGGGGGAGGGGTGTCTTTTCAGTCTTTGTTACCAGGAGGCTTTTCTTAAACTATGCTTTGTCGAACACCCTCCCCGAGTCCAGCGCTTAGTCCTGTGTCAGGTCGACAGCGCAGTAACCACCAAGTGAGCCCAGCGGTTCTGCCTGTGTGGATGGCATGTTCTGCTCAGAGCCACTGAGCTCACTGTTTGGTTGCTGCTCTGTTGACCTGATATCACCGCTGCAGCCAATATCAGATGCCGAGAGCGGCAAGAAAGAATCCGTGCTGAACCCCGGGAACGGTGAGTGAGGCGGTTGGCCTTTTCATAACAAACTGCACCTGGGGACCAAGATTTTCTGAAAAGGATGAGCCCTTTAAACCTTTAAATACACATAGGGGCTCATTCATCAAGCTGTTTGCACCAAAATGTTACGAGTTGTGCAAAAAAAAAATTCAACTTATGATTTTTTTACGCCTGTCCCTGCCACTTTCACCAACTTTTAGAAATGCTGACAAAGCTCTGTGCGGCCATCAGAATCGTCGTAATTTATGCCAAGAAGATGGCATGTATTACCACAGGAATGGAGAACTGGAGAACGTTCCTTGTGGTTGCGCACAGCCGCAGATAGATGCGCCTAATTCATTAGGAGGGGCATGCTTCGTAACGATATACGCATACTCTTACAAGCCGCCAGTCTTGAGAAATCGGGGGCACACTGTTTTAGGAGTCTGTATTTTAGTAGGACACCTTTCCGGCAAAAATCTTCTTTGTTGTGGACTGAACCTGCGCTGATCACTGCTGCCACCATTGCGAATGTACAATCCACAGACTGAAGCATACGAATTCTGCTTGGGGTGCATCCAGCAGTTCTGTTTGCGGCCAGTATGTTGGTTCCCACTTTCTTTCTGCTAGATGGTTCCATGGCATGTTCTCACTCTCCTGACCTTAGTTTGCAGGTTTACCAGGTGCTGCGTGAAGAGCTGGCAAAAGCCAAGTCCTTAAATGGCATCATTGCTGTGAATAAAGAGCTGAAACTCCGATGCCAGGTAATACAACGATGGCTACGAGCTGGTTTACTGGGCACATATACATCTCTTATATTAATCGTTAGCTATAATAATGACATATTAATGATTGCCAGTGCAATCTATCTTATTCTAAATATTTTAAGAATGGTACAGAAGACCAGTATTGTCCATTTTTGATCTCTGTATACACACGGTGCATGTAAGCCATTACTATACGGGGTTTACCATTCTGTTGAGGCTCCAGGTCTAACTACAGTAGACGCAGCCCATTCTTGATACCTTCACTCATCAGGGCAGTGTCGCCTTGTAGCTGGGGCTGCTATCGTGTTCGGGAAATGTTTGGTAAAAATGTAATATTAAAAAAATAAATGAATATTGAAAATTAATTTTAGATACAATAATAAGCCCTGCCCCTAATGCAGTGAGCTGAAGTAGTTAAATACCGAAATAACTTTAGGCATAGAATATTAAAAAAAAAGGTTTTATTTGCAACGAATGATATTAATGATATTTTATGCACTAAATGTTGAATATTTGTATATAAATATCTTTGGTAAATAATCGTCAAACATCAAGGGCACTAATTTAATTAATGTACGGGGAGCTCCTCTCGAGGGTGCTATTGGGTCACGCGATGACGGCATTAGCGAAATGGGAACAACAAGTGGGGGGGATTTCGGTAGATCAATGGGAGTCAATAATGCAAATGATCCCTAAGTTGTCCCTCAGTGAGCCTAACCGTCTGTCTCCACTAAATATCCTTTATAGCAGGGGTGTCAAACTGCATTCCTCGAGGGCTGCAAACAGGTCATGTTTTCGGGATTTCCTTGTACTGCACAGGTGATAATTTAATCACCTACACAAATAGAGTTGGTGATTTAAATTATCACCTCTGCCGTACAAGGAAATCCTGAAAACATGACCTGTTTGCAGCCCTCGAGGAATGCAGTTTGACACCCCTGCTTTATAGGGTTTATAGGACTCCTAAGTGGCTGTTTGATTTGGGTCTAAGGCCAAATTCAAAATGTCCCAAGTGTACGCTCGATAATGCAGATATCCTACATATGTTCTGGCCGTGTCCCTGTATACAAATATTCTGGATTATGGTTCTCCACTTAATATATATGGCCACAGAGCAGGATATTCCCAGAGACCCTATTGTCTGTGTGCTTGGATATGTTGAGGAGGCGGGAGGAGATGATTATTCACAAATAGCTGTTGCCAGAATGCTTTTTACTGCTAGAAAATGAATAGCATATCACTGGATCTCAGATAAAGTTCCCACGAGGAAAGAATATGTAAATAAGCTAAACCTCATACTATGCAGAGAGAAGGCCAAAAAAAAAACACTTGTATTTTGTCTCATAGGAGGAAAGATTGAATGGGAAAGAAGGTGAAACTGTCTCAGGTGACTTGCCATTCCCTCACTGGATCTGCCAGCCTTATGTCCGCCCACTGTAAGTTCTCCTCTCATTAATCAGTAGTGTTCTTTTCGGCACTTCTCCGAGCATGCTTGTGTTCTTACCGAATGTCTTCGGCGTGCTTGAAAAATAAGTTGGGGTCCCCGCCGCTCCATGTCTAGTGGTTGTTCTACAGTCGCATGTCCAACAGCCATGAGACATGGAGCCGCGGGGACCCCAACTTATTATTTGAGCAAGTCGAAGTCACTCGATTAGCACCCTCAGATAACACCTTATCCGAGCACGTTCGCTCATCAATAATTTCTAGCATGCATGGAGAGTGTGTGAAGGTATCCTATGGTGGTTTTTTTTTTCTTTTCTAAATATGCTATTAACTGTTTAATCAAAAGCCGTAACTTTTTTAAAAATTATTTTTCCATTGACATATAGCGGTATGAAGTTTATTATGGAACGAGTTATGGTTGTGAATGACACTGTTCACTTTCCCATGTGTACTATACTGTGTTCTGTACTGTAAATGGGGAAAAAATATCAAGTGCGGTGGAATTGCTTAAAAAAAAAAAAAGCCCACAGTTCTGTTATTTTGGGGGTCAGGTGGTGTTTTTACATAGTAACATAGTTAGTAAGGCCGAAAAAAGACATTTGTCCATCCAGTTCAGCCTATATTCCATCATAATAAATCCCCAGATCTACGTCCTTCTACATAACGCTGTTATCCTGTAAAAAGTCAGTACAATTACAGCGATAGCAGACTTGTCCAATATTTTTGTTTATTATAGTAGTGATAAAAATTAGAAATTTGTATTAAGAAAAAATGTGTTAATGTAACTTTTTTAAAAAAATTTTTTGGCCATAGTGCTGTATGAGGGCTTGTTTTTTGTTCGCTGAGCTGATCTTTTTATTGATACCATATTGGGGTACGTGTAATGTTGTGATTCACTTTTACTTTGTCTCCTTCAGGGACTTAATGTGCAA
Organism: Ranitomeya imitator; assembly: GCF_032444005.1. Taxonomy (NCBI): domain Eukaryota; kingdom Metazoa; phylum Chordata; class Amphibia; order Anura; family Dendrobatidae; genus Ranitomeya; species Ranitomeya imitator. The sequence continues at coordinate 613,129,723 of NC_091283.1, read as the reverse complement.
TTGCTGATACTATATACAAATGCTGTATATATGCAGATACAGAAAATGAGATTCTCCTATGGAGCTCAGCCAGTAGTGGACCTTCATAAGATAACTAACATGGCAGTTATGTGGGCCTTCAGCATACCCTTTATTGGTTCCCTGCGATCATGTTGCAGGGAGCCGATGGAAGCTTTAAGGGGTCAAAGAGTCTTTGTTTTGTTTTTCTTCTAAGGCCTAAAGATGTATTGAAAGACGAAGGTGGAGTACGAGGGAAGAGAGCCTTGGAGGATGAAGAAGATGGAAATGCAGAACACCTGTCGAAGAACAAACAGAAAAAGAAACTACGTAACCCCATCAAAACTTTTGACTCTTCCGTAAAACGTACGTAACTCCTTGAAGATTGTGTGTGCAAAGGAAGGAGCAGAAGCGCTAAACTTACCATTGAGTGCACCCAAAAATCTGTCACTTTGCTTGTGCTCTGAGGATTAGCTGAGCACCCCTGATTTTTACTGTAGGCAATCAGGTGGGGGTCTCAGAAACCAGACATCCCTTTTAGCCAATCAGTACTACTAAACAGTTATTACAACTTATCAAAACCATTATTCTTGGGGTCAGCCCTTGAGGATTGACTGCACAAATCCAATAATTTTAAGTTCCCCTTCACAAGAATGAAAATTGGCCAACACCCATACACACCACAGAGTGTGACTGTTCTGCAAACTATTGTAATTTACTTGTCATAGATATATATTTAATACCCACACCTCTGTTTTTTGCAGCTAAATATGCAAAATGTGACCAGTGTGGAAATCCCAAGGTAAGCTTTCCAGAACATGTTTTTGAGCTTTTATACATTGAGCTACATGAGTAAGAGTATCTTCCATATTAAAGGGAACCTGTCACCCCCAAAATCGAAGATGAGCTAAGCCCACCAGCATCAGGGGCTTATCTACAGCATTCTGGAATGCTGTAGATAAGCCCCCGATGTATCCTGAAAGATGAGAAAAAGAGGTTATATTATACTCACCCAGGGGTGGTCCGGCTGCGGTCCGGTCTGATGAGTGTCGCGGTCCGGGTCCTCCTATCTTCTTACGATGACGTCCTCTTCTTGTCTTCACGCTGCGGCTCCGACGCAGGCGTACTTTGTCTGCCCTGTTGAGGGCAGAGCAAAGTACTGCAGTGTGCAGGCGCCAGGTGTTGTGAGTTCTGTTTTTGGGCTCCCTCTGGTGGTTACTGATGGTACTGGGTGACTTGTGTTCTCTGGGGTCCACCTGTTCCATCAGGTTATGGGAGTTTCCTATTTAACCTGGCCTTTTTGTCATTTCCTCGCCGGCTATCAATGTAATCAGCGTGTCTTTTTACCTCTGCTCCCTGCGTCTGTTATCTTCAGGACAAGCTAAGTTTTGATTTTCCTGTTCCACGTTTTGCTTTATTTTTGTCTTAGTCCAGCTTGCTGATATGTGATTCCTTGCTGCTGGTTGCTCTAGTGGGCTGAAATTACTCCTCATGTTCCATGAGTTGGCACATGAGTTCAAGTAATTTCAGGATGGTTTTTTGAAGGGTTTTTCGCTGACCGCGCAGTTCACTTTTGTATCCTCTGCTATCTAGCTTTAGCGGGCCTCATTTTTGCTGATTCTATTTTCATAACTACGTATGTGCTTTCCTCTCATTTCACCGTTATTACATGTGGGGGGCTGCTATTTCTGTGGGGTGTTTCTCTGGAGGCAAGTGAGGTCTGTGTTTCTTCTAATAGGGGAAGTTAATCCTTCGGCTGGCGCGAGACGTCTAGGAATCATCGTAGGCACGTTCCCCGGCTACTGCTAGTTGTGTGTTTAGGTTCAGGATCGCGGTCAGCTCAGGTTCCATCACCCTAGAGCTTGTTTTGTTTTTGTGCTTGTCCTTTTGTGATTCCCTGCCATTGGGATCATGACAGCCAGGCCTCTCTGACCTTTCCCAGCGCCTGCGCACTGCAGTACTTTGCTCTGCCCTCAACAGGGCAGACAAAGTACGCCAGAGCTGCAGTGTGAGGACAAGAAGAGGACGTCCTCCTATGAAGATTGGAGGCGCTGGACCGGACCGCGACACCCATCGGATCAGACCGCCCGCCCAGGTGAGTATAATCTAACCTCTTTTTCTCATCTTTCAGGATACATCGGAGGAGGCTTATGTACAGCATTCCAGAATGCTGTAGATAAGCCCCTGATGCTGGTGGGCTTAGCTCATCTTCGATTTTGGGGGTGACAGGTTCCCTTCAATGCTGCATTCTTAGTTACATTATTTATCCAGTGTTTTAGGGTTTAGGCTTCAGCCACACATGCAGGTTTTATTTTAACCAAACCGCAATGGATACAGAGAGAACAATCAGTCTTTCCTTCACAGCTTTCTTTTTTTTTTTTAGATCCCATTCTGTGTTTTTGGCATCAAAACTGCATTAATTTCTACTACAAATTAGAATAACAAGTTACTGCAAGCACACGAAGACAAATGAACCGATACATTTGGCAGCGAACAGCTCTTTCTTTATTCCCATTCATCTTTGCATCCTACACCTGAGTAAATGTCCGTGTAGTGTCAGTGTGGTAATATACTCATTGATCGCAGTTTTCTCAAGTGTCCAGCACCGCTAGGTCCCCTTATTAGTCACATGACCGCAATTCAGGCTCTCCAGATCACATTTGGGTCTGTGTGATCAACAAATCTTCTTTACAAAAGTAAATCTGTGGAGTCTTGTTCTGACGTTCTATATGCTTACTTTGAGCAAGCAAATACTGGGTGACACAGAGCACAGTGCGAGTCGGAGAGTCTTAGTTGTCATCACATGACTCAGAAGAGGAGCGTAACGCTGTTGGATACAAGACTGCAATCGGTGATATTGACACATCACACTAACATTTACACAGATTTAGGGAGTAAAAATTATTAATGGGAGACCTTTTCTAAAGGGTTGTTCTCAAGGTCTTTAGTTATTTCCTATGCTAGGGATAGTTGATAACTTTCTAATCGCTGGAGCTCAGACTGCCTTGGCCTCCACCAATCTGAAGAACCAGGGGGGGTGAAGAGCCTTGGCTGAATGAATGGAGCAGAGATCAATTATGCGCAGTACGGCTACATTCATTTTTAACAGGAGCGCTGGAGATTGCCGAGCATTGATTGTCAGTACTCCTATTAAAATGAATGGATAGGTAGTGCGCATGATCGACATCCCCTCCATTCTCTGGATTGGTGGGGGCCACATTGGTTGGTCATCCAGCGAATGGAAAGTTATCTCCAATCTTTTGGGTATGCAATAATTTTCAAACTTCCCTTTTAAAGCAAGCCGGACAGCACAAACTTATTGATCAAGGCCACTACATGGGCTCGGTGCACCCTTGCTATGGCCAAAGAATTCAGTGCACCTTCACACTTACTTGTTTTCCTTCTTTCTCTACCTCCTCCTTCCTTGATTCACAGCCCTGTCTTTACTGGAGCTAGAGAAGCACAGAGACAGAAGGGAAACAAGTAGGTGGGAAGATGCAATTTATAGTTTGGACTTGCCAATGGTGCTCCAAGGTGCTGTGCTTGGTTTGAACACTCATTTAGTACTGACAGGTTCCCTTTTAAAAACAGTCAGCATTGAAGCCAAGATGTTGACCAAGCTTCCCTACACAACTGTCTGTTTAAAGCTGATGTCAGATGGAGCACGCCATTAGCAAAATTGTAATAGCTGCAAGTATGTACCAGTTTCTTCTCGGGGCAGTATTTTTTAACTATGAACTTTAGATAAGGACCCACAATACCCATAGATGTGTATGAAGGTGGGGTTAGGCGGAAGGAATACCTGTCGGCTGACCAAGTAACTTCCCCTACGGCTACTGAAGTTTTTTTGCCACATTTATTCTTAGAATATCTTTGTTTTGGTAGTAATTTTCATGTTTTGGGTATGCCCTTTATAAGTCACATTCACGATATTTGTTACTTTTTGCCAAAGAATATATTACTTTGTCATGGATGCGAGGTCGTGCTAGCTTCATTTGCAAAGATAATCTACTGTTCTAAAAATCTATTTGGCAATTTGTATATGCGGTTGCCTGATTGTGCTGTTATTGGATTTTAGGGCAATAAATGTGTGTTCCATCTGTGCCGCAGCTGCTGTAAGAAGAAAGCATTCAGGGAGTTGGCAGACTGTGCAGGTTGGTGTCAGCTGTCTGCCGTTACGCCACCTTCTCGCAAAAATGTCAAAGTACCAAAACTTTCTTCTGCTTTTTAGGTCACGGGCTGCTTTTCAAAACCAAATCGGAGAGAGCTCTTCAGTGTAAGGCCGTGCAGAATGCAGATGTGTCAGAGGAGAACTTGACAGAATCAAAGCTCCCACAGCCGCCCCCCGAGATTAAAGCCTGAGCCTGAACTGTGTGACCTAGCTCATCACGAGCACCTCTCCTATTGCTGCTTGCTCAGGGAAATCTTCAGAGTTTACCACGTGTGTCTAGGAATCTCGCTACTCCATGGTGAAAGGGCACGGTACCAACTGTTTGCACTTCAGACTTTTATCCTCTTTTTTTTTTTTTTTTTCAACCTGTAAAATGCTTTAGTTTTTTCTTTTGATGGACAGAGGAAGGTGGAAGGACCGAGGAAGGGTACTGTCTTTGCCTTTTACACATATGCTGCTACTGGATTTACATCCTCTTCTCAGATAGGCTTAAACCTGAGACAACATGGGGAAAAAAAGAACTGGATTTACAGGAAGTTTTAAACTTTTAGACAAAGACGTAGAAAATAAAGATTTTTTTTTTCTGCTTCTACCTGGGTCTGAGTGTAAATGTGTTGTGCAACATTTTTTAAATTCTCAGGAGTAAATGTTACCGCTACATAAATGACAGTGTGACGTGGATGGCAACATTCCTGTTTTTTCTTTGTGTGTATGGAGATAATAAATAATTATTTTCAGCATCTGAAAAAAAAATCTGTGCTTTTTACTAATGGGTGATCTAAACATTGATGACAGTGACAAGACTGCTAGTGCAGAAGAGTATAATATAGGTTGAATTAAAGCGCAACGAGATCTAACGATTAGTGATGAGCGAGTGTACTCATTGCTCAGGTTTTCCCGAGCACGTTCGGGTGGTCTCCGAGTATTTGATAGTGTTCGGAGATTGTTTTCATCGCTGCAGCTGAATGATTTACAGCTACTTGCCTGCCTAAGTACATGTGGGGGTTGCCTGCTTTCTAGAGAATCCCCACATGTGTTCAAGCTGTCTAGTAGCTGTAAATCATTCAGCTGAGGCGATGAAAACTTAATCTCCGAGCAGTCATAAATACTCTGAGACCACCCGAGCGTGCTCGGGAAAACTCGAGCAACGAGTACACTCGCTCATCACTACTAACGATCTCATTAATAGTGTTCGTCGGGGCCAGAAGAATTTTCATAATTTAACCTCTGTACGATATATTAGAAACCAGCCATCAGGATGCCATTGAAGTATAGACTTCTGCTGAAATATTGCATCTATTAGGAGTCAGAGATATTTTTACATAGTTCCTTCATTTTCACTGGCTCACAGTAGCTGGCACGTGACACACAAGTTTTTAGTGTATCCCTTTACCGCATTGTTTTATGACAAATTTAGGAGATAAGTGGTCTGGAATCTATTCCAAGTGTTTAATCTGTATTTGGTAGTTATTCATGGAAACTCAATTTGGGGTCCAACGAGATGTTAAAGGGAACCTGTCACCCCCAAAATCGAAGGTGAGCTAAGCCCACCAGCATCAGGGGCTTATCTGTAATGCATTCTGTATTGCTATAGATAAGCCCCCGATGTATCCTGAAAGATTTGAAAAAGAGGTTATATTATACTCACTCAGGGGCGGTCCCGTTGCGGTACAGTCCGATGGGCGTCACGGTCCTGGGCCTCCCATCTTCTTACGATGACGTCCTCTTCTTGTATTCATGCTTCGGCACAGGCGTACTTTGCCCTGTTGAGGGCAGAGCAAAGTACTACAGTGTGAAGGCACCGGGAAAGTTCAGAGAGGCCCGGCACCTGCGCACTGCAGTACTTTGCTCTGACCTCAACAGGGCAAACAAAGTACGCCGGAGCCGCAGCGTGAAGACAAGAAGAGGACGTCATCCTATGAAGATAGGAGACCCCGGACCGCAAGGCCAATCGGATCGGACCCCCCACCCAGGTGAGTATAATCTAACCTCTTTTTCTCATCTTTCAGGATACATCAGGGGCTTATCTACAGCATTACAAAAGGCCCACCTCAGAAGCATAAAGGTACCGTCACACTTAACGATATCGTTAACGATATCGTTGCTTTTTGTGACGTAGCAACGATATCGTTAAGGAAATCGTTATGTGTGACAGCGACCAACGATCAGGCCCCTGCTGGGAGATCGTTGGTCGCTGAAGAAAGTCCCGAACTTTATTTCGTCGCTGGATCTCCTGCTGACATCGCTGGATCGGCGTGTGTGACACCGATCCAGCGATGTCTTCACTGGTAACCAGGGTAAACATCGGGTAACTAAGCGCAGGGCCGTGCTTAGCAACCCGATGTTTACCCTGGTTACCAGCGTAAAAGTAAAAAAAAACAAACACTTCATACTTACCTACCGCTGTCTGTCCCCGGCGCTCAGCTTCTCTGCACTCCTCCTGCACTGGCTGTGAGCACAGCGGCCGGAAAGCAGAGCGGTGACGTCACCGCTCTGCTTTCCGGCTGACCGACGCTCACAGCCAGTGCAGGAGGAGTGCAGAGAAGCAGAGCGCCGGGGACAGACAGCGGTAGGTAAGTATGAAGTGTTTGTTTTTTTTTTACTTTTACGCTGGTAACCAGGGTAAACATCGGGTTGCTAAGCACGGCCCTGCGCTTAGTTACCCGATGTTTACCCTGGTTACCGGGGACCTCGGGATCGTTGGTCGCTGGAGAGCTGTCTGTGTGACAGCTCTCCAGCGACCAAACAGCGACGCTGCAGCGATCGACATCGTTGTCGGTATCGCTGCAGCGTCGCTTAGTGTGACGGTACCTTACGACAACTAAAGTGGATGATTGCAGATTACCTCATTTGGTATAGTAAAATCCTTTACAGTATTTAGACAAGCCGTGGACCTTCTCAAGGAGGTGGATGTATTATTGCCAAAGTCTACACTCATGGGACACCTTTATGAATGTAAAGGGTTTACAAACTACAGGTAACACCCAACAGAAGGGCCAGATTAGATTTTGCTAGAAAAAATGTAAAAAAAAAGCTTCACAGTTCTGTCCATGAGTCTGTGGACAGATAAAATCAAGAATTTGGTGTCAAGAAGAGTATAAGGAGAAAGGCAGAAGCCACATCGTTTGGCGAAGTTAGGCCATGTTCATATCTTCCTGAAAATTTCCGCTGTGGATTTAGTTACAAAATCGCAACAAATACGCAGACTGAATACATATGCGTTACTTGCCGATTGAGTTGCTAATTTCTCCCTGCTCCATATTTAATTTTATTTTTTAATTTCTTTTAGATTGCATAAAAAGCAATAAAGACCCTAAGCCACAGAGTGTTCCACAATTGTAATTAATGGCATGTAACATAGTACAATATCCTTAAAAAGGAATGTGACGTAAAATATTGACATCAAAATCATTAGTCGTACTAAATTCTTTAGCAACAGTTATTTAATAAAGCGAAATAATGTAAAGCTTTCCTTATAACATCAACCAAATATAAGATCAAAGCCAAGAAGGATGCAGAAAAAATAGGAGAGAACAGTGAAGGAAACACAAGGGAAGGTGGTCAGAGGGGAGGGTGGTTAATCAGACCAAGGGTCCAATTTTCAGTGCTCGATCCTTGATATATGCCTGATATTCGGTAAAAGATCTGAAATCAAGCTGATAAAGCCAAGTTTCTCGATCGCCACATTGGGGGGGACAGGACCATGGGTGTATGCTGCTGCCACTAGGAGGCTGACATTAAGTAAATACAAAAAAGGTTAGCTCCTCCTCTGCAGTATACACCGCCCACTGGTTTCGGATAGAACCATTTCAAGCTTAGTGTCGGTAGGAGGCACACTGGGGTCTGATAATCAGACCACACTTTTTATTTTTATGTTTTAACCCTTTTGCGCAAGAGGAAGACTGGGGCCGATCTCCCCCAAACATCAACAGGCGAGCACGGCGACTGTCGCCTCCCCGTACCCTCTGCTGCAACGTGGGATGCCACAGCCGGACACAGCCCTGTGAAATCCTAGGGGAACGAACCCTTAGGATACACAGAGGCTCCCTCCCCATGGCGTCCGGTTGCCCCCTCTGCACTACCACTGTTTAAATAGCGGTGCTGCATGGAGCTGAATGGTCTCTCTCTACCTCCCCATCAAAGGGGATGGTGGATCGAAGGTTCCTGCACCGTCCCCCCGCATACTACCTTCGCGAGACAGAACTCTCATCCTCCAGCTTCAGCGGTGAGTTTTCAGCGGAGGTGGGGGTTCTCCCGAGCACGTCGTGGGCCCGGCCGCTTCTCACCGCTGGGCTCAGCTAATTTAGCCCCCGGCTTCGGGCTTAACTAGGCCGCAGGTTGAAAAACTCCGCCCACGGCGTGCATCACGTGAGGCCCCGCCCACCGGTCTTTGCACTGCGAGAAGCATCCTTCTAATCTCGGCGACCATCTTCAGCCTCTCTAACACTGAAGAGACCACAACGCTACACAGGAACAGTGCTGCTCCGCTGAGACACGGGCACAGGACCTGGGTAAGTGCTCTGCTAGACTACCGCAGGTCCCCCCTTTATATAGCCACGATTAAGACAGCCGCACATAGTGCTCCGCTGATTTTTTTTCAGCAGCAACATCCCTGCAGTTCTTTTCGAGGATAACAGGGTACAACATGTCTCTACCTAAAACCTCCAAAATGTCTTCGAAAACACAGTGGTTTTCACTTCGTGCGCCTTCTGTCAGGCTGCGCTACCCAGAGGGCCTACTGCTCCACTCTGTCATGCTTGTGACCCTAAATGCGCTCAGGAGCCCCCCACCCTGAACTAGCCCATGGTGACCAGTCCCCCTGAGTGGGCTTTGTCACTCACAATCTATGGCTTCCTTGACTAAAGTGATTGAGTCCATCCAGGATCCATCCAGGAGCAGGACCACTAAATCGCCTGCCCAAAAAAATTCCCCTACAGCAGGGGAACCATCGGCCTGCAGGGGCCGTTCTCATTCAAGACACAAATGGGCATCTAGGAAGCGTGTTCATAGCGCGTCCCCCAGGCCTTCCGGTGTCTCGGCGTCCGTTAGCTCTGCTTCCCACTCTCCCTCTCCAGGCGCCAGGAGTCTGATGGGACCCTTGATCTAGAGGTGCCAGGTTATCAGACTACTATAGTCTCATTCAGGCTGTCAACCAGTCACTGCAGGTCGACGAGGAACCTGCAACTTCCCATACGGATAATGTGTCCTTCAAAAGGACCAAGCGTCCTCAAAGGCTGTTTGCCAATCACCCAGAGTTCCAGGACATAGTTCGGCGACATAGGGAGCGTCCGGACAAACGCTTTGCAGGTCCGAGATCTCTGGAGTCCAAGTATCCTTTCTCTCCTGACCTCCGCAAACAATGAACAGAATCTCCTCCAGTGGATCCTCCCATTTGTCCTCCAAAACTCTTCTGTCTTTGCCGGATGGATTCCATCAAAGATCCCACAGATTGCCTGATTGACAGCCTCGCCCGTTCGGTTTTTGAGGCATCAGGCTCGGCACTTTTTCCCTCCTTGGCAGCTACATGGATAGCCAAAGCCGTGACTTTTTGGGCAGATTAATGCATAAGGCCCTACAGAAGAGTGATCTTCCCTCAGAGATAGCAGAGTTGGCTAATCAAATTTATTTGGCTGGTGATTACTTGGTAAACGCTTCCCTGGACGCGGCTAATTGCTCTGCACTTACAGCTTTAAACGCAGTGGCGATTAGAAGGGCACTATGCTTGAGGAACTGGCAAGCGGACTCTGCATCTAAAAAGTCCTTAACGTCCCTTCCCTATCTCAGTGGCCGCTTATTCTTGAAAAGCTGGACCAACTGATTTCAGATGCTACAGGAGGGAAGAGTAAATCCCTTCCCCAGCAGAGATTTAGACAACCGATCCGTTGAAAGCCACAGGCTTGTTTTCAGTCCTTTCGTAGCAATTACGGATGTAAGTCCCCCAGGTCGGGGCGGCGCGCTGTCAGAGACAAAAGTACACAGACCTCGTACAAGCCCAACCACTCCTGGAGGGGCCGCCCCATGCAGTCTAGATCTAGGGGATCCAGACCCCAAAGATCTTCAACTAAATGACTCGCAACCTTGTCCGGACGACACCAGCAGAGTAGACGGACGCCTTCTCGTGCCGGTGATTCTCATTGCTCCGGATTGGCCTCGCTGAGCGTGGTACGCGGAGCTGGTCCAACTGATCGCAGATGTTCCTTGGCGAATACCAGATCATCCCGATCTGCTTTCTCCGGGTCCAATTTACCACCAGAACTCAGGGGACCTGTGTTTGACGGCTTGGCCGTTGAATCTTGTGTTCTGACTCAAGCGGGTTTTTCCCGCAAAGTAGTTTCCACCTTGATCAGTGCCCGAAAGCCGGTGTCATTGCGCCTCTGTCAACGGACCTGGAAGACCTTCTTTGAATGGTTCAGAAGTAGAGGTCACCCTCTGTTGGTTTTCAACATCTTGGAATTCCTTCAATCCGGTCTGGACTTGGGGCTATCGCTGAGCACCCTTACGGGGCTGGTCTCGTCCTTGTCAGTTCTTTTCCAGCGTAAAATTGCTTCCAAATCCCAGGTGAGAATTTTCTTTCTGGGAGTCTCCCACGTGGTGCCTCCCTATAGAGCACCTCTAGAGGCTTGGGACCATAATCTGGTCCTAGGCATCCTGCAGGAATCTCCCTTTGAGCCGTTGCAGCACATCTCTCTATCTCTCATGGAAGGTGGCTTTTCTTTTCGCTATTACTTCGATCAGACGAGTCTCGGAGTTGGCTGCTCTTTCCTGTCGAGCACCTTTTCTTGCATTCCACCGAGACAAAGTGGTCCTCAGACTGTCTCCTACCTTTTTTACAAAGGTGGTGTCTTCCTTCCACCTAAACGAGGACTTCCTTTGTTTTGTCCTGCCCTGGTGCACCGCGTGGAGAAGGCTCTTCACTCCTTGGATGTTGTAAGGGCTCTCAGAAAGTATGTGTCTAGGACGGCACCTTTTCGACAGACGAAAGCTCTGTTTGTGCTCCCGGCGGGACACCGGAAGGGATTGGCCACTTCTAAGTCGACAATAGGCAGATGGATTCGGTTGACTATTCAAGAAGCTTATTGCGTCAGAGGCAAGCCTATCCTAACGGGGATCAGGGCACAATCCACTCGGTCGGTGGGTGCTTCATTTCATGGGCCATTTGGCATCAAGCGGCTGCTGAGCAGGCTTGCAAAGCTGTGACCTGGTCTAGCCTGTATACTTTCTCAAAGCATTATAATCTCCATACTCAGGCATCTGCAGATGCGAGCCTGGGTAGCCGAATTTTGCAGGCAGCGGTAGCGCACCTTTAGACAGCAGGTGCCGTGAGTTTAATCTGTTATGTTATCTCCCGCCCAGGGACTGCTTTGGGATGTCCCACGGTCCTATGCCCCAATGTGGAGATGGAGAAATAGGGATTTTTGTGTACTCACCGTAAAATCCTTTTCTCAGAGCCACTCATTGGGGGACACAGCACTCTTTTCTTTGGCTTGTTGCCTATGATGAGTGTTATAGTTTTGACATGTTGCACCTATGGTAATTTTTGTTAATCTCCTACTGCTTGGTCACTGAACTGGTTCTATCCGGAGCCAGTGGGCGGTGTATACTGCAGATGAAGAGATAACCTTTTTTGTATTTACTTAGTGTCAGCCTCTTAGTGGCCGCAGCATACACCCACGGTCCTGTGTCCCCCAATGAGTGGCTCAGAGAAAAGGATTTTATGGTGAGTATACAAAAATCCCTATTTTGTTAAAACAGTCGTAAGAGTTATTAGCTATAGCGGTTAGTTCCTCCATCAACATTATTTTAAAGAAACCAGAGGGCGATTGTTGGAGCGTCATCTTTTTTTTTTCCCATAGAAAGGGGTGCATACCGGAGCCATCACAATTAAGTGCCTCAGTAAAGAATCCCTATATATTTTTAGCGGAATGTCGCAGTGATGGTGAAGGACAAGAGCAGGAATAAAGTCGAGCACGAGATCTGTGAATCTTCGTATCACTCACTGTACTTTGTCCCAAAAAGGAGAGATTAATTTGCATGACCTAAAAATGTGTTGTTGATCACCTTCCTCATCTCCACAACTCCAACACATGGTGCTAGTATCAAGAAAAGTAGTGTAGTCAAGTCTGGATCTATATTATCCTGATAACAATTTAGAACTGGCCTCATGAAAACGAAAACAGATTGACACTTTAAGCATTAAGGAGAATTCTCCATTGATCTTTTGATAGAGAAAAACTCAAATCCCGCTCCCAGTGTGTCCGAAACCTGGTGACCGGAAGGTCTGGAGGGTCAATCAACAGAGTATGAGGGAAAGGTGTGCCTCAGAGGTCCTGCACTCACGCAAGCTGTCTCGAAAGTACCTAATTTTATCATTATAGAAGGATCTGGGAGGGAGTAACTGGAAAAAATGTGAAAGTTGACCTATTCTCCAGAAGTCCAGGGTGGATGGTGAAGAAATACCAAGGAGATGGTCCTTTGAAGGCCAGAGGTGTTCTGCTCCAAAATGACATTCTGAAGTGACCCCTGTTTATCCAGGTAGCAATAGTAAGCACGGAACTCTTGGCTTCTTAGAGGTGCACTAGTTAGGTATCCAACCCGTCAAATATAGGCAATAGAATACTAGGCACTCAGGAGATATTTTTGCAAGGTGAGAAGTGAACAATTCGTTTATTCAGTGCATCCAGCTCAACCATAAACGTTTTCGGTCTAATCCCCGAGAGATAGTGTCTCCTCCTGCACGGCGCCGATGCCCTCTGAGCACACAAGCGCTATCACCATTGCGAGTGTCTCGCCTTTCTGCAGCGCTCAGTCACCGTACCTACAGACTGCTCCAGGCGCTTCCCTCCCGGGCTCCGTCCGATGTTGGCACCCATGTGGGCCCACATATAACTTTCGTGGCTTCCAGTAATCCAAAAACTGTGTCTGATGAAGGTCTTGTGATTAGACCGAAAACGTTTATGGTTGAGCTGGATGCACTGAATAAACGAATTGTTCACTTCTCACCTTGCAAAAATATCTCCTGAGTGCCTAGTATTCTATTGCCCTGTTTATCCAGGATCAGAAAACACTCGTCGAAACCAGGGGAGGAAAAATGGATTACTCAAAATTGGTAACATAGAGTATTGTGGCATAATGTGGTCAAGCTCTGTGGGGAGGGAACAGCATGAAAGGATAACCCAATTGTTGAATGTGTTTTGACCTGGTTATAACCAGGGAGCCGATATAAGAGGGATATTTGTAAAACTTTGCTCAATCCTGACCCATGCTGTTCCTGTGTCATTCCTACACTGCTCCAATATCCTAGAAAGGTGAGTGGCAATGTAATAAGATCTGAAGTTGGGGAAAACTATACCCCCTGATGATTTAGGACAATGTAGTATGGCTCTTCTAATACGAAGAGGTTTGCCAGACCAAATAAACTTGGTTTGAACCGATGCTGAACTTTTGAAGAAGGAAAAATGAATCCTAATAGGGAAAGCCTGTATCATATACAGAATTTGGGGTAGGATGTTCATTTCGAAAATCGCTCTGCTCCCATACCATGTAAAGGTGTTCCTTGTCCATCTTGAGCAGCTCTCCCTCATGGATTGTAGTAATTCATGGAAGTTAAGTTAATATGTCAAATATGTAAGCAGATCCCCAAATATTTTAAAGATTTTAAAGCTGACTTAGCCCACTTAATACCAAAAGCACTACAGTAGGCGAAGGGATATTAACATTCAGGATTTCCGACTTGGAGAAATTGATTTTAAAGTTGGAAAAAGCTATTGAATAAATGAAACACTGCCTTCAGGTTCAGCAAAGAAATTGGTTGGTAATGAAAAAAAAGCAGATTGCATAATCTGCAATCTTGAGAGGTGCACTGCGGGTGCTAGGGCCCGTAATGAACCCTTGGAAGAAAAGGTCCCATAGTAAGTATAAGAATTAAAGGTGAAAGTGGGCAGCCTTGGTGTGTACTATTACATATGTCGAAGTTCCATGACACAACTCTATTTACTTTCACGCTGGCGGTCGGCATAGTACATAGGACAGAAATCCATCTTAACAAGCTACACTTTAAACCTAGGCTACAGAGTGTCTCAACCATAAAAGACCAATTTACTCTATCAAAAGCCTTTTCTGTCTGTAGAAAGTTAACATAACTTATTCTAGCTCTATGTATAAGGTTCAGTGCCTTGGTAGTATTGTCCCTAGCATCCCTCCCCCTCATGAAACCCTCTTAGTCTGGGTGAATAATATCCATAAGCAAGGTTCATAGTCTGGACAGGATCATTTCTGAAAATAATTTAATGTCTCCTTGCTCCATTTACTAAACTTCAAATGGGGTGAAAACTGCAATAAAATCCACATTTTCTGCTATGCAATGAGTAAAATTCATTTTCATGGTTATTTTTTTCCACAGCATGTGTCTGGGATTTTGAGAAAACCAATTACTTGTATTGTACTGTAAATTGTTGCGGACTAGTGGTGTGGAATCCTCAATGCAAATCTGCGACATGTGAACTTGAACTTAGTGTTAAGGCTTAGGCGTGGGTGGCTTCTAATAGACGAGGAAGACTTGTATTTACTGAGGATGTCACTGGGATTGGAAGTGACAGGATGAATTCTGAAGGATATAGAGATATGCATTCTGCTTAACTTCTGTCAAATGCTGCAATCTGATAGGAGGATGCTTCATATGAAAGATCGATAGATGCCGAAACGAAGCTTCTTAATTAAAGGGGGTGCCTGATCAAAATATATTGATAACCTATCCATTGTTGGGGTCCAACAGCCAGCACCCCACTGCTGTTTGCACCAGCAGCTGCTGGTTGTAAAGGCTTTGAAAAGGAGATGAAAAGCACAGCTACTTCAGTGTGTAGTGGCTGCTGCAGGGTACTGCAGAACAGCTTAAAGGGACACTGTCACCTGAATTTGGAGGGAACAATCTTCAGCCATGGAGGCGGGGTTTTTGGGTTTTTGATTCACCCTTTCCTTACCCGCTGGCTGCATGCTGGCTGCAATATTGGATTGAAGTTCATTCTCTGTCCTCCGTAGTACATGCCTGCACAAGGCAATCTTGCACAGCGCAGGCATGTACTATGGAGGACAGAGAATGAACTTCAATCCAATATTGCAGCCAGCATGCAGCCAGCGGGTAAGGAAAGGGTGAATCAAACACCCCAAAACCCCGCCTCCATGGCTGAAGATTGTTCCCTCCAAATTCAGGTGACAGTGTCCCTTTAAGCCCAAGGAAAGGGAGAGCATGGCAGCCCAATAGTTGCTGCTGATTGGCTCATGTGACACAATCAGATGTCAGATGTTTTACTGATTGCAATATAAATTACAATTCTACTGCCATGAGTACAGTGTATATAAAAGGCCCACACACTTTGTTAAAATGCCAGGTTTTTGTCATGTAAAAGAATTAGTGATGAGCGAATATACTCGTTACTCAAGATTTCCCGAGCATGCTCAGGGATCTTCCGAGTATTTTTTAGTGCTTGGAGATTTAGTTTTTCTTGCCGCAGCTGAATGATTTACATCTGTTAGCCAGCATGAGTACATGTGGGGGTTGCCTGGTTGCTAGGGAATCCCCACATGTAATCAAGCTGGCTAACAGATGTAAATCATTCAGCTGCGGCAAGAAAAACTAAATCTCCGGGCACTAAAAAATACTCGGAGGACCCCAGAGGATGCTCAAGAAATCTCGAGTAACGAGTATATTCGCTCATCACTAAAAAGAATCATTTCAGAACTTTCCCACCTTTTAATGTCACTAATCTGTACAAATGAATTAAAAAATAAATTGAAATCTTTTCGGGTGGAAAATTAAAACAAAAGAACTAAAATAATATAGTTTCATAAGTATGCACACCCTTAAACTACCGCAGCAACAGCATATGGGGCAAATATCTCTATGGAGCACCTTATGGGGCCATAATCACCATTTGTGCAGCATTATATGGGGCAAATATCTTTATGGAGCATCTTATGGGGCCATAATCAACATTTGTGCAGCACTATATGGGGCAAATATCTTTATGGAGCATCTTATGGGGCCATTATCAACATTTGTGCAGCATTATATGGGGCAAATGTCTCTATGGAGCATCTTATGGGGCCATAATCATCGTTTGTGCAGCATTATATTGGGCAAATGTCTCTATGGAGCATTTTATGGGGCCATAATCAACATTTGTGCAGCATTATTTGGGGCAAATGTCTCTATGGAGCATCTTATGGGGCCATTATTAACCTTTGTGCAGCATTATATGGGGCATATTTTAATATGGAGCATCTTATGGAGCTCATCATGAACTGTATGGAGCATTATATGGGGCTCCTGATTCAATATGGATATTCAAAAACACAACCTACTGATATCTCTATTAATTTTACTTTTATTGGTATCTATTTTTATTTTTATAATTTACCGGTAGCTGCTGCATTTTCCACCCTAGGCTTATACTCGAGTCATTAAGTTTTCCCAGTTTTTTGTGACAAAATTAGGGGGGTCGGCTTATACTCAGGCCGGCTTATACTCGAGCATATACAGTATGTCAGCTTCCTTCACAATTGCCAACCAATGACATCCCATAGAGACAAGTCCGTAAATACTGCAGGCAGTAGTAGCATGTTTAGGCCACGCATGTTGCTCATGAAGACTAGAGGGGCCCGGGTACTACATTAGGTCATTCCATATGTAGCGCCCCCACGTAAGGGCAATAGGGTACTTGGTACCGGGTCCTTCAGTTCCCTCAGCGGGGATGTCACGGTGGCCCGACCCGGACCGTGGCCCTATGAGGGGCGCCCAAATAAAAAGGGTAGAGTTTGTAGATAACGGTAGTGTTCGTGACGCTACCTGTGGTATTCGGTCAGGGTGACAGACGCCGCTTAGGGGTCCGCTGGGGTGATGCAATGGCAGCTAGAATGGTATACCTTCCCACAGGTGAAGTATATCCCCAGGGCTTCCCAGAAATGTAGATGGTGATGGTGGATGGCGCAAGGTGCGGTAAATAACGAGGACACAATGGGTGCAGTCTCTTTACCTTTACTGAAGGCTTCAGCATCCACAGTCCAGGGTGCCAGATGACAGGGTAGGCAGAGTCCGGCCGGTCTGATGGCGATTCCAGAGTCCCCTTATCCAGGTGGAAATCAGTAGCCTTCCCCTTGCACACAGTAACGTAGTAGGTCCTTACTTGCATTAGCTACCATAAGGTTCTCACTCTTGTTACTCTTCTCTCTCTGTCCCCCAGATGGATAGGACAAACCCGTTTGACGGTGGTGGCCTAAGGCTATTTTATAGGGACCCTAGCGTCGCCCCTCCTCCGCGTTGCCACCTTGTCTGCTTAGGTTCTTAGGTCGAACAGCCAACTTGGAATCGACTGTCCTGCCGGTCTCTGAAGTAAAGCGTAGAGTCTATTACTCCCTCGGTGTTCCAGCCACCGGATCTGCGCTCAGTGGGAGGCAGCCTGCTTCTAGCTGGTCTCCCACTGGTGTATTACTCCTGTTGCTATGACTTCTGTGCTCACTCACTATGGCACACTTCCTTTCTTGTCCTTTCCTAGGAGGCTGCCGCATGGGTTGCAGGCGCAGCTTCGTGTCCTTCTTCCCCTTTCCTGGGCCGAGCTCAGTCTGCTCCTCTCCTCTCTTCCTGGCTCCAACTCCAAACTCCAACTCTTTCTGACTCACTTCCTAACCAACCCCCAGTTTTACCCAAGTGTGAGGAGTGGCCTAATAGATAGAACCTTTTGCTTCCCCTGGTGGCCAGAGTGTGAAGTGTGTGTGTGTGGCTGTGATACCTGACAGGGTGAACTCCTTTGGTGCCATCAGACGTAACATCGCTTTCCCTGGTGGAAGAATGACATTACTGCAACGACCAGGACTCTGGGGCGCTGCACATACCATAATCCTGGGAGAAGGATCAGAGTGAAGTTCCCTTGTGAAGGCCTTTTCATAGCGTTGCCCACATTGTCTACAAACCTATCTCTGGATATCATAGCATCCAAAACTTAGAAGTAGGAATCACTCTGAAGAAGATAAACCTTCATTCAAGCTTCTATTCTTCAATTCCAACGTCTGGTCTCCATCTAGATACAACATAGGCAACTCTATGAAGGAGCATTTAAGATGGAAGGTTACACCTGTCCTACTCCTGGCATTATGGTTGCGGTGGTAAAATGCATGGTAGCGAGACCTCTCTAGGTACACTAACAGCTCATTGTGACATTAAATCGGTTGATGGAAACCGCGGTACAGCCATTTCTCCAAAATGTCCCAGGATCCATTTTTCAACCTAACAATGGCAAGTGTATTCCGCGTAGTAGAATGGCTCAGGCAACCATTAATAACCTCGTTGATTGCAGCCAAGTGCGGGGATTTCTGCTTGTGGTGCTCATATTCGAGACAAAATAAATTGAGATGTTGTATCCACTTATGCACAATTTCTTTATCAAAAACATGTCTATCTAGCCTGTGATCTCAATAATTCCACTAGTTTTCCCATTCTTGGTGTTCCAATTTCAATATTAGGGAGTATATTAATATTCACCTGCCATCAGTTGGTTTTGTGTGCTCCATTGGTCCTTTGCTTATACCATGAGTCATCTAATAATGTTTCTCCCCCACTTTCTTTACATGTTTGACTATTTTGGTAAAGTTTGATGAAAGTGGGGCACCTAGCTGAAGAGTCTAATCTCCATCTCTATCCTTGCCCCGTCTTTGCCTCAATGCTCAGCAGGCTTTGCAGGTGCGTCTCTCTCCGAACACGTCTGCTGAGTGTTTTCAATTGCAGGTAATTCTCTAGCTGTGATAGCCCCCGCTTCCTGCTCCTTTCATTGAAATGCAAGATCTGCGCCGCGGCCTCTTTGAAAGGAAGTTTTGAGTTGCATCTCTGAAAACAGCTCGTTATCTTTTATTTTTTACTGTCATCAAAGACCTTGCTAAGTGCACAATTCCAGTTTGTCGCCCAGACAAATTATCTTCTTTCAGTCTATGGGGGGGTGGAACAGTCAGCGGGTTTGACTCTGAGTAGTCGCCCTTTTATAGCGGATATAAAGAGAAGCTCTCGACCTGGAGCTAGGTCTTATACCTGCAAAATCAGCCAATTATTTAACAGTAATTATCGTAGAATCTATAACCGGGTTACTTGAATAGGGAAGACATGTAGTTTTGCGTTCTGTAGAAAAAAAATGTATTCTGAAAAAAAGGGAATGCTCTATCCTGTCTTTCTAGAATCAATGAAATTCACATGTGGATACAGCCGTGATTTTTTTCTCATTGCATAGCAGAGAGGATCTGCGGCCTATCGGCAATAGATAGGGAATGTTATGGATATGAAAATCTGTAACATGACGAGAATCCGCTGCAGAGTTTTGTTTAGTGGTTGAATGGAGTTTTTTAAAACTTCAGACATTAATAATGTATTGCACTTGGTTGCAGATTAAAAGTGCAAATTCAACAACTGAAATTTGCAAACAAATACAGGACAGAATGTGCGAACTCACCCTTAAAGGCAATCTGTCAGCAGGTTTTTGCTAATTAATCTGAAAGCAGCTTGATGTAGGGACAGAAACCCTGACTCCAGTGCTGTATCACTTACTGAGCTGTAGTTCAGATCTTTTTTTTAGGCCGGGGTCACACTTGCGAGTGCAATGCGAGAAACTTGCATGAGTCTCTCGCAACAATATCCGGCACTACCGCCAGCACTCGGGTCCGAAGCATTCAGCTGCATAGAAATATATGCAGCCGCATACTTGGATCCCGAGTGCCGGCGGCAGTGCTGGGTATTGATGCGCAAGATTTGCACGAATTTCTCGCATTGCACTCGTAAGTGTGATCCTGGCCTTATTAGCAGGATATCATCACTAGTGGAATAGTGAACCTGTCATGTAATACTCCATATTCTTGAGCTATTCATAACCCTGCCTCCACTCATTGGTTCTTTCTGCCTAAGCACAGCGTCCACAGAAAGCTGCAAATCAGTCATATAGGTGGGGTCATAGAAAGGTTAGCATTCAGAAAACTGGTAGATCTGCAGCAAATAAAACTGTGATTTTATCAAAACTGCAACAAGCAGCCAAGAAAGTGGTACATTGTTGGTCTCTGCTGCTACAATATGCTCCTCTCTGATAACAGCAAAAACATGGTGACAAATATTCCCTTTAAAGAAAAACTATCAGAGAAAATAGACTTTAAAAAGCTGCTCTGGAACTGATGACTTTATTTTATTTAACGACTATAGTTGACCGAATTTGATCAGGTCCCTGCTTATTCTGCAAGCTGCAGGGTCTCTCAGGATGACTACGGGCGCTATCTATTACTGTGCCTTCGAGTGTTAATGGTGGACAGGCGACCTGCAACCTGCTGTCCGCCAGTTTCTTCCATGGGGCATAGAGTTACCCCCACAACCTCGGTCTTCCGGCTACCGGTATCTGCGCCTCAGCGTGGAGGAAGCCCAGTCGCAGCTTCCCTCCAGCTATTTTCTCTTTTTTGCTTCTCTTCCCTGTCAGTCTCCTACAGACTGCTCTACTTTTCTCTTTTCTTTTAGGAGCTGCAGAATCACTCATCTGTACGGCCCCAGCTTTCCTTTCTCAGACTCTCTCTGTCTGCTTCCACTCTGCTCTCTCTCCTCTCACAATCTAACTAACTCCTCCCTCAGGTCAGAATATACATGTGTATATATATATATATATATATATATATATATATATATATATATATATATATATATATATATATATATATAGGGAAGCTCCCCTGAAGTCGGGTGTAGAGCTCCCCCTTCTGGCCTGGAGTCAGAACAGTGTTGTATGTGCTGAATACCTGCTAAAGGGATCCTTCCTCGCTTTCAAGCATGGCATCACTCTCCCCGTGAGGAAAGCAATGCCACTGTAACAACCGGTTTCCTGGGGTGTTACAGATTAATAGATATATAGATAGATTCATAGATAGATAATAGATGATAGATTCATGGATAGATAGTAGATTCATAGATAGAGTCATAGACAAATAGATATAATAGTTAGAACTGATAGATAGATAATAGATTTGATAGATAAATAGATAGATTCATAGATAGATAGCTGATAGATATGGTAGATAGATAATAGATAGATAATTGATACATATAAGATAGAAAGATAATAGATAGATGGTAGATAGAGAGATAACAGATTTGATAGATAGATAATAGATAGATTCATAGATATATAGATAATAGATAGATATGAGATAGATAATAGATAATAAATAGATAGATACCGTAGATTCATAAATATATAGATAATAGATAAATAGATAGACAGATAATAGATAGATTTAAAGATAGACAATAGATGATAGATTCATGGATAGATAAATAGATAGATAGATAGATAATAGATAGATATGGGATAGATAGATGATAGATTATAGATAGATAATTATAGTAGATAGATAATAGATTCGTAGAGAGCTATATAGATAGACAGATATGGTAGGTAGATAGATAGATATATAGACAGATAGATAGATAATAGATATGAGATAGATAGATAGACAGATAATAGATAGATATGAAGTAGATAAATAATAGATAGATAATTATAAAGTGGCACTGCTACATTATGTTGTATTATAGCTAGCACTTATCTGTCCCCCACAGCTACCATCACTACATGCATTGCTCAGCACTACATCTGACCTTAGAGGTACATGGCAACAAATTGAGAAGTGAGTATAATACAGACAAAGCTGGGCAATGTACTCTGACCGATCCACCCCTGCTCGCCTCCATACATGAACTCCGCATACTTAGATCTTAAACCTCACTGTAACATTCATACCAGATTCACAATAATGAGCCTTTCAGATATTTCTGTCTGAATTTTCTAAGCGTGCAAGGACACAGTGAACCAGGCTTCCTTAAGACACATTCCAGAACTAAACCATGGCAACATATTTCTTGTTCTCGATAATTAACATATTTTATAAAATGTTAAAGCATTTTTAACCTTCCGTAACTGTGAAAGATCATAGCCCTAATTAGCCTACCGAAAAATACATCTGAGGCAATGAATAAAGGATGAAATGGACATAAAGGCCATATAACAAGATTCCATAATACAGTAAGTCCTCATTAAGATGTCCGATTTTTGAGCATGAGTGCTGCCCATGTTTTTCATGGATAGCACTCGCAAACATGATATTCTCTGGGACCATTTTTTCCTTGGTCCAAGTGCTCTGTGACAAATATCGGAGACATGTCCGATTTTGATCTGAGAGAGTTAATTTTTTTTATATTGATAGATCAGGCGAATCTGAACATGGCAAAACCAAATATGTGTATGTTTGATTTTTTTTTTCATTGATTCTTTTTTGAATGGGGCGAAAGGGAGGTGATTTGAACTTACAGTTAGGGCCAGAAATATTTGGACAGTGACACATTTTTCGCGAGTTGGGCTCTGCATGCCACCACATTGGATTTGAAATGAAACCTCTACAACAGAATTCAAGTGCAGATTGTAACGTTTAATTTGAAGGGTTGAACAAAAATATCTGATAGAAAATGTAGGAATTGTACACATTTCTTTACAAACACTCCACATTTTAGGAGGTCAAAAGTAATTGGACAAATAAACATAACCCAAACAAAATATTTTTATTTTCAATATTTTGTTGCAAATCCTTTGGAGGCAATCACTGCCTTAAGTCTGGAACCCATGGACATCACCAAACGCTGGGTTTCCTCCTTCTTAATGCTTTGCCAGGCCTTTACAGCCGCAGCCTTCAGGTCTTGCTTGTTTGTGGGTCTTTCCGTCTTAAGTCTGGATTTGAGCAAGTGAAATGCATGCTCAATTGGGTTTAGATCTGGAGATTGACTTGGCCATTGCAGAATGTTCCACTTTTTGGCACTCATGAACTCCTGGGTAGCTTTGGCTGTATGCTTGGGGTCATTGTCCATCTGTACTATGAAGCGCCGTCCAATCAACTTTGCAGCATTTGGCTGAATCTGGGCTGAAAGTATATCCCGGTACACTTCAGAATTCATCCGGCTACTCTTGTCTGCTCTTATGTCATCAATAAACACAAGTGACCCAGTGCCATTGAAAGCCATGCATGCCCATGCCATCACGTTGCCTCCACCATGTTTTACAGAGGATGTGGTGTGCCTTGGATCATGTGCCGTTCCCTTTCTTCTCCAAACTTTTTTCTTCCCATCATTCTGGTACAGGTTGATCTTTGTCTCATCTGTCCATAGAATACTTTTCCAGAACTGAGCTGGCTTCTTGAGGTGTTTTTCTGCAAATTTAACTCTGGCCTGTCTATTTTTGGTATTGATGAATGGTTTGCATCTAGAACCCTTTGTATTCACTGTCATGGAGTCTTCTCTTTACTGTTGACTTAGAGACAGATACACCTACTTCACTGAGAGTGTTCTGGACTTCAGTTGATGTTGTGAACGGGTTCTTCTTCACCAAATTAAGTATGCGGCGATCATCCACCACTGTTGTCATCCGTGGACGCCCAGGCCTTTTTGAGTTCCCAAGCTCACCAGTCAATTCCTTTTTTCTCAGAATGTACCCAACTGTTGATTTTGCTACTCCAAGCATGTCTGCTATTTCTCTGATGGATTTTTTCTTTTTTTTCAGCCTCAGGATGTTCTGCTTCACCTCAATTGAGAGTTCCTTTGACCGCATGTTGTCTGCTCACAGCAACAGCTTCCAAATGCAAAACCACACACCTGGAATCCACCCCTGACCTTTTAACTACTTCATTGATTACAGGTTAACGAGGGAGACGCCTTCAGAGTTAATTGCAGCCCTTAGAGTCCATTGTCCAATTACTTTTGGTCCCTTGAAAAAGAGGACGCTATGCATTACAGAGCTATGATTCCTAAACCCTTTCTCCGATTTGGATGTGGAAACTATCATATTGCAGCTGGGAGTGTGCACTTTCAGCCCATATTATATATATAATTGTATTTCTGAACATGTTTTTGTAAACAGCTAAAATAACAAAACTTGTGTCACTGTCCAAATATTTCTGGCCCTAACTGTATATACAGTGGGGCAAAAAAGTATTTAGTCAGTCAGCAATAGTGCAAGTTCCACCACTTAAAAAGATGAGAGGCGTCTGTAATTTACATCATAGGTAGACCTCAACTATGGGAGACAAACTGAGAAAAAAAAATCCAGAAAATCACATTGTCTGTTTTTGTAACATTTTATTTGCATATTATGGTGGAAAATAAGTATTTGGTCAGAAACAAACAATCAAGATTTCTGGCTCTCACAGACCTGTAACTTCTTCTTTAAGAGTCTCCTCTTTCCTCCACTCATTACCTGTAGTAATGGCACCTGTTTAAACTTGTTATCAGTATAAAAAGACACCTGTGCACACCCTCAAACAGTCTGACTCCAAACTCCACTATGGTGAAGACCAAAGAGCTGTCAAAGGACACCAGAAACAAAATTGTAGCCCTGCACCAGGCTGGGAAGACTGAATCTGCAATACCCAACCAGCTTGGAGTGAAGAAATCAACAGTGGGAGCAATAATTAGAAAATGGAAGACATACAAGACCACTGATAATCTCCCTCGATCTGGGGCTCCACGCAAAATCCCACCCCGTGGGGTCAGAATGATCACTAGAACGGTGAGCAAAAATCCCAGAACCACGCGGGAGGACCTAGTGAATGAACTGCAGAGAGCTGGGACCAATGTAACAAGGCCTACCATAAGTAACACACTACGCCACCATGGACTCAGATCCTGCAGTGCCAGGCGTGTCCCACTGCTTAAGCCAGTACATGTCCGGGCCCGTCTGAAGTTTGCTAGAGAGCATTTGGATGATCCAGAGGAGTTTTGGGAGAATGTCCTATGGTCTGATGAAACCAAACTGGAACTGTTTGGTAGAAACACAACTTGTCGTGTTTGGAGGAAAAAGAATACTGAGTTGCATCCATCAAACACCATACCTACTGTATTGCCGTGTTGCCGTGTTGCCAAGCGAAAAGCCAAAAACATCACTGCTCTAGAGGAGATCTGCATGGAGGAATGGGCCAACATACCAACAACAGTGTGTGGCAACCTTGTGAAGACTTACAGAAAACGTTTGACCTCTGTCATTGCCAACAAAGGATATATTACAAAGTATTGAGATGAAATTTTGTTTCTGACCAAATACTTATTTTCCACCATAATATGCAAATAAAATGTTAAAAAAAACAGACAATGTGATTTTCTGGATTTTTTTTCTCAGTTTGTCTCCCATAGTTGAGGTCTACCTATGATGTAAATTACAGACGCCTCTCATCTTTTTAAGTGGTGGAACTTGCACTATTGCTGACTGACTAAATACTTTTTTGCCCCACTGTATATATATATACATATATGTATATATATATATATATATTTTTTTTAATATTTTATAAAACTTTCTTTTTACTTTTGGCATGCTTCAATAGTCTCCATAGTAAAGGAAAAAAAATAGGATAAAAGGGTGGATTAACTCTGCACTGCTTGAAAGATAGAAGTCCAAATGGATATTCAGATGAAAAGTGGCTTTATTCAACTTTTTCCTTTACTCTGGCTGGTCATGAGGAGACCGGTGGATCTGCAGCAGCTAATATGTCTATGAGCCTGTGTTTGGGCTCTATCTGGTGAGTAAAATCTGATTACAGGTATCTCTTAATACCCAGATGAGCTTTTACTTTCCATCCAGCTTTTCATTGATTCAATAGTCTCTATGGGAGACAAGAAGCTGCCATAAACTGATCGGCTCTGATACATGCAAGCGATGATCAGATCGCCTGTATGTAGTAGAATTGCTGACTTGCTAAAAGCGCTGACCACTGGGCGGCGCTCATAGCACTCTGGCAGTGACAATCATAGAGGTCTGCTGGTTGTCATGTCAACCCATCGGTGACCCACAATCACGTGACAGGGTCATCGATGGGCAGGATTTCCGATGCGCTTGTCGGAAGCGAGCGTTAAATGCCGCTGTCAGTGACAGGGGCATTTAACTAGTTAACAGCTGCAGGATAGATCAGAGTGTATGGACCGCTTTCAAGAAGGTGTAGAGAGGGAATTAAGAGAACTATATAACAACAATAAAAGTAACCCTAATAGATGCAAAAACATACCCAGAAAACTCCAATATGCTATAAAAGAACTAAAAGATATGAAAAATCTTACTATTAAAATGTCGGATAAAGGAGGTGTGGTTGTAGTATTAAATACAAGTGATTACCACAATAAAATGTTGGAAATGCTAGCTGACCAAAAAATTTACAAAAAACTAAAATCCAATCCTACTCAGGAAATTATAAAAAAAGGGATGTGATTATTATGGAGGGATTAAGCTTAGCAGTGATAAACAAAAAACAAATGGAATATCTTAAGGTAGAAAATCCGATTCTCCCCATCATATATGGGGTACCTAAAATACACAAGACAGAAGGTATTCCCCCAATGCGACATATAGTGTCCGGAATTGGATCTTGCAATGAGAAACTCTGCCAATGGGTAGATTCCCTATTACAGCCTCTTGTAAAGCGGGTCCCAGGGTATATCAAAGACTCTAAAGAGATTTTGAGAATAATGGACAATAAAATTTGGCAGGCTAATTTTTACTGGCTGAGTTGTGATGTCATATCACTCTACACCAGTATTCCGCATAATCTGGCAATACGAGCAATACAATATCATCTCGTCAAATTTACTCTATGGATTTGATTCAGTATTTGCTGATGGTAGTTCAGTACTTATTAACGAATAATTTTTTTTTTGTTTGATGGACAATTTTACATGCAGCAATCTGGAGTACCGATGGGTGCTAAATATTCACCCTCTCTTGCAAATTTGGTTATGTCATTCTGGGAAATGGAGTATATTTTTTCAGTGACCAATCCATTTCTGGATCAGGTCAGGTGGTATGGCAGATACATAGATGATACCCTCATTATTTGGGGGGGTGATGTATCTGCCATACCACACTTCGTGGATTATCTCAATAATAACGAGTATAATATTAGATTCACATACAAATTTGACAGTACCAATATCTCATTTCTGGATTTGGAACTTACAGGGCATATATATTGTAATGTTATTACTAAAACTCATCATAAACCAGTAAGGGGCAATACTATCTTACATGCCAGTAGTTGCCACAGTAAACATACAATAAAAGCCATTCCAGTGGGTGAGTTCACCAGAATAACAAGAAACTGTAGTCAAGAGAGGGACCTGAAAGGAGAGCTCGGACAAATAGAAAGAAAACTTAAAAATCGGGAATATCCCCAATGGACAATCAATCGGGCAAAGAAAATTGTAGAAAAAAAGGAACGTAAAGAGCTTATAACATCCAATAGCAATAGGAATTCGAATATGGTAAAAAAAAACCTATATATGCTTTCAATTTAGTCCTCAATTTAATAAAATCAAAAATATTATTCAA
Source organism: Ranitomeya imitator (assembly GCF_032444005.1). Classification (NCBI taxonomy): domain Eukaryota; kingdom Metazoa; phylum Chordata; class Amphibia; order Anura; family Dendrobatidae; genus Ranitomeya; species Ranitomeya imitator. Next base: position 613,102,135 of record NC_091283.1, on the reverse strand, counting down.
AGACATTTACCAATTCTGTATGAGGACCCACAGCTATATGGTATATTGAACTCCGGTGTCAATGTGGTATCAAGGAGAGCACCGACTATCGGAAATCAAATAGCCCCTAACATATTTTGCTCAGAGACAGTTAAATGTCCAAAAACATGGTTAAATTATCCGGGTTTTTATAAATGCGGTACAAATAATTGCAGTACGTGCAAATATGCCCTAGTAGCTAAAACGTTCCACAATGCAGAAGAAACAATTGAATTTAATGTTAAACACTATATAAATTGCAATTCTACTAATATAGTATATAAAATCAATTGTAGGGAGTGTGAATTATCCTATGTGGGATGTACAAAGAGAAAACTGAAGACGCGCATTCGGGAACATTTATATGATATAAATACTATACAGGGCTCGAATAGGAACATGTCAGCAGTCTCCAGACACTTTGTGACTCACCATGCACGAAGCACTATTAACTTTCAGGTTCAGGGCATCGAACAGGTTAAAGTGCCTCTTCGCGGCGGAGATTCCAGGAGGCGTCTACTCACGCGTGACGCGTACTGGATATTTCATCTGAACACCCGATTCCCCCGGGGACTTAACAAACGTAATGAAACTATGTTACATTATTGTTAAATGAGTATGGCCAAATAAGAAGTGATTATTTTATTGTATTTTGATGTATGTATAATGATTTTAATTATAATTTGTCTAAAAGTATCATGTGATTTAGTTAGGCAATCTGGTTGGTGGATTTCCCACATATAGGACAGCTAAACCAGATTAGGATATGGCTATGAAAAAGATCGTCAGATCGAAACGCGTTGCCGTATAGCCCCTCATGTGCAGGGGCACCCACCCGGAGGGAGTTTGGTTATTCCATGTCTGTGGATTTTATCGTTTTTGGAATCTAATAAAAATTACCGAATTTTAGGAGCTGGATCTCAATCCCTTTTTTTTTCCTTTGGAGGACTTGTTCGTTTACCTGCAACGGAGATCTGTGCACCTGTGATCGTCATCGGTGAGCTGGCTTATTTCTTTTCTCTTGTTGTACACTAATTGTTCCTCTGCATGAATGCCTGAGTAGATTTGGAGCAGTGTTTTGGATCATTGCCTTGCTGAAAGATCCATCCCCTGCGTAACTTCAAATTTGTCACTGATTCATGAACATTATTGTAAAGAATCTGCTGATACTGAGAGGAATCCATGCGTCCCTCAACTTTAACAAGATTCCGAGGGCCGGCATTGGCCACACAGCCCCAAAGCATGATGGAACCTCCACCAAATTTTACTGTGGGTAGCAAGTGTTTTTCTTGGAATGCTGTGTTTTTTGGCCGCCATGCATAATGCCTTTTTGTATAACCAAACAACTCAATCTTGGTTTCATCAGTCCACAGGACCTTCTTCCAAAATAAATTGGCTTCTCCAAATGTGCTTTTGCATACCTCAGCCGTTTGTGGCGTGCTTGCAGAAACGGCTTCTTTCGCATCACTCTCCCATACAGCTTCTCCTTGCGCAAAGTGTGTTGTATAGTTGACCTATGCACAGTGACACCATCTGCAGCAAGTTGATGCTGCAGCTCTCTGGAGGTGGTCTGAGGATTGTCCTTGACTGATCTCACCATTCTTCTTCTCTGCCTTTCTGATGTTTTTCTTGGCCTGCCACTTCTGGCCTTAACAAGAACTGTACCTGTGTTCTTCCATTTCCTTACTATGTTCCTCACAGTGGAAATTGACAGGTTAAATCTCTGAGACAGCTTTTTTGTATCCTTCCCCTGAACAACTATGTTGAATAATCTTTGTTTTCAGATCATTAGACAGTTGTTTTGAGGAGCCCATGATGCCACTCTTCAGAGGATTCTAATGATTGCATAACACCCGGCTATGAAGTTCAAAGCTCAATGAGGTTAGAAAAACAAAAAAAGTGCTTTAGTAAGTCAGTAAAAAGTAGGTAGGAGTATTTATAACAAGAAAATGATAATGGTGCCCATACTTATGCACCTGTTAAATTTTGTTTGAATGCAGATTGCACATTTTCTGTTAGTACAATAAATCTCATTTCAAGGCAGAAACATTACTGTGTCCAACAGTTATTAGATATATGAAACTGAAATAACTGTTGCAAAAAAAACAATTTTTATAAAACATTAAGCTTAAGATTAATAGGGGTGCCCAAACTTTTTCATATAACTGTATGTGTCTATACAGTATATATACACAGCTCAAAAAAATAAAGGGAACACTAATATATCACATCACTGAATGAAATATTTCAGTTGCAAATCTTTATACATTACATAGTGGAATATGTTGAGAACAATAAAACATAAAAATGATCAATGTAAGTCAAAATTAATATCCCATGGAGGTCTGGATTGGAATGATACTCAAAATCAAAGTGGAAAATCAAATTACAGGCTGGTCCAACTTCAGTGGAAATGCCTCAAGACAAGGAAATGATGTTCTGTTGTGTGTGTGGCCTCCACATGCCTGTATGACATCCCTACCTTGCCTGGGCATGCTCCTGATGAGGCGGCGGATGGTCTCCTGAGGGATCTCCTCCCAAACCTGCACTAAAGCATCCGCCAACACACTCCAGCCACATGAGGTCTGGCATTGTTCTGCATTAGGAGGAACGCAGGGCCAACCGCACCAGCATATGGTTTCACAAGGGCTCTGAGGATTTCCTCTCGGTACCTAATGGCAGTCAGGCTAACTCTGGCGAGCACATGGAGGGCTGTGTGCGGCAATCCAAAGAAATGCCACCTGGCAACATTACTGACCCACTGCCAAATCGGTCATGCTGAAGGATGTTGCAGGCAGCAGATCGCTCTCCACGGTGTCTCCAGACTTTGTCTCATCTGTCACATGCACTCAGTGTGAACCTGCTTTCATCTGTAAAGAGCACAGTGCGCCAGTGGCGAATTTTCCAATCCTGGTGTTCTGTGGCAAATGCCAAGCGTCCTGCACGGTGTTGGGCTGTAAGCACAACCCCAATCTGTGGACGTCAGATCCTCAGACCATCCTCATGGAGTCGGTTTCGAACCGTTTGTGCAGACACATGCACATTTGTGGCCTGCTGGAGGTCATTTTGCAGGGCTCTGGCCGTGCTCTTCCTGTTCCTCCTTGCACAAAGGCTGAGGTAGTGGTCCTGCTGCTGGGTTGTTGCCCTCCTACGGCCCCCTCCACGTCTCCTGGTGTACTGGTCTGTCTCCTGGTAGCGCCTCAAGTCTCTGGACACTACGCTGACAGACACAGTAAACCTCCTTGCCACAGCTCGCATTGATGTGCCATCCTGGATTAGCTGCACTACCTGAGCCGCTGGGTTGTAGAGTCTGTCTCATGCTAGCATGAGTGTGAAAACACAACCAACATATCAAAAGTGACCAAAAGATCAGCCAGAAAGCATTGGTACTGAGATGTGGTCTGTGGTCCCCACCTGCAGACCCACTCCTTTATTGAGTGTGTCTTGATAATTGCCAATAATTTCCATCTGTTTTCTATTCCATTTGCACAACAGAATGTGAAATTGATTGTCAAACAATGTTGCTTCCTAAGTGGACAGATTGATTTCACAGAAGTTTGATTTACTTGGGAGCTAAATTCTGTTGTTTAAGTGTTCCCTTTATTTTTTGGAGCGGTGTATATACACTACTGTTCAAAAGTTTCGGGTCACTTAGAAATTTCCTTATTTTTGAAAGAAAAGCACAGTTTTTTCCAATGAAGCTAACATTAAATGATTCAGAAATACACTCTATACATTGTTAATGTGGTAAATGACTATTCTAACTGCAAACATCTGGATTGTAATGCAATATCTTCATAGGTGTATAAAGGCCCATTTCCAACAACCATCACTCCAGTGCTCATATGGTACTTTGTGTTTGCTACCTGTGTAAGAAGGCTAATGGATGGTTAGAACACCCTTGAAAACCCTTGTGCAAGTATGTTAGCACAGCTGAAAACAGTTTGGCTGATTAGAGAACCTAGAGACCTGACCTTCCTTTGAGCTAGTTGAGAATCTGGAGCACTATATTTGTTGGTTCTATTAAACTCTCAAAATGTCCAGAAAAAAAGAACTTTCATGTGAAACTCGACAGTCTATTCTTGTTCTTAGAAATGAAGGTTATTCTATGCAAGAAATTGCCAAGAAACTGAAGATTTCCTACAACGGTGTGTACTAGTCCCTTCAGAGGAGAGCACAAACAGGCTCTAACTAGAGTAGAAAGAGAAGTGGGAGGCCCCGCTGCACAACTGAGCAACAAGACAAGTACATTAGAGTATGTAGTTTGAGAAATCAATGCTTTACAGGTCCTCAACTGGCAGCTTCATTAAATAGTACACGCAAAGAGGCGACTCCGGGATGCTGGCCTTCAGGGCAGAGCGGCAAAGAAAAAGCCATATCTGAGACTGGCTAATAAAAAGAAAAGATTAATATGGGCAAAAGAACACAGACATTGGACAGAGGAAGATTGGAAAAAAGTGTTATGGACAGACGAATCCAAGCTTGAGGTGTTTGGAACACACAGAAGAACATTTGTGAGGTGCAGAACAACTGAAAAGATGCTGGAAGAGTGCCTGACGCCATCTGTCAAGCATTGTGGAGGTAATGTGATGGTCTGGGGTTGCTTTGGTGCTGGTAAAAGGGATATTGAATAAGGAAGGCTATCACTCCATTTTGCAACGCCATGCCATACCCTGTGGACAGCGCTCGATTGGAGCCAATTTCATCCTACAACAGGACAATGGACCAAAGCACACCTCCAAATTATGCAAGAACTATTTAGGGAGAAGGAGGCTGCTGGTATTCTATCTGTAATGGAGTGGCCAGTGCAGTCACCACATCTCAACCCCATTGAGCTGTTGTGGGAGCAGCTTGACCGTATGGTATGCAAAAAGTGCCCATAAAGCCAAACCAACTTGTGGGAGGGGCTTCTGGAAGCATGGGGTGAAATTTCTCCAGATTACCTCAGCAAATTAACTGCTAGAATGCCAAAGGTCTGCAATGCTGTAATTGCTGCAAAAGGAGCATTCTTAGACGAAAGCAAAGTTTGAAGGAGAAAATTATTATTTCAAATAAAAATATTTTTTTCGAACCTTGTCAATGTCTGGACTAGATTTTCAATTCATTTGGCAACTCATTTGATTAATAAAAGTATGAGTTTTCATGGAAAACACAAAATTGTCTGGGTGACCCTAAACTTTTGAACGATAGTGTGTGTGTGTGTGTGTATATATATATATATATCTATATATATATATATAGATATATATATATATATACAATGCCTACAAGTAGTATTCAACCCCCTGCAGATTTAGCAGGTTTAATAAGATGCAAATAAGTTAGAGCCTTCAAACAAGAGCAGGATTTATTAACAGATGCATAAATCTTACAAACCAAAAAGTTTTGTTGCTCAGTTAAATTGTTATAAATTTTAAACATAAAAGTGTGGGTCAATTATTATTCAACCCCTAGGTTTAATATTTTGTGGAATAACCTTTGTTTGCAATTACAGCTAATAATCGTCTTTTATAAGACCTGATCAGGCCGGCACAGGTCTCTGGAGTTATCTTGGCCCACTCCTCCATGCAGATCTTCTCCAAGTTATCTAGGTTCTTTGGGTGTCTCATGTGGACTTTAATCTTGAGCTCCTTCCACAAGTTTTCAATTGGGTTAAGGTCAGGAGACTGACTAGGCCACTGCAACACCTTGATTTTTTGCCTCTTGAACCAGGCCTTGGTTTTCTTGGCTGTGTGCTTTGGGTCGTTGTCTTGTTGTAAGATGAAATGACGACCCATCTTAACCCCTTCACCCCAAAGCCTGTTTTCACCTAAGTGACAGGGCCAATTTTTACAATTCTGACCACTGTCACTTTATGAGGTCATAACTCTGAAACGCTTCAACGGATTCTGGTGATTCTGACATTGTTTTCTCGTGACATATTGTACTTCATGATAGTGGTAAAACTTCTTCGATATGACTTGCATTTATTTGTGAAAAATACAAAAATTTGTCGGAAATTATGAAAATTTAGCAATTTTCAAACTCTTAGTTTTTATGCCCATAAATTAGAGAGTTATATCACATAATATAGTTAATAAACAACATTTCCCACATGTCTGCTTTACATCAGCACAATTTTGGAAACGTAATTTTTTTTTGTTAGGACGTTATAAGGGTTAAAAGTTGACCAGCGATTTCTCATTTTTGCAACAAAATTTGCAAAACCATTTTTTTTACGGACCACCTCACACTTGAAGTGACTTTGAGGGGTCTATATGACAGAAAATGCCCAAAAGTGACACCATTCTAAAAACTGCACCCCTCAAGGTACTCAAAACCACATTCAAAAAGTTTATTAACCCTTCAGGTGCTTCACAGGAATTTTTTGAATGTTTAAAAAAATTGAACATTTAACTTTTTTTTCACACAATTTTTACTTCAGGTCCAATTTATTTCATTTTACCAAAGGTAACAGGAGAAATTGGACCACAAAAGCCGTTGTACAATTTGTCCTGAGTATGCCGATACCCCATATGTGGGGGTAAACCACTGTTTGGGCACATGGCAGAGCTCGGAAGGGAAGGAGCGCCATTTGACTTTTCAATGCAAGATTTGCTGGAATTGAGATCGGAGCCCATGTCACGATTGGAGAGCCCCTGATGTGCCTAAACAGTGGAAACCCCCACAAGTGACACCATTTTGGAAAGTAGACCCCCTAAGGAACTAATCTAGATGTGTGGTGAGCACTTTGAACCTCCAAGTGCTTCACAGAAGTTTATAATGTAGAGCCGTAAAAACAATTTTATATTAATTTTCACAAAAAATGATCTTTTTGCCCCAAATTTTTTATTTTCCCAAGGGTAACAGGATAAATTGGACCCCAAAAGTTGTTGTGCAATTTGTCCTGAGTACGCCGATACTTCATATATGGGGATAAACCACTGTTTGAGCGCATGGCAGAGCTCGGAAGGGAAGAAGTGCCATTTGACTTTTCAATGCAAAATTGGCTGGAATTGAGATCGGACGCCATGTCGCATTTGGAGAGCCCCTGACGTGCCTTAACAGTGGAAACCCCCCACAAGTGACCCCATTTTGGAAAGAAGACCCCCTAAGGAACTTATCTAGATATGTGGTGAGCACTTTTAACCCCCAATTGTTTCACTAAAGTTTAGAATGTAGCATTGTGAAAATTAAAAAATCATTTTTCTTTCCACAAAATGATGTTTTAGCCCGCAATTTTTTTTCCCAAGGGTAACAGGAGAAATTGGACCACAAATGTTATTGTCCAATTTGTCCTGAGTACGCTGATACCCCACATGTGGGGGGGAACCACCGTTTGAGTGCATGGCAGAGCTCGGAAGGGAAGGAGCACCGTTTGAAATGCAGACTTAGATGGAATGGACTGCAGGTGTCATGTTGCATTTGCAGAGCCCCTGATGTACCAAAACAGTAGAAACCCACCACAAGTGACCCCATATTGGAAACTAGACCCCCCAGGGAACTCATCTAGATGTGTTGTGAGAGCTTTGAACCAACAAGTGTTTCACTACAGTTTATAACGCAGAGCCGTGAAAATAAAAAATATTTTTTTTTCCACGAAAATGATATTTTATCCCATATGTTTTTATTTTCCCAAGGGTAACAGGACAAATTGGACCCCAAAAGTTGTTGTCCAACTTGTTCTGAGAACGCTGATACCCCATATGTTGGGGGGAACCACTGTTTGGGCACACAGGAGAACTCGGAAGGGAAGGAGCACTGTTTTACTTTTTCAAAGCAGAATTGGCTGGAATTGAGATCGGACGCCATGTCGCGTTTGGAGAGCCCCTGATGTGCCTGAACAGTGGAAACTCCCCAATTATAACTGAAACCCTAACCCCAACCCTAGCCCTAGCCCTGACCCTAGCCCTAACCCTAGCCCTAACCCTAATGGGAAAATGGAAATAAATACATTTTTTTACATTTTATTATTTTTCCCTAACTAAGGGGGTGATGAAGGGGGGTTTGATTTTCTTTTATAGCGTTTTTTTGGCGGATTTTTAGGGTTGGCAGCTGTCACACACTAAAAGACGCTTTTTATTGCAAAAAATAGTTTTTGCATCACCACATTTTGAGAGCTATAATTTATCCATATTTTGGCCCACAGAGTCATGTGAGATCTTGTTTTTTGTGGGACGAGTTGACGTTTTTATTGGTAACATTTTAGGGCAGATTACATTTTTTGATCGCTTTTTATTCCGATTTTTGGGAGGCGGTATGAACAAAAACCAGCAATTCCTGAATTTCTTTTAGGGGGGGCGTTTATACCGTTCCACATGTCGTAAAATGGATAAAGCAGTTTTATTCTTCAGGTCAGTACGATTACAGCGATACCTCATTTATGTAATTTTTTTTATCTTTTGGCGCTTTTACACAATAAAAACTATTTTATATAAAAAAATAATTGTTTTTGCATCGCATTATTCTGAGAGCTTTCTGCTGATGATGCTGTATGGCAGCTTTTTTTTGCGGGACAAGATGTCGTTTTCAGCGGTACCATGGTTATTTATATCCGTCATTTTGATCGCGTGTTATTCCACTTTTTGTTCGCCTGTATGATAATAAAGCAATGTTTTTTGCCTTGTTTTTTATTTTTTTTTTTTGCGGTGTTCACTGAAGGGGTTAACTAGTGGCATAGTTTTATAGAGCGGGTCGTTACGGACGCGGCGATACCAAATATGTGTACATTTATTGTTTTTTTTTAATTTACATAAATAAATGGATTTATTGGGAAATGTTTTTTTTTTTATTTGGGGATTTTTTTTTTTATTTTTTTTTTACACATTCTATTTTTTTTTTAACTTTCTACCATTGTCCCAGGGTGGGACATCTCTGTATTAGATCAGATCGTTGATCTGACACTGTGCATAGCACACTGTCAGATCAACGATCTGACAGGCAGATTAGCTGGCTTTCCAGCGCCTGCACTCAGCAGGCGCCGGCTAGCCAGGTCATTTCATGACCCGGAAGGAGTCCGGCGGCCATCTTGGATCCGGGGACTCCTTCCGGGTCACCGGAGCAACGCGATCTCATTGCGTTGCTCCGGTGGGAGAGCGCAGGGAGCCCCCGTCCCTGCGCGATCCCCCTCTATGCCGCTGTCACTACTGACAGTGGCATCAGAGGGGTTAAATGCCCGCGATCGGCGATAGCGCCGATCGTGGGCATTGCTGCGTGGTGTCAGCTGTCATATACAGCTGACACCCGCACCCGATCACCGCGGCGCTCAGCGCGAGACCGCGGTGATCGGTGCGCCGTACTAGTACTGCTGCTGGCACAAATGCAGTGCCGGCAGCGCAGTACTAGTACGGCGCGTGGCGCGAAGGGGTAAAGATCCTTGATGGAGGAGCGGAGGTTCTTGGCCAAAATCTCCAGGTAGGCCATGCTATCCATCTTCCCATGGATGCGGACCAGATGACCAGGCCCCTTGGCTGAGAAACAGCCCCACAGCATGATGCTGCCACCACCATGCTTGACTGTAGGGATGGTATTCTTGGGGTCGTATGCAGTGCCATCCAGTCTCCAAACGTCACGTGTGTGATCTCGATCTTGGTCTCATCAGACCAGAGAACCTTGAACCAGTCAGTCTCAGAGTCCTCCAAGTGATCATGAGCAAACTGTAGACGAGCCTTGACATGACGATTTGAAAGTAAAGGTACCTTACGGGCTCGTCTGGAACGGAGACCATTGCGGTGGAGTACGTTACTTATGGTATTGACTGAATCCAATGTCCCCACTGCCATGAGATCTTCCCGGAGCTCCTTCCTTGTTGTCCTTGGGTTAGCCTTGACTCTTCGGACAAGCCTGGCCTCGGCACGGGAGGAAACTTTCAAAGGCTGTCCAGGCCGTGGAAGGCTAACAGTAGTTCCATAAGCCTTCCACTTCCGGATGATGCTCCCAACAGTGGAGACAGGTAGGCCCAACTCCTTGGAAAGGGTTTTGTACCCCTTGCCAGCCTTGTGACCCTCCACGATCTTGTCTCTGATGGCCTTGGAATGCTCCTTTGTCTTTCCCATGTTGACCATGTATGAGTGCTGTTCACAAGTTTGGGGAGGGTCTTAAATAGTCAGAAAAGGCTGGAAAAAAAGATAATTAATCCAAACATGTGAAGCTCATTGTTCTTTGTGCCTGAACTACTTCTTAATACTTTAGGGGAACCAAACAGAATTCTGGTGGGTTGAGGGGTTGAATAATAAATGACCCTCTGAAAAGACTTTTCACAATTTAAAAAAAAAATAAACAAAGAAATAACATTCTTTTTTGCTGCAGTGCATTTCACACTTCCAGGCTGATCTACAGTCCAAATGTCAGCCTAGCCAGTCTCCAGATCTCAACCCCATAGAAAACCTTTGGAGGGAGTTGAAAGTCCCTGTTGCCCAGCGACAGGCCCAAAACATCACTGTTCTAGAGGAGATCTGCTTGGAGAAATGGGCCAAAATACCACCAACAGTGTGTGCCAACCTTGTGAAGATTTACAGAAAACGGATATATATCAAAATATTGAGACAAACTTTTGTTAATAACCAAATACTTACTTTCTACCATAATTTGTAAAATAAATCGTGCCAAATCAGACAAGGTGATTTTCTGGATTTGTTTTCTCATTTTGACTCTCATAGTTGTGGTCTACCTATGATTTCAATTACAGGCATCTCTCATCTTTTTAAGTGGGAGAACTTGCACAGTTGGAAGCTGACTACTTTTTTTCTCCACTGTAGTTCATTTTCTGGAACAATTTCAAGCATGCCAACACTTTTGGCCATGACTGTATGCTTGCGTTAACGTGTCCTTAAAAGTTAGGATAAGCCCTAGATTCCCACTTTTGGGGATCATTGGTGGACACTTTGGTACACTTAGGTGCAACTAGTCACTAGGCCTCTGGCAACTTCATGACATTGCAAGACCCAAGCAATCAAAAGAGGTGCCTAGGATGCCGACATTAAACCAAACAGCGGGCATGGTTGGAGAATAGCCTTGACTACTCAGTGCTTTGCCTTGCCCTGATGACTGAAACAGATTGGGATGCAGTGCAATTATAATGGTTTCTCCTTTCACTGTGCTGAGGGCTTCCTATTAGAAGAGCATGGTGCTAATTATACCCCATAATCTCTTCTGCCTTTATATAGGGATTTCTAACCTGGCATGTACCATTTCAGGTCAGAGCTTAAAATACTGTTCATTAAAGGGAATCTGTGAGTAAGATAAGTCCCTCCAAATGGCATACATGGGCATGATTGTCTTTGAAATGTGAAAACGGTAAGTAGACCTACCGGTATTTGTGTTTCCAGGAATCCATCCTGACTGCACCATGGAGAAAGTCCTTCTTATCCACAGTGGGACAGGAAACCATGAGAGTTTAACCCCTTAAGCCCCAAGGGTGGTTTGCACGTTAATGACCAAGCCAATTTTTACAATTCTGACCACTGTCCCTTTATGAGGTTATAACTTTGGAATGCTTCAACGGATCCTGATGATTCTGACAATTTTTCTCGTAACATATTGTACTTCATGATAGTGGTAAAATTTCTTCGATAAGGGTGGTTTCACACTTGCGTTTTTGTCTGCAGCGTTTTTTGCACAAAAAAAGCATGCGTTTTTTTTTCCTATATTTAACATTGAAAACGCATGCGTTTTTTGTTGTACGCGTTTGGTCGTGTTTTGAAATGCATGCGTTTTTTTGCTGCATGCGTTCTTTTTCAGAAATGCAACTTGTAGTATTTTTGAGAGGCTTTTTTTGACACATAAAAACGCATGCGTTTTCATGCGTTTTTTTGTGTAAAAAAATACATTGGAGTCAATGGAAACGCATGCGTTTTTAAGCACATGCGTTTGTTTGCTTTAAAAACGCATGCGTTTTTATTAAAAAAAAACAACAGAAAACACACTGATATGCCACCCCCCACCATAAAGGTGATAAAGGGATCCTAATCCTAACCCTAAAGGGATCCTAACCCTAAAGGGATCCTAACCCTAACCCTAATCCTAAAGGGATCCTAACCCTATCCCTAACCCTATCCCTAACCCTAACCCTAACCCTAAAGGGATCCTAACCCTAACCCTACCCCTAACCCTACCCCTAACCCTAAAGGGATCCTAACCCTAACCCTACCCCTACCCCTAACCCTACCCCTAATGCTAACTATTTCTGTTTATAGTGGGTTTTTTACTTTATTTTGATGATTGGCAGCTGTCACACATTTCTCAGCATGCGTTTAAAAAACGCAAACGCATTAAAAAACGCATGTAAACGCGTCAAAACGCTACGTTTTTTTCACCACATGCAAAAACGCATGCGACAAAAAAACGCAGCGTTTGCACGCATTTACATGCGTTTTTTCACCATGCGGTTTTTTAAACGCATGCGTTTTGAAACGCAAGTGTGAAACCAGCCTAAGACTTGCGTTTATTTGTGAAAAAAAATGGAAATTTGGCAAAAATGTTGCAATTTTCCAACTTTGAATTTTTATGCCCTTAAATCACAGAGATGTGTCACACAAAATACTTAATAAGCAACATTTCCCACATGTCTACTTTACATCATCACAATTTTGTAACCACATTTTTTTTTGTTAGGGACTTATAAGGGTTAAAAGTTGACCAGCAATTTCTCATTTTTACACCACCATTTCATTTTTTTTTAAGGGACCACATCTCATTTGAAGTCATTTTGAGGGGTCTATATGATAGAAAATAACCAAGTGTGACACCAGTCTAAGAACTGCACCCTTCAAGGTGCTCAAAACCACATTTAAGAAGTTTATTAACCCTTCAGGTGTTTCACAGGAATTTTTGGAATGTTTAAAAAAAATGAACATTTAACTTTTTTCACACAAAATGTAATTCAGCTCCAATTTGATTTATTTTACCAAGGGTAACAGGAGAAAATGGACCACAAAAGTTATTCTACAATTTGTTCTGAGTACGCTGATACCCGATATGTGGGGGTAAACCACTGTTTGGGCGCCTGGCAGAGCTTGGAAGGGAAGGAGCGCTATTTGACTTTTCAATGCAAAATTGACTGGAATTGAGATGCGACGCCATGTTGCGCTTGGAGAGCCCCTGATGTGCCTAAACATTGAAAATCCCCACAAGTGACACAATTTTGGAAAGTAGACTCCCTAAGGAACTTATCTAGATGTGTGGTGAGCACTTTGACCCACCAAGTGCTTCACAGAAGTTTATAATGCAGAGCCGTAAAAATAAAAAATCATATTTTTCACAAAAATTATCTTTCGCCCCCAATTTTTTATTTTCCCAAAGGTAAGGGAAGAAATTGGACCGCAAAAGTTGTTGTGAAATTTGTCCTGAGTACGGTGATATCCCATATGTGGGGGTAAACCACTGTTTGGGCGCATGGCAGAGCTCGGAAGGGAAGGAGCGCCGTTTGACTTTTCAATGCAAAATTTACTGGAATTGAGATGGGACGCCATGTTGCGTTTGGAGAGCCACTAAAGTGCCTAAACATTGAAACCCCCCAAAACTGACACCATTTTGGAAAGTAGACCCCTAAGGAACTTATCTGTATGTGTTGTGAGAGCTTTGAACCCCCAAGTGTTACACTACAGTTTATAACGCAGAGCCGTGAAAATAAAAATTATTTTTTTTCCCACAAAAATTATTTTTTAGCCCCCAGTGTTGTATTTTCCCAAGGGTAACAGGAGAAATTTGACCCCAAGAGTTGTTGTCCAATTTGTTCTGAGTACGCTGATACCCCATATGTGGGGGGGAACCACCGTTTGGGCGCATGGCAGAGCTCGGAAGGGAAGGAGCACCATTTGGAATGCATACTTGGATGGAATAGTCTGCAGGCGTCACATTGCATTTGCAGAACCCCTAATGTATCTAAACAGTAGAAACCCCCCACAAGTGACCCCATATTGGAAACTAGACCTCCCAAGGAACTTATCTAGATGTGTTGTGAGAACTTTGAACCCAAGTGTTTCACTACAGTTTATAACGCAGAGCCGTGAAAATAAAAAATCATTTTTTTCCACAAAAATTATTTTTTAACCCCCAGTTTTGTATTTTCCCAAGGGTAACAGGGGAAATTGGACCCCAAAAGTTGTTGTCCAATTTGTCTCGAGTACCCCATATGTTGGGGTAAAGCCCTGTTTGGGCGCATGGAAGAGCTCGGAAGGGAAGGAGCACTGTTCACAGAATTGGCTGGACTTGACATCGGACGCCATGTCGCGTTTGGAGAGCCCCAAATGTGCCATAACAGTGGAAACCCCCAATTCTAACTGAAACCGTAACCCTAGCCCCAACCCTAGCCCTAACCCTAACCCTAGCCCTAACCCTAGCCCTAACCCTAGCCCTAACCCTAGACCTAACCCTAGCCATAACCCTACCCCTAGCCCTATCCCTAACCCTAGCCCTAACCCTACTGGAAAAATGGAAATAAATTTAATTTTATTATTTTTCCCTGACTAAGGGGGTGATGAAGGGGGGTTTGATTTACTTTTATAGTGGGTTTTTTAGCAGATTTTTATGATTGACAACCGTCACAGACTAAAAGACGCTTTTTATTGCAAAAAATAGTTTTTGCGTCTCCACATTTTGAGAGCTATAATTTTTCCACATTTTGGTCCACAGAGTCATGTGAGGTCTTATTTTTGTGGGACGAGTTGATGTTTTTATTGGTAACATTTTCAGGCTCATGACATTTTTTGATTGCTTTTTATTCCGATTTTTGTGAGGCAGAATGACCAAAAACCAGCTATTCATGAATTTCTCTTTGGGGGGCGTTTATACCATTCCACGTTTGTTAAAATTGATAAAGCAGTTTTATTGTTCGGGTCAGTATGATTACAGTGATACCTCATTTATATCATTTTTTAATTTTTTGGCGCTTTTATACGATAAAAACTATTTTATAGAAAAAATAATTATTTTTGCATCGCTTTATTCTGAGGACTATAACTTTTTTATTTTTTCGCTGATGATGCTGTTTGGCGGCTCGTTTTTTGCGGGACAAGATGATGTTTTCAGCTGTACCATAGTTATTTATATCTGCCTTTTTGATCGCGTGTTATTCCACTTTTCGTTCGTCGGTATGATAATAAAGCGTTGTTTTTGTCTCGTTTTTTTTTAACGCATTCACTGAAGGGATTAACTAGCTGGACAGTTTTATAGGTGGGGTCGTTACGGACGTAGCGATTCTAAATATGTGTACTTTTATTGTTTTTTTATTATTTAGATAAAGAAATGTATTTATGGGAACAATATTTTTTTTTCTTTCTTTATTTAGGAATTTTTTTTTTTTTTGCTTTACAACATTGCCCCAGGGGGGGCATCATGTTATAGGGTCAGATCACTGATCTAACACTTTGCATAGCACTGTGTCAGATCAGTGATCTGACATGCAGGGCTGCAGGCTTACCAGCGCTTGCTCTGAGCAGGTGCTGGTAAGGCACCTCCCTGCAGGACCTGGGTGTAGCCCCGTGGCCATTTTGGATCCGGGGCCTGCAGGGAGAAGAAGGTAGGAGACTCTCGGAGCAACGCGATCACATCGCGTTGCTCCGAGGGTCTCAGGGAAGCACGCAGGGATCCCCCTCCCTGCGTGATACTCCCTTATGCCGCCGGAACACTGCGATCATGTTTGATCAGTGTGCCGGGGGTTAATGTGCCAGGGGTGGTCCGTGACCGCTTATGGCACATAGTGCCGGATGTCAGCTGCGATAGTCAGCTGACATCCAGCGGCGATCGGCCGCACTCCCCCCGTGATTGTGGCCAATCGCATATGATGTACTATCCCGTCACTGGGAATTAAGTCCCAGGTCACCTCGACGGGATAGTACGTCATATGGGATTAAGGGGTTAAAAAGGACCCTCCCCCTAACACCCTTCAGTGATTTTCCAAAGTATCACATCTGGATGGATGCAAAAACGAGAATTTTATTCAAACAAGAATTCGTCATACAAATGTTACATCACATTAGTATGGAGTGATTACAATAGAGAGGGAAGTGATAGTGCTGTCAGGATGGATTCCTGGAAACACAATTACCGGTAGGTCTAATTACCGTTTTCCAGGTCACCACCTGACAGCACCATGGAGAAGTACCAAAGGAAATTGGTCTTAGGGTGGGACTACTGCCTGAAGCACCTTCCTGCCGAACACTAATTGTGTCGACACCACATCTAGTTTATAATGCGCAGAGAAGGTACTGAGGCTGGACCAGGATGCAGCCCTGCAGATCTGTTCTGCCGAAGCCCCCCCTTTCTCAGCCTATGAAGCGGCCATGGCCATGAATGAGCTTTAAGGCTCCCTGGGGGACTCTTTCCCAGTGGCTCATAGGCCAAGCTAATTGTGAATCTGATCTATCTCGTAATAGTGGACTTTGATGCTTTTCTCCCCTTATTTGGACCCCTGTACTGAACAAATAGGTTATTATCCTGTCTCCAGGCCCTAGATGCCTCTAAGTACTTGAGTACTGTCTCCCTAACATCCAGGTTATGGTTGGAACTTTCCTTTTGGTTTTTAGGGAGTGGGCAGAATGAAGGAAGTACCACCTCCTGATTCATATTTGAATCCGAGACGACCTTTGGGAGAAAGGCTGGATCAAGTCTCAAGACCAGCCTGTCATCGAATGCCTACAAATAAGGGTTCTGAATAGATAGGGCCTGAAGCTCTCCTAGCCTCTTAGCTGATGTGATGGCCACTAGGAATGCTGTTTTGAGCGAAAGTCTACTAATCTCCAGGTCCTCCGCTAGATTGTACGGGTGCCTGCATAGCTCGTTAAGGACTAGATTAAGGTCCCAAGGCAGGAAAGTTTTCCTTATTAAGGGTCTTAACCTCGGAACCGCCCTTGAGAATTGGCCTATCCAAGGGTGTGACGATAGGGCAGAATCATAGAATATACTGGGGGCTGCCACCTGCACCCTTAGAGTACTGGGCCTAAGACCTTTCCTAAATCCTGATTATAAAAAGTCAAGGATCCTGGGAATATCAGGGTGGTCAGTATCAACTGTCGCCTCTCCACAGTAACTGCAGAATCTCTTTTATATTTTCCTATAAATTGCAGAAGTCACTGGCTTCCTACTTGCTTGTAGAGTAAAGATAACCTCATCTGACAGACCCTTAGCTTTTAGGACCTGACGCCCAGGATCCAGGCTGATAACTGGAGGGTTTCTGGGTTCTGGTGCAGATCCGGACCCTGGTGGAGCAGTTCTCTTCTTCTTGGTAGAAGAATTGGTTCTTCTTCTGACAACATCTTCAGTAAGTGGAACCAACTCCTCTTCGGCCAAAAGGGTACCACAAGAATGATCCTGGCTCTGTCTTCGTATATCTTTCTGAGAGTCCTTGGTATCAGTGCGAGAGGAGGGAATGCGTACAACAGACACCTGTTCCATGACTGTGAAAGGGCGTCAATCCCCGCTGGGCCTCCCAGAGGGTTCAGGGAGTAGAAGGTTCAGACCTTTGCATTCTGTCTGACCACAAATAGATGTACATCTGATCTTCCCCAGCGCTGGCATAGCTCGTTGAACACTTCGTTGTTCAATTCCCATTCTGTTGCAAATACCTTCTTCCTGCTTAGGAAGTCTGCGACCTGATTACTGGTACCCTCCAGGTGTACCGCCGAGATCGAGAGAACAGACTTCTCTGCCCACCTGAAGATCCGTCCTGCTAGGCGTTGTAGTGCTGGATGTCTTGGACCGACCTGATGACGAAGGAAGGCTACCGTCGTTATATTAACTGAGAGTACCTTCGTGTGTTTGTTTTTCACTAAGGACTGGGCGGAAGATAGGACCTTTCAAACTGAGTGCAGTTCTCTGAAGTTTGAGGATTCCCTGCTGTCCTCCATACTCCACTGTCCCTGGTAGTATCTTCTTTAAACGTGTCTGCCCCATCCTTGCTGACTTGCGTCCGTGGTGACTGTGACTTCCGGAGATTGAGATTGAACCCATGAGACACCGGCCTGGAGATTCCTGGGGATGGTCCACAATACAGGGATCTCTTGACTCAAGGGGATAGCCGTATTTCTCTGTCCAGCGAGCTCTGCCCCTGTCAAAGGGGACAGCTAGGACGGCCTGATGTAGCCGCCGAGAATGAAACTGGATCCAGTTCACACAGGGAATGCAGGCTGTCATTAGTCCCAGGATCTTCATTGCATCCCTGATGGAGACCCGGCAAATTGACAAATCCTCTTTACCATGCCAGTCAGTTTCTCCTATGGTAAATAGGACATTCTTACCCCCGAGTCTAGCATAACTCCCAAGAATTTTATTCTTTGTTTTTTTTACTAGATCTGACTTTGTCCAGTTCATGATCCACCCCAATTTCTGCAGTATGGATATCAATGACTGGCAGTCGATTATGAGCTGGCCCTTTGATTTCTTAGATAGTCAACCACTTCCACCATTAGTTTTGTGAAAACCCTGTTGGCGGATGCTAGGCCAAAGGGGAATCAGCAAAATTGATTGTGGTAGATCCTGTCCTCCTTTTCCACTGCAAATCTGAGGTACTTTTGGTGGCCTGAGTAAATTGGAATGTGGTAATATCACTCTTTAGGTCTAGAGTGCACATTACCACCCCTTTCCCTAAGAGGGGAATCGTGCATTTTATAGATTCCATTTTTAACCTCTTGTATTTTAACAATCTGTTTAGGGGTCTGAGGTTTATCATCGTTCTGGATTCCCCAGATGGTTTTTTTTTATCAAGAAGAGGCTTGAGTAATGCCCCTTGCCTTCTTCTCGAGCGGGTAGCGGAACAATTGCCGCTACGTCTAGGAGGTCCTGAATATCCGACCACATAGGGGAGGATGAAAGGAGACGGGAGCTGGATACGAAAAATATTTCCGGAGGCAAAGAGTCTAATTCTATTCTGGACCCCTGAGAGATCTCCTGCAGGACCAAAGGACTTCTGGAAATCTCCCGCCATCCTTCCAGGAACCCAACTAGATGCCCCCTACCCTGGTGGCGTCATTTCCTTCAGGAACCTGATCCTGAGCCTGAGAAGATGGAATCCTGTTATGATGAGGTAATTCAGTACCACAATGGACATAGAAGTCAGAGCACATACAGTGATCTGACAATAACCCAAAAAACATAGAACGAGCTCTGAGACGTGGGAACTCTGCTGACCGCAATCCCTAATCCTCTCCAACCACACTAGAGGCAGCCGTGGATTGCGCCTAACGCTCCCTATGCAACTCGGCACAGCCTGAGAAACTAGCTAGCCTGAAGATAGAAATTAAGCCTACCTTGCCTCAGAGAAATACCCCAAAAGAAAAGGCAGCCCCCACATATTATGACTGTGAGTAAGATGAAAAGACAAACGCAGAGATGAAATAGATTTAGCAAAGTGAGGCCCGACTTACTAAACAGAGCGAGGATAGGAAAGGTAACTTTGCGGTCAACACAAAACCCTACAAACAACCACGCAAAGGGGGCAAAAAGACCCTCCATACCGAACTAACGGCACGGAGGTACACCCTCTGCGTCCCAGAGCTTCCAGCTAGCAAGGAAAAACAAAAAGACAAGCTGGACAGAAAAAAACAGCAAACAAAATAGCAAAGCAGAACTTAGCTATGCAGAGCAGCAGGCCACAGGAACGATCCAGGAGGAAACAGGTCCAATACTAGAACATTGACTGGAGGCCAGGATCAAAGCACCAGGTGGAGTTAAATAGAGCAGCACCTAACGACTTCACCACATCACCTGAGGAAGGAAACTCAGAAGCCGCAGTACCACTCTCCTCCACTAACGGAAGCTCACAGAGAGAATCAGCCGAAGTACCACTTGTGACCACAGGAGGGAGCTCTGCCACAGAATTCACAACAGTACCCCCCCCTTGAGGAGGGGTCACCGAACCCTCACCAGAGCCCCCGGGACGACCAGGATGAGCCATATGAAAGGCACGAACAAGATCGGGAGCATGGACATCAGAGGCAAAGACCCAGGAATTATCTTCCTGAGCATAACCCTTCCACTTAACCAGATACTGGAGTTTCCGTCTTGAAAGACGAGAATCCAAAATCTTCTCCACAATATACTCCAACTCCCCCTCCACCAAAACCGGGGCAGGAGGATCAACAGATGGAACCATAGGTGCCACGTATCTCCGCAACAATGACCTATGGAATACGTTATGTATGGAAAAAGAATCTGGAAGGGTCAGATGAAAAGACACAGGATTAAGAACCTCAGAAATCCTATACGGACCAATGAAACGAGGTTTAAACTAAGGAGAGGAAACCTTCATAGGAATATGACGAGAAGATAACCAAACCAAATCCCCAACACGAAGTCGGGGACCCACACAGCGTCTGCGATTAGCGAAACGTTGAGCCTTCTCCTGGGACAAGGTCAAATTGTCCACTACATGAGTCCAAATCTGCTGCAACCTGTCCACCACAGTATCCACACCAGGACAGTCCGAAGACTCAACCTGCCCTGAAGAGAAACGAGGATGGAACCCAGAGTTGCAGAAAAACGGCGAAACCAAGGTAGCCGAGCTGGCCCGATTATTAAGGGCGAACTCAGCCAAAGGCAAAAAGGACACCCAGTCATCCTGATCAGCAGAAACAAAGCATCTCAGATATGTTTCCAAGGCCTGATTGGTTCGTTCGGTCTGGCCATTAGTCTGAGGATGGAAAGCTGAGGAAAAAGACAAGTCAATGCCCATCCTACCACAAAAGACTCGCCAAAACCTTGAAACAAACTGGGAACCTCTGTCAGAAACGATATTCTCTGGAATGCCATGTAAACGAACCACATGCTGGAAGAACAATGGCACCAAATCAGAGGAGGAAGGTAATTTAGACAAGGGTACCAAATGGACCATCTTAGAGAAGCGATCACAGACCACCCAAATGACTGACATCTTTTGAGAGACGGGAAGATCTGAAATAAAATCCATAGAGATATGTGTCCAAGGCCTCTTCGGGACCGGCAAGGGCAAAATCAACCCACTGGCACGAGAACAGCAGGGCTTAGCCCGAGCACAAATCCCACAGGACTGCACAAAAGAACGCACATCCCGCGACAGAGATGGCCACCAAAAGGATCTAGCCACTAACTCTCTGGTACCAAAGATTCCAGGATGACCAGCCAACACCGAACAATGAACCTCAGAGATAACTTTATTCGTCCACCTATCAGGGACAAACAGTTTCTCCGCTGGGCAACGATCAGGTTTATTAGCCTGAAATTTTTGCAGCACCCGCCGCAAATCAGGGGAGATGGCAGACACAATTACTCCCTCTTTGAGGATACCCGCCGGCTCAGATAAACCCGGAGAGTCGGGCACAAAACTCCTAGACAGAGCATCCGCCTTCACATTTTTAGAGCCCGGAAGGTACGAAATCACAAAGTCAAAACGGGCAAAAAACAGCGACCAACGAGCCTGTCTAGGATTCAACTGTTTGGCAGACTCGAGATAAGTCAAATTCTTGTGATCCGTCAAGACCACCACGCGATGCTTGGCTCCTTCAAGCCAATGACGCCACTCCTCGAATGCCCACTTCATGGCCAACAACTCTCGATTGCCAACATCATAATTGCGCTCAGCAGGCGAAAACTTTCTAGAAAAGAAGGCACATGGTTTCATCACCGAGCCATCAGAACTTTTTTGCGACAAAACAGCCCCTGCTCCAATCTCAGAAGCATCAACCTCGACCTGGAATGGAAGCGAAACATCTGGTTGACACAACACAGGGGCAGAAGAAAAACGACGCTTCAACTCTTGAAAAGCCTCCACAGCAGCAGAAGACCAATTGACCACATCAGCACCCTTCTTGGTCAAATCGGTCAATGGTTTAGCAATACTAGAAAAATTGCAGATGAAGCGACGATAAAAATTAGCAAAGCCCAGGAACTTTTGCAGACTTTTCAGAGATGTCGGCTGAGTCCAATCAAGGATGGCTTGGACCTTAACAGGGTCCATCTCGATAGTAGAAGGGGAAAAGATGAACCCCAAAAATGAAACCTTCTGAACACCAAAGAGACACTTTGATCCCTTCACAAACAAAGAATTAGCACGCAGGACCTGAAACACCGTTCTGACCTGCTTCACATGAGATTCCCAATCATCCGAGAAGATCAAAATGTCATCCAAGTACACAATCAGGAATTTATCCAGGTACTCTCGGAAGATGTCATGCATAAAGGACTGAAACACTGATGGAGCATTGGCAAGTCCGAATGGCATCACTAGATACTCAAAATGGCCCTCGGGCGTATTAAATGCAGTTTTCCATTCATCGCCTCGCTTAATATGCACAAGATTATACGCACCACGAAGATCTATCTTGGTGAACCAACTGGCCCCCTTAATCCGAGCAAACAAATCAGATAACAACGGCAAGGGGTACTGAAATTTTACCGTGATCTTATTTAGAAGGCGGTAATCTATACAAGGTCTCAGCGAACCATCCTTCTTGGCTACAAAAAAGAACCCTGCTCCTAATGGCGACGATGATGGGTGAATATGCCCCTTCTCCAAGGATTCCTTTACATAACTCTGCATAGCGGCGTGCTCTGGCACAGATAAATTAAACAGTCGACCTTTTGGGAATTTACTACCAGGAATCAAATCGATAGCACAATCACAATCCCTATGCGGAGGTAGGGTATCGGACTTGGGCTCATCAAATACATCCCGGTAATCAGACAAGAACTCTGGAACCTCAGAAGGGGTGGATGACGAAATAGTCAGAAATGGGACATCACCATGTACCCCCTGACAACCCCAGCTGGACACAGACATGGATTTCCAATCTAATACTGGATTATGGACTTGTAGCCATGGCAACCCCAACACGACCACATCATGCAGATTATGCAACACCAGAAAGCGAATAACTTCCTGATGTGCAGGAGCCATGCACATGGTCAGCTGGGTCCAGTACTGAGGCTTATTCTTGGCCAAAGGCGTAGCATCAATTCCTCTCAATGTAATAGGACACTGCAAGGGCTCCAAGAAAAACCCACAACGCCTAGCATACTCCAAGTCCATCAAATTCAGGGCAGCGCCTGAATCCACAAATGCCATGACAGAATACGATGACAAAGAGCAGATCAAGGTAACGGACAAAATAAATTTTGACTGTACCGTACCAATGGTGGCAGACCTAGCGAACCGCTTAGTGTGCTTAGGACAATCAGAGATAGCATGAGTGGAATCACCACAGTAGAAACACAGCGCATTCAGACGTCTGTGTTCTTGCCGTTCAACTCTGGTCAAAGTCCTATCGCACTGCATAGGCTCAGGTTTAAGCTCAGGTAATACCGCCAAATGGTGCACAGATTTACGCTCACGCAAGCGTCGACCGATCTGAATAGCCAAAGACATAGACTCATTCAAACCCGCAGGCATAGGAAATCCCACCATGACATCCTTAAGGGCTTCAGAGAGACCCTTTCTGAAAATAGCTGCGAGCGCACCTTCATTCCATTGAGTGAGTACGGACCACTTTCTAAATTTCTGACAATATACCTCTATATCATCCTGAGCCTGACACAGAGCCAGCAAATTCTTCTCTGCCTGATCCACTGAATTAGGTTCATCGTACAGCAATCCTAGCGCCAGGAAAAACGCATCGATATTACTTAATGCAGGATCTCCTGGCGCAAGAGAAAATGCCCAGTCCTGAGGGTCGCCACGTAAAAAATAAATAATGATCAAAACTTGTTGAACTGGGTCACCAGAGGAGCGAGGTTTCAAGGCCAGAAATAGTTTACAATTATTTTTGAAACTCAGAAATTTAGTTCTATCTCCAAAAAACAAATCAGGAATAGGAATTCTTGGTTCTAACATAGATTTCTGATCAATAGTGTCTTGAATCTTTTGTACTCTTGCCGAGAGCTGATCCACACATGAAGACAGACCTTTAATGTCCATCGCTACACCTGTGTACTGAACCACCCAAATGTCTAGGGGAAAAAAAAGGTAAAACACAGTGCAGAGAAAAAAAAATGGTCTCAGAACTTCTTTTTTCTCTCTATTGAGAATCATTAGTACTTCTGGCCTCCAGTACTGTTATGATGAGGTAATTCAGTACCACAATGGACATAGAAGTCAGAGCACATACAGTGATCTGACAATAACCCAAAAAACATAGAACGAGCTCTGAGACGTGGGAACTCTGCTGACCGCAATCCCTGATCCTCTCCAACCACACTAGAGGCAGCCGTGGATTGCGCCTAACGCTCCCTATGCAACTCGGCACAGCCTGAGAAACTAGCTAGCCTGAAGATAGAAATTAAGCCTACCTTGCCTCAGAGAAATACCCCAAAAGAAAAGGCAGCCCCCACATATAATGACTGTGAGTAAGATGAAAAGACAAACGCAGAGATGAAATAGATTTAGCAAAGTGAGGCCCGACTTACTAAACAGAGCGAGGATAGGAAAGGTAACTTTGCGGTCAACACAAAACCCTACAAACAACCACGCAAAGGGGGCAAAAAGACCCTCCGTACCGAACTAACGGCACGGAGGTACACCCTCTGCGTCCCAGAGCTTCCAGCTAGTAAGGAAAAACAAAAAGACAAGCTGGACAGAAAAAAACAGCAAACAAAATAGCAAAGCAGAACTTAGCTATGCAGAGCAGCAGGCCACAGGAACGATCCAGGAGGAAACAGGTCCAATACTAGAACATTGACTGGAGGCCAGGATCAAAGCACCAGGTGGAGTTAAATAGAGCAGCACCTAACGACTTCACCTCATCACCTGAGGAAGGAAACTCAGAAGCCGCAGTACCACTCTCCTCCACTAACGGAAGCTCACAGAGAGAATCAGCCGAAGTACCACTTGTGACCACAGGAGGGAGCTCTGCCACAGAATTCACAACAGAATCCTTATTCCTGCCTCTGCTCTCTTCCCCTTTGGAATAGCTGCATCTTCCCGACTTCCCCTTCCCCCTGTAGTCCGTCTTCTGACTATAACGGGGTCTAAGAAATGGCTGATATTTTCTATGCTTTTCCTCCGGAAACCACTTCTTTTCATCTGAGGCTTTCTCTAAAATATCATCGAGGACGGGCCCAAAGACCCGTCCCCCTGAGAAAGAAATAGAGCAAAGCTTGTTCTTTGAATTCATTACCCCTGACCTGTTTTTTAGCCAGATGGCCCTTCTGGCTGTGTTGGACAAGGACTGACTCCTGGCCGCGAATCTGACAGACTCCGCAGAAGCGTCTGCTAGGAAGCCAGTTGCCAGCTTTAGTAGGGGAAGGGATTTTAGGAAAGACTCCTGTGATGGTGTGATATGTTATGTGGGTATCATTTTGTGTATATTTATATTTTATTGATTGTCATAGTGTTCTCTTGTTGCCCTGTATCATTCCGTATATTCCCCATATTGTCTAGAGTCTCAATTACCTTCCAAAAGGCTGATAATTGAATTAGCTCACTTAAGGTACCGTCACACATAGCGACGCTGCAGCGATACCGACAACGATCCGGATCGCTGCAGCGTCGCTGTTTGGTCGCTGGAGAGCTGTCACACAGACAGCTCTCCAGTGACCAACGATCCCGAGGTCCCCGGTAACCAGGGTAAACATCGGGTAACTAAGCGCAGGGCCGCGCTTAGTAACCCGATGTTTACCCTGGTTACCATCCTAAAAAGTAAAAAAACAAACGCTACATACTTACCTTCCGCTGTCTGTCCTCGGCGCAATGCTTCTCTGGTCTGGCTGTGAGCGCCGGGCAGCCAGAAAGCAGAGCGGTGACGTCACCGCTCTGCTTTCCGGCTGACCGACGCTCACAGCCAGAGCAGGAGGAGTGCAGAGCACAGCGCTGGAGGACAGAGAGCGGTAGGTAAGTATGTAGTGTTTGTTTTTTTACTTTTAGGATGGTAACCAGGGTAAACATCGGGTTACTAAGCGCGGCCCTGCGCTTAGTTACCCGATGTTTACCCTGGTTACCAGCAAAGACATCGCTGAATCGGTGTCACACACGCCGATTCAGCGATGTCTACGGGGAGTCCAGCGACGAAATAAAGTTCTGGACTTTCTTCCCCGACCAGCGATCTCCCAGCAGGGGCCTGATCGCTGCTGCCTGTCACACTGGACGATATCGCTAGCGAGGACGCTGCAACGTCACGGATCGCTAGCGATATCGTCTAGTGTGACAGTACCTTTACTGTCTGCAGTCTGACTGTATCTATGCCTCTTGATGAACCCCCTGTAGTGCCTTAATCCCAGAGGCTCCTTTGTCAGGTCTGGGAGGCCTGAAAACCACTCCAACCTGTCTGACTACCCCTGGACATAAGGGGGCTGGGGAGGACAGGAGCTGGAAGTTAGTTCCTGCGTGGTGAGGATGTATGAACACAGCACGTCAGAGACAAAGGGAAGCGGATGGATTTTTTATCCTCTGTCTGCTGGATTATTGGACTATCATCTCCTTGGACATTTTATCCTGTTACTGAACTGCATTCATGTTCTGGACTATTGTATCCTCAGTGTGGTGGATTGTTTATGGACCTTTTAGTGTTGCCTATAATAAAGGTCTGGGATTGTTCACACTTCCCTTGCCGTGTTGATTGTGTGGTATCGGAGAAGGACCCCGTAACAACTCCCTAGGAGTCTTGGCTGACAGCTGCTCCTCTATATCGTCTACCCACAAATGCATAGAACGTGCTACCGAAGTTGCTGCTATATTTGCGCTTATGACATCCGCCGAACTTTCCCAGGCTCTTTTCAAGAGCCCATCCGCCTTTTGGTCCATAGGCTCCTTTAGATTAGAGGAGTCCTCAAAGGGGATGGCTGTTCTTTTGGAAACCTTTGCTAACGGAATGTCTATTTTGGAAATATCTTCCCAGTCTTTGACTTCCTCAGGGTAATACGGTACTCGAAGCCTAAAGTCTCTGGGAATCGTTAGTCTTTTCTCTGCCTCTTCCCATTCCTCTAAGATCATAGACCGTATGTGGGAGTTCACTAGGAAGACCTTTGTGGTCTGAGAACGTAGCCCTCAAACATCTCATCCTGTATTGAGCGAGTTGTTGGGGGCTCCTCAATCTGCATAGTCTGTCTTACTGTTCCCAGGAGCTTGTCTGTGTCCCCAGATGAGAACAAGTATCTCTTTCCTTTCTCTGGAGGATCTCTGTTCACTTCCTCTTCCTCCAGCTCCAACTCAGAAAATGCCCCTGTAACGCTCGCGCCGAGACTGGATGGCGCGGGCGCCTGGGGGTGTGGCCCCACTGGACCACAGATCGAACTTCCCTGGAAGGGGCGTAACTAAGTAGCTTCCTTGGTGTTCGCTGGAGCCTCTGATGGTGAGGTCAAACTTGTGCAATAGGAAGCTTCCAGGTACCACTCCAGGGTGGAGTCGGACTGTGGATGCTGATCCCACCGGGGACAAGACAAAGGCAGGCAGGCACGGCTGTGACACTGGCTGACAGACGGGTATGGCAGAAGCCCTGATGGGCGGACTGGCTTGACGGAGATACAAGCAGGCAGACGGGCGCGGCTGGCACTCAGGCAGACACGGCTGGCACTGGCACACAGGACTGATACTCTGGTAGGAACTGGTATTCAGATGGATGTGTGGAAACAGGTAAGAACCTGTTCAGACTGGAGAATATAAAGGAACAGGTAGAGACCTGTATGGAAAGTTGCAGAATAAAGATAGAGCAAGAGTGGAAGCAAAGCTGAATCGCAGGAGGCTGAGTATGAGTAGAAGGTGGAGCTAAGAGAAGAGAAGGAGAAGGCAGAGCTATGAGCAGAGAAGGAGAAGGCAGAGCAGAGAGTAGAGAAGGAGAAGGCAGAGCCAAGGACGGAGCCGCAGGAGGCGGAGCCAAGAGCGGAGACGCTGGAGGCGGAGCCAAGAGCGGAGATGCTGGAGGCGGAGCCAAGAGCGGAGGTGCTGGAGGCGGAGCCAAGAGCGGAACCGCAGGAGGTAACACCAAGAGCTAAAGAAGTAGAACCGCAAGGAGCGGTGCCAGGTGGAACCGCAAGGAGCGGAGCTGCATAGCAAAGCCACAGAGTGCAGAGCAAGGTCTGAGTGCAGAGCTGAGAGCAAAGCCACAGAGTGTAAAGCAAGGTCAGAGTGCAGAGCAAAGTTACAGAGAGCAGAGCTGAGAGAAAAGCTGAGAGACACAGAACCACAGGTTGTGGTAGAACTGAGCAGAGAGAAGCAGAGCCACAGACAGTGGCGAACAGAGCAGAAAGATAAGGCAGAGGTACACACAGCAGAGTGGGAAATGACTAATGACAAAGAAGGAGCAGGGACGGACATAGACCAGAGTACAGACAGGAACGGACACGGATACACAAACAGAACACAGATGAAGGCCTGCAGTAGTGCAGCCCTCTGAGACAGGAAGCACACAGCCAGGAAGTGTACACAGAGCAGGCCGCCATGAAGCACATGGCATGGAACCGGCAGCAGACAGATCTCACAGCATGGCACTGGGTGAGTGAGTAGATGTAACAGGCAGGTGGGGAATAGAAGGCCATGCAGTGATGCCGGCAGGGTTGTTACAGTACCCCCTCCTTTACGCCCCCTCTTCTTCAAACCCGCTAAAATGATCCACAGAAGAAGAAAGAAACCACTCACAGTCCAAGTCATAACATCTTCAAAGTAGGATAAGGCAAACGGGTCACCAGGAATCTCAGAAGAAAAAGTCTTTTTCTGCTCAACAGGGTTAGCTTCATCAGAAATCTCAGATAGCAAAGTCTCTTTGTACCCAATCGGGTTAGCCTCCTCAATGGACTGGACCATTTCCTCTGGGTAGACAAGAAGCAGGGACTTGGATGCTACTGGTTTGATATCTTCACTAGCCGGCCACTTAGAAGCCGAAGGAACACTCACAGGATACATCATCTGCCTGATATCCAGAGACAAATTTTCAGGTAGCAGAGATGTCTTGAAATCTTCACCAGCTGGCCACATGGACGATGAAGGTACCCACATAGGAACCATTTTCTGCCGATTATCCAGAAAAAAACGTCCAAGAGGCGGAGGTATTTCCGAGAACAGGTTACAGGTATAGTCATTAGAGTAATGAGGAGAGATTGTCACCGCTTTTCCATCTTTGGTAACATCAGCACTCCTTGACTCGATGACTAACAGGTTCCTAGTATAGTCACTGGAGACGTGTGGAGAGATAATCACCGCTTCCCCATCTTGGGTGACATCAACACACCTTGACTTGACGACTAACAGGTTACTGGTATAGTCACAAGAGACGTGTGGAGAAATAGTCACCGCTTCCTCATCTTGGGTGACATCAACACACCTTGACTCGACGACTAGCAGACCAGCTGAAGAAGAAGACAACACAGTTGACTGTCCTTGACGCATGGGAACCAGACAGCTCTCATGACTGGGAAAATTCAAACAAAGCGTTTTGCAGGAACTCTTGACCAGAGCGGGTGGTAGAGTCCCAGGCTCAGAATGACCCATGGGCATAACAGACAGCATACGGTAGACAAACTTCTTCGTGTATAAGGCTCCAACTTGGAGCTGTAGTTGTCCTTGCAGGACTAGACTGCTCTTGAGTAGGGCTTGACCAACTTCCGACAATGCCCTTACTGGGTTTTGGAGCTGTATGACAGATACCACACACCGACTCCGAATGGTTGGCGACTTTACCACACCAAAGCTCCCGGAAAACAGAGACACAGCCTTTGATTTTAGTGGAGAGGAGGTACTCTCACCTAGGGCCGCCTTTCCTGCTGGCCCAGGGTTTTGGAGTTTTAGATCTACAGGGCAGAGACCGTCTGGATGTTCCTTGCAACCGCAGCGATACCGCGTTCCCTTCTTGCGGCTGGATTTGGGCTGCTGCTTTGCCAGCCCACTTTTATCAGCCTTCTGGGGTTTTGCTTGGGTAGCTTCTGGGACAGGTAGAGGAACAGGTGGGTCTTGGACGGACTTGGTCTGACGTGATGATTTCTTTGGGGGATTCGCTCGTCTAGACCGCCTCTGGGATCTGGTGAGGGAAGACTTTGCAGGAGGAGCAGGTTTAGGCGCTTTGAAGGCTTTAACAAAGGCTTCCAGGAAAGCCCCAAGGTCTGAGAGGATTGGATCCCTTGCTTCCCAGAGAGGGTTCATCCAATTCAATGCATCTCCTGCTAGGTAGGACAAGATAAATCCTACCTTGAACTCATCAGAAGAAAATTCGGAAGGATTTGCTTCGATATACATCAGACTATGCTCCAGGAACTCCATGCACTCCTCTGGATCCCCATAGTATCTAGGCGGAAGGAGTTTTTCTCTACTGGCAATGTAATCATACAACTTTCTAGAGATTATGAGTGGACCACCAGGAGTAGGTGTAGGCAGATCTTTACAAGGCCAATCACTCAACCGACCAACAAAACCTTCCGGGGGCCGATACGGGCTAGAAGAGAGTTCATTTCGCTCCAAGAGCAGCGGCTCATGGGACTCAGCGGGGACCATGGCCTGAGCAATCTGTAACGCCCGCGCCGAGACTGGATGGCGCGGGCGCCTGGGGGTGTGGCCCCACTGGACCACAGACCGAACTTCCCTGGAAGGGGCTTAACTAAGCAGCTTCCTAGGTGTTCGCTGGAGCCTCTGATGGTGAAGTCAGACTTGTGCAATAGGAAGCTACCAGGTACCACTCCAGGGTGGAGTCGGACTGTGGATGCTGAGCCCACCGGGGACAAGACACAGGCAGGCAGGCACGGCTGTGACACTGGCTGACAGACGGGTATGGCAGAGGCCCTGACGGGCGGACTGGCTTGACGGAGATACAGGCAGGCAGACGGGCGTGGCTCGCACTCAGGCGGACAGGCGGGCATGGCTGGCACTGGCAGACAGGACTGATACTCTGGTAGGAACTGGTATTCAGATGGAGGTATGGAAACAGGTAAGAACCTGTTCAGACTGGAGAATATAAAGGAACAGGTAGAGACCTGTATGGAAAGTTGCAGAATAAAGATAGAGCAAGAGTGGAAGCAAAGCTGAATCGCAGGAGGCTGAGTATGAGTAGAAGGTGGAGCTAAGAGAAGAGAAGGAGAAGGCAGAGCTATGAGCAGAGAAGGAGAAGGCAGAGCAGAGAGTAGAGAAGGAGAAGGCAGAGCAAAGGACGGAGCCGCAGGAGGCGGAGCCAAGAGCAGAGACGCTGGAGGCGGAGCCAAGAGCGGAGACGCTGGAGGCGGAGCCAAGAGCGGAGATGCTGGAGGCGGAGCCAAGAGCAGAGACGCTGGAGCGGAGCCAAGAGCTGAGACGCTGGAGGCGGAGCCAAGAGCGGAGATGCTGGAGGCGGAGCCAAGAGAGGAGACGCTGGAGGCGGAGCCAAGAGTGGAGATGCTGGAGGCAGAGCCAAAAGTGGAAACACTGGAGGCAGAGCCAAGAGCGGAGACGCTGGAGGCGGAGCCAAGAGCGGAGATGCTGGAGGCGGAGCCAAGAGCAGAGACGCTGGAGGCGGAGCCAAGAGCAGAGACGCTGGAGGTGGAGCCAAGAGCGGAACCGCAGGAGGTAACACCAAGAGCTAAAGACGTAGAACCGCAAGGAGCGGTGCCAGGTGGAACCGCAAGGAGCGGAGCTGCAGAGCAAAGCCACAGAGTGCGGAGCAAGGTCTGAGTTCAGAGCTGAGAGCAAAGCCACAGAGTGTAAAGCAAGGTCAGAGTGCAGAGCAAAGTTACAGAGAGCAGAGCTGAGAGAAAAGCTGAGAGACACAGAACCACAGGTTGTGGTAGAACTGAGCAGAGAGAAGCAGAGCCACAGACAGTGGCGAACAGAGCAGAAAGATAAGGCAGAGGTACACACAGCAGAGTGGGAAATGACTAATGACAAAGAAGGAGCAGGGACGGACATAGACCAGAGTACAGACAGGAACGGACACGGATACACAAACAGAACACAGATGAAGGCCTGCAGTAGTGCAGCCCTCTGAGACAGGAAGCAGACACAACCTGGCAGCTCAGTAGCAAATGCTAACTGAGGGGAATAGTTTGCTCAGGCATCCTCCAATGGGTGAGGATGCCTTAAGTATCAGAGGCCTCAAGGCTATTGGCCAGAAGCACCTTAGGGAGGTGCACACAGTCTCAATAAGAATCTGGAGTGGCTGGCGCCGCCCCCCTATGCACACAGCCAGGAAGTGTACACAGAGCAGGCCGCCATGAAGCACATGGCATGGAACCGGCAGCAGACAGATCTCACAGCATGGCACTGGGTGAGTGAGTAGATGTAACAGGCAGGTGGGGAATGGAAGGCCATGCAGTGATGCCGGCAGGGTTGTTACAGCCCCTTCAGAAGAGGAATCCGATTCCCTCTGTATATTTCTGGATCCCTGGAAGTCCGACTGCGTGTGCTGAGGGAATACAAGACTCGATACCAAGGGTACCTCTCTGATAGTAGACCTCATACTGGACATGAGTGAAGCCTGCTCCTCCCTCACGATCCACCTGGTGCATGCCTCACAGAGGAGTTTCTGCCAGGAACCCTTTAGCCTTACGGTGCAAATAGGGCACTTCCTATATTTTTCCAACTTCTTGGCATCTTTCTTTTTCCCCGAGGTGGAAGTCTCATACCCCTGGCTCTCTTGCCCCATCTCAGTCTTAGTGGTCTCTTCCATCCTGATAACCTGAGTAGGAAGGACTGCACCGGGATAGCTGGCCCCACCAACCCCCCGTTACCTTGCTATACGGGGGGATCCTTGATGCTGGAGCACCGCGCCCTCCGACCTGCCCCGGATGTATTCCTGCCTCTTCGGGTTCTGAGGAGGAGACGCTGCCCCACCTGCTGCCGGCCACGACCCGGAAGTGACACGTGCCACGGCTGGAACTTGCAGTGCCCGCCACGCCGAGATGTCCTGTGGCAGTAAGCATTTTCCCACCAAGACCCACGTGATGGAGCTGCGGCATCCACAGAGGCGGTCCAGGCTCAGGAACATCTGGCGTATCGCCTAGGGTCGAGAGCCCCCTGTCAGGAGGAAGCGACCCCGCACTCCAGGAGCAGTGCTACACCCGGTATGATGAGGAACCCTCCGGGCGGGTGTCAGCTTGCAGAGGTCTTGAGGTGGGAAGGTAGAGGCTGAGCCCCCCGCTCCTCACCCTTTGCCCGGAACGGTCGGATCCATGTTTCTCCTATCCACAGTGGCACAGGAAAAACACTGAAGGGTGGTAGGGGGAGGGTCCTTTTAAACTCTCGTGGTTTCCTGTCCCACTGTGGATAAGAAGACGTCCTCCATGATGCTGTCAGCTGGTGACCTGGAAATATTATTTTCAGGGTCTGATTTCCTTTCCTGGTTCCTGAACTCACACAGAGAGTGAACCTTCAAGCTAAAGAAGCTGGTGGTGGACAGGAACACAACCTCGTGGAGCAGAGACTCAGGAAGTGCTCTGTCAATTTAATTATGGATTTATTTATTCTTTAGTTCAATGTGGGTGTATGAAAACTATAGCCCTAATTTACCATTTGTTTTTTTTTAAGTCATTTTCCTTTTTTTATTTTGGTTTTAGTTTGCATTTTAGCACTAAATTAATCAAAAGGGCATACTTGCTTCAATAATTTGGCACAAAGTCAAAAAGTCTTTTTTTTTCCTGTCTTGAACTGTTATTATGACTTTTTGACACCACTTTGCAAAATAGTGGAAAAATAATGATTATGGCATAATCAATAATAAATTGGGTGGGGAGGTCACAGGAGTGGAGTCCAGTCAATTTTTTCTAAAAAAGTCACAATTGATGAATTAGGTCAAAACATCCAGAATCACTAAATTGCTCCCACAGGGCAAAAAACATGCTAGCACATATAAAATATACTTTAAAAAAGGTGCAAATAGAATAGTTAATTGGGTGAAAACAAAGAAAAGGAGCAAGACACACAAAACTAGACGACAAATTATATGTAAAAACTGAGCGCCCGCTAGTGATGGTTGAAGCAGACAGAACTTTACCATTAAGCTCTAAGAGTTAGGGCTCTATCTAAAATTGGAGCCCGAACTCCTATAAAGATATGAAAGGAAGGTTTATACCTACAGTACAGACCAAAAGTTTGGACACACCTTCTCATTTAAAGATTTTTCTGTATTTTCATGACTATGAAAATTGTAAATTCACACTGAAGGCATCAAAACTCCACACATGTGGAATTATATACTTAACAAAAAAGTGTGAAACAACTGAAAATATGTTTTATATTCTAGGTTCTTCAAAGTAGCCACCTTTTGCTTTGATGGCTGCTTTGCACACTCTTGGCATTCTCTTGATGAGCTTCAAGAGGTAGTCACCTGGAATGGTTTTCACTTCACAGGTTTGCCCTGTCAGGTTTAATAAGTGGGATTTCTTGCCTTATAAATGGGGTTGGGACCATCAGTTGTGTTGTGCAGAAGTCTCGTGGATACACAGCTGATAGTCCTACTGAATAGACTGTTAGAATTTGTATTATGGCCAGAAAAAAGCAGCTAAGTAAAGAAAAACAAGTGGCCATCATTACTTTAAGAAATGAAGGTCAGTCAGTCCGAAAAATTGGGAAAACTTTGAAAGTGTCCCCAAGTGCAGTGGCAAAAACCATCAAGCGCTACAAAGAAACTGGCTCACATAAGGACCGCCCCAGGAAAGGAAGACCAAGAGTCACCTCTGCTTCTGAGGATAAGTTTATCCGAGTCACCAGCCTCAGAAATCGCAGGTTAACAGCAGCTCAGATTAGAGACCAGGCCAATGCCACACAGAGTTCTAGCAGCAGACACATCTCTACAACAATAATAAAACCAAAAACACATGGGCTACTTGCACAGTGAACAAGTCTGTAGAAACCTGTTCACACCACCAAAGAACTTGAAGACACAAAAGTGCACAGGGAGGTAAAAAAAAAATACTCTGTTGTAAGAAAGTCACAGTAAATAAGCAAGTGCTAGTCAAAAAATGAAAAAAATACAGGGTATTTAGTTAATACGTTTTTTTGCAAAAAAAGTATGTTAAGCTGCTCCACCAATCGCCATGGTATACCCATAATAGAGCAGTCCTATCTAATATATATAATCCCTATCTGATGTATTTAAAAACCTGATCATCTGTATAGTACCTGTATGAGCAGGGTTCAGAGAGAAAATATCCATGTAGAACATGCAGGATGGAACAGCTACAATGCAAATGACCCACAGAGGAGTGGTGGACTCCCCAGTCTTGTATAAACAAGAGAACAATTATAAAACCAAAAACATACGGGCTACTTGCACAGTGAACAAGTCTGTAGAAACCTGTTCACACCACCAAAGAACTTGAAGACACAAAAGTGCACAGAGAGGTAAAAAAAATACTCTGTTGTAAAAAAGTCACAGTAAATAAGCAAGTGCTAGTCAAAAAATGAAAAAATACAGGGTATTTAGTTAATACGTTTTTTTGCAAAAAAAGTATGTTAAGCTGCTCCACCAATCGCCAAGGTATACCCATAATAGAGCAGTCCTATCTAATGTATATAATCCCTATCTGATGTATTTAAAAACCTGATCATCTGTATAGTACCTGTATGAGCAGGGTTCAGAGAGAAAATATCCATGTAGAACATGCAGGATGGAACAGCTACAATGCAAATGACCCACAGTGCAGTGGTGGACTCCCCAGTCTTGTATAAACAAGAGAACAATTATAAAACCAAAAACACATGGGCTACTTGCACAGTGAACAAGTCTGTAGAAACCTGTTCACACCACCAAAGAACTGCATGTTCTACATGGATATTTTCTCTCTGAACCCTGCTCATACAGGTACTATACAGATGATCAGGTTTTTAAATACATCAGATAGGGATTATATACATTAGATAGGACTGCTCTATTATGGGTATACCTTGGCGATTGGTGGAGCAGCTTAACATCCTTTTTTTGCAAAAAAACGTATTAACTAAATACCCTGTATTTTTTCATTTTTTGACTAGCACTTGCTTATTTACTGTGACTTTTTTACAACAGAGTATTTTTTTTACCTCTCTGTGCACTTTTGTGTCTTCAAGTTCTTTGGTGGTGTGAACAGGTTTCTACAGACTTGTTCACTGTGCAAGTAGCCCATGTGTTTTTGGTTTTATAATTGTTCTCTTGTTTATACAAGACTGGGGAGTCCACCACTCCTCTGTGGGTCATTTGCATTGTAGCTGTTCCATCCTGCATGTTCTACATGGATATTTTCTCTCTGAACCCTGCTCATACAGGTACTATACAGATGATCAGGTTTTTAAATACATCAGATAGGGATTATATACATTAGATAGAACTGCTCTATTATGGGTATACCTTGGCGATTGGTGGAGCAGCTTAAAGGGACACTGTCACCTGAATTTGGAGGGAACAATCTTCAGCCATGGAGGCGGGGTTTTTGGGTTTTTGATTCACCCTTTCCTTACCCGCTGGCTGCAATATTGGATTGAAGTTCATTCTCTGTCCTCCATAGTACACGCCTGCGCAAGGCAAGATTGCCTTGTGCAGACATGTACTACGGAGGCAGAGAATGAACTTCAATCCAATATGGCAGCCAGCATGCAGCCAGCGGGTAAGGAAATGGTGAATCAAAAACCCCAAAACCCCGCCTCCATGGCTGAAGATTGTTCCCTCCAAATTCAGGTGACAGTGTCCCTTTAACATACTTTTTTTGCAAAAAAACGTATTAACTAAATACCCTGTATTTTTTCATTTTTTGACTAGCACTTGCTTATTTACTGTGACTTTTTTACAACAGAGTATTTTTTTTATCTCTCTGTGCACTTTTGTGTCTTCAACATCTCCTCAACAACTGTTAAGAGGAGACTTTGTGCAGCAGGCCTTCATGGTAAAATAACTGCTTGGAAACCACTGCTAAGGACAGGCAACAAGCAGAAGAGACTTGTTTGGGCTAAAGAACACAAGGAATGGTCATTAGACCAATGGAAATCTGTGCTTTTGTCTGATGAGACCAATTTTGAGATCTTTGGTTCCAACCACCGTGTCTTTGTGCGATGCAGAGAAGGTGAACGGATGGACTCTACATGCCTGGTTCCCACCGTGAAGCATGGAGGAGAAGGTGTCATGGTGTGGGGGTGCTTTGCTGGTGACACTGTTGGGGATTTATTCAAAATTGAAGGCATACTGAACCAGCATGGCTACCACAGCATCTTGCAGCGGCATGCTATTCCATCTGGTTTGCATTTAGTTGGACCATCATTTATTTTTCAACGGGACAATGATCCCAAACACACCTCCAGGCTGTGTAAGGGCTATCTGACCAAGAAGGAGAGTGATGGGGTGCTGTGCCAGATGACCTGGCCTCCACAGTCACCAGATCTGAACCCAATCGAGATGGTTTGGGGTGAGCTGGACCCCAGAGTGAAGGCAAAAGGGCCAACAAGTAGTGATGAGCGAATATACTCCTTACATGTGGGGACTCCCTAGCAACCAGGCAACCCCCACATGTGCTTATGCTGGCTAATCATTCAGCTGAGGCGATGAATGCTAAATCTCTGAGCGCTAAAAAATACTCGGAGGTCACGCGAGCGTGCTCGGGAAATCTCGAGTAGCGAGTATATTCACTCATCACTGCCAATGTGGCACCCCTAGAGGTATTTGCCACAAATATAGTTACTGACACTGAATACAAATACTAAAATAGCAAGACTGCACTACCTCCTCCGGCCAGAAGGGGGAGCTCCAGAGACTCCCCTTGATCCATTCTGGTCTGAGAGAAGAACTGGCAGTTGGGCAGTTGGGCTAAGGAGCTGAAAGTGAGAGGTCATACAGATGAATTTCTAACAGCCCTATGACGGTTTCCAGGCCCAAATCACCGGCCTGAGGAGAAGAGGGATAGAGAAAAAGGACATTGTGAGAACCGGGTAGCATTAATCACTACCCAGAACAGGCGCAAAGACGGATACCGGATCCGTGGCTGTATTCATTACATATAATACAGCAACCGGAAAAACGTGAGGTGATATCAGCTTCACTAGGGTCGGATGCAGCAACAGACACAGAGTTCAGCGGTACTCCCGGAGGGGGTAAGCCGATAAAAGGACTCGGGTTGCCCGTCGAACCAGGACCCGGAGGGGACAGATTGGGCCGGCAACCAGTTCACATACAGCAGCAGGGCCACACAGATATTGCGTACAATAAGAGGCGAAGACCCCGGCAGGGTCAAAGTAACTCAGAGTTCCCATACAGACTCCGGTGACAGGACTGGTTGTAAATCCTTTTTTTTGTTAAAGTAAACTGGTTAAACATTTCAGTGCCTCAGTCTTTCATTTGGACAATAGCCATCTATCCAGGATTGGGATCATCACCGCTGGGAGAACCTGCTGCTGATCAAGTAAGTGCCTGTTCCCTCACGATACCCTTTACACTGTGCATTGCCTGAGGCCACAGCACCGGGTCAAGCCACCCGTGACATCCCCCTCAAGAGACAGACCCCATTGGTCCGGTGCTGGGTATCCCGGTCTCCTGGGCGTCACAATTGGCGTCACGAACAGGATAGAGCCAGCCCATATACCGGGTATTGTGTGCCGTGATTGGAGCCCAAAACTTTGAAAACTTGGATGAAAAATCGTGAAAATTGACTTTATTAAAGAAAATTCCATTTCCCATTAAAAACTATTGAAAGTGACTTTTCCCCATTGGTTATAATGGAGTAAAGATGGCCGCCATCCCCTGAGGTAATCCCCTCATAACCGTTAGGCGCGAGACTGTTAATTGAGCTACGCCATTACCTGAGCCCCAGTCTAACTGAAAAACTTCAGAATCCGCCATTACAGAGCGCGCGGCGGGCGGGAGCAGCAGGGGGCGTGTCATTGTGGGCGGCACCAAGCTGAGCGCTCTGACGTCAGAGCAAGGGGAAAACCAATCCTGCTGCACAGCAGAACGAATCTACACTATCCCGACGGAAGCGGAGGACCGGAAGGGTCCGGATTAACTAAGGGGGCACAGTATGTCGCAGCACGGAGACGCCGCAGCACCCGGCGGCGCTAATGCAGCTGAAAGACAGAGTGTCGATAGAGCGTCTGGTAGCGCAGCGGTGCAAGGAGTGGCGCCCATCATGCCGGTGCTGATGCCATATACCCCAGGTGGCCCGTGGCTTCCAATGTATGAAGGTGAGCCTAATACCCTTGACGATTTCAGAGAAAAGATGCTGGCCCATTTTAACATGTTCCCCGTGGGTGAAGTTCAGCGTGTTAGTCTCCTGATGATGCAGTTAAGTGGCCATGCTAAGCGAGAAGTCACAGCATGGGCAGCTGATCTAAAAGGCACTGTTGAACGCATATTTGCTGGATTAAAAGCTACATTTGAAACCACTGCCAGCAGCAAAGCTAAAATACGATTCTTTAATTGCAAACAAAAAGCTAATGAGGGTGTGAGAGACTTTGCCTTAAACCTGCAGGAAGCCCTTAAATCACTTACACTGGCTGAACCCATTTTTAACACCGGAGCGGATAAACTGCTAAGAGATCAATTTATGGAGGGACTCTACACCCCTTCTCACCGGGGGCATGTGAGCATGCTTGTTTTTAAGAACCCTGAATTGACATTTGCTCAATTAAAGGAGAGCGCTATACGTCTCCAGCTGGCAGAGGCACCTCGGGATCAGGATTCTGCGCAACCTATGGCAGAGGCACCTCAACAACAGGGAGTGCCAGTGACATCAGCTATGTCCGGGGCCATTGCTAAGCCCCTGGGGCCCAGTAATAATGAGGCTCTTCAACAAAAGCTTGACTCTTTAACTGATGTTTTTGCTTCAATGGCTAAAACCATGCAGGAGATGAGAGGACCCAAGATAGAGTTCGCAAACCGTAGAGAGGATGTTCCAAGGATGAGACCCCGGAGATACCCGACATGGAGAGGACGACCCCGCGACCGCTACCAACCGGATGGACAGCCCATTTGCCGCCGTTGCCAGCAGCCAGGCCACTTTGCACGAGATTATGGAAGACACGTGGCACAGCTGTGAGGTGCACAAAGAAGGTTCCCAAACCAGTAGCAATAAGAAATAGACTTTGGCACTCAACTTCAATATGTTGTAATTTTTATTAGCAGCCACTCGTACAGACGTTTCGGTCAGTATTATTGACCTTCCTCAGTGTACTGCATTGACATCAAAAAAACAGAACAGAAGAATATATTATCTATGTACATAAGATACAAATAAACATCAAAAATACAAAAAAACCATTCTCAGTTCTACAATGGAACATAGAGACCAATACACTATTATATACCGTGCATATATAGTGATGGATGGGAGAATAGGGAATGGGGAAAAGGAAAATAGAATAATGGAAAGAGAAAAGGATCATACCTTATAATCAGAGTTAGCAAGGATGTGGCTCAAAATTTGTAGTAAAGGTCCTAATATAAATGTATAAGGGAGGTCCTAAAATAGATCCTAAATAGAAAGAAGGGAGTATATAATGACTGGGTAATTAGAGGTGTGCTTAGACTACATTAATGAAACTAACCCATATGTCGGTCCCAATAAGGGTAATGTGTGGAAAAAATCCAATGTTGGTTTTTCGTTATGGTAAGTAAAGCTAAATGAGAAAATAAAAAAATAAAATAAATAGTGGAGCATAATGTGCAAGATAAGGGTACAAAAGTGGTGACGACTGATTGGGTAAATCTACATACCCTATGAGAGTGGAGATATTATATGGGCCGAACAGGT
Source organism: Ranitomeya imitator (assembly GCF_032444005.1). Taxonomy (NCBI): domain Eukaryota; kingdom Metazoa; phylum Chordata; class Amphibia; order Anura; family Dendrobatidae; genus Ranitomeya; species Ranitomeya imitator. The sequence continues at coordinate 613,061,584 of NC_091283.1, read as the reverse complement.
GGGTCACAAAAGACCTCTTACCTAAATAAAAAATAATAAAATAAATATATAATAAAGGGAAACCCCATAAAGTGTAATGCCAGTTACTGTTATAATGTCTTACCTAAGATAGATAGTAACTGAATGTAGAACAAGCGAATGTATCATATGGATCTAATAGGTGGACCAAGGAACATCTTTTACCTAAATAAAAATTACCCAAATAAACGGAGAGAATAAAAAACGGGAATCTCAACCGGGAAATAACTAGCTCCATTAGGATGTCTTACCCAGGATTAGAAGTCGTTACATATGGACCAAAGTAAATGGAACAGGAATATGTCCCTGTCCTAAACAAAAGAACAGAAGCGGCTATAAGTGTGGAGTATAACCAGTAAATGACTAGTCCCGCCTATAAAATATCTGACAGAAGAGAGATCTTACCTAGAACGGATGATTAAGAGAAACGCGGTGTCCACCGCTAGTTTGGAGGTACCGCATCCAGGTTTGGAGCGCTCTTTTATGGGCTGGGGGCGGGGCTACAAACCGGCCGCATACCGGAAGTACGTCACCGGAAGTGACGTACCATCTGTACGGGTCGAATACCTGTCCTCCTAGATAAGGTGGCGATGCGTGCCATGTAACAAATGGTCCGCAGGTGTAAAGGGAGAGATGGCACACTAATGGAAGGAAGGGGGCGTGACGCATACCGGCCGTATACCGGAAGTGCGTCATTAAGACTATATGACCCTCCCCTTGTGTGTGCGTGTCACTGGGGCATAAAACAATATGGTGGTGCGTTCCACCAATGTAAATAATCTACCAAGGGTGGAAAGAATGAATATATCATACAGCTGGAGCTATAATGTTTGTAGATAAATGTTAGATACTCTACCGGTGTGAAGAGGGGTAGAAAAAGGAACGAAGAGGGGGAAAATAAAATAAAGAATAAAAAAATAAAAAAATGAAATAAATAAGGATAAGGAAACAATGATAATGATAATAATAGGAGACAAAAGGACCGGGATGGGGGTCCAGGGGAAGGAGGATCAGGATGTGAACAATTCCGTGCCGTCACATTCAATATTGTTGACTCTGTAAGATAAAGCAACGTATCAGTATAAAATTCAAACAAAGTAGACTAGAGCCTAGAATACAATAAATATAGAGAAAAATGCGTAAAGTACTGAACAGTAGTTATTATAATCTCAGGAAATCATATGAATGAGAGGAGATCATACTCCCTATTTAGACCCCTAGGGGTCATGGTCTCCAACTCATGTATCCAGAACGCCTCCCTTTTTTTGAGGGTCTGGATACGGTTACCCCCCCGTCTGGGTGCAGGAACATGCTCGATGACCTGAAATTTGAGTTGGGGTATGGAGTGTCCTGCTTCTATGAAATGGTGAGGTAATGGGAGCAACGTATTTTTACATCTTATAGTAGACTTGTGCTTACTGATGCGGTCTCTAATGGATTGTGATGTCTCACCAATGTATAAAAGGCCACAGGGGCACTTGATGGAGTATACCACAAAAGAGGTGTCACAGGTACTATAATCTTTGATTTTGTATTGTTTGCCCGAGTGGGGATGGTAGAAATGATCTCCTTTTAATACGTTCCCACACTGATTACAGTGTAGGCATGGGTATGTTCCTGTTCTAGGTTGTGAAAGAAATCTCTGTGTAGATGTGCGTGGGCCTGACCCAATGTCCGCTTTGACGAGTGTATCACGAATATTACGGGGGCGTTTGTAGCAAGGCAAAAAATGATTCCGAAATTCAGGTATATCTGGGTGTGCCTCCCTCAAAAGTCTCCAGTGTTTTCTGATGTTATGATGAAGGATGTGGACGTAAGGATGATATGTATGTACAAAAGGTATTCGTCCCGTAGGGGATTGTTTAGGAGATGTACGTGGTTGTAAGGCATCATGAAGTACATTGGGAGGATAACCCCGTTCTCTAAATTTGTGGTACATCTCATCAATCCTTACTTGTTTCTTAGTATGGTCAGAGACCAATTTATCCACCCTTTGAAATTGTGAACGTGGAATGGCATTTCTAGTAGAAGCTGGATGCAGACTAGTGTAATAGAGTAAGCTATTACGATCTGTAGGCTTCCTGTAGAGGTCTGTGCTAAGGGTGCCACTCGCATCCTTAATCACCATGGTGTCCAGAAAACTGATCTGTTGTGTGTCTTTAGTTATCGTAAATGAGAGACCAGACCACGAGTGATTAAGGGTCTCAAAGAACTCGTTCAGAGAGTCCAAAGTGCCTGTCCATATACAGAAAATGTCGTCTATATATCTTTTCCACGTAATGCAATGTGCTTTGAAGAGATCATTTGGGTAAATCACTTCCTCCTCGAATGTGGCCATATATGTATTTGCATACGGGGGCGCCATATTGGACCCCATGGCGGTCCCTTGTGCCTGTAAATAATAATTATCTTCAAACAGAAAATAATTGCGAGTGAGGACAACTTTCAATAATTCAAGGCACAAATCAATTGTCCTAGGATCTAGTTTTGATGTGACCAATAGGCGTCTGACGCAATCAATGCCTTTATCATGAGGGATAGACGTATAAAGATCCTTTACGTCAAAGGAGACCAGATAGGAGTCATCAGATACTATGCCTATTGTATGTAGTGTCTTGAGGAAAGCCCCTGTGTCTAGTAAATAGGACTGGGATTTTTGCGTCAACGGTGTGAGAACTTTTTCCAAGAATATGGAGATGGGTGATAAGATGGACTCCGTAGCTGCAATGATGGGTCGGCCTGGTGGGTTGACTAGGCTTTTGTGTACTTTGGGCAGTAGGTAGAGAACGGGTGTAACTGGATTGGCCTTAATGAGGAAATCCTTTGTTTTGCTATCTATGACACCTAAATCAAGATATGTCCTCAGTATGGATGATATGTCATTACGTATGTCATTGATTGGGTCCCTACTTAATTTGATGTAAACTGTAGAATCACCCAGTTGGCGGTAAGCCTCCTTGATATAGTCTGCCCTGTCCATGACGACTATGGCTCCGCCTTTATCGGCGGGTTTGATAATGATGTTTTTATCCTCGCGTAGTATCTGTAATGCCTGAAGATCAAGATTAGTCAGATTAGGTAAAAAATGCAATTTACCACCGTCAGAGTCCCGACGCAGTTGTATAAATGCCTTATTGACAAATTCAATAAACGTCTCTACTGCGTGTGAGCCTGAAGGAGGTCGATAGGTGCTTTTATTGCGAAGACCGAGATGGTCTATAGATATGAGAGCTCGTTGTGTGGAGGGATCAGAGGTCCGTGTACCTTCTACTTGAGAAAAATGCGTTACTAATCTAATGCGACGGTAAAAACGTTGTAGTTCCATATCAAGTCCGAATGTATTCAATTTGGAATAAGGGCAGAATGAAAGTCCCTTTTGTAAAAGACTGTGTTCCGCAACACTGAGTGTTCTTGAAGAAATGTTAATGACTAGAGAGTTAGTACCTGGGAGCGGGTGACCCTGTAGAAATCTGGATTCCTTCCTCCGCTGGCTCCGGCGGGGCCTTTTCTTCTTGGGTATCTTCTGCCTTGATCTAAAAAATGACGATTATCCGTATCAGAGCTTGATGGCCACATGGCCACATTCGAGGAGGAAGTGATTTACCCAAATGATCTCTTCAAAGCACATTGCATTACGTGGAAAAGATATATAGACGACATTTTCTGTATATGGACAGGCACTTTGGACTCTCTGAACGAGTTCTTTGAGACCCTTAATCACTCGTGGTCTGGTCTCTCATTTACGATAACTAAAGACACACAACAGATCAGTTTTCTGGACACCATGGTGATTAAGGATGCGAGTGGCACCCTTAGCACAGACCTCTACAGGAAGCCTACAGATCGTAATAGCTTACTCTATTACACTAGTCTGCATCCAGCTTCTACTAGAAATGCCATTCCACGTTCACAATTTCAAAGGGTGGATAAATTGGTCTCTGACCATACTAAGAAACAAGTAAGGATTGATGAGATGTACCACAAATTTAGAGAACGGGGTTATCCTCCCAATGTACTTCATGATGCCTTACAACCACGTACATCTCCTAAACAATCCCCTACGGGACGAATACCTTTTGTACATACATATCATCCTTACGTCCACATCCTTCATCATAACATCAGAAAACACTGGAGACTTTTGAGGGAGGCACACCCAGATATACCTGAATTTCGGAATCATTTTTTGCCTTGCTACAAACGCCCCCGTAATATTCGTGATACACTCGTCAAAGCGGACATTGGGTCAGGCCCACGCACATCTACACAGAGATTTCTTTCACAACCTAGAACAGGAACATACCCATGCCTACACTGTAATCAGTGTGGGAACGTATTAAAAGGAGATCATTTCTACCATCCCCACTCGGGCAAACAATACAAAATCAAAGATTATAGTACCTGTGACACCTCTTTTGTGGTATACTCCATCAAGTGCCCCTGTGGCCTTTTATACATTGGTGAGACATCACAATCCATTAGAGACCGCATCAGTAAGCACAAGTCTACTATAAGATGTAAAAATACGTTGCTCCCATTACCTCACCATTTCATAGAAGCAGGACACTCCATACCCCAACTCAAATTTCAGGTCATCGAGCATGTTCCTGCACCCAGACGGGGGGGTAACCGTATCCAGACCCTCAAAAAAAGGGAGGCGTTCTGGATACATGAGTTGGAGACCATGACCCCTAGGGGTCTAAATAGGGAGTATGATCTCCTCTCATTCATATGATTTCCTGAGATTATAATAACTACTGTTCAGTACTTTACGCATTTTTCTCTATATTTATTGTATTCTAGGCTCTAGTCTACTTTGTTTGAATTTTATACTGATACGTTGCTTTATCTTACAGAGTCAACAATATTGAATGTGACGGCACGGAATTGTTCACATCCTGATCCTCCTTCCCCTGGACCCCCATCCCGGTCCTTTTGTCTCCTATTATTATCATTATCATTGTTTCCTTATCCTTATTTATTTCATTTTTTTATTTTTTTATTCTTTATTTTATTTTCCCCCTCTTCGTTCCTTTTTCTACCCCTCTTCACACCGGTAGAGTATCTAACATTTATCTACAAACATTATAGCTCCAGCTGTATGATATATTCATTCTTTCCACCCTTGGTAGATTATTTACATTGGTGGAACGCACCACCATATTGTTTTATGCCCCAGTGACACGCACACACAAGGGGAGGGTCATATAGTCTTAATGACGCACTTCCGGTATACGGCCGGTATGCGTCACGCCCCCTTCCTTCCATTAGTGTGCCATCTCTCCCTTTACACCTGCGGACCATTTGTTACATGGCACGCATCGCCACCTTATCTAGGAGGACAGGTATTCGACCCGTACAGATGGTACGTCACTTCCGGTGACGTACTTCCGGTATGCGGCCGGTTTGTAGCCCCGCCCCCAGCCCATAAAAGAGCGCTCCAAACCTGGATGCGGTACCTCCAAACTAGCGGTGGACACCGCGTTTCTCTTAATCATCCGTTCTAGGTAAGATCTCTCTTCTGTCAGATATTTTATAGGCGGGACTAGTCATTTACTGGTTATACTCCACACTTATAGCCGCTTCTGTTCTTTTGTTTAGGACAGGGACATATTCCTGTTCCATTTACTTTGGTCCATATGTAACGACTTCTAATCCTGGGTAAGACATCCTAATGGAGCTAGTTATTTCCCGGTTGAGATTCCCGTTTTTTATTCTCTCCGTTTATTTGGGTAATTTTTATTTAGGTAAAAGATGTTCCTTGGTCCACCTATTAGATCCATATGATACATTCGCTTGTTCTACATTCAGTTACTATCTATCTTAGGTAAGACATTATAACAGTAACTGGCATTACACTTTATGGGGTTTCCCTTTATTATATATTTATTTTATTATTTTTTATTTAGGTAAGAGGTCTTTTGTGACCCACCTGTTCGGCCCATATAATATCTCCACTCTCATAGGGTATGTAGATTTACCCAATCAGTCGTCACCACTTTTGTACCCTTATCTTGCACATTATGCTCCACTATTTATTTTATTTTTTTATTTTCTCATTTAGCTTTACTTACCATAACGAAAAACCAACATTGGATTTTTTCCACACATTACCCTTATTGGGACCGACATATGGGTTAGTTTCATTAATGTAGTCTAAGCACACCTCTAATTACCCAGTCATTATATACTCCCTTCTTTCTATTTAGGATCTATTTTAGGACCTCCCTTATACATTTATATTAGGACCTTTACTACAAATTTTGAGCCACATCCTTGCTAACTCTGATTATAAGGTATGATCCTTTTCTCTTTCCATTATTCTATTTTCCTTTTCCCCATTCCCTATTCTCCCATCCATCACTATATATGCACGGTATATAATAGTGTATTGGTCTCTATGTTCCATTGTAGAACTGAGAATGGTTTTTTTGTATTTTTGATGTTTATTTGTATCTTATGTACATAGATAATATATTCTTCTGTTCTGTTTTTTTGATGTCAATGCAGTACACTGAGGAAGGTCAATAATACTGACCGAAACGTCTGTACGAGTGGCTGCTAATAAAAATTACAACATATTGAAGTTGAGTGCCAAAGTCTATTTCTTATTGCCACTTTGCACGAGATTGTGATTTAAACGGGAATCCCCTGTGAATGCGGGCCGCTTCGCAGGAATGAACTTTCAAGGCCCAACACCCTGGCACGACAGGTACATCGGAGGACGACCCATTATCCCTATCGTGCTGGACGGAATTCCCCTCAACGCTTTGCTGGACACAGGTTCCCAGATTTCATCTATACCGTATATCCTTTATAAGAGGTACTGGGCTGATGCAGATATTGATAAAGGGCCCTCTGATGTTGAACTAGATATATGGGCCAGTAATAGTAAGTTGGTACCGAAATTAGGATTCAGGGAGATGACCATAAAGATTGGTAAAGTAGAATTGAAGAAACAGGGTATAATTGTTGTTGATGTTGACCGGCGGAACTGTGAACCAACTGTATTGATAGGAATGAATGTGTTAGAGAACTGCTTTTCCGAAGTTATTTCTGTCTTACAGCAAATTGCTGAAACTGCCCAATCCTGCCAGCAGAGAGTTCTCCAAAGGGAAATAAAATTATTGATGTTAAGGCAACAGGTAGAAGTTGCAGGTGGAGAAATCGGCAGTGTGAGGGTAAGTGATCCAACATCTATTGTAATCCCACCAAAAACAGAAATGCTGGTATGGTGTAGAGCAGCCATTGGTACTAAGGGACGAGATTATCAAGCCTTAATAGAACCAGTGTACACCGACAGCAGGCCCACTATACTCACAGCACGAGGGGTAGTCGAGGTACACCGGGGACGAGTGCCGGTACGACTTTTGAACTGTGGAGAGGAAGAGGTCACTTTGCCAAGGTATGCTACAGTGGCAAAGCTATATACTGTTGACAACAATGCCATCACAACCATTGAGCCCTTAGAACCAACCTGTCAGGTGGAAGGCAACGGCTCAGACGGAGAATTGGAGGATTGGTGTCAACAGCTACACGTGGGCATAAATTCAACACCTACCCATCAAAAACAAGGGGTGTATAGGCTAGTGACGGAATATGAACAAGTCTTCAGTAAACACCCATTGGACTTCGGACGGATAGAAGGGGTAGAACACACAATCCCCACCAGTGACCATCCCCCAATAAAAGAAAGATATAGACCCATACCGCCCGCTCACTATCAATGTGCAAAAGATATGCTGAGGGAGATGAAACAGGCCGGGGTAATAAGAGACAGCTGTAGCCCCTGGGCGGCCCCTCTAGTGCTTGTCAAAAAAAAGGACGGAACCATGAGAATGTGCGTAGACTACCGGCGGATTAATAACATCACCCATAAAGACGCCTACCCCTTGCCTAGGATAGAAGAGTCCTTGACTGCTTTGAAATCTGCTAATTATTTTTCCACCTTAGACTTAACAAGCGGGTATTGGCAAGTCCCTGTGGCTGAGAGAGATAAGGAAAAGACGGCATTCACCACACCAATGGGTCTATGTGAATTTAATCGCATGCCATTCGGACTCTGCAACGCATCCGGTACCTTCCAGCGGCTGATGGAATGCTGCCTCGGACACAAGAACTTCGAGACCGTCCTCCTGTACCTAGATGATGTGATCGTCTACTCAAAGACTTACGAACAACACTTAATAGACCTGGCAAAAGTGTTCGAAGCCTTATCCAGGTATGGCATGAAAATCAAGCCATCCAAATGTCACCTTCTCAAGCCAAAGGTACAGTACCTGGGACACATCGTGAGTTCGGAGGGAGTAGCACCGGATCCCGAGAAAATAAGCACCATAAGGGATTGGCCAAGACCTACCAACGCAAAAGAAGTGAGGCAATTCCTGGGATTGGTGGGTTACTATCGCAGATTTATAAAAGGATTTACCAAATTGGCAGCACCCTTGCAAGACGCCTTGGTAGGGCAGACGAAGAAACCTTCAAACCGAAACCCTCCTTTTCAGTGGTACGATGAAAGGGAAGACTCCTTTGAACAACTAAAGAAGGCACTAACCGGAGAAGAGGTTCTGGCATACCCAGATTACCATCAACCTTTCATCCTCTACACCGATGCCAGTAATGTGGGACTAGGAGCGGTGCTGTCACAAAAGCAAGAAGGTCGGGAGAAAGTCATCGCCTTTGCAAGTAGAAAGCTCCGGCCTACTGAAAGAAATCCAGAAAATTATAGCTCCTTCAAATTGGAACTACTGGCAGTAGTTTGGGCTGTGACTGAACGTTTCAAACACTATCTGGCTGCTGCAGAATTTATTGTCTATACTGACAACAATCCGTTGACCCACCTGGACACAGCCAAATTAGGTGCGTTAGAACAGCGTTGGATAGCCCGGTTATCTAATTACAACTTCAAGATCAAGTATCGAGCAGGTCGCAAGAATGGAAATGCCGATGCCCTATCCCGGATGCCACACTTGAGAGATGTAGAAGAAGAAACGGGGGAGCTTGAAGAGATTGAACTACCAGCCTTCCATCATCCCAAGGCAAAACATCATCAGTCAAGTACCTATCAGAAAAAACAAGAGGTGAATTTTAATCCGTTAGCACACCATAGATGGGCTGACACCCAAGACAGCAATCCGGCTGTGAAGTTGGTGAAGGAACTGTTAACTGAGCAAAGTGCATATCCCGATGAGGATGCCCCAGAAGAGACGCATCAACTCTGGAAAGAGAGAGGCAAAATGTTCCTGTATCAAGGGAAGCTCTGTAGAAGGTACACCAATCCGAAAACACATGAATTGGTTTGGCAGATTATCGTGCCTAAACAAGATGTCAAGATGGTCCTCGAAGCTTACCATAATGGTGCTGGTCACTTCGGTTGGAAAAAGTTAGAAGTACTTCTAAGAGAAAGATTTTATTGGGTCGGGATGAGAAAATCAATCGAACAGTGGTGCAGAAATTGTGGCCCGTGCAACCTCAGAAGAAACGATCAAAAGAACCAAAGAGCACCACTGCAGCCCATAATCACCAAACAACCACTTGAACTTGTAGCCATGGACCACGTGAAGTTGACACCAAGCCGGTCCGACTATGTCTATGCCTTGACCATCGTGGACCATTATTCACGCTTCTTGGTAGTAGTACCCGTAAAAGATCTGACAGCAAAAACAGCAGCCAAAGCGTTCCAAACGTACTTTTGTAGACCCCATGGATATCCGGAACAGGTTCTCACCGACCAAGGTACAGCCTTTGAATCAGAGATCTTCAGAGAATTCTGTAATATGTATGGTTGCAAAAAGATCCGGACGGCGGCCTATCATCCACAAACAAACGGCTTATGCGAGAAGATGAACCATATTGTAATAGAACTACTAAAGACTTTACCTGAGGCAGAAAGGAATCAATGGCCAGAGAAATTGCCTGACTTGGTGGATCTGTATAATCATGTCCCGGTGAGTTCCACCAATTGCACCCCAGCTTACCTTATGCGTGCAAGACCCGGCCAATTACCAATCGATCTAGAAATGGGAATTCTGAAACCAGACGCAGAAGTCCAAGACTCCAATTGGGATATCATACGGCAAAAGCAGTATCGCCAAGTGCAAGAGAGTGTGGAAAGAAGCCTTCAGCAAACTAGAGAAAGACAAGAGCGAACTTTCAACCAGAATGCTCTAGCGACCCCATTAAGACCGGGTGACCAAGTGCTCAAGAGAAATCGTCGAACCAATAAACTAGACAATCAGTGGGAAGCAGTACCCTACACAGTTTTACCAACAAGAATGGATAATCCTAAAATGTGTCTCATTAGCAAAAACGGGGGCTTATCATCTGTACTAGTGTCAAGAGACAATCTTAAATTATGTCCGGAAGCATTGAAAGAGACAGAAGTTGTCCAGCCAGAACCAGAAGTTATTCAACCCATGCAGGTCCAACCAGTAAAGGAAAAAGAAGAGGAAATGTATCACACCTGTATAGGAGACTTTCCCAAAACCCTACTAACATACCATGGTGCAGTAGTGGTTCCCATGGTGGCCTTTTACCCAACACCGAACCCAATACCAGAAGTCCCAAGACAGGAAGAGGCTGACCCCGTACTACAGGAGATTCCAGGCCAGGAAGAACAGATTCCTGATCAGAGTGATCCCATTCACGGTGGACTTGCCAACTCCATAGTCGTGGAATTATCTTTAGCAGAGCGGGCAGATACTACATCCGCAGTAGACAGTAGTACACCACATGGAGAGATACCGCTGTTACGTAGATCACAGCGTAGTACCCAGGGTCAATTACCGGCCAGGTATGCAGATTACCAACTATAAAACTATAGTCATTGTTATCATTCTGCAACGTTTAAGCCCAGTACCTACAGAGACTTGTCTGTATGAACTTCTTGCATATTCTTGAACTTTTTATCAGCCCGGAGGCACTAAATCAAAGCTCCGGAAAGACTGCTTTTTGAACTTTGCTTTTTGCTCTTTTTGAACTTTCTTTAGACGTTATATTGATAACTCAGTTGGAAAAATGGAACTAAATTCTTGGACACAAAGTGCAGTGCCTTTCCTAGTACCTTCAAGGATAGAACTGTATTAATGGACGCTATTTGAAGTGACTTTTTACAGAACTCTATTTTTGTTTCCTTGAGTGGTTTTTGTAACTTTTCATTTTTAAGACTCTGTACATATTAATTGTTATTTCAAAATGTTATCGTCCCACAGTTCCGGAGTACTGTTCTTAACTAAGGGGGAATGTGGCACCCCTAGAGGTATTTGCCACAAATATAGTTACTGACACTGAATACAAATACTAAAATAGCAAGACTGCACTACCTCCTCCGGCCAGAAGGGGGAGCTCCAGAGACTCCCCTTGATCCATTCTGGTCTGAGAGAAGAACTGGCAGTTGGGCAGTTGGGCTAAGGAGCTGAAAGTGAGAGGTCATACAGCTGAATTTCTAACAGCCCTATGACGGTTTCCAGGCCCAAATCACCGGCCTGAGGAGAAGAGGGACAGAGAAAAAGGACATTGTGAGAACCGGGTAGCATTAATCACTACCCAGAACAGGCGCAAAGACGGATACCGGATCCGTGGCTGTATTCATTACATATAATACAGCAACCGGAAAAACGTGAGGTGATATCAGCTTCACTAGGGTCGGACGCAGCAACAGACACAGAGTTCAGCGGTACTCCCGGAGGGGGTAAGCCGATAAAAGGACTCGGGTTGCCCGTCGAACCAGGACCTGGAGGGGACAGATTGGGCCGGCAGCCAGTTCACATACAGCAGCAGGGCCACACAGATATTGCGTACAATAAGAGGCGAAGACCCCGGCAGGGTCAAAGTAACTCAGGGTTCCCATACAGACTCCGGTGACAGGACTGGTTGTAAATCCTTTTTTTTGTTAAAGTAAACTGGTTAAACGTTTCAGTGCCTCAGTCTTTCATTTGGACAATAGCCATCTATCCAGGATTGGGATCATCACCGCTGGGAGAACCTGCTGCTGATCAAGTAAGTGCCTGTTCCCTCACGATACCCTTTACACTGTGCATTGCCTGAGGCCACAGCACCGGGTCAAGCCACCCGTGACATCCCCCTCAAGAGACAGACCCCATTGGTCCGGTGCTGGGTATCCCGGTCTCCTGGGCGTCACACCAACAAGTGCTAAGCATCTCTGGGAACTCCTTCAAGATTGTTGGAAGACCATTTCCGGTGACTACCTCTTGAAGCTCATCAAGAGAATGCCAAGAGTGTGCAAAGCAGTCATCAAAGCAAAAGGTGGCTACTTTGAAGAACCTAGAATATAAGACATATTTTCAGTTGTTGAGAAGGTGCGTCCAAACTTTTGGTCTGTACTGTATTTAGATAAAAAGCACAAAAGTATTAAATACTTCAATATCAGAAAAAACATTTGCTGCAGTCACTAATCTATTATCATTCTTTATTATATTATTATTCTTTGGGGATGGGGGATTCAATATGCTGTGTATTTCCTCCTCTTATTAAAGAAGCATTCCCACTTTTTACTGATTAAATCTGTGTAAGAAATGTAGTGTGAGTGTATTAATACTTCCACCTACCGCTGTTTTGTCTGGTCTCAAGCGCTGTTCTTTTCTGCTTCTCAGTGACTTCCTGTAGACTACCCGGGTCACGTTATGCTCTGCGTGACCCAGAAGTGACTTTTACAATGAAAGCCTATGAAGCATCAGGACGAGACTCCATATAGGTTTTCATTATAACAGCGACTTCTGGCTCATACATAGAGCATAGAGTGAGCCGGCAGGTCTCTTTTGTGGTGACGTCACTGAGAAGAGCAGAAGAATGGCTCTGGACACCGGAGAAAGCGGCGGTAGGTGGGTAAATTAATGCACTCACACTACACAACATGTACAAACACAAATTTTAACAATAAATATATTAGTGGGAGTGCTTCTTTAACTTTTTGTAAAAATTTATTTTTTCTCTAATCCTCTACAAAGAGACGCTATATAGTTAAATGGTTAAATGACAAAATTCTGTCTGCCACCACTATAGGAAGCATACAGAATATTGAGTTATACAACTTGTATTGACATCACTGGGAGCTGGCCAAAATTGTGTGCTGTGAGTCTTTAGCGCTGAACCCTCGCCAATATTTTTTGCTACGGCCACAAGTCATGTTAGAGCATAACTTTTGGACTACAACTTTGCCCACTCCAGAGGAGATTGATTACAATTGGTATTTTCTTTTGATTTATAGTTATTGGAGAAGGATTACAAGGAAAACAAGGAAACACTGGCTTGCCTTAAAAAATAGGGACTTCTACAAGTATGACCCCCTAGAACAGGGGTCTCAAACTGCATTCCTCGAAGGCCTCAGACCATGCGTGTTTTCAAGATTTCCTTCACATTGCTGGAATCATTCTGTGCAGGTGATTAAATTATCACCTGTGCAATACAAGGAAATCCTGAAAACATGACCTGCTTGCGGCCCTTGAGGAATGCAGTTTGAAACCTCTGCCCTAGAACATATTTAGAAGGATGTTCCTTCCTGAAACCACTATGACTGGGATGGATAAATATGGAAGGCTACGTTCTCACGTTGAGTTTTTGATGTTTCAGATTTTCTACACCAATTGTGTAAATTGGGTCATTAGCGTTCTTTTTTAGTGCATTTTTATCGCATTTTTGATGCTGCCATTTTTGTCTTTTTTGTTATGTCATGGATTAAATAAAGCTACTTTTTTTTATACTTTCTGTTATTTGGCTTTGACATAATTTTATTGATACATTCATGTGCGGATTACATGTGTTTTCACAATGTTTTGCAGTGGAAATGCACTAAAAACGCATATGCGTTTTTTACGTGCGGATACTCATCTGCGCTGAAAATGGGCGAATGCAATTGGATGAAAAATCAGATTGCACTCTGACCAATTGAAATCCATGATTCCTTGCTCATCTGCGATTATGTTCTCAGTTCATATCGGACTAAGAATAAAATTGCAGCATGCTACGATTGTCCTCATATGATGGACGAGACTCGCCAATGCACATCAATGGGTGCGAGAAAAAAAATTGCACAGCACATGGATCATGCATATGCCGTATGATTTTTACACACCCGTCTCCTAGAAAACTCGACATTTCATCAGCCCTGTACAGTAAAATCACAGTGTGACAGGTCAGAATAGAATAGATAGAATAGATATATACATAGAAAAGATGTCAGTGACATTTATATAATTAGTGAAATGCGTGTGTTGTTTAATGTACATGTATTTAGAAGATGCCTCCATTATTAACCCTGCAACATTATAAATACAAAACACCCAGAATAAAGTCCTTTAACCCCTTAGTGACAGAGCCAATTTGGTACTTAATGACCGAGCCAATTTTTGCAATTCTGACCACTGTCACTTTATGAGGTTATAACTCTGGAACGCTTCAACGGATCCCGCTGATTCTGAGATTGTTTTTTCGTGACATATTGTACTTCATGTTAGTGGTAACATTTCTTCGATATTACTTGCGATTATTTATGAAAAAAACGGAAATATGGCGAAAATTTTTAAAATTTTGCAATTTTCAAACTTTGTATTTTTATGCCCTTAAATCAGAGAGATATGTCATGAAAAATAGTTAATAAATAACATTTCCCACATGTCTACTTTACATCAGCACAATTTTGGAAACAAAATTTTTTTTTGTTAGGGAGTTATAAGGGTTAAAAGTTGACCAGCAATTTCTCATTTTACAACACCATTTTTTTTTAGGGACCACATCACATTTGAAGTCATTTTGAGGGGTCTATATGATAGAAAATAATGAAGTGTGACACCATTCTAAAAACTACACCCCTCAAGGTTCTCAAAACCACATTCAAGAAGTTTATTAACCCTTTACGTGCTTCACAGGAACTGAAACAATGTGGAAGGAAAAAATGAACATTTAACTTTTTTTTGCAAACATCTTAATTCAGAACCATTTTTTTTATTTTCACAAGTGTAAAAACAGAAATGTAACCATAAATTTTGTTATGCAATTTCTCCTGAATACGCCAATACCCCATATGTGGGGGTAAACCACTGTTAGGGCGCACCGCAGAACTTAGAAGTGAAGGAGCGCCGTTTGACTTTTTCAATGCAGAATTGGCTGGAATTGAGATCGGACACCATGTCACATTTAGAGAGCCCCTGATGTACCTAAACAGTGGAAACTCCCCACAAGTGACACCATTTTGGAAACTAGACCCCTTAAGGAACTTATCTAGATGTGTGGTGAGTACTTTGAACCCCCAAGTGCTTCACAGAAGTTTATAACGTAGAGCCGTGAAAATAAAAAATCGCTTTTGTTTACACAAAAATGATCTTTTCGCCCACAAATTCTTATTTTCACAAGGGTAACAGGAGAAATTAGACCACAAAAGTTGTTGAGCAATTTCTCCTGAGTACGCTGATACCCAATATGTGGGGGTAAACAACTGTTAGGGCGCACCGCAGAGCTTGGAAGAGAAGGAGTGCCGTTTTACTTTTTCAATGTAGAATTGGCTGGAATTGAGATTGGACGCCATGTCGCGTTTGGAGAGCCCCTGATGTGCCTAAACAGTGGAAACCCCCCACAAGTGACACCATTTTGGAAACTAGACCCCTTAAGGAACTTATCTAGATGTGTGGCGAGCACTTTGAACCCCCATGTGCTTCACAGAAGTTTATAACGTAGAGCCGTGAAAAAAAAAATTGCATTTTTTCTACAAAAATGATCTTTTTGCCCACAAATTTTTATTTTCACAAGGGTAACAGGAGAAATTAGACCACTAAAGTTGTTGTGCAATTTCTCCTGAGTACGTCGATACCCAATATGTGGGGGTAAACCACTGTTTGGGCGCTCCGCAGAGCTTGGAAGAGAAAGAGTGCCGTTTTACTTTTTCAATGTAGAATTGGCTGGAATTGAGATCGGACGCCATGTCGCGTTTGGAGAGCCCCTGATGTGCCTAAACAGTAGAAATCCCCCACAAGTGACCCCATTTTGGAAACTAGACCCCCCATGGAACTTATCTAGATGTGTGCTGAGAACCTTGAATGCCCAAGTGCTTCACAGAAGTTTATAATGCAGAGCCGTGAAAATAAAAAATATTTTTTTTTCCACAAAAAAGATTTTTTAGCCACCAAATTTTTATTTTCACAAGGGTAACAAGAGAAATTGGACCCCAAAAGTTGTTGTCCAATTTGTCCTGAGTATGCTGGTACCCCATATGTGGGGGTAAACCACTGTTTGGGCGCACGGCAGAGCTCGGAAGGAAGGAGCGCCGTTTTGGAATGCAGACTTTGATAGAATGGTCTGCGGGTATTATGTTGCGTTTGCAGAGCCCCTGATGTACCTAACCAGTAGAAACCCTCCACAAGTGACCCCATTTTGGAAACTAGACCCCCCAAGGAACTTATCTAGATGTGTGGTGAGAACTTTGAATGCCCAAGTGCTTCACAGAAGTTTAGAATGCAGAGTCGTGAAAATAAAAAATATTATTTTTTTCCACAAAAAAGATATTGTAGCCCCCAAGTTTTTATTTTCACAAGGGTAACAGGAGAAATTGGACTGCAATAGTTGTTGTCCAATTTATCCCGAGTACGCTGATGCGCCATATGTGGGAGTAAACCACTGTTTGGGCGCACGGCAGAGCTCGGAATGGAAGGAGCGCCTTTTTGGAATGCAGACTTTGATAGAATGGTCTGTGGGCATTATGTTGCGATTGCAGAGCCCCTGATGTACCTAAACTGTAGTAACCCCCCACAAGTGACCCCATTTTGGAAACTAGACCCCCCAAGGAACTTATCTAGATGTGTGGTGAGAACTTTGAATGCCCAAGTGCTTCACAGAAGATTAGAATGCAGAGTCGTGAAAATAAAAAATATTATTTTTTTCACAAAAAAATTTTTGTAGCCCCCAAGTTTTTATTTTCACAAGGGTAACAAGAGAAATTGGACCCCAGAAGTTGTTGTCCAATTTATCCAGAGTACGCTGATGCCCCATATGTGGGGGTAACCCACTGTTTGGGCGCACGGCAGAGCTCAGAAGGGAGGGAGCACCATTTGACTTTTTGAGCGCAAAATTGGCTGTCGTATTTGGAGACCCCCTGATGTACCTAAACAGTGGAAACCCCCCAATTCTAGCTCCAACCCTAACCCCAACACACCCCTAACCCTAATCCCAACCTCATCCATAATCCTAATCACTAACCCTAACCATAATCACAACCCTTACCCCAAAACAACCCTAATGTCAACCCTAACCATAACCCTAATCAAAACCCTAAATCCAACACACCCCTAATCCTAATCTCAACCCTAACCTCAAACCTAACCCTAATCCCAATACACCCCTAATCACAACCCTAACCTTAACCCTAATCCCAAACCTAACCCTAATCCCAAGCGTAACCCTAATGCCAACCCTAATCCAAACCCTAACCCTAATACGAACTCTAATCCAAACCCTAACCCTAATCCCAGCTCTAACCCTAACTTTAGCCCCAACCCTAGCCCTAACTTTAGCCCCAACCCTAACCCTAGCCCTAGGGCTACTTTCACACTTGCGTCGTTTGGCATTCCGTCGCAATCCGTCGTTTTGGACAAGAAACGGATCCTGCAAATGTGCCCGCAGGATGCGTTTTTTGCCCATAGACTTGTATTGCCGACGGATCGTGACGGATGGCCACACGTCGCGTCCGTCGTGCACTGGATCAGTTGTGTTTTGGCGGAGCGTCGGCACAAAAAAAGTTCAATGAAACGTTTTTTTGTACGTTGCATCCGCCATTTCTGATCGCGCATGCGTGGCCGTAACTCCGCCCCCTCCTCCCCAGGACATAGATTGGGCAGCGGATGTGTTGAAAAACTACAGCTGCTGCCCACGTTGTGCACAATTTTCACAACGTGCGTCGGTATGTCGGGCCGACGCATTGCGACGGCCCCGTACCGACGTAAGTGTGAAAGAAGCCTAACCCTAAGTTTAGCCCCAACCCTAACCCTAAATTTACCCCCAACCCTAACCCTAAATTTAGCCCCAACCCTAACCCTAAATTTAGCCCCAACCCTAGCCCTAACCCTAGCCCTACCCCTAACCTAACCCTACCCCTAACCTAACCCTACCCCTACCCCTACCCTAACCCTAACCTACCCCTAACCCTACCCCTAACCTAACCCTACCCCTAACCCTACCCCTAACCCTACCCCTAACCCTACCCATAACCCTAACCCTACCCCTAACCCTAACCTAACCCTACCCCTAACCCTACCCCTAACCCTAACCCTACCCCTAACCCTACCCCTAACCCTACCCCTAACCCTACCCCTACCCCTACCCCTAACCCTAACCTAACCCTACCCCTACCCCTAACCTAACCCTACCCCTAACCCTAACCCTAACCCTACCCCTAACCCTACCCCTAACCCTACCCCTAACCCTACCCCTAACCCTACCCCTAACCCTAACCCTACCCCTAACCCTAATTTTAGCCCCAACTGCTGTTCTCCTGCCGGCCGGCAGATGGAGACAGATGGCGGGCGCACTGGGCATGCGTCCGCCATGTTCTGCTGCCGGCGGCCAGGAGGAGCAGCAAGAGGATCCAGGGACCTAGGTGAGTATGCTAGGGTCCCCGAATCCCCCTATTTCTCTGTCCTCTGATGTGCGATCTCGGCAGCCGAGACCCCGGAGAAAATCGGCCTCTGGGGGGCGCTATGGACTTTTTCCACAGCGCCGTTAATTAACGGCGCTGTGGTTTAAGTACCCTTAGCGGCCGCCGTTAAAAGGCGTATCGGCGGTCGCTAAGGGGTTAATTGAATAAAGAGTGTTTACTTCAATGAAATCACTTTATTCTGGGTGTTTTTTTATTTACAATATAACTATATTGTAAATACAAAGCTGACATTGTACAATACGAAGCTGACATTAACCCCAATACTATTATTCCACTTGCCACCACACCAGGGTAATTAAGAGCAGAGGCTAAGCGTAAGAAGTGGTGCATCTTATGGACGCGCCTTTTCTGGAGCGGCTGAGAGCTGATGTTTTTAGTCTGGGAAAGAGTCAATATCCATGGCCCCTTCCTAACCTATTAATATCCATGGCCTCTTCCTAGCCTATTAATATCAGCCTACAGCTGTCTGCCTAACCTTTGCTGGTTATTAATTATAGGGAGGCTCCACGTCAATTTTTTGGGGGGTCCTCCATTATAATCCCTTTACCCCCAGGGGTGGTTTGCATGTTATTGACAAGGCCAATTTTTACAATTCTGACCACTGTCCCTTTATGAGGTTATAACTCTGGAACGCTTCAATAGGTCCTGGTGATCCTGACATTATTTTCTTGTGACATATTGTAGTTCATGTTAGTGGTAAAATTTATTTGATATGACTTGCGTTTATTTGTGAAAAAAATGGAAATTTGGTGAAAATTTTGAAAATTTCGCAATTTTCCAACTATCAATTTTCATGCCCTTAAATCACACAGATATGTCACACAAAATACTTAATAAGTAACATTTCCCACATGTCTACTGTACATCAGCACAATTTGGGAACCAAAATTTTTTTTTTGTTAGGGAGCTATAAGGGTTAAAATTTGACCAGCGATTTCTCATTTTTACAACACCATTTTTTTAGGGACCAAATCAAATTTGAACTCACTTTGAGGGGTTTATATGATAGAAAATACCCAAAAGTGAAACAATTCTAAAACCTGCACCCCTCAAGGTGCGCAAAACTATATTGAAGAAGTTTATTAACCCTTCTGGTGCTTCACAGGAATTTTTTGAATGTTTAAACAAAATTGTTACGGATCTGCAACACAGGACTAAGGTAGAAGGGGGAAAACTGACCCTGCACTATGACTAGGCTGAAACCCTACGATGGAGTGGGCTACCCATTCCTTGTGAATAGACCCACCGACGATCCTAGGTTAATCTCAAGCGAAGACCTATAGTTAAGGGAAAGGGGTTCCCTAAAAGAACTAAGGACTGGGTACAAAAACCGGTCACCTCCTAGTAGAAAACACAGAGAAGGCTGCAGAAACCAATAGAAAACAGAAACTAAGGCTAGCAGAACCAGAGGTACCAGCACTGCACAAATAACACACTCAGAAGACAAAGAAAAGCACCAAGCTAGAGCTCAAGCAGATAAACACTGTTGTCCAGCAAGGACTTGGAGGCAGGTGCTGGTTAATAAAGAGTGATACAAACACCTGACCCAAGACAAACCCAGCACCAGAGGAAAAAGACCGGCAGCCAGAACTCCACAAGAAAATGGCGGATAGTCACAAACTAAATAGATTCTAACATAAATGAACATTTAACTTTGTTTCACAAAAAAAAAATATTTTCCCAAGGGTAGCAGAAGAAATTGGACCCAAAAAGTTGTTGTGCAATTTGTCCTGAGCACGCTGATATCCCATATGTGGGGGGGAACTACTGTTTGGGCACATGGCAGAGCTCGGAAGGGAAGGAGTACCATTTGACTTTTTCAACGCAAAATTGGCTGGAATTGAGATTGGACCCCATGTCAGGTTTGGAGACCCACTGACAGGGGCGTAACAACTGCAGCACCCTGTCACGCACCCTGCTGGCCATCGCCACAGCTTCCCCAGACTTCAGCAGTGTGCGGCGAGTGGGCGTGTCCGTGAAGGACATGTGACCTAGCAGAAGGGCTGGGCGTGTCACTGAAGCTTGACAGAGATGGAAGGCAGCAGCTGGTGAGTGAAGCGGCTGTAAAGTGCTGATGTGCTGCTTACACCTGACACATGCGCGTACACACACACACACACCTGTTCTGTGTGCACAGGACCTGTGATGAGGTCACAGGAGGGGAGGAGTCAGGGGTCACATGATCAGTGGCCTCAGTGTATGCAGGACTCTGCTGTGCTTGATTGTCATGGTGCTGAATGAGGGAATGTTTATGTGTGGGGTCAGGAGGGGTTTACATGTAACAGAGCCGTGTGTGTACAAGGTGTACAGAGCGGAGCCGTGTATGTGTGTAGTGGAGCAATGTGTACAAGGTGTACGGAGCGGAGTCAGGTGTGTATGAGGTGTACAAAGCTGAGCCGAGGGTGAAAGAGGTGAGCGGAGTCGTGTATGTATGGGGTGTATGGAGTGGTGCTGCGTGTTTATGAGGTGTATGGAGCGGAGCTGCGTGTGTATGGGGTGTACGGAGCGGAGAAGCGTGTGTATGGAGTGTACAAAGCGGAGCTGTGTGTGAGGTGTACGGAGCCGAGCCGCGTGTGTATGGAGCGGAGCCGCGTGTGTGCAAGGTGTAAGGCGCAGAGCCGCGTGTGTGCAAGGTGTAAGGAGCAGAGCCGCGTGTGTGCAAGGTGTAAGGAGCAGAGCCGCGTGTGTACAAGGTGTAAGAGGCAGAGCCGCGTGTGTACAAGGTGTATGGAGCAGAGCCGTGTGTGTACAGGGTTCTCGGAGCGAAGCCGTGTGTGCAAGGTGTACAGAGCAGAGCTGCGTGTGTACAAGGTGTACGGAGCAGAGTCGTGTGTGTACGGGGTTTTTGGAGCGAAGCCGTGTGTTTACGGGCTGTAAATTTCCGAGTCGGGAAGAATGGTACACGGCTGTGGGCAGAGCCCAGCATGTGCACTGTGGGAGAGTATTGCGTGTACTCGCCAGCGTCAGAATGTGCAGTGCACATGCTCCGGAGCCAACCAGTACACCCAATACACTCCCACACTGCACAGGTCCGGAAATGACGCACTGCAGCGTCATACCAGGAAGAAACAGAAAACAGATTTCAAACGCCGGGAGTGCGCTTGGAATTAGAGCGAGGGAGGACATGAACGCCCAGAGTCTACACTTCCGAAGAAATCACCCTAATTAGTATAGGGACATGTTAGTTATAAAATCATTTTTCTCAGCGATTACAGGGCAGTATTTGGTCAGACTATACAACATTGCAACAAAACTATAGTGTGCGAAATGAATAGGGAAAATGTGAATTTCGGTGGGAAATATTTTGGCACGGGGGGGGGGGGGGGGCCCAATTGAAAGTTCGCATCGGGGCCCCTCACTTTGTAGTTACGCCACTGGCCCCTGATGTGCCTAAACAGTGGAAACCACCCACAAGTGACACCATTTTGGATACTAGACCCCCAAAGAAACTTATCTAGATGTGTGGAGAGAACTTTGAACCCCCAAAGACTTCACAGAAGTTTACAATGTAGAGCCGTAAAATTAAAAAATCATATGTTTTTCCACAAAAATGATCTCTTCACCCCCAATTTTAATTTTCCCATGGGTAACAGGACCCCAAAACCTATTGTGCAATTTGTCCTGAGTATGCTGATACCCCATATGTGGGGGTAAACCTCTGTTTGGGCACATGGCAGCGCTCAGAAAGGAAGGAGCGCCAGATTTTACTGTTATGGTTTGCAGGTGCCATGACCCACTGGGAGAGCCCATGAGGTGCCAAAACAGCAGAGGCCCCCATAAGTGACACTATTTTACGAATTACACCTCTCAATAAATTCATCTAGTGGAGCAGTGATCATTTTGACACCATGGTGGTATCATAGAATTTTATACCATTGGGCAGCCATGCGGAGAGACTCGGGAGGAACGGAGCACTATTTGCCTATTAAAGTGAATGGGTCTGTGCACTTCAGTGTGTTTCCACGGACTGTGTGTCCTCGGGCAAAACACGCTGACATGTCCATTTTTTTATGTCAGCATGGGCCACAAAACATCCAGCACACGTGCATACGCATAACACACATGGATGTCATCCATGTGACACGCATCGGCGCCGGGGAAGAAGCGCTGTTCCCCAGCACGGGGGGCTGAACACGACTCTCATCATTCTTCCCTGCTCTGCCGGCGATGAGGACAAGCAGGGGAGAATGATTCTCAACTTTTCCTCAACTGGTTAACAAGATTTCAGGAGACCTCATGCCATTTTTTTCTGTAATTTATTGACTTAATAATTAAATTCATGTACAGTAAACTACACACTGTACTAATTAACCACACAATAAAAGGCACAGTAAAACCAAAAAATACTCTGTTGCAAAAAAATAACAGTAAACAGCAAGAGCTAATAAAAAGATGGAAAAACACAGGGTATTTGGTTAATACGTTTTTTGCAAAAAATGTATATTAAGCCTCTCTACCAAACTTCAAGGTATACCAGTATTAGAGCAGTCCTAACTAATGTATGCAATCCCTATCTGATGTATTTGAAAACCTGGTCATATGTATAATACCTGTATGAGCAAGATTCAGAAAGGTAATGTCCAATGTGGACACGCAGCATAGAACGGCTTTTATGTGCACGGCTCACTAGGAGGGGTGAAAACCTCCTTAGTCTTGTAGAAACAAGAAAACAATAGATTAAAATAGAGACACGTGAGCCGTGCACACAGTGAACAAGCCTGTAGGGACATTGTGTAGGCACTGTACTAATTAAATATGACTCTCACATATTTCTATCTATCTATCTATCAAAGAATATTTACCTTGATAACTATCTTTAAATGACATAGAGAATTACGCTGTGTAAAAGCCAATGTTGATATTGCATTGCATATGGATGTCATTCCGATGCCAGACGGATGGTAGCTGAGAATAATTGCATTGTACTCGCATGACACTCGTTCCACTTTTCAGGAATAACATTGGACCGATTTTATTCAAGCCGATGGGTATGAGCCCTAATGCAAATCTATGGGAGAAATCTGCACATAAAAAATATGCAGCAGGAAAATCTCACCAAAAGCTCATTGTGAGCACACAGCCTTACGTTGGTTCTTTCAACACTCCTCCAATTGCATTAAAGGGAATCTGTCACTCCAAAAATCGTATATGAGCTAAGGCCACCGGCATCAGGGGCTTACCTACATGCCGATGGCCTTAGCTCATATACGATTTTTGGGGCGACAGATTCCCTTTAACACAATTCTTTTGAATGTAGAATATTATAACGATCTTGTGACTTGTTAATGTCTGTCTCATTTCCTATACCATAAACTCCATATGTTCAAGCTTTCTAACAAAAGCCATTAAAAACAACAATTATAATGAATCCAGCTCTCTCAGTTTACTAAAGGAATGATAAGCAGACGGAAGTATTATGAAATAGAACCAATCCTTCACGTGTTCCTGTGACAGGATGACAGACGGTAGAAGAAATATTAAACAGATGGAAAAAATGAGTGGGCGCTAGATAGGAGCAGAGAGCGAAGAGTTAAAATGGCCTCAAGCGTAAAGGTGATGTGATGGATGAGGTATTTGTGGACATGATAAATACTTGAATTTGTTTATTTTCCTCGTAGCTATGTAATAAAGTCTGAATGACATATTTCTTATTAATTGACCTAGTATGAAAAGGGACTGCAATAATTCATTGCCAGGTCATTGGGAGTAATTATCCATAATAATAACTGCTACGCTCGTGTATAACTGCTGCAGGAAATATTTGACCAGTATACATTCTATCCACAGTGGCTTGTGAAAGTATTCACCCTCTTAGCGGTTTACCTATTTTGTTACGTTACAACCTGTGTTTAAATATTTTTGTAATCTGATTTGTGTGTGATACATCAGCACTAAATAGTCGAAGTCTGTGAAATGAATTGTGAAAAATATAGGCATAAATTTTATGGGATCAAATAAGATCAGCACCATCAAATCCATTATCATCAAAAGGAAAGAGCATGGCACCACAACAAACCTGCCAAGTGAGGGCAGCCCACCCAAACTCTCAGCCTGGGCAAGGAGAGCATTAATCAGAAAGGCAGCACAGAGACCGAAAGTAACCCCGAAGGAGCTGCAGAGTTCCCATGCAGAGACTGGAGTATCGGTCCATACAACCACAAAGAGCAGTACACTTCCTTTATAAAAGATTTGGTAGAAAAAGGCTTTTACTTACTCACAAAAATGATAAGGCTCTTTTTTATTTTACCAGAAGATATGTAATAGACTCCCCAAATGTATGGTGGAAGGTGCTGTGGTGAGAAGAGACCAAAATTGAACTTTTTGGCCACTAAAGTAAATCTTATCTCTGTCATCAAACCAACACAGCTCATCACCCCAAGAGCACCATCCCAACAGTAAAACATGATGGTGGAAGCATCATGCTGTGGGGATGTTTTTCAGCAGCAGGGATAGGGAAAATGGTCCTAGTCAAAGCGTAGATTGATAGTGTGAAATACAGGGATATCATTGAGTAAAACCTGTTTTAGTCTGTCAGTGATTTGAGACCGGGATGGAGGTTCATCTTCCAACAAGACAATGACCTAAAGTACATTGCGAAAGTGGAAACGTGTAAATGTTTTGGAGTGGCCTAATCAAAGCCCAGACCTTAATCCAATTCAGAATCTGTGGTCAGACTTGAAGATTACTGTTCATGAGAGGAAACCATCTATCTTGAAGGAACTGGAGTAGTTTTGCCTTGAGGAATGGGCAAATATTCCAGTGGCAAGATGTGGAAAGGTCATAGAACTTATCCAAAGTGACTTGCAGATGTAATTGCTGCAAAAGGAGGCTCTACAAAGTACTGATTTTAAGGGGGAGGAATAGTTATGCACACGGAAGTTGTATGCATGTTCTTTATATGAACAAACCCTAAAAAAACTGAAATTCCAGGTTGTGAAGTAGCAAAACACGTAAAATGCCAAGGGGGTGAATAATTTTGCAAGCCACTTATCTCATTGATCTATCTCATCTCATCCATCTATCGATCTATCTATGAATCTATCTATCCATGTCATATCCATTGACAGATGAAGTGAATAACACTAATTATCTCCCTGACACTTCCACATGACAGGGGGTATGATATATTAGAAAGAACGTAAATGGACAGGATCAAGGGTGCCCAAGGCTCCCTAAAGCATATGGAGTATGAAGGCTGACCCGATTGGTCCAATTTAACAATAACCACTATAGCACAAATTGATGAAAATATTATTGCCAGTGTTAGAGCCCACAGCACTTTGCTGCTTTGCAGAGACCCATCAGATTACTCATGTTGACCGTTGTTTCTGAAATGTCTTAAAAATGGGCACAAGAATGTCAAAACTGAACCATGGAGCAATAGAAGGTAGCCGGGTCTAATAAATAGGTTTTTACTTCATGTGGACTGGTGGTGGCATGTGTATCTCTACCTAGGGAAAAAGACATGGGAAGAAGACAGGCTGACAGAGGCGGAGCTCTGAGCAATATTCTACTGGGAAATCTACAGTCCTGGAATTCATGTGGATGGCACATGAATTGTTACAGATCAAGTATGTCTCTTCATGGGAACGATATTTCTTAAAGGGACTCTGTCACCTGAATTTGGCGGGCTCTCTGTCCGGTCCAATGGGCGGTGTTTTCTCTCCTTTAATTCATCCTTTCCCGCTGGCCGCAGTATTATCGTGAATATGAGTCTGTTTCCTCCGTAGTTCACGCGTGCACAATGCAATCTTGCCTTGCGCATGCGCAGTATGCTTTGCCCGACTGCGGGCAAAGCCGAAAGGGATTAGTGCGCATGCGCAGCCGCACTATGTCCGAGAACACAGCGAAATACTGCTGGGACACAGTGCGGCTGCGCATGCGCACTAATGCTTTTTGGCTTTACCTGCAGGTGGGCAAAGCATACTGCGCATGCGCAAGGCAAGATTGCATTGCGCATGCGTGAACTACGGAGGAAACAGACTCATATTCACGATAATACTGCGGCCAGCGGGAAAGGATGAATTAAAGGAGAGAAAACACCGCCCATTGGACCGGACAGAGAGCCCGCCAAATTCAGGTGACAGAGTCCCTTTAAGAAATATCGTTCCCATGAAGAGACATACTTTTCGGCTTTGCCCGCAGTTGGGCAAAGCATACTGCGAGTGCGCAAGGCAAGATTGCCTTGTGCACGCGTGAGCTACGGAGGAAACAGACTAATATTCAAGATAATACTGCGGCCACCGGGAAAGGAAGGAGTGAATGAAAGGAAAGAAAACACCGCCCATCAGACCGGACAGAAAGCCCGCCAAATTCAGGTGACAGAGTCCCTTTAACCCCTCTGTGACCTTAGACGTACTATCCCGTCGAGGTGCCCTGGGCTTATCTGACCCTGGACGGGATAGTACGTCATAGCGATCAGCAGCGCTCACGGGGGGAGCGCCGCCGATCGCGGCCGGGTGTCAGCTGCTTATCGCAGCTGACATCCGGCACTATGCGCCAGGAGCGGTCACGGACCGCCCCCGGCACATTAACCCCTGGCACACCGCGATCAAACATGATCGCGATGTGCCGGCGGTGCAGGGAAGCACCGCGCAGGGAGGGGGCTCCCTGCGGGCTTCCCTGAGCCCCCCGCAGCAACACAATGTGATCGCGTTGCTGCGGGGGTCTTACCTCCCTCCCTGCCTGCTCCAGCCCCGGATCCAAGATAGCCGCGGATCCGGGTCCTGCAGGGAGGGAGGTGGCTTCACAGAGCCTGCTCAGAGCAGGCACTGTGAAGCCTGCAGAGCTGCTAGTCAGATCAGTGATCTGACAGAGTGCTGTGCAAACTGTCAGATCACTGATCTGTGATGTCCCCCCCGGGACAAAGTAAAAAAGTAAAAAAAAAATTTTCCAAATGTGTAAAAAAAAATAAAAAAAATATTCCAAAATAATGAAAAAAAAATATATATTATTCCCATAAATACATTTCTTCATCTAAATAAAAAAAAAACCAATAAAAGTGCACATATTTAGTATCGCCGCGTCCGTAACGACCCGACCTATAAAACTGTCCCACTAGTTAACCCCTTCAGTAAACACCGTAAGAAAAAAACAAAAAAACGAGACAAAAATACCGCCGAACAAAAAGTGGAATAACACACGATCAAAAGGACAGATATAAATAACCATAGTACCGCTGAAAACGTCATCTTGTCCCACAAAAAACGAGCCGCCATACAGCATCATCAGCAAAAAAATAAAAAAGTTATAGTCCTGAGAATAAAGCGATGCAAAAATAATTATTTTTTCTGTATAAAAGCGCCAAAACATAAAAAAATGATATAAATGAGGGATCGCTGTAATCGTACTGACCCGAAGAATAAAACTGATTTATCAATTTTACCAAACGCGGAACGGTATAAACGCCTCCCCCAATAGAAATTCATGAATAGCTGGTTTTTGGTCATTCTTCCTCACAAAAATCGGAATAAAAAGCGATCAAAAAATGTCACGTGCCCGAAAATGTTTTCAATAAAAACGTCAACTCGTCCCGCAAAAAACAAGACCTCACATGACTCTGTGGACCAAAATATGGAAAAATTATAGCTCTCAAAATGTGGTATTGCAAAAAATATTTTTTGCAATAAAAAGCGTCTTTCAGTGTGTGACGGCTGCCAATCATAAAAATCCGCTAAAAAACTCGCTATAAAAGTAAATCAAACCCCCCTTCATCACCCCCTTAGTTAGGGAAAAATAAAAAAAATGTATTTATTTCCATTTTCCCATTAGGGCTAGGGTTAGGGCTAGGGTTAGGGTTAGGGCTAGGGTTAGGGCTAGGGTTAGGGTTAGGGTTAGGGTTAGGCTAGGGTTAGGGCTAGGGTTAGGGCTAGGGTTAGGGCTAGGGTTAGGGCTAGTGCTAGGGTTAGGGCTAGGGTTAGGGCTAGGGTTAGGGCTAGGGTTAGGGCTAAGGTTAGGGCTAGGGTTGGGGCTACAGTTAGGGTTGGGGCTAAAGTTAGGGTTAGGGTTTAGATTACATTTACAGTTGGGAATAGGGTTGGGATTAGGGTTAGGGGTGTGTCAGGGTTAGAGGTGTGGTTAGGGTTACCGTTGGAATTAGGGTTAGGGGTGTGTTTAGATTAGGGTTTCAGTTATAATTGGGGGGTTTCCACTGTTTCGGCACATCAGGGGCTCTCCAAACACGACGTGGCGTCCGATCTCAATTCCAGCCAATTCTGCGTTGAAAAAGTAAAACAGTGCTCCTTCCCTTCCGAGCTCTCCCTTGTGCCCAAACAGGGGTTTACCCCAACATATGGGGTATCAGCATACTCAGGACAAATAGGACAACAACTTTTGTGGTCCAATTTCTCCTGTTACCCTTGGGAAAATACAAAACTGGGGGCTAAAATATTTTTTATTTGCACGGCTCTGCGTTATAAACTGTAGTGAAATACTTGGGGGTTCAAAGCTCTCACAACACATCAAGATGAGTTCCTTAGGGGGTCTACTTTCCAAAATGGTGTCACTTGTGGGGGGTTTCTACTGTTTAGGTACATTAGGGGCTCTGCAAACGCAATGTGACGCCTGCAGACCAATCCATCTAAGTCTGCATTCCAAATGATGCTCCTTCCCTTCCGAGCCCTCCCATGCGCCCAAACGGTGGTTCCCCCCCACATATCGGGTATCAGCGTACTCAGGACAAATTGGACAACAACATTTAGGGTCCAATTTCTCCTGCTAACCTTGGAAAAATACAAAACTGGGGGCTAAAATATAATTTTTGTGGAAAAAAAATATTTTTTATTTGCACGGCTCTGCGTTATAAACTGTAGTGAAATACTTGGGGGTTCAAAGCTCTCACAACACATCAAGATGAGTTCCTTAGGGGGTCTACTTTCCAAAATGGTATCACTTGTGGGGGGTTTCTACTGTTTAGGTACATTAGGGGCTCTGCAAACGCAATGTGACGCCTGCAGACCAATCCATCTAAGTCTGCATTCCAAATGATGCTCCTTCCCTTCCGAGCCCTCCCATGCGCCCAAACGGTGGTTCCCCCCCACATATCGGGTATCAGCGTACTCAGGACAAATTGGACAACAACATTTAGGGTCCAATTTCTCCTGCTAACCTTGGAAAAATACAAAACTGGGGGCTAAAATATAATTTTTGTGGAAAAAAAATATTTTTTATTTGCACGGCTCTGCGTTATAAACTGTAGTGAAATACTTGGGGGTTCAAAGCTCTCACAACACATCAAGATGAGTTCCTTAGGGGGTCTACTTTCCAAAATGGTGTCACTTGTGGGGGCTTTCTACTGTTTAGGTACATTAGGGGCTCTGCAAACGCAATGTGACGCCTGCAGACCATTCCATCTAAGTCTGCATTCCAAATGGCGCTCCTTCCCTTCCGAGCCCTCCCATGCGCCCAAACGGTGGTCCCCCCACATATGGGGTATCAGCGTACTCAGGACAAATTGGACAACAACTTTTGGGGTCCAATTTCTCCTGTTACCCTAGGGAAAATACAAAACTGGGGGCTAAAAAATAATTTTTGTGGGAAAAAAATTTTGTTTTATTTTTATGGCTCTGCATTATAAACTTCTGTGAAGCCCTTGGTGGGTCAAAGTGCTCACCACACATCCAGATAAGTTCCTTAGGGGGTTTACTTTCCAAAATGGTGTCACTTGTGGGGGGTTTCAATGTTTAGGCACATCAGTGGCTCTCCAAACGCAACATGGCATCCCATCTCAATTCCTGTCAATTTTGCATTGAAAAGTCAAACGGCGCTCCTTCCCTTCCGAGCTCTCCCATGCGCCCAAACAGTGGTTTACTGCCACATATGGGGTATCAGCATACTCAGGACAAATTGGACAACAACTTTTGAGGTCCAATTTCTTCTCTTACCCTTGGAAAAATAAAAAATTGGGGGCAAAAATATAATTTTTTATCTGCATTATAAACTTCTGTGAAGCACTTGGTGGGTCAAAGTGCTCACCACACCTCTAGATAAGTTCCTTAGGGGGTCTACTTTCCAAAATGGTGTCACTTGTGGGGGGTTTCAATGTTTAGGCACATCAGTGGCTCTCCAAACGCAACATGGCGTTGAAAATTTGCATTGAAAAGTCAAACGGCGCTCCTTCACTTCCGAGCTCTCCCATGCGCCCAAACAGTGGTTTACTGCCACATATGGGGTATCAGCGTACTCAGGACAAATTGGACAACAACTTTTGGGGTCCATTTTCTCCTGTTACCCTTGGTAAAATAAAACAAATTGGAGCTGAAGTAAATTTTTTGTGTAAAAAAGTTAAATGTTCATTTTTATTTAAACATTCCAAAAATTCCTATTAAACACCTGAAGGGTTAATAAACTTTTTGAATCTGGTTTTGAGCACCTTGAGGGGTGCAGTTTTTAGAATGGTGTCACGCTTGGGTATTTTCTATCATATAGACCCCTCAAAATGACTTCAAATGAGATGTGGTCCCTAAAAAAAAATGGTGTTGTAAAAATGAGAAATTGCTGGTCAACTTTTAACCGTTATAACTCCCTAACAAAAAAAAATTTGGTTCCAAAATTATGCTGATGTAAAGGAGACATGTGGGAAATGTTACTTATTAAGTATTTTGTGTGACATATCTCTGTGATTTAATTGCATAAAAATTCAAAGTTTGAAAATTGCGAAATTTTCAAAATTTTCGCCAAATTTCCATTTTTTTCACAAATAAACGCAGGTACTATCAAAGAAATTTTACCACTATCATGAAGTACAATATGTCACGAGAAAACAGTGTCAGAATCACCAGGATCCGTTGAAGCTTTCCAGAGTTATAACCTCATAAAGGAACAGTGGTCAGAATTGTAAAAATTGGCCTGGTCATTGACGTGCAAACCACCCTTGGGGGTAAAGGGGTTAATGGTAATGTTCACTTTTAGCAGGATGCTCCCTATATATATATCTGTGTCATCTCCTCCTGTATATAGTATATACATGTGTCATCCCCCCTGTATATAGTATATACCTGTGTGTCATCTCCTCCTGTATATAGTATATACCTGTGTGTCATCTCCTTCTGTATATAGTATATATCTGTGTGTCATCTCCTCCTGTATATAGTATGTACCTGTATGTCATCTCCTCCTGAATATAGTATATACCTGTGTGTCATCTCCTCCTGTATATAATATATACCTGTGTGTCATCTCCCCAGTATATAGTATATATGTGTGTGTCATGTCCTCCTGTATATTGTATATACCTGTGTGTCATCTCCTCCTGTATATAGTATATACCTGTGTGTCATCTCCCCTGTATATAGTATATATGTGTGTGTCATCTCCTCCTGTATATAGTATATACCTGTGTGTCATCTCCCCTGTATATAGTATATATGTGTGTGTGTCATCTCCCCTGTATATAATATATACCTGTGTGTCATCTCCTTCTGTATATAGTATATACCTGTGTCATCTCCTCCTGTATATAGTATATACCTATGTGTCATCTCCCCTGTATATAGTATATACCTGTGTTTCATCTCCCCTGTATATAGTATATACCTGTGTGTCATCTCCCCTGTATATAGTATGTACCTGTATGTCATCTCCCCTGTATAAACTATATACCAGTGTGTAATCTCCTCCTGTATATAGTATATACCTGTATGTCATCTCCTCCTGTATATAGTATATACGTGTGTGTCATCTCCTCCTGTATATAGTATATACCTGTGACATCTCCCCTGTATATAGTATATACCTGTGTGTCATCTCCTCCTGTATATATATATACCTGTGTGTCATCTCCCCTGTATATAGTATGTTTGTGTGTCATCTCCTCCTGTATATAGTATATACCTGTGTGTCATCTCCTCCTGTATATAGTATATACCTGTGTGTCATCTCTCCTGTATATAGTATATATCTGTGTGTCATCTCCTCCTGTATATAGTATATATCTGTGGGTCATCTCCTCCTGTATTACACCGCGTTCACACGTTATTTGGTCAGTATTTTTACCTCAGTATTTGTAAGCTAAATTGGCAGCCTGATATATACCCAGCCAACAGGAAGCCCTCCCCCCTGGCAGTATATATTAGCTCACATATACACATAATAGACAGGTCATGTGACTGACAGCTGCCGTATTTCCTATATGGTACATTTGTTGCTCTTGTAGTTTCTCTGCTTATTAATCAGATTTTTATTTTTGAAGGATAATACCAGACTTGTGTGTGTTTTAGGGCGAGTTTCATGTGTCAAGTTGTGTGTGTTGAGTTGCATGTGGCGACATGCATGTAGCGACTTTTGTGAGATGAGTTTTGTGTGGTGACATGCGTGTAGCAACTTTTTGTGTGTCCAGTTGCATGTGACAGGTTACTGTAGCAAGTTGTGTGCAGCAAGTTTTGCGCATGGCGAGTTTTGCGCGTGGCGAGTTTTATGTGTGGTGCGTTTTGAGTATGTGCAAGTTTTGTGTGAGGCAACTTTTGCATGTGTTGCAACTTTTGTGCATGTGGCAATTTTTCCACATGTGCAAGTTTTGTGTGTGGCGAGTTTTCCATGAGGTGAGTTTTGCACGTGTGGCGAGTTTTGCGTGAGCCTAGTTTTGCATGTGGCGAGTATTGCGCGTGGCGAGTTTTGAGCGGCGACTTTTGTGTTTCGACTTGTGTGGCGATGTTTGTTTATGTGTGGCGAAATGTATGCTGAGGGTAGTATATGTGTTCAAGCACGTGGTAGTGTGTGGCGCATTTTGTGTGTGTGTTCATATCCCCGTGTGTGGTGAGTATCCCATGTTGGGGCCCCACCTTAGCAACTTTACGGTATATACTCTTTGGCGCCATCGCTCTCACTCTTTAAGTCCCCCTTGTTCACATCTGGCAGCTGTCAATTTGCCCCTAACACTTTTCCTTTCACTTTTTCCCCATTATGTAGATAGGGGCAAAATTGGTGAATTGGAACGTGCGGGGTTAAAATTTCGCCTCACAAAATAGCCTATGATACTCTCGGAGTCCAGACGTGTGACTGTGCAAAATATTGTGGCTGTAGCTGCGACGGTGCAGATGCCAGTCCCGGACATACACACATACACACACACTTTCAGCTTCATATATTATATATACAGGTCCTTCTCAAAAAATTAGCATATAGTGTTAAATTTCATTATTTACCATAATGTAATGATTACAATTAAACTTTCATATATTATAGATTCATTATCCACCAACTGAAATTTGTCAGGTCTTTTATTGTTTTAATACTGATGATTTTGGCATACAACTCCTGATAACCCAAAAAACCTGTCTCAATAAATTAGCATATTTCACCCATCCAATCAAATAAAAGTGTTTTTTAATAACAAACAAAAAAACCAACAAATAATAATGTTCAGTTATGCACTCAATACTTGGTCGGGAATCCTTTGGCAGAAATGACTGCTTCAATGCGGCGTGGCATGGAGGCAATCAGCCTGTGACACTGCTGAGATGTTATGGAGGCCCAGGATGCTTCAATAGCGGCCTTAAGCTCATCCAGAGTGTTGGGTTTTGCGTCTCTCAACTTTCTCTTCACAATATCCCACAGATTCTCTATGGGGTTCAGGTCAGGAGAGTTGGCAGGCCAATTGCGCACAGTAATACCATGGTCAGTAAACCATTTACCAGTGGTTTTGGCACTGTGAGCAGGTGCCAGGTCGTGCTGAAAAATGAAATCTTCATCTCCATAAAGCATTTCAGCCGATAGAAGCATGAAGTGCTCCAAAATCTCCTGATAGCTAGCTGCATTGACCCTGCCCTTGATGAAACACAGTGGACCAACACCAGCAGCTGACATGGCACCCCACACCATCACTGACTGTGGGTACTTGACACTGGACTTCAGGCATTTTGGCATTTCCTTCTCCCCAGTCTTCCTCCAGACTCTGGCACCTTGATTTCCGAATGACATGCAAAATTTGCTTTCATCAGAAAAAAGTACTTGGGACCACTTAGCAACAGTCCAGTGCTGCTTCTCTGTAGCTCAAAAGTGGCTTTACCTGGGGAATGCGGCACCTGCAGCCCATTTCCTGCACACGCCTGTGCACGGTGGCTCTGGATGTTTCCACACCAGACTCAGTCCACTGCTTCCTCAGGTTCCCCAAGGTCTGGAATCGGTCCTTCTTCACAATCTTCCTCAGGGTCCGGTCTCCTCTTCTCGTTGTACAGCGTTTTCTGCCACATTGTTTCCTTCCAACAGACTTACCATTGAGGTGCCTTGATACAGCACTCTGGGAACAGCCTATTTGTTGAGAAATTTCTTTCTGGGTCTTACCCTCTTGCTTGAGGGTGTCAATGATGGCCTTCTTGACATCTGTCAGGTCGCTAGTCTTACCCATGATGGGGGTTTTGAGTAATGAACCAGGCAGGGAGTTTATAAAAGCCTCAGGTATCTTTTGCATGTGTTTAGAGTTAATTAGTTGATTCAGAAGATTAGGGTAATAGGTCGTTTAGAGAACCTTTTCTTGATATGCTAATTTATTGAGACAGGTTTTTTGGGTTATCAGGAGTTGTATGCCAAAATCATCAGTATTAAAACAATAAAAGACCTGACAAATTTCAGTTGGTGGATAATGAATCTATAATATATGAAAGTTTAATTGTAATCATTACATTATGGTAAATAATGAAATTTAACACTATATGCTAATTTTTTTTAGAAGGACCTGTATATATATATATACTAGCTGAAGAGCCCAGCGTTGCCTGGGCATAGTAAATATCTGTGGTTAGTTATAGCACCTCACTTCTCTTATTTTCCCATCACGCCTCTCATTTTCCCATCACGCCTCTCATTTTCCCAATCACATCTTTCATTTTCCCCCTCACATCTCTCATTTTCTCCCTCACACCTCTCATTTTCTCCCTCATTCCTCTCATTCCCCCCTAACACTTGTCATTTCAACCTCACATCTGTCATTTTCTGATCACTCCACTATTTTTCCTCACTCCTCTCATTTTGCACTCACACCTTTTCATTTTCACCTCACACCTCTCATTTTCACCTCATCACCTCAGTATATACATGTTTGTCATCTCCCTTATATATAGTATACAACTGTATGTCATCTCCTGTATATAGTATATACCTGTATGTCATCTCCCCTGTATATAGTATATACCTGCTGTGTGTCATCTCCCCTATATATAGTATATACCTGAATGTCATCTCCTTCTATATATAGTATATACCTGTATGTCATCTCCTCCTGTATATAGTATATACCTGAGTGTCATCTCCCCTGTATATAGTATATATCTGTGTGTCATCTCCTCCTGTATATAGTATATACCTGCATGTCATCTTCTATATATAGCATATACCTGTATGTCATCTCCTCCTGTATATAGTATATACCTGTAGGTCATCTGCTCCTCTAAATAGTATATACTTGTGTGTCATCTCCTCCTGTATATAGTATATACCTGTATGTCATCTCCTCCTGTATATATATGTACCTGTATGTCATTTCCTCCTCTATATAGTATATACCTGTGTGTCATCTCTCCTGTATATAGTATATATGTGTCATCTCCCCTGTATATAGTATATACCTGTGTGTCATCTCCTCCTGTATTAGACCTTGTTCACACGTTATTTGCTCAGTATTTTTACCACAGTATTTGTAAGCCAAATTGGCAGCCTGATAAATCCCCAGCCAACAGGAAGCCCTCCCCCTGGCAGTATATATTAGCTCACACATACACATAATAGATAGGTCATATGACTGACAGCTGCTGTATTTCCTATATGGTACATTTGTTGTAGTTTGTCTGCTTATTAATCAGATTTTTATTTTTGAAGGATAATACCAGACTTGTGTGTGTTTTAGGGCGAGTTTCGTTTGTCAAGTTGTGTGTGTTGAGTTGCGTGTGGCGACATGCATGTAGCGACTTTTGTGAGATGAGTTTTGTGTGGCAACATGCGTGTAGCAACTTTTTGTGTGTCGAGTTGCATGTGACAGGTTAGTGTAGCAAGTTGTGTGCAGCAAGTTTTGCGCATGGCGAGTTTTGCGCGTGGCGAGTTTTATGTGTGGTGCCTTTTGAGTATGTGCAAGTTTTGTGTGAAGCAACTTTTGCATGTGTTGCAACTTTTGTGCATGTGGCAATTTTTCCGCGTGTGCAAGTTTTGCGTGTGGCGAGTTTTCCATGAGGTGAGTTTTGCACTTTTGGCGAGTTTTGCAAGAGCCTAGTTTTTGCATGTGGCGAGTTCTGCGCGTGGCGAGTTTTGAGCGGCGACTTTTGTGTTTCGACTTTTATGTGGCAAGGTTGGTGTATTTGTGGTGAAATGTGTGCTGAGGGTAATATGTGTTCAAGCACGTGGTAGTGTGTGGCGCATTTTGTGTGTGTGTTGATATCCCCGTGTGTGGTGAATATCCCATGTCGGGGCCCCACCTTAGCAACTGTACGGTATATACTCTTTGGCGCCATCGCTCTCATTCTTTAAGTCCCCCTTGTTCACATCTGGCAGCTGTCAATTTGCCTCCTACACTTTTCCTTTCATTTTTTCCCATTATGTAGATAGGGGCAAAATTGTTTGGTGAATTGGAAAGCGCAGGGTTAAAATTTCACCTTACAACATAGCGTATGACGCTCTCGGGGTCCAGACGTGTGACTGTGCAAAATTTTGTGGCTGTAGCTGCGACGCCTCCAACACTTTTCCTTTCACTTTTTCCCCATTATGTAGATAGGTGCAAAATTGTTTGGTGAATTGGAAAGCACGGGGTTAAAATTTCACCTCACAACATAGCCTATGACGCTCTCAGGGTCCAGACGTGTGACTGTGCAAAATTTTGTGGCTGTAGCTGCGACGCCTCCAACACTTTTCCTTTCACTTTTTTCCCAATTATGTAGATAGGGGCAAAATTGTTTGGTGAATTGGAACGCGCGGGGTTAAAATTTCACCTCACAACATAGCCTATGTACATGTATATACTGAGGTGAAAATGAGGGGTGTGAGGTGAAAATGAAAAGGTGTGAGTGCAAAATGAGAGGAGTGAGGGAAAATAGTGGAGTGATCGGAAAATGACAGATGTGAGGTCGAAATGACAAGTGTTAGGGGGTAATGAGAGGATTGAGGGGAAAAATAAGAGGAGTGAGGGGGAAAATGAGAGGTGTAAGGGAGAAAATGAGAGGTGTAAGGGAGAAAATGATGGGAAAATAAGAAACGTGAGGTGCTATAACTAACCACAGATATTTACCATGCCGTGGCAATGCCGGGCTCTTCAGCTAGTATATACAGTGGGGCAAAAAAGTATTTAGTCAGTCAGCAATAGTGCAAGTTCCACCACTTAAAAAGATGAGAGGCGTCTGTAATTTACATCATAGGTAGACCTCAACTATGGGAGACAAACTGAGAAAAAAAAATCCAGAAAATCACATTGTCTGTTTTTTTAACAATTTATTTGCATATTATGGTGGAAAATAAGTATTTGGTCAGAAACAAACAATCAAGATTTCTGGCTCTCACAGACCTGTAACTTCTTCTTTAAGAGTCTCCTCTTTCCTCCACTCATTACCTGTAGTAATGGCACCTGTTTAAACTTGTTATCAGTATAAAAAGACACCTGTGCACACCCTCAAACAGTCTGACTCCAAACTCCACTATGGTGAAGACCAAAGAGCTGTCAAAGGACACCAGAAACAAAATTGTAGCCCTGCACCAGGCTGGGAAGACTGAATCTGCAATAGCCAACCAGCTTGGAGTGAAAAAATCAACAGTGGGAGCAATAATTAGAAAATGGAAGACATACAAGACCACTGATAATCTCCCTCGATCTGGGGCTCCACGCAAAATCCCACCCCGTGGGGTCAGAATGATCACAAGAACGGTGAGCAAAAATCCCAGATCCACGCGGGGGGACCTAGTGAATGAACTGCAGAGAGCTGGGACCAATGTAACAAGGCCTACTATAAGTAACACACTACGCCACCATGGACTCAGATCCTGCAGTGCCAGACGTGTCCCACTGCTTAAGCCAGTACATGTCCGGGCCCGTCTGAAGTTTGCTAGAGAGCATTTGGATGATCCAGAGGAGTTTTGGGAGAATGTCCTATGGTCTGATGAAACCAAACTGGAACTGTTTGGTAGAAACACAACTTGTTGTGTTTGGAGGAAAAAGAATACTGAGTTGCATCCATCAAACACCATACCTACTGTAAAGCATGGTGGTGGAAACATCATGCTTTGGGGCTGTTTCTCTAGATCGGGGCCAGGACGACTGATCCGGGTACATGAAAGAATGAATGGGGCCATGTATCGTGAGATTTTGAGTGCAAACCTCCTTCCATCAGCAAGGGCATTGAAGATGAAACGTGGCTGGGTCTTTCAACATGACAATGATCCAAAGCACATCGCCAGGGCAACGAAGGAGTGGCTTCGTAAGAAGCATTTCAAGGTCCTGGAGTGGCCTAGCCAGTCTCCAGATCTCAACCCTATAGAAAACCTTTGGAGGGAGTTGAAAGTCCGTGTTGCCAAGCGAAAAGCCAAAAACATCACTGCTCTAGAGGAGATCTGCATGGGGGAATGGGCCAACATACCAACAACAGTGTGTGGCAACCTTGTGAAGACTTACAGAAAACGTTTGACCTCTGTCATTGCCAACAAAGGATATATTACAAAGTATTGAGATGAAATTTTGTTTCTGACCAAATACTTATTTTCCACCATAATATGCAAATAAAATGTTAAAAAAAACAGACAATGTGATTTTCTGGATTTTTTTTTCTCAGTTTGTCTCCCATAGTTGAGGTCTACCTATGATGTAAATTACAGACGCCTCTCATCTTTTTAAGTGGTGGAACTTGCACTATTGCTGACTGACTAAATACTTTTTTGCCCCACTGTATATCTAAATCCAGCAATAGTTAATGCAATACAGAGACCCATTTGCAAAATGTTTTTCAGCCAAAAATGAATGTATTGATCTAAGAAAAAGGAATTGTCGCTAAAGGTGGACAGCCTCTTAATGCCATAAAAATGTGGGACTTACATAGTGATGAGCTGTGGGTGTCTACATCTATTGTCTAGTATTGTTAGCCATCTGATCTCTACTGTCTGATTTTTATCTAATATTTGTCCTTGTAAGCTTTTATCTACCTGTCAGTGTATTTAGATATCCATCTTCCATCTATATAGGATTTATCTTTGTTCAGCAGTCTGAATATAAAACTCATTTACTTTCTGTCTGAATAATGTGCTTTCTGTTACTAATAGAACACAATATTGTGGAATAATCCTGCCCTTTGGAAAAATGAATTGTCAGCCCATTCTCTCTGTAGGTTCATATCAGAGATAACACACATCTGCTGCCTCCAGGGGCGGACTGGGCCGGGTGGCAGGAATGCATGTGCCCCCCGGGCCGGTGCCTGAGCAGCTGCACAGGGCCGCTGGAAGACCGGCAGCGATTTTACTGCATAGCGCACCGGCCCTTTAAATGGTCCTGCATGCGCGCGTTCAGTTGCCCGCACTGACAAGGGCTGTGGCGGCCGGCGTCAGTGCGGGTCGCGGCGACGGCCGGGGTCAGTGCGGGTCGCGGCGGCGGCCGGCGTCAGTGCGGGTCGCGGCGGCGGCCGGCATCAGTGCGGGTCGCGGGAGTGCACGGCTGCGGTCCTTCCTTGTTCCTGCCGCGGTCCTTGTTCCACTTCCTGCCGCCTGCCTGAGTGTGCTGAGTGTGCTGGTCTGCTGCTGCTGCCCTTGCTAGAGCGGGCAAGCAGGAGACCCCACGTGCACACGGAGATATTTGAAAAGGCTGGCGTGCAATTGGGCGCCTCCACTTGTGTCTGACGCTGGCCGGCCTGAACCAGCGTCAGAGAAAGACTGCTCTCCGAGAGACTCCTCACCAATGCTGCCTGGGATCCTCTACCACCGACGCTGGGACCCGAGCCACCTCAGCCCTTTATCCTACCAACCCCCCCATCTCAGGGACCTGGGTAAGTCCCAAGATGATTTTTTTAAATGTGCATATACAGCAGTTGAACCTATATAATGTGTAAAGACTGCTATATAAACATTATATAGGTGATGCTACTGTATATAATCACTGTATCACCTATATAATGTATGTATAGCAGTCTATGTGCATTATATAGTGAATACTGCTACTGATGTATATAGATTATATAGGTGACACTGCGGTGTGTGTATATATTTATATACACACACCCGTACATATATACACAGCAGTATCACCTATATAACGTATATATACATCGGTAGCAGTATTCACTATATAATGTATATAGACTGCTATACATACATTATAAAGGTGATACAGTGATTATATACAGCAGTATCACCTATATAATGTGTATATATAGCAGTCTATATGCATTATATAGGGAATACTGGCATTGATGTGTATACTTGTTATATAGGCAATACTGGTGTGTGTGTGTGTGTGTGTGTGTGTGTGTGTGTGTGTGTGTGTGTATATATATATATATATATGTATATATATATATATATATATATATACACACACACAGCAGTATCACCTATATATAACATACATACACATCAGTAGTAGTATTGCCTAAAGAATGTATATAGACTGCTGTATATACAATATATGTGATACTGGCTGCTTCTGTATATAATGATAGTATCACCTATATAATGTATATGCAGCAGTCTATATACATTCTATAGGCAATACTGCTACTGATGTGTATATTCGTTGTAGGTGACACTGCGGACGGTGTATGTATATATACATACACACACATATACCCAGCAATATCACCTATATATAACGTATATACAGTAGCAGTATCTCCTATAGAATATGTATAGACTGCTGTATATACATTATGTAGGTGATACTATCATTATATACAGCAGTAGCAGTATACATAACGTGTATCCAACATTTGCAGAATCATCTGTATAATGTATAGACTACTTCATATTCAATATATAGGTGATACTGCTGTGTATACTCGCAGTATCTATCTATCTATCTATCTAATTGTCACTTACGTCTGTTTGTCTCTCACAGAAATCCCGACCGGCCACGACCAATCATCGACGGGCACAGTCGGGCTACGAATTGGCCCCCTCCCTACTCCCCTCCAGTCAGTGCCCCCATAGCGGTTTAGCAGTCCATTAAACTGACTGTATTACACCGCGGCATAACACAGTGTAATGCAGCCTGTGACCGCTGCTATTAACCCTGTGTGACCAACTTTTTACTATTGATCCTGCCTATGCAGCATCAATAGTAAAAAGATCTAATGTTAAAAATAATAAAAAAAAAAAAAAATCGTGCTATTCTCACCTTCCGGTACCTTTCCTGCTGCTCCTCGCGACGCTCCGGTTCCAAGAATGCATTGCGGCAATGACCGGAGATGACGTAGCGGTCTCGCGAGACCGCTACATCATCACGTGTTATTGCCGCAATGCATTCTTGGGACCGGAGCGTCGCGAGGAGCATCGGTAAAGGCCTGGGCTGGATCTGGGGGCCGCCGAAAGGTGAGTATATAACTATTTTTTATTTTAATTCTTTTTTTTAACAGGAATATGGTGCCCACATTGCTATATACTACGTGGGCTGTTATATACTACGTCTCTGTGCTATATACTACGTCGGCTGTGCTATATACTACGTGGCTCTGCAATATACTACATGGCTGTGCTATATACTACGTGGGCTGTGCTATATACTACGTGGGCTGTGCTATATACTACGTGGCTGTGCTATCTACTACGTGGCTGTGCTATATACTACATGGCCTGTGTTATATACCACGTGGCCTGTGTTATATACCACGAGGGCTGTGCTATATACTACTATACATATTCTAGCATACCCGATGCGTTAGAATCGGCCACCATCACGTGTGTGTGTGTGCGTATATATATATATATATATATATATATATATATATATATGTATATATGTATTTTTATAGTCTAGAGATGTTTATATTGTATGGCGCTATGTATATAGTGTAGAATTCACACTATATACACTGCCACATCTCTACACTGTATAATATTTACACCGCTCTATATTCCTTAACACGGTATATAATATGCAGCTGTGTATATAATAGAATGTAGTATACCGTATATAAAGCCGAGTTTTTCAGCATATTTTTTTTGTGCTAAAAACGCCCCCCTCGGCTTATACACGAGTCATTGTCTCAGAAGGATGGAGGGGGAGCAGTGGGTCACAGAGGCAGGAGCCGGTGGCTGTGGCTAAAGCCTGTGCCGCTGCTAAAGAGAAATAAATATTCACTGCGCTGGCAATGAATATTTATTTCTCTTATAGCGTGCACAGCTGCCTGCTTCCAGCACACATCCTACTTACCTTCCTTGCGCGCCCTCGCTGCATCTCGTTCCTGCG
Source organism: Ranitomeya imitator (assembly GCF_032444005.1). Taxonomy (NCBI): domain Eukaryota; kingdom Metazoa; phylum Chordata; class Amphibia; order Anura; family Dendrobatidae; genus Ranitomeya; species Ranitomeya imitator. The sequence continues at coordinate 613,018,556 of NC_091283.1, read as the reverse complement.
CCAGCAGCTCTTCAGGCAGAGCGATCATGTGCCCTCCGCTCATTAAGGTAATGAGTATTCACCCCTCTCCACTCCCATAGGCGTGGAGTAAATATTCATTACCTTAATGAGCGGGGGACACGTGATCACCCGGCCACAGGAGCTGTTGGCACCGGAACGAGATGCTGCGAAGGCATGCAGTGAAGGTAAGTAGGATGTTTTTTTGTTTTATTTTTAATTGGAACCATGCATACAAGAACAGGGATAAGGAGCCATGCAGACAAGAACGGGGATAAGGAGCCATGCAGGCAAGGACGGGGATAAGGAGCCATGCAGGCAAGGACGGGGATAAGGAGCCATGCAGGCAAGGACGGGGATAAGGAGCCATGCAGGCAAGGACGGGGATAAGGAGCCATGCAGGCAAGGACGGGGATTAGGAGCCATGCATACAAGGATGGGGATAAGAAGCCATGCAGACAAGGACGGGGATAAGGAGCCATGCAGGCAAGGACGGGGATAAGGAGCCATGCAGGCAAGGACGGGGATTAGGAGCCATGCATACAAGGATGGGGATAAGGAGCCAATGCAGACAAGGACGGGGATAAGGAGCCATGCAGACAAGGACGGGGATAAGGAGCCATGCAGACAAGGACGGGGATAAGGAGCCATGCAGACAAGGACGGGGATAAGAAGCCATGCAGGCAAGGACGGGGATAAGAAGCCATGCAGATGAGGACAGGGATAAGGATTCATGCAGACAAGGACCGGGATGAGGAGCCATACAGACAAGGACAGGGATAAGAAGCCATGCAGGCAAGGACGGGGATAAGAAGCCATGCAGACGAGGATGGGGATAAGGAGCCATGCAGACGAGGACGGGGATAAGGAGCCATGCAGACAAGGACAGGGATAAGAAGCCATGCAGGCAAGGACGGGGATAAGAAGCCATGCAGACGAGGACGGGGATAAGGAGTCATGCAGACAAGGACCGGGATGAGGAGCCATACAGACAAGGACAGGGATAAGGAACCATGCAGACAAGGACGGGGATAACATACAGACAAGGACAGGGATAAGGAGCCATGCAGACAAGGACGGGGATAAGGAGCCATACAGACAAGGACAGGGATAAGGAGCCATGCAGACGAGGACGGGGATAAGGGGTCATGCAGACAAGGACCGGGATGAGGAGCCATACAGACAAGGACGGGGATAAGGAGCCATGTAGACAAGGACGGGGATAAGGAGCCATGCAGACAAGGACGGGGATAAGGAACCATGCAGACAAGGATGGGGATAAGAAGCCATGCAGACAAGGATGGGGATAAGGAGCCATGCAGACAAAAATGGGGATAAGGAACCAAGCAGACAAGGACGGGGATAAGAAGCCATGCAGACAAGGACCGGGATGAGGAGCCATGCAGACAAGGACGGGGATAAGAAGCCATGCAGACAAGGACCGGGATAAGGAGCCATGCAGACAAGGATGGGGATAAGGAGCCATGCATACAAAAATGGGGATAAGGAACCATGCATTCAAGGATGAGGATAAGGAGCCATGGATACAGGAACGAGGGAGCCTGATTAAGTTCAGACTCTTTATTGGCCCATGTGGCAATGTTTAGGATCCATAACTGAACATTTCTCTGATATGGAAGTGAAATGTTGCCACATGGGCTAATAAAGAGTATAAAAAAAATTGGTTCCATTTTCTTCCACAAAAGTGGTACAATTTTCTTCCCACTTGCTGTCAGTGTGCAGTCTTTTTTTCTCAGCAGATGTTGCAGTCCGATACACGGCGAGTCAGACCATTGAGGAGATGGAGAAATTAATTTCTCCTTCTCCTCCACATCTATGCTGCAAGAGCATTGGAGCACTGACACTTGGCTTACGCTCGCAGCAGAGCAAGAGCCGGGTATCGTTGGCATATCACATCCGATTCCATATTCTACTGTGATTCCACCCTAATGAGTACCTGTATTAAGCCCACATTCACACATTCAGTATTTGTTCAGTATTTTAATCAGTATTTGTAAGCCAAAGCCAGGAGTGGGACAATCCAGAGGAAAAGTATAATAGAAACATGTCACCACTTCTGCATTTATCACCCACTCCTGGTTTTGGCTACAAATACTGAGGTGAAATACTGACCAAATACTGCTAGTGTGAATGTGGCTTTTTCTGTATTGTACTGTATATCTGCACAGTACCACCCCTCCTATCCTGTATATATACACTGCACAGTACCACTCCTCCTGTCCTGTATATATACACTGCACAGTACCGCTCCTCCTGTCCTGTATATACACACTGCACAGTACCGCTCCTCCTGTCCTGTATATACACACTGCACAGTACCACTCCTCCTGTCCTGTATATATACACTGCACAGTACCGCTCCTCCTGTCCTGTATATATACACTGCACAGTACCGCTCCTCCTGTCCTGTATATACACACTGCACAGTACCGCTCCTCCTGTCCTGTATATATACACTGCACAGTACCACTCCCCTCTATATATACACTGCACAGTACCGCTCCTCCTGTCCTGTATATATACACTGCACAGTACCGCTCCTCCTGTCCTGTATATATACACTGCACAGTACCGCTCCTCCTGTCCTGTATATATACACTGCACAGTACCACTCCTCCTGTCCTGTATATATACACTGCACAGTACCACTCCTCCTGTCCTGTATCTATACACTGCACAGCACCACTCCTCCTGTCCTGTATCTATACACTGCACAGTACCACTCCGCCTGTTCTGTATATATACACTGCACAGTACCGCTCCTCCTGTCCTGTATATACACACTGCACAGTACCGCTCCTCCTGTCCTGTATATACACACTGCACAGTACCGCTCCTCCTGTCCTGTATATATACACTGCACAGTACCGCTCCTCCTGTCCTGTATATATACACTGCACAGTACCGCTCCTCCTGTCCTGTATCTATACACTGCACAGTACCACTCCTCCTGTCCTGTATATACACACTGCACAGTACCGCTCCTCCTGTCCTGTATATACACACTGCACAGTACCGCTCCTCCTGTCCTGTATATATACACTGCACAGTACCGCTCCTCCTGTCCTGTATATATACACTGCACAGTACCACTCCTCCTGTCCTGTATATATACACTGCACAGCACCACTCCTCCTGTCCTGTATCTATACACTGCACAGTACCGCTCCGCCTGTTCTGTATATATACACTGCACAGTACCGCTCCTCCTGTCCTGTATATAAACACTGCACAGTACCGCTTCCCCTGTCCTGTATATATACACTGCACAGTACCACTCCTCCTGTCCTGTATATATACACTGCACAGTACCACTCCTCCTGTCCTGTATATATACACTGCACAGTACCACTCCTCCTGTCCTGTATATATACACTGCACAGTACCACTCCTCCTGTCCTGTATATATACACTGCACAGTACCACTCCTCCTGTCCTGTATATACACTGCACAGTACCGCTCCTCCTGTCCTGTATATATACACTGCACAGTACCACTCCTCCTGTCCTGTATATATACACTGCACAGTACCACTCCTCCTGTATATATACACTGCACAGTACCACTCCTCCTGTATATATACACTGCACAGTACCACTCCTCCTGTCCTGTATATATACACTGCACAGTACCACTCCTCCTGTCCTGTATATATACACTGCACAGTACCACTCCTCCTGTTCTATTGTCCGAGAGGTGACTTTGGACTTTGGGAAGGTCAATACTGGTTTATTATTTTCAGGTTTTTTTTAATGGGAAAGTAAAAAAAAATATATTGGAAAACCCATTTAAATGGATATGGGTTTGTGTGGCAGGCAGGGCTGCTTTTTTGTCCCAGTCCGGCCTTGTGTTTGTCTCATTATACAGTGGGACTGTGCGTGTGTGTCAAAATATATATATTATATATTCACATGCTTGCAGTAACAAGACCACCTGTTCCCGGCGCTGGCACCAGAGAATCATCACAGTGCTCACGATATGAGGATTTACACATAGTGTCTGTAGACATGTAGCTTAAGATCCGAAAACCCCTTTAAGGATGGGTCGCTACTCATGGGCCACTGCTGTGCGCTTGCCCCCCAGGCTAAAATTTGCCAGCCAGCCCCTGGCTGCCTCTGTGCTGGGGATGGGGCATTAATATGAGCGCAGTTCGGCGCCACCTGCCTCTTATTGGTGCTTGTCACTCAGTCATAAAGCGCCTTGTGCCTGCGCCTCCCGCAGTTGTTTCCGCGCCTCCCGCACTTGTGCCTGCGCCTCCCGCAGTTGTTTCCGCGCCTCCCGCACTTGTGTCTGCGCCTCCCGCAGTTGTTTCCGCGCCTCCCGCACTTGTGGCTGCGCCTCCCGCAGTTGTTTCCGCGCCTCCCGCACTTGTGCCTGCGCCTCCCGCAGTTGTTTCCGCGCCTCCCGCACTTGTGCCTGCGCCTCCCGCAGTTGTTTCCGCGCCTCCCGCACTTGTGTCTGCGCCTCCCGCAGTTGTTTCCGCGCCTCCCGCACTTGTGGCTGCGCCTCCCGCAGTTGTTTCCGCGCCTCCCGCACTTGTGCCTGCGCCTCCCGCAGTTGTTTCCGCGCCTCCCGCACTTGTGTCTGCGCCTCCCGCAGTTGTTTCCGCGCCTCCCGCACTTGTGTCTGCGCCTCCCGCAGTTGTTTCCGCGCCTCCCGCACTTGTGCCTGCGCCTCCCGCAGTTGTTTCCGCGCCTCCCGCACTTGTGCCTGCGCTTTCCGCAGCTGACTGTCTTTCAGCACCGAATCTCCCGGACAGCTCCTTATTCTCTCCACCGCTGAACCATCCGTGACTGCAACTGACGGCACACAGGCTGCAGAGCAGAAGATGAGCCCCCAGATGAGGAATAACACTGCCACACAGGGAGATCTGATGAAGATCCTGACATCACACCATCTGCATCTAAGTCCTGGATCTAAGTGTTTGTGAGTGACCGTTGAAGATGAGCACATTGGATCTCCATCACACCCTTGGAGAACTTCTCCAGTGGAATGTCTCTCTTTTTGGCTACCTGTCCCCTGGTAATGATAGTCTCTGGGAGTCCACTCCTTTCTCCAGCAGTGTCCTCTTCTCTGCACATGAGCCTGGAACCATTATATTGGTGGTCATGTACTCTGCCTCCTTCCTGGCAGGCTTGGCAGGCAACATCATGGCATTGAGAGTCCTGGGGACACGCAGAAGAAGAAGGAGTCGCTTTTCTGGTGTTTCTGGCACCAGGCATCTACTTGTGAATCTAGCTGTCTGTGATATGATGGTCATATGTATTTGTATGCCGATCAATCTTGGCCACCAGGTGCACAATGCTTGGGTGTTTGGGGACTTCTTGTGCAGAGCAGTACCCTTTGTCCAGGCTGTGTCAGTGTCTGCTAGTGTCCTCACCTTGTCTGTGATCAGCCTGAACAGATACTACAGTGTGCATAGCCCCTTGCATGCAAGGACCTTCTTCACCTCCAGAAGACTAGGGTTCATGATTCTGGTGGTGTGGCTCTTCTCTTCTGGCTTGTGTGTTCCTCTGTTGTTCATGAACAGGACCCAAAACTTGCTCCTTTTTCCAGGACAATTGGCTGTTGTGGTATGTACAGAAAGCTGGCCCAGCATAAACATGAAACTCATCTACAACTTTCTTCTCTTCTGCACTCTCTATGTGTTCCCAGTTTTATTTAACCTTCTCATCTGCTTTTTTACAAGTCGCCGACTGTGGGGGGCAAGTGACACTGTCATTGACAATAATAGTTGGTCCATGTCTGGGTCCAGATTAAAGGCTCGTAAGAAAATTGCCAAAATGGTGGTGGCATTAGTACTTCTCTTTACAGTGTCCTGGCTGCCCCTCTACGTAGTTGACATCTGGATTGATATTAACATGTCCTATATGCCCTCTGATGAGGTACTGGGGCACTTTAAACATGAGTGGATCCTTCGGGTAAGGCCATTTGCCCAGTGGCTTGGTCTCACCAATTCTACTCTTAATCCCTTATGCTATTGCTTTGTAGGTAACTTGTACAGATCAGCAAAACGGTTTAGGAATAGCTATAGAGAAAGGATAGTCTCTATTTTCAGCATGTCACTGTCACAAGCACCAGGAGACCCTTCTGTGCCCAGGATACTACATTACAAAGGTTCCAGAGAGCAAGTGGAGCAAGAACCCAAAAGAGGAAAAATTAGGACTACGTTTCGGCCTCTCTCTAAGAACAAAAGTGCTTCCTCAGTTAAAATATGTGACCAGAGTCCTGGACACATCTAACCGCCAGGATAGAAGACTAACCTCATGCTTGGTCATTAATGGTGTACCCACCTGGTGTTCCTGCTCTTCATTGGCATTTATTGATTATACTGTCATGTGTATATTGTTAAGCTATACTGGCATTTATTGATTATGATGTAATGTGGCATGTGTGCTAATTAAAATGCCCACATGAGCTTCTGAATGAGACTACAAAGTGCCAACCGTTGGTCATTTGATCTGCAGACAAAGGACCTTGAATATGAGAATATTGTCTGGTTTTGATCCGTCATTGGCAGCAAATGTCTATTAAATAGATGCACTATGAAGTGAGCTTGTTTCTATGGAGGTATCAGCAGAGGGTTAACGGCATACGTGAAACTGTTCCCTGCTAATTACCATGTAATCCATGTAACCTTTCCTTTAGTTACTGATACTGATGAGCATATTTACAGTCTTCTGATAATAATGAGTAGAATTAGCAAGTCAAAGACCTCTGGGAGATATGGTTACAATTCCAACACACATATGTATATATGTCTATTATATAATGTAAAGTAAAGCATTTATCACAAAAATATTACAATTGCCCATATGCTTTGCAGGAATTACAATTTTGGGGGATCTATCAACTATTTAACAAATATGGTGATGTCCTGAATATCTCCTGATTCAGATGTTGGAAGAATGAAAGTTCATACATGTTGAGTTGTTTTTTTTTGCCTGCAGGAAAAATGCTACTGCCTGATATGTTTGTCATCTATTAATTCCCCTTTTCTTAATGAAAACATTTGCATATGTCTGGAAAAATAAAAGGAGCAGATAAGGGGTAATCTAATTTCTCACATTTATGGCACAGACTACACCATGTATGTATGATCCCACTAATAGGACCTTCTTCTATTTGAAAAATCGGTCTGTTAGTTACTTCTATTACTTATATATAGTTGTGCTCAAATTTTTGCTTTCTTCGCCTTTTTCAGAGAATATGAATGATAACAGCAAAACTTTTTCTCCACTCATGGTTAGTGTGGTTGGTGAAGCCATTTATTGTCAAACTACTGTGTTTTATGTTTTTAACCCCTTAATGACAGCCAATACGTCCTTTAACTGACCTGAGATATAAGAGAATAGCCTCCCCATACAGGTGACAATGCAATAGCTGTCGGCTGTCCACTATAGCTGACAACTTGCTGCATCAGCCACGATCAGTGTTTGCACCGTCCAAATCTGTTTAACCCCTTAGATGCTGCTGTCAATAGTGACTACATCATTATATATGGTTAACAGAGTGTGGGGGCTTCCTATTTCACCAAATTGGTGCCCTCAGATCATGATTGTGTGGTCCTGATGTTTGCGATGGCAATTCATGACCAAATAGCGGCCTTAGAGTCTGTCGGCTGTTGTAACCTGTTCAGAAGTTAGAGACATTTAGGTGGTAAAAATACACATTTTCATTTCTGTCATGCCACTTTGCATTAATTCCTGAAAAGCACCTGAAGAGTTAATAAACTACCTGGCAGCAGTTTTCAATATGTCAGGGGGTGCTGTTTTTAAAATGGTATCATGTTTGGGGGTCTCCCAATATATGAGACCCCTAAAGTCACTTCAAACATGGATAAGTCCCTAAAAAATAAATTTTGTAAATTTCCTTGAAAAAAATTAAAAATCACTGCTACATTTTTAATCCTCCTAAAATGCTAGAAAAATAAAATAACATTTTACAAATGGTGCTGATGTAAAGCCAACATGTGGGAAATGTTATTTATTAATGGTTTGCTGTGGCATGACCATCTGGATTAAAGGGAAAATCATTAAAAGTTTGAAAATTGCTAATTTTTTAACATTTTTCTCAAATTTTTTATATTTTTTATATATAAACACAAAACATATTGACCTAAATTTAACATTATCATACAGTATAATGTGTCACGAAAAAACAATCTCAAAATCACTGGGATTTGTTGAAGCGTTGCAGAGTTATTACCACATAAAGTGACACTGGTCAGATTTCAAAAATTTGGCTCCGTCACTAAGGGGTTAAATCATAATGACAACCCAAAACATCCAAATGACCATGATCAAAAGTTCGCATATCCCAAATTCTTAATACCGTGTATTGCCCCCTCTAATATCAATGACAGCTTAAAGTCTTTTGTGGTAGTTGTGGATGAGGTTCTTTATTTTCTCAGAAGGTAAAGCTGCCCACTCCTCTTGGCAAAAATCCTCCAGTTCCTGTAAATTCCTTGGCTGTCTAGCATGAACTGTGCACTTGAGATCTCCCCAGAGTGGCTCAATGATATTGAGGTCAGGAGACTAAGATGGCCACTCCAAAACCTTCATTTTGTCCTGCTGTAGCCAATCACAGGTCGACTTGGCTTTATGTTTGGGATTGTTGTCATGTTGTACATCACATGCGCAGCTTCCGGGCTGATGATTGCAAATTTGCCTCCAGTATTTGCTGATAACGTGCTGCATTAATCTTTCCTTCAATTTTGACCAGGTTTCCAGTGCATTTGTAGCTTACACATCCCAAAAACATCAGCGATCCACCTCCGTGCTTTACAGTAGGAATGGTGTTCCTTTCAAATAGGCCTTGTTGACCTTTCTCCAAATGTATCGTTCATGGTTGTGGCCAAAAAGTTCAATTTTGGTCTCATTACTCCAAATTACCTTGTTCCAGAAGTTTTGACGCTTGTCTCTGTGCTATTTTGCATATTGTAGGAGAGATACTTTGTGGCAATTGCGCATTAATGGCTTTCTTCTGGCGACTCGACCATGCAGCCTATTTTTCTTCAAGTGCCTCCTTAGTGTGCATCTTAAAATAGCCACACTGCTAGTTTTCAGAGAGTCTTGTATTTCAGCTGATGTAATTTGTGGGTTTTTCCTTTGCTTCCCAAACAATTTTTCTGGCAGTTGTGGACTAATTTTTTGTTGGTCTACCGGTGGTTTTGTTTTTACAGAGCTCCTGATTTTCCATTTGTTAATCACAGTTTGAACGCTGCTGACTGGCATTATCAATTCCTTGAATATCCTTTTGTATCCCTTTCCTGTTTTATACAGGTCAACTATCTTTTCCCATAGATCCGTTGACAATTCTTTTGCTTTCCCCATGACTCACAATCCAGAAATGTCAGTGGCTGGATGAAAGAAGCAAAAGTCTGTCTGGATCCCAGAAACTCACTCACCTTTTATGCACACACACACTGATTACAAGCAAACAGGTCACAGATGAGGATGTTACCTTTAGTAGCCATTCAAACCCATTTGTGTCAACTTCTGTGCATATTATCAGGCCAAAATCATCAGGGTATATGAACTTTTGATCAGGGTGATTTTGATGTTTTGTGTTATTATGATTTAAAAATAGAAAATACAGTAGTTTGATAACAAATGGCTTCACCCAACCATTAACCATGAGTGGAGAAAAAGTTTTGGTGTTATCATTCATATTCTTTGAAAAAAGGCCAAGAAACCCAAAAATTCTGCCAGGGTATGTAAACTTTGGAGCGCAACTGTACCACAGCACTTTATGGTCAGTGTCATTACTCCCTGTCTCCAGTGGCACTCACAATCTACGTTCTGTATCACTATGCTTAGATTTAAACCCAGTACTCTCGCACTGTAAAGCATCAGTGCTAATCACTGCATCATCAGCGATGGCGCATACGTGGGTGAGCAGCAATTTTTGGAACTTCCAAATGAATAGAGAGGACTGAGCATGCGGATCCAGCATTCCACTGATAGGAGACCATGCAAGGCCCAAGTTGGGACCTGCATCTCTCATATATTTCTTCCATATCCCGCATATATACCACAAATGTACGTTGTGGGACAATACCTTTAAGTCAACAGCACTGCAATCTCTACAGGCACTTTACCGACTTCCTCAAATATAAAGTACATGTATGTCACATGTCAGTAGCTAAGTCTGGTCCATACAGGCAAGGTGACGGTTGTTTTACACCTCCTCTGCCTCTATCAGCAATGATTGCTACAAGCTCAGTAGTTAAATCACTTAAATTCGGCTTTCAGCCTGTGACAGCAACATTTAACCCCTTCATGACCTTGGGATTTTTCGTTTTTCCGTGTTCGTTTTTCACTCCCCTCCTTCCCAGAGCCATAACTTTTTTATTTTTCCGTCAATTTGGCCATGTGAGGGCTTATTTTTTGCGGGACGAGTTGTACTTTTGAACAACATCATTGGTTTTAGCATGTCGTGTACTAGAAAACGGGAAAAAAATTCCAAGTGCCGTGAAATTGCAAAAAAAGTGCAATCCCACACTTGTTTTTTGTTTGTCTTTTTTGCTAGGTTCACTAAATGCTAAAACTGACCTGACAGTATGATTCTCCAGGTCAGTACGAGTTCATAGACACCTAACATGACTAGGTTATTTTTTACCTAAGTGATGAAAAAAAATTCCAAACTTTGCTAAAAAAAAAAAAAAATTGCGCCATTTTCCGATACTCGTAGCATCTCCATTTTTCATGATCTGGGGTCGGTTGAGGGCTTATTTTTTGCGTGCCGAGATGACGTTTTTAAAGATAGCATTCTGGTGCAGATACGTTCTTTTGATCGCCCGTTATTGCATTTTAATGCAATGTCGCGGCGACCAAAAAAAGTAATTCTGGCGTTTCTAATTTTTTTCTCGCTACGCTGTTTAGCAATCAGGTTAATGCTTTTTTTTAATTGATAGATCGGGCGATTCTGAGCGCGGCGATACCAAATATGTGTAGATTTGATTTTTTTTTAATTGATTTATTTTGATCGGGGCAAAAGAGGGGTGATTTAACTTTTTTTTTTACTTTTGCGATGCTTCAATAGCCTCCATGGGAGGCTAGAAGCAGGCACAGCACGATCGCCTCTGCTACATAGCAGCGATCTGCTGTTCGCTGCTATGTAGCAGAATTGCAGGTGTGCTGTGAGTGCCGACCACAGGGTGGCGCTCACAGCTACCGGCGATCAGTAACCATAGAGGTCTCAAGGACCTCTATGGTTACAATGGAGAAGCATCGCCGACCTCCGATCATGTGACGGGGGTCGGCGATGACGTCATTTCCGGCCAACCGGCCGGATGCGGTAGTTAAATGCCGCTGTCTGCGTTTGACAGCGGCATTTAACTAGTTAATAGGCGCGGGCAGATCGCGATTCTGCTCGCACCTATTACGGGCACATGTCAGCTGTTCAAAACAGCTGACATGTCCCGGCTTTGATGCGGGCTCACCGCGGAGCCCTGCATCAAAGTGGGGCTTCTGACCTCGGACGTACTATCCCGTCCGAGGTCAGAAAGGGGTTAAAGGGAATCCGTCAAGAGAATTTCACACTCCAAACTATTTAAATGTACATCTAGCTTTTTCAAAGACAAGTTAAAAAATACCTTTACATGGCTAGACTGTTCCCCCATTAATGAGAAATCAGTGTGTGAATTGATATGCAAATGAGGTTGAAGATTTGAAGCCTCTGTCACTCTAGTCTCCGCCCAGAGCTACATTCTATTGCTTGACTGACAGCCTCTATACTTGTGTTACTTCATTCAGGAAGCTTCAGTCAAGCAGGAGAAAGTGACTCTGGGCAGAGAATAGAGCTGGAGTGACAGAGGCTTCAGATCTTCGTTTGCATATAAATTGAAATGCTGATTTTTCAGTAACAGGAATGGATGGGCCATATAAATGTATTGCTGGACTTGTCTTTGAAACAGCAACATGCACATATAAATAGTTTGGCGGAGGGGATAAAATCATGCTGACAGATTTTCTATCAATTTTGTGACCCAAACATGGGGTTCTGTTCTGGTGCTCGTTGGCCCCCCTCCACCACCACAATGAGATAGTAAGGCATCGATGAGTCACCATGGCAGCTATGGGAGGCTAATTAAAATTTCTGTTGCTGACAGAATGGTATGAATAAAAACTACATCTGGCCATCCCAAAAGTAGGCCCTCACAGAGCTGACTTGCAAAAAAAATTATGTTTTAGGTTTCAGATAATGGTGACACAACCCAGATTATTTATACAAGATTATGAATTTTTTTAAAGCAATATATATACAGTACAGACCAAAAGTTTGGACACACCTTCTCATTTAAAGACTTTTCTGTATTTTCATGACTATGAAAATTGTACATTCACACTGAAGGCATCAAAACTATGAATTAACACATGTGGAATTATATACTTAACAAAAAAGTGTGAAACAACTGAAAATATGTCTTATATGCTAGGTTCTTCAAAGTAGCCACCTTTTGCTTTGATGACTGCTTTGCACACTCTTTGCATTCTCTTGATGAGCTTCAAGAGGTAGTCACCGGGAATGGTCTTCCAATAATCTTGAAGGAGTTCCCAGTGATGCTTAGCATTTGTTGGCCCTTTTGCCTTTATTCTGCGGTCCAGCTCACCCCAAACCATCTTGATTGGGTTCAGGTCTGGTGACTGTGGAGGCCAGGTCATCTGGCGTAGCACCTCATCACTCTCGTTCTTGGTCAAATGGTCCTTACACAGCCTGGTGGTGTGTTTGGGGTCATTGTCCTGTTGAAAAATAAATGGTCCAACTAAATGCAAACCGGATGGAATAGCATGCTGCTGCAAGATGCTGTGGTAGCCATGCTGGTTCAGTATGGCTTCAATTTTGAATAAATCCCCAACAGTGTCACCAGCAAAGCACCCCCACACCATCACACCTCCTCCTCCATGCTTCACGGTGAGAATTAGGCATGTAGAGTCCATCTCAACCCCATTTATAAGGCAAGAAATCCCACTTATTAAACCTGACAGGGCACACCTGTAAAATGAAAACCATTCCCGGTGAGTACCTCTTGAAGTTCATCAAGAGAATGCCAAGAGTGTGCAAAGCAGTCATCAAAGCAAAAGGTGGCTACTTTGAAGAACCTAGAATATAAGACATAATTTCAGTTGTTTCACACTTTTTTGTTAAGTATATAATTCCACATGTTAATTCATAGTTTTCATGACCTTCAATGTGAATGTACAATTTTCATAGTCATGAAAATACAGAAAAATCTTTAAATGAGAAGGTGTGTGTAAACTTTTGGTCTGTCCTCTCTCTCTCTCTCTATATATATATATATACTGTATATACACACACAACATACTTGTAAGCCATTAGCCCTTCTGGAGTTCCTTTAAACTAATCAATATTAAACCTCTTACCCACCAAGCACATATGCCGTAACTTGAGGAATATACCAATCTACCTGTAGTTTGCACTTTGACATCCAAGTTTTTTTTCTGCTTTTTGCTAAAACTTAAAAATAAAAAGTTATATGTTGTTGTTTTTTTATGCGTTTTCTTTAACATCTTTTTAAAGGTAACAATTTAATTCATGGGCTGGCTGCACCCTGCAGTGCATTTGTCCCAAGATCTGGGCAGGTATGTGTTGCTGCCTTTTTTTTGCTGTTGTAAATTAAATTTTTGGAGACCTTGAGTCTTTAGTGGCTTTGCTCTTTAGTTTAACAATTTAATTACCGTAGAACTATTCCTAGACCTAACCCAATCCCTAGCCCTAAACCTAACCATAAACAAATCCCTAACTCTAAACCAGGATAGGGTCAGTAAAACTGTAAAAATATAAAAGCAATTATTAATAATGAAGGTGGACAGTAATGAATAATGTGCACTGCAAATTATACAATTCTGTTTTATTAATTACTAATTGATTCAGTCATTTCTAATCTGCAGTCCTGTCTGTCATTGGTTTATCTCACTAGAACGGTGACCAAGCATCAATAAAGAATGATCTCCTAAGTTGTACTTAAAAATACAAATATTTCTTTATTAATAAACATTAAAAACCAAGATATACATGATAAGAAGGGTACTGGATCCTATAAAGAGGGACTTCACTACCATTGGATATTCCAAAGCATTGGCCACTGGGAATCCACGCCTCTCGAAGAAGCATTGCGAAACGCGCGTCGGGGCAGAGGGACGCCGAGGAATTCCACGTGGCTGCACATCATGTACATATTACCTTCTGATATTTACCACCTCTGAGCAAGATCACTATATGATACAGCGCACACAGGCAAATAGAGACAAACGTTTTACCTAAGAATGCAGGAATGTACTAATAGCTGTTTTCTTGATCATATATATACCTTATATTTGTAAGGATTGTTATTGATTCCCACACAGAGGGGAACCAATTCACACTCCACTAAGGTGAATTATCAGAGGCAGCACCTTACTTTGAACCACAAAGAGATGTCTATTTTATTGTGAATGTGGCCAATGCTTTGGAATATCCAATGGTAGTGAAGTCCCTCTCTATAGTTCCCTTCTTACCATGTATATCTTGGTTTTTAATGTTTATTAATAAAGAAATATTTTTATTTTCAAGTACTACTTAGGAGATCATTCTTTATTCCTGCTTGGTCACCGGTCTAGTGAGATGTTATACAGTGTAGTGGTACATTGCCCTTAATGTTGATGGGTAGAATTATTTTGAGCACCTCATTGTGAATAAATAAAGTGTCATTGGTTTATGCAGAGAGCAGCAGTTGTCATTAGTTTGTTCTTAGTTGTTGTGCTCTACATAGGCAGCGGCAAGATGACAAAGGTCAGTAATTTAGGCCTCATTCAGACGTTTGAGCTGTATCCATTTTTTTCACGTATACAACATGTTCCCATTAAAATCTATGGTGCAATTCACATGTCTGTGTTTTTACTCACAGAGACTTGTCAATGTTTTTCCAGTAAGGCTAGGGTCACATTGCGTTAGTGCAATCCGTTTAGCGCTAGCGGATTGCGCTAACGCAATGTTTTCTATGGGGCTGCGGTCGGGGTCGCGGTAACGTCCCCGCTCTCGCAGATCCCCGATCTGCGAGAGTGGGGAACGGACCGCGGGCGCGCCTGGGACGCTGCAAGCAGCGTCCGCGGCGCGCCAGGAATCACCGGCGCGTCGCTAGCGCGTGCCGAACATGGCACGCGCTAGTGAAGCGCGTTCCCATTGCCTTCAATGGGCGCGTTAACGGACGCGTTGCACGGCGTTAATTTCGCCGTGCAACGCTGTCCGTTAAACGCGGTCCCATAACGCAATGGGAACCCAGCCTTACACAGATGACAAGAATCAATATAAGTCTATAGGTCCGTTTTGCTGTCCAGATTCAAAGAGGTTGTCCACTACTTTTTGATAGATTAACAATGTCTTATTGGCCGGGGTCCGACACCCGGCATTCTCTCCGATCAGCCGATATCAGTGTCTGTGGCGGCCGCCACCGCCCGGTAGAGCTCATTTACAGAGCTGGCCATCTTCTGATAGAGGCCGCCACTGGGTAGTACACATCTGCCTCCTATTGATTTGAATAGGAGGCGGATGTGTAGTACCTGGCCGTGGCCACTACAAGAAGATGGAGCAGTTCCGCAAGTGAGCACTTTCGGACGGCGGCCACCGTAGCCGATACTGATAACAGCTGATCTGCGAGGGTGCCGGTTGTCTGACCCCAGCCGATCAGACTTTGATGACCTGTCCTATGGTAAAAACGACACACAGACCATACACTGATGACACTGATCCAAAACATTGATGATACCACTAACATTTTTTTCATGTCCTTGTTTAAATACGGATGTGTGAATGAGGCCTCGTACTGAGCTTTGCCATTTCAGTTACTGACTACGTAGAGTGCAGCTGCGGATGACAAACTCATCTCAGTTGTTGCGCTCCAGGAAGGCAGTCACGGTGTACTTGCAGGCACCACTCACTTTACAGTGCAGGTGGCATAGGGAAGGAACTCCCCAACACACACATTACACAACTGGGTGCGCCGACAGCTTACAGGTATAAGTGTAGAGGCATCATAACTCTTTCCCACATACTGTATAGTATATGTGCTGTCTTATATGATACTTATGTGTACCAACCTGTAGATTTCGATGTGCTGCAAAAATGCAGCAAAGGCTACAAAATAAGTCCTTTTACCAATATGTTACCCTCTCTCCATTACTGATTATATATTATGGGAATGTCATTGTATCCTAATATTCATGTAGACTAAGTTTGGCATACTAACTATTTAGATCCAACTCGTCCATTATTTCGTAACTCAATGGAAGGAACATAATACTGGGCAATTTCCAGGAGGAATAACATAACACAAGAACACGTTCTCCAGTATTATTTCATGGGGAATGCAAGTACGGTAAGTATTTTTCCTAAATCAAACCTGTCAAGAGAACGGAAAGATCCTCTTTAAAAGCAAGCCCATTCGTCATCACATTGGTAGAATAATATGGTATCACCATCCTCCCGGCCCACAATGGACCTGTATTATTACAAGTTTATTTATTTATTTTATTATTATACATTTTTATAGCGCCATTTATTCCATGGCGCTTTACATGTGAATACGGGGCAAATATAGACAAATACATTAAACATGAGCAGATAACAAGGCACACGAGTACATAAGGAGGGAGGACCCTGCCCGCGAGGGCTCACAGTCTGCAGGGGGTGGGTGAGGATACACTAGGAGAGGGAAGAGCTGGCTGTGCGGCTGTTCAGTAGGTTGAGGATCACTGCAGGCTGTAGGCTTGTCGGAAGAGATGAGTCTTCAGGTTCTTTTTGAAGGTTTCTATGGTAGGCGCAAGTCTGATGTGTTGGGGTAGAGAGTTCCAGAGTATGGGGGAAGCACGGGAGAAGTCTTGGATGCGGTTATGGGAAGAAGAGATGAGAGGGGAGTAGAGAAGGAGGTCTTGGGAGGACCGGAGGTCGCGTGTAGGTAGGTACCGGGAGACCATGTCACAGATGTATGGAGGAGACAGGTTGTGGATGGCTTTGTATGTCAGTGTGAGGGTTTTGAACTGGAGTCTCTGGGCGATAGGAAGCCAGTGAAGGGCTTGACACAGGGGAGAGGCTGGGGAATAGCGGGGGGACAGGTGGATTAGTCGGGCAGCAGAGTGTAGGATGGATTGGAGTGGTGCCAGAGTGCTAGAGGGGAGTCCAGAGAGTAGGAGGTTGCAGTAGTCGAGGCGGGAGATGATAAGGGCATGCACTAGCGTTGATCTTTATGATTAAAAGCGCAGCATCAGTTGGACTTTCTGCAGACCATTATTGTCGTGTGTGTGCTCTCCGATGCGTCATCACTGTTATTTGGAGACATAGAGTACTAAAGTAAAATCACTTGATTCGTTCCATAACATACATCTGCTTATTGGAAATATTAAAATGAGCAAAGCAAGTCTATGAGGAACAGCTATTTCCACGATGAATCTTGCCTGACGTACCAGCGCCAGTCACTAGGTAATGAAATAATACCATTTGGTTTTCTCAGCATTGATTATGTGATTTTGTACAATGCAAATGGTCTGGGTGCGCAGAAAACCCATCAATTTATGGGAAAGATGGAGGCAGCCGCACTCATTACACCGAGCCTGGTGATTTTCGTGATGCAGCTGTAAGCAATATACAGGTTCATCACTAACAGGTAATGTCAGGATCATGGAGAAATTACCTCTCGCAGATTGTAGGCATTATATCCATAGGAATTTAAAAAAAAAGGAAAAGTGAAATGACACAAAAGGAGACGTAACATTAATGCGATTAACACAAGGAGAAATCTATGCTCAATGCCTACAAATAACACTAGATAACACAGTAATTTCCATTGTAGGCTTAAAGATATAAAAATTCTCCCTGACTCAGTAGAGATTTCTCATCGCATCAGATGAATAATTTAACTATATCAATTCCATATCTACGTGCCTGCCTATAAATAGCGACAAACACAGTATTAAAAATTCTATTTGAATCTCATGATAGAAAGAAAGCATAAATCACTCAAAACCTCACCATAAAGGGCCTCCGCCAACCTCAGAACTCGATTTAAACTACTTAAACAGCCCAACAGGGCACTTAGCCCCCATAAAACTCATACCTACAGCATAGATTTCCCTTCTTTAAAGGGAATAGGTCAGCAGGTTTTTGCTATGTAATCTAAGAACAGCATGATATAGGGGCTTTAGACTTCCAGTGATATGTCACTTACTGGGCTGTGTGTTGTTTCAATAAAATAAAAAGAGTTTTCTGCCTATTTACAGAGTGTTCATAGAAAACTGCTAATCAGTGAGAAGGCAGGGTTATACAGATAACTGCTACATCTGCAGCAGGGAAAACTGTAGCAAGCAGCTCAGTAAGTGATACATCACTGGGTGTCTGTCCCTCAGATTACATAGCAAAAACTTGGAAACAGATTCTTTTTAATCTCTCAGCACTAAATAATCTAAATTGGTGAAGTGAGAAAAATATAGGTATAAATTAAATTTATGTGATCAATTAACTAAAAATTGGCATGTGCATATGTATTCACCCCTTTTGATATACTGTCCTTAAAAAAAAATCTGGTGCAAGCAATTACCTTCATAAGGCCACATTCACACATTCAGTATTTGATCAGTGTTTTACAACAGTATCTGTAAGGCCGGCCTCACACTAGCGAGTTTTACGGACGTAAGAGAGCAGAAACTACGTCCGTAAAACTCGCATAAAATACGGCACAATTATTCTCTATGCCCCTGCTATCTGCCGTATTTTCCTGATCGGTATTATACGGCTTTCTACGGCCGTAGAACATCGCAGCATGCTGCGTTTGTCACCGTATTGCGCAAATAAAACGTCAATGAAAGTCTATGGAAGCCCCAAAAATACGGATTACACACGGACCAGCAGTGTGACTTGCGAGGAATACGCAACGGTGTTAGAGAGAAAAGCCGGCAATTCAGTGCGGTGTACAGTAAAATCACACTGAGCTTACAGTAGAATAGGTAGAATAAATGTGGACACATAGAATAGGTATATATATATATACAGTGGGGCAAAAAAGTATTTAGTCAGTCAGCAATAGTGCAAGTTCCACCACTTAAAAAGATGAGAGGCGTCTGTAATTTACATCATAGGTAGACCTCAACTATGGGAGACAAACTGAGAAAAAAAAATCCAGAAAATCACATTGTCTGTTTTTTTATCATTTTATTTGCATATTATCGTGGAAAATAAGTATTTGGTCAGAAACAAACAATCAAGATTTCTGGCTCTCACAGACCTGTAACTTCTTCTTTAAGAGTCTCCTCTTTCCTCCACTCATTACCTGTAGTAATGGCACCTGTTTAAACTTGTTATCAGTATAAAAAGACACCTGTGCACACCCTCAAACAGTCTGACTCCAAACTCCACTATGGTGAAAACCAAAGAGCTGTCAAAGGACACCAGAAACAAAATTGTAGCCCTGCACCAGGCTGGGAAGACTGAATCTGCAATAGCCAACCAGCTTGGAGTGAAGAAATCAACAGTGGAAGCAATAATTAGAAAATGGAAGACATACAAGACAACTGATAATCTCCCTCGATCTGGGGCTCCACGCAAAATCCCACCCCGTGGGGTCAGAATGATCACAAGAACGGTGAGCAAAAATCCCAGAACCACGTGGGGGGACCTACTGAATGAACTGCAGAGAGCTGGGACCAATGTAACAAGGCCTACCATAAGTAACACACTACGCCACCATGGACTCAGATCCTGCAGTGCCAGACGTGTCCCACTGCTTAAGCCAGTACATGTCCGGGCCCGTCTGAAGTTTGCTAGAGAGCATTTGAATGATCCAGAGGAGTTTTGGGAGAATGTCCTATGGTCTGATGAAACCAAACTGGAACTGTTTGGTAGAAACACAACTTGTCGTGTTTGGAGGAAAAAGAATACTGAGTTGCATCCATCAAACACCATACCTACTGTAAAGCATGGTGGTGGAAACACCATGCTTTGGGTCTGTTTCTCTGCAAAGGGGCCAGGACGACTGATCCGGGTACATGAAAGAATGAATGGGGCTATGTATCGTGAGATTTTGAGTGCAAACCTCCTTCCATCAGCAAGGGCATTGAAGATGAAACGTGGCTGGGTCTTTCAACATGACAATAATCCAAAGCACACCGCCAGGGCAATGAAGGAGTGGCTTCGTAAGAAGCATTTCAAGGTCCTGGAGTGGCCTAGCCAGTCTCCAGATCTCAACCCTATAGAAAACCTTTGGAGGGAGTTGAAAGTCCGTGTTGCCAAGCGAAAAGCCAAAAACATCACTGCTCTAGAGGAGATCTGCATGGAGGAATGGGCCAACATACCAACAACAGTGTGTGGCAACCTTGTGAAGACTTACAGTAAACGTTTGACCTCTGTCATTGCCAACAAAGGATATATTACAAAGTATTGAGATGAAATTTTGTTTCTGACCAAATACTTATTTTCCACGATAATATGCAAATAAAATGTTAAAAAAACAGACAATGTGATTTTCTGGATTTTTTTTTCTCAGTTTGTCTCCCATAGTTGAGGTCTACCTATGATGTAAATTACAGACGCCTCTCATCTTTTTAAGTGGTGGAACTTGCACTATTGCTGACTGACTAAATACTTTTTTGCCCCACTGTATATATATATATATATTTGTCAGTGAGACACATATATGTATATATATTATTACTTCATCCAGCGCGATATAGCAGAAAGCCGGTAATTCAATTACCGGCTTTTGCTTTCTCCTTCCTAAACCCGACATGATATGAGACCTGGTTTACATACAGTAAACCATCTCATATCCCCATTTTTTTGCATATTCCACACTACTAATGTCAGTAGTGTGTCTATGCAAAATTTGGCCGTTCTAGCTAGTAAATTAAAGGGTTAAATGGCGGAAAAAATTGACGTGGGCTCCCGCACAATTTTCTCCGCCAGAGTAGTAAAGCCAGTGACTGAGGGCAGATATTAATAGCATGGTTACTGGCCCCCCCTGGCTAAAAACATCTGCCCCCAGCCACCCCAGAAAAGGCACATCTGGAAGATGCGCCTATTCTGTCACTTGGCCACTCTCTTCCCATTCCCGTGTAGCGGTGGGATATGGGGTAATGAAGGGTTAATGTCACCTTGCTATTGTAAGGTGACATTAAGCCAAATTAATAATGGAGAGGCGTCAATTCTGACACCTATCCATTATTAATCCATTACTAGTAAAGGGTTAAAAAACACACACACATTATTAAAAATTATTTTAATGAAAAAATCACAAAGGTTGTTGTATTAATTTATTCTACTCTCAATCCACTCACTGAAGACCCTCGATCTGTAAATAAAAAAAAAATAATAAACCAACAATATACATACCTTCCGAGGATCTGTCACGTCCAACGATGTAAATCCATCTGAAGGGGTCAAAATATTTTGCAGCCACGAGCTTTGCTAATGCAACGTTGCTCATGTCTGCAAAACCCCGGAGAATGTAGGTAAAGTAGGTCATTGACTTATATTTTCCTGCATTTGCGGTGAGGCTCCCTCTGCTGGCTGTTCCTAGATCGTGGGAACTTTCCTAGAAAGCTCCCTGGCTCGAGTTCATATGAGGACAACCAGCAGAGGGCGCCTCTTATGATCTTATGATAACCCTCTCCAGGCTATTAATATCTGCCCTCAGTCACTGGTTTTACTACTCTGGCGGAGAAAATTGTGTGGGAGCCCACGCCAATTTTTCCGCCATTTAACCCTTTAATTTACTAGCTAGAACGGCCAAATTTTGCATAGACACACTACTGACATTAGTAGTGTGGAATATGCAAAAAAAATGGTGATATGAGATGGTTTACTGCATGTAAACCAGGTCTCATATCATGTCGGGTTTAGGAATGAGAAAGCAAAAGCCGGTAATTGAATTACCGGCTTTCTGCTATATCGCGCTGGATGAAATATTAATATATATACATATATGTGTCTACTGACATATATATATATATATATATACAGCATATATGTTTTTTTTTTTTTTTAACACATGGATCCCTTGTATAGCCGTATGTCGGTTTTGCAAGCCTGCGATAAAAACACGCAGTACGGATGACATACGGATTACATACGGAGGATGCCATGTACAAAAAACGCTGAAACACCCTGCCTACGGAGGAGCTACGGACCACTATTTTGGGGACTTTTCAGCGTATTACGGCCGTAAAAAACGGACCGTATTTTCATACGCTGAGTGTGAAGCCGGCCTAAGACAAAACCAGGAGTGGGTGATAAATACAGAAGTGGGGACGTGTTTCTATTATACTTTTCCTCTGATTGTTCCTCTCCTGCTTTTGGCTTACAGATACTGAGGTAAAATACTGACCAAATACTGTTAGTGTGACTGTAGCCTAAGTCACCTGTGTGCATTCTAAGTGTCACATGGTCTGTCAGTATGTACACACCTTTTCTGGAAGGCCACAGAGGCTGAAACACCATTAAAGCCTCTTTCACACATCCAGATAATTTTGGTACCGGAGTTATCCGTGTCCGTGTGTCCGTGTGCTCACGTAGCACATCAGTGTGGCACACGTGCGGCAGCCGTGTGCCGCCTGTGTGCCGACTGAGGACCACACGGACCGTGCAGGAGACAGCGCTACAGTTAAGCGCTGTCCCCTGCTTTTGGTGCTGAAGCCGGCATTCATTCCTTCTCCCCAGCAGCGTTCACTGGAGAAAAGGAATGAAAAATCAAGGGTTTTTTTGTGTTAAAAATAAAGTTTGTGGGTCACCTCCCGCCTCCCATCCCCTGTGCGCTCGCCCGCTTGCTGAGAAATACTCACCCAGCTCCTGCGATGTATTCTCTTAGCGCCGGCAGCAGGTCCTGTGTAAGTGGTCACATGGTACCGCTCATTACAGTGATGAATATGCGCATATTCATCACTGTAATGAGCGGTACCATGTGACTGCTCACACAGGACCTGCTGCCGGCGCTGAGAGCATACATCGCAGGAGCTGGGTGAGTATTTCTCAGCAAGCGGGCGAGCGCACAGGGGATGGGAGGCGGGAGGTGACCCACAAACTTTATTTTTAACACAAAAAAAAAACCTTGATATTTCATTCTCTCCAGCGAACGCTGCTGGGGAGAAGGAATGAATGCCGGCTAAAGCACCACACGCAGGGGGGACAGCGCTTACTGTAGCGCTGTCTCTCCTGCGGGCGGTACGTGCACATGGAGGAGAGTGCACACTGTTCTCCGTGTGCATGTGTGCAGAACGTATTGCGGTACGTGCTGCCGGAGAAAAGCGGACATGTCTCCGTGTTTTGCACACGGACACATGGTCCGTGAAAACACGGAGACATGTGTATAGACCCATTCTTTTGAATGGGTCTACGTGTCTCAGTGTCTCCAGTACGTGAGAAAACTGTCAGTACGCGTACCGGAGACACTGACGTGTGAAAGAGGCTTAAGAAAGAGACACCTCTAACCAAACAACACCATGAAGACCAGGGAGATCTCCAAACAGGTCAGAGATAATAAAGTTGTTGAGAAGTACAAGTCAGGGTGGGCTTATACAAAAAAAATCCCAACCTCTGATGATCCCCTGGAGCCCCATCAAATCCATTATCATTAAATGGAAGGAGCATGGTACCACAACAAACCTGCCAAGAGAGGGCAGCACACCAAAACACTTAGCCCAGGCAAGGAGGGCATTAATCAGAGAGGCAGCACAGAGACCAAAGGTAACCCTCAGGGAGCTGCAGAGTTCCCAATCAGAGACTAGAGTATTTGTCCATATGAGCACAAAATGAGCTGTCCACGCCATAGAGGTGGCCTTGATGGAAGAGTAGGCAGAAAAAAGCCTTTACTTACACAAAAATTGTAAGGCTCATTTTAAGTTTTCCAGAAGATATGTGGGATACTCTCCAAAGGTATGGAACAAGGTGCTGTGGTCAGATGAGACCAAAATTGAACTTTTTGGCCAGCAAAGTAAAAGCTACGTGTGCCGTTAAAGCAACACGGCTCATCACCCCAAGAACACAATCCCCACAGTGAAAGATGGTGGTAGCAGCATCATGTTGTGGGGATGTTTTTTGGCAGCAGGGACAGGGAAAATGGTCCATGTCGAGGGGAAGATGGATGGTGTGAAATACAGGGATATTCTTGAGCAAAACCTGTTTCAGTCTGTCAGTGATTTGAGAAAGGGACCGAGGTTCATCTTCCAACAAAACAATAACCCAAAGCATACTGCTAAAGCAATACTTGAATGGTTTAAGGGAAAGCATGTAAATGTTTTTGCGTGGTTATTCAAAATCCAGATCTTAATCCAATTGAGAATCTGTGGTCAGACATGAAGATTGCTGTTCACCAGAGGAAACCATCTAACTTGAATAAGCTGAAACAGTTTTGCATTGAGGAATAGGCAAAAAATCCCTGTAGCAAGATGTGGAAAGCTCTTGGAGATGTATGGCAAGATGTGGAAAGCTCTTGGAGATGTATGACTTGCACCTATAATTGCCACAAAAGGAGGCTCTACAAAGTACTGACTTGGGGGGGGGGGGGGGGGCTGGGGGAGGAATAGTTATGCACACTGAAGTTTTCAGCTATTTTGCTCTATTTGTTTGCTTCATAATAAAAATAAAACCAAATGTTCACAGTTATTGGCATGTTCTTTACATGAAATGATGCAAAACTAATGATGAAAACTGCCAAGGGGGAGAATACTTTAGCAAGCCACTGTGTATGATGCAGCCAACATTTTAATTCCATTTTAAATTGCTATTTCAGTGATGCATGTGAATCCTGAATTCTACTTTAGCCACACCTGGTAGGTGACGCTAAAACTGAGGTATAAGAAACACAGATGAGGCAGCAACAGCAAGTGAAGAGGCTAGTGGTGTTGAAAAATCACCTAAAATATGAAGTGGCAGTAGGTATGGGCTCCCAATGCATCAGTCATTAAAAGGAGCTTGTCACGTGACAAAAAAACATTATTAACCTCCAGATATAAGATTAATCTGCATTAAAAGTGTTCTGAAACTGTCCGATGCCAGCACTTAGACCCCCGCTGCTGGGAGGAAATACTTTATTCCTCCCGGTAGCATCCTAATTTCAGTGACAGGGATGGTGTCGGCTAGGTTCAGTCACCCCTCTGTGTATAGAGAGCAGTGGCTGTAACTGCACCCTCGGCACTGACTGACAGCAGCTCAGCACTAGACCCAGCTGTCAGTCAGTGTCGGGGTACGGTTACAGCCACTGCTCTTTATACAGAGTGGTGACTGAAGCCGTGCCGGCTGCCCCCTATATCTGAAATCGGAACTAATATCTCATAAATAGAATTTAATAGTGTTTTTTCCTGTGACAGGTTCCCTTTAAGTTAGCCACAGTCTATTGTCATGTTTTCTTACATTCACTGCTCTGTAATGGGCACAGATGCCGCTCAGCCAGGCGTGCATACAACAGGGTGAAAGCATCTCCTGGCACCAGGAAAGGTCACTTGTGTTAAAGGGACTGTCAGCACATGATGGCTGTTCAAACCAAGTAGAGGCGCTCGGTGCATTACGGTGAGGACAAACATTTATATATACCCCCCACCTACTTGTTTTCCACCTGTATGGATGCATGCAATGAAAAAATACTGCAGCAGAGTCTACAGAACAAATATAGCTATGATGTACAGTATATTAGGGAATTTCTATGCATACAATCCCTAATATTAAAAAATGAATCTTAATATTTTTCACTTTTTTTTTAACATAAAATATGAAATCAAGATTACCAGAAAAAAATCACCTTTATGTTTTAAACAAAGCTTTTATTTCTTGACAACATCGCCAAGCCGCGCTACAGCTCAGAGGGTGGAGCTGCTGACTTTTTACAGTGCCGCAGGTGCGGTGACATATTACATTTTTCAAAGACAGCAATGTTACATAGATCCAGAATGTAGCGTTTGCACAGAGCACAGTCCAAGGCTACTGCAGACTCAAGCCTTCCTGCTTGTCGTATAAGTGCAGGCATAGCCTCTCTTCTTGGTGGCTTGGTGTTCACGCTTATGTCTATGTATTACTATGCAGCAAACACAAAAGGGGGAAATATTACTGTTTGCACAAATGGAGGCAACTTAAAAAGTGTCGGGAACCAAGAACGGAACTATTACTGTGTGGACATGAATGGGGGGATACCAACGTTTTGTTGGGTGCCAAAAGAGGCAAAACACCTTTATAGACCCACGCAACATAACTGGGCCCCACATCCAAACATCAAATTGGTGGGTGAGGGGTCCCACTCCAAAATTTTCTCCCGGACCCCTTTGTATTCTAGTTACATCCCTGCATGTGAGCAGTTTGTGGCCAGACGGCTGAGTTTCAAAGAATGGCATCAAGAGCCACAGGTTGTGCAGCCCTGTTCTAAAAAAATAAACAAAATTACCAACCTAAACCACTAGTGATGTAACATCTTTACTTCCTAAGGGTTGTGAGCGAAATACCCTCTCTCCTATGCCTTTTGAACTCCAAATTAATAAGGTTTGATTTACGAGCCCTCGGGAAATCAATACAGCACAGCCTTTTATGGTGTACCGAGGATTTCAGTTTTTTTAGCACGTGTAGGCACTTTAAATAGTGTCACAGACAAAGGACAAGTTATGAGCCAATAAGAACTTTAGGGGCATGAATAGAAATGTGAAACCTCCCCTACCACATACTCAGAAAGAATTCTGTTCTCTTACAGGGTCCTGTAATATGAATTCTTTGACTGATGTCGACTAAAAATATTTAAAATACAACTTTTATTTTTATGCTTAAAATAATGTTGTCATATCCGCCGTGCTTGTTCCAGTCTATCCACTATGGACTTTCAAATTACATCCAGTTCATACGGCTCATATCATGGCCGGGAGTGTGAGTTCCAAAAAGAATGTACAGCACTAAATTGATTATATCACACAGTTAATAAAATCTATACAGTACCTAATGATGTGCCCATCACAGAGAGGGATGGGTGAAACGCGTGGTAGCATCTATATAGATAGCATGGGGATGGAAAAATGTCTCAAATGCTAAATGAATTACTGTCATGAAAGAGGGAATGGATAATCCTCAATAGGCAGTGGATTATAGATATAACATGGTGACTATACGATAGTTATTGTATGAAATAGTGACTCGGAATTAATACAATAGGAGCGACGAATGCACAGTGAGCAACTGTGTGACCGATATATGGAAGGGTATGGAAATAATGGCTCTCTTTCTGTGTTACCCCTATAAATAATATTAATCATTATTGCACTGAATTAGAGAGGCCCCCTAGTATGATACAATTATTAATAAGGGCAGTGTGCAATATCCCAGTTTATATATTACTAATACCTTAGTATAGAAATATGAAAAAGAACAAAAAAACTATGTCTGAACCAACACGTACCAAGTGGTTTGATATCTACAGGTACGTTTGGGATAAGTGCAATAAAATAACCATCACTAAGTGACGGCTATTGATAGTGATTCTGAGGAAATAGGTGAGGATATATACTGCTGAAAAGGATCTGAGAACAGACATATTAAATGTGTCACAAGGAGGATCTTTATATAGGAAGACCAGTACATGGAGATAGAAGAAATGACTAATAGTCTGCTAAATAAAACAGAAAGGGATGTAGTGGTTTCTGTTTATTTATTATTTATATTGTTTTTATTATTTATTATTATTATATTATTATGTATTTATTATTATTACATATTTATTATATATTATTATCTAATATATAATTGCCTAGAATACTACTTCCTGCAATTTGTGCCAACTTCCTGTCCGGAGCTAATGTCCGGAGCTAATGTCCGGAGCTAATGTCCGGAGCTAATGTCCGGAGATAAGTGACGTCAACAGTGTCCAGTGTCTGATTGGTTGCCGCCTGCTGTGAGCGACCAATCAGAAACGTGCCGTACTGTGACACACTCCGCCCGCCATTTTGGTGTGATTTTTGAATTTTTACCTCACAGCAAGTTTCTACTGCGTGGAGGCGGGCCCAGTGACGTTGCTCTTCAAGCTCCTGCCGAATTTCGTAAAAAAAATGATAATACCATTTACCAAAACTATATATATTTAGTTGTGAAGTTGTTCAGTGACATTTTCACACCAATTTTGAACTTTTGTTTGGTGTTTTCTCCATATACTGCCTATTATTTTTGTTCTTTCTTACTATTATTTATTAATTGTATTATTCTTACATTTGAATAAATAAAGTATATATGGATTCTAGACTCCCGATTCTTTAGAATCGGGCTGCCATCTAGTTTATATTATATTTATAGATTTTTTTTATATACTGTATATATATATAATTTATTATATTTATATACATTTATTAATCGTTTATATTATTTTATATTATTAGTATTCACAGAATGGCCTGGATGTTATTTGATAGGCCATAGTGGATAGACTGGAACAAGCACAGTGGATATGACATTATTTTAAGCATAAAAATAAATGTTATATTTTAGTGGGAATGTGTCACTACATTTGACCTATCTGACCTATTAATACGGGCATACATGTTATAGACAGCTGAAAAAAGTCCTGTATGTTTCATATCAGATGCCTTGTGGCTGAGAAATCATCTTTTATCACTTTACATAAGTGACCTCTTCCAGGCTATGTGGAGGACGTTGCCTGGAAGATACAGTATCTCAGCCTCCAGAGTTTATTTTACATGAAGGGGAGTTACTAGACTGAGACAAGTAAGGCATCTTTCCCACTTCCGTCTTTCTTTTTCAGTCACAATGCGTCGCTTTGTGAAAAAAACAGATCCAGCAAATGTTTCTGCTGGATCCGTTTTTTTCTCATGGACTTGTATTAGCGATGGATTGTGACGGATGGCCATCCGTTTCATCCATCGTGCACTGGAGCCGTCGTAAAATTGCTGTCCGTCGGGCGGTAGGCATAGGGGAACCTCAAGAGATGACCGCACTGTTATTGAAAATATATCTCCTTCCAAATACCAACACTGACATTATTGCCATATGGTGACATATAGTGGTAGGTACCAGTGCTGCAGAATATATAGAGATTACAGTACAGTTATTGATGGTGACTTACAGCCGATGTTCTTTCTGATGGAATCGTTCACTTTTCCCATCTTTTCCATCTGGTCCAGACCAACATGTCGACTTCTCCAGCCAAGACTCTGCTGTGGAGATTACAACAACGAAACATCTGACTTCCCACATTTCCAGCCGTCTCCATCTATTCCCACCCTGCACAAACCTCTCATCCTGCTAATACCCCAATACTGAGCCTCGTCTGCCTTATGTGTCCCTATTACTGCACCTGCTGTGTGGTACAAAAACAGCGCTCCTCTTAGTGTCCCACTTAGTAATGCCACCACTGTGCCCCTTACATAGTAATAACGCCTCCTTTGTGGCCCCTAGATGGTAAATTTGCCTCCTAGAAAACATTAATTTCCTGTGCATGTGCCCTCCACATTTTGTCCCTAGAAAGTAATAATGTAATCCATGTGCAACTTTGATGGTCACAATATTGAGTGCCCCTCTTTATAACAATGTTTAAGTGCCCACTTAACATTTAATAATGTCCCCTGAGTTCCCCATGTACAACTCCCCTATACAAAGTATGATCCCATAGCTCCCCTATATACCATATGATGTCCCCACTGCTCCTCTATATACAGTATAATGCCCCCAGAGCTCTCCTATACACAGTATAATGAGTCAACAGCTCCCCGATACATAGTATAATGCCCCCACTGCTTCCTTGTACACAGTATGATGGGCATACAGCTTCCTTATACACAGTATTATGGGCCCACAGCTCCCCTACACATAGTATTAGGTCCCCCGAGAGTTCCTCTATGCATTGAATGATGTCCCCACTGCTCATCCAAAACACAGTATAATGACTCCCACAGTAGTCCTCTCACTTTATGATGGCCCCCACACTGTATATTGGCATGCACAGTAGCCTCCACAATGTTTATTGGTCCTCACAGCAGCCCCCATACTGTATAATGTCACTCACATTTCATAATAGCTGCCAAAGTAGTCCCCACACATTATGAGGGCCATGCACAGTAGTCCACACACTGTATAATGGCCCTCCCATTAGCTCCCACACTGTATAATGGCACCCACAGTACTCCCCACACTGTATATGGGCCCCCACATTGTATAACGGCCCAAACTGTATAGTGACCCTGTTGTTAGCTCCCACTCTGATGCTCAGTTTTTCAGTGCGGCTGTAACTGCACCTCAGCACTGACAGCCAGGTCAGTAACATGTGCCGTCCAACGTTTGCCTACAAATAATAATGCTTCTTAAGTGCCTAGTAAATATTTAACAAAGAGTCCCCCTATGTATAGTAATAATAGCCCCATCATTGCTGATGTGTGCAGGGGTGACGATTCCTTCGGCTTCTCCCAATTATCTTCTATTGAGAGAAGTCAAACTTATCTAGTCGACACGTGCAAATAGCAAACGTGGTTGCATGACCACCTGATAACGCCAGTGGTACTGGGGTCTCATGACATCAGGTGCACCCTATCATGATTTGGTAGTCTGCAGATTCAGAGTGACTGCAGACATTTATCCCAAGCCTTTAACCCCTTAATCCCATATGACGTACTATCCCGTCAAGGTGACCTGGGACTTAATTCCCAGTGACGGAATAGTACGTCATATGCAATCGGCCACGCTCACGGGGGGAGCGCGGGCGATCGCGGCCGGGTGTCAGCTGACTATCGCAGCTGACATCCGGCACTATGTGCCAGGAGCAGTCACGGACCACCCCCGGCACATTAACCCCCGGCACACTGCGATCAAACATGATCGCAGTGTTCCGGTGGTACAGGGAAGCATCGCGCAGGGAGGGGGCTCCCTGCGTGCTTCCCTGAAACAATCGGTACAAGGCGATGTGCTCACCTTGTACCGAGCGTCTCCTCCCTGCAGGCCCCGGAACAAAAATGGCCGCGGGGCTACTTCCGGGTCCTGCAGGAAGGTGGCTTACCAAGTGCCTGCTCAGAGCAGGCGCTGGTAAGCCAGGAGCCCTGCATGTCAGATCGCTGATCTGACATAGTGCTCTGCAAAGTGTCAGATCAGCGATCTGTCACTATACAGTGATGTCCCCCCTGGGACAAAGTAAAAAACATTTTTTTTTAAATGTCTAAAAAAAAAAAAAAATTTCCTAAATAAAGAGATAAAAAAAATATTGTTCCCATAAATACATTTCTTTATCTAAATAAAAAAAAACAATAAAAGTACACATATTTAGTATCGCCACGTCCGTAACGACCCGACCTATAAAACTGGCCCACTAGTTAACCCCTTCAGTGAAAACCGTAAAAAAAAAACGAGGCAAAAAAACAATGCTTTATTATCATACCGCCGAACAAAAAGTGGAATAACACGAGATCAAAAAGACGAATATAAATAACCATGGTACCCGCAAAAAACGAGCCACCATACAGCATGATCAGCAAAAAAACAAAAAAAGTTATACTCCTCAGAATAAAGAGATGCAAAAATAATAATTTTTTCTATAAAATAGTTTTTATCGTTTAAAAGTGCCAAAACATGAAAAAAATCTAAATGAGGTATCACTGTAATCGTACTGACCCGAAGAATAAAACTGCTTTATCCATTTTACCAAATGTGGAACGGTATAAATGCCCCCCTCCCCCCAAAAAAAAGAAATTCATGAATAGCTGGTTTTTGGTAATTCTGACTCACAAAAATCGGAATAAAAAGCGATCAAAAAATGTCACATGCCCAAAAATGGTACCAATAAAAACGACAACTGGTCCCGCAAAAAACAAGACCTCACATAACTATATGGACCAAAATATGGAAACATTATAGGTCTCAAAATGTGGTAACGCAAAAACATTTTTTGCAATAAAAAGCGTCTTTTAGTGTGTGATGGCTGCCAATCATAAAAATCCGCTAAAAAATCCCCTTCATCACTGCCTTAGTTAGGGACGCATAAAAAAATTTAAAAAATGTATTTATTTCCATTTTCCCATTAGGGTTAGGGTTAAGGCTAGGGTTAGGGTTTGGGCTAGGGTTAGGGTTAGGGTTGGGGCTTGGGTTAGGGCTAGGGCTACAGTTAGGTTTAGGGCTGCAGTTAGGGTTGGGGCTAAAATTAGGGTTAGGGTTGGGGCTAAAGTTAGGGTTGGGGCTAAAGTTAGGGTTATGGTTTGGATTACATTTACGGTTGGGATTAGGGTTAGGGGTGTGTCAGGGTTAGGGGTGTGGTTAGGGTTATGGTTGGGATTAGGGTTACGGGTGTGTTTGGGATAGGGTTTCAGTTTGAATTGGGGGTTTCCACTGTTTAGGCACATCAGGGCTCTCCAAACGCGACATTGCGTCCGATCTCAATTCCAACCAATACTGCGTTGAAAAAGTAAAGCAGTGCTCCTTCCCTTCCGAGCTCTCCCGTGCGCCAAAACAGAGGTTTACCCCAACATATGGGGTATCAACATACTCAGGACAAATTGGACAACAACATTTGGGGTCCAATTTCTCCTGTTACCCTTGGAAAAATAAAAAACAGGGGGCTAAAAAATAATTTTTGTGGAAAAAAATTTATTTTTTATTTTCACGGCTCTGCGTTATAAACTGTAGTGAAACACTTGGGGGTTCAAAGCTGTCAAATCACATCTAGATAAGTTCCATAGGGGGCCTACTTTCCAAAATGGTGTCACTTGTGGCGGGTTTCAATGTTTAGGCACATCAGTGGCTCTCCAAACGTGACATGGTGTCCCATCTCAATTCCAGTCACTTTTGCATTGAAAAGTCAAATGGCGCTCCTTCCATTCCGAGCTCTGCCATGCACCCAAACAGTGGTTTACCCCCACATATGGGGTATCAGCGTACTTAGGACAAATGGCACAAAAAAAATTGTGGGCAAAAAGATCATATTTGTGAAAAAATATGATTTTTTATTTTGACAGCTCTGCATTATAAACTTCTGTGAAGCACTTGGTGGGTCAAAGTGCTCACCACACATCTAGATAAATTCCTTAGAGGGTCTACTTTCCAAAATGGTGTCACTTGTGGGGGGTTTCAATGTTTAGGCACATCAGGGGCTCTCCAAATGCAACATGGCGTCCCATCTCAATTCCATTCAATTTTGCATTGAAAAGTCAAACGGCGCTCCTTCCCTTCCGAGCTCTGCCATGCACCCAAACAGTGGTTTACCCCCACATATGGGGTATCAGCGTACTCAGAAAAAAATTCTACGACAACTTTTGTGGTCCATTTTCTCCTGTTACCCTTGGTAAAATAAAACAAATTGGAGCTGAAGTAAATTTTTTGTGAAAAAAAGTTAAATGTTCATTTTTTTTAAACATTCCAAAAATTCCTGTAAACACCTGAAGGGTTAATAAACTTCTTGAATGTGGTTTTGAGCACCTTGAGGGGTGCAGTTTTTAGAATGGTGTCACACTTGGTTATTTTCTATCATATAGACCCCTCAAAATGACTTCAAATGTGATGTGGTCCCTAAAAAATATTGGTGTTGTAAAAATGAGAAATTGCTGGTCAACTTTTAACCTTTTTAACTCCCTAACAAAAAAAAATTTTGGTTCCAAAATTGTGCTGATGTAAAGTAGACATGTGGGAAATGTTACTTATTAATTATTTTGTGTGTATACTAATGCTAGAAGCCTCGCCAACAAAATGGATGAATTAGAATTAATGTTGTTGGAGCATAATTATGACATGGTGGGGATATCTGAAACGTGGCTGGATGAGAGCCATGACTGGGCTGTTAACTTGCAGGGCTATAGCCTTTTCAGAAATGACTGTACAGATAAGCGAGGGGGAGGGGTGTGTCTGTATGTAAAATCGTCCTTAAAACCCATCCGGCGTGATAATATAGGTGAATTTAATGAAAATGTAGAATCCCTGTGGGTGGAGATAAGGGGAGGGGGAAAAATAATAAATTACTGATAGGGGTTTGTTATAAATCTCCAAAAATAATGGAAGCAATGGAGAATATCCTCGTAAAGCAAATAGATGAAGCTGCGACTCAAGGAGAAGTCATTATTATGGGGGACTTCAACTACCCTGAAATAGATTGGGGAACAGAAACCTGCAGTTCCAGCAAAGGTAATCGGTTTTTGACAACTATTAGAGACAATTACCTTTTACAACTCGTTCAGGACCCAACAAGAAGGGGGGCACTGCTAGACCTAATATTAACCAACAGGCCAGACCGCATATCAAATATAAGGGTTGGGGGTCACTTGGGGAATAGTGATCACAAAATAATAAGTTTTCATGTATCCTTTAATAAGATGTGTAGTAGAGGGGTTACACGGACACTAAACTTCAGGAGGGCAAATTTCCAACGGATGAGAGATGATCTTGGTGCAATTAACTGGGACGATATCCTGAGGCATAAAAAAACACAAAGAAAATGGGAGACGTTTATTAGCATCCTGGATAGGACCTGTGCACAGTATATACCGTATGGGAATAGGAGGAAACCAATATGGCTAAAGAGAGCTGTAAGGTGCGCAATAAGTGACAAAAAGAAAGCATTTAGAGAATTAAAGGAAGTAGGTAGTGATGAGGCATTAAATAAATACAGAAAATTATATAAAGTCAGTAAAAAGCAAATCAAGGCAGCAAAGATTGAGACAGAGAGACTCATTGCCAGAGAGAATAAAAATAATCCCAAAATATTCTTTAACTACGTAAATAGTAAGAAACTAAAAAATGATAGTGTTGGCCCCCTTAAAAATAGTCTGGGTGAAATGGTGGATGAGGAAAAAGCCAATATGCTAAATGACTTTTTTTCATCAGTATTTACAAAAGAAAATCCCATGGCAGACAATATGATCAGTGATAACAAAAATTCCCCATTAAATGTCACCTGCTTAACCCTGCTGTTTTGTTCGCATTTACTATACACTTGTAGTGTTCCGGGTCACTATGACCCGGCTTATTAAACCTTGATTTTAGACACTCTAACTCAATTTTTTAATACTTTTTGCTTACTAGACTGTTTGTGAACATGTTTGGTAGTAAAAAAAAAAGAAAAATGAACTAGAAATCTTTTTTTTTTGTTTTTATTCTGAAAAAACAGATCCATCCAATGAGCTAAACTACACATATTTTGTAAAAAAAAAACAAAACAAAACAATCAAATCAAACATTTTGTGATAAAAAATTAAAGATAATAAACATTACAATGTGAATATATTTACATGATCATATAAATTTATGGATTCTTGCATGAAAAACAATACACATGATTTTTGCATAGAAATGTTTTACAGCCAGAACATGTTATACTCGTCTTGTTGTCAAAAGTAGAAGGGCAATAGCTGCATCTTTTTCTTTTGATGCCGGAAGAGGCCATGGGGCTAGAAGCACACAGCTGCTCTCCAAAGAAACTGAAAGGTAACATGTCTGGGCTAGCATATGTGTACTGATAAGAGCAGAGAAGATAAGAACCCTTCTGAAAACAAGCAGATAAGCCAGGAAGACAGACTTACTTAGCAAAAAAAAAATTATTTGCAAGACTTTACAGCTCAGCTTTACAAAAAAAAAGTCTTAGACAGCGCGTTCTGAGCAGTCCGTTCTGAGCATAATATACACGTGTAGTGCACACCTAGTGATCTCTCCGGATGCACTCTACATTTTAGAATAGACTGCGCACCAAAAATAATCAATATAAAGCCATTTTTATGGTGCGCAGATCTCAATGCATACCCCCGGTAGAGCGCGTGTACGACCCCATTGAAATAATTTAGGAAATAAATCAATTGATATACAATAGTAGATGCAATAAATAGACCCAACTGAGGTTATAACTCCTTTATTTCACTGAAAATATGGCCTCACAGCTGTAAAAAACGATGTCGGGTCACTATGACCCGAACACAACAAGTGTAACTTTTTGCGTGTAGCAAAAAGTAAACGAAAAAAAAAAAAATACTCATAGGTAGATCCCCCCAAATGAGGAAAAGTCAAGGAGTCTCAAATTTTAGAGACTTACAGAAAAAAATCTACAGGGCCGCAAAAAGTCTGTTCGGGTCACTATGACCCGAACAGAACAGCAGGGTTAACCCAGCAGGAAGTACGGCAGCGTCTATAAATCACTAAAATTGACAAATCTCCGGGCCCGGATGGGATACACCCCCGCGTACTGCAGGAATTAAGTACAGTCATTGATAGACCATTATTTTTAATCTTTAAAGAGTCCATAATAACAGGGTCTGTGCCACAGGACTGGCGTATAGCAAAAAGGGGACAAAAACTGAACTCGGTAATTATAGGCCAGTAAGCTTAACCTCTACTGTGGGTAGAATCATGGAGGGCATTCTAAGGGATGCTATACTGGAGTATCTGAAGAGGAATAACCTCATGACCCAGTATCAGCACGGGTTTACTAGGGACCGTTCAAGTCAGACTAATTTGATCAGCTTCTATGAAGAGGTAAGTTCCGGACTGGACCAAGGGAACCCAGTGGATGTAGTGTATATGGACTTTTCAAAAGCTTTTGATACGGTGCCACACAATGATGCATAAAATACATATAATGGGGATAGGGGATAATATGTGTAAGTGGGTTGAGAGCTGGCTCAGGGATAGGAAACAAAGGGTGGTTATTAATTGAACACACTCGGATTGGGTCGCGGTTAGCAGTGGGGTACCACAGGGGTCAGTATTGGGCCCTCTTCTTTTGAACATATTTGTTAATGACCTTGTAGGGGGCATTCAGAGTAGAATTTCAATATTTGCAGATGATACTAAACTCTGCAGGGTAATCAATACAGGGGAGGACAAGTTTATATTACAGGATGATTTATGTAAACTAGAAGCTTGGGCTGATAAATGGCAAATGAGCTTTAATGGGGATAAATGTAAGGTCATGCACTTGGGTAGAAGTAATAAGATGTATAACTATGTGCTTAATTCTAAAACTCTGGGCAAAACCGTCAGCGAAAAAGACCTGGGTGTATGGGTGGATGACAAACTCATATTCAGTGGCCAGTGTCAGGCAGCTGCTACAAAGGCAAATAAAATAATGGGATGCATTAAAAGAGGCATAGATGCTCATGAGGAGAACATAATTTTACCTCTATACAAGTCACTTGTTCGACCACACTTAGAATACTGTGCACAGTTCTGGTCTCCGGTGTATAAGATTGACATAGCTGAACTGGAGTGGGTGCAGAGAAGAGCGACTAAGGTTATTAGAGGACTGGGGGGTCTGCAATACCAAGACAGGTTATTACACTTGGGGCTATTTAGTTTGGAAAAACGAAGACTAAGGGGTGATCTTATTTTAATGTATAAATATATGAGGGGACAGTACAAAGACCTTTCTGATGATCTTTTTAATCATAGACCTGAGACAGGGACAAGGGGGCATCCTCTACGTCTGGAGGAAAGAGGGTTTAAGCATAATAACAGACGCGGGTTCTTTACTGTAAGAGCAGTGAGACTATGGAACTCTCTGCCGTATGATGTTGTAATGAGTGATTCGTTACTTAAATTTAAGAGGGGACTGGATACCTTTCTGGAAAAGTATAATGTTACACGATATATACACTAGATTCCTTGATAGGGCGTTGATCCAGAGAATTAGTCTGATTGCCATATGTGGAGTCGGGAAGGAATTTTTTTCCCCAAAGTGGAGCTTACTATTTGCCACATGTTTTTTTTTGCCTTCCTCTGGATCAACATGTTAGGGCATGTTAGGTTAGGCTATGGGTTGAACTAGATGGACTTATAGTCTTCCTTCAACCTTAATAACTATGTAACTATGTAACTATATCTCTGTGATTTAAGGGCATACAAATTCAAAGTTGGAAAATTGCAAAATTTTCAAAATTTTCGCCAAATTTCCATTTTTTCACAAATAAACGCATGTTATATCTAAGAAATTTTACCACTATCATGAAGTACAATATGTCACGAGAAAACAATGTCAGAATCGCCAAGATCCGTTGAAGCGTTCCAGAGTTATAACCTCATAAAGGGACAGTGGTCAGAATTGTAAAAATTGGCCCGGTCATGAACATGCAAACCACCCTTGGGGCTTAAGGGGTTAATAACTTTATAATAATAAATTGCTTATTATGAAATTATAAAATAGAATGCAGCTCATGGCTACTATACTGTTATACTTGTTAGGGGGCAGACAGATGGACGCATTTCTTATGCAAGGATCTCATCGCAATGATCGGACCGTCGGCTCTTCTGACCTGAGCGTGACAGCTGCATAGTAATCCATCACACTGTCACGCTCATGTCAGGAGAAGTGTCGGACAAATCCGACGATTGTAAGGTGATCCTCACATGAGTTATACAGCCGTCTGTCCGTGCCCTTATGCTAATACTTATCCTTGTTATACTAATTCTTAAACATTAACATATTATTAACATATTAACGCTGTTAACCTATATTGTTGTACTTGCTATACCAATAGTTATAAAAGACCCAGCTCGCAAGTATAAAAGTCTCCCTAACTCCCCATCTCCAGCCCCCCAGATAGCAACTATTACATGTAATGGAGGGCATATAATCTCCTAACAAAACAGTATAATACTCAGCCCCCTGTCCCATCCCAACAACTACAATACCCCCATTCTCTCACATTCACCCTACAGTGCCCGGTCCCCCTCCCTCACAATACCCCATCCTCTCACATTCACCCCACAGTGCTCAGTCCCCTCTCCCCCACAATCCCCCATCCTCTCGCATTCACCCCAGTGTGGTGTCCACCCTCCCCCACAATACCCTTATCTTCTCACACTCACCCCCCCCCCCCCCAGTGCTCTGTCCCGATCTCCACTTCAGCCCCCACAATACCTTCATCCTCTCACATTCACCCTACAGTGCCTGGTCCCCCCTCCTCCACAATAACCCCATCCTCTCACATTCACCCCACAGTGCCTGGTCCCCGCACAGTACCCCAATCCCCCCATCCTTTCACATTCACCCCCAGTGCCCTGTCCATCCTCCCCACAATACTCCTATCCTCTCATATTCACCCCCCAGTGCTCTGTGACATGCCTACATTGAATTATTGAATCAATCTAATTAATAAATCCCATCCCCACTTACCGATGAAATTTGCAGGTTGTGAGGGAGGTCCAAGAAGTGTCCAGTTAAATGCAAGGTGGGCACTAAGACCCAGAGTGCCTGAGCCAATCAGTTTCTCGCTGTGCAGGATCTAACTGTAGCTGCTGTTGCCAGCCTGGAAGAAGCTTCTGGGGTGAGATACCATCATACACTGCACGGATTGAGGCTCTGCATCCTGCCACCAAAGATGGTTACTACCTGACCATCCCATAATACCCACTTTCCATGGTCTTCCCAAAACCCACATCCCATCCGCTCCATTATTTCGGCATTGATTCCTTAAACGAGAACTTAAGCTAATGGCTGGATGAGCATCTCCAGCCACTAGTCATTAGGATCCCTGGTTATTTGAAAGACACTACTACTGTACTGAGTGTTTTTGAACATTTTACATAGACGGACGACTACTGGTTCATTATATGCGACGTGGTGAACCTTTACTCTACTATCCCCCACAATCAAGCTGTTTCAGCCATTTGACACCATTTGGACAAGTACAACAACTATTCCGTTAATTTAAAACAATTTATCATTATGGTTCTTCAGTATTTACTATGTCACAAATTTTTAATGTTTGACTCCAAATACTTTCTCCAGGTTCTGGGCACCCCGATGGCCTCGAAATTCTCTCTGGAGCTAAACTTTATATGTGCTGGTAGAAAGAAACTTTCATATTTTTCAGTAACAACCCTTTTTTCATGAAATCAAATGGTTTGGAAGGTATCTGGACGACCTGACTGTAGTTTGGCAAGGAGACTTGCGGCGCCCCAGTGTCCTGGTCGTCGCAGTGATGTCATTATCCTTTCAGGGGAGAAGTGATGTCATGTCTGAAGGCAATGAAAGACAACCACATCCAGGTATTACACACATACAACATGTTCACACTCCAGACCAGAAGGGGGAGCTCTAAGCCTGTTTAGGGTGAAATTCCCTATTTAACATCCTGATCTGGAGGGAAAGAGTTCAGTTCCTGTCAGGCAGACTGAAGAAGAGGAGCACTGCTGGCATGAAGTGCTGTAACTCCTGGGAAAAGACACTAAAAGGTGAACATACTGCAGAGAGTGTGCAGGAAAGCAGGGCACAGGAGAGAAATACCGGGAGATCAGCCAGGAACAAGCTGCTCCTTTCTGAAGCGCAGGAGCCGGTAGCCAGGGACACAGAGGGAGCAACTGTCTCTAAGCCTTGCTCCAGAGACTGGAAGGGCAGTCAATTCCAAGTTAGCTGTCTGACCTAAACACCTAAGAAGACACGGTGGCAACTTATGGGGGTCGGGGCGTCTCTAGTGTCCCTATAAACAAGCCTCAGGCCATCAGTCATATGGGTTTGTCCTATCCACACCATCTGGGGGACAGAGAGGAAGAAACAACATCCAGAACATCTACAAGAGTTGTGAGGACCTTACCGAGAAGCTCAGCAGGGAGGTACTACAACACCCAGGCGCTAGTAGGAAGGCTACTGATTTCCACCTGGATAAGGGGACTCTGGAATTGCCTTCAGACCAACCGGACTTTGCCTGCCCTGTCATCTGGCGCTCCGGGCTGAGGATACCATCTGAGGTCTTCAGTAAACAAGGTAAAAGACTGCAAACCTGTCTCCTCGTTCTTTACTGCACCTTGCCCCTATATAAACTCTTTTACTGGACACCCCTGAGGGCCACGGACCGGGTCAGCCACCGTGACATCCCCCGAACCGCAGGACCCGATGCCGAGTACCCCATTGCCCTACTCTGGGGGGGCGATCCAGATTCACTTAACCCCTTTACCCCCAAGGGTGGTTTGCACGTTAATGACCGGGCCAATTTTTACAATTCTGACCACTGTCCCTTTGTGAGGTTATAACTCTGGAACGCTTCAACGGATCCCAGTGATTCTGACATTGTTTTCTCGTGACATATTGTACTTCATGACAATGGTAAAAATTCTTTGATAGTACCTGCGTTTATTTGTGAAAAAAACGGAAATTTGGCGGAAATTATGAAAATTTCGCAATTTTCCAAATTTGAATATTTATGCAATTAAATCACAGAGATATGTCACACAAAATACTTAATAAGTAACATTTCCCACATGTCTACTTTACATCAGCACAATTTTGGAACCAACATTTTTTTTTGTTAGGGAGTTATAAGGGTTAAAAGTTGACCAGCAATTTCTCATTTCTACAACACCATTTTTTTTTAGGGACCACATCTCATTTGAAGTCATTTTGAGGGGTCTATATGATAGAAAATACCCAAGTGTGACACCATTCTAAAAACTACACCCCTCAAGGTGCTCATAACCATATTCAAGAAGTTTATTAACCCTTCTGGTGCTTCACAGGAATTTTTTTAATGTTTAAATAAAAATGAACATTTAACTTTTTTTCACAAAAAATTTAATTCAGCTCCAATTTGTTTTATTTTACCAAGGGTAACAGGAGAAAATGGACCACAAACATTGTTGTACAATGTGTCCTGAGTACGACAATACCCCACATGTGGGGGTAAACCACTGTTTGGGCGCATGGCAGAGCTCGGAAGCGAAGGAGCGCCATTTGACTTTTCAATGCAAAATTGACTGGAATTGAGATGGTACGCCATGTTTCGTTTGGAGAGCCCCTGATGTGCCTAAACATTGAAACCCCCCACAAGTGACACCATTTTGGAAAGTAGACCCCCTAAGGAACTTATTTAGAGGTGTGGTGAGCACTTTTACCCACCAAGTGCTTCACAGAAGTTTATAATGTAGAACCGTAAAAATAAAAAATCATATTTTTTCACAAAAATTATCTTTTCGCCCCCAATTTTTTATTTTCCCAAGGGTAAGAGAAGAAATTGGACCCCAAAAGTTGTTGTACAATTTGTCCTGAGTACGCTGATACCCCATATGTGCGGGTAAACCACTGTTTGGGCGGATGGGAGAGCTCGGAAGGGAAGGAGCGCCGTTTGACTTTTCAATGCAAAATTGACAGGAATTGAGATGGGACGCCATGTTGCGTTTGGAGAGCCACTGATGTGCCTAAACATTGAAACCCCCCCAAGTGACACCATTTTGGAAAGTAGACCCACTAAGGAACTTATCTAGAGGTGTGGTGAGCACAAGTGCTTCACAGAAGTTTATAATGCAGAGCCGTAAAAATAAAACAAAACATTTTTCCCACAAAAATTATTTTTTTAGCCCCCAGTTTTGTATTTTTCCGAGGGTAACAGGAGAAATTGGACCCCAAAATTTGTTGTCCAATTTGTCCTGAGTGCGCTGATACCCCATATGTGGGGGGGAACCACTGTTTGGGTGCATGGGAGGGCTCAGAAGGGAAGGAGCTCCATTTAGAATCGAGACTTAGATGGAATGGTCTGCAGGTGTCACATTGCATTTGCAGAGCCCCTAATGTACCGAAACAGTAGAAACCCCCCACAAGTGACACCATTTTGGAAACTAGACCCCCTAAGGAACTCATCTAGATGTGTTGTGAGACCTTTGAACCCCCAAGTGTTTCACTACAGTTTGTAACGCAGAGCCGTGAAAATAAAAAAAAAATCTTTCCCCCAAAAATTATATTTTAGCCCCCAGTTTTGTATTTTCCAGAGGGTTAGAGGAGAAATTTGACCCCAAAAGTTGTTGTCCAATTTGTCCTGAGTACGCTGATACCCCATATGTTGGGGGGAACCACCGTTTGGGTGCATGGGAGGGCTCGGAAGGGAAGGAGTGCCATTTGGAATGCAGACTTAGATGGAATGGTCTGCAGGCGTCACATTGCGTTTGCAGAACCCCTAATGTACCTAAACAGTAGAAATTCCCCACAAGTGACCCCATATTGGAAACTAGACCCCCCATGGAACTTATCTAGATGTGTTATGAGAACTTTGAACCCCCAAGTGTTTCACTACAGTTTGTAACGCAGAGCCGTGAAAATAAAAAATCTTTTTTTTCCCACAAAAATTATTTTTTAGCCCCCAGTTTTGTATTTTCCCGAGGGTAAGAGGAGAAATTTGACCCCATAAGTTGTTGTCCAATTTGTCCTGAGTACGCTGATACCCCATATGTTGGGGGGAACCACCGTTTGGGCGCATGGGAGGGCTCGGAAGGGAAGGAGTGCCATTTGGAATGCAGACTTAGATGGAATGGTCTGCAGGCGTCACATTGCGTTTGCAGAACCCCTAATGTACCTAAACAGTAGAAATCCCCCACAAGTGACCCCATATTGGAAAC
Source organism: Ranitomeya imitator (assembly GCF_032444005.1). Classification (NCBI taxonomy): domain Eukaryota; kingdom Metazoa; phylum Chordata; class Amphibia; order Anura; family Dendrobatidae; genus Ranitomeya; species Ranitomeya imitator. The sequence continues at coordinate 612,975,244 of NC_091283.1, read as the reverse complement.
TAGACCCCCCATGGAACTTATCTAGATGTGTTGTGAGAACTTTGAACCCCCAAGTGTTTCACTACAGTTTATAACGCAGAGCCGTGAAAATAAAAAAATCTTTTTTTTTCCCACAAAAATTATTTTTTAGCCCCCAGTTTTGTATTTTCCCAAGGGTAACAGGAGAAATTGGACCCCAAAAGTTGTTGTCCTATTTGTCCTGAGTACACTGATACCCCATATGTTGGGGTAAACCCCTGTTTGGGCACACGGGAGAGCTCGGAAGGGAAGAAGCACTGTTTTACTTTTTCAACGCAGAATTGGCTGGAATTGAGATCGGACGCCATGTCGCGTTTGGAGAGCCCCTGATGTGCCTAAACAGTGGAAACCCCCCAATTATAACTGAAACCCTAATCCAAACACACCCCTAACCCTAATCCCAACAGTAACCCTAACCACACCTCTAACCCTGACACACCCCTAACCCTAATCCCAACCCTATTCCCAACTGTAAATGTAATCTAAACCCTAACCGTAACTTTAGCCCCAACCCTAACTGTAGCCTTAACCCTAGCCCTAACCCTAGCCCTAGCCCTAACCCTAGCCCTAACCCTAACCCTAGCCCTAATGGAAAAATGGAAATAAATACATTTTTTTAATTTTTCCCTAACTAAGGGGGTGATGAAGGGGGGTTTGATTTACATTTATAGCGGGTTTTTTAGCGGATTTTTATGATTGGCAGCCGTCACACACTGAAAGACGCTTTTTATTGCAAAAAATATTTTTTGCGTTACCACATTTTGAGAGCTATAATTTTTCCATATTTTGGTTCACAGAGTCATGTGAGGTCTTGTTTTTTGCGGGACGAGTTGACGTTTTTATTGATAATATTTTCGGGCACGTTACATTTTTTGATCGCTTTTTATTCCGATTTTTGTGAGGCAGAATGACCAAAAACCAGCTATTCATGAATTTCTTTTGGGGGAGGCGTTTATACCGTTCCGCGTTTGGTAAAATTGATAAATCAGTTTTATTCTTCGGGTCAGTACGATTACAGCGACACCTCATTTATATCATTTTTTTATGTTTTGGCGCTTTTATACGATAAAAACTTTTATAGAAAAAATAATTATTTTTGCATCGCTTTATTCTCAGGACTATAACTTTTTTTTTTTTGCTGATGATGCTGTATGGCGGCTCGTTTTTTGCGGGACAAGATGACGCTTTCAGCGGTATCATGGTTATTTATATCTGTCTTTTTGATCGCGTGTTATTCCACTTTTTGTTCGGCGGTATGATAATAAAGCGTTGTTTTTTGGCTTTTTTTTTTTTTTTCTTACGGTGTTTACTGAAGGGGTTAACTAGTGGGCCAGTTTTATAGGTCGGGCTGTTACGGACGCGGCGATACTAAATATGTGTACTTTTATTGTTTTTTTTTTTTATTTAGATAAAGAAATGTATTTAGGGGAATAATATTTTTTTATTTTATTTTTTTCATTATTTAGGAATTCTTTTTTTTAATTTTTTTTACACATTTTGAAATTTTTTTTTTAACTTTTTTACATTGTCCCAGGGGGGGGACATCACAGATCAGTGATCTGACAGTGTGCACAGCACTCTGTCAGATCACTGATCTGACATGCAGCGCTGCAGCCTTCACAGTGCCTGCTCTGAGCAGGCTCTGTGAAGCCACCTCCCTCCCTGCAGGACCCGGATCCGCGGCCATCTTGGATCTGGGCCTGGAACAAGCAGGGAGGGAGGTAAGACCCTCGCAGCAACGCGATCACATCGCGTTGCTGCGGGGGGCTCAGGGAAGCCCGCAGGGAGCCCCCTCCCTGCGCGATGCTTCCCTGCACCGCCAGCACATCGCGATCATCTTTGATCGCGGTGTGCCAGGGGTTAATGTGCCGGGGGCGGTCCTTGACCGCTCCTGGCACATAGTGCCGGATGTCAGCTGCGATAGGCAGCTGACACCCGGCCGCGATCGGCCGCGCTCCCCCCGTGAGCGCCGCCGATCGCGCTGGACGTACTATCCCGTCCGTGGTCATAGGGGCCCACCCCACCTTGACGGGATAGTACGTCCGATGTCAGAAAGGGGTTAAAGTAGATCATTTTTCAACCTCCATAAATTCACATAATCTCAGTCTCAAATTCACTGTTAGTATGCCCTGTAATGAAATTCTTTTCCTGGACCTTTTCTTGTCCGGCAATTCACACACCAAAAAAGTGGATACAACAGTTTTTAGGAAGAAAATTAGTGGCAACTCCCTTTTACATCGATCCATTCACATCCAAATCACACTATGCGTTCTATACTGTATGGTGAATTTTTTTGTGCAAAACGGATCTGTTCCACCAAAGATGCATTCATTAAAAAAGGTGCGGTCATTAGTAAATGTTTGAGAGAAAGAGGTTATAATAACCTGCAGGTTAAAAACACTTTTAAAACTTTATTAAACAAACCCAAACCCTCTTTATCTAATAAAATTATTTTTTCTCTCCCTCAAGACAATCGATCATCTATCACGTTTTCGATTCCATACAGCACACAGTTTAAACAAATAAAAGACATTCTATACACCAAAATAAAAGAGCCTGAACCGCACCTCCAATAATCGTACAATAATCTAATGCCGCTAGGCCAAAATATATACTGTATATAAAAGCCCCAAATATCAAAACAAAAAACCCTTTTAAAAGTTAATTTTACATTTTTTTTTTTTAAACCGGTTTGTTACAGTACAGGTAAAGTGCCACAGAGTTCCACATTTGATGGAGTGAATTCAAGTATTCATGCCCCAAAACAGAAGCTTAACTGAGAAATAAGGAACAGCCAATGAACATTTGTGCCCTAGGAGTCGTCGAGGGAATGCTTTTCCAGTTCATATTTAATCAACCTCCTCAATTGTGGGCCCAGATGAGGCACCGCCGGAGGGAGCGCCACCTGCTCCTGGGAAGTCCCCGAGCATTCCTCCTGGCATGCCACCAGCACTCTGGTACAGATTGGTGATTATGGGGTTGCAGATCTTCTCCAGCTCCTTCTGCTGATGCTCGAACTTTACATTTTTTAAATTTTTTAAAGTTTTAGATAAAAAAATACCACAGCTACTGGCAATGAGGCACTGCGTGACGCAGTCGGGATGGGGTACCAGTCCCTTGAGATTATGAAGCCACATAATCTGTATATTTGATCATGTGTCATTTGACTATTCCTTCTGTGTTGGGGTGGTTTTTAAGAAACCTGTTGTGAATTCCGCTCTTGGGCTCCCTCCGGTGGTTGTAAGTGGCACTTTTGTGAGTTCTGCTCTTGGGCTCCCTCCTGTGGTTTCTAGTGGTATGGCTGCTCCTTGGAGTTAGCGGTCATCAGCTGCCTCCACTTATCGTCTCTTCTGCTCTGCTATTTAAGTCTGGCTCTTTCTTCAGCCTGTGCCACTTGTCAATTTTTCCTGGCTGGATTCACATCTCTGCTTGGATTCTCCTGGTTTCCTGACCAGTTCTGCAAAGATAAGTTCTGGCTTTGCTCATTTCAGTCCACATGTTGTGGACTTATTGTTCTGTGCATTCTATATTTGTCCAGCTTGTCAGTATGGATTATTTCTGTTAGCTGGAAGCTCTGGGAAGCAGATTTACCCTCCACACCTTTGGTCAGGTGTGGAGATTTTGTAAACTCTGTGTGGATTGTTTTCTAGTTTTTATACTGACCGCACAGTATCCTTTCCTGTCCTATCTATCAAGCTAGACTGGCCTCCTATGCTAAAATCTGATTTCATTTCTGCGTATGTTATTTTCCCCTCCTCTCACCGTCAATATTTGTGGGGGGCTATCTTTCCTTTGGGGATTTTCTCTGAGGCAAGATAGGTTTCTTGTTTCCATCTTTAGTGGAAGTTAGATCTTAGGCTGTGTCGAGGGGTCTAGGGAGCGTCAGGTACCCCCCACGGCTATTTTTAGTTGCGCTGCTAGGTTCAAGGTTTGCGGTCAGTACAGATACCACCTCCTTCAGAGCTTGTCTCATGTTGTTCCTAAGCCACCAGATCATGACAGAAACCCTTGTGAAAATACATCTACATGCTTTGAGTGTTCCTCTAATTGGAGGGTATAATTAACCCCCCTCTCTCATTTCTCATCATTGGGATATTAATGGAAACAGGAATATTAACCAATGTCGTATCTTTGTGAGCTATACCTTTGCCTAGAAGGCTCATGACAGATTACAGCTATGTGGTCACTCTGCATGTCCCCAAGACACTGAGCTCCATTGTCTGCACAGCTCAGCAGTAGTGATGAGCGAGTGTACTCGTTGCTCGGGTTTTCCCGAGCATGCTCGGGTGACCTCTGAGTATTTGCTAGTGTTCGGAGATTAAGTTTTCATCGCGGCAGCTGAATGATTTACAGCTACTAGACAGCTTGATTACATGTGAGGATTCCCTAGCAACCAGGCAACCCCCACATGTACTCAGCCTGGCTAGTAGCTGTAAATCTGTAAGGAGGTGAAGCACAAGGAGAGTCTGGGGGCAGTTACCTTCTCCGCTCTGTGCCTGGAACCATTGAGCTGTGCTGCAGGTTCCCCAGGGGGCAGATTTAGAGACTGGGACAGGAAGAAAGCGAGGCAGAGAGCGGGAAAGGCATGCACGCAAGGCACAGAGCAGCGTGAGCAGCGGTCAGAGCAGGGTGCAGCTGCGCTCCGAAGAGAGAGAGAGAGCTCCCGGTCAGAGGACAAATACAGGGAGATTGCCCAGAAAGACTGCATCTTGTGAGTACCTGAAAGCGGACTCTGCTGTGACTGGTGAGGGGCGCTTTGAGACCCGTGTAGAGACATTGGCCCGTGTAGAGACTGCGACCCCCTGGTACCCGTGGTATCAGTACAGAGACTGTGATTCCTGGTGAGAGACTTAACAGTGCAGAGCCCCTGATTCCTGGCTGTGCTGTAAAAGCTAAAGACTCAGAGCCTGTGCATATCACATTCACTCTCAAAACCCCAGGCAGCGGGCTCCTAGAGACTACTCAGCTCACGGACAACAGAGGGACGACAAGTGCCGCTGTTTCTCGGCACCTACACTGAAGAAGACGACCCTTCAAGCAAGTCCTCATCAGACTGATAAGTGTTCTTTTCTCAAGAAAATCCTGCTTAATTCTGTTACACTGTTTGACTCCCATATTTTTGCACTGTTTTATTTCTAGTTATTTCCCACTGCTTCCTCCCTGCGAGGAGAACCTTATTCCTGTTATTAAACCCCTCAACTGTTGGTCTGTCTGTTCCGTGGTGACATACTCAGTACCTGCATGCTATTACAAATCATTCAGCTGATTCGATGAAAACTTAATCTCCGAACACTAACAAATACTCGGAGGTCACCTGAGCGTGCTCGGGAAAACCTGAGCAACGAGTACACTCGCTCATCACTATTCAGCAGTCATCAGGCACCAAGAAACAGACCAACTAGTTTTTTTGCACTTTATTTGGTGTTTGGTGGTGGCTTTGATAAGGAGTCCTGGTGAGGGTCATTGAGGGTCAGCCGACGTGGAGCGGGGGCGCCAGTTCGCTACCCAGGGTGCCAACCTCCGCTGATAGGAAGGGCTACCTTTAGGGAGAGGCACAATTTATCCTCCCTAGATATTTTCCTATTGTGTCAATTTTTTTATTTATTGTGCCATTGTTGCATAACCCGGTGGTTAGCTTTCCACGGGATTATTGCCTCAAGACCCTACACCTATTCCTTTTTTAAGACCTGTGGTATTTTTTTTATCTAAAAATTAAAAAAAAATTTAAAGTTAAATTTTAAAAGAGTTTTTTGTTTTGATATTTGGTTCTTTCCTATTACCAAAACCCTACACCATTTATTGCTTTTGGTTTTCGAAAAATATATATATAACTGATCATGAGGTTCTTAGTTTAACATTCTGATCAGACTATATGAAGCCCACTGCCATGTCATAGCGAACCTCTTAGTGGGTCCTACCGCCATAACAGAGCTGAGACAGGCAGACGGCCTGGCGCCTCACAGCAGTAGGCTTCATACAGTCTGATCAGAATGTTAAACTAAGAACCTCATGTTCATTTATATATATTTTTGCCTAGCGGCATTAGATCAATGTATGATTTTTGGAGGTGCAGTGCATGTGCCTTTTTTTAAAAATAAAAGACATTATCTGCAAGTACTTACCTGCTATTAATCAGGACGATACTGTGCAATATAATTGATGGTGGATATAGATGTGTTGCGAGGTGTGGCGTCACCCTTGGCAACATGTTGCCACCCAGCTTTTCCAGATGTTTTGATTCCACCTCTAATTGGTTAACAATAAAAAGCTTCCACAAGTGTGGCGGCACCAGATGTAATGTATGCCCCTTTGCGTTGGTCCACAAAAAAACATTTCCGATATCCCCCACAATAAATCGTCAGATATCCACTTTTATTATGATACCAGACACATGGTGTACTGCATTCACTGCTCTTCATGCCAAGACAAATACATCAGCTGCACGATCCGTAAAATCACAAAGAGGATCTCCAAACATGTCGCTAATATCAGCACCAACAATAGCTCCTGCTCTGGAGCAACAGAACATTTTCTTTCTATCCATAAGGGCGACCTCACTAATTTTACATGTTTTGCCACAGAAAAGGTCAGTTGTCCCAGACGAGGAGGGGACTGGCATAAATATTTATTGATCAGAGAAGCTTATTGCATATTGCGCCTAAATACGAAATTCCCCAAGGAAATGAATTATAAAAGCGATTTGTTCTATATCTATTGATTCTATTAACCATTTACCGTCATGCCCTCCTATGTTTTGTGCTACAGCTGCTGCATTTCATTAAGCAATTATTTTTATTATTTTCTTTGCTCTGATTGGTGCTTGTTCCTTATTTATATCTGTCTGTTTGTTCTCACTATAGCCTATGACTAAGGATGCACCATTGCACCAGAAACACGTGAGGTTGTTTTTATTGTTTTATTTTTAATCATGTCCAAATAAACTTTTTTCATTTTAACTGGTCAGTGTTCCGGAAACATATCCTCTCATTTCCTACGTTTGCTGAATGCACCAGCAGGATCGGCATCCACCAGACACATGCTAGCAAACTCGCTTGGATTCCAGCTGGATACTGCTCACGTGGAGACTCCCTGTCTCTCTTCCCTGCCTAACTAACTTAATCATATGCCTTTGGAAAGTTATGAATCTCTGTAATATATTCCATTACCTTATCATCTTTTTTTCTCTCTCTCAGACACAAACATGAAAGTGCTGTGATGTGAACTCTGCTCAGACCAGTGTTTGTAAATAGTGTTTGAGTATGGATTTTTTGTAGCGCAGCAGTTCAAAGTGACTTCTAAAGGAGCATGAAGAAAGGCAGTTAAAACAGCCTTTCAGCTTGGGGTTTAAAAGAAAAGGAATCAAAATATGGCAACAGAGTATACATTTTTAAAAAGTTTAGTTACCAGGTACTCAGCTGTGGAGACACAGGGGGTCAGCGGGCACCCCGGTCCACTAGCCAGAACCGCATGGACCAGGGATCTTCCTGCCGAATGCCTGCTCTCCCTTTAACGTGGGCATAACGCTGCTCAGACAACACAGGGTGAAGGTAAAACTGTGTGGCAATGCTTTATTGAACCACAAAACATTCATTTTTTTCTCATCAATGTACACTCTGCACCCCATCTTGACTGAGAAAAAAAGCCAAAAATGTCGAAATTTTTGCAAATTTATTAAAAAAAGGAAAACTGAAATATCACATGGTCATAAGTATTCAGACCCTTTGCTCAGTATTGAGTAGAAGCACCCTTTTGAGCTAGTACAGCCATGAGTCTTTTTGGGAATGATGCAACAAGTTTTTCACACCTGGATTTGGGGATCCTCTGCCATTTTTCCTTGCAGATCCTCTCCAGTTCTGTCAGGTTGGATGGTGAACAGACATTTTCAGGTCTCTACAGAGATGCTCAATTGGGTTTAGGTCAAGGCTCTGGCTGGGTCAGTCAAGAATGGTCACAGAGTTGTTCTGAAACCACTCCTGTGCTATTTTAGCTGTGTGCTTAGGGTTATTGTCTTGTTGGAAGGTGAACCTTCGGCTAAAGGTACCGTCACATTAAGCGATGCTGCAGCGATCTAGACAACGATGTCGATCGCTGCAGCGTCGCTGTTTGGTCGCTGGAGAGCTGTCACACAGACAGCTCTCCAGCGACCAACGATGACGAAGTCCCCAGGTAACCAGGGTAAACATCGGGTTACTAAGCGCAGGGCCGCGCTTAGTAACCCGATGTTTACCCTGGTTACCATTGTAAAAGTAAAAAAAAAAACACTACATACTTACATTCCGGTGTCTGGTCACGTTCCTCGCCTTCAGCTTCCCGCACTGACTGAGCGCCGGCCGTAAAGCACAGCGGTGACGTCACCGCTGTGCTTTGCTTTACGGCCGGCCGGCGCTCACAGTCAGTACGGGAAGGAGATTTATCTATATCCTACTTCCCAGTTCCGGATTGGAACCTGCAGCTCTCTGGCGCCTCCCTTACCCTCAGGTCAGTCAGGGTATTGCAATAAGATAATTAGTCGCTAGAAAGGCTGCCTTACTTTGTACTGGCTAATGGGCACACTGCAGCATCGGTGATATAACTACTCCCACTCAGGCGGGAACAATAATTTATTAACGCCATCAGTCGCTACAAAGCCCCCAATCGCACAGAACAAATTCTGCTGCCACCAGCTCCGATTTCCTAATTATTAATGGGTCTGGAGCCAACCCAGATTAGTAGCACAATTCACTTCAGAGGACGCGACAGTTCGTTATAGAGCAAAGAGAGACAAGCTTGTAGTTTTTATATTTTACTCAAAAAAAGGTAGGCAGTGTTTACAGAGGTATAAAAGGTATTATAAAGAAGACAAATATCATATGTACAATACAATTACAATTAAAATGGGATTAACGTTGAAAAATCACTTACATTTCGTTATGTCATCTTATCTCATGGCCGACTGTGTGTTGTGGAGGAGGGGATACAGATGCATAGCAGGCATCTGTACAGCAGCTAGACCCCCAGACAAAAGACACTGAAGACTGCTTGCTTCCCTCACTTATTTCCTAGCCTAAACCCAAGGCACTCCCCCTGTGGTGACCTCACTTAGAGGCAGAACCCTCCCCTTAGCATTATGTAAACCATTTTATGCCTAGCTTCAACATTCTTGCACCCGGGATTGAATGTGATAAGAGAAATTAAACAAGGACCATCTGGCGGGAATTAATCGTTTAGCGGTTTCAAAGGAAACTAGATTTTTGTGATCAGTGACCACAGTAACTTGATAAACCACCCCCGACAAAAAATGTCTCCATTCCTCAAAGGCCAATTTAACAGCAAATAACTCACGGTTCCTAGCATCATAATTTCTTTCAACAGAAGAGAGTTTTTTAGAAAAAAAAATGGATACAGGTTAGTCAGAGTTTTGGGCCCTGCGATAAAGCTTACTCTGAAGCACCAACCACAACAATGAATGGTTCTTGGAGATCAGGATGGATTAACACAGGAGCAGAAATAAAATACTCTTAAGTTTTCAAAAATCCTGATAGCATCAGGCGACCAAACCTTGACATTTGCCTCTTACATGTAAGGTCAGTAAGAGGTTTAGCAATTGGAGGAAAACCCTCAATAAATTTCCTAGAATAGTTGGCGAATCCAAAAAACATAATGCTTTATGGTCACGAGGTTGAATCCAATCAACTATGGCTTGCACCTTCCCAAGTCCGTCTCAAACCCCTCTGTTGACAAGATAAATCCCAAAAATGACATTTCCTGTACAGAAAAAAAAACATTTCTCTAGTTTTGCAAACATAGTTCTCCTTCAACCCCTGCAATACTACATGGACATGCTACTGGTGGGAGTCCAAATCCAGAGAGAAATTATCGTCTGGGTACATCACAACAAATCTTTCAATGCAATCAGAAAAAATATCCTTCATAAAATTTTGAAACACTGTTGGTGCATTGAATAACCCAAATGACATAACAAGATTTTCAGACAGACCCTCTGACATCAAGACTGCAATTATTCACTCATCACTCTTCTATATGCGCATTAAATTGTAAGCCCCTCTAAGATCAGGTTTAGAAAACCATTTAGCCTCCAGAAGCTGATTTAAATACAGTGGAAGTGGGTATGTATTTTTAACTGTGATCTTGTTTAGTTCTCAGAATCAAAGCAAATATCCAGCAGCTACAGGGTAGGAGGAAGGACTGATATGACCTAACTGATATGACATAAACTTTCATTAACATATTCTTTCCTGGCACTCTGTTCATGCCCAGACAAAATGTAAAGGTGAGCTTTGGGTAATTTGGCTTCAGGGACAAGACTGATAGCACAATCAAAAGGACAATGGGGAGGTGCTATCCCCGCCTCTTTTTCCGAGAACACATCTCCGAAATCCTTCAGCTACCTTGGCAGATTCTTCAGACTTATTGAATAATAATGAGAATTGACATAAGGAAAAAGTATTGAATATGCTTACTGAAATGTATTTACTTCGTTCAAAAGCCTTGGTTGGTGATGATGACAGCTTCAAGACGTCTCCTTTGTGGAGAAACTATTCGCATAATCAAAATGTATCATTCATTATCTATCCACAGTAAGGTCTCGCTCACAATGGCGAGCTGCCAGCATATAACATGGACGAGTGCTACCAATGTTATACTATGGAGCAGTGCCGACTAGCGGTTATTTTCTCATGCCAAGTTGGCGTGGGAAAAAAATTGCTGCATGCTGTGATGGGCAGTATAAATTGGACAGCGCACACTCATACAAGTCTGTGGGTGCATTCAAAACGTCGGACTGAAGTGGGATGTCATGCGAGTGCAGTCCGATATATGCTGCCTCATAAAATAGAGAAATTAAGTTCTCCATCTTATCCATACCTATAATCTGCTTCTCGTATGCAAGAATATGATCACAGTAAATTAAGACTCGGCTCACGAGTGGAGCTGAGAGTAATTTGCAGATAGCATCCAATTCTCTCGCATGAGCAAATCATCAGATGCTACTCGCCAGTGTGAGCGCGCTCTAAAGGTGAATAATTTCTTATTGCTTGAACCCTCACTGATCCCAAGAGCATGGGTTCTGAGTCACCCCACATCTCTTCACCACCCAGCCACATTGAGAAGTCTTAATAATCTGTTGGTAAAAAATGCACCATGTTCCTCCATTTAATGTCTAAGGAAATGACAGTGAGAGCCACTGGAGGGAGACCTCTGAATATATTATACTGAAAGACCACTTATTACCAGTGTGTAGTTGTTCTTTAAGAATCAATGGCAGCGATGATCTGATAATATATCTAAATAGCAATTATTATCAAAAATGATAAGCGCCCCTAATGGCCCCAGGGAAAACCAAACTTTTTAGCGAAAGCAGGGTTCGAACTTCTGGGTTGTGCAATCCCAACACACAGAGAGGGTTCCCCCAACCCTCCATGGCCCCTCTGACATTGAAAGTGCAAGATCTTGTGTGTTATTGCAAGATCTTGACATCAAGAAACCTACAACTTACTGTATATGGCAGTAAGGAGTCGGGAGAGGTATGATATCAGGACAAGGACCCAACAATGAAGGACGCCTTGACGTTGGCCGTTGGGCTTACATATATATTGGTCAATCTATGCACTAAGTACTGTGTTTTTTACTGGAAGTTTTCATAGCAATACTGCAGTTTCATTTTTCCAATATTCCATATGCACATAATGTATCATTTTCCTGTTTTCTATGGCAGTAATGCAGTTCAAATGTTCTACAGTTATCACTCTTAGGAATTCAGGGTGCAACATATGCAAATGCCAATTTTTAATTATTTGATCCAATAGATTAAATTTGTGGCTAGATTTTTCTCATCACCAATTTAGAATATTTAAGGTACCGTCACATTTAGCGACGCTGCAGCGATCCAGACAACGATCCCGATCGCTGCAGCGTCGCTGTTTGGTCGCTGGAGAGCTGTCACACAGACAGCTCTCCAGTGACCAACGATGCCGGTCCCCTGGTAACCAGGGTAAACATCGGGTTACTAAGCGCAGGGCCGCGCTTAGTAACCCGATGTTTACCCTGGTTACCAGCGTAAACGTAAAAAAAAACAAACACTACATATTTACATTCCGGTGTCTGTCCCCCGGCGCTGTGCTTCTCTGCACTGACTGTGAGCGCCAGCCGGAAAGCACAGTGGTGACGTCACCACTGTGCTCTGCTTTCCAGCTGGCCGGCGCTCACAGTGCAGAGAAGCACAGCGCCGGAGGACAGACAGCGGAAGGTAAGTATGTAGTGTGTTTTTTTTTTACATTTACGCTGGTAACCAGGGTAAACATCGGGTTGCTAAGCGCGGCCCTGCGCTTAGTAACCCGATGTTTACCCTGGTTACCAGTGAAGACATCGCTGAATCGGCGTCACACACGCCGATTCAGCGATGTTTGCGGGAAGTCCAGCGACGAAATAAAGTTCTGGACTTTCTGCTCCGACCAACGATGGCACAGCAGGATCCTGATCGCTGCTGCCTGTCAAACTGAACGATATCGCTAGCCAGGACGCTGCAACGTCACGGATCGCTAGCGATATCGTTCAGTGTGACGGTACCTTTAGTGCTGATCCATCACACACAAATCGGATCACAAAAATATTTAAACATAGGTTGTAATGTAACAAAATAGGTAAAAAGCCAAGGTTAGCAAAAAGCCAATACGTTAGCAAGCCGCTGTACATGCAGGTCTGAACCGGTATGATAATTAAAGTAATTCAATCGTGCTTCTCCGTGTATAGAGGTAAATGGTTGGTAATTGGTTTGTTTAATTCACTGGGACACACAGGCAAAAGCAAACCCAAAAGTGAGAGGGGAAAAAACATTACAAAAGTATAAAAAAGCCAAAAGTTAGAAACTATGTAGTCTGGATAGCAGAAAAAGTGCACGAGTAATGAGAAAAATTGGGACGGTAGAATTAACAGATAAATATCAGGACGGTATCAATAGAAATAAATATGTTGTTCATAACATGTTATTATTAGTTTTAGAATTTGTGTTATCTGAATGAACGTGTGTTCGACTTGTTCGGTATTTCCTTCTTTATCATTCTAATTACAATCATGCTGAAATGTACATCTTGGTCATGACAGTAATGTCTTTATGCACCTTAATGCTCCAAACGTTGCACACTCCAAATAGTCTTTCACTGAACATACTGTATTCATGCTTGCTTTCATTATCATTATTATAACAATTTTTCTTATTTCAATTTTTTTCTTAATGACATTTTGTAATAGTTATTAGCTAGGAAAATTGATTACTGTTATCTAATTTTGTATGCCACATGCATTTGAGATAATTATTGAGACCATTATATCTAACTGCTTCCCAGATTACAACAATCATACAGCATATTTTCCTCTATAATAACTTAGGATAGACATATTTATTTGTACTGGGAGCATGCTGATTATCTGTTAATTCTGCTATTCAGACTGCATAGTGTAACTTTTTTGTACTTTGTATTTTTTTTTTGTTTTCAGCTCACTTTTGGGTTTGCTTTTGCATGTGCGTCCCAGGGAATTAAACAAACCAATTACCAACCATTCAACTGTATACATGAACAAGTACTAATGAATCACTGTAATTATGATGCCAATGTCCATAGGGACAGACGGTCTACTGTCACCGACAGCGGGCAACTCCAGGAGCTTCCCCCACTGCCACCCGCAAGATTACCGGCGGATACCGGATCTAGCTATCACATACCCTTGCCATTAAGGGATCACATTACTTAAAGGGAACCTGTCACCAGAATTTGGCGTGACTGGTTTTGGGTCATATGGGCGGAGTTTTCAGGTGTGTGATTCACCCTTTCCTTACCCGCTGGCTGCATGCTGGCTGCAATATTGGATTGAAGTTCATTCTCTGTCCTCTGTAGTACATGCCTGCACAAGGCAAGATTGCTTTGCGCAGGCGTGTACTATGGAGGACAGAGAATGAACTTCAATCCAATATTGCAGCCAGCATGCAGCCAGCGGGTAAGGAAAGGGTGAATCAAACACCCAAAAACTCCGCCCATATGACCCAAAACCAGTCCCGCCAAATTCAGGTGACAGAGTCCCTTTAACACTCGACATCCATATACCCAGTATATGGTCCACTTAGGGCAGATAACTATCTCCTGAGCAGGAAAATTACAAGCTTATACTTAAGACATCATACTACTTCAATACTTTATTTCCCAAGCAGTCGGTACGCTGAGGAAGGTCAGTGATTGACCGAAACGTTCTGTTGTACTACTTTTGGATTTCATTAAAGTCTTCGCAGCATATCACTACAAGTTACAAAAACACAAGTTAATCATAAAATCTTTATACTAGTTTTTATTTCCACACATTGGGAACATTGCTCACTGTTTTCTAATTCAAAACATGAATAGAAATGTATATAATTTTTTAACTACTTTACAGAAAATAAAAAAATGAACATTGGGCTTGTTATTCCAGCCTAGGATGCTTGGACTACATCCTGCAATTTGTTGTCATTTGTCAGCTTTGCCTCAGAAATGACATGTTTGCTATCACCCCACAGGTGTTCTATTGGATTAAGGTGTGGGGATTGGGCTGCCCACCTCATAACCTTTTGCTGGACTGGAACCAAGATTTTGCTCATCTACTAGTGTTTCAGGGTTGTTGTCTTGTAGAAACACCAATTTCAAGGGCATATCCTCTTTAGCATAAGGCAACATGGCCTCTTCAAGTATCTATAATATAACGCTGGGAGCGTCACTCTGTCCGAAGCCTCTATAGACTGCGCAAGCGCAAGCGCCGGCGCAGTCTGGGCCTCACAGAGCGACGCTCCCGGGAGATCGCGGTGTGCGTTTACACTGAACGCACACCGCGATCTCCACCGCAGAAGCAGGGACCGCCAGGAGGGTGAGTATCGCCTATATTCACCTGTCCCCGTTCCATCGCTGAGCGGCGCCATCTTCCCGGTCTTCGGCCTGTGACCTTCAGTTCAGAGGGCGCGATGACGCGCTTAATGCGCGCCGGCGCCGCCCTCTGACTGAACAGTCACAGCCAGAAGACCGGGAAGATGGCGGCGCTCAGCGATGGAACGCCGGACAGGTGAGTATAGTAAGTGCTGGGGGGGCCTGAGCTGGCGGCGATACCGGCACCTGACCCCCACAGCGCGCCGGTGTCCCCGCCTGCTCAGGCCCCCCAGCACTCGGCGCCGAGCGGGTCAGAGGCAGTATGGGGACGCAGGAAGGAGCAGCACATAAGGATGGGGACGCAGGATGGAGCAGCACATAAGGATGGGGACGCAGGATGGAGCAGCACATAAGGATGGGGACGCAGGATGGAGCAGCACATAACAGTATGGGGACGCAGGACGGAGCAGCACATAAGGATGGGGACGCAGGATGGAGCAGCACATAAGGATGGGGACGCAGGATGGAGCAGCACATAAGGATGGGGACGCAGGATGGAGCAGCACATAAGGATGGGGACGCAGGATGGAGCAGCACATAACAGGATGGGGACGCAGGATGGAGCAGCACATAAGGATGGGGACGCAGGATGGGAGCAGCACATAAGGATGGGGATGCAAAATGGAGCAGCACATAACAGGATGGGGACGCAGGATGGGAGCAGCACATAACAGGATGGGGACGCAGGATGCAGCATGAACATAAGGATGGGGACGCAGGATGCAGCATGAACATAAGGATGGGGACGCAGGATGCAGCAGCACATAAGGATGGGGACGCAGGATGGAGCAGCACATAAGGATGGGGACGCAGGATGCAGCATGAACATAAGGATGGGGATGCAGGATGCAGCATGAACATAAGGATGGGGACGCAGGATGCAGCATGAACATAAGGATGGGGACGCAGGATGCAGCAGCACATAAGGATGGGGACGCAGGATGCAGCAGTACATAAGGATGGGGACGCAGGATGGAGCAGCACATAAGGATGGGGACGCAGGATGCAGCAGCACATAAGGATGGGGACGCAGGATGCAGCAGCACATGAGGATGGGGACGCAGGATGGAGCAGCACATAAGGATGGGGACGCAGGATGGAGCAGCACATAAGGATGGGGACGCAGGATGGAGCAGCACATAACAGGATGGGGACGCAGGATGGAGCAGCACATAAGGATGGGGACGCAGGATGGGAGCAGCACATAAGGATGGGGACGCAGGATGGAGCAGCACATAACAGGATGGGGACGCAGGATGCAGCATGAACATAAGGATGGGGACGCAGGATGCAGCATGAACATAAGGATGGGGACGCAGGATGCAGCATGAACATAAGGATGGGGACGCAGGATGCAGCAGCACATAAGGATGGGGACGCAGGATGCAGCAGTACATAAGGATGGGGACGCAGGATGGAGCAGCACATAAGGATGGGGACGCAGGATGCAGCAGCACATAAGGATGGGGACGCAGGATGCAGCAGCACATGAGGATGGGGACGCAGGATGGAGCAGCACATAAGGATGGGGACGCAGGATGGAGCAGCACATAAGGATGGGGACGCAGGATGGAGCAGCACATAACAGGATGGGGACGCAGGATGGAGCAGCACATAAGGATGGGGACGCAGGATGGGAGCAGCACATAAGGATGGGGACGCAGGATGGAGCAGCACATAACAGGATGGGGACGCAGGATGCAGCATGAACATAAGGATGGGGACGCAGGATGCAGCATGAACATAAGGATGGGGACGCAGGATGCAGCAGCACATAAGGATGGGGACGCAGGATGGAGCAGCACATAAGGATGGGGACGCAGGATGGAGCAGCACATAAGGATGGGGACGCAGGATGCAGCATGAACATAAGGATGGGGACGCAGGATGCAGCATGAACATAAGGATGGGGACGCAGGATGCAGCATGAACATAAGGATGGGGACGCAGGATGCAGCAGCACATAAGGATGGGGACGCAGGATGCAGCAGTACATAAGGATGGGGACGCAGGATGCAGCAGCACATAAGGATGGGGACGCAGGATGGAGCAGCACATAAGGATGGGGACGCAGGATGCAGCAGCACATAAGGATGGGGATGCAGGATGCAGCAGCACATAAGGATGGGGACGCAGGATGCAGCATGAACATAAGGATGGGGACGCAGGATGCAGCAGCACATAAGGATGGGGACGCAGGATGCAGCAGTACATAAGGATGGGGACGCAGGATGGAGCAGCACATAAGGATGGGGACGCAGGATGCAGCAGCACATGAGGATGGGGACGCAGGATGCAGCAGCACATGAGGATGGGGACGCAGGATGCAGCAGCACATAAGGATGGGGATGCAGGATGGAGCAGCACATAAGGATGGGGACGCAGGATGGGAGCAGCACATAAGGATGGGGACGCAGGATGGAGCAGCACAAAAGGATGGGGATGCAGAATGCAGCAGCACATAAGGATGGGGACGCAGGATGCAGCAGCACATAAGGATGGGGACGCAGGATGGAGCAGCGCATGACAGGATGGGGACGCATGATGGAGCAGCGCATGACAGGATGGGGACGCAGGATGGAGCAGCACATGACAGGATGGGGACGCAGGATGGGAGCAGCGTATCACAGGATGGGGACGCAGGATGGGAGCAGCGCATGACAGGATGGGGACGCAGGATGGGAGCAGCGCATGACAGGAAGGGGAACGCAGGATGGAGCAGCACATGACAGGATGGGGACGCAGGATGGAGCAGCGCATGACAGGATGGGGACGCAGGATGGAGAAGCACATGACAGGATGGGGACGCAGGATGGAGCAGCGCATGACAGGATGGGGACGCAGGATGGAGCAGCACATACCAGGATGGAGACAATATACCAATATAAATGCTCGCCACCCGGGCGTAGAACGGGTTCAATAGCTAGTTTTAATATATGCAAACTGGTCCATGATCCCTGGTATGCGGTAAAAAGGTGCGGCACCATAGTAAGAGAAACATGCCCATATCATAATGCTTGCACCACCATCTTCACGTTCTTCAGAGTGTACTGTGGCTTGAATGCAGAGTTTGGGGGTCGTCTGTCTGCAGCCCTTGGATCCAAAAATAACAGTTGTACTTTCATCAATCCACAAAATGTTTCTCCATTTCTCTTTAGGCCAGTTGATATGGTCTTTGGCAAATTGTATCTGCTTCAGTACGTTTTTTTTTTTTTTTTTTAAACAGTGGGACTTTGCGGGGACTTCTTGCTAAGAGATTAGCAGGCGTCTTCTAACGGTCACAGTACTCACAGGTAACTTGAGACTGTCTTTGATCATCCTGATCATTGGCTGAACCTTTGCCATTCTGGCTATTCTGTCAGCCATTCGAATCATAGTCTTCTGTTTTCTTCCTCGTCTCTCTGGTTTGACTTTCCATTTTAAAGCACTGGAGATTAGTGATGAGCGAGTGTACTCGTTGCTCGCGTGTCCTCAGAGTATTTATGACTGCTCGGAGATTGTTTTCCTTGCCTCAGCTGATTGATTTACAGCCAGCTGATTGATTTACAGCTGCTAGCCAGGCTGATTACATGTGGGGATTCCCTAGCAAGCAGGCAACCCCCACATATACTCAGGCTGGGTAGTAGCTGTAAATCATTCAGCTGGGGTGATGAAAACTAAATCTCCGAACACTAACAAATACTCGGAGACCACCCGAGTGTGCTCGGGAAAACCCGAGCAACGAGTACACTCGCTCATCACTAGTGGAGATCATTTTAGCTTGAACAGCCCATCATTGTTTGCACTTCTTTATAAGTTTTTATCCTCTCCAATCAACTTCTTAATCACAGTACGCTGTTCTTCTTAATGTCTTGGATGATCCACATTTCTTAGGCTTTCAAGGAGAAATGCATGTACAATATGTCCTAGCTTCACCCTTAAATAAGGGCCACCTGATTCACACCTGTTTCTTCGCAGAAGAATTGACCTCAATAATGGAATTCCACACTGCTATTATTTTGAACACTCACCCTTTTCAATTAATTATTCGAATACACTGACTCAAACATGCAGATCATGAATGCGGAATCTGTTGGTTTTCTTAAAATCTACTGCACCAACCTGTAAATTGTTTGACATGTGGAAATAAAATTAATACCAAAAACAGTGATTAATCTGGTTAGTCATACTGGACTGCTATTATTTTGAACACTATTGTATGTACCGTATTTCATATACTGTGAAAAATGAGCTATAATCATCATAAAAGCACTGTTTTTCTACATGGACATTTTTGGACGCCTACTGGGATTAAAGTATGACCCAATAAAGATTCAAGTTTTTAACTCCATGGAGCCAGATCTACCCTTTATTCACTTGGAGTGCTGCTCTGTCACCTTGCGGATATATCGGGCGTGGAGAGACATTACTGCTCTGACAATTTGCGAGTATATTGGGCGTAGAGAGAAGTTGCTGCTCTGACACCTTGCCAGTATATTGGGTGTAGAGACATTGCTGCTCTGACACCTTGCAGATACACGCCATGAGTCCTATGATAAACAATAGGAGACATGCATATTAACTGGGCGTTGAGCGGTTGCTTTTGGCTACTGTCCTGCGATCAGCACATATGATTTGTTCCTTTGTTTGCCTCAGTACATTAAAATGAAAACTTGTTTGTAAACATTAATGTATCACAGTTTTAATCCATCATATGAAGTCAATTCCCAGAGTAAAATGTGTGAATGGTTGTAATTGACTTGTAGAGAGTCTTTTCAGCTTCTGCTATTAATTCCATGTAAAACTCCACAAGGGACAAATTGAGCCAAAATTCTGAGTGGGCTATTGATCTGTGATAAATTTAGGCATGGTGTGAGGCGTAAAGGGAGCAGGAAAGCAAACAGACAAGCGTGCAATCCTGTCACAGACAAGGCGACTGAACACATAAGCGTCTCCACGGTAACAAGAATAGCAACTAAAAATGTACAGAATATGCAGCAGGTGGTAATAGTTTGAGAAGGAAACCAACAAGCCCCCCAGAGGCTTCTTTCTAAAGAAAACAGAAAGGAGGGCTATTTTTACCTTCCTTGCATAAACATGGCTCACAGAAGCAGTCTCATGCGATTGTTACAGCAAATACCAATGTGAACGCTGTTCCCACTTTTATCCAAGAAATGCCCATAGATTCGCTGATAATAGAAAAGTAGGACAAAGTATATGACAATCTATATAGGGATCCGCCGATGTGCCACCAACGGACTACACCAGAGAAATGCACTTACTAATGATCTCCAATATGTGTCCTGTACATAGAGCTCATGTCATGTCCATCATCAGGGCAATCCACAAAGGTGAAATCAAATAACACAGGCAGCAATAGTGGTAGGAAACAGATTGGGAATTTGATGGCCATGTACATCAGATTTCAATAATAAGGCTGTGGACATCAACATATCAAGCTACTGGCAGAGTTTCAGTGTCTCCTATGTGATGTATAGCAGAGTCTCAGGGTATCTTAGATGATTTATACAGAGTCTCCAATTTTCCTATGTGATGTATATACCGTAGCAGTGTCAATGTGTCTCATGTGATGGAAACAGCAGAGTCTCAGCATAGCCTATGTCATGTATAAAACAGAGTCTCAATGTATGCTATGATGTTTACAGCATTTTTAGTGTCTCCTACACGATGTATACATCAGAGTCTCACGATGTTCTATGTGATGTATATACAGCAGTCTCGGTGTATCCTATTAACCCCTTTCCGACATTAGGCGTAATAGTACGCCGATGTTGGACACCCTCCCTTTGATGTGAGCTCCGGCAGTGAGCCCACATCTTTTCCAGCACGTCAGCTGTTTTGAAGAGCTGACATCCACCCATGGCTATTAACCCCTTAAATGCCAATGTCAAACTCCGACAGCGGCATTTAACATGTGCTTCCGGAAATCCGCCCATCGGTGACCCCTGTCATGAGATCGCAGGTCACTGATGGGTTGGTATGACCACCAGAGGTCTACTGCAGACCTCTATGTTGTCACTGCCAGCTTGCTATGAGCGGCGCCAAACAAACAAAAAAACAAAACAAAAAAAACAACAACACATATTTGGTATTGCCGAGTTCAGAATCGCCAGATAAAAAAAAAATGGATTTAAACTGATTGCTAAATGGCATAGCGAGAAAAAAAAAAGTAAAAACGCCAGAATTACTATTTTTTTGTCTCCACGACATTGCATTAAAATACAATAATGGGCAATCAAAAGATCATATCTGCACCAAAATGGTATCAATAAAAAACTTCAGCTCGGTGTTCAAAAAATAAGCACTCACCCAACCCGAGATCACAAAAAATGGAGATGCTACGTGTATTGGAAAATGGCACAATTTATTTATTTTTTTTTTAAACAAAGTTTAGAATTTTTTTCACCGCTTAAAAAAAAGAACCTAGACATTTTTGGTGTCTGAACTCGTAATGACCTGGAAAATCATACTCGCAGGTCAGTTTTAGCATTTAGTAAACATAGTAAAAAAGCAAAACAAAAAACAACTGTGGGATTGCATTTTTTTTTTTCAATTTCACCGCACTTGGAATTTTTTTCCCCATTTTCTAGTGCACGATATGTTAAAACCAATGGTATCTTTCAAAAGTACAACTCGTTCCACAAAAAACAAGCCCTCACATTGCCATATTGACCAAGAAATAAAGAAAAAGTTAAGGCTCTGGGAAGAAGGGGAGCAAAAACCGAAAACGCAAAAACAAAAATACCTCCAGTCATGAATGGGGTTAGTATAGAGCAAGATCTGAGTGTATCCTACTTGATGTATATACAGCAGTCTCAGCATCTGCTAAAATAGGGATTTTTGTGTACTCACCGTAAAATCCTTTTCTCCGAGCCACTCATTGGGGGACACAGGACCATGGGTGTTATGCTGCTGTCACTAGGAGGCTGACACTAAGTTGAGACAAAAAAGAGTTAGCTCCTCCCCTGCAGTATACACCCTCATGCTGGCATCCAGAGACCCAGTTCGGTGCAAAAGCAGTAGGAGATTAATAACAATATATTACAGAACATTAGAGTATAACATTTCAGAGAAAGTCAAGGACCAAAAAGGTAAGGAGCCATAAGGCTAACAGGGTGGGTGCTGTGTCCCCCAATGAGTGGCTCGGAGAAAAGGATTTTACAGTGAGTACACAAAAATCCCTATTTCTCCTTCACCACATTGGGTGACACAGGACCATGGGACGTCCCAAAGCAGTCCAAGTGTGGGGAACAATACAACCAAATAACTCTGTGTACCATCTGACTATAAATGCACAACGACCGCCTGCAGAATACGTCTGCCAAGGGCCGCATCCGCGGAAGATTGATTGTGCTCAATCAAGATTGTAGTGCTTTGTGAAAGTATGCAGGCTAGACCATGTTGCGGCCTTGCAAACCTGCTCCGCCGTTGCCTGGTGCCGAATGGCCCAGGAAGCGCCCATCGACCGAGTAGAGTGGCCCTAACCCCCGCCGGGACAGGTCTGCCCCTGACCCGATAAGATTCTTGGATAGCCAATCGGATCCATCTAGCTATCGTGGCCTTAGACGCGTCTGAATCCTTTCTGTGACCCTCCGGGAGGACAAAGAGGGAGTCCGACTTGCAGAAGGGAGCAGTCCTAGAAACGTACCTCCTGAGGGCCCGTACCATGTCCAAGGTGTGAAGGGCCTTTTCGACCCTATGTCTCGGCTGTGGGCAGAAGGAGGGAAGAATGATATCTTCATTAAGGTGGAAGGATGAAACCACCTTAGGGAGAAAAGCCGGAGATGGGCGTAGGACTACTTTGTCCTGGTGGAAGGAAAGGAAGGGCGCCTGGCAGGATAGTGCGGCCAACTCTGAGACGCGCCTGATAGAGGTTACTGCCACAAGGAAAGCAACCTTCCAGGAGAGGATGGTCAGCGAGATATCCTGCAGAGGTTCAAACGGAGATTCCTGAAGGACGCTCAGGACCAAATTGAGATCCCAGGTCTCTAACGGCATTCTGTAGGGGGGTACCACGTGGGAAACCCCTTGAATAAAGGTCCTGGACTTGCAAGTTAGCAGCAATCTTACGCAGGAAGAACACCGATAACGCTGAGATCTGACCCTTGAGGGAACTGAGCGCCAGGCCGGAATCCAAGCCGGACTGACTGGAGAAATTCCAGAATGGAGGGAATGGAGAAAACGAGAGGAGGGCGACCGCAGAGCCTGCACTATGAGAAGAAGGCTTTCCAGGTGCGGTGATAGATGTGAGCACATAGAGGGTGGCATTTCTTTGGAGGGCTGCACAGCCCTCCATGTGCTCGCCAGAGGTAGCCTGACTGCCATTAGGTACCGAGAGGAGATCCTCAGGCCCTTTGTGAGACCATATGCTTGTGCGATTGGCCCTGGGTTCCTCCTAATGCAGGACAATGCCAGACATCATGTTGCTCGAGTGTGTCAGCAGTTCCTGCAAGATGAAGGCATTGAGGTGGTGGACTGGCCCCGCCCGTTCCCCAGACCTGAATCCGATTAAACACATCTGGGACATCATGTCTCGCACCATCCACCTACGTCCCGTTGCACCACAGGCTGTCCAGGAGTTGGTGGATGCTTTAGTCCAGATCTGGGAGGAGATCCCTCAGGAGACCATCCGCCGCCTCATCAGGAGCATGCCCGCACATTGTAGGGAGATCATACAGGCACATGGAGGCCACACACACTACTGAACATCATTTTCTTGTCTTGAGGCATTTCCATTGAAAATGGATCAGCCTGTAATTGGATTTTTCACTTTGATTTTGAGTGGGATTCCAAATCCAGACCTCCATTGGTTAATAAATTTGATTTCCATTGATAATTTTTGTGTGATTTTGTTGTCAGCATATTCAACTTTGTACAGAACAAAGTATTCAATGAGAATATTTCATTCATTCAGATCTAGGATGTGTTATGAGTGTTCCCTTTATTTTTTTGAGCAGTATATATATATATATATATATATATATATATATATATATATATACTAGCTGAAGAGCCCGGCGTTGCCTGGGCATAGTAAATATCTGTGGTTATAGCATCTCTTATTTTCCCATCACGCCTCTCATTTTCCCAATCACATCTTTAATTTTCCCCCTCACATCTCTCATTTTCTCCCTCACACCTCTCATTTTCTCCCTCACTCCTCTCATTCCCGCCTAACACTTGTCATTTCGACCTCACATCTGTCATTTTCCAATCACTACACTATTTTCCCTCACTCCTCTCATTTTGCACTCACACCTTTTCATTTTCACCTCACACCTCTCATTTTCACCTCCGTATATACGTTTGTCATCTCCCTTATATATAGTATACACCTGTATGTCATCTCCTGTATATAGTATATACCTGTATGTCATCTCCCCTGTATATAGTATATACCTGCTGTGTGTCATCTCCCCTGTATATAGTATATACCTGTATGTCATCTCCTCCTATATATAGTATATACCTGTATGTCATCTCCTCCTATATATAGTATATACCTGTATGTCATCTCCTCCTATATATAGTATATACCTGTATGTCATCTCCTCCTATATATAGTATATACCTGTATGTCATCTCCTTCTATATATAGTATATACCTGTATGTCATCTCCTCCTGTATATAGTATGTACCAGTGTGTCATCTCCTCCTTTATATAGTATATACCTGTGTGTCATCTCTCCTGTATATAGTATATACCTGTGTGATCTCCTGTATTTGACCTCGTTAACACATTATTTGCTCAGTATTTTTACCTCAGTATTTGTAAGATAAATTGGCAGCCTGATAAATCCCCAGCCAACAGGAAGCCCTCCCCCTGGCAGTATATATTAGCTCACACATACACATAATAGACAGGTTATGTGACTGACAGCTGCCGTATTTCCTATATGGTACATTTGTTGCTCTTGTAGTTTGTCTGCTTATTAATCAGAATTTTATTTTTGAAGGCTAATACCAGACTTGTGTGTGTTTTAGGGCGAGTTTCGTTTGTCAAGTTGTGTGTGTTGAGTTGTGTGTGGCGACATGCATGTAGCGACTTTTGTGAGATGAGTTTTGTGTGGCAACAGGCGTGTAGCAACTTTTTGTGTGTCGAGTTGCATGTGACAGGTTAGTGTAGCAAGTTGTGTGCAGCAAGTTTTGCGCATGGCGAGTTTTGCGCGTGGTGAGTTTTATGTCTGGTGCCTTTTGAGTATGTGCAAGTTTTTTGTGAGGCAACTTTTGCATGTGTTGCAAATTTTGTGCATGTGGCAATTTTTCCGCATGTGCAAGTTTTGCGTGTGGCGAGTTTTCCATGAGGTGAGTTTTGCACTTGTGGCGAGTTTTGCGTGAGCCTATTTTTTGCATGTGGCGAGTTTTGCGCGTGGTGAGTTTTGAGCGGCGACTTTTGTGTTTCGACTTTTATGTGGCGAGGTTGGTGTATGTGTGGTGAAATGTGTGCTGAGGGTGGTATATGTGTTCAAGCACGTGGTAGTGTGTGGTGCATTTTGTGTGTGTGTTCATATCCCCGTGTGTGGTGAGTATCCCATGTCGGGGTCCCACCTTAGCAACTGTACGGTATATACTCTTTGGCGCCATCGCTCTCATTCTTTAAGTTCCCCTTGTTCACATCTGGCAGCTGTCAATTTGCCTCCAACACTTTTCCTTTCACTTTTCCCCATTATGTAGATAGGGGAAAAATAGTTTGGTGAATTGGAAAGCGCGGAGTTAAAATTTCACCTCACAACATAGCCTATGACGCTCTCGGGGTCCAGACGTGTGACTGTGCAAAATTTTGTGGCTGTAGCTGCGACGCCTCCAACACTTTTCATTTCACTTTTTCCCCATTATGTAGATAGGGGCAAAATTGTTTGGTGAATTGGAAAGCGCGGGGTTAAAATTTCACGTCACAACGTAGCCTATGATGCTCTCGGGGTCCAGACGTGTGACTGTGCAAAATTTTGTTTCTGTAGCTGCGACGCTTCCAACACTTTTCCTTTCACTTTTTTCCCCATTATGTAGATAGGGGCAAAATTGTTTGGTGAATTGGAACGCGCGGGGTTAAAATTTCGCCTCACAATATAGCCTATGACGCTCTCAGGGTCCAGACGTGTGACTGTGCAAAATTTTGTGGCTGTAGCTGCGAAGCCTCCAACACTTTTCATTTCACTTTTTCCCCATTATGTAGATAGGGGCAAAATTGTTTGGTGAATTGGAAAGCGCGGGGTTAAAATTTCACGTCACAACGTAGCCTATGATGCTCTCGGGGTCCAGACGTGTGACTGTGCAAAATTTTGTGGCTGTAGCTGCGACGGTGCAGATGCCAATCCCGGACATACACACACACACACATATTCAGCTTTATATAGTAGATATATATATATACTGTGTATATATATATATATATATATATATATATATATATATATATATATTTATATATATATATATATTTATATATAGTATATTATTGCTATAATCAGTAAAGTATATACAGCAATCTCTGTATTCTACATAATTTATGCAGCATAGTCTTGATGTACATTACGTGATGTATACAGCAGCATCTCAGTGTATCCTTTGATGTATATCAGTCTTTGTATCCTATGAAGCCGAAGCCTGTCTTGTGTGCTCTACTAACGATTTTAGATTTCTGAAACTCAAAACAAAGAAAAACATTTTTTTTTCAAAAGCAGTATATAAAATGAACCCTGTCGCATCATTGATTGATATGACAGTTTTTATCTATATCTTTAGCTGAATTGGAGGACAAATAGAAGGAAAGCAAAGGTGGAGCTGAATAGGGATGGGTTTGGAGTCAGCAGCCAGGAGGAATTTTATGGCTGGTGATGTCATCCTATAGCTAACATGAAGTCAAGGACTGACTTCCTGTCTACACATTACATGTACTGGACTGGTTGTCAGACTCCCAACTTCCTATACTAAAGGAGGAAAATATGTAAATGTACAGTAATTTAGGTGAGCTTAAATAATTTTAACAGCATTAATATGATGGTGAGTAATCATATGTGAAAAAACATACTGCAGTGCTTCTTTAAAGTAATACTACAGTATAAGAGTAAACCATGTCACAGTGAGACAAAACGCAAAAACAGAAACATGTTTAATTCCAAACCAGAAGAAACAAGAAACATGTAACTTGCAATGCTTTATAAGGAGTCAGAGGAGTTTTTTTATGGGATAATAATGCAGTCATATGTCCCGTCTTCACAAAGAAAAAAATGGGAAAAGCCAGCATCTTGTCTGTAGAGCGAATTGGTAGCAGTGTCTCTGGAGCTACGGAAGGGTAGCCTGCTTCAGAAGGGCAGAACGTGAATCAGAACCAGTGAAGAGGTGAGGGGAGCGAGGACCTGAGAACATGGTAGTGTCAAACACATGAGCTGCTGAAACGAAGATGATAGCGTAACGGTTCCCCACCACCTACATCACAATTACTTTTCTGTTCTGCCCCAGTGCGGCCACTACCTGGAAACTATCCAGAGAATCAGCGTCACATCACTACTCCTAATTCCACTGGAGAGAGCAAGGCGATCATGTCCAATAAACTGAGACCATTGAGACAAACCAGGCAGCTCCTGACAAGCTCTCACACAAACATAGCTGAGGGAGCCTATGGGAAGGTAACGTAAGCAGGTGGTAATGTCTCTGCAGTATAATCTGATCGCCCTGCATGGGTCTGTGCAGATGGCAGGGCCAGGAGAGCGCAGTGGTCACATGTTGGTGCTGAGTCGAGATTGACTGTTAGCTGGTGTCAGTTCTCCTTGGCTTCCTTCCCTGGGAGGTGACTAAATGGAGAGAGATCAAAGTCTAGTAAATATGTGATCAATGACTACAAATAAAGGCATCTCATGCAAACACAAACTTGGTGCTGGAAAGGTTTTAAAACGTTATATAAAAAAAAAAATAATACAATAGAATTCTACTACTCCTACACCAATACTCTAGTGGTCCTGATTAATTTTCCAGAACCAATAACACGCAGTACACTCATAAGACCACTGCACACGATCACTGGCTTTAGATGTCCTGTGCTCACAATACGTAGCCGACATCTGGGAATTCAATTTAGTGATGAAAATCAAACAAATTCTTCTTCTACATCTAGTTTCAAAGAACTCCTTACCATAGCTAACAAAGGAACTGTAGCAGGGTCACTGCTGCACATATTAATGGGGATTGAATGCCTTTCCTTTGTACCAGAATTCAATGTCAGATGAGTTGGCATCTGATACCTCGCATCTCTGCCAGTCGAGCCGGCATTACCTTCAAAATGCTATACTTTTGTAGTGCTCATGCCTGGTATTGAAGCTTAGTCACATTCATTTAAAGGCTAAGTAAACTGTAATGACCTAACGATTATGTACACCTTCGTTCTACTGTGAAAACAAAAATCGATAGAACTCATATGCTATCTTTGTGTCATCGTAGTGATGTCTTAACTGAGCAGTTGATAGAAGTTTTGGAAAAACATCATTTTTTTCTCTTACTAGAAAAAAGAAAAATGATACACAGAACCATCCCAACGAACCAAAAAAAAACATGGTATGTTTTGTACTTAAAGGGGTATTTCACTACTAGGACAACCCCTTCTGAAACTAGATCTTATGCCCTGATAAAATAATAAAGCCTATACTCCCCTCCAGTGCCTGCGCCGTTACCGGGGTCGGCACTCGCTCTCCCCAGGGCAGCGATGCAGGCTGCAGCTGATCCCTGCCTTTCTCTTCTTGCTCAGTTTGTCCCAAGGCGGAGACAGCGAAGCCAGCGTTGAATGGGCGCCGGCGTCACAACTACACATCACAGCCCCGGGAAGTAGAGTTGAGCGAATATGTTTGGAATTGGTCGCCGAATCTGAATTTGCCATATTCGTGTCATATTCGTACCCTATTCGTGCCGAATTTATGTTTGACGATCGATTACAAACACATTCGGTCATTTCTACTCCCACTGACTCCAATGACGTTCGGCGAATGTTGCAAATACAATATTCGCCGCCAATCGTAATCGGAACCGAATTTTGAAAAATACGATAAACTCTACCGGGGAGAGCAAAGGGGCAAGTTTAAGAAGGGGTTGTCATAGTAGAGGAAAACCCCTTTAAGAACAAAAAACTAATGTCCGAGTGAGGCCCAATTCTGCATTCACATTCTGAAATGCCTTGAAGGGGGGCATGTCTGTAAACCATTTTCATCTATATTCAGCGTGTGGAGGCAAAGGTAGTCCACAGGATGAATGTTTGAACAGTTTGGCCTATCTTCTACAAAGAGGCCACCTTTTTATTTAAACTTTGAGGCTGGTCACACTGCGATCAGCAGTGTGTTTCAGTTTCTGCCTGGTGTTACAATCCGAATTTTTACAAAATTGCATTCAGATGGGTCCCTGGACCACCTAATGCATTTTTGTTGGCTATGGCCAGTCAAATTGTACACTGGTTTGGCTCTACATGCTGCTCTATATTCAAATCACAGAAGGGTGCAGAAGCAGATGTGGAGAAGGGAGAGCTCAGCATGTACTGTCCTCATTTATGAGAAATCAGATACCGTATTTTTCGGACTACAAGACGCACTTTTTCCCCCCCAAAAAAGGGGGGAAAACGGGGGGTGCATCTAATAGTCGCAATGCAGGCTTACCGTGGCGGCAGAGGTGCAGCGGCAGAGGTGCGGCGGCAGAGGAGGCGCAGTAAGCGGGGTCCCTTTCTCCGGTGAGGTGATGCAGCAGTCCGGTATGCAGCAGAGCCGGGTGAATCCTGTTGTTATCGGTGGTGGCGGCCATTTTCCTGAGGCCGCGCGTGCGCAGATGGAGCGCTCTGCTTCCCGGGGCTTCAGGAAAATGGCCGCCGCGATCTCCATCTGCGCACGCGCGGCCTCCTGCGGCCATTTTCCCGAAGCCCCGGGAAGCAGAGCGCTTCATCTGCACACGCGCGGCCTCAGGAAGATGGCCGCGCCCACCGATAACAACAGGATTCACCCGGCTCTGCTGCTTACCGGGCTGCTGCATCACCATACCGGCCCGGGGAAAGGGAACCCGCTTACTGCGCCTCCTCTGCCGCTGCACCTCTGCCACCGCACCTCTGCCGCCACGGTAAGCCTGCATTGCCTGCATGGTAAGCCTGGGACCCCTCTCACGCCATACCTCTCACTGCACCTCCTGATCCCAGCACCTCCTGATCCCAGCACCTCCTGATCCCAGCACCTTCTGATCCCAGCACCTCCTCATCCCAGCATCACCCCACCTCTGCCGACACCTTGCCTCCTGTGACCCTGCTCTGCCACCGCCAGCCCTCAGGTAAGATACTGTAAATTCGGACAATAAGACGGACCCCCATCTTATAAAAAAATCTTTTTTTCTGCAATTTTCACCCCAAATTTGGGGTGCGTCTTATGGTCCGGTGCGTCTTATAGTCCGAAAAATACGGTACCCTGCGACCAGTACTGGGGAAACGCCACCACACCAAAAAGTGTGAACATGGAAGATGAGGAAAACCAGTCATGAGGGTTTCTGAAAGCATGAGACAGACGTGGCTTGTGTTTTTAGATTTTTGAGGCACAAAGGTGTCTCCATGGCCTTTAAACGGCACTGAGCTGCAGTATCAAGTATTAACACTACCAAAAGTACAAGGCTGGGACTAGTAGGCCTGTTCAGGTTAACCTTTTTGAGTCCTATTTAGTCTTACATTTTCAAACCAGCGTACCTTAACATGTATCTGATTACGCAGGACAGCAGCTCGTAGGATCATGGCTTTGGCTCTTCTCTGAAACTCTCTCCCCATCTGTAATGACTTCTCAAACGTGGTGCTGCGCTGGTCCACGTCTCGTGCATATAAGATCTGTAAGTAAATTAAAAACTTAATAACAATCATGGTTTCAGCCCCTCAAAACGTACTAAAAAGTTGAAGGGCCCATACCTTGCTATGAGAATCGATGCGAGCATTTATTAACCCTTCAAGGATGAGTTGAGTCAGTTCGTCCTCAAGCGCAGACACCGTGGTGTTAAATGCAATGGCCATTTTATACATGTCTGCTGATACATATGGGCTGAAATACTAAGAAACATAAAAGGAAACAGTAAGTAGGTACATTTATAGTATATTGTAGTAAATCAATAGTCACGTAGTACATGCGACTCTATAGAAACCTGCATGCAAAACATGCAGCAAAGAAAGAATATGACTGTCGGAATAAGTATTGTTGTATCGTTCGCAGAAAACACTCACGTTCATGCCTGATGGCCTCACGCAGGTGTGATAGTAACAATCTAATTCTTACGCAAGTTCCTACTCAGGAAAATTAGCTCCCAATGCCTGAGATGCCGGTTGTTACGTGCCTGCACATATACAATGCAGGTGCAAACAGAAGCGAGCATCATGCTCTAGTCGTGGGCTGGGATTACCCTCGTATGGTCAGATGGATCTAATGTATGCAATAAAGACAAGCGCACTTCTCAGCCAGCTGGGTATTATTCCTGCAGTATCTGAATGGGGTGGAAGGAACTACCAAATCACCATGGCTTTCATATTCAATCTGGAAGTGTTTTGCTTTGTACTGTTCACATTTTATTTCTGAAACTAGTCTGTTCACATTAGGGTCAAAGCCTATAATCCATAATCATCGCTTGATATGGGTAAAGCCCTGTGGACCTCGGTTAACCCTTTGATTGCCAAAGCCATCAATGTGTCACCGGATACACAAGTCTCTTTGTTTAATGAGGAATTCTCATCCCAGTTAGTGATGCTACTTAATTATCACTGCGAGTGCCACGTCTGGGCCCCAAGAATGACAGCACTGTAGTGCTGCGTCCCCTTCAGTTTTTTTCTGCACAGCACCATTCAACCACCCAGCCCACACAAAGCCAAGCTGCAGCAGGGCAGTAAAGCCACTGTACAGAAGGTAGATCTGAGAAGGGGACACAGCACAGCTGCATTGTCGTCCTTCTATTCCCAGGTTTGCTGGGAGTCCCATAAGTAGGCTGCAAGTGATCATTACATTATAACTAAAATGGAAATAGCCATTTAACACTAACAGGTGCCACACGTCCATTATCCTACATTTTCAGCTACTTTAGGACCAGATCTGCATAAATGCCAAAAACGTAACGGCATGAAGAGGCCTTCATAAAGGAATATGCATCCGGTTCTACGCCTTGGATTATGGCGTGAGGTGGCATAATGTATGGTAGTCAGACCCTCTATACTCTACCAACACAACAATACCATGCCTCCTGTTGCTCGTGCTGCTGTGAGCAGCCTGTGTGGTCTACGTCTTTGGACTTGTCTCCCATCGAGCACATCTGGGACGTTATTGGTCTCCAATTGCAATGAGAGCTGCCAGCAGCGGATCGTGAAGATTGGCGTGCCCAAGTACATTCAGTGTGGAGGAACATTCCTCAGACATCCATTAATAACCTCTCTGATAGCAGCCTAGACATGTAAGTGCAGGGATTTCTGCACGAGGTGGTCATACGCAATACTGAATAAATCGCCATGTATTGAAAATGTTGTTTCCATATTGTCATCAAATGCATTTCATTAACATGTCTATCCATCCTGCGTCCGTAATGCCACAATTTTTCCTTCTTGGTATTGCAGTGTCAGTGTTGAGGAGTTTATGCATCTCTATATATACATTTATTAAAGTAAAAATATAACTGACGATAAAGTGACTTTGAAACCAAATATAGCAGTGATAACCGTCTTCACTTAAATTGACTCCCTGATGAGCAAAGCACAGACATGAAATAATGCCTTCCCTAGGGCAGACATAGGATGACAGGAAGAGAAATACAAAGTAACAGCAGGTGATCTGAATGAAACATAGCATGCTGCAGACACAGCAGGCAGCAGCAGAAGTAACATGAGGAGCAGCAGGCAGCGGAAACCCAGCAGAGAGCATCAGAATAGCAATCAACTTGTGTAGAGGATGTGAAAAGCAGAGGAGTACATGATAGATACCTGTATAAGAGCACGGTTCCGGATCTGAGTATACAGTGTGCGGACGTGAGAAGCGAGATACATGTCCAGAAGCAGGTTATCCTGATGAGAAATAATTCACAGGTATAAGGGTAAGTGCACACAGTCAGTAAACACTGCAGGTTGGAAGCTGCGTACTTCAAGAAATCCCATGCCCACTGTGCGTCCAGAGATGCCCGCGGCTCACCTGCGGAGACGGACATGCGGCGCAGCAGGTCTCTGAAAGATACATTTCACCCATACAATGTATTGGACTTGGTGAATCAGTGAACACATGAAGATTCACCTATGTCCAATAGCTGGCAGCGCTTTGGACGCAGCAGACATGCGCTTTTGCATATGTCCAATTCCTTATCGTCTACACATACCCCGGTATGACCATATGCAACATAACGTGTGCATGTAGCATGCATTTAGTTCAGTTACAATGGTAATACACCGACCACCGACTTCTATTGGTGCTGGCAAATAGGGCCATAAAAAGGTGAATACCACCTAGCAGGCTTGTATGGCACATACTAAGCCTATGTAAGCAATGTATTACGGGAGAATACCTGACATTTTATTTCAGATCTTCTATCTTTAATAGTGTTTATTAAAGGAAATCTGTCAGTAAGATGAGCCCTCCTAACCCGTCTATATGGAAATGTAGGTGATAGAAATCTGAATAAAATGAAACCTTGATATATGTGATCCGATTATCAGAGAGATCTGTGTCCAGCACAGAAATCGTAACGGCTCAGACTGCATTTGCCCCAATGAAGCTGCATAGGTAGCGGCAAAACGCGTGGGGTAACATGCCTATCTCTGTAGCACACAGCAGTCTTACACGATACCCTTCTCAAAACTTTACTGGTCTTGCTGATATAGTATATTCATTTAGACAATAGATCATATTACATGAACATAGAATTCCTTTTGCATCGATATCAAGCATGTCACATATGAAAGTATGTTTGCAACATTGCACTGTAATTGTCTGTATTCTTTTTAGTCAGGTGTGACATCATTTGAAGTGACATCTTTTAAGTGTATCGTCATATTCTCCTTCACGCTGACATGCCCTGACCCATCTGCTTCCATCCACAGGTACGTTTGAACTGTCTGCTAACCTGGAATTCCCACTGCACCCCTGAATCCTCTCTCTCCCCCCCTGTTCTACCTGGTACACCGCTACTTTTTCCCTGACTTTAATTCAATGAATCATACGTCTAATTTACTGCATACTGATTGTCATAACCAGGCTTTTCACACCTAAAGGTACCGTCACATTTAGCGACGCTGCAGCGATCTAGACAACGATCCCGATCGCTGCAGCGTTGCTGTGTGGTCAACTGGAGAGCTGTCACATAGACAGCTCTCCAGCGACCAACTATGCAAAGTCCCCTGGTAACCAGGGTAAACATCGGGTTACTAAGCGCAGGGCCGCGCTTAGTAACCAGATGTTTACCCTGGTTACCAGCGTAAACGTAAAAAAAAAAAAAAACACTACATACTTACATTCCGGTGTCTGTCCCCCGGCGCTGTGCTTCTCTGCACTGACTGTGAGCACCAGCCGGAAAGCACAGCGGTGACGTCACCGCTGTAATCTGCTACTAACTACTACAACTACTAACACTGATCTACAAAGCCATCCACAATCTGTCCCCTCCCTATATCTCTGAACTAATCTCCCACTATCTTCCCTCACGTAATCGTCGATCCTCCCAAGACCTCCTCCTCTCCTCCACACATATTCGTTCCTCACACAACCGCCTCCAAGATTTCTCCCGAATATCCCCCATCCTCTGGAATTCCACGCCTCAACATATTCAATTATCCACCACCCTCGGATCTTTCAGATGGAAACTGAAAACCCATCTCTTCAGGAAAGCCTACAGACTGCAACAACCATTCTGCCGCCTCACCAACCACCCGAGCTACCGCCTCACCAACCACCCGAGCCGCTGCCATGTCACCAACTACCCGAGCTGCCGTGTCGCCACCGCCAGAGCTGCTGCCTCACCACCACCAGTGCTGCAGCACACCGACCTCCTGTCTCTTCCCTATTATCCCGAAGAATGTAAGTAAGCAAGCAAGGACAGGGTCCTCTCCCCCCTTTACTACTCTGTCATTGTAAATTTGTTTACTGTTAACGATATCTATAACCCTGTATGTAACCCCTTTTCACATGTACAGCACCATGGAATTAATGGTGCTATATAAAATAATAATAATATTCTGGATGATATAACTTATAGGTAGTAAGTGCGGTGCACACTGATCCATTCCACGTATATTTTCTATGTGAAAAAATTGATTATAACCGGTTTTTAATGAGATCTGTGTGTATGGATCAAACCTACATATATAGAGTGAGGGAACTTTCATGGTATATTTGCCAGCTGAGATGGTTACATTTGTTGTGTGCCCCTGTACTGAGATTGACTCATGTAATGGAATATTTGCCCAATGCACGTTTAAAAAATCTGGCCCAACTACAATCTCTGGTGCCCAATTGGTGATATATTAGGGATACGATTCTTTATTATTGGAGGTTATATCTACTAATGCATGTCCTGATATTTAAAATTGACATATGCAGAGAGACAATTGTGCCATATACTCTTCATAAAATCTAGTGTATTTTACATTTTGTTATGGTACCAAATTACTGATATATCAGGGACACACATCATTAGCTGTTAGTTGGGAGCAACAAGATAGACACACCTGCTCTTTATATACACTTTTTTGGTCTTTGGGGTTATTTGTATTACAGCGAATGTTGTGCTTTTTAAAATGTTTCTAAAAAAAAAAAATCTTGGTTTTATTTTTTTGTAACTAATAAAAATATTGTAAGGTGATCGCTATTGTCTATATATCTTTTTTTTTCTTTTGCTATGGAATAAGACATTGTATTGCAAATAACAAGACATCGCTTTCTTTATCTTTCTATGACCTAGATGCCCATATAGATGGCTTAGGGCAGGGGTCCCCAACTCCAGGCCTCGAGGGCCGCCAACAGTGCAGGTTTTCAGGATTTCCTTAGTATTGCACAGGGGTTGGAATCCTCACTTGTGCAGATGATCACATTACCACCGATGCAATACTAAAGAAATCCTGAAAACCTGCACTGTTGGCGGCCCTCGAGGCCTGGAGTTGGGGACCCCTGGCTTAGGGGGTTCATCCTACTATGAGAGCAGGGCTATGGAGTCGGAGCCCATGGAGTCTGAGTCATGGAAATTGAGGAGTCGGAGGTTTGGCTTAAGGTACCTTCACCCTGAGCAACTTTCCAACGAGAACGACAGCGATCCGTGACGTTGCAGCGTCCTGGATAGCGATCTCGTTGTGTTTGACACGCAGCAGCGATCAGGATCCCGCTGTGACATCGCTGGTCGTAGCTAGAAGTCCGGAACTTTATTTGGTCGTCAGGTCGGCATAATTTGTCATGTTTGACAGCAAAAGCAACGATGCCTGCAATGTTTTTTCATGGAGCCAACAACCAGCGAGAACGATAAGTACGTCACTGGATCGCTCCTTCATCGCTCAGCTGTTGCCGGTGTTTGACATCTCCTAGCGACCTAAACAGCGACGCTGCAGCGATCGGCTCGTTGTCTATCGCTGCAGCGTCGCTAAATGTGACGGTACCTTTACAGACTCCACAGCCCTGCTGAGAGTCCTTTTGCATAGAGTAGGCAAAAGAAACAACAAAACACTAAAAGCTTGTCCCCCACTCACCTTCATTTCATCCAACATCTTTAGACAGGATGCGTACTTGGACTCATAGAATTTGAATATTATATCACGGACTTGAGGCTCCAGCTCCAGGAACAGTTTGAAAGAACTACACATAGAATACAATTATATTATTTAGCCCCACAATGAAGATATGCACCCATCCCACACTTCATACTCCTCAAATATTCACCTGCTAGAGATGACATTCCTTTGGAGCTCTTGACGGTCAAATGTGGCCAGGGCACAGAGACCCCCGTATACTGCAACATTACTAGAGGAAAGAAGCTGCGAAAAGGAAGAGGAAGAAGCAAAATAAGGTGAAATTAAGGTGAAGATATTCTGCAAGTTCCATAAACAGCTGTGTGAACATACCTCTGGAAAGTCACAATGATCAAACGATGCCAGTAAAAAGCATTTTGCTGCTTGCTTATATTTTCGAGCTGCGAGCTCTGCCAACCCTGAAAGAACGGGAAATGTTATCAGTTTCTTTTGTGTCTAGAAAGGTCGGACAACCTGCTCTCCTGATTGAAAAATAACAATGTCCACTGTGGTCGGCTGCCCCAGCAGCCTCTGCTAATAATATGTTAATAATACATGCAGGGCAAGGATTTTAATATTAGTATTAGACTATGTAAGGGGAGCAAGACACCTCTATATATACAGTGTGAGCCCCACATAGCCTCCTATATACAGTTAGAGACCCATACACAGTGTGAGCCCCACATAGCCTCCTATATACAGTGAGAGCCCCTTACATACAGTGTGAGCCCCACATAGCCTCCTATATACAGTGAGAGCCCCTTACATACACAGTGTGAGCCCCACATAGCCTCCTATATACAGTGAGAGACCCATACATGCACACACACACACAGACAGTGTGAACCCCACAAAGCCTCCTATATACAGCGAGACCCATACATGCACACACACACGCACAGTGTGAGCCCCACATAGCCTCCTATATACAGTGAGAGACCCATACATGCGCGCACACACACAGTGTGAGCCCCACATAGCCTCATATAGTGAGACCCATACATTCGCACACACAAAGTGTGAACCCCACATAGCCTCCTATATACAGTGAGAGACCCATGCATACACACACAGTGTGAGCCCCACATAGCCTCCTATATACAATGAGAGACCCATGCATGCACACACGCACACACACTGTGAACCCCACATAGCCTCCTATATACAGTGAGACCCATACATGCACAGAGTGTGAACCCCACAAAGCCTCCTATATACAGTGAGAGACCCATGCATGCACATGCACACACAGTGAGAGCCCCACATAGCCTCCTATATACAGGGAGAGACCCATACATACACGCACACACACACAGTGTGAGCACCACATAGCCTCCTATATACAGTGAGATACCCATACACACACACAGTGAGAGCCCCACATAGCCTCCTATGTACAGTGAGAGAGCCATACAAGCACACACACACACACACACACACACACACACACACACACACACACACAGTGTGAGCCTCACATAGCCTCCTATATACAGGGAGAGACCCATACATACACACACACACACACACAGTGTGAGCACCACATAGCTTATTATATACAGTGAGAGACCCATGCATGCACACACACACAGTGTGAGCCCCACATGGCCTCCTATATACAGTGAGCCCCATACATGCGCGCACACACACACACACTGTGAGCCCCACATAGCCTCCTATATACAGTGAGAGTCCCATACATACAAACAACTGTGTGAGCCCCACATAGCCTCAATACAGTGCGATCTCCACAGAGCCTACTACATACGGTACAGCCAAATATCCCATACACATGTATGAAATGTTGTAAAGATTTAAATCATTGTCATAAATGGAGTTAGAAGTTTACAGATCAAAGGCTGGGGTCATTGGATTACTGCCTGCACCCTCCGCTGTGAACAGGTAATTTTAACCCCTTCATGACCAGAGGTATTTTCGTTTTTGCGGTTTCTTTTTTTTTTTGCTCCTCTTTTTCCCCAGTCATAACCTTATTATTCGGTCAATATGACCATGTTGGCTTGTTTTTTTGCGGGACAAGTTGTACTTTTGAACCACACCATTGGTTTTAATATATTGTGTACTGGAAAATTGCAAGTGTGGTGAAATTGCAAAAAAAGTGCAATTCCACAGTTTCTTTTTCTTACCATCTTCACTAAATGCTAAAACTGACCTGCCATTGGCACCATTTTGCGAGACCTTCAGCGTCTTTATTTTTTGTGATCTGGGGCTGGGTCAGGGCTTAATTTTTGCACCAAAGAAAATGTAGGGACAAACAAAATCATCCAGAGTGGATTCTCATACAAAATAATTTTATTAAAGTACATACCGTATATACTCGAGTGTAAGCCGACCCGAGTATAAGCCGACCCCCCTAATTTTGCCACAAAAAACTGGGAAAACTTATTGACTCGAGTATAAGCCTAGGGTGGAAAATGCAGCAGCTACTGGTGAATTTCAAAAATAGAAATACATGCTCCATACCGTTCATTATGGCCCCATAGCTGTGCCATATAGTGCTCTGCACCGTTCATTCTTGCCCCATAGATGTACCATAGAAAGGTGTGCCATATAGTGCTCTGCACCGTTCATTCTTGCCCCATAGCTGTGCCTATAGTGCTCTGCACCGTTCATTATTGCCCCGTAGCTGTGCCATATAGTGCTCTGCACCGTTCATTCTTGCCCCATAGCTGTGCCATATAGTGCTCTGCACCGTTCATTCTTGCCCCATAGCTGTGCCATATAGTGCTCTGCACCGTTCATTCTTGCCCCATAGATGCTCCGTATAAAGCTGTGCCTTTGCTGCTGCTGCAATAATAAAAAAAAAAAATGCCATACTCATCTCTATTGCTAGCAGCTCCCGGCGTCTCGTCGTCTCTCCGCACTGAC
The DNA here is from genome assembly GCF_032444005.1 of Ranitomeya imitator. NCBI lineage: Eukaryota > Metazoa > Chordata > Amphibia > Anura > Dendrobatidae > Ranitomeya > Ranitomeya imitator. Next base: position 612,935,670 of record NC_091283.1, on the reverse strand, counting down.
TGATCAGGCAGAGGGCGCCGCGCACACTATATGCGTCATCGCGCCCTCTGACCTGCACAGTCAGTGCAAGAGGACGCGAAGACAGAGCGGCGCCCGGCGTGTGGAACGCGGACAGGTGAATATAAAATACTCACCTAGTCCCGGCGCTCCTGACGCTGCCCCTGCCTGTCACACTGTCTTCGGGTGCCGCAGCTCTTCCTGTCAGCGGTCACTGGCACCGCTCAGAGAAATGAATATGCGGCTCCACCCCTATGGGAGTGGAGTCCATATTCATTTTTCTAATGAGCGGTCGCACGTGACCGCTGTACAGGGGAAGAGCTGCGGCACCCGGAGACAGTGTGACAGGCAGGGGCAGCGTCAGGAGCGCCGGGACTAGGTGAGTATGCCTCAGCGCCCTCTCCCCCTCACCCGCCGACCCTGCCGCCCACCGTGACTCGAGTATAAGCCGAGAGGGGCACTTTCAGCCCAAAAATTTGGGCTGAAAATCTTGGCTTATACTCGAGTATATACGGTAATTTGAATTAAAAACCATTAAAAATTGGAAATGCAACTCAACCACAAAAATTATGAGAAAAAGCGCAAACACTGTACATGATAATGATATGGTACATGAAGTGCAACAATACAAATTATACAGAATAGCGAACAAGTAATAATCCGACAGACAGTTTAAAGATAGAAAAATTTGCCAATATACAGGTCCTTCTCAAAAAATTAGCATATAGTGTTAAATTTCATTATTTACCATAATGTAATGATTACAATTAAACTTTCATATATTATAGATTCATTATCCACCAACTGAAATTTGTCAGGTCTTTTATTCTTTTAATACTGATGATTTTGGCATACAACTCCTGATAACCCAAAAAACCTGTCTCAATAAATTAGCATATTTCACCCATCCAATCAAATAAAAGTGTTTTTTAATAACAAACAAAAAAACCAACAAATAATAATGTTCAGTTATGCACTCAATACTTGGTCGGGAATCCTTTGGCAGAAATGACTGCTTCAATGCGGCGTGGCATGGAGGCAATCAGCCTGTGACACTGCTGAGATGTTATGGAGGCCCAGGATGCTTCAATAGCGGCCTTAAGCTCATCCAGAGTGTTGGGTCTTGCGTCTCTCAACTTTCTCTTCACAATATCCCACAGATTCTCTATGGGGTTCAGGTCAGGAGAGTTGGCAGGCCAATTGAGCACAGTAATACCATGGTCAGTAAACCATTTACCAGTGGTTTTGGCACTGTGAGCAGGTGCCAGGTCGTGCTGAAAAATGACATCTTCATCTCCATAAAGCATTTCAGCCGATGGAAGCATGAAGTGCTCCAAAATCTCCTGATAGCTAGCTGCATTGACCCTGCCCTTGATGAAACACAGTGGACCAACACCAGCAGCTGACATGGCACCCCACACCATCACTGACTGTGGGTACTTGACACTGGACTTCAGGCATTTTGGCATTTCCTTCTCCCCAGTCTTCCTCCAGACTCTGGCACCTTGATTTCCGAATGACATGCAAAATTTGCTTTCATCAGAAAAAAGTACTTGGGACCACTTAGCAACAGTCCAGTGCTGCTTCTCTGTAGCCCAGGTCAGGCGCCTCTGCCGCTGTTTATGGTTCAAAAGTGGCTTTACCTGGGGAATGCGGCACCTGTAGCCCATTTCCTGCACACGCCTGTGCACGGTGGCTCTGGATGTTTCCACACCAGACTCAGTCCACTGCTTCCTCAGGTTCCCCAAGGTCTGGAATCGGTCCTTCTCCACAATCTTCCTCAGGGTCCGGTCTCCTCTTCTCGTTGTACAGCGTTTTCTGCCACATTGTTTCCTTCCAACAGACTTACCATTGAGGTGCCTTGATACAGCACTCTGGGAACAGCCTATTTGTTGAGAAATTTCTTTCTGGGTCTTACCCTCTTGCTTGAGGGTGTCAATGATGGCCTTCTTGACATCTGTCAGGTCGCTAGTCTTACCCATGATGGGGGTTTTGAGTAATGAACCAGGCAGGGAGTTTATAAAAGCCTCAGGTATCTTTTGCATGTGTTTAGAGTTAATTAGTTGATTCAGAAGATTAGGGTAATAGGTCATTTAGAGAACCTTTTCTTGATATGCTAATTTATTGAGACAGGTTTTTTGGGTTATCAGGAGTTGTATGCCAAAATCATCAGTATTAAAACAATAAAAGACCTGACAAATTTCAGTTGGTGGATAATGAATCTATAATATATGAAAGTTTAATTGTAATCATTACATTATGGTAAATAATGAAATTTAACACTATATGCTAATTTTTTGAGAAGGACCTGTAAATGGAGTAAAGGTGAGTATAATATCAGCAATACTAGTCATAGAAATAATATGACCAATCAAGAATATGGTGTGAAGATTAGGTAAAGTGCATAGTGCAGACTATTTTCAATGAAATATATAGAGAGGGATAAATCAATCCAGTATCTAATTGCATATCAAATCTGTCCATTTTTCATCTGAAAGCTAAGAATATAAAGAAAAAAAATCTTATTTTAATTGAAGCAGTGTAGCAGGACCAGTAAGATCCAAAGCCTTCAAAGGAAAAACAGAGCATAATGTGCACACCATGACCTGAAATGGTTAAATAGACCGCAATAGCAGCAACTGAAAGTATCAAACGTAAATCAAGATACAACCTGTCTGAAGTCACATACCAGTGTACCCCTTAACGTGCGTTTCGATGAAAAATGGACAGATTTGATATGCAATTAGATACTGGATTGATGATCAGATCGCCTGCGTGTGTCAGAAATACTCCCTTGCTATGAGTGCCGACCACGGGGCGGCGCTAATAGCAATCTGGCTATGACAAGCATAGAGGTCTGCTGGAGACCTCTGGTTGTCATGTCGACCCATGATCATGTGACAAGGTTACCGTTGGGCGGGATTAGCGACGTGCTTCCGGAAAGCGCTAGTTAAGCCCCGCTGTTAGAAATTGACATTGGCACTTAACTATTTAACAGCAACGGGTGGGTCGCTATTCCACCCGCGTCTGTTGTGGGCACATGTCAGCTGTATAGATCAGCTCTCATGTGCACTGAAAAGTGTGGGCTCAGCGCTGGAGCCCGCACCAAACAGGCGGGAGTCTGACAATGGCGTACTATTACATCCAATGTTGGAAAGGGGATAAGCAGGTTATTTGATGGAGAGCAGACATGGAGTGTGTGTGAAGAGTAATTAACAAATAGCCAACAGATGATGGAAGTGCAAACTTTGATTGTGTATATCCTCATTATCAATCCTTACAGACAGAAATCTTCACCTTGCATTGGCAGAACTCACATGGCAATGGAAGTACAATATTTTCCACACCACATCTACAAAATTTTGACACAATCGATTGATATATGCATGATCGGAGAGCATATTCCCATCTGTGGGTAAAGTCGAAAAAGTTTTGATAGCTGACAACGAACAGGAAAGAAATATCTCTTTATGAATATATAATATTCATGTGTGAAATGGATGCTTGAAGGATGTTCAGTAGGATGATGACAACTGTATCGTTTCTCTAGGAGATTCCGGGGGGAAAATACGACCAACAGCAGAAATATGGCCTAGAACTAGATTAGAATCAAATCTAATCAGCCATACTCCACTTATCACAGTTAAAGAAGCAGTGATGGGTCTGGCTGACCCCTTTATAACATCTCATCTACTGAATTTCAAGGTCAGACCCCAGGAGAAGCAATAAGAATTGCAGATCTGTCCATATTTCAAGCGGTGTCCTACTTCACTAGCTGACATTGATCCAATTCATAAGACGTATTTGTATTTTAGCCCTTTTATTTTATACTGTTTTACTTATGTATTTTTATTATTTAATCTTTTGTAACCCTTTTAGGCACTGTCCTTTTTTATATATGAAATCTAAAATTGAATATGTCTGTTCCTTGCTGCTTTATACGTACCCACAAACCCTGAAGAGCGATAATATAGCTGTGTATGGGTTATGCTGTGCATGTCAGAGTGCAAAAAGCATCCCTATGAGGTGCTTGGGAAAGCTGCGTGGCCCAGTCCAGGCATCTCGCTGGGGTATCAAAATGGAGAGTGGGGGCAGCGAAAAGTGTGGTGTAGGTGAGAGAACTGGCGCTGGGGTGCGCTTAGCTACTTGTCGGCCAATTGTGATAGGCGAGTGGATGAGTGAGTGTGGGAAGCTGAGCACTCCTCTGCAGTAGCATTCAAGGCACGTACGTCGTGAGCAAGTGATGTTTGTCACAAATTTGTGTTAGCGGTAGTGAGGTTCATGACAGTCATGTTACAACATCTAAGACAACATCTAAAGGTACCGTCACACTAGACGATATCGCTAGCGATCCGTGACGTTGCAGCGTCCTCGCTAGCGATATCGTCCAGTGTGACAGGCAGCAGCGATCAGGCCCCTGCTGGGAGATCGCTGGTCGGGGAAGAAAGTCCAGAACTTTATTTCGTCGCTGGACTCCCCGTAGACATCGCTGAATCGGCGTGTGTGACACCGATTCAGCATGGTCTTTGCTGGTAACCAAGGTAAACATCGGGTAACTAAGCGCAGGGCCGCGCTTAGTAACCCGATGTTTACCCTGGTTACCATCCTAAAAGTAAAAAAAACAAATAGTACATACTTACCTACAGCCGTCTGTCCTCCAGTGCTGTGCTCTGCACTCCTCCTGTACTGGCTGTGAGCGTCGGTCAGCCGGAAAGCAGAGCGGTGACGTCACCGCTCTGCTTTCCGGCCGCTGTGCTCACACAGACAGTACAGGAGGAGTGCAGAGCACAGCGCTGGAGGACAGACGGCTGTAGGTAAGTATGTAGTGTTTGTTTTTTTTACTTTTAGGATGGTAACCAGGGTAAACATCGGGTTACTAAGCGCGGCCCTGCGCTTAGTTACCCGATGTTTACCCTGGTTACCGGCATCGTTGGTCGCTGGAGAGCGGTCTGTGTGACAGCTCTCCAGCGACCAAACAGCAACGCTGCAGCGATCCGGATCGTTGTCGGTATCGCTGCAGCGTCGCTAAGTGTGACGGTACCTTAAGTAATCCAGAGAACACAGATGGTGGGGTGGGGAATCAAGCCTCTGAGCTTTCATCAATTAAGAACCATAACATTTTTTCAACTGGCTAGCACGATAGCAAACTTTCTTTCTTTCTTTATGCTCCATACTAACAGTCATGCTTCAACAGCTAAATCCACATTCTGCAAGTAGAATTTCATTTCAAGCCTTCAGAGGGTAAGATCTAAGCAATCAGATGTACTGGAGAGACAGGATTTGCAGCATTTAATGAGACAGCAAGTCGCTATCTCGTAGAGATAAAAAGAAGGAGGGCCAGGAGACCAGAACAATAGTTAGTATAGTCCGGAGCTTAGCATCATAATTGCGGAGTTGGACGTTCATACAAGTGTAAAGAACAAATTCTCCTACAGTCAGAACAAGGAAACAATTCCTCCGTGGAACCAGAGACCCAGATTCACAACAATGGACTCCGATAAAAGGGTTATTGGAGGTGAGCTCCAGCGGTATGCACCGTAATCATTATGACTATCAACTGGATTCATCTCTTTTATATCATCATTAACAATTATTTTCTTTAAGTATTACCTAAACATTTCCAAAACTCATCTCATACATAATATCTGTGTAGACAACAACCCCCTATTTTTGTTTTTATTTTTTTATAGTGGAGTTCTGTAATCAGGTTCATGCGCTAAAAGTCAAAGCAGAAAATAGCTCACTGCGGAGGTCACGGCATTACACATGGGCATACATATTGACCACTGTGGGTCTAAGAACAAATGTGTCTCCTTGCAGAGAGTACCAAGTGATGTATGGACAAAGTCAATAAAAGGCGGATTCTTTAGGAGCGCCGGATAGGTAGCCCTAGTGAGGGGAGGTCACACAGTCCCCTAACCCCTCCCCCCCCCCCGCAGCTCCAGCCGAACACCTCCAAAGGAGGACAGAAACAGGAAAAGGGTGAAACTCGGTCAAAGGAGCCCCGAAAGGAAACTCTGACACCAGAAAGGGGGTTAAGCCACAAATGTCCACCTGATGAAGACGGTACTTCCGTTGAAATGCGTTGTCGCTTAACCCCATTCTGGTGTCAGTTTCCTTTCGGCGCTCCTTTGACCGAGTTTCACCCTCTTCCAAGTGATGTATGGAGACTTACTGGTCATGCAATGTTCCTCTTGGAAGTTAAATATACAAATATGCTCTTCAGAAGGAAGAGGACTTGATCTCTGGCGCCACCTATTGGATGTAGTAATTCTAAAAAAATCAATATTGACCCATTAATGAGACTTGCCACATGACTTTGGGTAAGAAGCCAAAACAGAAACTCCATTTGCAGACATGTGTTTCGGTGTTGCCAATGCTCAGTGCAAAAGCAAGAGATCTGATTTAGCTAGGTGAGAGGACTCTGACTGGAGGTGCAAGGGCAAATATTTCTCATTGCGGAGAGTGCCAAACTGGAGTAAGATGCTCCCTGACAACTGTGTAATGCTTCATTCCCCAAGGCATGACTTCTTTTATCACAATGCCGGTACCTGGTAAAATTAATGACATTTCAAGAGAGGACAAACTATCTACATAAACCATGATCTAGCCAAAGGTAGAGGGTCCTTGATTAATAGGCACTGTTAGATCTCTGATCACAACTGTCTCAGTAATTACTTGTGTTCACCGAGTAATAGGAGTGCAGTTAATAGATTTGCAGGATCCTTGCTTAATGGTGGCCACATCAGTAGTCTGTGGCTGCTAGATCCTTCCAACGAATTATCTGCAAGCATCCCCGCTGTGTCTTCTGATTAGTAGGCCTAACGATGATGATGTGTTGGGCACATTAATCAGAAGAGGAGGCAGAGATGCCAGAAGCTAGAACGAGGTTTCAATGGCTCTGGTCCAGCAGACATGAACTATAGTCTTGCAAATCCTTTTGATCATAGGGATTTTTGTGTACTCACCGTTATATACTTTTCTCTGAGCCACTCATTGGGGGACACAGGACCATGGGTGTTATGCTGCTGTCACTAGGAGGCTGACACTAAATTGAGACAAAAAGTTCGCTCCTCCCCTGCAGTATACACCCTCATGCTGTCTTCCAGAGACCTAGTTCAGTGCAAAAGCAGTAGGAGATTAATAACAATATATTACAGAACATTAGAGTATAACATGTCAGAGAAAGTCAAGAACCAAAAGAGTAACGAGCCGTAAGGCTAAGAAGGTGGGTGCTGTGTCCCCCAATGAGTGGCTCGGAGAAAAGGATTTTACGGTGAGTATGCAAAAATCCCTATTTCTCCTTTGCCACATTGGGGGACACAGGACCATGGGACGTCCCAAAGCAGTCACTGGGTGGGGAACAATACAACCAAATAACTCTGTGTACCATCTGACTACAAATGCACGACGACCGCCTGCAGAATATGTCTGCCAAGGGCCGCATCCGCGGAAGATTGAGTGTGGACATTGTAGTGCTTTGTGAAAGTATGCAGGCTAGACCATGTTGCGGCCTTGCAAACCTGCTCCGCCATTGCCTGGTGCCGAATGGCCCAGGAAGCACCCATTGACCGAGTAGAGTGTGCCCTAATCCCCGTCAGGACAGGTCTGCCCCGACCCGATAAGATTCTTGGATAGCTGATCGGATCCATCTGGCTATCGTGGCCTTAGAAGTGGCTGAACCCTTTCTATGACCCTCCGGAAGCACAAAGAAGGAATCCGATTTGCGGAAGGGAGCAGTCCTAAAAATGTACCTCCTGAGGGCCCGTACCACGTCCAAGGTGTGAAGGGCCTTTTCGACCCTACGTCTAGGCTGTGGGCAGAAGGAGGGAAGAATGATATCTTCATTAAGGTGGAAGGATGAAACCACCTTAGGGAGAAAAGCCGGAGATGGGCGTAGGACTACTTTGTCCTGGTGGAAGGAAAGGAAAGGCGCCCGGCAGGATGGTGCGGCCAACTCTGAGATGCGCCTGATAGAGGTTACTGCCACAAGGAAAGCAACCTTCCAGGAGAGGATGGTCAGCGAGACATCCTGCAGAGGTTCAAACGGAGATTCCTGAAGGACGCTCAGGACCAAATTGAGATCCTAGGTCTCTACCGGCATTCTGTAGCGGGGTACCATGTGGGAGACCCCTTGAAAAAAGGTCCTGACTTGCAAGTTAGCAGCAATCTTACGTTGGAACAACACCGATAACGCTGAGATCTGACCCTTGAGGAAACTGAGCGCCAGGCCGGAATCCAAGCCGGACTAGAGAAATTCCAGAATGGAGGGAATTGAGAAAACGAGGAGGATGACCGCTGAGCCTGCACCATGAGGAGAAGGTGCGGTGATAGATGCGAGCGGGAAGACGCCTTGTGAGCGCTGATCATGGTGGTGATGACCTGCTGGGAGAAACCCGCTTGAGTTAGGATCCAAGTTTCAACAGCCAAGCCGTTAAACGTAGGGCCCCTGAGTTCTGGTGGTAGATTGGTCCTTGGCGAAGCAGATCTGGGCGGTCTGGTAACCGCCAGGGGACGTCGGATACAAGGTGAACGAGCTCCGCATACTATGCGCGACGTGGCCAATCCGGGGCGATAAGGATCACAGGAACCCCCTCCGTCTTGATTTTTCAGATTACTTTCGGCAGCAAAGGAAGTGGAGGAAACACGTACGGGAATTGGAACCGGTGCTATGGGGATATCAGTGTGTCCACCACGACGGACCGAGGATCTCGAGAACGTGATATGAAGTTGGGAACCTTGGCGTTCAGTCTGGACGCCATCAGGTCCACGTCCGGAGTTCCCCAGCGAAGGCAGATTTGTTGAAAAACCTCTGGATGGAGTTCCCACTTCCCCGAGGCGAGACCCTGACGGCTGAGAAAGTCCGCCGCCTAGTTCTCGACACCTGGAATGTGCACTGCAAAAATGGTGGAGTGGTTGGTCACGGCCCAACGGAGAATGTGGGAGACTTCCCGCATCGCCACCCTGCTGTGGGTACCCCCCTGATGGTATATGTACACCACCGCTGTGACGTTGTCCGATTGAATTTGAATTGGGTAACCCGCGAGCAGGAAGTGAAAATGTCTCAGGGCAAATCTGATAGCTCGGATCTCCAAGATGTTTATGGGAAGTTTCGATTCCCGAATCGTCCAACGCCCCTGGGAAGTGTGGTGGTGAAACACCGCTCCCCATCCAAGAAGACTGGCGTCGGTAGTCACCACCAGCCAATGGATCGGGAGAAAAGACCTCCCCTAGTTGAGAGATGATTCCAAAGTCCACCATTTGAGCACTTGCCTGATCCGTGGGGGCAGAGGACATGGCCGGTCAAGAGTTAAGGGACTCCTGTCCCAATTGTCTAGCAGGGCCTGCTGTAAGGGACAGAGATGCAGTTGAGCGAAGGGAACTGCTTCCATTGCGGTCACCATTTTCCCCAGGATCTTCATGGCAAACCGAATGGACTGCGGACAAGGGCGACAGAGCATCCGGGCTCCCTACTGAAACGCTCGGGGCTTGGACCGCGGAAGTAAAACCAGCCCCTTGGACGTGTCCAGGATCATGCCCAGGAAAGAGATCCGTCGGGCTGGAATGGGGGAAGACTTGTCCAAGTTGATTAACCAGCCCAGGCACGAAAGAGAATCCAAGGTAATGCGGACGCTTGCTTCGCAGGCATGATAAGACAGACCTTTGACCAGGAGGTTGTCTAAGTATGGCAAGACGACCACTCCTCGGGAGTGAAGAATGGCCAGGATAGCTGCCATGACCTTTGTGAATACCCTGGGCACAGTGGCAAGGCCGAAGGGTAAGGCCGTGAATTGAAAATGTTCCTCTTGGACGGCGAAATGGAGGAACCTTTGATGTGGCGGGAAGATTGGGATATGAAGATAAGCATCTTTGATGTCTATTGATGCTAGGAACTCCCCTATCTCCATTGAGGAGATGACCGACCGGAGGGATTCCATCCTGAAGTGCCATACTTTTACGTACTTGTTTAGGAGCTTCAGGTCCAAAATGGGGCGCACTGTCCCGTCCTTTTTTGGCACGACGAAGAGGTTTGAGTAAAAACCTCTGAATCTCTTGTGCTCCGGAACGATGACCCCGTTTTGGTGGAGGGATTCGATGGTGCGGTGAAGTGCGCGAGATTGAGCCCCTGAACTTGGGAGACGAGAGGGAAAAAACCATGCTGGAGGGGAGGCGGAGAATTCTATTTTGTAACCAGAAGACACCAGGTCTCTGACCCATTCGTCGTGGATGACGAAAAGCCAGACGTGTTGAAAAAGAAGCAGGCGTCCGCCTACTTTGGTAGTGTCGACTGGAATACCCCCGAGTCATTGTGAAGGAAATCTGGAAGACCTGGAGCCTCTGGTTCTGGATTGTCTAGGTTTTCCTCGCCAGGACTGATTTGGCCTGTAAGAAGGCCGAGAGTCTCTGTCTGTGTGTGTAGATCGTTCGGATCTGGACGATGCTGTGGAGTTGGACCAGAAAGGGCTACTACGAAAGGGGCGAAAATGAAAATGTTGTTGGCGCTGAAAGGCAGCTTTAGGCCTGTGTTGAGGGAAGAACTTGCTTTTCCCTCCTGTAGCATCGGAAATAAGCTGGTCCAATTTTTCTCCAAACAGAAGTCCGCTCTGAAAGGGAAGGAAAACCAGAGATTTTTTTGAGGAATCTGCACACCATTCTCTAAGCCAAATAGCTCTCCTAATGGTGATGGCGTTTGAAGCCGCAGTTGCTGCACAGTCCGCTGCGTCTAATGACGCGTACATCACATAATCTGCAGCCATAGCAATTTGTTTGGCGAGATCCGCCGCCTCAGACGGAAAAGCCTGGTCCTGAATGGATTTTGCAAGAGCATCTGCCCAGAAAACCATTGCTTTGGCGACCCTTGCCGCAGCTAAGGAAGGAGATAGGGAGGAACCTGAGGCTTCATACACTGAGCGCGCGCCAGAGAATCTAACTGGCGTTCTGTGGGATTTTTAATTGAAGCCCCATCAGGTACTGATAAAAGCGTTTTGGTAGCCAAACGCGATACCGCAGGATCTACCAGCGGTTGTTCTGTCCAATCTTTGACCAGATCTGCAGAAAAGGGATACTTTGATTCCAGGGCCTTTTTACCCGTAAAGTGTTTATCCGGTCATTCCCTGTGCCGCCGAACTATCTCTAGGAAGTCTGGATGGGAGGCCTTATGGGATCGCTTGGTTCTCGTAATGGAAACTGCGTGATCCGGAGCTGAATTAGGGTCATCAACCACCTTTAGCGCATGATTGACAGCCTCAATGAGGGAGCCAACAGTTGATCGAAACTCCGGAGAATCCGGGTCCAGGGACGCCTCAGACCCATATTCAGAGTCGTGATCGCTTCGAGCCCCTGGAGAGGGTGAGCGAGAAGTGGAGCTACCAGAGGCTGAATGGTGTGGTGAATGCTCAGGAGAGGTAGTGTGGATCTGTTTTTTGGATATCCGTACTTCCTTAACCCAGAGGGATCATGAAGAGATTCAAATCGCTTTGGCTATCGAAGCCATGGATTGTGACAGTGACGCGGCCCACTCAGGGGGGCTAGAGACACTGGGGTCGGTAGCGGTGGAGGGCTCCTGGGCACATTGGGCATCACAGGCAGGGCAGAGTGGGGAGCTTTGAGGCCGAGGGCGGGGGGCCTGGCAGGTGGTACATGCAGAGAAAAGGTGGTATGTACCTTAGTGGTCTTTTTAACCCTTGACTGCGACATGTTGTACCACAATGAGAGAAGAAAAAAAGGGAGTTGCTAGCGGAAGCTGAGGGGTAACGCTGCAGGGAACCACGCAGTGCCGTCTCCTTACCCAGGTCCTGTGCCCCGCAATCGTGATAGGTGGCGCTGAGTGGAAAAACCTCCGGAGCTTTGTGGAAAAGAAGCCGGCTGGTGCTGCTGTGCAGAAGGAAGATGGCTGCCGAGAGTCTGTGGGGTTGTCTCGCAGGGAGCGAGAAGCACCAGAAGTGTGGGCGGAGTCGCTGGAATGATGCGTGCGATGAGCGGAGCCTACCGGGATGCGGCCTAGACTAGGCCGAAGTCGGGGACTAAATTTCTGGCTTCGGCCGGCGCGCACCCGCGGACCGCAGGGAAAGGAGTCGCGGTGCCCTGGGGGGAAAACTGCCGCTATGGAGCCCTCCAAATATCTGGTGAGCGCCGGAAAAAACGACCCCTAGTACACTTACCCCAAAATGAAGGTGCCCGGGGTAAATAGGACGGTGCAGGGTTGGGGAAGCCTCATCCACCATCCCCTTAAAAGGGGGTGGAGAGGAACCGTCCGCCTCCTTCCATCATCCACTCTTTTTCATTGGTGATGCAGTGGGGGCTGCACGGACGCCACAGTGGAATAGTGCCTCTGAATAGCCGAGGGTGAGACCTGGTGGGCAGGGCAGATGTCCGGCAATAAGGCCTGGCTGCAGAAGAGGTTACTGGAGGTGACACCAGTGCGTGCTCGTCTGTAAAGCAGGGAAGGGTGGGGGGTTTGGAGGAAATCTGTGCCCTTGAAGGGGCCCGTCGCCCCAAAGTTCAGCTCAGGCAGTGGCATCCCACGTCGCAGGAGAGGATACGGAGAGGTAAAACTCCCGTGCCCGCCTGTTGTTGGTTCGGGGAGATCGGAGCCTTGAAAGGTTCCGTCGCCCCTTCGTCCAGAAAGAAGGTTTAAATCCAGTGTGCCTCCTACAGACACTAAGCTTGAACTGGGTCTCTGGAAGCCAGCATGAGGGTGTATACTGCAGGGGAGGAGCTAACCTTTTGTCTCCACTTAGTGTCAACTTAGTGTTAGCCTCCTAGTGACAGCAGCATCCAGTGACACCCTATGGTCCTGTGTCCCCCAATGTGGCGAAGGAGAAATAACAATCTTGGTAATCTTTTCTTAGTACTGTGCATTGTGCGCTTCCTCATTTACGGCTCCTGGAAAAGTATGAACAAGTTGATAACTGGTTACCTTTCCTATTGTCAATGGGATACCGTAGGAGAGCGCTCGTAGTTCCTACTGCCAAGATGAAAGGTCCCACCAAGTTATATGGGAGAAGCACAACGCAGAGCCCTCCATCAGTATTGTGGAGTTGGGAATTCATACAGTATTAAACAATTACCGTATATACTCGAGTATAAGCCGAGATTTTCAGCCCAAATTTTTGGGCTGAAAGTGCCCCCCTCGGCTTATACTCGAGTCACGGTAGCGGTGGGGTCGGCGGGTGAGGGGGTGAGGGCGCTGGGGTATACTTACCTAGTCCCAGCGATCCTCGCGCTGTCCCTGCCGTCCCACGGGCTTCGGCGCTGCAGTTTCTTCCCCTCTTCAGCGGTCACGTGGGACCGCTCATTACAGAAATGAATAAGCGGCTCCACCTCCCATAGGGGCGGAGCCGCTTATTCATTCCTCTAATCAGCGGTGCCGGTGACCGCTGATAGAGAAAGAAGCTGCGGCACCGAAGACAGGAGGGGACAGCGCGAGGATCGCCAGGACTAGGTGAGTATAGCATATTCACCGGTCCTCGTTCCAGCCGCCGGGCGCCGATCCATCTTCCCGGCCGGCGCCTCCATCTTCCCGGCGTCTCTGCTCTCTGACTGTTCAGGCAGAGGGCGCGATGACGCATATAGTGTGCGCGGCGCCCTCTGCCTGATCAGTCAGAGCAGAGACGCCGGGAAGATGGAGGCGCCGGAACGAGACGCCGGGAGCTGCAATCAAGGGAGGTGAGTATGTGTTTTTTTTTCTTTATTGCGGCAGAGATTTATGTGGAGCATCTATGGGGCACAGTGAACGGTGCAGAGCACCGTATATGGCACAGCACAGCTATGGGGCACAGTGAACGGTGCAGAGCACCGTATATGGCACAGCACAGCTATGGGGCACAGTGAACGGTGCAGAGCACCGTATATGGCACAGCACAGCTATGGGGCACAGTGAACGGTGCAGAGCACCGTATATGGCACAGCACAGCTATGGGGCACAGTGAACGGTGCAGAGCACCGTATATGGCACAGCACAGCTATGGGGTACAGTGAACGGTGCAGAGCACCGTATATGGCACAGCACAGCTATGGGGCACAGTGAACGGTGCAGAGCACCGTATATGGCACAGCACAGCTATGGGGCACAGTGAACGGTGCAGAGCACCGTATATGGCACAGCACAGCTATGGGGCACAGTGAACGGTGCAGAGCACCGTATATGGCACAGCTATGGGGCACAGTGAACGGTGCAGAGCACCGTATATGGCACATCTATGGGGCACAATGAACGGTGCAGAGCACCGTATATGGCACAGCACAGCTATGGGGCACAGTGAACGGTGCAGAGCACCGTATATGGCACAGCACAGCTATGGGGCACAGTGAACGGTGCAGAGCACCGTATATGGCACATCTATGGGGCACAATGAACGGTGCAGAGCACCGTATATGGCACAGCACAGCTATGGGGCACAGTGAACGGTGCAGAGCACCGTATATGGCACAGCACAGCTATGGGGCACAGTGAACGGTGCAGAGCACCGTATATGGCACAGCACAGCTATGGGGCACAGTGAACGGTGCAGAGCACCGTATATGGCACAGCACAGCTATGGGGCACAGTGAACGGTGCAGAGCACCGTATATGGCACAGCACAGCTATGGGGCACAGTGAACGGTGCAGAGCACCGTATATGGCACATCTATGGGGCACAATGAACGGTGCAGAGCACCGTATATGGCACAGCTAGGGGGCACAATGAACGGTGCAGAGCACTATATGGTTCACACCTATGGGGAAATATGAACGGTGCAGAGCACTATATGGCACAGCTATGGGGAAATAATGATCTATTTTTATTTTTGAAATTCACCGGTAAATGCTGCATTTCCACCCTAGGCTTATACTCGAGTCAATAAGTTTTCCCAGTTTTTTGTGGCAAAATTAGGGGGGTCGGCTTATACTCGAGTATATACGGTAATTCTTCTACTGTCAGAACAAGGAAACAATTCCTCCAAGGAAGCAGACCAATATGGTGAATACATGTCAGGAGAGTGGTGAACGCAGTGTCATTTTGTCTTTAGTTGTAGGGGCTCAGCCCTTTTATTTCATGTAGGTCTGGTAATACTAACCTGCAGCACACTTTAGTTTGGTTAGCACAGACTGCGTCTGACTGTCTCTTTCTCCTCGTTGCTGAAAAACAAAACAAAAAGAAACCGAAGTCAGAGACGTGACATGCCTGGACTAGTGTAGACTTAAAGGGGTTGTCCGGCCATGGGGACTTACCATTTTTGCAGTTGGGTTTCATTAATAATTTTGCACTATTTACCTTCTATAGTCACTGTATATTACACTGTTTTTGTGGCTGAGAATCCATGAGTCCGCCTGCTAGGATTATGGAACACATCTCTTTATTAGTGCCAAAGAAATCATGTTTCCCTGTATGATAATTCAGGATCCTGCTTCCATTCAGCCAAAGGAATATTTGTCAGCACCGCTGATCAGCCAAGGCCCCATCTTGACAACTGTACCAACTAGCTTAGATTTCTTAGGACATCTTTCTATTAACCCTTTCTTTGCAGTACAACCCATAACCCTTTCTAAAAAGTACAAAAAATCCCAAAATGTAGCTGCATTTAAAACTAGCATGTGTGTAATATTTCCTAAAGCCAAAACATCTGTCAATAATAAAGTCACCAAATGGTAATTTTACACTTCATGCACCCCAGCATATATGCATACCAAACATATCAGGAGCACATGGATGGAGCAAACACAAGGGTTAAGTCTGCTCCACACAGTGCATGCTGGGAACGCCGCTGTTTAACCACTTGGATGCAACAGTAGCAGCTACGTGATCTTTGGGGAACTGCATTTTCTCACCCATCGGCCTCAACCTGTAACATGATCATGGGGATCTGGTGTGTAAAAATGGCAGTCTGGTGCCTGCTTAAGGAGCCTGTCACCAATGTCCCAATACTCTTATGACACCCAGTGTAGTGTGAAAGTATTGCAGTGTATGGTACAAGCAATCAGATGATTGCAGCTTTATAGAGACCCTGTCAGCAGGATTTTGCCATGTAAATTACACACAGTGCTAGATTAGTGCTGTAATACTGATACCTGCAGTAAAGAAATTAGTTTTGTGGTTCTTGTGTAAATAGTGTTTCAAGTTTTGCTGTAATCAAGTCTTTGTGCATTGGGGCGAGCTTTGGCAGTCTTTTTTCTCATGGCTCTGGCACCTCCGTCTGCCTCCTGATCCATCAGTGACCTGCCTCCTATTTTAAAAATGAAGCCACATGCGCGGTTGCATTAAAAGTCTATACTAATTATCAATTAGTGCATGCACAGCTCACCGTGGCCGGCGTTCATAGCAGATGATCATTTCTGCTGCACACAGGAGGGCTGCAGCCCTGCTATGTGTAACACAAGCGATCAGAAGATCGCAGCTTCAAGTCTTTTAAGGAGACTATTGAAGTAAAAAAAAAAAAAAAAGTTTAAAAATAAAAAATTAAAATATAAAAGTTCAAATCAACCCCACTTTTGCCCCATTAAAAAAAATTGGGATTTTTGTGTACTCATCGTAAAATCCTTTTCTCCGAGCCAATCATTAGGGGACACAGACCATGGGTGTATGCTGCTGCCACTAGGAGGCTGACACTAAGTAATACAAAGAAAATTAGCTCCTCCTCTGCAGTATGCACCCTCCTGCTGGCTCTCAGCTAACCAGTTCGGTGCAAAAGCAGTAGGAGATCAATAACAACATGTGAGCATATAGCATGTCTCATTATATATATGTGAGAGCATAGCATGTCAAATTATAAAAGAAGCACAAGCTAATAATAGGATAGGAGCTGTGTCCCCCCAATGATTGGCTCAGAGAAAAGGATTTTACGGTGAGTACACAAAAATCCCTATTTCTCCTACTCCTCAATGGGCGACACCGACCATGGGACGTCCCAAAGCAGTCCCTAGGTGGGGGCAACATCAGATCAAGCCCTGTGTAACCACTACTTGAAAGTGTGACACCGCGGACTGCAGAATCCGCCTGCCCAGACTCACATCTGTGAAAGTCTGAGAATTATAGTGCTTCAAGATTGCATGCGGACTGGATGAACTCGCAAGCTTGCAGGCGTGCTGTGCCGACGCCTGGTGCCTAGAATCCAAGAAACCTCGATAGACAGGGAGATAGGCTGACATCTAACACGGAAGGATTCCTGGATGGTGTAACAAATCCACCAAGCTAACATATCCGATGAAACGGCTAAACCCTTCCTGTAACCGTCAGGAAGCAGTCCTCTTACAGTGAGGTAGCCCAAATAAATTGTCCAACCTTCGGAAGGACGCCGTCCTCGAGACGTACCTACTCAGAGCACTTACCACGTCCAGAATATGGGGAACCCATTCCGTTACGTGGACTGGTGCCGAGAGAGATGAGGGAAGAACGATGCCCTCATAACTGTGGGAATACAATAACACCTTGGTAACAATGGATGGGGATTGCCTGTAGACAACCTTACCTTGATGGTAATAAGGGAAAAGGTCTGAAAGAACAGAGGGGCTAGCTCCGAAGACTCGTCAGGATGAGGAGATCGCAGAGAAAAAAGGGCGATGTTCCCTGATAGTAAAGTCTGTCCGGATCAAAAGGAGTCTACTGTAAGACTCCCAGGATCATTAAAGTCCCAAAGATCTAATGGTATGCGATAGGGAAGAACCACATGTGAAGACTCCCTGCGAGGAAGTCCATATTTGCAGTTTTGTTACACTAAGACGGAAAAATACTAGTTCAACGAGAAAAAACCTAACATGGTCAGTGCGGATCTAATAGGATCACTGGGGCCTTTCCTGCTTCCGAAAACATCTCGGAAGTAGTGGAAGAGGGGTGAAGAAAACTGGTATCATGGAAGAACTAGAGCATGAACTGCGATGGCTTTTGGACCTGGAGGCCGAACCATGAACTTAGAGTACATTGGCGTTCAGTCTGGATGCCATCCGGCCTACATCTGGAGTGCTTCAGAGAAGACGGATCTGATGGAAGACTTCCGGGTGAAGTTCCCACTCACATGAGGCGGGACCCTGACGGCGTCCGCCACCCAGAGTTCTACACCCGAGATGTGTAGTGCCGTGATCACCAGATGATAGATCGTGGCCCAACAGAGAATGTGAGGTACCTCGGCCATGACGCCTGACCGTGGGTACCTGCTAGATGATTGACGTATGGCACAGACGTGGCATTGTCCGATTGAATTGGATGGGGTGACCCGCCAGAAGGCAGTGGACCTGCTGTAGAACTAGCTGTACCGTTCAGATCCCCAGAACAATGATCAGGAGGAGAGGACTGGCATCGGTAGTCACTAATAACTGGGAGAATGAGCTCCTTCCTTATCCTGAGACTACCCTCTGAAAGTCTGATTGACCTGCAGAAAACGAGAGGAGCAAAGCAAACCACTTCCCCATTGTCGTCACCAATTTTCCTCAGAATACTCCTAGCAAATCAAATGGAATGAGGGGATGAGTGAACAAGTGCGCGAGCTCCCTGTTGAAGGCCCACGGCCTTGTCTCAAGGGAGAATCTCCACACTTCTGGAATATTCCAGGATCATCCTCAAAAAGGATATCTGCTGGGCTGGAAATGAGGAAAAAACTTGTCTAAGTTTAACTGCCAGCCCAGGAGAGAGAGGGTATCACAAGAGGTATAGACGACTCAGCGCCGGGCTGAAGGAGCGGCTAGAAAGTCGACCAGATAGGGCAGGACGACCACGCCTCTAGGGTGCAAGAGGAACATGACAGCCTCAAAACCCTTGCTAACACTCTGGGTATGGTAGCAAGGCCGAAGGACAAGGTCGTGATTTGAAAATGCTGTTTGCAAAAGGGAAAGCGAAGGAAGAGGGAAAAACATAGGAATGTGAAAGGAAAGCATCCCGAATGTGGGTGGATGCCAGAAACGCCCTCTTTTTCCATTGAAGTAATGGCGGAGAGGGGGAACTACATCCGAAGAAGATTGGGGACCTTGTCTGGATTGGTAGAAGTTTGAGGTTCAGGATCGGTCTTACTTTTCGGTCCCCATTTTGGAACCAAGATCCCTTAGATCTAGACTGTCCTGGACAACTGATCCATTGCTGGTTGGGTCTATAGGAAATCAAAATAGTTAAGGTCTCTGACCAAGAGATCATTGCTCTAGCAACTCATGCGGCGGCTAAGGGAGGGTAGAGCGCTGAACTGGAGGCCGCAAGACGGAACAAACTAGATTTGCTATCTGACAGTTGGTTGTATTTTTAATTGATGATCCATCAGGTAGGGATACTGGTAGGTATACAACAGGAGATTCTACACGGTTAATATGCCAAGTGGCAGAATGCACAGCTGCATGCAGAAGGAGGAAAAACCGTCTCTTACTATCGACTCTCTATTAACTGTGCGGAGTTAAAATGATGAACCCTCGATCCACCATCCTCTTAACAGGGAAGTGGAAAGGGATGGTCCGCCTTCTTGCATCATCTGCTAAATAGTGGAGATGCAGAGGGGGTGTTTGGACGCCAAAAAAAGGAGCCTCTGTACATCCACAGAGTTAGGCCGGCGTCACACTCGGCGTAAGACAATACGGTCCGTATTTTACGGCCGTAATACGCTGAAAAGTCCCCAAAATGTGGTCCGTATCTCCTCCGTAGGCAGGGTGTGTCAGCGTATTTTGCGCATGGCATCCTCCGTATGTAATCCTTCAAAAACCCGACATGACATGTGACATGGTTTACATACAGTATGTCCAAAGACATACTGACAGGGAATTTAGATTGTGAGCCCCAATGGGGACAGCAATGATAATGTGTGTAAAGCGCTGCGGAATATGTTAGCGCTATATAAAAATAAAGATTATTATTATTATATCCCCCTTTTTTTTGGGCTGTAAAACCCCAGCGAATGAATGGAAACTAGGTCAATGACCTGTAGTTACTTTCATTCGCGGTGAGGTGCCCTCTGCTGGTTGTCCTCATATGAACTAGAGCCTGGGAACTTTTCTGAATTTTTTCCCAGGCTCGAAGGACATCCTGGGTGCCTCACCGCGAATGAAGGTAACTACAGGTCATTAACCTAGTTTCTATTCATTCGCTGGGGTTTTACAGTCAGGAGCATAGCTGCATTATAGCACAGCTCCTGGCTGTAAAAAAAATTAACCCCTTCAGATGGATTTACAACGTGGGACGTTACAGATCCTCGGAAGGTATGTATATTGTTGGTTTATTATTTTTTCTTTGTCACAGAGCGAGGGTCTTCAGCCAGTGGATTGAGCGTACAATAAAATATTACAACAAACGGTGTGTTTATTTCATTAAAATACTTTTTAATAATGTGTTTTTTTTAACTCTTTCATACAATTGGATTAATAATGGATAGGTGTCATAATTGACGCCTCTCCATTATTAATCTGGCTTAATGTCACCTTACAATAGCAAGGAGGCATTAACCCTTCATTACCCCATATCCCACCGCTACACGGGAATGGGAAGAGAGTGGCCAAGTGCCAGAATAGGCGCATCTTCCAGATGTGCCTGTTCTGGGGTGGCTGGGGGCAGATGTTTTTAGCCAGGGGGGGGGGCCAATAACCATGGACCCTCTCCAGGCTATTAATATCTGCCCTCAGTCACTGGCTTTACTACTCTGGCGGAGAAAATTGCGCGGGAGCCCACGCCAATTTTTTCCGCCATTTAACCCTTTAATTTAATAGCTAGAACGGCCAAATTTTGCACATACACACTACTAACATTAGTAGTGTGGAATATGCAAAAAAGGGGGATATGACATGGTTTACTGTATGTAAACCATGTCTCATATCATGTCGGGTTTAGGAAGGAGACATCAAAAGTCGGCAATTGAATTACCGGCTTTTAAGCCATCTAGCGCTGGATGAAATATATATATATATATACATATACACATATATGTGTCTCACTGACATTATATATATATATATATACACACACACACACACACACACACATATATATACATACACATATATATATATACATATATATAGATATCTCTATCTATCTATTCTATGTGTACACATTCATTCCACCTATTCTATTGTAAGCTGTCATTGTGATTTTACTGTACACCGCACTGAATTGCCGGCTTTTCTCGCTAACACCGCTGTGTATTTCTCGCAAGTCACACTGCTGGTCCGTGTGTAATCCGTATTTTTCGGGCCCCCATAGACTTGCATTGGCGATTTTTTTGCGCAATACGGTGACAAACGCAGTATGCTGTGATTTTCTACGGCCGTAGAAAGCCATATAATACGGATCAGTAAAATACGGCAGATAGGAACTGGGGCATAGAGAATAATTGGGCCGTGTGTAATGCGTGTTTTACGGACGTATTTAATGCGCTCATACGTCCGTAAAACTCGCTAGTGTGACGCCGTCCTTAAGGTCCCTGGGTGGACAGGGCTGGTTGTCCGGCGTTAGGCCTGGATGCAGAAGAGGATACATGGAGGCGACACTCCATGTTATCGTCTATTGATGGTGTGGGGAGATCGGTGTCCTTTAAAAGGACCCGTCGCCATTAAAGGGAACCTGTCACCCCGTTTTTTGAGATTGAGCTATAAATACTGTTAAATAGGGCCTGCGCTGTGTGTTCCTATAGTGTATGTAGTGTACCCCGATTCCCCATGTATGCTGAGAAATAACTTACCAAAGTCGCCGTTTTCGCCTGTCAATCAGGCTGGTCAGGTCGGGAGGGCGTGGTGACATCGCTGGTTCTTCCTCAGCTTTACGTTGGTGGCGTAGTGGCGTAGTGGTGAAGACAGCGCGCGATCTGCGCTGTCATCCCTTTCGTCGGTGGGGGCGGCCATCTTCCTGGGGCCGCGCGTGCGCAGATGGAGTGCTCTGCTGCACGGGGCTTCAGGAAAATGGCCGCGGGATGCCGCGCGTGCGCACAAGAGATCGCGGCAGCCATTTTCCCAAAGCCGAGATGCAAACTCGGCTTTGGGAAAATGGCCGCCGAGATCTCTAATGCGCACGCGCGGCATCCCGCGGCCATTTTCCTGAAGCCCCGTGCAGCAGCGCACTCGATCTGCGCACGCGCGGCCCCAGGAAGATGGCCGCCCCCACCGACGAAAGGGATGACAGCGCAGATCGCGCGCTGTGTCTTCACCACTACGCCACCAACGTAAAGCTGAGGAAGAACCAGCGATGTCACCACGCCCTCCCGACCTGACCAGCCTGATTGACAGGCGAAAACGGCGACTTTGGTAAGTTATTTCTCAGCATACATGGGGAATCGGGGTACACTACATACACTATAGGAACACACAGCGCAGGCCCTATTTAACAGTATTTATAGCTCAATCTCAAAAAACGGGGTGACAGGTTCCCTTTAAGAATCAGACCAGGCATGGCATCTCACGTCTTAGGTGTGTATACGTGGAGGGGACACCCCACGTGTTTACATATTGGCTGAAAAAGGATACCACGCTTGCAGAGGTTTCTGTCCAGTGGATCGCTTATCCGGACGCTCCCTGTCCGGGTGAATGGCAAATGCTCTGCTGGGAGTTCAGTTTCCTCATGAGGGACATTGTGTGATCTAGAGTAGAACTGAAGTCCTCGTCATTCTACAGAGATTGGTTGATGATATAAATAGGCGAATCCATCCTTTTCTGAAGTTCTGGTGAGTCCAGAACCAAGGCAATATCCGATCCATATTTAAAGACTTGTTCTCAGCAAATCATTGGTGAGGGATCAGGAAATAAAACTTCCGTTTTCTAGACGCCTGTACATATCTAGAATACTTGCGGCCCCTGCTAGCCGACGGCTTTAAGATCAGGAAATACTGGTCAAGTGCCTTTAAGACCAGGTAATACTGGTCATGTGCCTTTAAGACCAGGGAATACTGGTCATGCGCCTTTAAAGGGCCACTGTCACCCCCCTCCAGCCGTTATAAACTAAAAGAGCCACCTCGTGCAGCAGTAATGCTGCATTCTAACAAGGTGGCTCTTTTAGTTTTAGGTTCAAGTATACCCCAAATAAAGCGTTTTTATACTTAGCCACAATTCCTGTCTCTAGCCAGGGAGGCGGGTCCTCACTCCCCAGCTCTAACCGCTCCTCTGCCGTCACTCCAATCTTGCTGCGCTTTCGGCGGCGCCCCCTCAGCGCTGTGTACGTTTCAAAACCGGCGCCTGCGCAGTGTACTGCTGTGCTGCGCAGATGCAGTAAGCTCTGGCCGTCTGATGTCCCAGCCAGGATTGCAGACTGTGCCTGCGCGGGCATTGCGGCCAGCCACCTTTGGAATCCCCGCCCCGCACTGTGCATAATGCATAACACAGTGCGGGGCAGGGATTCCAAAGGTGGCTGGCCGCAATGCCCGCGCAGGCGCAGTCTGCAAGCCTGGCTGGGACATCAGACGGCCAGAGCTTACTGCGTTTGCGCAGCACAGCAGTACACTGCGCAGGCGCCGGTTTTGAAACGTACACAGCGCTGAGTGGGCGGCGCCGAAAGCGCAGCAAGATTGGAGTGATAGCAGAGGAGCGGTTAGAGCTGGGGAGTGAGGACCCGCCTCCCTGGCTAGAGACAGGAATTGTGGCTAAGTATAAAAACGCTTTATTTGGGGTATACTTGAACCTAAAACTAAAAGAGCCACCTTGTTAGAATGCAGCATTACTGCTGCACAAGGTGGCTCTTTTAGTTTATAACGGCTGGAGGGGGGTGACAGTGGCCCTTCAAGGCCAGGTAATACTGGTCATGTGCCTTTAAGACCAGGAATATTTACTGGCCATGCGCCTTTAAGACCAGGGAATACTGGTCATGCGCCTTTAAGACCAGGGAATACTGGTCATGCACCTTTAAGACCAGGAATACTGGTCATGTGCCTTTAAGATCAGGTAATACTGGTCATGTTAAGTACAGGGGGAAGATGCAGGGGAAGTGTGCAGTACTTCCTTATCCGGATTTCCCTTTAATACAAAACCATAGCCCCTGTGTGTGTGCTGGCAGGGTGGACCAAGATGGCCACTGGAGTTGCAGAGGTGGTAAAGTCTCGCAGAGAGCGAGAGGCGCCAATTCGGGGGGTGGGCGGAGCTTCGTGACTTCCATGAATAGGCCCAAGCTGGGCCCTAAATTTCTGCAGCCGGCGGGAGCAATACCAGAGTTGCTGAGGGAAGCGATCGCTCCAGTGCCAGGGAAGAAGCGCCAGAAAAGGTGGGCGGAACCGCCTTAGCGCACCATAGTGCGGGCGTGGCTTCCGGGATGCGGCCTACATATCGGCCTAAGCCGGGGGCTAAATTTTGGCAGCTGGCCGGGGCATTACCTCAGAGAGGTGGGCCACAGGGAGGCTGAGGCTGCCTGTCAGCATGTGAATATCCCACTGCAGAGGCCCATCGCTGATCCACTCACCATCGGTGCGCGTCCCAACATGGAGCCGCCGCGATGACTGGGTTTCAGCGCCGAGGAAAGCGCGTGCACTCTACTGTTCTGCTGCAGGTCGGGTATTGCAGCGTGGACGGTGCAGGGATAAGCCTCAATCCATCATCCCTTTGTTAGGGAGGTGGAGAGGAACCGTCCGCCTCCTTGTGCCATCCGCTTTCACAGTGGTGGGACAGTGGGGGCTGCTCGGACGCCATAGAGAGGGGCCTCTGTACATGCACAGAGTTCAAGCCCCCGGGTGGACAGGGCCAGTTATCCGGCTATAGGCCTGGCTCCAGGAGAGGATACATGGAGGCGACACTCCATGTGGTCGCCTCCTGCTGGTGTGGGGAGATCGGGACCATGAAAGGAACAGTCGCCCCTGAAGTGAGCTCAGCCATGGCTTCCCACGTCATAGGAGAGGGTACGGGGAGGTATACTCGCCTGTGGATTCAGGGGAGATCGGAACCTTGAAAGGATCCGTCGCCCCCTTCACTCCGTTAATTAAAAAATAAAAATTTACAGAAAAGTAAAAAATAAAATAAAAACGTTGGGGTCTGAACCAGACCCATGTGTCTCCTCCAGACAGTAAGCAAGAACTGGTTAGCTGAGAGCCAGCAGGAGGGTGTATACTGCAGGGGAGGAGATCACTTTCTTTGTATCACTTAGTGTCAGCCTCCTAGTGGCAGCAGCATACACCACGGTCTGTGTCCCCCAATGAGGCGTAGGAGAAATACACATATTTGGTATCATTGTGTTCAGAAATGTCAGATCAAATCTAAAAATTAATCAAATCAGTAAACAGTGTAACAAAAAAAAAAAGCCAGAATTACATCTTTTTGGTAGCAGCAACATTGCAATAAACTGCAATAAAAAGCAATCAAAACATCATATCTACCCCAAAATGGTGTCAATAAAAACATTAGCTCAGCTTGCAAAAAATAAGCCCTCACCCAGCCCCATATCCTAAAAAATGGAGACGATATAGTTATTGGAAATTATTTTTTTTATTTACAAACTTTAGATTCTTGTTTTTCACCACTTAAATAAAAACAAGAACCTATACAGGTTTTGTATCTACGAACTCGTAATGACCTGGAGAATTATGTTGCCAGGTCAGTTTTAGCATTTAGTGAACATAGTAAAAAATAAACCCCAAAACTGTTGTGAAATTGCACTTTTTTATTGCAATTTCACCACACTTCCAGTTTGCTATATAATAAAATAAATGGGGTCGTTCTAAAGTACAACTCGTCCCGCAAGAAAAAGGTCCTCACAAGGCCATATTGACAGATAAAGAAAAAGTTATAGCTCTTGGAAGGGGAGCAAAAAACAAAACAAAAACAATCTCAAGGTCGTGAAGGGGTTTCTTCACTGCAGGTATCACTTTAATCAGTATTACAGCACTAATATGGCACTGTCTGTAGTTTACATAGAAAAATCCTGACAGGTTCTTTTTAGGATATGTGCACACGCTGCAGATTTTGCTGCGGATCCGCAGCATTTTTTCATGAGTTTACAGCACCATGTAAACCTATGGAAAACAAAATCCCCAGTGCCCATGCTCCGGAAAAAAAAAGCGCGGAAACGCTGCGTTTATTCAGCAGCATGTCAATCCTTTGTGCGGATTCCGCAGCGGTTTACACCTGCTCAATAGGAATATGCAGGTGTAAACCGCGGTGATTCCGCAGTGCAGATTTCCTGCGGATTTACCAAAATCAGTGCGGAAAAATCCGCACACCTTTCCGCAACGTGTGCACATACCCTTAAAGGGAATCTGTCAGCAAGTGCTTGCAGCTTTTTTGTTACGTTTTTTAGGATTCCAAAGTTCAGCTTTGCTTCCACCATACAAGAATGAACAATGCAAGGCGTTAGGCCACCAATGCAAGACATATTTGAAAAAATAAAAAACATTTTTAGAAAAAAATGACAATTTGATCAAATTATTTAGTGGATAAAGATTTTTAGGTCTGAAAAATTAGTGACTGTTCTGAACAAAAAAGTACACAATTGCAATAGGTAAAAAAAAGCGGGGGGAGATGAATTTGTCAGACATAGTTTACCCAAGAAATTGGCAGAGCATTTTGTAGGTCAGCCATTGTTTACTATCACTCTTTGGTCAGCCATTGAGATGATCAGATATTGTTCAATTTGACACACTGGCCAGACATTCTTTACTTTCACACATTTCTCATGGGAACGGCGCTTTTCTTTTTTCCTCCTCTGAAAACCCTTCTTTTCGTCTGAGGCTCTTTCTAGTATGTCGCCCAATACTGGATCAACACTTGGAGACTGGAAAAAGGAATGGAACACAACTTGTTCATTTAGCGACTATCCCCTGACCATGTTTTAAGCCATATAGCTCACCTTACAGTACGAGACTGCCCCATTCTTTGCAGAAATCTGATTGATTCTGCTTAGCGTCCGCCATAAATCCTGTAGCCAGTTTGTGTAAGGGAATGGATTCCAGGATGTCATCTCCGGGTGTCTTCTTCCTAAGATGAGCCTCTACCTCCTCTATCCATAGATTTATGGATGTGGCAACAGAGGTAGCCGCTATGTTAGCTTTAATAATTGCTGCTGAAGTTTCTCAAGTTCTCTTGAGTAGCCCATCTGATTTCCCTTTACATCTGAATTGTCAAAAAGGAGCTTCCCATTCAATTAGGTCTTGGCGCTCTTTAATTCAAAATCCCGGACGTGTGGTCCATGCTGGAACGCACGCCATGTACTAGAGGTTTGCGCGTCATCCATTCTGTACACCGGAAGTGCCCAGCATACCAGTGTCTTGAGTAAGTACAGCAGCCGAGCACAGGAATGGCGCCATGAGCAGAGAGCTTCCCTCAGGGGAAAGTGGCTAAATCCAGGAGATCCAACTGTGCTGGCCAGGTTGAAGGACCCCTTGTTCAGCGAGGTGTCAGCCTCCAGACTCTGCTGCGGGTGCAAGAGATATGCGTGGACCCTCCACCCAGATCCTCCCGTGTCCGTCAGTCAGGAGCTCCTGCTCAACCGACAGGTAAATTCTGCTCTTCTACTCCATGAGTGCACCCCCTATGCGTATGTCCTTGATAGGGACAAGAAAAATTGTTGGTAGAGGGATGGGCTTTTTAACCTTGTGTGTGTTCCTGTCACTATCAAGGACATGAAGGACTATCTCCTGATGGTGATGTCAGGATTGACGTCCTGGAAAACATGGCTTTTAATCTGCATAAAAAAAACACAGCAAATAATGCAGCAAAAATGCAATGTTTGAACATCGCCAAATTAGCCCAATTGTTTTCCCTGCCTGAATAAATATTTTCAATAAGTCCTAATAAAAATGTAAAATATTGATTGATTTCTACAGCTCAGATGCAGACTATGGATATCCATGGTAACAGAAAGAAAACATTCTTAGGAGAGTAATCCTGCAGCCTTCTATTTCTCCACTTGTTCCCTACTTTGGGTTAACATAGGTTTGCCAGGACAGATAGAATGGAATATGTCTGCAGAATGAGACTACTCAGAATGTCTTTGATGTTGGTTACCATAGAGACACATAGCCTGCATAAGAAGCTGTAAGCAAAAAACAGTAGGAAATTGTGTTTCGTTCATTCTAATTTTATATGCATAGAGGCTACTTTTTTCTTTGCAAAAGCGGGCAGCGTCTTTAATACAATATAGACCTTGTCAATAAAGACACTTGTTTGTATGCCACTATAGGGGCTCACCTCAGCAATCTCCGGTGTGGACTCCGCTTTACTGACATAGCTGAGGACATGAGACCAGTTCTGGAGATACACGCTAACCTGCAGAGGTAGAGAACAGAAGAAATGGATCAAACAGTAATCCTGGCTATAGAAGACACTAGACAGACAAGCTCTTGGAATGATGTCAGAATGCAGAGGAAATGTGAATGGCATAGACCGTGGCATGTCGTCACCTTGATAACATTCAAGCACATGTTGATGACGTGCTTAGCACTGGTACAGTAGTCTCTAGCACGGGAATAGCATTTCAGTGCGTTGCTTAGGTCTCCACAATCCAAGTAATGATCCCCCAAATCATCATGGCCCCTCCTGGAAAAATAGAAAAGTTTCAACAAGAAAGTCGTAATACAAGCCTAACTCGTTTCTGCATAAACATACATTATAGACAAACACCAAGACTGGGGTTATATGGTGACTTTTGACCAAGACACAGGTGAAGAGGCCAGATAAGAATATATGCTGCTGATACAGATCAGCATAATGCAAGTGAATAGAGCCACATTGCGAGCCAAGGTACTGCAACCAGTAAGTCACGAAAAGGTAGAACTAGTTGGATTCTTTTGCAAGTTGCTTGCCGCAATATCTTGTGAGTCGCAATGCCACCCATTCACTTGCATTACGCTGTAGTGTAGCAGCGATCTTTGGCCAAGCCCCCTGTGTGGTGCCCAAAGTCACTATTCAACTAACTGGTTGATGTGCTCCTTCATGGATCACATTATCTTTCTTTACTGTGCTACTACCTAATGCTTTCTTTGATGGAATTCCCCTTATAATTCTTCAGGTCAGTGTCCAATTTTTCCAGTTTCAGAAGTGCTTTTTTACGAGTTGCCTCCACCCAGGCTGTGTCCAATGGAGGAGGGTCCAGCGAGCCTTCGGGCAAAGCATCCGGTGCATTTTGCAGGTCCCTGTACAAATACACAGTGTGAGTGCTGAAGATAGGAAATACTACAGGGTTAGTGAGTGCAGACAGGGACAGTAAGCAGAACAGACAGTTAAAAATAGGCAGAAAAGGGGTGTACAAAAACTGTAGAGAAGTTATGAGACAGAGGACACAAGGGGATGCAGACAGAATGATCTTTTTTTCTATAGCCAATGTAAAGAAACGTAAAATTGAAGAATACCAATTTATAAATAAAGACTCGGAGAAAAATAAAGGTGCTAGAAGGGAGGATTGGAGACTCTCGCGACAATCTTTATCCTAATCACCTTGATGCCTCCGTCAGCTTCCGATGAATCTCCTCATACACGTCAACATTAAAAGTTCGCTGTACAAACGATAGAGCCATTTTTAAAGCTTCAACCCGCAGCTGAGGGCACCGATCTGCAATAAACTGCAGCCTCTCAATACGCATGAGGCCACTGTAGCTGGAAGCATACTGCTCCAGGTCCTGCGGAGGCAGAAAAACCCACATGAGGAGCAATTGTGGAAGTGCAGGAGTGTGTAGGGTGATTATTTTTATAAACTCATTTCTGTGATGATTTTGCTTCACCTAATGTCAGTGGTGACAAATTTAATATGATTACTACAAGACTGGCTCCTCCACTGGAGATAGACACTTAGGAGGCCGCACAAACCAATAAGGCTACGTTCAGATTAGCGTTTCCCGACGCGGCGTCGGGAAACGCAGCGGCGACGCACGCGACATGCGCCCCTATGTTTTACATGGGGGACGCATGCGTTTTTCTTGTTGCGTTTTCCGACACGTGCGTCGTTTTTGACGCTAGCGTCGGACGCAAGAAAACGCAACAAGTTGCATTTTTCTTGCGTCCGATTTCGTCAAAAAAAACGACGCACGCGTCGCAAAACGCAGCGTTTTTGCGTGCGTTTGCACGCGTTTTTTCGTGCGTTGCGTCGCCGACGCAGCGGCGCGCAACGCTAATCTGAACGTAGCCTAAGAGAAACCAATTCTGCTTTATTCTCCAATACTAGAACTATTTTTTTTTGTGTGGGTGTAAAATTGGAGGTGCATTTTAAAGGGAACCTGTCACCCCGTTTTTTTGAGATTGAGATATAAATACTGTTAAATAGGGCCTGCGCTGTGCGTTACTATAGTGTATGTAGTGTACCCTGATTCCCCACCTATGCTGAGAAATACATTACCAAAGTCGCCGTTTTCGCCTGTCAATCAGGCTGGTCTGGTCAGGTGGGCGTGGTGACATCGCTCTTTTCTTCCCCAGCTTTCCGTTGGTGGCGTAGTGGTGTGCGCATGTCCAAGGTCCGAATTCCCTGCGCCCACGTGAAGACACAGCGCGCGATCTGCGCTGTCATCCCTTTCATCGGTGGGGGCGGCCATCTTCCTGGTGCCGCGCGTGCGCAGATGGAGTGCTCTGCTGCACGGGGCTTCAGGAAAATGGCCGCGGGATGCCGCGCGTGCGCACAAGAGATCGCGGCGGCCATTTTCCCAAAGCCGAGATGCAAACTCGGCTTTGGGAAAACGGCCGCCGCGATCTCTTGTGCGCACACGCGGCATCCCGCGGCCATTTTCCTGAAGCCCCGTGCAGCAGAGCACTCCATCTGCGCACGCGCGGCCCCAGGAAGATGGCCGCCCCCACCGATGAAAGGGATGACAGCGCAGATCGCGCGCTGTGTCTTCACGTGGGCGCAGGGAATTCGGACCTTGGACATGCGCACACCACTACGCCACTAACGGAAAGCTCGGGAAGAAAAGAGCGCTGTGAACACGCCCACCTGACCAGACCAGCCTGATTGACAGGCGAAAACGGCGACTTTTGTAATAAATTTCTCAGCATACATGGGGAGTCAGGGTACACTACATACACTATAGTAACGCACAGCGCAGGCCCTATTTAACAGTATTTATAGCTCAATCTGAAAAAACGGGGTGACAGGTTCCCTTTAAGGCTGGACACGTTGTGAGTATATACATACCAGGGTAGGGTTTTCCACCAAATAATTGATATCCGGGACATTCTGTTGGTCATCCTGGGGGTCGGCATCAATCTGCATGGGTTCGACAGCCACCTGGTGGTACAATACAAAATGATGTCAGGAGATAGGCCATACTTCTGCTGACATTATTGACAATGCAATGGCTTATTTGTACATGTACGGGCACAGCTAGACTGAGCTTTCTACAGGTCCTTCTGTCCCTTCCTGATACCTCAAATAGTGCGTAGTTGCATTGGCCGGTGCTCAGGATCCATTTTCCGGAGGCACCTGGCATGACGTCATCTGCCCCTGACAAAGATGGTGAGCTGGAGCTACTCTTCAGTTGTTTCTGACTGTCTGAATTCTCCGACATTGACCAAGAGCTTACCTGCTGAAAGCAAACACATCTGTAACATTCTTCTGCTTGTACTATGGAAGGCACCATATACAGTTAAGTCCATACATACCGTATTTGGACAGAGTCAACATTTTTCTAAATTTTGGTTATAGACATTACCACAATGAATTTTATACAAAACAATTCAGATGCAGATGAAGTTCAGACTTTCAGCTTTCATTTGAGGTCATCCACATTCAAATTGGATAAAGGGTTTAGGAGTTTCAGCTCCTTAACATGTGCCACCCTGTTATTAAAAAAGTAATTGGACAGATTAAATAATTTTAAATAAAATGTTCATTTCTAGTACTTGGTTGAAAACTCTTTGTTGGCAATGACTGCCTGAAGTCTTGAACTCATGGACATCACCAGACGCTGTGTTTCCTCCTTTTTGATCCTCTGCCAGGCCTTCACTGCGGTGGTTTTCAGTTGCTGTTTGTTTGTGGGCCTTTCTGTCTGAAGTTTAGTCTTTAACAAGTGAAATGCATGCTCAATTGGGTTGAGATCAGGTGACTGACTTGGCCATTCAAGAATATTCCACTTCTTTGCTTTTATAAACTCCTGGGTTGCTTTGGCTTTATGTGTTGGGTCATTGTCCATCTGTATAATGAAACGACGACCAATCAGTTTGGCTGCATTTGGCTGGATCTCAGCACACAGTATGGCTCTGAATACCTCAGAATTCATTCAGCTGCTTCTGTCCTGTGTCATATCATCAATAAACACTAGTGACCCAGTGCCACTGGCAGCCATGCATGCCCAAGCCATCACACTGCCTCCGCCGTGTTTTACAGATGATGTGGTATGCTTTGGATCATGACCTGTACCACGCCTTCGCCATACTTTTCTTTTTCCATCATTCTGGTAGAGGTTGATCTTGGTTTCGTCTGTCCAAATAATGTTCTTCTAGAACTGTGCTGGCTTTTATAGATTTTTTTTTAGCAAAGTCCAGTCTAGCCTTTTTATTCTTGATGCTTATGAGTGGCTTGCACCATGCAGTGAACCCTCTGTAGTTACTTTCATGCAGTCTTCTCTTTATGGTAGATTTGGATATTGATACGCCTACCTCCTGGAGAGTGTTGTTCACTTGGTTGGCTGTTGTGAAGGGGTTTCTCTTCACCATGGAGATTATTCTGAGATCATCCACCACTGTTGTCTTCCGTGGGCGCCCAGGTCTTTTTGCATTGATGAGTTCACCAGTGCTTTCTTTCTTTCTCAGGATGTACCAAACTGTAGATTTTGCCACTCCTAATATTGTAGCAATTTCTCTGATGGGTTTTTTCTGTTTTCGCAGCTTAAGGATGGCTTGTTTCACCTGCATGGAGAGCTCCTTTGACCGCATGTTTACTTCACAGCAAAACCTTCCAAATGCAAGCACCACACCTCAAATCAATGCCAGGCCTTTTATCTGCTTAATTGAGAATGACATAATGAAGGGATTGCCCACACCTGTCCATGAAATAGCCTTGGAGTCAATTGTCCAATTACTTTTGGTCCCTTTAAAAACAGGGTGGCACATATTAAGGAGCTGAAACTCCTAAACCCTTCATCCAATTTTAATGTGGATACCCTCAAATGAAAACTGAAAGTCTGAACTTCAACTGCATCTGAATTGTTTTGTTTAAAATTCATTGTGGTAATGTCTATAACCAAAATTAGAAAAATGTTGTCTCTGTCCAAATATATATGGACTTAACTGTACTTAAATGGTAGGGCTGGACAATTTTCTAGCATCAGTGAGGCTCTCATTTTTTTGTGGTCCATGAGAAAAAAAAAACAGTCCAACAAACACAATTACCATAATTTTTTTAAAGACACAATGGCTACCCATCTCCTTGCATTTCTCAAGCCCTGTTAAAGGGACTGTCACCCCCTCCAGCCGTTATAAACTAAAAGAGCCACCTAGTGCAGCAGTAATGCTGCATTCTAACAAGGTGGCTCTTTTAGTTTTTGGTGCAGTTACTGCCAAAATAAAGCGTTTTATAATTTTGCCAAAATACCTTTCTTTAGACAGGGAGGCAGGTCTTAACCCCCCTGCTGGAAACGCCACACTGGACGAGTCCCTTTAAAGAAATAATCCATAAAAATAAAAAAGGTGCTTAAAGAGAAGCGATCATCAGAAAATTAACTACCGTATTTTGAACCCAATTCCAACATGGCTATTTTCCAATTTTGTGTTTTTGTTTTTCCTCTCCTCCAAGAGCCATAAATTTTGCTGCATGCAGACTGTCATGCCAACGCATGGCAGATTTTATGCTTTGCATTGCTACATGTCCATCCTTATTAGGTTCCAAAGGAGGAAGCAATGTACACTACAAAGAGAGAAATCATCTTTGTGGCAGCTTTCTGACTCAGCTAGTAGGCAGGAACCTGGACAGAGGATCCCCCTGACATTAACTCAGAAGTTTTCACAAAAAGTGACTACTGAGCTACTCAGGTCAGCTTATCTTACACTCAAGTGAAGCACCGTCAATTTAAGTGCTTGGAAACATATAAACCATCACGCCCCTTTATGAAGAAGCGGTAACGCGAAACGGCGCTCGTCTTCTTGCTCCGGCGAAGGCGTACTTTGCCCTGTTGAGGGCAGAGCAAAGCACTGCAGTGTGCAGGAAAGGTCAGAGACGCCCAGCGCCTGCGCAGTGCAGTACTTTGCACTGCCCTCAACAGGGCAGACAAAGTACGCCTGCGCCGGAGCATGAAGACAAGAAGAGGACGCCATCCTATTAAGCTATGAAGATGGGAGGCCCTGGACCGGACCGCGACATCCAACGCAGCGGGACCGCCCCTGGGTGAGTATAATCTATCCTCTTTTTCTTATCTTTCAGGATACATCGGAGGAGGCTTATCTACAGCATTACAGAATGCTGTAGATAAGACCCTGATGCTGGTGAGCTTAGCTCAACTTCCATTTTGGGGGTGACAGGTTCCCTTTAAGAGGATATATTTTAAAGATCTGGTAGTTTTTTTCCTAGCACTGCTAGAGGTGACTGACAAGTCTCAGCATGGGAAAGACCTGTCAATCACTTGCTGCAGTGCTAGGAGAAGCTGACTGAGGTGAGTTTGGGGAGGGGGAGATGAACTAGTTTCGTGTTCTGCTATGGTCCCTGGCTGGACCTGTAAATTATACTCTCAGAAATGCAGGAGAGTTTCAGAGAAAAATACACCTGGCTTCAGTAGTGAAGTCAGGCTCTGTCATGCTGTCAACAGCTTGGGCAGCATGAATCAAGCGAGAGGTTCTCTTTAAAGAAAACCTGTCAGGAGATTCATATTGCACAGGCATAATCAATAGTTTTCAAATGGGTGTTTTACTATGAAGTGAGTAGGGCTAGTCTCCAATAGCCTTATCCAGTCATGAGTAGCTCGATTGACAACTCTATGGCTTCGAACTTAAGGGAGAGATGTGAAAACTAAGCAGAGATGTGTTAGAAGATAGCAGAGGGCTGCCTCGATCCCCCTTCTCTGTATCCAGGGCTCATTTCATAGTCAAGAATAGTTGTCTAGCAGGATCTCAAACTGAGCCACAAGCCACATTTATGAAATATTAACTAAGCTTTTGTCCTGGTCTTTCATATCTATCAGGCTCTTGAATTGCCTGCGGATTGTTCGGTGTCTGGCAGATATGTCCCCGATCGTGCCAGGGACCTCAGAGCAAGGCGAGGGTCTGTGTGCGGAGCCACACACCGCTTATCACGCCACAGTAAGGGCTGAGCGGATAGATCAGGTTTCAGAGCAATCATATATGTTCATATGACACTCAGCAACCAGTGACATTCCGGTAGACGTGTGATTGCCCGGTGAGGGTCTGCGCGCTGAGACCCCCTCTGATCAGAGAACGGAACATACAGAAGCAATCACCAGACACTACACATGGCTCAATAGTCTGCAGCAATAGTCTATAGAAATGGTGTCATATCTAGCACAGTCATTCTGTAAATCAGGAGAGTCCCATGATGGGAGCAGCACGATCCTACCCGGCAGCCCTTCCCATCTATACAAACACTCCTATTCACTAGCAGCAAGCAGAGATGGAGAACACCCTGTAAGGAAGCTCAGGGCACAGCAGAGCTCCCCGCCATACCATGGTCAGGCACCTGCTGCGGCCATGTCACCGCGAGCCACACACTACACACCGCAGTCTATCAGCCCCGCCGTGTACATGGGCTGCAGGTGACACGGGGAGTGACAGCTCAGCTCCCGCCACCTTGCACACACCGCTATGGCGGATTGTCACGCTGCGCTCATGCAGGACGGCCTCTGACCTGCAGGTTGAAAACTTGCACCGGGAGAGGCATCTTCCCCTCGTTTTCCGTTGCTCCGACCCGGACCCGCAAAGTACTTCCGGGTTACAAGCCGCACACTTCCGGCGCAGGCTGTCAAGAGACCAGCGTCGTGACGTCACGACGTGGAACGCAACGGAGCGAGTGGGAGCGTTACAGTCACGTGATAGAAAGTGCGTCAGTTTCGCCAGGGATGGCGTCATTGTTCGTACTCCGGCAGCTCTGCGGCGTGTGCCGGGCTACCTGAGCAGGAGAGGGCGCTGTGTGCAGGGACGGAGCTGCGGCTGCTTCTCCGGTCTGGAGGTGGCGTTGGATTAGGAGGCATAGCAGACAATATGGTAGTATGTAGCTTGACGTCATGGCTTTCTGCTCTGACGTCACTAAAAGTTACATTTCTTGACTTCTGTATCTTAAACATTCCTACAATAGTCTTTCTTTTCCTTATTGGCCCCTATTACTCCTTACTGAGCGCTGCCCATTGTACCCAGTGTCCCTCAGTGCCCATAGAAGTCAGTGTAGCCCTGGCCATTCTTCCCCTTACTGGCCCCTATTACTCATTATAGTGCTGCCCATTTTATGCAGTGCCCATAGAAGTCAGTGTAACCCTAGCCATGCTCTCCCTTACTGGCTCCTATTATTCCTTACTGAGCGCTGCCCAGTGTCCCTCAGTGCCCATAGAAGTCACTGTAGCCCTGGCCATTCTTCCCCTTACTGGCCCCTATTACTCATTATAGTGCTGCCCATTTTATGCAGTGCCCATAGAAGTCAGTGTAACCCTAGCCATGTTTTCCCTTACTGGCTCCTATTACTCCTTACTGAGTGCTGACCATTGTACACAGTGCCCCTCAGTGCCCATAGAAGTCACTGTAGCCCTGGCCATTCTTCCCCTTACTGGCCCCTATTACTCATTATAGTGCTGCCCATTGTATACAGTGCCCATAGAAGTCATAGTAGCACTGGCCATGCTTCCCCTTACTGGCAATTATTACTCTTTATAGTGCTGTCCATTTCACACAATGCCCCTCAGTGCCCATAGAAGTCAGTGTAGCCCTGTCCACGCCTGCCCGTACTGGCCCCTATTACTCCTTCCTGAGTTCTGACCATTGTACACTGTGGCTCTCAGTGCCCATGGAAGTCAGTGTATCCCTGGCCATTCTTCCACTTACTGGTCCCTATTACTCCTTACTGAGTGCTGAGCTGACCATTGTATACAGTTCCCCTCAGTGCCCATAGAAGTCAGTGTATCCCTGGCTATTCTTCCCCTTACTGGCCCTTATTACTTCTTA
This sequence comes from Ranitomeya imitator, assembly GCF_032444005.1. Taxonomy (NCBI): domain Eukaryota; kingdom Metazoa; phylum Chordata; class Amphibia; order Anura; family Dendrobatidae; genus Ranitomeya; species Ranitomeya imitator. The sequence continues at coordinate 612,898,751 of NC_091283.1, read as the reverse complement.
CTGAGTGCTGACCATTGTACCCAGTGCCCCTCAGTGGCCATAGAAGTCACTGTAGCCCTGGCCATTCTTCCCCTTATTGGCTCCTATTATTCCTTACTGAGGGCTGACCATTGTACACAGTGCCCCTCAGTGGCCATAGAAGTTACTGTAGCCCTGGCCATTCTTCCCCTTATTGGCCCCTATTATTCCTTACTGAGTGCTGATCATTGTACACAGTGCCCCTCAGTGGCCATAGAAGTCACTGTAGCCCTGGCCATTCTTCCCCTTATTGGCCCCTATTATTCCTTACTGAGTGCTGATCATTGTACACAGTGCCCCTCAGTGCCCATAGAAGTCACTGTAGCCCTGGCCATTCTTCCCCTTACTGGCCCCTATTATTCCTTACTGAGTGCTGATCATTGTACTCAGTGCCCATAGAAGTCAGTGTAGCCCTGGCCATTCTTCCCCTTACTGGCCCCTATTATTCCTTCCTGAGTGCTGACCATTGTACACAGTGCCCCTCAGTGGCCATAGAAGTCAGTGTAGCCCTGGCCATTCTTCCCCTTACTGGCCCCTATTATTCCTTACTGAGTGCTGATCATTGTACTCAGTGCCCATAGAAGTCAGTGTAGCCCTGGCCATTCTTCCCCTTACTGGCCCCTATTATTCCTTCCTGAGTGCTGACCATTGTACACAGTGCCCCTCAGTGCCCATTGAAGTCAGTGTAGCCCTGGCCATGCTTCACCTTTTGAAGTCTATGGGAGTCACAATTCTTTCCCACCGTTGATTGCATTTTCCCTTGATACACGTGTACTTTGGGAATAATCTCATTTCTGCCATTAATGCTTTCTTGTCTCCAGTGTCGGCGATGCCTGCGCTGGCGGAGCAGGGCCCACCCCCAGAGGGCTGAAGAATGAAGATCTCCTGTGTCGGGCTGACGAAGATCTGCTTCCTGCTCTGCGTTTGTGGATGTGTCGTGTTCTTCCTGCTCCTTCCATGGATGAAGCAAGGTTTTCTGAAGCGTCACCTGCTCCTACCCTGTAACCTCACCTGCGGCCGCTGGTACCTACAGTCTCCGCTGGAAGTTGTCAGGTTGTCTCCACATGGCCACACTGGTGTCCTCCAGAGAGGGAAGAGCCACAATGCACAGGAAGACCCCGCTGACTTACAGGAGCCGCTGCACCTTAAAGATTTATTCATAGCAGTGAAGACCACCAGGAAGTATCACAGACGGCGTTTAGATCTTCTCCTGCAGACCTGGATCTCCCAGGCCAAGGAGCAGGTGAGGGACCCGGGGCCGTATTCATCATTTGAAGTTTTTTTTTGTTAGTTTTGTGTCAAATTCATATAAATGGTGCACATAGTTCATGAGTTTGGCTCAAAGGCAAAAATGTTTGTTTTTTATTTGTTTTATGTGTTTTTTTTGTCTAAAGCAACTCTTGTGACTTTTTAGCATAAAAAGTTGTAAAAACTGTGCTAAAATGTCTGAATTACATAAATTATGCAAATTGCCTCTTCAGAGAGGAAGAGGATTTGAACTCTATAGCGCCACCTGTAGGAAGCAGCCATCCTAAAAGTCCCTATTAACCCTTTAACGAGTCTTGCAATATGACTTAGGATAAAAGCCAAATCAGAATCTCCATTCGCAGACACGGTGTTTCAGGGTATTTTCTCTCATCAGTGCAAAGTGTGAACTGTTTTGGCTAGGTTCTAGGCTCTGGACTGGGGTCTAAGGGGTAACGTTTCTCCTTGTGACGAGTGACATACCTGCTCTGGCTTGTCAAGGCCTCCTTATCTTGGCATGCCAGAACTGAATTACATAACATCGTTCCAAGGAAGGGACTTGTGTAAATTGGCAACAAATTTAGCAACTTATTAAAAAGGTGCAATTGATCAATTAGGAAAAAAGCCATGGAAAACCCTGAACCATGCCCACAGTGGTGAACTAAACAAACACATCTAAAAAAAAAAAAAAAGGCACAAATTGAAAGATACATTTTGTGCAAAGAGGGGAAAAAAAGGTCCAAATACAACAACGTATAGGGTCCATAGTGTTTGTACAGTATCTTACTAAAATATCATGTTGTGTCCTCACAGACCTTCATCTTCACGGATTGGGAAGACAAAGAGCTGCGGCAGAAAGCGGGTAAGAGTTCAGACTGTGTTGGTAAACTGCACTACAGGACTAAAATTCACCATATATCTGAATATCGCACCTACCCAAGTAGGCGAGCTATCCTCTAACAGGAGAACCCTGGGGCCCGAAACCTGGGCTCGGAAATAGAGTAGAGCTGTGGCCACACACTGCTGCGCCCTCAATGTCTATAGGCATCCCAGACATAGCCGAGTACAGGACATACAGCGCATAGCCATGAATAGAGCAATTTGTAGCCCCATTCCCAAGTGAGGACAGCCTTTTTAAGTGTATAGGTTTTTTTTCATAAACAATTAGGGCATGTAAAGAAAAAAAAAAAAAAAAAAGTAAGCATGCCAGAATTTGATCAATGCGTGTCCAGCTTACAGGACCTCCCCTTTGGTCTCATGTACAGGACTGGTTTTCTTGTACAAGTGTGGTTTTCACAGATGGAACTCATACATGTGATATTCTATGGGGCTGTGCACATGTCCGATTTTTGTCTTTTTACTCTGATCGAGTGGTCTGCAGAGAAAATCTGAGTCGTGTCCGGTTTTGATCCAAGTGTCGGATTAAAATCGGCAATATCAAGTTTATGGGTTTGTGAATAAAATCGATCTGCACTCGGATGATATTGTAGTGTGGTCCGATTTTCATAGACTGAGAGACTGGAGAAACTTTTTTTTTCTTTGATCAGAATAATCTGAATGTTTCTCTCGGATGTGGAGAAACCGATCACTAAGCCTTAATCGGACATCAGTGAGTCGCATATGTGTTGTATCAGTGATTGTCATTAGTAAAATAATTACCCATTATATAGTCTACTGCGCTGTTCACATGTACGTTTTTTTATGGCGGACCATGTGTGTCCATGCAGAAATCACAAGAGACGTCTTTTTTTTTTTTTATCAGTATCATGGATGAACATCATCCATTCAAGCCTATTATTCAGGGTTGCCAACCGTCCAGAGATTCCAGGGCAGTTCATAAAAATACGGCACTTTTTTCCCCTGTCGAAAAAAAAAAATTGTCTGCGAGATAGCTATATATATATTTTTTTGAAGCTGAACAAACTGATACAGATTTTCATGTCCTTGTCACCCTGTTACAGTTTGAAGTGAATGCAGCTCTTGCCTTCATATAGGATTTATGGTCTGTAAACATGTATCAGATCTTAGTGATTTATTATGTTTTTCTAATGTGTTTGTGATTTTATGAGAGTCTGTTCAGAAAAAATAAATCACGTTGGCAACCCTGCTATGGTTCTGTCACAACCACGGATACCACATGGATGACATTAGTGTACAATCCCTGATCTGTCCGTAATTAACATTGTAGTGGATAGGAGAATCGTTGTCATTAATTTATCTTGACTATACGTGAAAATCACTGATAAAACACTGGTTAAAAGTGACACTGACCAAACACTGCTGATACTCAGATCTAGAACCTTGATAGTAAAAACTGACACTGACCAAACACTGCCGACGCTCGGATCCAGATCACTGCCGACGCTCGGATCGAGAACACTGCCGACGCTCGGATCGAGAACACTGCCGACGCTCGGATCCAGATCACTGCCGACGCTCGGATCCAGATCACTGCCGACGCTCGGATCCAGATCACTGCCGACGCTCGGATCCAGATCACTGCCGACGCTCGGATCCAGATCACTGCCGACGCTCGGATCCAGATCACTGCCGACGCTCGGATCCAGATCACTGATGGTATACACTGACACTGACCAAACACTGCCGACACTCGGATCCAGATCACTGCCGACACTCGGATCCAGAACACTGCTGACACTTGGGCCATCTTTTTGCAAACTTGAACACACAAACTGTTCGGAAACTGACCCTCACATCAGTATCACTTCTCTTTTCTTTTGCAGGGAATCGGATGGTGAACACTAACTGTTCTGCAGTCCACACTCGCCAAGCTCTTTGTTGTAAGATGGCAGTGGAGTATGACAAGTTTGTATTGTCATCCAAAAAGTAAGAAATGATCTGTAGTGTGGACACACTGTCATTTAATATTTAAACAGATTACCACTAACTTTATTTGATTATATTTACAGATTTCTATTTCATCCCTAAGTCGCTGCATCCTTCAGTGGATTTTCCTTTTAGGACTATTATGAGCTGTATTGATTACCTCTATTGGTTATCGTCTAGCCTTCTCAGAACTCATTATTATTAAAGTATTTGTAATTTTTAATGCTGTGCAAAAATGTAGTGCTAGGCCCCCTTCACACATCTGTTTTTAAGGACTGCAGATATGGACACATGGCGTGTACGTGTGAAAAACCTGCAATCTTGTTCATTCCCCCCCCCCCCCAAACACCACGGACGAAATGCATGCTGCACACTGATGGAACACAGATAACATCTGTGTGTCATCAGTGTGACAAGTACAGGCGCTTTAGAAAAATCAGTACAGTTATTGCTGTTCCCAGTCGCTGAGTTCCGAGAGTCTACAGATCACTCTGGATACCCTCTCATCTGGGCTGGATCATCAACACAGTTAAGTCGTCTTTGATCCTGGCCCAATGCATTGTTTTTTTTGGGAATGCTGTACGACACCACGTGATCAAGAGGGTTTTCCTGACCGAAGAAAAGTACTCGGCTCTAACACGCAGGATTTGCTCCCACAGAGGCTCATCACCTAGTTCTTTCCGCTTCTACATGAGCGTACTTGGCAGGATGATTGCTTCAAGGGAATCCGTTCCATTCCATCAGTGTCCCACATGTTCTCTTCAACTTTTTCTTCTATCAAGGTGGGACAGATCAACTTGATACCTGGATCACCTGGTCACACTCCCCTATCAGATAAAGAAGTTTCTAGAATGATGGAGTCGTTCTTCCTTAGTTCATCACGGAAGGTCGTTCGTGCCATTGCATTGGAACGTTGTAACAATGATGCCAGTCTACTTGGTTGGTGAGTAGTCTTTCAAGACTTAGCAGTCCAGGGCATATGGACTGCTCCGGAATTTTCTGTTCCCATCAACAGCCTTCTCTCCAATTGCCTGATATGGGTTTAATCAGACAATGCCACGGCGGTGGCATACATCAACCACCAAGGGGGAACACTAAGTCAAGCAGTGATGTCAGAGGTGGCTCGGATTCTGTTATGGACCAGCAGTACTGTCACTGGGTTGCCACAACAGAGGAAAAACAAGAAGACTGGGCAGTCTGATTTCTCTTACTCATGCACTGACTAAAAACACTTCACCTTCATATTAAACTGTGCAGATTTCTTCTAGCAGTGCAGGGGTTAATCTCAGTGAAGAGCTCCTGGAAGCTTACCTGCATTAAGACTCTCTGTTGTTCACTGTTAGCCACTCCCATCTCCTATATAAACTGGACTCTGACAATCAGGAAATGCCAGCGTTGGCTTCATCACTGCATAGTCCAACAGTTGGTGGTTGTGTTGTTTGAGAAGGTGTTTGGAGGATTTAGCTACGACTGTTGCTAGGTTTAGGTTGTATGCAAATCCTACCCTTCTACTTTTGTTTTTCCCATCCTTCACTCCTCGGTGCCTCCCTTTGTTTGTGTGTGCATTTTTGTATGATTCCTTTATCCCTGTTCGTATTACCTTGTTAGACTAGTTGGTGTATTGCCATTCACTACTACTTCCCTGGGTGGGGGGAGAGAACAGATTGAGGGCGGATTCAGGAGCTCCGCAAGGTACGTGGCCACGGCGTCTTCACTATTAGAAGTAATCCGGAGAACAGGGCTAGCTAGGGCGCCCCTAGCGTAAGGTACAGAGAAGGAGCCCCAGGATACCCACCAGCAGAGTCATGACAAGTATGCATTCGAGGAGTGAACCAACCACTGAGTCGCCGATTTATCAGCCAAGACTGTCCCTGAATCCGTCGGTCTTCCACAAAATTTGTCTCAAATTGGGAACTCCCGACATCGACCTGATAGCTTCTAGATTGAACCACAAGGTTCCTCAGTTTGTATCCAGATCCCGTGATCCACTAACAATCTGCTCCAATGCGCTGGCAATTCCCTGGACCCAGTTCTCCCTCCCATTCCTGTTTCCACCTCAACCTCTGATTCCCAAGGTGGTCAAGAAGATCAAGGCGGAGGGAGTACCCGTCATACTTGTCTCTCCAGACTGGTCCAGAAGACCTTGGTACGCTGAAGCAATCAATCTTCTCACCAACACTCCGTGGAAGCTACCGGATCTTCCAGGGCTTGGAGAAACCGCCTAAAGGAAATGGGATTTACATACAGAAAAGCTAAAGGAAAGCCATCACTACATCTTCAATAAATGCACAAGTTTATGTTGATATTTTGGACACTTTTCTTATCCCATCAATTGAAAGGATGTTTGGGGATGATGAAATCATTTTTCAAGATGATAAAGCATCCTGCCATAGAGCAAAAGCTGTGAAAACATTCCTTCAAAATAAACACATAAGGTCAATGTCATGGCCGGCAAATAGTCCGGATCTCGATCCAATTGAAAATCTTTGGTGGAAGTTGAAGAAAATGGTCCATGACAAGGCTCCAACCTGCAAAGCGGATCTGGCAACAGCAATCAGAGAAAGTTGGAGCCAGATTGATGAAGAGTATTGTTTGACACTCATGAAGTCTATGCCTCAGAGACTGCAAGCTGTTACAAAAGCCAGAGGTGGCGCACCAAAATACTAATGATGTTTTGGAGTGTTTTTTTTTGTTTTTGTTTTTTCATGATTCCATAATTTATTTCCTCAGAATTGAGTGATTCCATAATTTTTTCCCTATGTTTGGTTAAAAAAAGTAACCATTACTGACTACCACATTTTTTGTTCTTGATTTCTTTTAGTGTTCCTTAAAGCCAGAAAGTTGCCATTTGAAATGACTTTAGTTTTGTGCCGTGTCTGTGATCTGCTTTTTTTCTACAAAATTAAACAACTGAAGGAACATCCTCCAAGGCCGGTGATTCCATAATATTGCCAGGGGTTGTATACTGGAAACCTATTGGCTACGGGACAGAGTGCATCCACTTAAGATCACGACACACTCTTGCTCACGCAGTGGGGGCCTTCTTGGATGTCTGCCATCAGGTGTTGGCCTCACAGCCTTCCTTTCATACCATTGCTAAGTTCTTCAGGGTTCACACCTACACCTTGTGAGATGTGAACCTCAGTAGAAAGGTCCTGCAGACCACAGTATCCCAAGCTCAGATTTGAAGGTACACATTCACCCACCCTTGGGACTGCTTTTGGACGTAAAATGGTTTCATGTGTCCTCCAATGAAGCGATAGAGAAGTAAAGATTTTGGGTACTCACCGTAAAAAATTTCTAGGAGCCTTCATTGAGGGATACAACACCTGCCCTTGTTTACCGTTGCCTTGGTTTCTGTTATGGTTTGTTGTATTCCTGTTGCTTCTCCTACTGCTTTCTCACTAACTGATTAGCTTCGTGCCAGGCGGTGCGGTGTACACTCCTGGGGAGGAGCCAACTTTTCTTGTCAGTTGTCAACCTTCTAGTGGAAGCAGCATACACCCATGGTTACCTGTGTACCGGTGTCCCCCAATGTCGTGCTTTTTTAAAAATATTTAATAAAGGCGATAATCTTGCAGTAAAAGCAACCTGGCAATATGATTTTTCAGGCCTGTACAATTATGGCAATACCAAACATGTATAGAGTAGTTGTTTTTATGTTTTTTTTTTTTTTTTTTACTGGCTTAGAAAAAATCATTACCATTTGTTAAAGGAGAAACAAAACAGACATATTAAACAATTTTCAATTTGGTATATCAAACTTTTATGGACAATGCAATACTGAAAATGTATTTTATTTTTTCAATTTTTTCACTTTTACTTGTAGTCCCTATTGGAGACTTGAACTTGCGATCGTTTGCATGCTTATATTATATACTACAGTATTGTTATATTTAGCAGTAATCGTAGTCTTATATGATGCCCACACTGTGGATGTCACAGAAGGATAAACAAAACAGATGCAGGGATCTTATGACTGCCCCTTGCTGTCGTGGCAGCCCCTCTGCTCCCTGCAGTCGCATCATGGAGTATTGATGGGCGTCCAAACACCAAGGCTTGAATTTGGTGCTTAAGTGCCGCTGTCAGTGATTGACAGTGGTATTTAAGGGGTTATCGTCAGCAATTGGCGTTAGTGCCAGTTGCTGTTGTTTAGACACCGATGAAGGTATCTTCTTTGTGTGGAGTGGGCTCTGTTCATGGGTCTGTTCCACACACCCTGACACGCTCCATGATGTATATCTGATTAGTTAAGAAGCTATGGAATTGAATTCTAGCAGGTTGATATGCAACGACTACTTTGACTTTTGGCATAAAATGCTCTTTAGTGTCTAATGGTACGATATAAGTAGTATACATAGTAGGATCTTTCTAAAAATGTATAATACCGCATATTCTTTCATGTTCTAGGTGGTTCTGTCATTTGGATGATGACAATTATCTGAACTTGAGAGCCCTGATAAGTCTTCTCTCTGCATTCCCACACAACACTGATGTCTATGTAGGAAGGCCCAGTCTAGATCATCCCGTAGAGACCCTGGACAGCGTAAAAGGAGATGGTTCAGTAAGCAGAAATACATTTTAATGTTATATCGCTGTAATGACGTTGTGCTGACTTCTTACGTAATGGCTTCTTCTTCGTCTAAGTCATCAGTGCCTGAACAATGGAGAGCCTAAGGGTACCGTCACACTATACGATTTACCTACGATCACGACCAGCGATATGACCTGGCCGTGATCGTAGGTAAATCGTAGTGTGGTCGCTGGGGAGCTGTCACACAGACAGCTCTCCAGCGACCAACTATGCCGAGGTCCCTGGGTAACCAGGGTAAACATCGGGTAACTAAGCGCAGGACCGCGCTTAGTTACCCGATGTTTACCCTGGTTACAAGCGTTAAACTAAAAAAAAAAAAACAGCACATACTTACATCTGGTGTCCGTCAGGTCCCTTGCAGTCTGCTTCCCGCACTCAGTGACTGCCGGCCGTAAAGTGAAAGTGAAAGCACAGCCGCTGTGCTTTCACTTTCACTTTACGGCCGGCAGTCACAGTGCGGGAAGCGGAGACGGCAAGGGACCTGACGGACACCAGAATGTAAGTATGTGCTGTTTGTTTTTTTTTTAGTTTAACGCTTGTAACCAGGGTAAACATCGGGTAACTAAGCGCGGTCCTGCGCTTAGTTACCCGATGTTTACCCTGGTTACAAGCGAACGCATCGCTGGATCGCATCGCTAGATCGGTGTCACACACACCGATCTAGCGATGACAGCGGGAGATCCAGCGATGAAAGAAAGTTCCATACGATCTGCTACGACGTACGATTCTCAGCAGGATCCCTGATCGCTGCTGCGTGTCAGACACAGCGATATCGTAACGATATCGCTGGAACGTCACGAATCGTACCGTCGTAGCGATCAAAATGTTATAGTGTGACGGTACCCTAAGAGTCCCCAGCTTGGCTCCTTTTGTTTATCCGTACATATTGTGGGCAGCATGGTGGCTTAGTGGATAGCACTGCAGCCTTGCAGTACTGGGGTCCTGGGTTCTTATCCCACCCAGGACAACATCTGCAAAGAGTTTGTATGTTCTCTCCGTGTTTGCGTGGGTTTCCTCCAGGTACTCCGGTTTCCTCCCACATTCCAAAGACCTACTGATAGGATATTTAGATTGTGAGCCCCATCGGGACAGTGATGATAATGTGTGCAAACTGTAAAGCGCTGCGGAATATGTTAGCGCTATATAAAAATAAAGATGATGATTATTATTATTGTGTGACTAGGTGGTGTTCAGATTATTTAAGTGCATGTAGTCTGGATGGATGGTAACTTGCAGGCACAATAAAGTAGATTTTTAATTCTTGGTTTGCCCAAGTTCTGAATAAAACACTATGTATAGTAGCTGTATTATGCTGTGACTTGTTGTCATGTGTTCATTTTTAGACCTCTCTTAAATTTTGGTTTGCAACTGGAGGTGCAGGCTTCTGCATTAGCCGAGGACTGGCCCTAAAGATGAGTCCTTGGGCTAGGTGAGTGGGTTGAGCGTGTTTGACCATCTGGCTGTTGCTCCCCAAAATTGAATAGAACCCTAATTTGTTTCCCCTTTTCTTTAGTATGGGAAACTTCATTAGTACGGCAGAGAAGGTTCGTTTACCGGATGACTGCACTATTGGGTACATTATTGAAGGGATGCTGGAAGTAAAAATGCAGCACAGTAATCTGTTCCATTCACACCTAGAAAACCTACATAATCTTCCACAGAGCTCTTTACTTCAGCAGGTAGGTAGCTCTGCCCTAACTTTTATCGCATATGACTCATACTACCTTTAGAACAAGTTTATGGGTACACAGGGCAGATTTAAATATGGTTCCACTTCCAATAAATTGGCTCTGGCTTCTTGAAGTCCTTGTCTTAACCAGACTTATATCATTTTTTTTTATTGGTGCTACAAAGTTTTATTTGACTGATCTTACCACTGTGCTTTCTTTAAAAGTTTGACATCTGGCTTCACTCTGGAAACCCGCAAACACATGTAAATTGTGGGCCACTAGGAAAGTGGGCTCTAACTGACTGCAAGTGATATGACAGTCATATCTTTAACACCAGAGTCACTGGCTGGTGTTATCACGTGATGTCACATTATAGCTAGGAGTGTTATGGTTGGCACAATTGGGTCTATCTTATGAAGGTGCTCAGTGGTGAGATCCTGATGAACCTGGAACACTCAATGTAGAAAACCACAGCACTCGATGGTCTTCAAAACTAAGTGTACTTTGTTGGAAGATTAGCATATGGTAGTGTTAGTGACAGGCAATGTTTCTGTCCATCGTTAACCTTGTCCAAGGTTTGTGTCTTGTGGAGTTGGTGTGTATAGCTGCTAAAGACCCAGGCCATGGAAAAGGTCCAGGATAGACTGAAATCTCTTTTCAAGGCTTGTGTTGGTCATCAGTAACACAGCCATATGCTGATCTTCCCGTAAAGTACATTGACTTTGCAAGACCTATTGAGTGCTGTGGTTTTTTACATTGACTATGGCTGGGGGTGATATTACCAAGAAAAGTGCATCATGCATTACATTACAGTTTACTTTTAGTATTCCAGAGTGTGGCTGAGGCACAAACCTGCATGTTGGCACAGTTATTATCAGTAGCGTGTTCTGTATGCTTATGTTCAATGTAATGTCAGAATAAAGAGTAAAACAGACCCTTTTTAATCGTCTACATGTAAGATGCATATTCTGTTGTTGTCCTAAATGTAATGGGGCATGATGTAAAGTTTTTGATTAGTCCCCAATTTCTGATTGATGTGCTAGTGTGTGAATGTATACAGTTAGTTCCAGTAATCTTGGACAGTGACCCAATCCTGGTGATGCCACTTTGCATGCCACTATTTTGGGTTAAAAATAAAACAACTGTGATGCAAGTAGACTTGAAAGTTTAATTAAAGCAGTTGAACAAGAATATCCTGTGAAAAGTGTAAGAATTGCAACCATTTTTTCTACAAAGCCGCCTAATATTAGGAGCTCAAGAGTAATTGGACAGATTAGCTTTATCATAAATAAAATATTTGTAGTACTTTGCAGAGAATCCTTTGCAGGCAGTTACTTCCTGAGGTCTGGAAGCCATGGACGTCACCAAACACTTGGCTTCCTCCTTTATGATGCTTTACCAGACTTTTACTGCAGATGACTTCAGTTGTTGCTTATTTGTATCTTTCTTCCTTAAGTTTTGACTCCAGCATGTGAAATGCATGCTCGATGGGGTAGAGGTGTGGTGATTGACTTGGCCATTGCAGAATTCCACTTCTTTGCTGTAAAAAAAAAAAACTCCTGGGTTGCTTTCGCAGTATATTTTGGGTTATTGTCATGGAGTCCCACGGCTTTCAGTATCATCTCTATGTTGATGACACACAGATCTGACCGCTGTTTCTTCTTTCTTCTCTACTAGATTTCTAAAACTTAACATGGATAAAACAATTCATTATCTTTTCCCCCATCTCACGCAACCTCTCCCAACAGACTTATCGATCAAGATCAATAGCTGCTCACTTTCTCCCGTCCCGCAAGCTCACTGCCTCAGGATAACCCTTGACTCTGATCTCTCCTTCAAACCGCATATCCAAGCCTTTTCCACTTCCTGCTACTCCAATTCAAAAATATCCCCTGGATCCGTACATTCCTTAACCAAGAAACTGCAATCTCCCGCCTTAACAACTTCAACCTCTTGCTCTCTGGCCTTCCTTTTAACACTGTCTCGCACCCCTCCTATCCATTCTAAACTGTGCTGCTCCACTAATCTACCTGACCCCCACTATTCTCAGGTTTCTTCTCTCTGTCAATCCCTTCACTGGCTGACCATTGCCCAAAGACGCCTGTCCAAAACCTTAACCATGATATACAAAGCCATGCACAACCTGTCTCCTCCATACGTCTGTGACCTAATCTCCTGGTACTTACCTGCATGCAACCTCCAATCACCACAAGATCTCCTTCTCTACTCCCCTCTCATCATCTCTTCCCACAATTGCATACAAGATTTTTCCCATGCATCACGCCTACTCTGGAACTCTACCCCAACATATCAGACTCTCGCATACTGTGGAAACCTTCAAAGGGAACCTGAAGACTCGCCTCTTCTGACAAGCCTACAACCTGCAGTAACCCTCGTTCCACCATGCCGCTGCATGACCAGCTCTCCCCTCAACTATTGTATCCTCACCCATCCCTTGTAGACTGTGAGCTCTCACGGGCAGAGTCCTCTCTCCTTCTGTACCAGTCGATGACTAGTTTTGTTCAAGATTATTGTCCTTGTTTTAATGTACACCCTTTTTCACATGTAAAGCGCCATGGAATAAATGGTGCTATGATAATAATTGTCCATCAGTACTATGAAATGCTGTCCAATGAATCTTGCTACATTTGGTTAGCTCTGAGCAGAAAATATTTCCCTGTACGCTTCAGAATTCATACTGCTGCTTCTGTATGCAGTCACCTCATCAATAAACACTAGTGACCCAGTGCCACTGGCAGCCATGTATGCCCAAGCCATCACACTGCCTCCACTATGTTTTACAGAGGATGTGGTATGCTTTGGATCATGAGTCATTTCCAGTCTTCTTCATACTTTCTTCTTCCCATCATTCTGGTACAGGATGATCTTAGTTTCTTCTGTCCAAAGAATGCTTTTCCAGAACTGTTGGCTTCTTTAGCTGTTTTTTTTTAGGCAAAGACTAATCTGGCCTTTCTATTTTTAAGGCTGATTAATGGTTTGTGCCTTGTGGTGAACCCTCTGTATTTGCTCTCATGAATCCTTCTCTTTGTGGTAGAAAGTAGACTTAGATACTGAAACACCTACTTCCTAGAGAGTGTAATTCATTTGGGTGAATGTTGTGAAGGGATTTTGCTTTATCATGGAAATGATTTTACAGCATTTTTGTCTGGCATCTACGTCCTGGCCTTTCTGAATTTCCCAAGCTCACCAGTGCAGTGCGCTCTTTCTTTAATTTCTTTTTTTTTTAAGCAGAATGTACCAAACTGTTTATTTGGCCACCCCCAACATTTCTGCTATGGATTTCTTATTTTTATTCAGCCTAATGTTGGTTTGTTTCACTTCCATTGAGAGCTTCTTTGACCGCTTGTTGTGGGTTCACACAACAGCTTTCTAATGCACATGCAAATTAGCTCCAGATCTTTTACCTGCCTGCTTAATTGATGATGGATTAACGAGGGAAAAGCCCATGCTGGCCATTTAAAGAGCTTTTGAGATAATTGGACAATTACTTTTGGTCCCTTGAAAAAGAGGCAGCTACACATTAGAGAGCTGAAATTCCTAAACCCATATCCAATTAGGAGGTGAATATCCTCAAATTAAAGCAGAGAGTCTGCACTTTAAGCCCATATTGGTTAGATAACTGTATCTTGGATATATTTTGGTAAACTGCCAAACCTTGTGCCACTGTCCAAATATTTCTGGATCTAAACAGAGTGGACTCAGACTGGTGGAAAGTCCTTCGTACTTTAGACAAGTCTAAGCTGTAAGTGATCCCTCTCTAAACAGCAATAACTCATTGTATAAGTAATCATTTAGTCTCCAACATTTGATAGAGAGCTTGGTCTACAAGGATTCATTTTAATCAGTACAGAATTTTCTTTCCCAGGTAACTCTAAGCTACGGTGGTCCTGAAAAAAGAAGGAATGTTATACATGTAGCTGGGTACTTTGACCTGGAGCAAGATCCTACTCGGTAATTGAAGTCCTGTTCTATAATGCAGTCTTGTATACTTTGTTAATCTGCGTATTTAATATATCCTCTTTCCTGCAGGTTCAAATCTGTCCATTGTATGTTGTATCCCGACATAAGCTGGTGTCCTAACAAGAAGAAAAGCTGATATTACCTTTAGGCCACGTTCACACATTCAGTATTTGTGAGACAAAATCAGGAATGGAACAGTCAGAGTAAAAGTATAGTAGAAACACGTCACCGCTTCTGTATTTGTCATCCACTCCTGGTTATGGCTGACAAATACTGAGGTAAAATACTGACCAATGAGAGGAAAACTATAAAACATGTCACCACTTCTGCATTTATCACCCACTCCTGGTTTTGGCTTACAGATACTGAGGTAAAAAACTCACCAAATACTGAACGTGTGAACATGGTTTAAGAAGTGATCCCTATCCTGGACAACTGTATATCTTCTTCTGTGAAATGAAAGACTACTTCAGAAGGTTCTGGATTACACTTTTCTTGACCCATGCTCTCGGGAAAGAGCAGACACTCTCCATTTCTTAGCATTTTCTCAACTTCTTTGAGAAACAGAATGCTTAAACGGGTTTTTCCATGAACACAAGTACATTTTAATCAATAGATCATGGAAACTAATTAATTCCACAATTGGATGTGTTTAAAAAAATATTGCTGTGCTAAGAAGCTTATGAATGTACCCCTGCTGTAACTGGCTGTGCTGTACCATGTAGAGATGCGGTAGCTGATGGTCACGCTTACACAACGTCTGCCAAGGGGAGAAAGCATAAGTGAATATACTGATGCCATGGACAAGGACTCTTCCAGCTGTTTCTATGCGAGTTTACTCATTTTCCTGCCTGCTTGTTTTGTCAAAGGAGCGTGAGTATCTGCTGTTTCACTGATGCTGTGAGCTGAGCTAATCTAAATAAATGCTATTGTGGTACTGGTAAGAGGTGGCCAGGGACAGCACTGGCCTAATCCAGTCTCCAGCTATGGTGCTTGGTCTATCAAGTAAGTTATCTCTGTAACACCATAATTTCAGAGTATAATTTACCTGGCTGCAATCCTGCACTCTAACTAATGGACATTGTCCAAAGTCGAGACCCCTTTAAAGGGAAAGTGCCACCAGTTTTCTTGTATTTTGTTTTTTTGTGATTTTAAGCTTAAAATAGTAATTAAAATGTATTAATGCAATGTTTGCACTGTTTGCAAACATTTCTATATGAAAAATATTATATATTTTTCTACAAATATACATATTTACCACTAGGGGGAGCATTTTCCGTTTTAGACGTCAAGCAGCTATAGTAAGATTTACCAGCAGCAAAATTGGGGCAGTAACTGCTGACATCACCATTTCCCTCCCCTTTTGGGTGGTCTAATATCCCTGGGGCAGAATGAAGAGCAGCATCATAGGGCAGCACCATTTTGTGTGTGACTGCCCTGTGACCTGCTATCACCAGCAGTTACTGCATCAGAGGCACAGCTTGTTTACAGAGGAGCAGAACACAGTGGACTCAGCATTTTTTGTGAATAACATTCTTGCCATCCCCCTTCCCCCACCTTAATCCCTGTCCTGTCAGCTGCCCTGCTCTCTCTCCAGGTGTCACCTCCCTCTCTGCAGGCTGTGAGTGCAGCTTACCAGAGATCACAGGGACTGTGTGTGAGGGGGGAGGGGGAGACACAGCAGGAGAAGCACACAGGGCAGCATGTGAGGAGCAGAGGATGTGTGCCTGCTTGGAGTACAGAGGAGCAGTGAGGGCTTCTTCTGTCCTGCGATAGAGAGTAAGTGGAGCTCGGCAGATAGCACTGAGCTATAATAAAATGGCAGCTAGTCACACCTACAGCAGTGAGTTGTGCAGCCCACAGAGGCGTGCCCAGCTCACTGCTAATGTTGCTGCAATGTTACAGATAGGGTCAGCGCCAGTCTATTATCTCCTATGTCCATGGGGTGCCGTAATCTGACACTGATAGTGCCCTGCTACTGCTGCAAAACCAAGATGTCAGCCCCCAGTGCATTCTTTAAACTCATATAACACATGAAATCTGTTTCACATGCATTTCAAACTTGCTTATAGCAGCATGTTACGCTACATTACAGTGATTTATTAATGACCTACAAACGCGGTACCTTCCCTTTAAAGAGTCTTCACCTATCCTTACTTGTAGATGAAGCATAGGGCAGAGATTGTCATTATGTTCAACCCTTCATGAGCCACTTTTGGCTTTGATTATTTTTTACCATGAGATGAATAGCTGTGATAAAATCATGACCTACTTTGAGGGTTTTTAAGACTAGTTTCCTTAAATGTTGCACTATTTTACGACATCCTATTAGAAGCTGTTCCCATTATAATGTTTTGTGACCTGATCTGTAATGCATATAGTTGGCGGTCCAGTTAAACCGTCCCATTCAGGCTCCTGGGGGGCCCAGCAGCACAATCCCAACCAACCAGTTGACGTCACCCTATCGGGTAATACTGCCCTTGCGTGTTCTGGCTATGGCTCTATGTACTTATTGCGCTAGTTTTCCCTTGGTACTAAGCATTGGATGATATTTTGTATATAATTTTTGACAATTGTTTGTATTGTAATTTATTACATTTCGACATCAGCACAGTATTCACTGTTAATAAAATGTGCATTTTTTTTCAATTGTCAGAATTTTTTTTATCATTGATTAAAACTGTTAATTTTATATTTGCTGATGGCAAGACTAGATCACCATGCTCCTACATAATAGCGCCAACATTGCTGTACGATTTTCACCAACAACAGCGTTCTCAGACTAATGGCTCTTAAAGTGTAACCAGGGTAAAAATACTATCACTGCCAGGTGATGCTAAGGTAAGGACCATGAATCAGTCTTGTCGAATTTTTAATACCCAGTGTAGCTGTATATCATCCCTGGTACTACTGTGATATTTAGCAAGAGCCTTGCATAAATGGGTGGTCCAAAGACAAGGTAATTTTCATACTTAATTCCTATCTTTTTTTTTTATGGCGTAACCTAAAGTATTTTCTAACATACTTGCTAACTACACTATCTGACTATTCTATTCTATTTTGTTCCCTACTTCCTTTTTGATACTTGGTTTGAAAATCCAGTGGAACAAAAACAGAAAAAAACGATTGTTGGTCCAAAATAATGAACAAGGATAAGTTTTATTAGATAAAAAAAGGGGATAATAACAGGGTACGGGGAAGGGACATTAACACGTCTCACGTGATAAACTGTACAAGACTGGGGCGCACACAATATGGGGACAGCTGCATCTATCATGTATCCTAAAAATGCTGAAAGATTAAATGGTAAAGTGCATTGAAGCTAAAAAATGTGGTCAATTCTGTACTTAATATATCCTATCATGATGTATATGGTCCCCTCATTCCCATCCTGGTATTTATAGCCTCCTCATTCCCATCCTGGTATGCATAGCCTCCTCATCCCTACCCTGGTATGCATGGCTCCCTTATCCCTATCTTGGTATGTAGGGCCCCCATCTTCATCCTGGTATGCATGGCACCTTCATCCCTATCCTGCTATGCAGGGAACCCATCTCCGTCCAGATGTGCATGGCCCCATCCTTATTCTGGTATGACTGGTCCCTACCTCCATCCTGGTATGCATGGCCCCCTCATCCCTATCCTGCTATGCAGTAACTCCATCTCCATCCACCCCTATTGGAGTGGAGAGCAGTGAATATTCATTGCCTTAAGTAGTGGACACACGTGAATGCCCGGCAACTGCAGGAAGCCGGCTGCTGCAGCTAACAGCGTTTCCGCTATTAAAGCAATGCCAATGCCCTCCATGCCCATGGGCATGGAATATTGTGAATATTAATTTCTGTTTAGCAGCAGGCACAGGAGTTAGCCGCAGCCGCTGGCGCTTGCCTCTTGTGACCCGCTGCTCCGCCGCTGCCACTCCCCCACCACAGTCAGAGCAGGTACATCCGGACTATAAGACGCACCCCCTATTTTCCTCCACTTTTTTGGAGGAAAAAAGTGTGTCTTAGGCCGGCGTCACACACAGCGTATGAAAATACGGTCCGTATATTACGGCCGTAATACGCTGAAAAGTCCCCAAAATAGTGGTCCGTAGCTCCTCCGTAGGCAGGGTGTGTCAGCGTTTTTTTTGCATGGCATCCTCCGTATGTAATCCGTATGGCATCCGTACTGCGTGTTTTTTATCGCAGGCTTGCAAAACCGACATACGGCTATACAAGGGATCCATGTGTTAAAAAAAACAAAAAACATATATACTGTGTGTATGTATATATATGTATATATATATATATATATATATATATATATCTATCATTGTCTAAGGGTTTTTCCGTCTGTCTGTCTGTCCTGGAAATCCCGGCTCTCTGATTGGTCGAGGCCTGGCGGCCTCGACCAATCAGAGACCAGCACAGCATCGACGTAGAAATCCCGCGTCTCTGATTGGTCGAGGCCGCCAGGCCTCGACCAATCAGCAACGGGCACAGCGACGATGATGTCATAATTGTTGCCATGGCGACGATGATGTCATAAAGGTTGCCTCGACCAATCAGCGACGGGCACAGTCTGCCGCGAATTCTGGAATCATTGTTCATATACTACGGGGACATGCATATTCTAGAATACCCGATGCGTTAGAATCGGGCCACAATCTAGTATATATATAATTGCCTAAGGGTTTTTCCGTCTGTCTGTCCTGGAAATCCCGCCTCTGATTGGTCGAGGCCGCCAGGCCTCGACCAATCAGCGACGAGCACAGCATCGACGTAGAAATCCCGCGTCTCTGATTGGTCGAGGCCGCCAGGCTTCGACCAATCAGCAACGGGCACAGTATCGACGATGATGTCATAATGGTTGCCATGGCAACGATGATGTCATAAAGGTTGCCTCGACCATTCAGCGACGGGCACAGTCTGCCGCGAATTCTGGAATCATCATTGTCCATATACTACAGGGACATGCATATTCTAGAATACCCGATGCGTTAGAATCGGGCCACAATCTAGTATATATATATCTCAGTAGACACATATATGTATATATATATTAATATTTCATCCAGCGCGATATAGCAGAAAGCCGGTAATTCAATTACCGGCTTTTGCTTTCTCCTTCCTAAACTCGACATGATATGAGACATGGTTTACATACAGTAAACCATCTCATATCACCATTTTTTTTTGCATATTCCACACTACTAATGTTAGTAGTGTGTCTATGCAAAATTTGGCCGTTCTAGCTAGTAAATTAAAGGGTTAAATGGCGGAAAAAATTGGCGTGGGCTCCCGCACAATTTTCTCCGCCAGAGTAGTAAAGCCAGTGACTGAGGGCAGATGTTAAAGGGAACCTGTCACCCCGTTTTTTGAGATTGAGCTATAAATACTGTTAAATAGGGCCTGCGCTGTGTGTTCCTATAGTGTATGTAGTGTACCCCGATTCCCTATGTATGCTGAGAAATAACTTACCAAAGTCGCCGTTTTCGCCTGTCAATCAGGCTGGTCAGGTCGGGAGGGCGTGGTGACATCGGTGGTTCTTCCTCAGCTTTACGTTGGTGGCGTAGTGGTGAACAAGCAGCGCGCGATCTGCGCTGTAATCCCTTGCATCGGTGGGGGCGGCCATCTTCCTGGGGCCGCGCGTGCGCAGATCGAGTGCTCTGCTGCACGGGGCTTCAGGAAAATGGCCGCGGGATGCCGCGCGTGCGCATTAGAGATCGCGGCGGCCATTTTCCCAAAGCCGAGATGCAAACTCGGCTTTGGGAAAATGGCCGCCGCGATCTCTAATGCGCACGCGCGGCATCCCGTGGCCATTTTCCTGAAGCCCCGTGCAGCAGAGCACTCGATCTGCGCACGCGCGGCCCCAGGAAGATGGCCGCCCCCACCGACGAAAGGGATGACAGCGCAGATCGCGCGCTGTGTCTTCACCACTACGCCACTACGCCACCAACGTAAAGCTGAGGAAGAACCAGCGATGTCACCACGCCCTCCCGACCTGACCAGCCTGATTGACAGGCGAAAACGGCGACTTTGGTAAGTTATTTCTCAGCATACATAGGGAATCGGGGTACACTACATACACTATAGGAACACACAGCGCAGGCCCTATTTAACAGTATTTATAGCTCAATCTCAAAAAACGGGGTGACAGGTTCCCTTTAATAGCCTGGAGAGGGTATATATATTATATATGTATAATATATATACATATATGTGTCTCAATGATATATATATATATATATATATATATATATATATATATATATATATATATATATATATATATATATATATATATATATATATATATATATATATATATATATATATATATATACCTATTCTATGTGTACACATTTATTCTACCTATTCTACTGTAAGCTGTCAGTGTGATTTTACTGTACACCGCACTGAATTGCCGGCTTTTCTCTCTAACAGCGCTGCGTATTCCTCGCAAGTCACACTGCTGGTCCGTGTGTAATCCGTATTTTTGCGCAATACGGTGACAAACGCAGCATGCTGCGATTTTCTACTGCCGTAGAAAGCCGTATAATACTGATCAGTTTAATACGGCAGATAGGAGCAGGGGCATAGAGAATAATTGTGCCGTATGTTTTGCGAGTTTTACGGACGTAGTTTCTGCGCTCTTACGTCCGTAAAACTCGCAACTGTGACGCCGGCCTTATAGTCCCAAAAATACGGTATATATGTATTTACAACGCAAATCAGCCTCTGCATAGGAAACATTAATGGTATCACAATTTCAGTTAAAACAAATATTCAATCATGTAAGTAAACTAGTACCTATACAAAAAACAGGCGTCCCCAGAGACTGCGCGCCCGCCACAGCGTGGGTTTCGGTCCTGCCTTTGTCAGAGGGCTTACGTGAGACAACAAGTGTAGTGTTTTTATCAAAAATAAAAGCAAAAAAGAATGAAATACTTAATAAAATAAATAATTAAAAATTATTAAAATGGACAAAAAATGGTTCTACACCATAATAGCATAATTCATATAGGAATAGATGTAAAAATGAACCCACATCAGAAAAGTATGAAAAATATATAAATCTTTATTATTATATAGATAGAAACTAAATCACAGAAAATAATTAATTAACACATTAATCCAAAGTTAGCCATGAGGAGGTGCTACAGCAAAATAGCCAGCATAGTTGCATTAACCTGAGGTAAAACCAAAACCAGTAAAAAACAAAAAAATAAATAATAAAAATAAAGTGCATATGTGCAAAGCTATAATCTCATGGTGTAGGTGAAACCCTTACAAGAGTTGAAAGTGTAAAAATGAGCCAAATTGGAAGTTATGAAAGACTGTGCAAAAAAAACAGCGTGATCTAGTTTTACCTTTCAGTGTTCTGGCGCCTGGCGTCCCTTACGTAATTTTCGGCGATAGTTGCCTTCTTCCGGGGGAGTGTCTAGATAATCTAACCTAGCACCTATTTTATATAAATGTGTGACCAATAAGTGGTGTATCAAGACTTCTCACAGGTGCATCGGTTATAACCCATATATATTAATATCAATGTTACATATGTAGTAACCAGCAATGGTGCAGTCTAAGTAGAAACAAAAATGCATACATTTAGGAGACCTAAAGAAACATAATGGAGCAATTCAGAACAAACTGTTCACCGTAAATCCAATAGATACAGTCATGGCCAAAAGTATTGACACCCCTGCAATTCTGTCAGATAATACTCATTTTCTTCCTGAAAATGATTGCAATCACAAATTATTTGGTATTATTATCTTCTTTTAATTTGTCTTAAATGAAAAAACAGAAGAGAATGAAGCAAAAAGCAAAACATTGATCATTTCACACAAAACTCCAAAAATGGGCCAGACAAAAGTATTGGCACCCTCAGCCTAATACTTGGGTGCACAATCTTTAGCCAAAATAACTGCGACCAACCGCTTCCGGTAACCATCAATGAGTTTCTTACAATGCTCTGCTGGAATTTTAGACCATTCTTCTTTGGCAAGCTGCTCCAGGTCCCTGATATTTGAAGGGTGCCTTCTCCAAACTGCCATTTTTAGATCTCTCCACAGGTGTTCTATGGGATTCAGGTCTGGACTCATTGCTGGCCACCTTAGAAGTCTCCAGTGCTTTCTCTCAAACCATTTTCTAGCGCTTCTTGAAGTGTGCTTAGGTCATTGTCCTGCTGGAAGACCCATGACCTCTGAGGAAAAGTATTCACATCGATTGATGCGCAGTCAAAAGTTTACATACACTTTTTTTTTTTTGCAACATCTGAGTTAATTAGAAACACACCTGTGGATGTATTTTAATGCACACCTGAAACGCACTGCTTCTTTGTGTAGCATCATGGGAAAGTCTAAACAAATCAGCCAATATATCAGAAAAAGAATTGAGGGCTTGCACAAGTACGCAAGTACAAAAAAGATGGGAATATCCAGCCATCATACCGCTCAGGAAGGAGACGGGTTCTGTGTCCCAGAGATGAACGTGCTTTGGTCTGACGTGCATATCAACCCAAGGACAAAAACAAAAGACCTTGTGAAGATGATGGTGGACGCTGGTAAGATTGTATCAATATCCACAGTGAAACAACTACTGTATCAACATGGGCTGAAAGGCCACTCTGCCAGGAAGAAGCCATTACTCCAAAATAACCATAAAAAAAAGCCAGATTAATGCTTGCAAATGCACACAGGAACAAAGACTTTAATGTTTGAAGACGTCCTGTGGTCTGATGAAACTAAAATTTAACTTTTAAGGCATAATGACCATCATTACGTTTGAAGGAAAAAGGGAGACACTTGGAAGCCTAAGAACACTATCCCAACTGTGAAATACGTGGGTAACAGCATCTTGTTGAGGGGTTGTTTTGCTGCAGGAGGGACTGGTGCACTTCACAAAATACTGTGGGGAAAAAAGTATTCAATCAGCCACCAATTGTGCAAGTTCTCCCACTTAAAAAGATTAGAGAGGCCTGTAATTGACATCATAGCTAGACCACAACTATGAGAGTCAAAATTGAGAAAACAAATCCAGAAAATCACCTTGTCTGATTTGGCAAGATTTATTTTTCAAATTATGGTGGAAAATAAGTATTTGGTCACCTAAAAACATGCAAGATTTCTGGCTCACAGACCTGTAACTTCTTTAAAGGGACTCTGTCACCTGAATTTGGCGGGACTGGTTTTGGGTCATATGGGCGGAGTTTTCAGGTGTTTGATTCACCCTTTCCTTACCCGCTGGCTGCATGCTGGCTGCAATATTGGATTGAAGTTCATTCTCTGTCCTCCATAGTACACGCCTGCGCAAAGCAATCTTGCCTTGTGCAGGCGTGTACTACGGAGGACAGAGAATGAACTTCAATCCAATATTGCAGCCAGCATGCAGCCAGCGGGTAAGGAAAGGGTGAATCAAACACCCGAAAACTCCGCCCATATGACCCAAAACCAGTCCCGCCAAATTCAGGTGACAGGTTCCCTTTAAGAGGCTCCTCTGTCCTCCACTTATTACCTGTAGTAATGGCACCTGTTTGAACTTGTTATCAGTATAAAATACACCTGTCCACAACCTCAAACAGTCACACTTAAACCTACACTATGGGGTCATTCCATGTCAAGTGAACCAATGATTTTTACCACTATCTTTTTAATTCTTTTGAGATTTTGTTATTTGGTAATAGTGTGTCAGGGAATGCAAAATGTGAGGAAAAAAAAATTCTAGATTTTTTTTTTTTTTATTGATTTTCAAAGTTAGGAAAAAGTGCGAATTTCGGTGTTGCCTTCCTTTACATTTCTCCCCATAACTCAGGCTAGAAAAAAGATAGAGAAACAAAATAAACACTATTCTACTCAGAACTGTACAGGCTTTCACCAGATATGTCACAAGAGTATCTTTGATAATATTTTACCTATGCGAACGCAAGCGCAAAACTTTAAAACGCATTTCAGAAAAAAAACGTTTAATTTAAAAATTTCAAAAACTGCACATGTGCCTGCTTTGCTCCTAGCCACATCTGTACCAAAATACAAGCTGGGATCGTGATGGGATCATATTTTAAAAAATAAAACTATTACAGTGTCAATTCGAAAATCTCGCATTCAGATCTGTTCAGCCTGTGGTCTAACAGTGTGGGGTCTATATTTACCAAATAATCCATGATTTTTAGATATTACTGTATTATTTTATTATGTTACAGCTTGGAAGCAGGAGAGGGCAGAGGAGAAAGCTTTGTTAGGGCTCAACCTGAGAATGACCAGGGGTAGACAGTGAATGCAGAGCAGATGCCAGGCCGGCAGCTCCCGCCTCCAGAGGCCACGTTCACACCAAATCTTAACACCCAGACAACTCCTCAAATGGAGTGAGAAACATATTCTCAACATCCAGTTCATGTATTGTACAAACCGGGACTACGAAGAGGAGGAGGAGAGTTTGTTATAACCTCAGTTACAGGAAGCAGAAAGGGGACTCAGCAATACCACACTGTCATCCCATATAGGGAAACAAATAAAAACAAGGGTTTCTTCATTCAGCAAAGAGAGTGACGTCCATGATGTGGTAGAAGGCGGCACAAGATCGGCAATGGATGACATAACTGGTCATGTGACCTGTCAATATGATCGGCGCTGGTGGCGGCTGCTGTACTCTCCAAAGATTGTGAAAATGGAGAAGTAGAAAGGACTTTTCTGCATCTTCTGGTCCAGCGCCGTCCTTTGTGTATCCAAGAAAACCAGACATTGTAAAAGTTACAACAATCAGATATTGACTCAGGTGCAGCTGAATGCCATAACAGGCCGCACATACTCTGACACAAAAGGAAATGGCCATTGCTAGTAAGCGCTTATGGACAAGATGACATTTCACCCACTAAAAAAGGACACATTTATGATAGAAGGCCAGTGTAAAAACCTACTATTAATTGTTTGATTAGGGGGGGGCGTGACCGGATGTGGAGCTGAGCGGACGTGTGAGGCTCAAGCTCCCTAACCACCAGCTATCATAAGCGGCCCAAAGCACAGTGAGGTGACCGGAGGAGGTCAGATCCGAAGATAAGATAAGCCAGGCGGTGGTGCATTCCGGGAATGAAGCGAGGGAGAAGGAGGGGGCAGGCGCCCAGCAGGGTCCAGGTCTTTGAAGCGATGGGTAGTTGGATCCAAGATGGCGACCGCAGCTCTCACCACGCGGCCGCCGGCAACAGCAGGAGTAATGGCAGTGTGAAGCAAAGGTCAGAGCTGCACAGTGAATCACTCTACCAGCCCCAAACTCCCAGCAAAACTGCAAGATCCCTGAGCACACAGAGCTATTCACCAACGCTGCAGTCACTGCTTTCCCCCCCCTGCTAGGAATGCTGAAGGTTCAGAGCCTGAAGATTTACAGCCACTAAACACAGCCCTGACCATCTCCTCAGACTCTACTATTACAGATTCCAATTCTGCCCCTGTCACTGTAGCCACACTCAGATCCCTGCTGGGAGACCTGAAGCAAGCCATTCACATTGATATCACAACGGCTTTCACTGAGCTACATAAAGAAATAACGCAGATTGGCGACAGAACCTCACACATAGAGGGGAAACTGGAGGAATATACTACGGCGCACAACCAACTAGTAGACGCGCATAATGAAGCCGACGAAGAAATCATGGCCCTAAAACTGAAGCTTGCAGACTTAGAAGACCGATCCAGGCGCAATAACCTATGTTTCAGAGGAATCCCTGAGACTGTGTCAGCGGATACACTAAAGGAGTTTCTAATGGACTTCTTCACAATTCTGGTGCCGTCAGCAGAACAGAGGGACCTGCTGATTGACAGGGCACATCGGATCCCCAAACCAAAGTCTGCTCCCAGCTCCGCACCGCGAGACGTGATAGCCAGGCTGCACTTCTACCACTTCAAGGAGGCAGTGACCAAGTCAGCGTCAGCAAAGCAAGAACTTCCAGAAAGATTCCGGAACATTCTAGTGTTCACCGACTTGTCTGCGACAACCCTGAACAGGAGGCGAGAATTCTCATCCGCAACCAAGATTCTACGGGACAACAGTATTGTCTACAAGTGGGGATATCCAGTAAAGTTCATCGTGACGAAAAACGGAACTTCACACGTCCTTGCGTCTCCCAGAGAGGCCATGACCCTGCTCCAGGAATGGTCCCTGACATCAGTGGATGAAGATACCAGCTCCCCACTAAAGAAAAGACCCCCGACGCTGAACAAAGAATGGACCTGATTCTCACGCAAGTACTCTGTTACCATATGCATCCCCTGTGTGCCTATGCCAGGACACCACACTGTTATTTTTTTTTGCCTGGCTGGCAGGTTGAAGGGGCATGAGAATATTGCTTTCGTTTTTTCTATTCTCTCCCCCCCCTTTAATACTGGATAGGAACGACTATCCAGTTGGTTCACATAGAACCGGACTCTGAGTTGTACAAGTTGTACTTGTTCTGGTTGTTGTTAATTAATTTAACCCCTTTGTTTCCCTTATTATTATCCTGTATCTGGTGACTGATTTGAATTTTTTTTCTTTTTTGTAACTGATGGTATTTCAAATATCTAGCATTAATGCGAAAGGCCTAAACAGCCCTTTCAAGAGATCATTATTATGGAAAGAAGCCCAGGCACTCAAAGCGGACATACTATGTGCCCAAGAAACTCATTTAAATCGTGACGATACACATGGACTACAACATAAAAATTACCCCCATATCTATGTGTCATATGCGGCGAAAAAGAAGAGAGGAGTAGCCATTGCAATAAAAGACACTGTAGCATTCCAGCTTGTTGATAGCGTTCTGGATGATGAAGGCAGATATGTAATATTGATATGTAGTATCGATAACAAGGTGTATACAATTGCATCTATATATGCACCCAATACAGGTCAAATCACTTTTATTAAAGACCTCATAACTAAATTATCCAAAATAAAACAAGGATCCCTGCTAATCTGTGGAGATTTTAACATCGTCCCTATCCCCAATATAGACAAATCTTGGTGCTCAAAGAAAAAGTCCCAATCCCATGCGTTGTCCCAGTGTCTTATATCAGAAGAATTGTATGACACATGGAGGGTCCTTCATGCTTCTGAAAGGGATTATACATATTACTCCCACCCACACAAAGTATATTCAAGAATAGATCTAATAGTAGTGGATAAATGGCTCCTACAAAATATACAATCAGCAAAAATTGGGAACATAACCTGGTCGGACCACGCTCCTGTAACATGCCAAATTAAAGAGACGTACAATAATTTAACTTATTCTCCGTGGAGAATTAATAACTTCTTAATAGCCTCAGATAATATTAAATCCCAAGTTAACGACCTTCTCCAGGAATTTTTTGATATCAATAGTACCCCTGACATATCCCCGACCACAGTGTGGTGCGCCCACAAGGCCTATATAAGAGGGCGGCTAATACAGATAGCAGCGCAACACAAAAAATTGAGAATGCGACAAATAGAAGAGCTCAATAAAAATATAGCAACATTGGAAAACAACCATAAACATAGCCCATCACCCACGGTATATAGAAAACTACAAAAGGCAAGATACGAACTATATCAGCTATTCCAATATAAATATGAGCATAATTTGAGGCGGAATAAAGCGAAATATTATTGGCAGGGGAATAAAGCGAGTAAAATACTTGCCAATAAGATTAAAGTGAGATTAACAAAGCAAAAAATAGCTCACATACAAGATGATCAGAAGAACAAAATATACAACCCTAAAGAAATTGCGAATACTTTCACAAGATATTACTCCTCACTCTATAATCTCAAGACCGACAACCTTATCCCACAACCCAACGCTGAGCTAATTAATAATTTCCTGAATAGCATATCTTTACCCCAAATCCCAGAGGATAAATTGATGGCAATAAATCAACCTATAAGCCAAAAAGAAATCCAACAAACCATTCAGGCAACAAAAAATAATAAATCCCCAGGACCGGATGGTATAACTAATGAATACTTGAAGTTATTCAACCAAATATTGTCCCCACATCTATTATTAGTCATCCAAAATATATTTGAAACGGGCAAAATACGAGAAGAAATGTTACAAGCGACTATAGTCCCCCTCCCCAAGCCAGGAAAAACGCCCGATCATCCAAGTAATTTCAGGCCAATATCCCTTCTAAATACTGACCTCAAGCTGTACTCAAAAATCTTAGCAAATAGACTCTCCGATGTGATCCCTTCCCTGGTGCACAGAGACCAGGTTGGATTTATCAAATCTAGACAGACATTGGACGGCACCAGACGAATGATTGACCTCATCCATGTGGCGGTGAGGGATCGGGCGCCTTCTTTGCTCCTATCCCTGGACGCGGAGAAGGCGTTCGATCGGGTGCATTGGGGATACCTGTTTGAGGTTCTGGCCAGATTCGGATTTGCGGGTAATATTGCTAAAGCAATCACTCTGCTATATTCTCACCCATCAGCATCGGTTTCTGTCTCTGGAATGATGTCGGACAGGTTTACTATTACTAACGGGACGAGACAGGGGTGTCCGCTATCACCCCTTATATTCGCTTTGGTGATTGAGCCTCTAGCGCAGAAAATTAGATCACACTCGATGATATCAGGAATTCAGGTGAATAAAACGGAACACAAAATAGGTTTATTTGCTGACGACATCGTTCTAGCGTTAACAAACCCGACAGAATCATTACCGGCAGCAATGCAAGTAATCGATTCATATACTAAAATATCATATTATAAGCTGAACGTGTCTAAATGCCAGGTATTAACCCCTTTACCCCCAAGGGTGGTTTGCACGTTAATGACCGGGCCAATTTTTACAATTCTGACCACTGTCCCTTTATGAGGTTATAACTCTGGAACGCTTCAACGGATCCCAGTGATTCTAACATTGTTTTCTCGTGACATATTGTACTTCATGACAATGGTAAAAATTATTTGATAGTACCTGCGTTTATTTGTGAAAAAAACGGAAATTTGGCGAAAATTAGGAAAATTTCGCAATTTTCCAACTTTGAATTTTTATGCAATTAAATCACAGAGATATGTCACACAAAATACTTAATAAGTAACATTTCCCACATGTCTACTTTACATCAGCACAATTTTGGAACCAAAATTTTTTTTGTTAGGGAGTTATAAGGGTTAAAAGTTGACCAGCAATTTCTCGTTTCTACAACACCATTTTTTTTAGGGACCACATCTCATTTGAAGTCATTTTGAGGGGTCTATATGATAGAAAATACCCAAGTGTGACACCATTCTAAAAACTGCACCCCTCAAGGTGCTCAAAACCATATTCAAGAAGTTTATTAACCCTTCTGGTGCTTCACAGGAATTTTTTGAATGTTTAAATAAAAATGAACATTTAACTTTTTTTCACAAAAAATTTAATTCAGCTCCAATTTGTTTTATTTTACCAAGGGTAACAGGAGAAAATGGACCCCAAACATTGTTGTACAATTTGTCTTGAGTATGCTGATACCCCATATGTGGGGGTAAACCACTGTTTGGGCGGATGGGAGAGCTCGGAAGGGAAGGAGCGCCGTTTGACTTTTCAATGCAAAATTGACAGGAATTGAGATGGGACGCCATGTTGCGTTTGAAGAGCCACTGATGTGCCTAAACATTGAAACCCCCCACAAGTGACACCATTTTGGAAAGTAGACCCCCTAAGGAACTTATCTAGAGGTGTGGTGAGCACTTTGACTCACCAAGTGCTTCACAGAAGTTTATAATGCAGAGCCGCAAAAATAAAACAAAATTTTTTTCCCACAAAAATTATTTTTTTAGCCCCCAGTTTTGTATTTTCCCGAGGGTAACAGGAGAAATTGGACCCCAAAATTTGTTGCCCAATTTGTCCTGAGTGCGATGATACACCATATGTGAGGGGAACCACTGTTTGGGCACATGGGAGGGCTCAGAAGGGAAGGAGCTCCATTTGGAATGAGGACTTAGATGGAATGGTCTGCAGGTGTCACATTGCATTTTCAGAGCCCCTAATGTACCTAAACAGTAGAAACCTCCCACAAGTGACACCATTTTGGAAACTAGACCCCCTAAGGAACTCATCTAGATGTGTTGTGATAGCTTTGAACCCCCAAGTGTTTCACTACGGTTTGTAACGCAGAGCCGTGAAAATTAAAAAAAAAAAAATCTTTCCCCCCAAAATTATTTTTTAGCCCCCAGTTTTGTATTTTCCCGAGGGTAAGAGGAGAAATTCGACCCCAAAAGTTGTTGTCCAATTTGTCCTGAGTACGCTGATACCCCGTATGTTGGGGGGAACCACCGTTTGAGCGCATGGCAGAGCTCGGAAGGGAAGGAGCGCCATTTGGAATGCAGACTTAGATGGAATGGTCTGCAGACGTCACATTGCGTTTGCAGAACCCCTAATGTACCTAAACAGTAGAAACCCCCCACAAGTGACCCCATATTGGAAACTAGACCCCCCAGGGAACTAATCTAGATGTGTTGTGAGAACTTTGAACCCCCCAAGTGTTTCACTACAGTTTATAACGCAGAGCCGTGAAAATAAAAAATCTTTTTTTTCCCCACAAAAAATATTTTTTAGCCCCCAGTTTTCTATTTTCCCAAGGGTAACAGGAGAAATTGGACCCCAAAAGTTATTGTCCTATTTGTCCTGAGTACGCTGATACCCCATATGTTGGGGTAAACCCCTGTTTGGGCACACGGGAGACCTCGGAAGGGAAGAAGCACTGTTTTACTTTTTCAACGCAGAATTGGCTGGAATTGAGATCGGACGCCATGTCGCGTTTGGAGAGCCCCTGATGTGCCTAAACAGTGGAAACCCCACAATTATAACTGAAACCCTAATTCAAACACATCCCTAACCCTAATCCCAAACCTATTCCCAACTGTAAATGTAATCTAAACCCTAACTGTAACTTTAGCCCCAACCCGAACCCTAACTTTAGCCCCAACCCAAACTGTAGCCCTAACCCTAACCCTAGCCCTAACCCTAGCCCTAACCCTAGCCCTAATGGGAAAATGGAAATAAATAAATTTTTTTAATTTTTCCCTAACTAAGGGGGTGATGAAGGGGGGTTTGATTTACTTTTATAGCGGGTTTTTTAGCGGATTTTTATGATTGGCAGCCGTCACACACTGAAAGACGCTTTTTATTGCAAAAAATATTTTTTGCGTTACCACATTTTGAGAGCTATAATTTTTCCATATTTTGGTCCACAGAGTCATGTGAGGTCTTGTTTTTTGCGGGACGAGTTGACGTTTTTATTGGTAACATTTTCGGGCACGTGACATTTTTTGATCGCTTTTTATTCCGATTTTTGTGAGGCAGAATGACCAAAAACCAGCTATTCATGAATTTCTTTTGGGGGAGGCGTTTATACCGTTCCGCGTTTGGTAAAATTGATAAAGCAGTTTTATTCTTTGGGTCAGTACGATTACAGCGATACCTCATTTATATAATTTTTTTATGTTTTGGCGCTTTTATACGATAAAAACTATTTTATAGAAAAAATAATTATTTTTGCATCGCTTTATTCTCAGGACTATAACTTTTTTATTTTTTTGCTGATGATGCTGTATGGCGGCTCGTTTTTTGCGGGACAAGATGACGTTTTCAGCGGTACCATGGTTATTTATATCTGTCTTTTTGATCGCGTATTATTCCACTTTTTGTTCGGCGGTATGATAATAAAGCGTTGTTTTTTTGCCTCGTTTTTTTTTTTTCTTTCTTACGGTGTTTACTGAAGGGGTTAACTAGAGGGCCAGTTTTATAGGTCGGGCCGTTACGGACGCGGCGATACTAAATATGTGTACTTTTATTGTTTGTTTTTTTTTTTATTTAGATAAAGAAATGTATTTATGGGAATAATATTTTTTTTTTTTTTCATTATTTTGGAATATTTTTTTTTATTTTTTTTACACATTTGAAAAAATTTTTTTTTACTTTTTTACTTTGTCCCAGGGGGGGGGACATCACAGATCGGTGATCTGACAGTTTGCACAGCACTCTGTCAGATCACTGATCTGTCATGCAGCGCTGCAGCCTTCACAGTGCCTGCTCTGAGCAGGCTCTGTGAAGCCACCTCCCTCCCTGCAGGACCCGGATCCGCGGCCATCTTGGATCCGGGCCTGGAGCAGGGAGGGAGGTAAGACCCCCGCAGCAACGCGATCACATCGCATTGCTGCGGGGGGCTCAGGGAAGCCCGCAGGGAGCCCCCTCCCTGCGCGATGCTTCCCTGCACCGCCGGCACATCGCGATCATCTTTGATCGCGGTGTGCCAGGGGTTAATGTGCCGGGGGCGGTCCGTGACCGCTCCTGGCACATAGTGCCGGATGTCAGCTGCGATAGGCAGCTGACACCCGGCCGCGATCGGCGGCGCTCCCCCCGTGAGCGCCGCCGATCGCGCTGGACGTACTATCCCGTCCATGGTCATAGGGGCCCACCCCACATGGACGGGATAGTACATCCTATGTCAGAAAGGGGTTAAACCTAACCCCTCTCGCAAAACACCCCAAAAACTTTGAGAATAAGTATCCTTTTAAGTGGGAAAATGACCATATTGAGTATTTAGGTATTCGGCTGACACTCTCGGCAGATAAAATGCTATCACTGAATTATGAGTCTCTAAGGAAGAAAATCCAAACTGACATGTTACGCATGAAGAAACACAAACTATCATGGCTGGCAGGATTGCATCGGTGAAAATGCTCATTCTCCCACAAATACTGTATTTGTTCCGCAATCTCCCCATCATATTCCCAATGAAAATATTAAGAGATTCAAGCAATGATTTTAAAATACATTTGGCAAGAGAGAACACCCAGAGTCCAAGCGGACACGCTTTACTTCCCTATGAGTAAGAGTGGCCAAGGGTGCCCCTCAGTGGTCCGGTACTACAGGGCTGCATTATTCGAACAGTTACGATTCATGTGGAATAATGATGATGATCGGCACTGGATAGCAATTGAAAAACATTTGATGAGAACCTCCAATGTCTCAGCTTTTTACCATGCACATCAAACTAAAGTCCCTAATAGAAACCTAAAAATGTCCCCAACAATAGACGCGGCTCTGGAGCTATGGAGAGTGTTGACTAATAAATTAGGCCTTATACAAACCGCATTCCTCAAAGCTCCTATAGAGACACTGGAGCATTGTATCCCGGACCTCAAACTTAAAAATTGGAATTTACCCAAAACCACCTCAATTGGGAACTTGTATGAGGGGGAGGAATTAATTACTTTTACATCATTACGAGATAAATACAATGTTCCTCAAAGAGATTTTTACAAATATTTGCAGATCCGGCATTTCCTAACTGAAAGGAAAAAACAGATGCCTGCACCGCCATCTAAACTTTACTCTATGCTGATGAACCCGACATCACAGATTAGGGCGCTGTCCACAAGCTACGACTGTATGTTGGAGAATACCCTGCCCTCTCTAATTACATACCTGCAAAAGTGGGAAAAAGACCTAAACTGCACATTCACACCGGATCAGTGGAGGGCATCCTTCTTAGTTATTGGAAGCCAATCTAAATGTACTAACCACATAGAAAACGCAAGGAAATTGTTATATCGGTGGTATTTCACTCCCAGTAGATTGTCTAGGATGTTCCGCAGTTCCCCAGACACGTGCTGGAGGTGTGGAGACCCCTGTGCAGACATGTTACATATATGGTGGAGTTGTGACAGAATTAGACGTCTGTGGTAAGCCGTAGATCATCTGATGTCCCAGATTTGTGGTATACCGGTGAATCTTAATGCACAGCAGGCGTTACTCGCTATTGATTTGGACTTGTTTCCCTATGAGTTCCGTACAGTGATTGTACATATTATTGTAGCAACAAGAATCAAAATTGCTAGTTACTGGAAAAACTCCAATTGCCCCTCACTGCCCGAGGTCGTATCACTGATCAACGAAAATTGCCTATCAGAAAAAAATAATTGCTACATCTAATAATAATATAGCTCAATTTCAGAAAAAATGGAACAATTGGTTATCTTTCCGTTTAGATACCGTTCTTAAATAACTTTGCAGATTTGCATATAGAGAATGTGATTGGATAGTTATTGTAATGTCACCATTTCCCCTATCCTCTTCCCTTCCCTAATCCCCATAACGTTGTGTTAATTATTAAGAATTTAATGTCAATAAGATGTAATGCTCAACACAATTTGTAAATAAATAAAAATTTATGTTTAACCCCTTAGCGACCGCCGATACGCCTTTTAACGGCGGCCGCTAAGGGTACTTAAACCACAGCGCCGTTAATTAACGGCGCTGTGGAAAAAGTAAATCGCGCCCCCCAGAGTCGGATTTTCTCCGGGGTCTCGGCTGCCGAGGGTAGCCGAGACCCCAGAGAACATGATTCGGGGGGTTTTTAACCCACCCCGCATTTGCGATCGCCAGTAATTAACCGTTTACCGGCGATCGCAAAAAAAAAAAAAACGCGATCTCTTTTTAATTTCTCTGTCCTCCGATGTGATCGCACATCGGAGGACAGAGAAAAGGGGTCCCAGGTGGCCCCCCAATACTTACCTAGCTCCCCCGATGCTCCTCGTGTCTCCCGGTGGGCGCCGCCATCTTCAAAATGGCGGGCGCATGCGCAGTGCGCCCGCCGGCCGGCCCCGCTAGAATCTTTGGGGTCTCGGCTGCCGGGGGTAGCCGAGACCCCAAAGAGCATGATCGGGGTCGGTTTTACCGACCCCTGTTTTGCGATCGCCAGTAATTAACTGTTTACCGGCGACCGCAAAAAAAAAAAAAAAAAAAAGTCCAAGTGTAATTCTCTGTCCTCTGATGTGATCGCACATCAGACGACAGAGAAATAGGGGGATTCGGGGACCCTGCCATACTCACCTGTGTCCCTGGGTCCTCCTGCTGCTCCTCCTGCCTGCCGGCATCTTCTGGGCAAAAGAAAATGGCGGGCGCATGTGCAGTGCGCCTGCCATCTGTCTCCATCTGCCGGCCGGCAGGAGAAGAGCAGTTGGGGCTAAAATTAGGGCTAGGGTTAGGGTTAGGGTTAGGGCTAAATTTAGGGTTAGGGTTGGGGCTAAATTTAGAGTTAGGGTTGGCGCTAAATTTAGGGTTAGGCTTCTTTCACACTTACGTCGGTACGGGGCCGTCGCAATGCATCGGCCCGACATACCGACGCACGTTGTGAAAATTGTGCACAACGTGGGCAGCGGATGAAGTTTTTCAACGCATCCGCTGCCCAATCTATGTCCTGGGGAGGAGGGGGCGGAGTTACGGCCATGCATGCGCGGTCAGAAATGGCGGATGCGATGTACAAAAAAACGTTACATTGAACGTTTTTTGTGCTGACTGTCCGCCAAAACACTGATCCAGTGCACGACAGACGCGACGTGTGGCCATCCGTCACGATCCGTCGGCAATACAAGTCTATGGGCAAAAAACGCATCCTGCGGGCACATTTGCAGGATCCGTTTCTTGTCCAAAACGACGGATTGCGACGGATGCCAAACAACGCAAGTGTGAAAGTAGCCTTAGGGCTAGGGTTAGGGTTGGGGCTAAAGTTAGGGCTAGGGTTGGGGCTAAAGTTAGGGTTAGAGTTGGGATTAGGGTTAGGGTTTGGATTAGGGTTGGTATTAGGGTTAGGGTTGGCATTAGGGTTACGCTTGGGATTAGGGTTAGGTTTGGGATTAGGGTTAAGGTTAGGGTTGTGATTAAGGGTGTATTGGGATTAGGGTTAGGTTTGAGGTTAGGGTTGAGATTAGGATTAGGGGTGTGTTGGATTTAGGGTTTTGATTAGGGTTATGGTTAGGGTTGACATTAGGGTTGTTTTGGGGTAAGGGTTGTGATTATGGTTAGGGTTAGTGATTAGGATTATGGATCAGGTTGGGATTAGGGTTAGGGGTGAGTTGGGGTTAGGGTTGGAGCTAGAATTGGGGGGTTTCCACTGTTTAGGTACATCAGGGGGTCTCCAAACACGATAGCCAATTTTGCGCTCAAAAAGTCAAATGGTGCTCCCTCCCTTCTGAGCTCTGCCGTGCGCCCAAACAGTGGGTTACCCCCACATATGGGGCATCAGCATACTCGGGATAAATTGGACAACAACCTCTGGGGTCCAATTTCTCTTGTTACCCTTGTGAAAATAAAAACTTGGGGGCTACAAAATCCTTTTTGTGGAAAAATATATATATATTTTTTTTTATGACTCTGCATTATAAACTTCTGTGAAGCACTTGGGCATTCAAAGTTCTCACCACACATCTATATAAGTTCCTTGGGGGGGTCTAGTTTCCAAAACGGGGTCACTTGTGGGGGGTTACTACTGTTTAGGTACATCAGGGGCTCTGCAAATGCAACATAACGCCCACAGACCATTCTATCTAAGTCTGCATTCCAAAACGGCGCTCCTTCCCTTCCAAGCTCTGCCGTGCGCCCAAACAGTGGTTTACCCCCACATATGGGGCATCAGCATACTCAGGATAAATTGGACAACAACTTTAGTGGTCCAATTTCTCCTGTTATCCTTGTGAAAATAAAAACTTGGGGGCTACAATATCTTTTTTGTGAAAAAAAAAATATTTTTTATTTTCACGACTCTGCATTCTAAACTTCTGTGAAGCACTTGGGCATTCAAAGTTCTCAACACACATCTAGATAAGTTCCTTGGGGGGTCTAGTTTCCAAAATGGGGTCACTTGTGGGGGGTTACTACAGTTTAGGTACATGAGGGCTCTCCAAACGCGACATGGCGTCCGATCTCAATTCCAGCCAATTCTACATTGAAAAAGTAAAACGGCACTCTTTCTCTTCCAAGCTCTGCGGTGCGCCCAAACAGTGGTTTACCCCCACATATTGGGTATCGACGTACTCAGGAGAAATTGCACAACAACTTTAGTGGTCTAATTTCTCCTGTTACCCTTGTGAAAATAAAAATTTGTGGGCAAAAAGATCATTTTTGTAGAAAAAATGCGATTTTTTTTTTTTTTTTCTTTTTTTTTTTTTTCACGGCTCTACGTTATAAACTTCTGTGAAGCACATGGGGGTTTAAAGTGCTCACCACACATCTAGATAAGTTCCTTAAGGGGTCTAGTTTCCAAAATGGTGTCACTTGTGGGGAGTTTCCACTGTTTAGGCACATCAGGGGCTCTCTAAACGTGACATGGCGTCCAATCTCAATTCCAGCCAATTCTGCATTGAAAAAGTCAAACGGCGCTCCTTTACTTCTAAGTTCTGCGGTGCGCCCAAAAAGTGGTTTACCCCCACATATGGGGTATTGGCGTATTCAGGAGAAATTGCATAACAAAATTTATGGTTACATTTCTGTTTTTACACTTGTGAAAATAAAAAAAATGGTTCTGAATTAAGATGTTTGCAAAAAAAAGTTAAATGTTCATTTTTTCCTTCCACATTGTTTCAGTTCCTGTGAAGCACGTAAAGGGTTAATAAACTTCTTGAATGTGGTTTTGAGAACCTTGAGGGGTGTAGTTTTTAGAATGGTGTCACACTTCATTATTTTCTATCATATAGACCCCTCAAAATGACTTCAAATGTGATGTGGTCCCTAAAAAAAAAAATGGTGTTGTAAAAATGAGAAATTGCTGGTCAAATTTTAACCCTTATAACTCCCTAACAAAAAAAAAATTTGTTTCCAAAATTGTGCTGATGTAAAGTAGACATGTGGAAAATGTTATTTATTAACTATTTTTCATGACATATCTCTCTGATTTAAGGGCATAAAAATACAAAGTTTGAAAATTGCAAAATTTTAAAAATTTTCGCCATATTTCTGTTTTTTTCGTAAATAATCGCAAGTAATATCGAAGAAATGTTACCACTAACATGAAGTAAAATATGTCACGAAAAAACAATCTCAGAATCAGCGGGATCCGTTGAAGCGTTCCAGAGTTATAACCTCATAAAGTGACAGTGGTCAGAATTGCAAAAATTGGCTCGGTCATTAAGTACCAAATTGGCTCTGTCACTAAGGGGTTAAAAAATAATAATAATTGTTTGATTAGTTCATATTTTATAAAACGAGGATTTAACTACTGTACTATTCTTCTTAAACACTTGTAAGATTACGCTACCTGAGTGTGTTGGGGGACACTCGCTTGGCACAAGATTCAAGCACTCAGGCACGGAACCTCACATGAGTCTGGTTTATTAAACTGCATAAACCATATGATGTACAGTTCAGTACAATACAGCCACGAAACATTAAAGGACATCAGACAGTTCATGTAGCAGATAGGCTTCTCTGCTGTATATTACAATCCCCTTGTCCGGGATTACCGCTCAGGAGTTCCACTCCTCACACTGACTTCACGTCAGTCCCAGGTCCTCAACACCGACCGTCCAGGTCTACGGTCTCCAGGTGCTTCCAGGACGACTCCACTCCCAGGAGCCTCCAACACCGACCGTCCAGGACCTTGCACAGGAACCTCACAGGTACCATTCAGAACCAAACACGGGAACCATGTGACCCACACCCTGGTCACATTACATACCTGTAACCACTCCCCTGGGTGGGAGTGTGGGTGTGTGTGGCTAGTCTG
Source organism: Ranitomeya imitator (assembly GCF_032444005.1). NCBI lineage: Eukaryota > Metazoa > Chordata > Amphibia > Anura > Dendrobatidae > Ranitomeya > Ranitomeya imitator. Next base: position 612,859,903 of record NC_091283.1, on the reverse strand, counting down.
ACCCTCCCATCTCTCATGACTAGCCCTGCCAATCTCCCATTAGAACTTACACATTTACATGTGGGACTACAGGTCCCAGACCACAACATAACTTTAGACTGACAGCGCAGAGTGTCCTCCTCTGCGACACACATACCGGCCATCTACAAATCTGCCGGACTTTGTCTCGTCATCACAACTATGCCTCCAAGTGCATCTTGAAGTGCAGATGCAGCGCCCCCTGGCTGTAACATTGGTCACTGCACCACACACTTCATAAATGACATGTTTAGTGATATAATAGAAAAAAATTGTTACGTTTTAAATAGGTGGTAAAAATATTTGTAATTTTAATCTTGTTTTTAACATAATTAGGATGAGACTGTATTTAAAAAATCACACTTGAGGATATGATCACCTTTTTTCTTTTGACTTGTTCAATGAATTCAGGTTGAAAATGCTGAGCAAGTTGTGTTATGATGATTAAGATGTATTTATTCTGGCACTTTGGTATTTGTTTTTTGTGTTTCTTTATTGTTGCATATAAAGGTTGAATTCAATAAGTTGTAATTTGAAAAGAAAAAGGGAAGAAACTCGCCCAGGGTCAGCAGGAGGAGGAGAGGAGCAGAGTGTAGGCGAAGCCTAGTAGAACCAATTTCAAAGGTAACCTTTAACCACCCCTCAGGTGTTACAAACTACAAGAGCCACACCTTGTGCAGCATTAATGCTGCACAAGTAAAAGGTTGCTCTATGAATTTTTCTACTTGCACACGCTGAATGAAACACGTACACAATTTAGCCCATTATACAGTCAAACTGTATTGGAGGCGTGACTTGCCTTTTTAAGGAGACGCAGCACAGGTGTCAAAATTTAGACCTAGGTGCTGGGCGCAGACTATTAAGCGTCGTTATTTGCTGTACGGGAGTCTGCGCTCTTGTGTTATCCCTTGGCCATGCCCTGTTAGCGCTGCCCGTCTTATGACCTCATTTCATGTTGGCTGGTGCGGTTAACGATGGCCATGAATCCCAGACCCACAGTGTCTTTTCATAAAGTTACAGTGCGGGGCTGGGATTCGTGGCCTTGTGCAGTAAATATGTTCGCCGCTCACACATGTCCTTACACCTGCTTCAGACTGTGCGGCCTCAGCTGATCCCTTATCGCATGCCACAGTCATGAGGCCGCACAGTCTGAAGAAGGCGGAAGGAGGGGAGTGAAGACAGGCGAAGATATGCACTGCTCGTGCCCATCAATCACACCCTCGCAGTCAAAATAAATAACACCGAGGGGCGTTGTGTCGGGCTGGGCGGACGCACAGGCGCAGCCAGCCAACCAATGATGTCAGAAGACGGGCAGCACTACCAAGGGGGGTGCTGCGTGTCATTAAAAAGGAAAGTCACACCTCAGGGACAGTGTAATGGTCTCTAATGAGACACATTTTGTACGTGTTGAGTTCGACGTGGGCAAGGAGAAAAAGTTAGCCACCTTGTACAAATGCAGCATTACTGCTGTACAAGGTGGCTGTTATACATAGAAACACCTGGGGGGGGGAGGTTACCTTTAATTTCAGTTCAGGTGCCTGCGTGGCGTTTGCAGGACACGTTGCTGGCTACACAGCAGGGGAACAGCTGGCGTTGCTGAACCCCACTGACACATTGGCGGGTGTTTTTCTCTGTGCAGCTAGCACTTCCGGGCAACAACTGGCGGTGTTAGAGCCCAGGGTCAGCAGGAGGAGGAGAGGAGCAGAGTGTAGGCCGAAGCCTGCACTGGTGGCAGCTTTTGATCTGTTGTGTCTGCGTGGCGTTTGCAGGACACGTTGCCGGCTACACAGCAGGGGAACAGCTGGCGTTGCTGAACCCCACTGACACATTGGCGGGTGTTTTTCTCTGTGCAGCTAGCACTTGCGGGCAACAACTGGCGGTGTTAGTGCCCAGGGTCAGCAGGAGGAGGAGAGGAGCAGAGTGTAGGCCGAAGCCTGCACTGGTGGCAGCTTTTGGTCTGTTGTGCCAGCGTGGCTTGTGCTGGACACGTTGCCGGCTACACAGCAGGGGAACAGCTGGCGTTGCTGAACCCCACTGACACATTGGCGGGTGTTTTTCTCTGTGCAGCTAGCACTTCCGGGCAACAACTGACGGTGTTAGAGCCCAGGGTCTGCAGTAGGAGCAGAGTGTAGGCCGAAGCCTGCACTGGAGCAAGTTGAAAGGGAACCTTTAACCCCCCCCCCCCAGGCGTTTGTTGCTGAAAGAGCCATCTTGTACAGCAGTAATACTGCAAAAGGAAAAAGGTGGCTCTTTAAATTATGCTCCTTGCAAACACTGAACTACACACTCATATAATGTGTCCCCTCACACCATTAAACCGTCCCGGAGGTGGGACTTTCCTTTGTAATGTGACACAGCACAGCCGTCATTCCAACCCCCTTGGTGCCGTGCGCCGCCTCCTCAGCGTTGTTTGATTCTGTCACGGAGCCTGCGCTGTAATGTTATTCCTTGGCCATGCACACTTAGTTGTGCCCGTCTTCTGACATCATTTAGGTGTCAGGCTGGCAGTGCCTGTGCGTTCAAGCTGCCCGAGATCAAACCTCGCAGTGTCATCTAATGTAATCCCACTGCGGGCCTGGGATACATGGGCATGATCAGCTGGCGCCACCTAGTCTGAAGAAGCGGGAAAAAGGGGAGTGAGCGGCTAGTATATGAACTGCGCATGGCCATGGATCCCAGGCCCACTGTGGGATCACATTAGACGACAATGCGAGGTGGGATTTCGGGCAGCGTGGACGCACAGGCGCAGCCAGGCCGACAACAAATGATGTCAGAGGACGGGCAGCGCAAACTGTGCATGGCCAAGGGATAACATAACAGCGCAGGGTCCGTGACAGAATCAAACAATGCTAAGGAGGCGGCGCACGGAGCCAAGGAGGTAGGAATGACGGCTGTGCTGCGTCACATTACAAAGGAAAGTCCCACCTCCGGGACGGTTTGACGGTGTGAGGGGACACATTACAAGAGTGTGTAGTTCACCGTTTCCAAGGAGCATAATTTAAAAAGCCACCTTTTCCTTGTGCAATATTAGTGCTGCACAAGGTGGCTCTTTCAGTAACAAACGCCTGGGGGGGAGGAGGGAAAGGTTCCCTTACATTTTAGTTGTGCCAGCGTGGCGGTCGCATGACACGTTGCTGGATACACAGCAGGGGAGCAGCAGGCGTGACTGAACCCCACTAACACATTGGCGAGGTGTTTGGCTCTGTGCTAACAGCACTTCCGGGCATCAACCAGCAGTGTTGGAGCCCAGGGACAGCAGGAGGAGCAGAGTGTAGGCCGAAGCCTGCACTGTAGGCATGTAAATGTCTGTTAGTGTGCCAGCATGGCGGTCGCATGACACGTTGCCGGATACACAGCTGGGGATTAGCTGATGTTACTGAACCCCAATAACAGAGGAGCGACTGTTGACTGTGCGGACAGCACTTCCAGGCACCAACTGGCGGTGTTAGAGCCCAGGGACAGCACGAGTAGCAGAGGAACAGAGTGTATGCCGAAGCCTGATTGGAGCAAGTTGAAAGGGAACCTTTAACACAACTCCCCCCCCCCCCCCAAGGCGTTTGTAGCTGAAAGAGCCATCTTGTGCAGCACTAAGGATGCAAAAGGAAAAGGTTGCTCTTTTATTTATGCTCCTTGCAAACACATAAGTAAACACTTATAAAATGTGTCCCCTGATACCGTAAAACCGTCCCGGAGATGGGAATTTCCTTCGTAATGGGACGCAGCACAGCCATCATTCCTATCCCCTTGGTGCCGTGCGCTGCCTCATCAGCGTTGTTTTAAGCTGTCACGGAGCCTGCGCTGTTATGTTATCCCTTGGCCATGCACACTTAGCGGTGCCCGTCTTCTGACATCATTTAGGTGTCAGGCTGTCAGTGCCTGTGCGTCCACGCTGCCCGAGATCCCACCTCGCAGTGTCGTCTAATGTAATCCCACTGCGGGCCTGGGATCCATGGGCATGCGCAGTGCATATCCTCGCCTCTCACTCCCCTCCTTCCCTCTTCTTCAGACTGTGCGGCGTCACGGCCGTGGCATGCTATTAGGGATCAGCTGACGGCGCACAGTCTGAAGAAGGCGGAGGGAGATGAGCGAGAGCCTGAGGTGAAGATATGCACTGTGCATGCCCATGGATCCCAGGCCCGCAGTCTGATTAAATCAGAAGACACTGCGAGGCGGGATCTAAGGCAGCGCGGCCGCATAGGCGCAGCCAGCCTGACACCAAATTATGTCAGAAGACAGGCAGCGCAAATTGGGCATGGCCAAGGGATAACAGAACAGCGCAGGGTCCGTGACAGCTTAAAACAACACTGAGGAGGCAGCGCACGGCACCAAGGGGGTAGGAATGACGGCTGTGCTGCGTCACATTACGAAGGAAAGTCCCAGCTCCGGGACGGTATAACGGTATCAGTGACCACATTTTATAAGTGTTAAGTTCTGCGTGTGCAAGGAGCTAAACTAAAAGAGCTACTATTTCCTTGTGCAGCATTGCTGCTGCACAAGGTGGCTCTTTCAGTAACAAACGCCGGGGGGGGGAGGGGGGTACAGGTTCCTTTACATTTAGGTTGTTGTGTCAGCATGGCGGTTGCAGGATACATTGCCGGCTACACAGCTGGGGATCAGCTGACGTTACTGAAACCCAATAACACTGGGTCGTATGTTTTGACTGTGCAGCCTGCACTTCTGAGCCGCAACTGGCGGTGTTGGAGCCCAGGAATTGCAGTTCAGGTGGTAGAAAGATGAACACATCAGGAGACCTGGATGACACCCAATTACTTAATCAGGCAGAGGAGTGGCAAATTCCTGCGAGATCCAGGCCTGGTTCATTTTCAGAAAAGTAAGCCGGTCAACGTTATCGGAGGATAGTCGCATGCGACGGTCTGTTAGTACACCACCTGCGGCACTAAAGACACGTTCCGATAAGACACTAGCCGCAGGGCAAGCCAGCACCTCCAATGCATACTGGCTTAGCTCTGGCCATGTATCCAGCTTAGAGACCCAAAACTTGAACGGGGAAGAGCCGTCTGGGAGTACAGTAAGAGGGCAAGACATGTAGTCTGTCACCATCTGACGGAACCGTTGCCTCCTGCTGACTGGAGCCGCCGGTGATGGTGTAGACATTTGGGGCGGGCACACAAAAGTTTGCCACAGTTGGGCCATACTGGTCTTGCCTTGGGCAGAGGCACTGCTTCTCCTCCCTCTTTGTGCAGAGCCTCCTCCACTGCCTCAACACACTGAGCTGCTTTGTAAAGCACTAGCAGCACTCCTCTCAGTTGGACTGGAGAAGATGATGGAATTCATCAGTGTGTCGTGGTACTCCCGCATTTTACGCTCCCGGGTCAACGCTGGGATGAGGTTTTGGACGTTGTCCCGGTAGCGAGGATCGAGGAGGGTGTACACCCAATAATCAGGCATGTTGAGAATGTGGTCGATGCGGCGGTCGTCTCTCAGGCACTGCAACATGAAATCAACCATGTGCTGCAGACTGCCAACTGGCCCAGAAACACTGTCCCCTGCTTGAGACATGATCTCTGCCCGCTCTTCATCACCCCACCCTCGCTGTACACACTGACCACTGGACAATTGTGTAACTCCCTCCTCTGGATGGAGCTCTTCCTCCTCCATTGACTCCTCCTCATCCTCCTCACAAAGTGTCCCCTGCCTACCCCTTTGTGAGGAACCATGTGGCGCTGACTGTCCAGAAGCTGATGGAAAAGGTGACTCCTCATCCTCCACCTCTTCCGCAACATCATCCCTTAACACTTGCAGTGTTTGTTGAAGCAGGCAGATAAGGGGGACAGTCATGCTGACTAGTTCATCATCTGCACTTGCCATCCGGGTGGAATAATCGAAAGGACGCAAAACCTGGCAGACGTCCTTCATAGTGGCCCACTCTGTGGTTGTGAAGTCTGAACGGCGCTGACTGCGACTTCTTTGCGCCTGATGCAGCTGGTACTCCATTACTGCTTGCTGCTGCTCACACAACTGCTCCAACATATGTAACGTGGAATTCCACCTGGTAGGTAGGTCACATATGATGCGATGTTCCGGAAGGCGTAATCCGCGCTGCAGAGCAGCAATGCGGGATCTTGCCAAGCTGGAACGCCGCAAGTGAGCACACTCTAGGCGGGCCTTGTACAGCAGTGCATTAAGATCCGGATAGTCCCTCAGAAAACTCTGCACAACCAAATTGAGCACATGTGCCAGACATGGGATGTGAGTGAGGTTGCCAAGAGGCCAAAGCTGCCACCAGATTTTGGCCATTGTCACACACTACCATGCCTGGCTGGAGATTCGCTGGCACAAACCACACATCGCTCTCCTGCTTGATGGCATTCAAGAGCTCCTGCGCTGTGTGGCTTCGATTCCCCAAAGAAACTAATTTCAAGATGGCCTGTTGACGTTTGGCCACGGCAGTGCTCATGTCGGTCGTAACAGGTAAACGTTCACGGGTCCATGTGGAGGTGGACTGTGACGGCTCCTGCAGCGATGATTCTGAGGAACTTGTGTTTGAGGAGGAGTCAATGCGTACAGACTGGATTCCTGCAATCCTTGGAGTGGGCAGGACACATCCTGCGCCACTTGCACGATCTGTACCCGGCTCAACAACATTAACCCAATGGGCAGTGAGGGAAAGGTATCGCCCCTGTCCATGTTGACTGGTCCACGCATCGGTGGTGAGGTGGACCTTGCTACTGACTGCGTTCAGTAGCGCGTGTTTTATGTGTCCCTCCACATGCTTGTGAAGGGCAGGGACGGCTTGCCTGCTGAAGTAAAAGCGGCTGGGCACCTTGTACTGTGGGACTGCCAATGCCATCAAGTCACGGAAGCTGTCAGTCTCCACCAGCCTGAATGAGAGCATTTCCAGTGACAGAAGTTTGGCAATGCCTGCATTCAGACCTGTGCTCGGGGGTGGTTTGCCGAGAATGGCCGCCTTTTCTCCCATGCCTGTACTATCGATGGCTGTAGACTAGGCTGGGAGTGTGAGGATGACTGGGAACGTGGTGCTGTGGGTGGAATTACACTAGGTCTCTGGACAACAGTGCCAGAGGTTCTTCCATGGCGATCCTGGGAGGAAGCCGAACCAGCTGTGTGTGAGCTGGAGGAAGAGGCAACACTAGCTGAAGAGGTGGTAGCTGCCGCTGTTGGTTGGCCTAGGTTTTCAGTGTGTTTTTGTAACTCCACCGCGTGCCTGGTCCGCACATGTTTCCACATATTTGTGGTATTGAGGTTGCTGACACTTTTCCCTCTTTTGACTTTCTGATGACACAGCTTGCATTTGACAAAACAAATGTCATCTGCAACTGTGTCAAAAAAGGACCAGGCACTGCAAGTCTTGGGAGCGCCCTTTTTGGCTTTTGGAAGAGACAGGCTCCTAACGGGTGCCAAAGTGGAGGCTACAGGCTCCGCAGTCTTCCCCCTCCCTCTCCCTCTTTGGCCCGTTCGGGGAATCTCTTCCTCAGAGCTGCTCCCACCACCTTCCTGTTCCTCACGCCATGATGGGTCAAGGACCTCATCATCTCCACTACCCTCTGCCACCAACTGCTCCTCCTGGGTAGTCTCGGCAGCACAGTACGCACCAGAAAGCGGCACCTGAGTTTCATCATCATCATCGTACTGCGCTGTGGTCACCGGAGGCACTGGCACACCCGCCTCTTCAAAGTCAGAGAGACAAAGCTGTTGGGCATCACTGCACACTGCCTCTTCTTCCATTTCTCCAATGCTGCTTGGCTGGCCCCCTGTTTCCAAGCCAAGAGATTCAGAGAACAGAAGTAGAGACGGCTCCTGTCCTGGGCTCTCTGACTGCCTGGCCAATTTGGCAGGTGGTGAAGAGACAGATGGCTGGTCTCCAGTGGTCTGTGCCTGAGAGGATGTGGCACTAATTGAAGTCGATGCCGATGCGTTAGCTGCCATCCATCCGACAACGGCTTCAATTTGCTCTTCACGCAGTAGCGGTGCACGGCGCTCTCCTACAAAGCTGCGCATGAAGGACTGTTCCCTGCTGAAACTGGGTGATGATGAGTCACCGGTGCCCGCAGCAGGCACAGAATCACCACGTCCTCTCCCTGCTCCACGCCCACGTGCCTTACTCCCTGCCCTCTTCATCTTGGTTCACAGATAAAGATAAGCAGAAAAGTATTAAGGCCTTAGTGTGCTTATTCCTGAAATGCTCCTCCTAACAGGTGTAAGAAACACTAATTTTCTAAAGTGTGGACTAGACTTTATTATTGATAAAATGTGGCCTACACAAGTGTTAAGTGGTGTTTGGTGAACTTTACTTTTTTTTTTGGGGGGGGGGCAGATCGGGCTACAGAGCGAGTTTCACTCACACGGAGACCGTGCAGACAGCCGTAAACGGTGCTGCAAGGCCCAAAAACACTCCTCTAGGTTATCCTATGTAGTGTTTTTCCACAATTTAGCTGGAGACGGGTGGAAAGACACTAATAGGAAATTTCAGAAAAAATGTGCAGCAGGCTGCACTATGAGCAAAAAAGGACAAGTTTTTTTACGGTATGAAACAGTGACGAACCCTGAGCTGAAGACAACCGGCTGTGGCTGCACACAGACTACAGCGTGAGCTGCACACACACACACACACACACACAAGAGAGACCTTGCAGAACGCTGTTAAAACAGCGCTGCAAGGCAAGAGCAAGGTGAACACACAGCGGTTGCTAAATTAGCCTGGGAAAAGCGCAATGAAGCAATTCGCTATCTCAACTGGCCCTCAGTTAGAACACAGCGTCCTGTCCCTAACGGAAATCACAGCAGAGTGAGCGCAAAATGGCGGCAAGCGTTTTTTATAGTGCATCATGACATCATTTCAGCAGCCAATCACAGCCTTGCCAGTAATTACATGCCCACCATGCTAAACAGGATGTGCCCACACTTCCATTCATTTCTCATTGGCTGCTGCGTGCAGTTTGATTTCTGGGAACTTCCGATTCCGGTATCCGATATGCGGTAAATATCGGAAATCGGTATCGGAATTCCGATACCGCAAATATCGGCCGATACCCGATACTTGCGGTATTGGAATGCTCAACACTAACAGTGATCCATAAAGTATGATGCACAGTCATCCATAAAGCATAGTGCACCCCATAGTCATCCACAAAGTACAGTATAATGCACAGTGATCCATAAAGTATGATGCACTGTCATCCATTAAACATAATGCACCCCATAGTCATCCACAAAGTATAATGCACAGTGATCCATAAAGTATAATGCACCCCATAGTCATCCACAAAGCATAATGCACAGTGATCCATAAAGTATGATGCACCCCATAGTCACCCACAAAGTATAATGCACAGTGATCCATAAAGTATGATGCACAGTCATCCATAAAGGATAATGAACCCCATAGTCATCCACAAAGTATAATGCACAATGATCCATAAAGTATGATGCACAGTCATCCATTAAACATTGGCAAAACGCCCACGACCATTGCCACGACCAATCAGCGATGGGCACAGTCCTGCGGCAACATGGCCGCTCCTTCCTCCCCGCAGTCAGTGCCCGCTCCATACTCCTCTCCAGTCAGCGCTCACACAGGGTTAATGGCAGCGCTAATGGACTGCGTTATGCCTATGCAGCATCAATAGTAAAAAGATCTAATGTTAAAAATAATAAAAAAATAAAAAACCATCATATACTCACATTCCGGCGCCTTTCCCGCTCCTCGCGACGCTCCGGTCACCGGTCCATGCATTGCGATCTCGCGAGATGATGACGTAGCGGTCTCGCGAGAATGCTACGTCATCATCTCGCGAGACTGCAATGCACTCTTGAGACCAGAGCGCGCGATCCAGAGGCCAACGGAAGGTGAGTATATAACTATTTTTTATTTTAATTCTTTTTTTTTAACAGGGATATGATGCCCACATTGCTATATACTATGTGGGCTGTGCAATATACTACGCGGCTGGGCAATGTACTACGCAGGCTGTGCAATATACTACGCGGGCTGGGCAATGTACTACGCAGGCTGTGCAATATACTACGCGGGCTGGGCAATATACTACGCGGGCTGGGCAATATACTACGCGGGCTGGGCAATATACTACGCGGGCTGGGCAATATACTACGCGGGCTGGGCAATATACTACGCGGGCTGGGCCATATACTATGCGGGCTGTGCCATATACTACGCGGGCTGTGCCATATACTACGCGCACTGGGCAATATACTACACGGGCTGTGCAATATACTACGTGGGCTGTGCAATATACTACACGGGCTGTGCAATTTACTACGCGGGCTGTGCAATATACTACGCGGGCTGTGCAATATACTACGTGGCTGGGCAATTTAGTATGTGACTGGGCAATATACTATGTGGCTGGGCTACATACTATGTGGCTGGGCAATATACTATGGCTGGGCAATATACTACGTGACTGGGCAATATACTACGTGACTGGGCAATATACTACGTGACTGGGCAATATACTACGTGGCTGGCCAATATACTATGTGGCTGGGCAATATAGTACGTGACTGGGCAATATACTACGTGGCTGGGCAATATACTACGTGGCTGGGCAATATACTACGTGGCTGGGCAATATACTACGTGGCTGGGCAATATACTACGTGGCTCTGTGCTGTATACTACGTGACTGGGCAATATACTACGTGGCTCTGTGCTGTATACTACATGACTGGGCAATATACTACGTGGCTCTGTGCTGTATACTACGTGGCTGGGCAATATACTACGTGGCTGGGCAACATACTACGTGGCTGGGCAATATACTACGTGACTGGGCAATATACTACGTGGCTGGGCAATATACTACGTGGACATGCATATTCTAGAATACCCGATGCGTTAGAATCGGGCCACCATCTAGTCATTCTATAAAGTATAATGCACAGTGATCCATAAAGTATGATGCACAGTCATCCATAACGTATAATAAACCCCATAGTCATTCTATAAAGTATAATGCACCCCATAGTCATCCATAAAGTAAAATGCACCCCATAGTCATCCATGTAATAGTAAGGCCACTGATTTTAAAAAAATACTCACCTTCCCTGCTCTTCCCCACTGCGCACGTCCTCTTGTAAAGCCAGCAGCTGACTTCGGCATCCAACAGGAGCATATGACGTTACTGCCACGCGCCCTTGGTCACTTGCATGTCGACGTCAGCTGCTGGCTTCTCATTGGCCAGCAGCGTGTATTGTCGCGCACGTATCTGACTGGTCGCACATCAACATCCAGTTGAAATTTTGGCTGGCGTTGGCAGGTCCCTGACCCTCCAGGCCTGGTCTCAGTGGCGACAGCGGTCGTTATGCCCCTAATTATTATTACTATTCATTTTAAATCACCATTGATTCCGTGATTCTGAACGTGTGAAAAGGGATTTACATCCAAAATACAAATATAAATAACAATATAGTGCTTTTTACAAAGCACTATAATTAGAATGTACAAACTAATAGGTTTGTCCAAGGGGTGACTGATTCCCTTCAATGTTATAGAAAGAGCTGGTGCCACATTTTGGTGCAAACTCAATGATAAATGCCCCCTGATGTGTATTAGCCACTAAACCAATGTTTTATAGCATCAGTGTAGTGGATGAGATTTTATGACATCTCATCTATACGCTGAGAAATTCCACAGTGTGAATTGACCCGCGATGCGGATTTGACATGAACAGTGCATCAATTTATGCTGCACAAAGGATTAGGTCAGTGGTAAAGATGCACAATTGTGTAGTAGTCAATGCAGCAATATCTGCACAATATCTGTGTGGATATAACCATTGTTAATTTCCTGTGGGATTTCAATTGTAGAAATTCTGCTGCAAATACATTATGTAAATGTCGCCACTAAGGCTACTTTCACACTAGCGTCGGAATTCGGCCCGTCGCATTGCGTCAGGCCGAGATTCCGACGCTAGCGTTGTTAGCACCGCACAACGGGTGCAGCGGATGCATTCTCCGGCGCATCCGCTGCCCCATTGTGAGGTGGGGGTGGAGTTCCGGCCGTGCATGCGCGGTTGGAAAAAGCGGTCCGTCTGGAGCAAAAAACGTTACATTTAACGTTTTTTGCTCCCGGCGGTCCGCCACAACACGGCGCAACCGTTGCATGACGGTTGCGACGTGTGTCAATACGTCGCAATGCGTCGGTAATGTTACGCTATGGGGCAAAAACGCATCCTGCAAACAACTTTGCAGGATGCGTTTTTTTCCCCTAAACGACGCATTGCGACGTATTACAAAAAACACCAGTGTGAAAGTACCCTTATAGTGGTGGTGGGCCTAAATCATTTATGTATGACATTGGAGTGATATCCAAAGAGCTTTCCCACACATTCCTACCTTGTACACTTTTTATGGAAATCCTTCTGCCACCTATGAGGCCTCACTTTGCTAGTAGTGGGGAAAGGAAACTTTGTCAGTCAGGGGTGATACAGGGGAAGGGGGCTCAGTCACGGGTGATACAGGGGGAGGGGACTCAGTCAGTTGGGGGTGATAAAGGGGGAGGTAGCACAGTCAGGGGTGATACAGGGGGAGAGGGGCTCAGTCAGTCGGGGGTGATACAGGGGGAGAGGGGCCCAGTCAGTCAGGGGTGATACAGGGGGAGAGGGGCTCAGTCAGTCAGGGGTGATCAGAGAAAGAGGGGCACAGTCAGTCACGGTTGATACAGGGAGAGAGATTGCAGTCATTCAGTGGTAATACAGGGAGAGGGGCCACATGAGACAGAGGGAGAGGGGCTCAGTCAATAATGGATGATACAGGGTGGAGGGGATGCAGTCAGCCAGGGATGATACAAGGGAAGAGGGGTCGAGTCAGTCAGGTTTGATACAGGAGGAGAGAGAGACTCAGTCAGGGGTCATACAGGGGGAGAGGGACTCAGTCAGTCATGGTGATACAGGGAGAAGGAGCTCAGTCAGGAGTGATACAGGGGAAGGGGGACCAAGTCAGTCAGGGGTGATAGAGGGGAAGTGTGGGCTCAGTCAGGGGTAATACAGGGGAAGGAGTGCAGTCAAGTCAGGGGTTAAAGTAGAGTTGAGGCAATGGGGCCCTCATTATTCGTAAGTGACTTAGGCCCCTTCACCACTATCACCCCAGACTAAAGGCCCCTGCACTTGCACTTACTCACTGTTAGGATGGCAGGGAGCCCTCTTTTGGCCTCTTTCAATCACTGCAGCTGTGGCAGGGAGTTATCCATCTCTCTACGCTGCTGACTTTGTGGGGGAGGGGAGTGAGCATTAAAGATGACAGCATATTTCATTACCTGAGATGTGCTATACGACTGGGGAGAAGAGGACACGATAAAAGATAACACTGATTGGCTGCACTGCTTGTTCAACACAGTGACGAGTGTTTACATAAAAAGCCATTAGGGCACAACAGTGCTCTGCTTTTTACAGTGAGCCGCAGTTTCAATAATATCTAGTTAGTTAATTATCTAGTTAGTCACTTTCTCAATCACAAGGTTCAGTCCTTCAGGGGCCAAGGTGCCCAACTTAAAAATCCAAAAGCTTTCTTTTTTTTATTAAGCTGTTTCGACGGTCTGTCACATGATCGGGTATGTAGTCAATAATTATTAATTTAATTGATTTCCAATTTTTTTGTTCCACCAATAAAAAGTGCTTGGACATGCTATGTAACAGAAAACCGTTTTTTATATTCTGTCGGTGTTTGTTTAATCTCGCGTGCATCGTTTGTATGGTGCAGCTCACATATTGGAGACCGCAGCCACATTCGATCAAGTATACTACGGAAGTTGTTTGACAAAATAAGTGATTCTAAAAAAATTACCTGTTGTATTTGATTTGAAATTACGTGTACCCTCCCCAATAGAAATGCAACAAAGGCACTTGGTATTCCCACATGGAAAACAACCGGACATGGATGGAACTATTGTCGTGTTACTAGGTGCAATCTTATTACCTAAGGTAGGATTCCTACGGAATATAGTTAAGGGATGAGGTAGTAAGTGACCTGAAAGTACTGGATCCCCCTTCAGAATGAACCAATATTTTGATAAAAGTTTCCTAACCATTACATGAGACTGATTAAAAGTGGTGATAAAACTCCACCTGGCAAATGACGTCCTAGAAGGGGGGGCTCCATTTATTTCATCCTATACTCTATGTCGCTGTAGATAAGCTTGCTTCTATGTTTGTTTGTCTAGATAACCCTGACTCAATGTCTGTGTGGGTAGATAAGCCCACGCATATGTCTGTCTTTCAAGATTTTTATTTTTTTATGTCTATCTCTGTAGATAAGCTTGCTTCTATGTTTGTCTGGCTAGATAAACGTGACTCAATGTCTGTGTGGGTAGATAATTCCACTCATATGTCTGTATGTCTTTCTAGATATGCATGGTTCTATGTCTGTCAGTATCTGTTGATAAACTTGCTTCTATGAATGTCTGTTTCGCTAAGTAAGATATCAGCAGTCTGGTAGTAGTGGCGAATTGCCTGGTAAATTCTAGATATTTTGTTAGATCTACACATTCACTGCTTTGTGACTAGTCTTGGAAAATTTTGGACAAACTCCTCAAATCTAGTGCACTCAATATCCAGTTCAAAAGCTACAGTAGTCCAAATGGCAAAAATGAAAGTAATGTAAGCCTTCTCAAATTATGAGCAAATGAGTTAACCTTTTTTGTTTTGTTTAACCCCTTCATGACCCAGCCTATTTTGACCTTAAAGACCTTGCCGTTTTTGCAATTCTGACCAGTGTCCCTTTATGAGGTAATAACTCAGGAACGCTTCAACGGATCCTAGCGGTTCTGAGATTGCTTTTTCGTGACATATTGGGCTTCATGTTAGTGGTAAATTTAGGTCAATAAATTATGCGTTTATTTGTGATAAAAACGGAAATTTGGCGAAATTTTGAAAATTTCGCAATTTTCACATTTTGAATTTTTATTCTGTTAAACCAGAGAGTTATGTGACACAAAATAGTTAATAAATAACATTTCCCACATGTTTACTTTACATGAGCACAATTTTGGAAACAAAATTTTTTTTTGCTAGGAAGTTATAAGGGTTAAAATTTGACCAGCGATTTCTCATTTTTACAACGAAATTTACAAAACCATTTTTTTAGGGACCACCTCACATTTGAAGTCCGTTTGAGGGGTCTATATGGCTGAAAATACCCAAAAGTGACACCATTCTAAAAACTGCACCCCTCAAGGTACTCAAAACCACATTCCAGAAGTTTATTAACCCTTCAGGTGCTTCACAGCAGCAGAAGCAACATGGAAGGAAAAAATGAACATTTAACTTTTTAGTCACAAAAATTATCTTTTAGCAACAATTTTTTTATTTTCCCAATGGTAAAAGGAGAAACTGAACCACGTAAGTTGTTGTCCAATTTGTCCTGAGTACGCTGATACCTCATATGTGGGGGTAAACCACTGTTTGGGCGCACGGCAGGGCTTGGAAGGGAAGGAGCGCCATTTGACTTTTTGAATCAAAAATTGGCTCCACTCTTTAGCGGACACCATGTCACGTTTGGAGAGCCTAAAAATTGGAGCTCCCCCACAAGTGACCCCATTTTGGAAACTAGACGCCCCAGGGAACTTATCTAGATGCCTAGTGAGCACTTTAAACCCTCAGGTGCTTCACAAATTGATCTGTAAAAATGAAAAAGTACTTTTTTTTCACAAAAAAAATCTTTTCGCCTCAATTTTTTCATTATGACATGGGCAATAGGATAAAATGGATCATAAAATTTGTTGGGCAATTTCTCCCGAGTACGCCGATACCTCATATGTGGGGGTAAACCACTGTTTGGGCACTCGGCAGGGCTCGGAAGGGAAGGCGCGCCATTTGACTTTTTGAATGGAAAATTAGCTCCAATTGTTAGCGGACACCATGTCGCGTTTGGAGAGCCCCTGTGTGCCTAAACATTGGAGCTCCCCCACAAGTGACCCCATTTTGGAAACTAGACCCCCCAAGGAACTTATCTAGATGCATATTGAGCACTTTAAACCCCCAGGTGCTTCACAGAAGTTTATAACGCAGAGCCATGAAAATAAAAAATAATTTTTCTTTCCTCAAAAATGATTTTTTAGCCTGGAATTTCCTATTTTGCCAAGGGTAATAGGAGAAATTGGACCCCAAATGTTGTTGTTCAGTTTGTCCTGAGTACGCTGATACCCCATATGTGGGGGTAAACCACTGTTTGGGCGCACGGCAGGGCTCAGAAGGGAAGGCACGCCATTTGGCTTTTTAAATGGAAAATTAGCTCCAATCATTAGCGGACACCATGTCACGTTTGGAGAGCCCCTGTGTGCCTAAACATTGGAGATCCCCCAGAAATGACCCCATATTGGAAACTAGTCCACCAAAGGAACTAATCTAGATGTGTCGTGAGGACTTTGAACCCCCAAGTGCTTCACAGAAGTTTATAACGCAGAGCCATGAAAATAAAAAAAAAAATATTTTCTCAAAAATGATCTTTTAGCCTGCAATTTTTTATTTTCCCAAGGGTATCAGGAAAAATTTGACCCCAAAAGTTGTTGACCAGTTTCTCCTGAGTACGCTGATACCCCACATGCCGGGGCTCGGAAGTGAAGTAGTGACGTTTTGAAATGCAGACTTTGATGGAATGCTCTGTGGGCGTCACGTTGCGTTTGCAGAGCCCCTGATGTGGCTTAACAGTAGAAACCCCCCACAAGTGACCCCATTTTGGAAACTAGACCCCGAAAGGAACTTATCTAGATGTGTGGTGAGCACTTTGAACCCCCAAGTGCTTCACAGAAGTTTATAATGCAGAGCCGTGAAAATAATAAATACGTTTTCTTTCCTCAAAAATAATTATTTAGCCCAGAATTTTTTAATTTTCCTAAGGGTAACAGGAGAAATTTGACCCCAATATTTGTTGTCCAGTTTCTCCTGAGTACGGTGATACCCCATATGTGGGTGTAAACTACTGTTTGGGCACATGCCGGGGCTCGGAATTGAAGTAGTGACGCTTTGAAATGCAGACTTTGATGGAATGCTCTGCGGGCGTCACGTTGCGTTTGCAGAGCCCCTGATGTGGCTAAACAGTAGAAACCCCCCACAAGTGACCCCATTTTGGAAACTAGACCCCGAAAGGAACTTATCTAGATGTGTGGTGAGCACTTTGAACCCCCAAGTGCTTCATAGAAGTATATAATGAAGAGCCGTGAAAATAATAAATACGTTTTCTTTCCTCAAAAATAATTATTTAGCCCAGAATTTATTATTTTCCCAAGGGTTACAGGAGAAATTGGACCCCAAAAGTTGTTGTTCAGTTTCTCCTGAGTACGCTGATACCCCATGTGTGGAGGTAAACCACTGTTTGGGCACACGTCGGGGCTCAGAAGGGAAGTAGTGACTTTTGAAATGCAGACTTTGATGGAATGGTCTGCGGGCGTCACGTTGCGTTTGCAGAGCCCCTGGTGTGCCTAAACAGTAGAAACCCCCCACAAGTGACCCCATTTTAGAAATAAGACCCCCCAAGGAACTTATCTAGATATGTGGTGAGCACTTTGAACCCCCAAGTGCTTCACAGACGTTTACAACGTAGAGCCGTGAAAATAATAAATCATTTTTCTTTCCTCAAAAATGATGTTTTAGCAAGCATTTTTTTATTTTCACAAGGGTAACAGGAGAAATTGGACCCCAGTAATTGTTGCGCAGTTTATCCTGAGTATGCTGGTACCCCATATGTGGGGGTAAACCACTGTTTGGGCACACGTCAGGGCTCGGAATTGAGGGAGCACCATTTGACTTTTTGAATACGAGATTGGCTGGAATCAATGGTGGCGCCATGTTGCGTTTGGAGACCCCTGATGTGCCTAAACAGTGGTAACCCCTCAATTCTACCTCCAACACTAACCCCAACACTAACCCCCCCACACCCCTAACCCTAATCCCAACTGTAGCCATAACCCTAATCACAATCCTAACCCCAACACACCCCTAACCCTAACCACAACCCTAATCCCAACTGTAGCCATAACCCTAACCACAACCCTAATTCCAACCCTAACCCTAAAGTTATGTGCCCATGTTGCGGATTCGTGTGAGATTTTTCAGCATCATTTTTGAAAAATCCGCGGGTAAAAGGCACTGCGTTTTACCTGTGGATTTTCCGCGGATTTCCAGTGTTTTTTGTGCGGATTTCACCTGCGGATTCCTATTGAGGAACAGGTGTAAAACGCTGCGGAATCCGCACAAAGAATTGACATGCTGCGGAAAATACAACGCAGCGTTTCCGCGCGGTATTTTCCGCACCATGGGCATAGCGGATTTGGTTTCCATATGTTTACATGGTACTGTACACCTGATGGAACACTGCTGCGAATCCGCAGCGGCCAATCCGCTGCAGATCCGCAGCCAAATCCGCACCGTGTGCACATGGCCTAATTCTAAAGGTATGTGCACACGCTGCGGAAAACGCTGCGGATCCGCAGCAGTTTCCCATGAGTTTACAGTTCAGTGTAAACCTATGGGAAACAAAAATCGCTGTACACACGCTGCGGAAAAACTGCACGGAAACGCAGCGGTTTACATTCCGCAGCATGTCACTTCTTTCTGCGGATTCCGCAGCGGTTTTACAACTGCTCAAATAGAAAATCGCAGTTGTAAAACCGCAGTGAAATGCGCAGAAAAAACGCGGTAAATCCGCCATAAATCTGCAGCGGTTTAGCACTGCGGATTTATCAAATCTGCAGCGGAAAAATCCGCAGAGGACCAGAATACGTGTGCACATACCGAAACCCTAACCCTACCCCTAACCCTACCCCTAACCTTAGCCCTAACCCTAGCCCTAACCCTACCCCTAACCCTAGCCCTAACCCTACCCCTAACCCTAACCCTAACCCTATTCTAACATTAGTGGAAAAAAAAAATTAATTTTTTTTATTGTCCCTACCTATGGGGGTGACAAAGGGGGGGGGGGGGGTCATTTATTATTTTTTTTATTTTGATCACTGAGATATAATCTATCTCAGTGATCAAAATGCACTTTGGAACGAATCTGCCGGCCGGCAGATTCGGCGGGCGCACTGCGCATGCGCCCGCCATTTTGGAAGATGGCGGCGCCCGGGGAGAAGACGGACGGACCCCGGCAGGATCGGTAAGTATGATAGGGTGGGGAGGGAGCACGGGGGGGGTCATCGGAGCATGGGGGGTGAATCGGAGCGCGGGAGGGGTGGAACGGAGCACGGGGGGGTGGAACGGAGCACGGGGGGGTGGAACGGAGCACGGAGGGGGGTGGATCGGAGTGCAGGGGGGGTGATCGGAGCACGGGGGGGTGATTGGAGCACGGGGATGAGCGGACAATAGCACGGGGGGAGCGGAGCACAGGACAGAGGGGAGCGGTGCAGTGTACCGGACAGATCGGGGGGCTGGGGGGGCGATCGGTGAGGTGGGGTGGGGGCACATTAGTATTTCCAGCCATGGCCGATGATATTTCAGCATCGGCCATGGCTGGATTGTAATATTTCACCCGTTATAATAGGTGAAATATTACAAATCGCTCTGATTGGCAGTTTCACTTTCAACAGCCAATCAGAGCGATCGTAGCCACGAGGGGGTGAAGCCACCCCCCCTGGGCTAAACTACCACTCCCCCTGTCCCTGCAGATCGGGTGAAATGGGAGTTAACCCTTTCACCCGGCCTGCAGGGACGCGATCTTTCCATGACGCCACATAGGCGTCATGGGTCGGATTGGCACCGACTTTCATGACGCCTACGTGGCGTCATGGGTCGGGAAGGGGTTAAAATGGCATAAAACACACCTACCTTGGAGATGGAAAGGACAGCTAGAGGAGATATGGAGGAGGCTGATGGTTTTAGAATTTTTTGCTGGGTGTGCCTGATCAATTTGCTCATAATTTAGAAAAAGTAGCTGAATTGTAAATGTAATACTTTTTTTTTTATAAGCACAGTAATAGTTGAAACTAAACACCTAATTCAGTTTTAAGGCCTAAAAAACAAAAATTATCCGAAGAAATGATATTGTCATTTTTATGATATGGTGATATGTACCCTCCACCAAACAAACTCCACCCTACCTCCACCTTCACCCTTCCTCCATCCTATATCTGTCTGTCACGCTAAATATGTCTGCTTTTATATTTGTTTATCTAGCTAGATAAGCCTGCCTCTTTGTCTTTCAGTCTTGCTAGAAAAGTCCACCTCTATATCTGTCTGTCTCGCCAGATAAGCCTCTCTCCATCTGTCTCGCCAGATAAGCATGTCCCTATGTCTGTCTGTCTCTTTAGATGAGCTTGCTTTCAAGTTTGTCTGTCTGGCTAGATAAGCCTGCATCAAAGTGTGTCTGTGTCGCTAGATAAGCTTGCTTATATATCTGCCTGTCTAGCTAGATATGCATGCTTTTATGTCTCTGTAGATAAGCTTGCTTCTATGTTTGTCTGGCTAGAAAAGCATGGCTCAATGTCTGTGTGACTAGATAAGCCAGCTTCTATGTCTGTCTGTTTCGCTAGATATGCATGCCTCTATGTCTGTCTTCCTATATATGTATGTTTTTATGTCTGTCTGTCTCTGTAGATTAGCTTGCTTCTATGCTTGTCTGTCTAGATAACCCTGACTCAATGTCTGTGTGGGTAGGTAAGCCCACTCATATCTTTTATATCTGTTCATTCTTTTATATCTGTCTCTATACATAAGCTTGCTTCTATGTTTGTCTGGCTAGATAACTCTGACTCATTGTCTGTGTGGCTAGATATGCATGCCTCTATGTCTGTCTAGCTATATATATATGCATGCTTCTATGCCTGTCTGTCTCTGTAGATAAGCTTGCTTTTATGTTTGTCTGTCTGGCTAGATAAGCCTGACTCAATGTCTGTATGAGTAGATAAGCCCACTCATATGTCTGTCTATCTTTCTAGATTTGCATGCCGCTATGTTTGTCTGTCTGTCTGTAGATAAGCTTGCTTCTATGTTTGTCTGGCTAGATAAGCTTGCCTAAATGTGTGTCTGTGTCGCTAGAAAAGCTTGCTTGTATAATAAGCCTGACTCAATGTCTATGTGGGTAGATAAGACCACTCATATGTCTGTCTTTATAGATTTGCATGCATTTTGTCTCTGTAGATAAGCTTGCTTCTATGTTTGTCTGTCTGTTTAGATAAGCCTGACTCAATGGCTATGTGAGTAGATAAGGCCACTCTTATGTCTGTGTGTCTTTTAGATTTGCATGCTTTTATGTTTGTCTAGCTAGATAAGCCTGCATGAATGTGTGTGTCGCTATTTGAGCCTGCTTCTATGTTTGTCTATCTAGATATGCATGCTTATATGTCTGTCTGTCTCTGTAGGTAAGCTTGCTTTTATGTTTGTCTGTCTGGCTAGATAAGCCTGCCTCAATGCGTGTCTGTGTCACTAGATAAGCCAGCTTCTATGTCTGTCTGTTTCGCTAGATATGCATGCCTCTATGTCTGTCTGTATAGCTATATATGCATGCCTCAATGTCCGTGTGTTTCTGTATATAAGCTTGCTTCTATGTTTGTCTGTCTGTCTAGATAAGCCTGACTCAATGTGTGGGTAGATAAACCCACTCATATGTCTGTCTTTCTAGATTTTTATGCTTTTATGTCTGTCTATATACATAAGCTTGCTTCTATGTCTGCTTGGCTTGATAAGCCTGACTCAATGTCTGGGTGGATAAGCCCACTCATATGTCTGTCACATGGGTACATGTGAAACCTCTTCCTAGACTAAAATTCTCTCTCTATGGAGGGGTATTGGACCTGATGTAATTAAAACACCTGTGGCTAGAAGGCGGAGTGCACGATCAGAAGAGGTTTCACATGTACCCATTCAGATGTAGACGTTTATTCTCAGCGAGGTAAGGCAAGCGTAGGACCTGGTATAAGAGAGATGCCGTAAAGTGGCTACCAGGTACACATAAAATTGGCCATTTTTATGCGCTAAACGCTCTCATTTTTCATATTTCTAGTGCAGTAATGCAGTTCAAATTTCGTATTTCAAGTTTGTATGTTCTAGCGCTGCAGTGTGCTGCCTTATTTATTTGACTATATACGAGTTGGCGACTCTAGGTTCAGCACCTGTTCACACTTAGTCTATGTTTGGATGTGCAGGTCAGGTTTTTGAGATGTATTCTCTAGCCTTCTGATCGTGCACTCCGCCTTCTAGCCACAGGTGTTTTAATTACAGCAGGGCCAATACCCCTCCATAGAGAGAGAGAATTTGAGTCTAGGAAGAGGTTTCACATGTACCCATTCAGATGTAGACGTTTATTCTCAGCGAGGTAAGGCAAGCGTAGGACCTGGTATAAGAGAGATGCCGTAAAGTGGCTACCAGGTACACATAAAATTGGCCATTTTTATGCGCTAAACGCTCTCATTTTTCATATTTCTAGTGCAGTAATGCAGTTCAAATTTCGTATTTCCAGTTTGTATGTTCTAGCGCTGCAGTGTGCTGCCTTATTTATTTGACTATATACGAGTTGGCGACTCTAGGTTCAGTACCTGTTCACACTTAGTCTATGTTTGGATGTGCCGGTCAGGTTTTTGAGATGTAGTCTCTGTAGATAAGCTTGCTTCTATGTCTGTCTAGCTAAATAAGATATCAGCAGTCTGGTAGTGGAGGAGAATTGTCTGGTAAATTCCAGATATTTTGCTAGATCTACAAATCCACTGCTTCGTGATCAGTTTGGGAAAATTTTGGACAAACTCCTCAAATCTAGAGCATTCAATATTCAGTTCAAAAGCTAGTGTTGTCCAAAAGGCAAAACTGAAAATAATCTATGCCTTCTCAAATTATGAGCAAATTAATTAACCTTTTTTGTTTTGTCTACATTGGGAGAAAACACACCTACCTTGGAGACGGAAAGAACCGCTAGAGGGGATATGGAGGAGGCTGATGTTTTTATAATTTTTTGCTAGGTGTGCCTGATCTATTTGCTCATAATTTAGAACAAGTAGCTGAATGGTAATTGTGACATGTGTTTTTTTATAAAGCACAGTAGTAGTTGAAAATAAAGATATAATTCAGTTTTAAAGCCTAAAAAAACAAAAATTATCCTTAGAAATGATATTGTAATTTTATGATATAGTGAAATAATGTACCCTCCACCACCAAACTAACTCCACCCTACCTCCACCTTCACCTTTCCTCCATCCTATTTAGATGAGCTTGCTTTCAAGATTTTCTGTCTAGCTAGATAAGCCTGCATAAATGTGTGTCTGTCGCTATATGAGCCCGCTTCTATGTTTGTCTGTCTATCTAGATGTGCATGCTTATATGTCTGTCTGTCTGTTTCGCTAGATATGCATGCCTCTATGTCTGTCTGTATAGCTATATATGCATGCCTCTATGTCTGTGTGTTTCTGTAGATAAGCTTGCTTCTATGTTTGTCTGTCTGTCTTGATAAGCCTGACTCAATGTGTGGGTAGATAAACCCACTCATATGTTTGTCTGTCTAGATTTTCATGCTTTTATGTCTGTCTATATACATAAGCTTGCTTCTATGTTTTTCTGATTGGCTAGATAAGCCTGACTCAATGTCTGTGTGGGTAGATAAGCCCACTCATATGTCTGTCTTTTTAGATATGCATGTCTCTATGTCTGTCTGTCTAGCTATATATGCATGCTACTATGTCTGTGTGTCTCTTTAGATAATCTTGCTTCTATGTTTGTCTGGCAAGATAAGCCTGACTCAATGTGTGGGTCGATAAACCCACTTATATGTCTGTCTATCTTTCTAGATTTGCATGCTTTTATGTCTGTCTCTATAGATAAGCTTGCTTCTACGTTTGTCTGTTTGACTAGATAAGCCTGACTCAATGTCTGTCTGGGTAGATAAGCCCACTTATATGTCTGTCTTTCTAGATACAGGTCCTTCTCAAAAAATTAGCATATAGTGTTAAATTTCATTATTTACCATAATGTAATGATTACAATTAAACTTTCATATATTATAGATTCATTATCCACCAACTGAAATTTGTCAGGTCTTTTATTGTTTTAATACTGATGATTTTGGCATACAACTCCTGATAACCCAAAAAACCTGTCTCAATAAATTAGCATATTTCACCCATCCAATCAAATAAAAGTGTTTTTTAACCCCTCTGTGACCTTAGACGTACTATCCCGTCGAGGTGCCCTGGGCTTATCTGACCCTGGACGGGATAGTACGTCATAGCCGATCGGCCGCGCTCACGGGGGGAGCGCGGCTGATCGCGGCCGGGTGTCAGCTGCTTATCGCAGCTGACATCCGGCACTATGTGCCAGGAGCGGTCACGGACCGCCCCCGGCACATTAACCCCTGGCACACCGCGATCAAAGATGATCGCGATGTGCCGGCGGTGCAGGGAAGCACCGCGCAGGGAGGGGGCTCCCTGCGGGCTTCCCTGAGCCCCCCGCAGCAACGCGATGTGATCGCGTTGCTGCGAGGGTCTCCTCACCTCCCTCCCTGCTCGAGCCCCGGATCCAAGATGGCCGCGGATCCGGGTCCTGCAGGGAGGGAGGTGGCTTCACAGAGCCTGCTTAGAGCAGGCACTGTGAAGCCTGCAGCGCTGCATGTCAGATCAGTGATCTGACAGAGTGCTGTGCAAACTGTCAGATCACTGATCTGTGATGTCCCCCCCTGGGACAAAGTAAAAAAGTAAAAAAAAAATTTTCCAAATGTGTAAAAAAAATAAAAAAAAAATATTCCAAAATAATGAAAAAAAAAAAAAAATATTATTCCCATAAATACATTTCTTCATCTAAATAAAAAAAAAAAACCAATAAAAGTACACATATTTAGTATCGCCGCGTCCGTAACGACCCGACCTATAAAACTGTCCCACTAGTTAACCCCTTCAGTAAACACCGTAAGAAAAAAAA
Organism: Ranitomeya imitator; assembly: GCF_032444005.1. NCBI lineage: Eukaryota > Metazoa > Chordata > Amphibia > Anura > Dendrobatidae > Ranitomeya > Ranitomeya imitator. The sequence goes on along the minus strand of NC_091283.1, from coordinate 612,835,058 downwards.
AAAAAAGAGGCAAAAAACAACGCTTTATTATCATACCGCCGAACAAAAAGTGGAATAACACGCGATCAAAAGGACAGATATAAATAACCATGGTACCGCTGAAAGCGTCATATTGTCCCGCAAAAAAAGAGCCGCCATACAGCATCATCAGCAAAAAAATAAAAAAGTTATAGTCCTGAGAATAAAGCGATGCAAAAATAATTATTTTTTCTGTAAAATAGTTTTTATCGTATAAAAGCACCAAACCATAAAAAAATGATATAAATGAGGTATCGCTGTAATCGTACTGACCCGAAGAATAAAACTGATTTATCAATTTTACCAAACGCGGAACGGTATAAACGCCTCCCCCAATAGAAATTCATGAATAGCTGGCTTTTGGTCATTCTTCCTCACAAAAATCGGAATAAAAAGCGATAAAAAAATGTCACGTGCCCAAAAATGTTTTCAATAAAAACGTCAACTCGTCCCGCAAAAAACAAGACCTCACATGACTCTGTGGACCAAAATATGGAAAAATTATAGCTCTCAAAATGTGGTATTGCAAAAAATATTTTTTGCAATAAAAAGGGTCTTTCAGTGTGTGACGGCTGCCAATCATAAAAATCCGCTAAAAAACTCGCTATAAAAGTAAATCAAACCCCCCTTCATCACCCCCTTAGTTAGGGAAAAATAAAAAAAAATGTATTTATTTCCATTTTCCCATTAGGGTTAGGGCTAGGGTTAGGGCTAGGGTTAGGGCTAGGGTTAGGGCTAGGGTTAGGGCTAGGGCTAGGGCTAGGGTTAGGGCTAGGGTTAGGGTTAGGGCTAGGGTTAGGGCTGGCGCTAGGGTTAGGGTTAGGGTTAGGGCTAGGGTTAGGGCTAGGGTTAGGGCTAGGGTTAGGGCTAGGGTTAGGGCTAGGGCTAGGATTAGGGTTAGGGTTAGGGCTAGGGTTAGGGCTAGGATTAGGGTTAGGGTTAGGGTTGGGGCTACAGTTAGGGTTGGGGCTAAAGTTAGGGTTAGGGTTTAGATTACATTTACAGTTGGGAATAGGGTTGGGATTAGGGTTAGGGGTGTGTCAGGGTTAGAGGTGTGGTTAGGGTTACCGTTGGAATTAGGGTTAGGGGTGTGTTTAGATTAGGGTTTCAGTTATAATTGGGGGGTTTCCACTGTTTCGGCACATCAGGGGCTCTCCAAACACGACATGGCGTCCGATCTCAATTCCAGCCAATTCTGCGTTGAAAAAGTAAAACAGTGCTCCTTCCCTTCCGAGCTCTCCTGTGTGCCCAAACAGGGGTTTACCCCAACATATGGGGTATCAGCGTACTCAGGACAAATTGGACAACAACTTTTGTGGACCAATTTCTCCTGTTACCCTTGGGAAAATACAAAACTGGGGGCTAAAAAATAATTTTTGTGGGAAAACAAAAAGATTTTTTATTTTCACGGCTCTGCGTTATAAACTGTAGTGAAACACTTGGGGGTTCAAAGTTCTCACAACACATCTAGATAAGTTCATTGAGGGGTCTAGTTTCCAATATGGGGTCACTTGTGGGGGGTTTCTACTGTTTAGGTACATTAGGGGCTCTGCAAACGCAATGTGACGCCTGCAGACCAATCCATCTAAGTCTGCATTCCAAATGATGCTCCTTCCCTTCCGAGCCCTCCCATGCGCCCAAACGGTGGTTCCCCCCCACATATCGGGTATCAGCGTACTCAGGACAAATTGGACAACAACATTTAGGGTCCAATTTCTCCTGCTAACCTTGGAAAAATACAAAACTGGGGGCTAAAATATAATTTTTGTGGAAAAAAAAATATTTTTTATTTGCATGGCTCTGCGTTATAAACTGTAGTGAAATACTTGGGGGTTCAAAGCTCTTACAACACATCAAGATGAGTTCCTTAGGGGGTCTACTTTCCAAAATGGTGTCACTTGTGGGGGGTTTCTACTGTTTAGGTACATTAGGGGCTCTGCAAACGCAATGTGACGCCTGCAGACCATTCCATCTAAGTCTGCATTCCAAATGGCGCTCCTTCCCTTCCGAACCCTCCCATGCGCCCAAACGGTGGTTCCCCCCCACATATGGGGTATCAGCGTACTCAGGACAAATTGGACAACAACTTTTGGGGTCCAATTTCTCCTGTTACCCTAGGGAAAATACAAAACTGGGGGCTAAAAAATAATTTTTGTGGGAAAAAAATTTTGTTTTATTTTTATGGCTCTGCATTATAAACTTCTGTGAAGCCCTTGGTGGGTCAAAGTGCTCACCACACATCCAGATAAGTTCCTTAGGGGGTCTACTTTCCAAAATGGTGTCACTTGTGGGGGGTTTCAATGTTTAGGCACATCAGTGGCTCTCCAAACGCAACATGGCGTCCCATCTCAATTCCTGTCAATTTTGCATTGAAAAGTCAAACGGCGCTCCTTCCCTTCCGAGCTCTCCCATGCGCCCAAACAGTGGTTTACTGCCACATATGGGGTATCAGCGTACTCGGGACAAATTGGACAACAACTTTTGAGGTCCAATTTCTTCTCTTACCCTTGGAAAAATAAAAAATTGGGGGCAAAAATATAATTTTTGTGAAAAAATATGATTTTTTATTTTTACGGCTCTGCATTATAAACTTCTGTGAAGCACTTGGTGGGTCAAAGTGCTCACCACACATCCAGATAAGTTCCTTAGGGGGTCTACTTTCCAAAATGGTGTCACTTGTGGGGGGTTTCAATGTTTAGGCACATCAGTGGCTCTCCAAACGCAACATGGCGTCCCATCTCAATTCCTGTCAATTTTGCATTGAAAAGTCAAATAGCGCTCCTTCCCTTCCGAGCTCTCCCATGCGCCCAAACAGTGGTTTACTGCCACATATGGGGTATCAGCGTACTCAGGACAAATTGGACAACAACTTTTTGGGTCCAATTTCTCCTGTTACCCTTGGTAAAATAAAACAAATTGGAGCTGAAGTAAATTTTTTGTGTAAAAAAGTTAAATGTTCATTTTTATTTAAACATTCCAAAAATTCCTATTAAACACCTGAAGGGTTAATAAACTTCTTGAATGTGGTTTTGAGCACCTTGAGGGGTGCAGTTTTTAGAATGGTGTCACACTTGGGCATTTTCTATCATATAGACCCCTTAAAATGACTTCAAATGAGACGTGGTCCCTAAAAAAAATGGTGTTGTAAAAATGAGAAATTGCTGGTCAACTTTTAACCCTTATAACTCCCTAACAAAAAAAAAATTGGTTCCAAAATTATGCTGATGTAAAGGAGACATGTGGGAAATGTTACTTATTAAGTATTTTGTGTGACATATCTCTGTGATTTAATTGCATAAAAATTCAAAGTTTGAAAATTGCGAAATTTTCAAAATTTTCGCCAAATTTCCGTTTTTTTCACAAATAAACGCAGGTACTATCAAAGAAATTTTACCACTATCATGAAGTACAATATGTCACGAGAAAACAATGTCAGAATCACCAGGATCCGTTGAAGCGTTTCGGAGTTATAACCTCATAAAGGGACAGTGGTCAGAATTGTAAAAATTGGCCTGGTCATTAACGTGCAAACCACCCTCGGGGGTAAAGGGGTTAATAACAAACAAAAAAAACAACAAATAATAATGTTCAGTTATGCACTCAATACTTGGTCGGGAATCCTTTGGCAGAAATGACTGCTTCAATGCGGCGTGGCATGGAGGCAATCAGCCTGTGACACTGCTGAGATGTTATGGAGGCCCAGGATGCTTCAATAGCGGCCTTAAGCTCATCCAGAGTGTTGGGTCTTGCGTCTCTCAACTTTCTCTTCACAATATCCCACAGATTCTCTATGGGGTTCAGGTCAGGAGAGTTGGCAGGCCAATTGAGCACAGTAATACCATGGTCAGTAAACCATTTACCAGTGGTTTTGGCACTGTGAGCAGGTGCCAGGTCGTGCTGAAAAATGAAATCTTCATCTCCATAAAGCATTTCAGCCGATGGAAGCATGAAGTGCTCCAAAATCTCCTGATAGCTAGCTGCATTGACCCTGCCCTTGATGAAACACAGTGGACCAACACCAGCAGCTGACATGGCACCCCACACCATCACTGACTGTGGGTACTTGACACTGGACTTCAGGCATTTTGGCATTTCCTTCTCCCCAGTCTTCCTCCAGACTCTGGCACCTTGATTTCCGAATGACATGCAAAATTTGCTTTCATCAGAAAAAAGTACTTGGGACCACTTAGCAACAGTCCAGTGCTGCTTCTCTGTAGCTCAAAAGTGGCTTTACCTGGGGAATGCGGCACCTGTAGCCCATTTCCTGCACACGCCTGTGCACGGTGGCTCTGGATTTTTCCACACCAGACTCAGTCCACTGCTTCCTCAGGTTCCCCAAGGTCTGGAATCGGTCCTTCTCCACAATCTTCCTCAGGGTCCGGTCTCCTCTTCTCGTTGTACAGCGTTTTCTGCCACATTGTTTCCTTCCAACAGACTTACCATTGAGGTGCCTTGATACAGCACTCTGGGAACAGCCTATTTGTTGAGAAATTTCTTTCTGGGTCTTACCCTCTTGCTTGAGGGTGTCAATGATGGCCTTCTTGACATCTGTCAGGTCGCTAGTCTTACCCATGATGGGGGTTTTGAGTAATGAACCAGGCAGGGAGTTTATAAAAGCCTCAGGTATCTTTTGCATGTGTTTAGAGTTAATTAGTTGATTCAGAAGATTAGGGTAATAGGTCGTTTAGAGAACCTTTTCTTGATATACTAATTTATTGAGACAGGTTTTTTGGGTTATCAGGAGTTGTATGCCAAAATCATCAGTATTAAAACAATAAAAGACCTGACAAATTTCAGTTGGTGGATAATGAATCTATAATATATGAAAGTTTAATTGTAATCATTACATTATGGTAAATAATGAAATTTAACACTATATGCTAATTTTTTGAGAAGGACCTGTATGTGTTGTGAATTCTGCTCTTGGGTTCCCTCCAGTGGTTGTAGGTGGGAATGCATTTGTCTCTGAGTCACAGAACTGACCAGGTGTATCAGCTAATTGCTGTTCTGACTGGGATATTTAAGTGTGCAGGTTTCATTAGCCCTTGCCAGTTGTCAATGTTTCTTTGGAAGTATTGGATCTCTGCCTGGCCTCACCTGCTTAGCTGCCAGTTCAGCAAAGATAAGTGTCTGGTTCTTTTTCTGAATCACACTTGCTGTGTGCTTATTTTCAGTGCTGATCTTTTGTTTCTATTTGTCCAGCTTAGACTGTGTCAGCTGTTTTTCTCAGTCTGGTTGGATTCTCTGGAGTTGCAGTTATACTCTCCACGTCTTTAGTTAGATGGTGGAGTTTTTGTATTTTCTGCTGTGGATATTTTGGAAGGGTTTTATTACTGACCGCACAGAACTCTGTCCTGTCCTTTTCTATTTAGCTAGAAGTGGCCTCCTTTGCTAAGCCTGTTTTCTGCCTGCGTGTGTCTTTTCCTCTCCAACTCACAGTCAATATTTGTGGGGGGCTGCCTATCCTTTGGGGGTCTACTCTGAGGCAAGATAGTTTTCCTATTTCCATCTTTAGGGGTATTTAGTCCTCCGGCTGTGTCGAGGTGTCTAGGTTTTGGTAGGTACATCCCACGGCTACTTCTAGTTGCGGTGATAGAATCAGGGTTTGCGGTCAGTATTAGCTACCACCTACTCCAGAGAAGGTTTTCATGCTGCTCCAAGGCCACCTGATCATAACAGTACAACTGGCCAAAAATGAGTTAAATGCATCTCAGAAGAAGGGAGGAAAGGTCTTGAGCCATTTTTTTTCCTTCAGTCTGTTTTGTCTTCTCCTCCCTCTTTATCTGTGGGTGGCTGAAGAGCCTTGTGCTAGCATGAATGTTCAGGAATTAGCTTCTCGTGTAGACCAGCTTGCTGCTAGGATACAGGGTATTTCTGATTATATTGTTCAAACTCCTGCTTTAGAACCGAAGATTCCTACTCCTGATTGGTTTTTTGGTGACAGGTCCAAATTTTTGAGTTTTAAAAACAACTGTAAACTGTTTTTTGCATTGAAACCTCGATCCTCTGGTGATTCCATTCAACAAGTTAAAATCATCATCTCCCTGCTGCGTGGTGATCCACAGGATTGGGCATTTTCCCTGGAATCTGGGGATTCTGCTTTGCTTAATGTAGACTCCTTCTTTCAGGCATTAGGATTACTGTATGATGAACCTAATTCGGTGGATCAAGCTGAGAAGACCTTGTTGGCCCTCTCTCAGGGGCAAGAGGCGGCTGAATTGTATTGTCAGAAATTTAGAAAATGGTCTGTTTTGACTACATGGAATAATGATGCTTTGGCGGCAATTTTCAGAAAGGGTCTTTCTGAATCCGTTAAAGATGTTATGGTGGGGTTTCCCACACCCTCCAATCTGAGTGATTCTATGTCTCTGGGCATTCAGATTGACCGACGCTTGCGGGAGCGCAGAACTGGGCGCGCTATGGCGTTATCCTCAGAGCAAATTCCTGAGCCTATGCAGTGTGATAGGATTCGGTCTAAAACAGAACGACAAGGTTTCAGACGTCTCAATAGGTTGTGTTATTATTGTGGCGACGCTTCCCATGTCATTTCAGTCTGTACTAAGCGGACAAAGAGGATCGCCAGTTCATTTACCATCAGTACTGTACAACCTAAATTTCTGTTATCTGTGTCCTTGATCTGTTCATTGTCATCATTTTCTGTCATGGCATTTGTGGATTCAGGCGCTGCCTTGAACTTAATGGACTTTGACTTTGCTAGGCATTGTGCTTTAACCTTGCAGCCTTTGCCGAACCCTATTCCTTTAAGGGGCATTGATGCTACACCCTTGGCTAAAAATAAGCCCCAGTTTTGGACACAGGTGACCATGCGCATGGCGCCAGCCCATCAGGAAGATTGTCGATTTCTGGTGTTGCATAATTTGCATGATGCTATCGTGCTGGGTTTTCCGTGGTTGCAGGTACATAATCCTGTTTTGGATTGGAAGTCCATGTCTGTGACTAGTTGGGGTTGTCAGGGGGTTCATAATGATGTTCCTCTGATGTCTATCGCCCCTTCTTCATCTTCTGAAATTCCGGAGTTTTTGTCTGATTTTCAGGATGTATTCCATGAGCCCAAGTCCAGTTTCCTTCCACCGCACAGGGACTGAGATTGTGCTATTGACTTGATTCCAGGCTGTAAGTTTCCTAAGGGCCGACTTTTCAACCTGTCTGTAGATGAACATGCCGCCATGCGGACCTATATTAAGGAGTCTTTGGAGAAAGGGCATATTCGGCCATCTTCTTCACCGATGGGAGCGGGGTTCTTTTTTGTTGCTAAAAAAGATGGTTCCTTAAGACCCTGTATTGATTATCGCCTCTTGAATAAGATCACGGTCAAGTTTCAATATCCTTTACCTTTGCTTTCCGATTTGTTTGCTAGGATTAAGGGAGCTAGTTGGTTTACTAAGATTGACCTTCGGGGGGCTTATAATCTTGTTCGTATTAAACGGGGTTATGAATGGAAAACTGCGTTTAACACGCCCGAAGGCCATTTTGAATACCTTGTGATGCCATTCGGACTCTCTAATGCTCTATCTGTTTTTCAGTCCTTCATGCATGATATCTTCCGGGATTATCTTGATAAATTCTTGATTGTATATTTGGACGATATTTAGATTTTTTTCCGATGATTGGGAGTCTCATGTGCAGCAGGTCAGGATGGTATTTCAGATCCTTCGTGACAATGCCTTGTTTGTGAAAGGGTCTAAGTGTCTTTTTGGGGTGCAGAAGGTTTCCTTTTTTGGGCTTTATTTTTTCTCCCTCGTCTATAGAGATGGATCCGGTTAAGGTTCAGGCCATTCATGATTGGATTCAGCCCACATCCGTGAAGAGCCTTCAGAAATTTTTGGGTTTTGCTAATTTTTATCGCCGTTTCATTGCTAATTTTTCCAGCGTGGTTAAACCCTTGACTGATTTGACGAAGAAGGGCGCTGATGTGGCGAATTGGTCCCCTGCGGCTGTCTCTGCCTTTCAGGAACTTAAAAGTCGTTTTAATTCTGCTCCAGTGTTGCGTCAACCGGATGTTTCTCTTCCGTGTCAGGTTGAGGTTGACGCTTCTGAGATTGGGGCAGGGGCTGTTTTGTCTCAGAGGGATCCTGTTGGTTCCTTAATGAAACCGTGTGCCTTCTTTTCCCGTAAGTTTTCACCTGCTGAACGTAATTATGATGACGGCAATCGGGAGTTGTTGGCTATGAAGTGGGCGTTTGAGGAGTGGCGACATTGACTTGAGGGAGCTAAGTACCGTATTGTGGTCTTGACCGATCATAAGAATCTGATTTACCTCGAGTCTGCCAAACGGTTGAATCCTAGACAGGCTCGATGGTCCTTGTTTTTTTCTCGTTTTGATTTCATGGTCTCGTACCTTCTGGGTTCTAAGAATATTAAGGCTGATGCCCTCTCTAGGAGTTTTTTTGCCTGATTCTCCTGAGGTCTTAGAGCCGGTCGGTATTCTGAAAGAGGGGGTGGTCCTTTCTGCCATTTCCCCTGATTTACGACGGGTTCTTCAGGAATTTCAGGCTGACAAACCTGACCGCTGTCCTGTGGGGAAACTGTTTGTTCCTGACAGATGGACTAGTAGAGTGATTTCTGAGGTTCACTGTTCCGTGTTGGCTGGTCATCCTGGCATTTTTGGTACCAGAGATTTGGTTGGTAGGTCCTTTTGGTGGCCTTCATTGTCGCGTGATGTGCGTTCTTTTGTGCAGTCCTGTGGGACTTGTGCGCGGGCCAAGCCTTGTTGCTCCCGTGCTAGTGGGTTGCTTTTGCCATTGCCGGTCCCTGAGAGGCCCTGGACGCATATTTCTATGGATTTTATTTCCGATCTTCCTGTTTCCCAGAGGATGTCGGTTATCTGGGTTGTTTGTGACCGATTCTCTAAGATGGTTAATTTGGTGCCTTTGCCTAAATTGCCTTCTTCTTCTGATTTGGTTCCCTTTGTTCTTTCAGCATGTGGTCCGTTTGCATGGTATTCCGGAGAATATTGTGTCCGACAGAGGTTCCCAGTTTGTTTCTAGGTTTTGGCGGGCCTTTTGTGCCAAGCTGGGCATTGATTTGTCTTTTTCTTCTGCATTTCATCCTCAGACAAACGGCCAGACCGAGCGTACTAATCAGACTTTAGAGACTTATTTGAGATGCTTTGTGTCTGCTGATCAGGATGATTGGGTGGCTTTTTTGCCATTGGCCGAGTTTGCCCTTAATAATCGGGCTAGTTCGGCTACTTTGGTTTCGCCTTTCTTTTGTAATTTTGGTTTTCATCCTCGTTTTTCTTCTGGGCAGGTTGAGCCTTCTGACTGTCCTGGTGTGGATTCTGTGGTTGACAGGTTGCAGCAGATTTGGGCTCATGTGGTGGACAATTTGGTGTTGTCTCAGGAGGAGGCTCAGTGCTTTGCTAACCGTCGTCGGTGTGTTGGTTCCCGGCTTCGGGTTGGGGATCTGGTCTGGTTGTCTTCCCGTCATGTTCCTATGAAGGTTTCTTCTCCTAAGTTTAAGCCTCGGTTTATTGGTCCTTTATAGGATTTCTGAGATTATTAATCCGGTGTCTTTTCGACTGGCGCTTCCGGCCTCTTTTGCCATCCATAATGTCTTCCATAGATCTTTGTTGCGGAAATATGTGGAGCCCGTTGTTCCCTCTGTTGATCCTCCGGCCCCTGTGTTGGTTGATGGGGAGTTGGAATATGTTGTTGAGAAGATTTTGGATTCCCGTTTTTCGAGGCGGAAGCTTCAGTACCTTGTCAAATGGAAGGGTTATGGCCAGGAGGATAATTCTTGGGTTTTTGCCTCTGATGTCCATGCTGCTGATTTGGTCCGTGCCTTTCATCTGGCTCATCCTGATCGTCCTGGAGGTCCTGGTGAGGGTTCGGTGACCCCTCCTCAAGGGGGGGGTACTGTTGTGAATTCTGCTCTTGGATTCCCTCCAGTGGTTGTAGGTGGGAATGCAGTTGTCTCTGAGTCACAGCACTAGCCAGGTGTATCAGCTAATTGCTGTTCTGACTGGGATATTTAAGTGTGCAGGTTTCATTAGCCCTTGCCAGTTGTCAATGTTTCTTTGGAAGTATTGGATCTCTGCCTGGCCTCACCTGCTTAGCTGCCAGTTCAGCAAAGATAAGTGTCTGGTTCTTTTTCTGAATCACACTTGCTGTGTGCTTATTTTCAGTGCTGATCTTTTGTTTCTATTTGTCCAGCTTAGACTGTGTCAGCTGTTTTTCTCAATCTGGTTGGATTCTCTGGAGTTGCAGTTATACTCTCCACGTCTTTAGTTAGATGGTGGAGTTTTTGTATTTTCTGCTGTGGATATTTTGGAAGGGTTTTATTACTGACCGCACAGAACTCTGTCCTGTCCTTTTCTATTTAGCTAGAAGTGGCCTCCTTTGCTAAGCCTGTTTTCTGCCTGCGTGTGTCTTTTCCTCTCCAACTCACAGTCAATATTTGTGGGGGGCTGCCTATCCTTTGGGGGTCTACTCTGAGGCAAGATAGTTTTCCTATTTCCATCTTTAGGGGTATTTAGTCCTCCGGCTGTGTCGAGGTGTCTATGTTTTGTTAGGTACACCCCATGGCTACTTCTAGTTGCGGTGATAGGATCAGGGTTTGCGGTCAGTATTAGTTACCACCTACTCCAGAGAAGGTTTTCATGCTGCTCCAAGGCCACCTGATCATAACAGTTATGCATGCTTCTATGTCTGTCAGTCTGTGTAGATAAGCTTGCTTCTAAGTCTGTCTAGCTAAATAAGATATTGGCAGTCTGGTAGTGGAGGAGAATTGTCTGATAAATTCCAGATATTTTGTTAGATCTACACATTCACTGCTTTGTGACCAGTTTTAAAATTTTTTGGACAAACTCCTCAAATCTAGAGCGTTCAATATTCAGTTCAAAATCTAGTGTTGTCCAAAAGGCAAAACTGAAAATATTGTATGCCTTCTCAAATTATGAGGAAATTAATTAACCTTTTTTGTTTTGTCTACATTGGGAGAAAACCAAAAAAAGAAAACAGAATGGACTATGAAACAGGCCCGCACAACCATAGAAAGTAGAAAAATAATACAATGTTTATTGAACATCACAGCAAAACATAAAAAACATTTAAAATGTACCAATAGTGTACAAAAACACCCCTATTCAAATGCCCTACAAATAAATATGAAGTCGACATGAAACATAATACAATGGGTCAGCATAATATATGTCACCTTATATAGATGAAATAATACCCCCTAGTTGAAAGGGAAACGCATCCATATATGCTTAGGGCATACGAGATCATAGGCGCAAAGAACCATAAGCCCCCTATTGGAAAAGCTAGAGCAAAAAAAAAAAAAAAACCTTGTAAAAAGGATGTCCGTATCAAATCTACTAATTGGTTTGGAAGTAAAGTGCCCAGCAGATAACAAGGAAATACAGCCTATAGTTACAGAGGGGGGGCAATATAATGCCCAGCATACTCATCTGAGGCGGGGAGAAAAAAGACAGGCTGAACCCAAAAATATATCGACTACACAAAGTCAAACAGAAGCCAGTGCCTAAATGTGAACGGCATAAGGCAGGGTAGGGTAGGGTGTGAGAGCCCCACGTGTATCGCCGCCACAGCGGCTTCGTCAGGGGAAGAAAACACACCTACCTGTTATGACCTGGTGGTTAGGAGCACCAGGAATGACCTGATAGTTAAAACTCACACAGGACAAGCTCTGGGATGTGGGAGCTCTGCTGACCGCAATCCCTAATCCTATCACACACACTAGAAATAGCCGTGGAGCGCTCCTGACGCTCCCTAGGCGCCTCGTCACAGCTAGCTAGCCCTAGAGATAGAAAATAAAGCCTACCTTGCCTCAGAGAAATTCCCCAAAGGAAAAGGCAGCCCCCCACATATATTGACTGTGAGTAAAGATGAAAGTCACAAACGCAGAAATGAAACAGGTTTCAGCAAAGGGAGGCCAGACTTACTAAATAGACAGAGGACAGGAAAGGAAGCTTTGCGATCAGCACAAAAAACTACAAAAGACCACGCAGAGTGTGCAAAAAGACCTCCGCACCGACTAACGGTGCGGAGATGCCACTCTGCATCCCAGAGCTTCCAGCTAGCAAGACAAAATCATGATATCCACCTGGACAAGAAAACAATGAACGAATTAGATACTATCAGGAACTTAGCTTCTGCTGGAGTAGACAGGTCACCAGAAAGATCCAAGAGTGAACTGAACCAATGCAGAAACATTGACAGCTGGCATGGAGTAACGATCTAAGTGGAGTTAAATAGAGAAGCCAACCAAAGGATAAACCACGTCACCTGTGTAAGGAACCTCAGAAGCAGCAGCTCCACTGACAGCCACCAGAGGGAGCCCACAGACAGAACTCACCGAAGTACCATTCACGACCACAGGAGGGAGCTTGACAACAGAATTCACCACAACACCTACCTTGGAGATGGAAAGGACAGCTAGAGGGGATATGGAGGAGGCTGATGTTTTTAGAATTTTTTGCTAGGTGTGCCTGATCTATTTGCTCATAATTTAGAACAAGTAGCTGAATGGTAATTGTGATATGTTTTTTTTATATAAAGCACAGTAGTAGTTGAAAATAAAAACATAATTCAGTTTTAAAGACTAAAAAACAAAAATTATCCATGGAAATGATATTGTCATTTTTATGATATAGTGAAATAATGTACCCTCAACCACCAAACTAACTACACCCTACCTCCACCTTCACCTTTCCTCCATCCTATTTAGATGAGCTTGCTTTCAAGATTTTCTGTCTAGCTAGATAAGCCTGCATAAATGTGTGTCTGTCGCTATATGAGCCTGCTTCTATGTTTGTCTGTCCATCTAGATATGCATGCTTATATGTCTGTCTGTCTGTGTAGATAAGCTTGCTTTTATGTTTGTCTCTCTGGCTAGATAAGCCTGCCTCAATGCGTTTCTGTGTCACTAGATAAGCCAGCTTCTATGTGTGTCTGTTTCGCTAGATATGCATGCCTCTATGTCTGTCTGTATAGCTATATATGCATGCCTCTATATCTGTGTGTTTCTGTAGATAAGCTTGCTTCTATATTTGTCTGTCTAGATAAGCCTGACTCAATGTGTGGGTAGATAAACCCACTCATATGTCGTTCTTTCTAGATTTTAATGCCTTTATGTCTGTCTATATGCATAAGCTTGCTTCTATGTTTGTCTCCTTGGCTAGATAAGCCTGACTCAATGTCTGTGTGGGTAGATAAGCCCACTCATATGTCTGTCTTTCTAGATATGCATGTCTCTGTCTGTCTAGCTATATATGCATGCTTCTATATCTGTGTGTCTCTTTAGATAAGCTTGCTTCTTTGTTTGTCTGTGTGCCTAGATAAGCCTTACTCAATGTGTGGGTAGATAAACCCACTCACATACAATTATTAGGTTCTGTAGAAGGACGTAGATGTGGGGATTTATTATGATGGAATATAGGCTGAACTGGATGGACAAATGTCTTTTTTCGGCCTTACTAACTATGTTACTATGTATATGTTTGTCTATCTTTCTAGATTTGCATGCTTTTATGTCTGTCTCTCAAAAAGCAGGCCAGACATACATTACAATAGCCGCAGGGGGCCGGAGCCTGCTGATATTTACTGTGGGAATTACAAGAGTGGGGGTTCTGTAACAGTTAGATTTACACATTCACTGCTTTGTGACCACTTTTGGAAATTTTTGGACAAACTCCTCAAATCTAGAGCATTTAATATTCAGTTCAAAAGCTAGTGTTGTCCAAAAGGCAAAAATGAAAATAATGTATGCCTTCTCAAATTATGACCAAATGAATTAACCTTTTTAGTTTTGTCTACATTGGGAGAAAAAACACCTACCTTGGAGATGGAAAGGACAGCTAGAGGGGATATGGAGGAGGCTGATGTTTTTATAATTTTTTGCTAGTTGTGCCTGATCTATTTGTGCATAATTTAGAACAAGTGTCTGAATGGTAATTGTGATATGTGTTTTTTTATAAAGCACAGTAGTAGTTGAAAATAAAGACATACCGTATATACTCGAGTATAAGCCGAGATTTTCAGCCCAAAATTTTGGGCTGAAAGTGCCCCTCTCGGCTTATACTCGAGTCACGGTGGGCGGCAGGGTCGGCGGGTGAGGGGGAGAGGGCGCTGAGGCATACTCACCTAGTCCCGGCGGTCCTGACGCTCCCCCTGCCTGTCACATGGTCTTCGGTGCTGCAGCTCTTCCTCTATCAGCGGTCACGTGGGACCGCTGATTAGAGAAATGAATATGCGGCTCCACCTCTCATAGGGGTGGAGCCGCATATTCATTTCTCTAATCAGCGGTGCCGGTGACCACTGATAGAGAAAGAGACTGCGGCACCGAAGACCAGCTGTGGGGGAGAAGGAGCCGGACGCCGGGACCAGGTAAGTATTTTATATTCACCTGTCCACGTTCCACACGCCGGGCGCCGTTCTGTCTTCACGTCCTCTTGCTCTGACTGTTCAGGTCAGAGGGCGCGATGACGCATATAGTGTGCGCGGCGCCCTCTGCCTGAACAGTCAGAGTGGAGAGACGCTGGGAGCTGCGGCAGCGAGAGGTGAGTATGGCTTTTTTTTTTTTATTGCAGCAGCAGCAGCAATGGCACAGCTTTCTATGGCACAGCTATGGGGCAATAATGAATGGCGCAGAGCACTATATGGCACAGCTATGGGGCAATAATGAATGGTGCAGAGCACTATATGGCACAGCTATGGGGCAATAATAATTGGTGCAGAGCACTATATGGCACAGCTATGGGACAATAATGAACGGTGCAGAGTACTATATGGCACAGCTATGGGGAAATAATGAACGGTGCAGAGCACTATATGGCACAGCTATGGGGCAAAAATGAATGGTGCAGAGCACTATATGGCACAGCTATGGGGCAATAATGAACGGAGCAGAGTACTATATGGCACAGCTATGGGGCGATAATGAACGGTGCAGAGCACTATATGGCATAGCTATGGGGCAATAATGAACGGTGCAGGGCACTATATGGCACAGCTATGGGGCAAAAATGAATGGTGCAGAGCACTATATGGCACAGCTATGGGGCAATAATGAACGGTGCAGAGCACTATATGGCACAGCTATGGGGAAATAATGAACGGTGCAGAGCACTATATGGCACAGCTATGGGGCAATAACGAAAGGCGCAGATCACTATATGGCAGCTATGGGGCAATAATGAACGTGCAGAGCACTATATGGGACAGCTATGGGGCAATAATGAACGGTGCAGAGCACTATATGGCACAGCTATGGGGCAATAATGAACGGTGCAGAGCACTATATGGCACAGCTATGGGGCAAAAATGAACGGTGCAGAGCACTATATGGCACAGCTATGGGGCAATAATGAACTGTGCAGAGCACTATATGGCACAGCTATGGGGCAATAATGAACGGCGCAGAGCACTATATGGCACAGCTATCGGGCAATAATGAACGGCGCAGAGCACTATATGGCACAGCTATGGGGCAATAATGAACGGCGCAGAGCACTATATGGCAGCTATGGGGCAATAATGAACTGTGCAGAGCACTATATGGCACAGCTATGGGGCAATAATGAACGGTGCAGAGTACTATATGGCAGCTATGGGGCAATAATGAACAGTGCAGAGCACTATATGGCAGCTATGGGGCAATAATGAACGGTGCAGAGCACTATGGCACAGCTATGGGGCAATAATGAACGGTGCAGAGCACTATATGGCACATCTATGGGGAAATAATGAACGGTGCAGAGCACTATATGGCACAGCTATGGGGCAATAATGAACGGCGCAGAGCACTATATGGCAGCTATGGGGCAATAATGAACGGTGCAGAGCACTATATGGGACAGCTATGGGGCAATAATGAACGGTGCAGAGCACTATATGGCACAGCTATGGGGCAATAATGAACGGTGCAGAGCACTATATGGCACAGCTTTCTATGGTACATCTATGGGGCAATAATGAACGGTGCAGAGCACTATATGGCACAGCTATGGGGCCATAATGAACGGTATGGAGCGTCTATTTTTATTTTTGAAATTCACCGGTAGCTGCTGCATTTTCCACCCTAGGCTTATACTCGAGTCAATAAGTTTTCCCAGTTTTTTGTGGCAAAATTAGGGGGGTCGGCTTATACTCGGGTCGGCTTATACTCGAGTATATACGGTAATTCAGTTTTAAAGCCTAAAAAACAAAAATTATCCATAGAAATGATATTGTCAATTTTATGATATAGTGAAATAGTGTACCCTCCACCATCAAACTAACTCCACCCTACCTCCACCTTCACCTTTCCCACATCCTATTTAGATGAGCTTGCTTTCAAGATTTTCTGTCTAGCTATATAAGCCTGCATCAATGTGTGTCTGTCGCTATATGAGCCTACTTCTATGTTTGTCTATCTAGATATGCATGCTTATATGTTTGTCTGTCTCTGTAGATAAGCTTGCTTTTATGTTTGTCTGTCTGGCTAGATATGCCTGCCTCAATGCGTGTCTGTGTCACTAGATAAGCCAGCTTCTATGTCTGTGTGTTTCGCTAGATATGCATGACTCTGTCTGTGTGTTTCTGTAGATAAGCTTGCTTCTATGTTTGTCTGTCCAGATAAGCCTTACTCAATGTGTGAGTAGATAAACCCACTCATATGTCTGTCTTTCTAGATTTTCATGCTTTTATATCTGTCTCTATAGATAAGCTTGCTTCTATGTTTGTCTGTTTGGCCAGATAAGCCTGACTTAATGTCTTTGTGGGTAGATAAGCCCACTCATATGTCTGTATTTCTAAATATTCATGTCTCTATATCTGTCCTTCTAGCTATATATGCATGCTACTATGTCTGTGTGTCTCTTTAGATAAGCCTGACTCAATGTGTGGGAGATAAACCCACTCATATGTCTGTCTATCTTTCTAGATTTCCATGCTTATGTCTGTCTGTCTCTGTAGATAAGCTTGCTTTTATGTTTGTCTGTTTGGCTAGATATGCATGCCTCTATGTCTGTTTGTTTCTATAGATAAGCTTGCTTCTATGTTTGTGCAGCGCCCCAGAGATCTGGTCGTTGCAGTATGACACTCTGCCACTAAGGGGAGTGATGGTACGTCTGATGGCACTAAAGGAGTTCTCCTGACCAGGTATCACCAGAACACATTACACTTCACACTCCGGCCACTAGGGGGAGAAAAAGGCTTTATTTATTGGGCCACTCCTCACACTGGTAAAACTAGGGATTGGGGAGGAAGTTAGTCAGAAGCTGAATGGGTTGGATTCAGGCAACATCCTGTGGCAGGGGGTGTTGCAGGGAGAAGACACAGGGGGGTCCCTGTCAGGCATGGAAACCTGGCAGGTGCCTAGCGAACAGAGCAGAACGTAACGGAACCGCGCCTGCACTACCTTGCGGCGGTATCCTAAGAAAGAGACACGAAGGGAAGGATATTGTGGAACAGTGTAAACGAGATCAAGCACAAAGGAGTACCAGTAGGAGTCGTGCCGTGAGACTGAGGCAACATCCTACTGAGGCGCGTAGCCAGTGGCCGGAACACCGCGGGAGTAACTGACTCTAGGCCTTACTTCGAACTCCGCAGGACAGTCAATTATAGGTTGGCTGTCTACCTTAAATTTCCTAAGAAGACATAGGGGGCAACAGTGGGAGAGGGGGGTCTCTAGGGTCCCGGAAGACCTCCAGGCCTTCCCGTCATACGGGTGCGTCCTAGCCAAAACATACTGGGGGACGAGAAACTGGTAACATCTGGAACTAAAGAAAGAGAGAGAGCTGTAGAGAACGAACGAACGAGAACAGCAGTTGTGAGGACTATTCCGAATGCTCAGCAGCGTAGGACTACAACACACAGGCGCTAGTGGTAGGCAACGATTTCCATCTGCAAAGGAAACTCTGGATGTGCCCATCGGACCGGTCGGTCTCAGATGGCCCTGTTAAACGTGCTCTGGATTGAGGATCCTGAAGTCTTCAGTAAAGAGGTAAAGAGACTGCAACCCTGTGTCCTCGTTATTGACTGCACCTCACACCATCACCATCCACCTTACTGGGAAGTCCTGGGGACATACTTCACCTGTGGGAAGGTATACCATCCAGCTGCAATTCCATCACCCCAGCGGACCCCACAGCAGCGTCGGTCACCCTGACCGAACACCACAGGTGGCGTCACGAACCCCTGACAGACTGTACCACCTTTATTGGACGCCCCTTAGCAGGGTCGCGGACTGGGTCTAGCCACCGTGACAGACTCAGAACCGAAGCAAAGAGGCCCAGTACCGAGAACTCGTGGCCCTGTGTCTGGGGGCGATCCATTTGTCTGTCTAGATAAGCCTGACTCAATGTGTGGGCACATAAACCCACTCATATGTCTGTCTTTCTAGATTTTCTTGCTTTTATGTCTGTCTAAATGCATAAGCTTGCTTCTATGTTTGTCTGTTAGGCTAGATAAGCCTGACTCAATGTCTGTGTGGGTAGATAAGCCCACTCATATGTCTGTCTTTCTAGATATGCATGTCTCTATGTCCGTCTAGCTATAAATGCATGCTTCTATGTCTGTGTGTCTTTTTAGATAAGCTTGCTTCTATGTTTGTCTGTGTGCCTAGATAAGCCTGACTCAATGTGTGGGTAGATAAACCCACTCATATGTCTGTCTATCTTTCTAGATTTGCATGCTTTTATGTCTGTCTCTATAGATAAGCTTGCTTCTATGTTTGTCTGTTTGGCTACATAAGCCTGACTCAATGTCTGTCTGGGTAGATAAGCCCACTCATATGTCTGTCTTTCTAGGTATGCATGCTTCTATGTCTGTCAGTCTCTGTAGATAAGCTTGCTTCTATGTCTGTCTAGCTAAATACGATATCAGCAGTCTGGTAGTAGAGGAGAATTGTCTGGTAAATTCCAGATATTTTGCTAGATCTACACATTCACTGCTTTGTGACCAGTTTTGGAAAATTTTGGACAAACTCCTCAAATCTAGATCGTTCAATATTCAGTTCAAAAGCTAGTGTTGTCCAAAAGGCAAAACTGAAAATAATGTATGCCTTCTCAAATTATGAGCAAATGAATTAACCTTTTTTGTTTTGTCTACATTGGGAGAAAACACAACTACCTTGGAGATGGAAAGGACAGCTAGAGGGAATATGGAGGAGACTGATGTTTTTATAATTTTTTGATAGGTGTGCCTGATCTATTTGCTTATAATTTAGAACAAGTAGCTGAATGGTAATTGTGATATGTGTTTTTTTTTTTTTGTTATAAAGCACAGTAGTCGTTGAAAATAAAGACATAATTCAGTTTTAAAGCCTAAAAAACAAAAATTATCCATAGAAATGATATTGTCATTTTTATAATATAGTGAAATAATGTACCCTCAACCACCAAACTAACTCCACCCTACCTGCACCTTCACCTTTCCTCCATCCTATTTAGATGAGCTTGCTTTCAAGATTTTCTGTCTAGCTAGATAAGCCTGCATGAATGTGTGTCGCTATATGAGCCTGCTTCTATGTTTGTCTGTCTATCTAGATATGCATGCTTATATGTCTGTCTGTCTCTGTAGATAAGCTTGCTTTTATGTTTCTGTCTGGCTAGATAAGCCTGCCTCAATGCGTGTCTGTGTCACTAGATAAACCAACTTCTATGTCTGTCTGTCTAGCTATATATGCATGCTTCTATGTCTGTGTGTCTCTTTAGATAAGCTTGCTTCTATGTCTGTGTGCCTAGATAAGCCTGACTCAATGTGTGGGTAGATAAAGCCACTCATATGTCTGTCTTTCTTTCTAGATGTGCATGCTTTTATGTCTGTCTCTATAGATAAGCTTGCTTCTACGTTTGTCTGTTTGGCTAGATAAGCCTGACTCAATGTCTGTGTGGGTATTTAAGCCCACTCATATGCCTCTCTTTGTAGATATGCATGCTTCTCTGTCAGTCTCTGTAGATAAGCTTGCTTCTATGTCTGTCTATCTAAATAAGATATCAGCAGTCTGGTAGTGGAGGAGAATCGTCTGGTAAATTCCAGATATTTTGTTAGTGTAACGGGGTCTACTGTGCTGTAGTACTAGGGTTGAGCGACCTTGACCTTTTTAGAGTCGAGCCGTGTTTCGCGAAACCCGACTCTTAAAAGTCGAGTCGAGTGGAATCGGCCGATTATCGCGAAAAGTTGGGGATCGACCGAAACACGAAACCCAATGCAAGTCAATGGGGGAGCATAGTCGGCAGTGAGTGGAGGCCAGGAAAACACCTACACTGCCCATTTTAATGGCAAAAACATCCATTCTTGTTACAGAAGCTTGTCAATCGTAATTTAGCTTATAATAATTGGAAGGCATTTGAAATTGGGGGTCATTTGGCTAAAGTTGTGGGGGGTAGGGCTGGTTCAAGTAATTAGTGGGCCCAGTAAATCTGGACCACGTCACGGCAGTGGAGCAGGGAGAGGTAAGTATTTCAACTTTGCAAGTGCTGTGATCCTGAGCAAGCAGGGGGGGCCCACTCGTTGGCATTGGCACTGGCACAGGGCCCCTCAAAGTACAGCGGTGTGTTTGCACGGCGGGGGCGCCTCCCACCGGCAGCAACACTTTTGCGTACTATGAGGGGCCCTGTGCCAGTGACGTCGCCAGCAACGAGTATTCCTCCCCCCACCTGATTAAGGAACCTGCACCTTCCTCTTTGTCCCCGTGTAAGGGGGACCTGACTTTCAGCAGGGTCACAATCTTGCAGTGTAGCGTGCACGGGGAATGTTGCGTTATGGGTCAATGTACCAGCAGACTCATCTATCACTGGCTGGGCAATGGGCAGGATGAGGAGGAAACACAGATATAGGCCCAAAGAAGAAAGTGGGCTAAATGCAGTTCAAAATTGGTAACAGGACTAACCAGGGGGCATTGTTTTGTTCAGTGGAGGACAACTGGAATGAGAGGCTGACACAGAGAGTAGGCCCAAATCTGTAAGTAGTCTAAATGCAGTTCAAAATTGGCAAGAGTAGTAAACAGGCGGCACAGCTTTGTTCACTGTAGGAGAACAGCAAGGAGCGGCAGACACAGATAGAAGGCCCCAACCCAACTAGTAGGCCCACTGCAGTTTTAAAATTCCGATAGGCTGAAAACCAGATAATTGTAGGTCATTTTTTGTAAAGAGGACAGCTTTATTGAGTGGCGCAGCCAGACACTACAAGTAGGCCTTAAACCACAAAGTTGGCTCGACGCTGGTTTAAAAAAGGTTACATGGGTACACGTTCTGCATTGTTGTGCTCAGTGGAGGACAATTGGAAGGAGGGACCGCAGAAAGACTTTGTAGGCGTAAAATTACAAAATAGGCTCTATGCAGCTTCGATTATGTGGCAACCTGGAGAACACCTTGGAGCGGCAGACACCGTCTCTACGACCCAGACCCAACTTGTAGGCCTAATGTAGTGTTGTTTCAACAACTACTTAAGACGAGCATGAAGATTGAAGCAATGGAGAGGAAACCTGGAAAACACCTTGGAGTGGAAGACACAGTCTCTACAACCCAGACTCAACTTGTAGGCCGAATGCAGTGTTGTTTTCAACAACTACTAAACAAGAGCTTTAAGATTGAAGCAATGGAGAGGAAACCTGGAGAACACCTTGGAGCGGAAGACACCATCTCTACACCCCATACCCAATTTGTAGGCCTAATGCAGTGTAGTTTTCAACAACTACTAAACGAGAGTCGGAAGATCGAAGCAATGGAGAGGAAACCTGGGGACCACCTTGGAGTGGAACACAGTCTCTACACCCCATACCCAATTTGTAGGCCTAATGCAGTGTAGTTTTCAACAACTACTAAACGAGAGTCGGAAGAGCGAAGCAATGTGGACGAAACCTGGGGAACACCTTGGAGTGTAACACACCGTCTCTCTACGCCCCATACCCAATTTGTAGGCCTAATGCAGTGTAGTTTTCAACAACTACTAAACGAGAGTCGGAAGATCGAAGCAATGGAGAGGAAACCTGGGGACCACCTTGGAGTGGAACACACCGTCTCTACACCCCATACCCAATTTGTAGGCCTAATGCAGTGTAGTTTTCAACAACTACTAAACGAGAGTCGGAAGATCGAAGCAATGTGGACGAAACCTGGGGAACACCTTGGAGTGTAACACACCGTCTCTCTACACCCCATACCCAATTTGTAGGCCTAATGCAGTGTAGTTTTCAACAACTACTAAACGAGAGTCGGAAGATCGAAGCAATGGAGAGGAAACCTGGGGCACACCTTGGAGCGGCAGACACCGTTAGTAGGCCCTACCAAAGTAGTAGCCCCAATGCAGTTCTAAAATTCCTAGAGGCTTAAAACAAGACTATTGACGCTCTGCTTTTTTCAAAGGAGGACAGCTGTATTGAGTGGCGCAGACAGACACAGGTAGTAGGCCTTAAACCAAAAATGTGGCTCACTGCAGTTTAAAAAAGGTTACAGGGGTACACAGGCAGCATTGCTCTGGTCAGTGGAGGACAATTTCAATAGTGGACCGCAGACAGACTTTGTACGCCTACTATTAAAAAAAGGATGCTCTATGCAATTAAAAATAGGTTCCAGGGGTCCACGGGCAGCAGTGGTGTGGTCAGTGGACGAGTATTGGAAGGAGGGACCGCAGACAGGCGTAGTAGGCCTAACATAACAAAATTAGGTTGTAGGCACTTTAAAGTTGGTTCCAGGGGTACACGTGCAGCAGTGGTGTGGTCAGCGGAGGACAATTTGAATTAGGGACTGCAGACAGACTTTGTAGGCTGTCCCCTGTGGACCATGCATCCAACACATTAACCCAGTGCGCCGTAATGGACACGTAACTTTTTGTGGACATGTCTACTGGTCCATGCGTCTCTTGTCAGGTGCACCTTTCTACTGTTTGATTGCCTGAGTGCTATGACAATGCAGACTTTTTCATGCCAGTGGAGGGCTGGGATGGCTTTTCTCGCAAAAGAGATGTCGACTGGGTAGCTTGAACCGTGGTACAGCGTAGTTCATCTGGGCTTTCTAAATATAGAACAAAGAAAAAAAGGAGGCTCCATGCACTTTCAGCTGGGTTCCAGGGGTACACGGCCAGCATTGGTCTGGTCAGTGGAGAACTATTGGAAGGAGGGACCGCAGGCAGGCTTCGAAGGCCTAACATAATAAATTAGGGCTGTAGGCACTTTAACATTGGTTCCAGGGGAACACGGGCAGCAGTAGACAGGTCATTGGAGGCCTAGTGGAAGGAGGGACCGCAGACAGGCTTCGAAGGCCTAAGATAATAAAATTTGGCTGTAGGCACTTTAAAATTGGTTCCAGGGGAACACGGGCAGCAGTAGACAGGTGAGTGGAGGACTAGTGGAAGGAGGGACCGCAGGCAGGCTTCGAAGGCCTAACATAATAAATTAGGGCTGTAGGCACTTTAACATTGGTTCCAGGGGAACTCGGGCAGCAGTAGACAGGTCATTGGAGGCCTAGTGGAAGGAGGGACCGCAGACAGGCTTCGAAGGCCTAAGATAATAAAATTTGGCTGTAGGCACTTTAAAATTGGTTCCAGGGGAACACGGGCAGCAGTAGACAGGTGAGTGGAGGACTAGTGGAAGGAGGGACCGCAGACAGGCTTCGAAGGCCTAACATAATAAAATTTGGCTGTAGGCACTTTAAAATTGGTTCCACGGGAACACGGGCAGCAGTAGACAGGTCAGTGGAGGCCTAGTGGAAGGAGGGACCGCAGACAGGCTTCGAAGGCCTAACATAATAAATTAGGGCTGTAGGCACTTTAACATTGGTTCCAGGTGTACACGGGCAGCAGTAAACAGGTGAGTGGAGGCCTAGTGGAAGGAGGGACTGCAGACAGGCTTCGAAGGCCTAACATAATAAATTAGGGCTGTAGGCACTTTAACATTGGTTCCAGGTGTACACGGGCAGCAGTAGACAGGTGAGTGGAGGCCTAGTGGAAGGAGGGACCGCAGACAGGCTTCGAAGGCCTAACATAATAAAATTTGGCTGTAGGCACTTTAACATTGGTTCCAGGAGTACACGGGCAGCAGTAGACAGGTCAGTGGAGGCCTAGTGGAAGGAGGGACCGCAGACAGGCTTCGAAGGCCTAACATAATAAATTAGGGCTGTAGGCACTTTAACATTGGTTCCAGGGGAACACGGGCAGCAGTAGACAGGTCAGTGGAGGCCTAGTGGAAGGAGTGACCGCAGACAGGCTTTGAAGGCCTAACATACTAAAATTTGGCTGTAGGCACTTTAATTCTCTTGCAGGGATACACAGGCAGTGGGCACCATTGGTGTTGTCAGCGGCGGCCGATTGTAATGAGTGTCTGCCAGTTAGTAGTCCCAAAAAATAAATACATGTTAATGTCTCGCATTACAACAAAAAGAAAAACCAAAAGGGTGCATTCATTAGGTACAGGGGTGGGCTCCTCTGCGTAGTTTCAGACCTAGTAATTTGGCACAAAGTATTTACTTGGGTAAATATAGGACACTGCCCCTGACTATGTTAAGTACCATCATACATGTCAACACACTGGTATTGTCAGTGGCAGGAATTTACGGATGTCAGCGCATAGACTAAACATAGGTGGAACTGTGAGAGATAATTGTGCAAGTGGTAGAGCAATGTTTGAGCTGGGGGTGGGGGAACTCTCTTGTGGCCGGCAGTACATGCCCAGGGCCCCTCATGTTACAACAGTGTGTCTGACGTTGGGTGCGCACCACCACCGCCAGAGACACTTTATTGTACTATGAGGGACCCAGTGGCAGTGCCGTAGACCAAAAGCGGGCACACCCACCTCTTCAGACAAACAGCACTCTCACGGGTGCTTGCGCCAAGTCACGATACCACGGCCCCGTGTGGGGAGTTTGGCCATTTAGGGAGGTGTAAACATGTCGTATGCTGGACAATCAGCTGCTGCAAATTACGAGATTGGTAAAGTCATTCAGAGTAGTCCACAGGCAATACCTTTTCATAGGAAAGCTAGGTGTCGGCCGGGCAAGGTGGGGCAAAAGAATTCGAAATCCAGTTGTGGTTCATTTTAATGAAGGTTAGATCATCAACATTTTGGGTGGCCAGACGAGTCCTTTTTTCGGTTAATATTGAACCTGCAGCACTGAATACTCTTTCTGATAGGACACTAGCTGCCGGGCAAGCAAGCTCCTGCAATGCATATTCTGCCAATTCTGGCCAGGTGTCTAATTTGGATGCCCAGTAATCAAATGGGAATGACGGTTGAGGTAGAACATCGATAAGGGATGAAAAATAGTTAGTAACCATACTGGACAAATGTTGTCTCCTGTCACTTTGAATTGATGCAGTAGTACCTGTCCTGTCTGCGGTCATAGCAAAATCACTCCACAACCTGGTCAGAAAACCCCTCTGTCCAACGCCACTTCGGATTTCTGCACCTCTAACACTTCTGGTCTGCTGCCCCCTGCTGCTCGTGTGAGAACGATCACGGGCGCTGTGTGCTGGGAATGCCTGAAGCAAACGGTCAACAAGAGTTGATTGTTTGGTTGCTAATATTAGTTCCAAGTTGTCATGTGGCATAATATTTTGCAATTTGCCTTTATAGCGAGGATCAAGGAGGCAGGCCAACAAGTAATCGTCATCGTTCATCATTTTCGTAATGCGTGTGTCCCTTTTGAGGATACGTAAGGCATAATCCGCCATGTGTGCCAAAGTTCCAGTTGTCAAATCTGCGGTTGTGCTTGGTTGAGGGGCAGTTTCAGGCAAATCTACGTCACTTGTGTCCCTCAGAAACCCAGAACCCGGCCTTGCCACGCCACCAATTTCCAGTGGCCCCGGAGAAGCGTCCTCATTAAAAAAATACTCATCCCCATCATCCTCCTCGTCCTCCTCCTCCTGTTCGCCCGCCACCTCGTCCTGTACACTGCCCTGACCAGACAATGGCTGACTGTCGTCAAGGCTTTCCTCTTCCTCGGCTGCAGATGCCTGCTCCTTTATGTGCGTCAAACTTTGCATCAGCAGACGCATTAGGGGGATGCTCATGCTTATTATGGCGTTGTCTGCACTAACCAGCCATGTGCATTCCTCAAAACACTGAAGGACTTGACACATGTCTTGTATCTTCGACCACTGCACACCTGACAACTCCATGTCTGCCATCCTACTGCCTGCCCGTGTATGTGTATCCTCCCACAAAAACATAACAGCCCGCCTCTGTTCGCACAGTCTCTGAAGCATGTGCAGTGTTGAGTTCCACCTTGTTGCAACGTCTATGATTAGGCGATGCTAGGGAAGGTTCAAAGACCGCTGATAGGTCTGCATACGGCTGGAGTGTACGGGCGAACGGCGAATATGTGAGCAAAGTCCGCGCACTTTGAGGAGCAGGCCGGATAACCCTGGATAACTTTTCAGGAAGCACTGCACCACCAGGTTTAAGGTGTGAGCCAGGCAAGGAATGTGTTTCAGTTGGGAAAGGGAGATGGCAGCCATGAAATTCCTTCCGTTATCACTCACTACCTTGCCTGCCTCAAGATCTACTGTGCCCAGCCACGACTGCGTTTCTGTCTGCAAGAACTCTGACAGAACTTCCGCGGTGTGTCTGTTGTTGCCCAAACACTTCATAGCCAATACAGCCTGCTGACGCTTGCCAGTAGCTGCCCCATAATGGGACAACTGGTGTGCAACAGTGCCAGCTGCGGATGGAGTGGTTTGGCGACTGCGGTCTGTGGACGAGCTCTCGCTTCTGCAGAAGGACGAAGAGGAGGAGGAGGAGGAGGAGGGGGTGCGAACACCTACAGCCAACTGTTTCCTAGACCGTGGGCTAGGCAGAACTGTCCTGAAATTGCTGTCCCCGGTGGACCCTGCATCCACCACATTCACCCAGTGTGCCGTGATGGACACGTAACGTCCCTGGCCATGCCTACTGGTCCATGCATCTGTTGTCAGGTGCACCTTTGTACTCACAGATTGCCTGAGTGCATGGACGATGCGCTCTTTAACATGCTGGTGGAGGGCTGGGATGGCTTTTCTCGAAAAGAAGTGTCGACTGGGTAGCTCGTAGCGTGGTACAGCGTAGTCCATCAGGGCTTTGAAAGCTTCACTTTCAACTAACCAGTAGGGCATCATCTCTAACGAGATTAGTCTAGCTATGTGGGCGTTCAAACCCTGTGTACGCGGATGCGAGGATAAGTACTTCCTTTTTCTAACCAGAGTCTCATGTAGGGTGAGCTGGACTGGAGAGCTGGAGATCGTGGAACTAGCGGGTGTGCCGGTGGACATGGCAGACTGAGAGACGGTTGGAGATGGTATTGTTTCCGCCTGTGCCCTAGATGCAGTGTTTCCTACTACGAAACTGGTGATTCCCTGACCCTGACTGCTTTGGCCTGGCAAAGAAACCTGCACAGATACTGCAGGTGGTGCAGAAAATGGTGGCCCTACACTGCCGGAAGGGATGTAGCGTTGGTGACTAGCTTCATTGGCCGAGGGTGCTACAACCTTAAGGGACGTTTGGTAGTTAGTCCAGGCTTGCAAATGCATGGTGGTTAAATGTCTATGCATGCAACTTGTATTGAGACTTTTCAGATTCTGACCTCTGCTTAACCCCTTTACCCCCAAGGGTGGTTTGCACGTCAATGACCAGGCCAATTTTTACAATTCTGACCACTGTCCCTTTATGAGGTTATAACTCCGAAACGCTTCAACGGATCCTGGTGATTCTGACATTGTTTTCTCGTGACATATTGTACTTCATGATAGTGGTAACATTTCTTTGATAGTACCTGCGTTTATTTGTGAAAAAAACGGAAATTTGGCGAAAATTTTGAAAATTTCGCAATTTTCAAACTTTGAATTTTTATGCAATTAAACCACAGAGATATGTCACACAAAATACTTAATAAGTATCATTTCCCACATGTCTCCTTTACATCAGCATAATTTTGGAACCAATTTTTTTTTTTGTTAGGGAGTTATAAGGGTTAAAAGTTGACCAGCAATTTCTCATTTTTACAACACCATTTATTTTTAGGGACCACGTCTCATTTGAAGTCATTTTGAGGGGTCTATATGATAGAAAATGCCCAAGTGTGACACCATTCTAAAAACTGCACCCCTCAAGGTGCTCAAAACCACATTCAAGAAGTTTATTAACCCTTCAGGTGTTTAATAGGAATTTTTGGAATGTTTAAATAAAAATGAACATTTAACTTTTTTACACAAAAAATTTACTTCAGCTCCAATTTGTTTTATTTTACCAAGGGTAACAGGAGAAATTGGACCCAAAAAGTTGTTGTCCAATTTGTCCTGAGTACGCTGATACCCCATATGTGGCAGTAAACCACTGTTTGGGCGCATGGGAGAGCTCGGAAGGGAAGGAGCGCTATTTGACTTTTCAATGCAAAATTGACAGGAATTGAGATGGGACGCCATGTTGCGTTTGGAGAGCCACTGATGTGCCTAAACATTGAAACCCCCCACAAGTGACACCATTTTGGAAAGTAGACCCCCTAAGGAATTTATCTGGATGTGTGGTGAGCACTTTGACCCACCAAGTGCTTCACAGAAGTTTATAATGCAGAACCGTAAAAATAAAAAATCATATTTTTTCACAAATATTATATTTTTGCCCCCAATTTTTTTATTTTTCCAAGGGTAAGAGAAGAAATTGGACCTCAAAAGTTGTCCAATTTGTCCTGAGTACGCTGATACCCCATATGTGGCAGTAAACCACTGTTTGGGCGCATGGGAGAGCTCGGAAGGGAAGGAGCGCAGTTTGACTTTTCAATGCAAAATTGACAGAAATTGAGATGGGACGCCATGTTGCGTTTGGAGAGCCACTGATGTGCCTAAACATTGAAACCCCCCACAAGTGACACCATTTTGGAAAGTAGACCCCCTAAGGAACTTATCTAGAAGTGTGGTGAGCACTTTGACCCACCAAGTGCTTCACAGAAGTTTATAATGCAGAACCGTAAAAATAAAAAAATCATATTTTTTCACAAAAATTATATTTTTGCCCCCAATTTTTTATTTTTCCAAGGGTAAGAGAAGAAATTGGACCTCAAAAGTTGTTGTCCAATTTGTCCCGTGTACGCTGATACCCCATATGTGGCAGTAAACCACTGTTTGGGCGCATGGGAGAGCTCGGAAGGGAAGGAGCGCCGTTTGACTTTTCAATGCAAAATTGACAGGAATTGAGATGGGACGCCATGTTGCGTTTGAAGAGCCACTGATGTGCCTAAACATTGAAACCCCCCACAAGTGACACCATTTTGGAAAGTAGACCCCCTAAGGAACTTATCTAGAGGTGTGGTGAGCACTTTGACTCACCAAGTGCTTCACAGAAGTTTATAATGCAGAGCCGCAAAAATAAAACAAAATTTTTTTCCCACAAAAATTATTTTTTTAGCCCCCAGTTTTGTATTTTCCCGAGGGTAACAGGAGAAATTGGACCCCAAAATTTGTTGCCCAATTTGTCCTGAGTGCGATGATACACCATATGTGAGGGGAACCACTGTTTGGGCACATGGGAGGGCTCAGAAGGGAAGGAGCTCCATTTGGAATGAGGACTTAGATGGAATGGTCTGCAGGTGTCACATTGCATTTTCAGAGCCCCTAATGTACCTAAACAGTAGAAACCTCCCACAAGTGACACCATTTTGGAAACTAGACCCCCTAAGGAACTCATCTAGATGTGTTGTGATAGCTTTGAACCCCCAAGTGTTTCACTACGGTTTGTAACGCAGAGCCGTGAAAATTAAAAAAAAAAAAATCTTTCCCCCCAAAATTATTTTTTAGCCCCCAGTTTTGTATTTTCCCGAGGGTAAGAGGAGAAATTCGACCCCAAAAGTTGTTGTCCAATTTGTCCTGAGTACGCTGATACCCCGTATGTTGGGGGGAACCACCGTTTGAGCGCATGGCAGAGCTCGGAAGGGAAGGAGCGCCATTTGGAATGCAGACTTAGATGGAATGGTCTGCAGACGTCACATTGCGTTTGCAGAACCCCTAATGTACCTAAACAGTAGAAACCCCCCACAAGTGACCCCATATTGGAAACTAGACCCCCCAGGGAACTAATCTAGATGTGTTGTGAGAACTTTGAACCCCCCAAGTGTTTCACTACAGTTTATAACGCAGAGCCGTGAAAATAAAAAATCTTTTTTTTCCCCACAAAAAATATTTTTTAGCCCCCAGTTTTCTATTTTCCCAAGGGTAACAGGAGAAATTGGACCCCAAAAGTTATTGTCCTATTTGTCCTGAGTACGCTGATACCCCATATGTTGGGGTAAACCCCTGTTTGGGCACACGGGAGACCTCGGAAGGGAAGAAGCACTGTTTTACTTTTTCAACGCAGAATTGGCTGGAATTGAGATCGGACGCCATGTCGCGTTTGGAGAGCCCCTGATGTGCCTAAACAGTGGAAACCCCACAATTATAACTGAAACCCTAATTCAAACACATCCCTAACCCTAATCCCAAACCTATTCCCAACTGTAAATGTAATCTAAACCCTAACTGTAACTTTAGCCCCAACCCGAACCCTAACTTTAGCCCCAACCCAAACTGTAGCCCTAACCCTAGCCCTAACCCTAACCCTAGCCCTAACCCTAGCCCTAACCCTAGCCCTAATGGGAAAATGGAAATAAATAAATTTTTTTAATTTTTCCCTAACTAAGGGGGTGATGAAGGGGGGTTTGATTTACTTTTATAGCGGGTTTTTTAGCGGATTTTTATGATTGGCAGCCGTCACACACTGAAAGACGCTTTTTATTGCAAAAAATATTTTTTGCGTTACCACATTTTGAGAGCTATAATTTTTCCATATTTTGGTCCACAGAGTCATGTGAGGTCTTGTTTTTTGCGGGACGAGTTGACGTTTTTATTGGTAACATTTTCGGGCACGTGACATTTTTTGATCGCTTTTTATTCCGATTTTTGTGAGGCAGAATGACCAAAAACCAGCTATTCATGAATTTCTTTTGGGGGAGGCGTTTATACCGTTCCGCGTTTGGTAAAATTGATAAAGCAGTTTTATTCTTTGGGTCAGTACGATTACAGCGATACCTCATTTATATAATTTTTTTATGTTTTGGCGCTTTTATACGATAAAAACTATTTTATAGAAAAAATAATTATTTTTGCATCGCTTTATTCTCAGGACTATAACTTTTTTATTTTTTTGCTGATGATGCTGTATGGCGGCTCGTTTTTTGCGGGACAAGATGACGTTTTCAGCGGTACCATGGTTATTTATATCTGTCTTTTTGATCGCGTATTATTCCACTTTTTGTTCGGCGGTATGATAATAAAGCGTTGTTTTTTTGCCTCGTTTTTTTTTTTTCTTTCTTACGGTGTTTACTGAAGGGGTTAACTAGAGGGCCAGTTTTATAGGTCGGGCCGTTACGGACGCGGCGATACTAAATATGTGTACTTTTATTGTTTTTTTTTTTTTTTATTTAGATAAAGAAATGTATTTATGGGAATAATATTTTTTTTTTTCTTCATTATTTTGGAATATTTTTTTTTATTTTTTTTACACATTTGAAAAAATTTTTTTTTACTTTTTTACTTTGTCCCAGGGGGGGGGACATCACAGATCGGTGATCTGACAGTTTGCACAGCACTCTGTCAGATCACTGATCTGTCATGCAGCGCTGCAGCCTTCACAGTGCCTGCTCTGAGCAGGCTCTGTGAAGCCACCTCCCTCCCTGCAGGACCCGGATCCGCGGCCATCTTGGATCCGGGCCTGGAGCAGGGAGGGAGGTAAGACCCCCGCAGCAACGCGATCACATCGCATTGCTGCGGGGGGCTCAGGGAAGCCCGCAGGGAGCCCCCTCCCTGCGCGATGCTTCCCTGCACCGCCGGCACATCGCGATCATCTTTGATCGCGGTGTGCCAGGGGTTAATGTGCCGGGGGCGGTCCGTGACCGCTCCTGGCACATAGTGCCGGATGTCAGCTGCGATAGGCAGCTGACACCCGGCCGCGATCGGCGGCGCTCCCCCCGTGAGCGCCGCCGATCGCGCTGGACGTACTATCCCGTCCATGGTCATAGGGGCCCACCCCACATGGACGGGATAGTACATCCTATGTCAGAAAGGGGTTAAACCTAACCCCTCTCGCAAAACACCCCAAAAACTTTGAGAATAAGTATCCTTTTAAGTGGGAAAATGACCATATTGAGTATTTAGGTATTCGGCTGACACTCTCGGCAGATAAAATGCTATCACTGAATTATGAGTCTCTAAGGAAGAAAATCCAAACTGACATGTTACGCATGAAGAAACACAAACTATCATGGCTGGCAGGATTGCATCGGTGAAAATGCTCATTCTCCCACAAATACTGTATTTGTTCCGCAATCTCCCCATCATATTCCCAATGAAAATATTAA
Source organism: Ranitomeya imitator (assembly GCF_032444005.1). NCBI lineage: Eukaryota > Metazoa > Chordata > Amphibia > Anura > Dendrobatidae > Ranitomeya > Ranitomeya imitator. Next base: position 612,802,720 of record NC_091283.1, on the reverse strand, counting down.
GAGATTCAAGCAATGATTTTAAAATACATTTGGCAAGAGAGAACACCCAGAGTCCAAGCGGACACGCTTTACTTCCCTATGAGTAAGAGTGGCCAAGGGTGCCCCTCAGTGGTCCGGTACTACAGGGCTGCATTATTCGAACAGTTACGATTCATGTGGAATAATGATGATGATCGGCACTGGATAGCAATTGAAAAACATTTGATGAGAACCTCCAATGTCTCAGCTTTTTACCATGCACATCAAACTAAAGTCCCTAATAGAAACCTAAAAATGTCCCCAACAATAGACGCGGCTCTGGAGCTATGGAGAGTGTTGACTAATAAATTAGGCCTTATACAAACCGCATTCCTCAAAGCTCCTATAGAGACACTGGAGCATTGTATCCCGGACCTCAAACTTAAAAATTGGAATTTACCCAAAACCACCTCAATTGGGAACTTGTATGAGGGGGAGGAATTAATTACTTTTACATCATTACGAGATAAATACAATGTTCCTCAAAGAGATTTTTACAAATATTTGCAGATCCGGCATTTCCTAACTGAAAGGAAAAAACAGATGCCTGCACCGCCATCTAAACTTTACTCTATGCTGATGAACCCGACATCACAGATTAGGGCGCTGTCCACAAGCTACGACTGTATGTTGGAGAATACCCTGCCCTCTCTAATTACATACCTGCAAAAGTGGGAAAAAGACCTAAACTGCACATTCACACCGGATCAGTGGAGGGCATCCTTCTTAGTTATTGGAAGCCAATCTAAATGTACTAACCACATAGAAAACGCAAGGAAATTGTTATATCGGTGGTATTTCACTCCCAGTAGATTGTCTAGGATGTTCCGCAGTTCCCCAGACACGTGCTGGAGGTGTGGAGACCCCTGTGCAGACATGTTACATATATGGTGGAGTTGTGACAGAATTAGACGTCTGTGGTAAGCCGTAGATCATCTGATGTCCCAGATTTGTGGTATACCGGTGAATCTTAATGCACAGCAGGCGTTACTCGCTATTGATTTGGACTTGTTTCCCTATGAGTTCCGTACAGTGATTGTACATATTATTGTAGCAACAAGAATCAAAATTGCTAGTTACTGGAAAAACTCCAATTGCCCCTCACTGCCCGAGGTCGTATCACTGATCAACGAAAATTGCCTATCAGAAAAAAATAATTGCTACATCTAATAATAATATAGCTCAATTTCAGAAAAAATGGAACAATTGGTTATCTTTCCGTTTAGATACCGTTCTTAAATAACTTTGCAGATTTGCATATAGAGAATGTGATTGGATAGTTATTGTAATGTCACCATTTCCCCTATCCTCTTCCCTTCCCTAATCCCCATAACGTTGTGTTAATTATTAAGAATTTAATGTCAATAAGATGTAATGCTCAACACAATTTGTAAATAAATAAAAATTTATGTTTAACCCCTTAGCGACCGCCGATACGCCTTTTAACGGCGGCCGCTAAGGGTACTTAAACCACAGCGCCGTTAATTAACGGCGCTGTGGAAAAAGTAAATCGCGCCCCCCAGAGTCGGATTTTCTCCGGGGTCTCGGCTGCCGAGGGTAGCCGAGACCCCAGAGAACATGATTCGGGGGGTTTTTAACCCACCCCGCATTTGCGATCGCCAGTAATTAACCGTTTACCGGCGATCGCAAAAAAAAAAAAAACGCGATCTCTTTTTAATTTCTCTGTCCTCCGATGTGATCGCACATCGGAGGACAGAGAAAAGGGGTCCCAGGTGGCCCCCCAATACTTACCTAGCTCCCCCGATGCTCCTCGTGTCTCCCGGTGGGCGCCGCCATCTTCAAAATGGCGGGCGCATGCGCAGTGCGCCCGCCGGCCGGCCCCGCTAGAATCTTTGGGGTCTCGGCTGCCGGGGGTAGCCGAGACCCCAAAGAGCATGATCGGGGTCGGTTTTACCGACCCCTGTTTTGCGATCGCCAGTAATTAACTGTTTACCGGCGACCGCAAAAAAAAAAAAAAAAAAAAGTCCAAGTGTAATTCTCTGTCCTCTGATGTGATCGCACATCAGACGACAGAGAAATAGGGGGATTCGGGGACCCTGCCATACTCACCTGTGTCCCTGGGTCCTCCTGCTGCTCCTCCTGCCTGCCGGCATCTTCTGGGCAAAAGAAAATGGCGGGCGCATGTGCAGTGCGCCTGCCATCTGTCTCCATCTGCCGGCCGGCAGGAGAAGAGCAGTTGGGGCTAAAATTAGGGCTAGGGTTAGGGTTAGGGTTAGGGTTAGGGCTAAATTTAGGGTTAGGGTTGGGGCTAAATTTAGAGTTAGGGTTGGCGCTAAATTTAGGGTTAGGCTTCTTTCACACTTACGTCGGTACGGGGCCGTCGCAATGCATCGGCCCGACATACCGACGCACGTTGTGAAAATTGTGCACAACGTGGGCAGCGGATGAAGTTTTTCAACGCATCCGCTGCCCAATCTATGTCCTGGGGAGGAGGGGGCGGAGTTACGGCCACGCATGCGCGGTCAGAAATGGCGGATGCGATGTACAAAAAAACGTTACATTGAACGTTTTTTGTGCTGACTGTCCGCCAAAACACTGATCCAGTGCACGACAGACGCGACGTGTGGCCATCCGTCACGATCCGTCGGCAATACAAGTCTATGGGCAAAAAACGCATCCTGCGGGCACATTTGCAGGATCCGTTTCTTGTCCAAAACGACGGATTGCGACGGATGCCAAACAACGCAAGTGTGAAAGTAGCCTTAGGGCTAGGGTTAGGGTTGGGGCTAAAGTTAGGGCTAGGGTTGGGGCTAAAGTTAGGGTTAGAGTTGGGATTAGGGTTAGGGTTTGGATTAGGGTTGGTATTAGGGTTAGGGTTGGCATTAGGGTTACGCTTGGGATTAGGGTTAGGTTTGGGATTAGGGTTAAGGTTAGGGTTGTGATTAAGGGTGTATTGGGATTAGGGTTAGGTTTGAGGTTAGGGTTGAGATTAGGATTAGGGGTGTGTTGGATTTAGGGTTTTGATTAGGGTTATGGTTAGGGTTGACATTAGGGTTGTTTTGGGGTAAGGGTTGTGATTATGGTTAGGGTTAGTGATTAGGATTATGGATCAGGTTGGGATTAGGGTTAGGGGTGAGTTGGGGTTAGGGTTGGAGCTAGAATTGGGGGGTTTCCACTGTTTAGGTACATCAGGGGGTCTCCAAACACGATAGCCAATTTTGCGCTCAAAAAGTCAAATGGTGCTCCCTCCCTTCTGAGCTCTGCCGTGCGCCCAAACAGTGGGTTACCCCCACATATGGGGCATCAGCATACTCGGGATAAATTGGACAACAACCTCTGGGGTCCAATTTCTCTTGTTACCCTTGTGAAAATAAAAACTTGGGGGCTACAAAATCCTTTTTGTGGAAAAATATATATATATTTTTTTTTATGACTCTGCATTATAAACTTCTGTGAAGCACTTGGGCATTCAAAGTTCTCACCACACATCTATATAAGTTCCTTGGGGGGGTCTAGTTTCCAAAACGGGGTCACTTGTGGGGGGTTACTACTGTTTAGGTACATCAGGGGCTCTGCAAATGCAACATAACGCCCACAGACCATTCTATCTAAGTCTGCATTCCAAAACGGCGCTCCTTCCCTTCCAAGCTCTGCCGTGCGCCCAAACAGTGGTTTACCCCCACATATGGGGCATCAGCATACTCAGGATAAATTGGACAACAACTTTAGTGGTCCAATTTCTCCTGTTATCCTTGTGAAAATAAAAACTTGGGGGCTACAATATCTTTTTTGTGAAAAAAAAAATATTTTTTATTTTCACGACTCTGCATTCTAAACTTCTGTGAAGCACTTGGGCATTCAAAGTTCTCAACACACATCTAGATAAGTTCCTTGGGGGGTCTAGTTTCCAAAATGGGGTCACTTGTGGGGGGTTACTACAGTTTAGGTACATGAGGGCTCTCCAAACGCGACATGGCGTCCGATCTCAATTCCAGCCAATTCTACATTGAAAAAGTAAAACGGCACTCTTTCTCTTCCAAGCTCTGCGGTGCGCCCAAACAGTGGTTTACCCCCACATATTGGGTATCGACGTACTCAGGAGAAATTGCACAACAACTTTAGTGGTCTAATTTCTCCTGTTACCCTTGTGAAAATAAAAATTTGTGGGCAAAAAGATCATTTTTGTAGAAAAAATGCGATTTTTTTTTTTTTTTTCTTTTTTTTTTTTTTCACGGCTCTACGTTATAAACTTCTGTGAAGCACATGGGGGTTTAAAGTGCTCACCACACATCTAGATAAGTTCCTTAAGGGGTCTAGTTTCCAAAATGGTGTCACTTGTGGGGAGTTTCCACTGTTTAGGCACATCAGGGGCTCTCTAAACGTGACATGGCGTCCAATCTCAATTCCAGCCAATTCTGCATTGAAAAAGTCAAACGGCGCTCCTTTACTTCTAAGTTCTGCGGTGCGCCCAAAAAGTGGTTTACCCCCACATATGGGGTATTGGCGTATTCAGGAGAAATTGCATAACAAAATTTATGGTTACATTTCTGTTTTTACACTTGTGAAAATAAAAAAAATGGTTCTGAATTAAGATGTTTGCAAAAAAAAGTTAAATGTTCATTTTTTCCTTCCACATTGTTTCAGTTCCTGTGAAGCACGTAAAGGGTTAATAAACTTCTTGAATGTGGTTTTGAGAACCTTGAGGGGTGTAGTTTTTAGAATGGTGTCACACTTCATTATTTTCTATCATATAGACCCCTCAAAATGACTTCAAATGTGATGTGGTCCCTAAAAAAAAAAATGGTGTTGTAAAAATGAGAAATTGCTGGTCAAATTTTAACCCTTATAACTCCCTAACAAAAAAAAAATTTGTTTCCAAAATTGTGCTGATGTAAAGTAGACATGTGGAAAATGTTATTTATTAACTATTTTTCATGACATATCTCTCTGATTTAAGGGCATAAAAATACAAAGTTTGAAAATTGCAAAATTTTAAAAATTTTCGCCATATTTCTGTTTTTTTCGTAAATAATCGCAAGTAATATCGAAGAAATGTTACCACTAACATGAAGTAAAATATGTCACGAAAAAACAATCTCAGAATCAGCGGGATCCGTTGAAGCGTTCCAGAGTTATAACCTCATAAAGTGACAGTGGTCAGAATTGCAAAAATTGGCTCGGTCATTAAGTACCAAATTGGCTCTGTCACTAAGGGGTTAAAAAATAATAATAATTGTTTGATTAGTTCATATTTTATAAAACGAGGATTTAACTACTGTACTATTCTTCTTAAACACTTGTAAGATTACGCTACCTGAGTGTGTTGGGGGACACTCGCTTGGCACAAGATTCAAGCACTCAGGCACGGAACCTCACATGAGTCTGGTTTATTAAACTGCATAAACCATATGATGTACAGTTCAGTACAATACAGCCACGAAACATTAAAGGACATCAGACAGTTCATGTAGCAGATAGGCTTCTCTGCTGTATATTACAATCCCCTTGTCCGGGATTACCGCTCAGGAGTTCCACTCCTCACACTGACTTCACGTCAGTCCCAGGTCCTCAACACCGACCGTCCAGGTCTACGGTCTCCAGGTGCTTCCAGGACGACTCCACTCCCAGGAGCCTCCAACACCGACCGTCCAGGACCTTGCACAGGAACCTCACAGGTACCATTCAGAACCAAACACGGGAACCATGTGACCCACACCCTGGTCACATTACATACCTGTAACCACTCCCCTGGGTGGGAGTGTGGGTGTGTGTGGCTAGTCTGACCCTCCCATCTCTCATGACTAGCCCTGCCAATCTCCCATTAGAACTTACACATTTACATGTGGGACTACAGGTCCCAGACCACAACATAACTTTAGACTGACAGCGCAGAGTGTCCTCCTCTGCGACACACATACCGGCCATCTACAAATCTGCCGGACTTTGTCTCGTCATCACAACTATGCCTCCAAGTGCATCTTGAAGTGCAGATGCAGCGCCCCCTGGCTGTAACATTGGTCACTGCACCACACACTTCATAAATGACATGTTTAGTGATATAATAGAAAAAAATTGTTACGTTTTAAATAGGTGGTAAAAATATTTGTAATTTTAATCTTGTTTTTAACATAATTAGGATGAGACTGTATTTAAAAAATCACACTTGAGGATATGATCACCTTTTTTCTTTTGACTTGTTCAATGAATTCAGGTTGAAAATGCTGAGCAAGTTGTGTTATGATGATTAAGATGTATTTATTCTGGCACTTTGGTATTTGTTTTTTGTGTTTCTTTATTGTTGCATATAAAGGTTGAATTCAATAAGTTGTAATTTGAAAAGAAAAAGGGAAGAAACTCGCCCAGGGTCAGCAGGAGGAGGAGAGGAGCAGAGTGTAGGCGAAGCCTAGTAGAACCAATTTCAAAGGTAACCTTTAACCACCCCTCAGGTGTTACAAACTACAAGAGCCACACCTTGTGCAGCATTAATGCTGCACAAGTAAAAGGTTGCTCTATGAATTTTTCTACTTGCACACGCTGAATGAAACACGTACACAATTTAGCCCATTATACAGTCAAACTGTATTGGAGGCGTGACTTGCCTTTTTAAGGAGACGCAGCACAGGTGTCAAAATTTAGACCTAGGTGCTGGGCGCAGACTATTAAGCGTCGTTATTTGCTGTACGGGAGTCTGCGCTCTTGTGTTATCCCTTGGCCATGCCCTGTTAGCGCTGCCCGTCTTATGACCTCATTTCATGTTGGCTGGTGCGGTTAACGATGGCCATGAATCCCAGACCCACAGTGTCTTTTCATAAAGTTACAGTGCGGGGCTGGGATTCGTGGCCTTGTGCAGTAAATATGTTCGCCGCTCACACATGTCCTTACACCTGCTTCAGACTGTGCGGCCTCAGCTGATCCCTTATCGCATGCCACAGTCATGAGGCCGCACAGTCTGAAGAAGGCGGAAGGAGGGGAGTGAAGACAGGCGAAGATATGCACTGCTCGTGCCCATCAATCACACCCTCGCAGTCAAAATAAATAACACCGAGGGGCGTTGTGTCGGGCTGGGCGGACGCACAGGCGCAGCCAGCCAACCAATGATGTCAGAAGACGGGCAGCACTACCAAGGGGGGTGCTGCGTGTCATTAAAAAGGAAAGTCACACCTCAGGGACAGTGTAATGGTCTCTAATGAGACACATTTTGTACGTGTTGAGTTCGACGTGGGCAAGGAGAAAAAGTTAGCCACCTTGTACAAATGCAGCATTACTGCTGTACAAGGTGGCTGTTATACATAGAAACACCTGGGGGGGGGAGGTTACCTTTAATTTCAGTTCAGGTGCCTGCGTGGCGTTTGCAGGACACGTTGCTGGCTACACAGCAGGGGAACAGCTGGCGTTGCTGAACCCCACTGACACATTGGCGGGTGTTTTTCTCTGTGCAGCTAGCACTTCCGGGCAACAACTGGCGGTGTTAGAGCCCAGGGTCAGCAGGAGGAGGAGAGGAGCAGAGTGTAGGCCGAAGCCTGCACTGGTGGCAGCTTTTGATCTGTTGTGTCTGCGTGGCGTTTGCAGGACACGTTGCCGGCTACACAGCAGGGGAACAGCTGGCGTTGCTGAACCCCACTGACACATTGGCGGGTGTTTTTCTCTGTGCAGCTAGCACTTGCGGGCAACAACTGGCGGTGTTAGTGCCCAGGGTCAGCAGGAGGAGGAGAGGAGCAGAGTGTAGGCCGAAGCCTGCACTGGTGGCAGCTTTTGGTCTGTTGTGCCAGCGTGGCTTGTGCTGGACACGTTGCCGGCTACACAGCAGGGGAACAGCTGGCGTTGCTGAACCCCACTGACACATTGGCGGGTGTTTTTCTCTGTGCAGCTAGCACTTCCGGGCAACAACTGACGGTGTTAGAGCCCAGGGTCTGCAGTAGGAGCAGAGTGTAGGCCGAAGCCTGCACTGGAGCAAGTTGAAAGGGAACCTTTAACCCCCCCCCCCCAGGCGTTTGTTGCTGAAAGAGCCATCTTGTACAGCAGTAATACTGCAAAAGGAAAAAGGTGGCTCTTTAAATTATGCTCCTTGCAAACACTGAACTACACACTCATATAATGTGTCCCCTCACACCATTAAACCGTCCCGGAGGTGGGACTTTCCTTTGTAATGTGACACAGCACAGCCGTCATTCCAACCCCCTTGGTGCCGTGCGCCGCCTCCTCAGCGTTGTTTGATTCTGTCACGGAGCCTGCGCTGTAATGTTATTCCTTGGCCATGCACACTTAGTTGTGCCCGTCTTCTGACATCATTTAGGTGTCAGGCTGGCAGTGCCTGTGCGTTCAAGCTGCCCGAGATCAAACCTCGCAGTGTCATCTAATGTAATCCCACTGCGGGCCTGGGATACATGGGCATGATCAGCTGGCGCCACCTAGTCTGAAGAAGCGGGAAAAAGGGGAGTGAGCGGCTAGTATATGAACTGCGCATGGCCATGGATCCCAGGCCCACTGTGGGATCACATTAGACGACAATGCGAGGTGGGATTTCGGGCAGCGTGGACGCACAGGCGCAGCCAGGCCGACAACAAATGATGTCAGAGGACGGGCAGCGCAAACTGTGCATGGCCAAGGGATAACATAACAGCGCAGGGTCCGTGACAGAATCAAACAATGCTAAGGAGGCGGCGCACGGAGCCAAGGAGGTAGGAATGACGGCTGTGCTGCGTCACATTACAAAGGAAAGTCCCACCTCCGGGACGGTTTGACGGTGTGAGGGGACACATTACAAGAGTGTGTAGTTCACCGTTTCCAAGGAGCATAATTTAAAAAGCCACCTTTTCCTTGTGCAATATTAGTGCTGCACAAGGTGGCTCTTTCAGTAACAAACGCCTGGGGGGGAGGAGGGAAAGGTTCCCTTACATTTTAGTTGTGCCAGCGTGGCGGTCGCATGACACGTTGCTGGATACACAGCAGGGGAGCAGCAGGCGTGACTGAACCCCACTAACACATTGGCGAGGTGTTTGGCTCTGTGCTAACAGCACTTCCGGGCATCAACCAGCAGTGTTGGAGCCCAGGGACAGCAGGAGGAGCAGAGTGTAGGCCGAAGCCTGCACTGTAGGCATGTAAATGTCTGTTAGTGTGCCAGCATGGCGGTCGCATGACACGTTGCCGGATACACAGCTGGGGATTAGCTGATGTTACTGAACCCCAATAACAGAGGAGCGACTGTTGACTGTGCGGACAGCACTTCCAGGCACCAACTGGCGGTGTTAGAGCCCAGGGACAGCACGAGTAGCAGAGGAACAGAGTGTATGCCGAAGCCTGATTGGAGCAAGTTGAAAGGGAACCTTTAACACAACTCCCCCCCCCCCCCCAAGGCGTTTGTAGCTGAAAGAGCCATCTTGTGCAGCACTAAGGATGCAAAAGGAAAAGGTTGCTCTTTTATTTATGCTCCTTGCAAACACATAAGTAAACACTTATAAAATGTGTCCCCTGATACCGTAAAACCGTCCCGGAGATGGGAATTTCCTTCGTAATGGGACGCAGCACAGCCATCATTCCTATCCCCTTGGTGCCGTGCGCTGCCTCATCAGCGTTGTTTTAAGCTGTCACGGAGCCTGCGCTGTTATGTTATCCCTTGGCCATGCACACTTAGCGGTGCCCGTCTTCTGACATCATTTAGGTGTCAGGCTGTCAGTGCCTGTGCGTCCACGCTGCCCGAGATCCCACCTCGCAGTGTCGTCTAATGTAATCCCACTGCGGGCCTGGGATCCATGGGCATGCGCAGTGCATATCCTCGCCTCTCACTCCCCTCCTTCCCTCTTCTTCAGACTGTGCGGCGTCACGGCCGTGGCATGCTATTAGGGATCAGCTGACGGCGCACAGTCTGAAGAAGGCGGAGGGAGATGAGCGAGAGCCTGAGGTGAAGATATGCACTGTGCATGCCCATGGATCCCAGGCCCGCAGTCTGATTAAATCAGAAGACACTGCGAGGCGGGATCTAAGGCAGCGCGGCCGCATAGGCGCAGCCAGCCTGACACCAAATTATGTCAGAAGACAGGCAGCGCAAATTGGGCATGGCCAAGGGATAACAGAACAGCGCAGGGTCCGTGACAGCTTAAAACAACACTGAGGAGGCAGCGCACGGCACCAAGGGGGTAGGAATGACGGCTGTGCTGCGTCACATTACGAAGGAAAGTCCCAGCTCCGGGACGGTATAACGGTATCAGTGACCACATTTTATAAGTGTTAAGTTCTGCGTGTGCAAGGAGCTAAACTAAAAGAGCTACTATTTCCTTGTGCAGCATTGCTGCTGCACAAGGTGGCTCTTTCAGTAACAAACGCCGGGGGGGGGAGGGGGGTACAGGTTCCTTTACATTTAGGTTGTTGTGTCAGCATGGCGGTTGCAGGATACATTGCCGGCTACACAGCTGGGGATCAGCTGACGTTACTGAAACCCAATAACACTGGGTCGTATGTTTTGACTGTGCAGCCTGCACTTCTGAGCCGCAACTGGCGGTGTTGGAGCCCAGGAATTGCAGTTCAGGTGGTAGAAAGATGAACACATCAGGAGACCTGGATGACACCCAATTACTTAATCAGGCAGAGGAGTGGCAAATTCCTGCGAGATCCAGGCCTGGTTCATTTTCAGAAAAGTAAGCCGGTCAACGTTATCGGAGGATAGTCGCATGCGACGGTCTGTTAGTACACCACCTGCGGCACTAAAGACACGTTCCGATAAGACACTAGCCGCAGGGCAAGCCAGCACCTCCAATGCATACTGGCTTAGCTCTGGCCATGTATCCAGCTTAGAGACCCAAAACTTGAACGGGGAAGAGCCGTCTGGGAGTACAGTAAGAGGGCAAGACATGTAGTCTGTCACCATCTGACGGAACCGTTGCCTCCTGCTGACTGGAGCCGCCGGTGATGGTGTAGACATTTGGGGCGGGCACACAAAAGTTTGCCACAGTTGGGCCATACTGGTCTTGCCTTGGGCAGAGGCACTGCTTCTCCTCCCTCTTTGTGCAGAGCCTCCTCCACTGCCTCAACACACTGAGCTGCTTTGTAAAGCACTAGCAGCACTCCTCTCAGTTGGACTGGAGAAGATGATGGAATTCATCAGTGTGTCGTGGTACTCCCGCATTTTACGCTCCCGGGTCAACGCTGGGATGAGGTTTTGGACGTTGTCCCGGTAGCGAGGATCGAGGAGGGTGTACACCCAATAATCAGGCATGTTGAGAATGTGGTCGATGCGGCGGTCGTCTCTCAGGCACTGCAACATGAAATCAACCATGTGCTGCAGACTGCCAACTGGCCCAGAAACACTGTCCCCTGCTTGAGACATGATCTCTGCCCGCTCTTCATCACCCCACCCTCGCTGTACACACTGACCACTGGACAATTGTGTAACTCCCTCCTCTGGATGGAGCTCTTCCTCCTCCATTGACTCCTCCTCATCCTCCTCACAAAGTGTCCCCTGCCTACCCCTTTGTGAGGAACCATGTGGCGCTGACTGTCCAGAAGCTGATGGAAAAGGTGACTCCTCATCCTCCACCTCTTCCGCAACATCATCCCTTAACACTTGCAGTGTTTGTTGAAGCAGGCAGATAAGGGGGACAGTCATGCTGACTAGTTCATCATCTGCACTTGCCATCCGGGTGGAATAATCGAAAGGACGCAAAACCTGGCAGACGTCCTTCATAGTGGCCCACTCTGTGGTTGTGAAGTCTGAACGGCGCTGACTGCGACTTCTTTGCGCCTGATGCAGCTGGTACTCCATTACTGCTTGCTGCTGCTCACACAACTGCTCCAACATATGTAACGTGGAATTCCACCTGGTAGGTAGGTCACATATGATGCGATGTTCCGGAAGGCGTAATCCGCGCTGCAGAGCAGCAATGCGGGATCTTGCCAAGCTGGAACGCCGCAAGTGAGCACACTCTAGGCGGGCCTTGTACAGCAGTGCATTAAGATCCGGATAGTCCCTCAGAAAACTCTGCACAACCAAATTGAGCACATGTGCCAGACATGGGATGTGAGTGAGGTTGCCAAGAGGCCAAAGCTGCCACCAGATTTTGGCCATTGTCACACACTACCATGCCTGGCTGGAGATTCGCTGGCACAAACCACACATCGCTCTCCTGCTTGATGGCATTCAAGAGCTCCTGCGCTGTGTGGCTTCGATTCCCCAAAGAAACTAATTTCAAGATGGCCTGTTGACGTTTGGCCACGGCAGTGCTCATGTCGGTCGTAACAGGTAAACGTTCACGGGTCCATGTGGAGGTGGACTGTGACGGCTCCTGCAGCGATGATTCTGAGGAACTTGTGTTTGAGGAGGAGTCAATGCGTACAGACTGGATTCCTGCAATCCTTGGAGTGGGCAGGACACATCCTGCGCCACTTGCACGATCTGTACCCGGCTCAACAACATTAACCCAATGGGCAGTGAGGGAAAGGTATCGCCCCTGTCCATGTTGACTGGTCCACGCATCGGTGGTGAGGTGGACCTTGCTACTGACTGCGTTCAGTAGCGCGTGTTTTATGTGTCCCTCCACATGCTTGTGAAGGGCAGGGACGGCTTGCCTGCTGAAGTAAAAGCGGCTGGGCACCTTGTACTGTGGGACTGCCAATGCCATCAAGTCACGGAAGCTGTCAGTCTCCACCAGCCTGAATGAGAGCATTTCCAGTGACAGAAGTTTGGCAATGCCTGCATTCAGACCTGTGCTCGGGGGTGGTTTGCCGAGAATGGCCGCCTTTTCTCCCATGCCTGTACTATCGATGGCTGTAGACTAGGCTGGGAGTGTGAGGATGACTGGGAACGTGGTGCTGTGGGTGGAATTACACTAGGTCTCTGGACAACAGTGCCAGAGGTTCTTCCATGGCGATCCTGGGAGGAAGCCGAACCAGCTGTGTGTGAGCTGGAGGAAGAGGCAACACTAGCTGAAGAGGTGGTAGCTGCCGCTGTTGGTTGGCCTAGGTTTTCAGTGTGTTTTTGTAACTCCACCGCGTGCCTGGTCCGCACATGTTTCCACATATTTGTGGTATTGAGGTTGCTGACACTTTTCCCTCTTTTGACTTTCTGATGACACAGCTTGCATTTGACAAAACAAATGTCATCTGCAACTGTGTCAAAAAAGGACCAGGCACTGCAAGTCTTGGGAGCGCCCTTTTTGGCTTTTGGAAGAGACAGGCTCCTAACGGGTGCCAAAGTGGAGGCTACAGGCTCCGCAGTCTTCCCCCTCCCTCTCCCTCTTTGGCCCGTTCGGGGAATCTCTTCCTCAGAGCTGCTCCCACCACCTTCCTGTTCCTCACGCCATGATGGGTCAAGGACCTCATCATCTCCACTACCCTCTGCCACCAACTGCTCCTCCTGGGTAGTCTCGGCAGCACAGTACGCACCAGAAAGCGGCACCTGAGTTTCATCATCATCATCGTACTGCGCTGTGGTCACCGGAGGCACTGGCACACCCGCCTCTTCAAAGTCAGAGAGACAAAGCTGTTGGGCATCACTGCACACTGCCTCTTCTTCCATTTCTCCAATGCTGCTTGGCTGGCCCCCTGTTTCCAAGCCAAGAGATTCAGAGAACAGAAGTAGAGACGGCTCCTGTCCTGGGCTCTCTGACTGCCTGGCCAATTTGGCAGGTGGTGAAGAGACAGATGGCTGGTCTCCAGTGGTCTGTGCCTGAGAGGATGTGGCACTAATTGAAGTCGATGCCGATGCGTTAGCTGCCATCCATCCGACAACGGCTTCAATTTGCTCTTCACGCAGTAGCGGTGCACGGCGCTCTCCTACAAAGCTGCGCATGAAGGACTGTTCCCTGCTGAAACTGGGTGATGATGAGTCACCGGTGCCCGCAGCAGGCACAGAATCACCACGTCCTCTCCCTGCTCCACGCCCACGTGCCTTACTCCCTGCCCTCTTCATCTTGGTTCACAGATAAAGATAAGCAGAAAAGTATTAAGGCCTTAGTGTGCTTATTCCTGAAATGCTCCTCCTAACAGGTGTAAGAAACACTAATTTTCTAAAGTGTGGACTAGACTTTATTATTGATAAAATGTGGCCTACACAAGTGTTAAGTGGTGTTTGGTGAACTTTACTTTTTTTTTTTGGGGGGGGGCAGATCGGGCTACAGAGCGAGTTTCACTCACACGGAGACCGTGCAGACAGCCGTAAACGGTGCTGCAAGGCCCAAAAACACTCCTCTAGGTTATCCTATGTAGTGTTTTTCCACAATTTAGCTGGAGACGGGTGGAAAGACACTAATAGGAAATTTCAGAAAAAATGTGCAGCAGGCTGCACTATGAGCAAAAAAGGACAAGTTTTTTTACGGTATGAAACAGTGACGAACCCTGAGCTGAAGACAACCGGCTGTGGCTGCACACAGACTACAGCGTGAGCTGCACACACACACACACACACACACAAGAGAGACCTTGCAGAACGCTGTTAAAACAGCGCTGCAAGGCAAGAGCAAGGTGAACACACAGCGGTTGCTAAATTAGCCTGGGAAAAGCGCAATGAAGCAATTCGCTATCTCAACTGGCCCTCAGTTAGAACACAGCGTCCTGTCCCTAACGGAAATCACAGCAGAGTGAGCGCAAAATGGCGGCAAGCGTTTTTTATAGTGCATCATGACATCATTTCAGCAGCCAATCACAGCCTTGCCAGTAATTACATGCCCACCATGCTAAACAGGATGTGCCCACACTTCCATTCATTTCTCATTGGCTGCTGCGTGCAGTTTGATTTCTGGGAACTTCCGATTCCGGTATCCGATATGCGGTAAATATCGGAAATCGGTATCGGAATTCCGATACCGCAAATATCGGCCGATACCCGATACTTGCGGTATTGGAATGCTCAACACTAACAGTGATCCATAAAGTATGATGCACAGTCATCCATAAAGCATAGTGCACCCCATAGTCATCCACAAAGTACAGTATAATGCACAGTGATCCATAAAGTATGATGCACTGTCATCCATTAAACATAATGCACCCCATAGTCATCCACAAAGTATAATGCACAGTGATCCATAAAGTATAATGCACCCCATAGTCATCCACAAAGCATAATGCACAGTGATCCATAAAGTATGATGCACCCCATAGTCACCCACAAAGTATAATGCACAGTGATCCATAAAGTATGATGCACAGTCATCCATAAAGGATAATGAACCCCATAGTCATCCACAAAGTATAATGCACAATGATCCATAAAGTATGATGCACAGTCATCCATTAAACATTGGCAAAACGCCCACGACCATTGCCACGACCAATCAGCGATGGGCACAGTCCTGCGGCAACATGGCCGCTCCTTCCTCCCCGCAGTCAGTGCCCGCTCCATACTCCTCTCCAGTCAGCGCTCACACAGGGTTAATGGCAGCGCTAATGGACTGCGTTATGCCTATGCAGCATCAATAGTAAAAAGATCTAATGTTAAAAATAATAAAAAAATAAAAAACCATCATATACTCACATTCCGGCGCCTTTCCCGCTCCTCGCGACGCTCCGGTCACCGGTCCATGCATTGCGATCTCGCGAGATGATGACGTAGCGGTCTCGCGAGAATGCTACGTCATCATCTCGCGAGACTGCAATGCACTCTTGAGACCAGAGCGCGCGATCCAGAGGCCAACGGAAGGTGAGTATATAACTATTTTTTATTTTAATTCTTTTTTTTTAACAGGGATATGATGCCCACATTGCTATATACTATGTGGGCTGTGCAATATACTACGCGGCTGGGCAATGTACTACGCAGGCTGTGCAATATACTACGCGGGCTGGGCAATGTACTACGCAGGCTGTGCAATATACTACGCGGGCTGGGCAATATACTACGCGGGCTGGGCAATATACTACGCGGGCTGGGCAATATACTACGCGGGCTGGGCAATATACTACGCGGGCTGGGCCATATACTATGCGGGCTGTGCCATATACTACGCGGGCTGTGCCATATACTACGCGCACTGGGCAATATACTACACGGGCTGTGCAATATACTACGTGGGCTGTGCAATATACTACACGGGCTGTGCAATATACTACGCGGGCTGTGCAATATACTACGCGGGCTGTGCAATATACTACGTGGCTGGGCAATTTAGTATGTGACTGGGCAATATACTATGTGGCTGGGCTACATACTATGTGGCTGGGCAATATACTATGGCTGGGCAATATACTACGTGACTGGGCAATATACTACGTGACTGGGCAATATACTACGTGACTGGGCAATATACTACGTGGCTGGCCAATATACTATGTGGCTGGGCAATATAGTACGTGACTGGGCAATATACTACGTGGCTGGGCAATATACTACGTGGCTGGGCAATATACTACGTGGCTGGGCAATATACTACGTGGCTGGGCAATATACTACGTGGCTCTGTGCTGTATACTACGTGACTGGGCAATATACTACGTGGCTCTGTGCTGTATACTACATGACTGGGCAATATACTACGTGGCTCTGTGCTGTATACTACGTGGCTGGGCAATATACTACGTGGCTGGGCAACATACTACGTGGCTGGGCAATATACTACGTGACTGGGCAATATACTACGTGGCTGGGCAATATACTACGTGGACATGCATATTCTAGAATACCCGATGCGTTAGAATCGGGCCACCATCTAGTCATTCTATAAAGTATAATGCACAGTGATCCATAAAGTATGATGCACAGTCATCCATAACGTATAATAAACCCCATAGTCATTCTATAAAGTATAATGCACCCCATAGTCATCCATAAAGTAAAATGCACCCCATAGTCATCCATGTAATAGTAAGGCCACTGATTTTAAAAAAATACTCACCTTCCCTGCTCTTCCCCACTGCGCACGTCCTCTTGTAAAGCCAGCAGCTGACTTCGGCATCCAACAGGAGCATATGACGTTACTGCCACGCGCCCTTGGTCACTTGCATGTCGACGTCAGCTGCTGGCTTCTCATTGGCCAGCAGCGTGTATTGTCGCGCACGTATCTGACTGGTCGCACATCAACATCCAGTTGAAATTTTGGCTGGCGTTGGCAGGTCCCTGACCCTCCAGGCCTGGTCTCAGTGGCGACAGCGGTCGTTATGCCCCTAATTATTATTACTATTCATTTTAAATCACCATTGATTCCGTGATTCTGAACGTGTGAAAAGGGATTTACATCCAAAATACAAATATAAATAACAATATAGTGCTTTTTACAAAGCACTATAATTAGAATGTACAAACTAATAGGTTTGTCCAAGGGGTGACTGATTCCCTTCAATGTTATAGAAAGAGCTGGTGCCACATTTTGGTGCAAACTCAATGATAAATGCCCCCTGATGTGTATTAGCCACTAAACCAATGTTTTATAGCATCAGTGTAGTGGATGAGATTTTATGACATCTCATCTATACGCTGAGAAATTCCACAGTGTGAATTGACCCGCGATGCGGATTTGACATGAACAGTGCATCAATTTATGCTGCACAAAGGATTAGGTCAGTGGTAAAGATGCACAATTGTGTAGTAGTCAATGCAGCAATATCTGCACAATATCTGTGTGGATATAACCATTGTTAATTTCCTGTGGGATTTCAATTGTAGAAATTCTGCTGCAAATACATTATGTAAATGTCGCCACTAAGGCTACTTTCACACTAGCGTCGGAATTCGGCCCGTCGCATTGCGTCAGGCCGAGATTCCGACGCTAGCGTTGTTAGCACCGCACAACGGGTGCAGCGGATGCATTCTCCGGCGCATCCGCTGCCCCATTGTGAGGTGGGGGTGGAGTTCCGGCCGTGCATGCGCGGTTGGAAAAAGCGGTCCGTCTGGAGCAAAAAACGTTACATTTAACGTTTTTTGCTCCCGGCGGTCCGCCACAACACGGCGCAACCGTTGCATGACGGTTGCGACGTGTGTCAATACGTCGCAATGCGTCGGTAATGTTACGCTATGGGGCAAAAACGCATCCTGCAAACAACTTTGCAGGATGCGTTTTTTTCCCCTAAACGACGCATTGCGACGTATTACAAAAAACACCAGTGTGAAAGTACCCTTATAGTGGTGGTGGGCCTAAATCATTTATGTATGACATTGGAGTGATATCCAAAGAGCTTTCCCACACATTCCTACCTTGTACACTTTTTATGGAAATCCTTCTGCCACCTATGAGGCCTCACTTTGCTAGTAGTGGGGAAAGGAAACTTTGTCAGTCAGGGGTGATACAGGGGAAGGGGGCTCAGTCACGGGTGATACAGGGGGAGGGGACTCAGTCAGTTGGGGGTGATAAAGGGGGAGGTAGCACAGTCAGGGGTGATACAGGGGGAGAGGGGCTCAGTCAGTCGGGGGTGATACAGGGGGAGAGGGGCCCAGTCAGTCAGGGGTGATACAGGGGGAGAGGGGCTCAGTCAGTCAGGGGTGATCAGAGAAAGAGGGGCACAGTCAGTCACGGTTGATACAGGGAGAGAGATTGCAGTCATTCAGTGGTAATACAGGGAGAGGGGCCACATGAGACAGAGGGAGAGGGGCTCAGTCAATAATGGATGATACAGGGGGGAGGGGATGCAGTCAGCCAGGGATGATACAAGGGAAGAGGGGTCGAGTCAGTCAGGTTTGATACAGGAGGAGAGAGAGACTCAGTCAGGGGTCATACAGGGGGAGAGGGACTCAGTCAGTCATGGTGATACAGGGAGAAGGAGCTCAGTCAGGAGTGATACAGGGGAAGGGGGACCAAGTCAGTCAGGGGTGATAGAGGGGAAGTGTGGGCTCAGTCAGGGGTAATACAGGGGAAGGAGTGCAGTCAAGTCAGGGGTTAAAGTAGAGTTGAGGCAATGGGGCCCTCATTATTCGTAAGTGACTTAGGCCCCTTCACCACTATCACCCCAGACTAAAGGCCCCTGCACTTGCACTTACTCACTGTTAGGATGGCAGGGAGCCCTCTTTTGGCCTCTTTCAATCACTGCAGCTGTGGCAGGGAGTTATCCATCTCTCTACGCTGCTGACTTTGTGGGGGAGGGGAGTGAGCATTAAAGATGACAGCATATTTCATTACCTGAGATGTGCTATACGACTGGGGAGAAGAGGACACGATAAAAGATAACACTGATTGGCTGCACTGCTTGTTCAACACAGTGACGAGTGTTTACATAAAAAGCCATTAGGGCACAACAGTGCTCTGCTTTTTACAGTGAGCCGCAGTTTCAATAATATCTAGTTAGTTAATTATCTAGTTAGTCACTTTTTCAATCACAAGGTTCAGTCCTTCAGGGGCCAAGGTGCCCAACTTAAAAATCCAAAAGCTTTCTTTTTTTTATTAAGCTGTTTCGACGGTCTGTCACATGATCGGGTATGTAGTCAATAATTATTAATTTAATTGATTTCCAATTTTTTTGTTCCACCAATAAAAAGTGCTTGGACATGCTATGTAACAGAAAACCGTTTTTTATATTCTGTCGGTGTTTGTTTAATCTCGCGTGCATCGTTTGTATGGTGCAGCTCACATATTGGAGACCGCAGCCACATTCGATCAAGTATACTACGGAAGTTGTTTGACAAAATAAGTGATTCTAAAAAAATTACCTGTTGTATTTGATTTGAAATTACGTGTACCCTCCCCAATAGAAATGCAACAAAGGCACTTGGTATTCCCACATGGAAAACAACCGGACATGGATGGAACTATTGTCGTGTTACTAGGTGCAATCTTATTACCTAAGGTAGGATTCCTACGGAATATAGTTAAGGGATGAGGTAGTAAGTGACCTGAAAGTACTGGATCCCCCTTCAGAATGAACCAATATTTTGATAAAAGTTTCCTAACCATTACATGAGACTGATTAAAAGTGGTGATAAAACTCCACCTGGCAAATGACGTCCTAGAAGGGGGGGCTCCATTTATTTCATCCTATACTCTATGTCGCTGTAGATAAGCTTGCTTCTATGTTTGTTTGTCTAGATAACCCTGACTCAATGTCTGTGTGGGTAGATAAGCCCACGCATATGTCTGTCTTTCAAGATTTTTATTTTTTTATGTCTATCTCTGTAGATAAGCTTGCTTCTATGTTTGTCTGGCTAGATAAACGTGACTCAATGTCTGTGTGGGTAGATAATTCCACTCATATGTCTGTATGTCTTTCTAGATATGCATGGTTCTATGTCTGTCAGTATCTGTTGATAAACTTGCTTCTATGAATGTCTGTTTCGCTAAGTAAGATATCAGCAGTCTGGTAGTAGTGGCGAATTGCCTGGTAAATTCTAGATATTTTGTTAGATCTACACATTCACTGCTTTGTGACTAGTCTTGGAAAATTTTGGACAAACTCCTCAAATCTAGTGCACTCAATATCCAGTTCAAAAGCTACAGTAGTCCAAATGGCAAAAATGAAAGTAATGTAAGCCTTCTCAAATTATGAGCAAATGAGTTAACCTTTTTTGTTTTGTTTAACCCCTTCATGACCCAGCCTATTTTGACCTTAAAGACCTTGCCGTTTTTGCAATTCTGACCAGTGTCCCTTTATGAGGTAATAACTCAGGAACGCTTCAACGGATCCTAGCGGTTCTGAGATTGTTTTTTCGTGACATATTGGGCTTCATGTTAGTGGTAAATTTAGGTCAATAAATTATGCGTTTATTTGTGATAAAAACGGAAATTTGGCGAAATTTTGAAAATTTCGCAATTTTCACATTTTGAATTTTTATTCTGTTAAACCAGAGAGTTATGTGACACAAAATAGTTAATAAATAACATTTCCCACATGTTTACTTTACATGAGCACAATTTTGGAAACAAAATTTTTTTTTGCTAGGAAGTTATAAGGGTTAAAATTTGACCAGCGATTTCTCATTTTTACAACGAAATTTACAAAACCATTTTTTTAGGGACCACCTCACATTTGAAGTCCGTTTGAGGGGTCTATATGGCTGAAAATACCCAAAAGTGACACCATTCTAAAAACTGCACCCCTCAAGGTACTCAAAACCACATTCCAGAAGTTTATTAACCCTTCAGGTGCTTCACAGCAGCAGAAGCAACATGGAAGGAAAAAATGAACATTTAACTTTTTAGTCACAAAAATTATCTTTTAGCAACAATTTTTTTATTTTCCCAATGGTAAAAGGAGAAACTGAACCACGTAAGTTGTTGTCCAATTTGTCCTGAGTACGCTGATACCTCATATGTGGGGGTAAACCACTGTTTGGGCGCACGGCAGGGCTTGGAAGGGAAGGAGCGCCATTTGACTTTTTGAATCAAAAATTGGCTCCACTCTTTAGCGGACACCATGTCACGTTTGGAGAGCCTAAAAATTGGAGCTCCCCCACAAGTGACCCCATTTTGGAAACTAGACGCCCCAGGGAACTTATCTAGATGCCTAGTGAGCACTTTAAACCCTCAGGTGCTTCACAAATTGATCTGTAAAAATGAAAAAGTACTTTTTTTTCACAAAAAAAATCTTTTCGCCTCAATTTTTTCATTATGACATGGGCAATAGGATAAAATGGATCATAAAATTTGTTGGGCAATTTCTCCCGAGTACGCCGATACCTCATATGTGGGGGTAAACCACTGTTTGGGCACTCGGCAGGGCTCGGAAGGGAAGGCGCGCCATTTGACTTTTTGAATGGAAAATTAGCTCCAATTGTTAGCGGACACCATGTCGCGTTTGGAGAGCCCCTGTGTGCCTAAACATTGGAGCTCCCCCACAAGTGACCCCATTTTGGAAACTAGACCCCCCAAGGAACTTATCTAGATGCATATTGAGCACTTTAAACCCCCAGGTGCTTCACAGAAGTTTATAACGCAGAGCCATGAAAATAAAAAATAATTTTTCTTTCCTCAAAAATGATTTTTTAGCCTGGAATTTCCTATTTTGCCAAGGGTAATAGGAGAAATTGGACCCCAAATGTTGTTGTTCAGTTTGTCCTGAGTACGCTGATACCCCATATGTGGGGGTAAACCACTGTTTGGGCGCACGGCAGGGCTCAGAAGGGAAGGCACGCCATTTGGCTTTTTAAATGGAAAATTAGCTCCAATCATTAGCGGACACCATGTCACGTTTGGAGAGCCCCTGTGTGCCTAAACATTGGAGATCCCCCAGAAATGACCCCATATTGGAAACTAGTCCACCAAAGGAACTAATCTAGATGTGTCGTGAGGACTTTGAACCCCCAAGTGCTTCACAGAAGTTTATAACGCAGAGCCATGAAAATAAAAAAAAAAATATTTTCTCAAAAATGATCTTTTAGCCTGCAATTTTTTATTTTCCCAAGGGTATCAGGAAAAATTTGACCCCAAAAGTTGTTGACCAGTTTCTCCTGAGTACGCTGATACCCCACATGCCGGGGCTCGGAAGTGAAGTAGTGACGTTTTGAAATGCAGACTTTGATGGAATGCTCTGTGGGCGTCACGTTGCGTTTGCAGAGCCCCTGATGTGGCTTAACAGTAGAAACCCCCCACAAGTGACCCCATTTTGGAAACTAGACCCCGAAAGGAACTTATCTAGATGTGTGGTGAGCACTTTGAACCCCCAAGTGCTTCACAGAAGTTTATAATGCAGAGCCGTGAAAATAATAAATACGTTTTCTTTCCTCAAAAATAATTATTTAGCCCAGAATTTTTTAATTTTCCTAAGGGTAACAGGAGAAATTTGACCCCAATATTTGTTGTCCAGTTTCTCCTGAGTACGGTGATACCCCATATGTGGGTGTAAACTACTGTTTGGGCACATGCCGGGGCTCGGAATTGAAGTAGTGACGCTTTGAAATGCAGACTTTGATGGAATGCTCTGCGGGCGTCACGTTGCGTTTGCAGAGCCCCTGATGTGGCTAAACAGTAGAAACCCCCCACAAGTGACCCCATTTTGGAAACTAGACCCCGAAAGGAACTTATCTAGATGTGTGGTGAGCACTTTGAACCCCCAAGTGCTTCATAGAAGTATATAATGAAGAGCCGTGAAAATAATAAATACGTTTTCTTTCCTCAAAAATAATTATTTAGCCCAGAATTTATTATTTTCCCAAGGGTTACAGGAGAAATTGGACCCCAAAAGTTGTTGTTCAGTTTCTCCTGAGTACGCTGATACCCCATGTGTGGAGGTAAACCACTGTTTGGGCACACGTCGGGGCTCAGAAGGGAAGTAGTGACTTTTGAAATGCAGACTTTGATGGAATGGTCTGCGGGCGTCACGTTGCGTTTGCAGAGCCCCTGGTGTGCCTAAACAGTAGAAACCCCCCACAAGTGACCCCATTTTAGAAATAAGACCCCCCAAGGAACTTATCTAGATATGTGGTGAGCACTTTGAACCCCCAAGTGCTTCACAGACGTTTACAACGTAGAGCCGTGAAAATAATAAATCATTTTTCTTTCCTCAAAAATGATGTTTTAGCAAGCATTTTTTTATTTTCACAAGGGTAACAGGAGAAATTGGACCCCAGTAATTGTTGCGCAGTTTATCCTGAGTATGCTGGTACCCCATATGTGGGGGTAAACCACTGTTTGGGCACACGTCAGGGCTCGGAATTGAGGGAGCACCATTTGACTTTTTGAATACGAGATTGGCTGGAATCAATGGTGGCGCCATGTTGCGTTTGGAGACCCCTGATGTGCCTAAACAGTGGTAACCCCTCAATTCTACCTCCAACACTAACCCCAACACTAACCCCCCCACACCCCTAACCCTAATCCCAACTGTAGCCATAACCCTAATCACAATCCTAACCCCAACACACCCCTAACCCTAACCACAACCCTAATCCCAACTGTAGCCATAACCCTAACCACAACCCTAATTCCAACCCTAACCCTAAAGTTATGTGCCCATGTTGCGGATTCGTGTGAGATTTTTCAGCATCATTTTTGAAAAATCCGCGGGTAAAAGGCACTGCGTTTTACCTGTGGATTTTCCGCGGATTTCCAGTGTTTTTTGTGCGGATTTCACCTGCGGATTCCTATTGAGGAACAGGTGTAAAACGCTGCGGAATCCGCACAAAGAATTGACATGCTGCGGAAAATACAACGCAGCGTTTCCGCGCGGTATTTTCCGCACCATGGGCATAGCGGATTTGGTTTCCATATGTTTACATGGTACTGTACACCTGATGGAACACTGCTGCGAATCCGCAGCGGCCAATCCGCTGCAGATCCGCAGCCAAATCCGCACCGTGTGCACATGGCCTAATTCTAAAGGTATGTGCACACGCTGCGGAAAACGCTGCGGATCCGCAGCAGTTTCCCATGAGTTTACAGTTCAGTGTAAACCTATGGGAAACAAAAATCGCTGTACACACGCTGCGGAAAAACTGCACGGAAACGCAGCGGTTTACATTCCGCAGCATGTCACTTCTTTCTGCGGATTCCGCAGCGGTTTTACAACTGCTCAAATAGAAAATCGCAGTTGTAAAACCGCAGTGAAATGCGCAGAAAAAACGCGGTAAATCCGCCATAAATCTGCAGCGGTTTAGCACTGCGGATTTATCAAATCTGCAGCGGAAAAATCCGCAGAGGACCAGAATACGTGTGCACATACCGAAACCCTAACCCTACCCCTAACCCTACCCCTAACCTTAGCCCTAACCCTAGCCCTAACCCTACCCCTAACCCTAGCCCTAACCCTACCCCTAACCCTAACCCTAACCCTATTCTAACATTAGTGGAAAAAAAAAATTAATTTTTTTTATTGTCCCTACCTATGGGGGTGACAAAGGGGGGGGGGGGGGTCATTTATTATTTTTTTTATTTTGATCACTGAGATATAATCTATCTCAGTGATCAAAATGCACTTTGGAACGAATCTGCCGGCCGGCAGATTCGGCGGGCGCACTGCGCATGCGCCCGCCATTTTGGAAGATGGCGGCGCCCGGGGAGAAGACGGACGGACCCCGGCAGGATCGGTAAGTATGATAGGGTGGGGAGGGAGCACGGGGGGGGTCATCGGAGCATGGGGGGTGAATCGGAGCGCGGGAGGGGTGGAACGGAGCACGGGGGGGTGGAACGGAGCACGGGGGGGTGGAACGGAGCACGGAGGGGGGTGGATCGGAGTGCAGGGGGGGTGATCGGAGCACGGGGGGGTGATTGGAGCACGGGGATGAGCGGACAATAGCACGGGGGGAGCGGAGCACAGGACAGAGGGGAGCGGTGCAGTGTACCGGACAGATCGGGGGGCTGGGGGGGCGATCGGTGAGGTGGGGTGGGGGCACATTAGTATTTCCAGCCATGGCCGATGATATTTCAGCATCGGCCATGGCTGGATTGTAATATTTCACCCGTTATAATAGGTGAAATATTACAAATCGCTCTGATTGGCAGTTTCACTTTCAACAGCCAATCAGAGCGATCGTAGCCACGAGGGGGTGAAGCCACCCCCCCTGGGCTAAACTACCACTCCCCCTGTCCCTGCAGATCGGGTGAAATGGGAGTTAACCCTTTCACCCGGCCTGCAGGGACGCGATCTTTCCATGACGCCACATAGGCGTCATGGGTCGGATTGGCACCGACTTTCATGACGCCTACGTGGCGTCATGGGTCGGGAAGGGGTTAAAATGGCATAAAACACACCTACCTTGGAGATGGAAAGGACAGCTAGAGGAGATATGGAGGAGGCTGATGGTTTTAGAATTTTTTGCTGGGTGTGCCTGATCAATTTGCTCATAATTTAGAAAAAGTAGCTGAATTGTAAATGTAATACTTTTTTTTTTATAAGCACAGTAATAGTTGAAACTAAACACCTAATTCAGTTTTAAGGCCTAAAAAACAAAAATTATCCGAAGAAATGATATTGTCATTTTTATGATATGGTGATATGTACCCTCCACCAAACAAACTCCACCCTACCTCCACCTTCACCCTTCCTCCATCCTATATCTGTCTGTCACGCTAAATATGTCTGCTTTTATATTTGTTTATCTAGCTAGATAAGCCTGCCTCTTTGTCTTTCAGTCTTGCTAGAAAAGTCCACCTCTATATCTGTCTGTCTCGCCAGATAAGCCTCTCTCCATCTGTCTCGCCAGATAAGCATGTCCCTATGTCTGTCTGTCTCTTTAGATGAGCTTGCTTTCAAGTTTGTCTGTCTGGCTAGATAAGCCTGCATCAAAGTGTGTCTGTGTCGCTAGATAAGCTTGCTTATATATCTGCCTGTCTAGCTAGATATGCATGCTTTTATGTCTCTGTAGATAAGCTTGCTTCTATGTTTGTCTGGCTAGAAAAGCCTGGCTCAATGTCTGTGTGACTAGATAAGCCAGCTTCTATGTCTGTCTGTTTCGCTAGATATGCATGCCTCTATGTCTGTCTTCCTATATATGTATGTTTTTATGTCTGTCTGTCTCTGTAGATTAGCTTGCTTCTATGCTTGTCTGTCTAGATAACCCTGACTCAATGTCTGTGTGGGTAGGTAAGCCCACTCATATCTTTTATATCTGTTCATTCTTTTATATCTGTCTCTATACATAAGCTTGCTTCTATGTTTGTCTGGCTAGATAACTCTGACTCATTGTCTGTGTGGCTAGATATGCATGCCTCTATGTCTGTCTAGCTATATATATATGCATGCTTCTATGCCTGTCTGTCTCTGTAGATAAGCTTGCTTTTATGTTTGTCTGTCTGGCTAGATAAGCCTGACTCAATGTCTGTATGAGTAGATAAGCCCACTCATATGTCTGTCTATCTTTCTAGATTTGCATGCCGCTATGTTTGTCTGTCTGTCTGTAGATAAGCTTGCTTCTATGTTTGTCTGGCTAGATAAGCTTGCCTAAATGTGTGTCTGTGTCGCTAGAAAAGCTTGCTTGTATAATAAGCCTGACTCAATGTCTATGTGGGTAGATAAGACCACTCATATGTCTGTCTTTATAGATTTGCATGCATTTTGTCTCTGTAGATAAGCTTGCTTCTATGTTTGTCTGTCTGTTTAGATAAGCCTGACTCAATGGCTATGTGAGTAGATAAGGCCACTCTTATGTCTGTGTGTCTTTTAGATTTGCATGCTTTTATGTTTGTCTAGCTAGATAAGCCTGCATGAATGTGTGTGTCGCTATTTGAGCCTGCTTCTATGTTTGTCTATCTAGATATGCATGCTTATATGTCTGTCTGTCTCTGTAGGTAAGCTTGCTTTTATGTTTGTCTGTCTGGCTAGATAAGCCTGCCTCAATGCGTGTCTGTGTCACTAGATAAGCCAGCTTCTATGTCTGTCTGTTTCGCTAGATATGCATGCCTCTATGTCTGTCTGTATAGCTATATATGCATGCCTCAATGTCCGTGTGTTTCTGTATATAAGCTTGCTTCTATGTTTGTCTGTCTGTCTAGATAAGCCTGACTCAATGTGTGGGTAGATAAACCCACTCATATGTCTGTCTTTCTAGATTTTTATGCTTTTATGTCTGTCTATATACATAAGCTTGCTTCTATGTCTGCTTGGCTTGATAAGCCTGACTCAATGTCTGGGTGGATAAGCCCACTCATATGTCTGTCACATGGGTACATGTGAAACCTCTTCCTAGACTAAAATTCTCTCTCTATGGAGGGGTATTGGACCTGATGTAATTAAAACACCTGTGGCTAGAAGGCGGAGTGCACGATCAGAAGAGGTTTCACATGTACCCATTCAGATGTAGACGTTTATTCTCAGCGAGGTAAGGCAAGCGTAGGACCTGGTATAAGAGAGATGCCGTAAAGTGGCTACCAGGTACACATAAAATTGGCCATTTTTATGCGCTAAACGCTCTCATTTTTCATATTTCTAGTGCAGTAATGCAGTTCAAATTTCGTATTTCAAGTTTGTATGTTCTAGCGCTGCAGTGTGCTGCCTTATTTATTTGACTATATACGAGTTGGCGACTCTAGGTTCAGCACCTGTTCACACTTAGTCTATGTTTGGATGTGCAGGTCAGGTTTTTGAGATGTATTCTCTAGCCTTCTGATCGTGCACTCCGCCTTCTAGCCACAGGTGTTTTAATTACAGCAGGGCCAATACCCCTCCATAGAGAGAGAGAATTTGAGTCTAGGAAGAGGTTTCACATGTACCCATTCAGATGTAGACGTTTATTCTCAGCGAGGTAAGGCAAGCGTAGGACCTGGTATAAGAGAGATGCCGTAAAGTGGCTACCAGGTACACATAAAATTGGCCATTTTTATGCGCTAAACGCTCTCATTTTTCATATTTCTAGTGCAGTAATGCAGTTCAAATTTCGTATTTCCAGTTTGTATGTTCTAGCGCTGCAGTGTGCTGCCTTATTTATTTGACTATATACGAGTTGGCGACTCTAGGTTCAGTACCTGTTCACACTTAGTCTATGTTTGGATGTGCCGGTCAGGTTTTTGAGATGTAGTCTCTGTAGATAAGCTTGCTTCTATGTCTGTCTAGCTAAATAAGATATCAGCAGTCTGGTAGTGGAGGAGAATTGTCTGGTAAATTCCAGATATTTTGCTAGATCTACAAATCCACTGCTTCGTGATCAGTTTGGGAAAATTTTGGACAAACTCCTCAAATCTAGAGCATTCAATATTCAGTTCAAAAGCTAGTGTTGTCCAAAAGGCAAAACTGAAAATAATCTATGCCTTCTCAAATTATGAGCAAATTAATTAACCTTTTTTGTTTTGTCTACATTGGGAGAAAACACACCTACCTTGGAGACGGAAAGAACCGCTAGAGGGGATATGGAGGAGGCTGATGTTTTTATAATTTTTTGCTAGGTGTGCCTGATCTATTTGCTCATAATTTAGAACAAGTAGCTGAATGGTAATTGTGACATGTGTTTTTTTATAAAGCACAGTAGTAGTTGAAAATAAAGATATAATTCAGTTTTAAAGCCTAAAAAAACAAAAATTATCCTTAGAAATGATATTGTAATTTTATGATATAGTGAAATAATGTACCCTCCACCACCAAACTAACTCCACCCTACCTCCACCTTCACCTTTCCTCCATCCTATTTAGATGAGCTTGCTTTCAAGATTTTCTGTCTAGCTAGATAAGCCTGCATAAATGTGTGTCTGTCGCTATATGAGCCCGCTTCTATGTTTGTCTGTCTATCTAGATGTGCATGCTTATATGTCTGTCTGTCTGTTTCGCTAGATATGCATGCCTCTATGTCTGTCTGTATAGCTATATATGCATGCCTCTATGTCTGTGTGTTTCTGTAGATAAGCTTGCTTCTATGTTTGTCTGTCTGTCTTGATAAGCCTGACTCAATGTGTGGGTAGATAAACCCACTCATATGTTTGTCTGTCTAGATTTTCATGCTTTTATGTCTGTCTATATACATAAGCTTGCTTCTATGTTTTTCTGATTGGCTAGATAAGCCTGACTCAATGTCTGTGTGGGTAGATAAGCCCACTCATATGTCTGTCTTTTTAGATATGCATGTCTCTATGTCTGTCTGTCTAGCTATATATGCATGCTACTATGTCTGTGTGTCTCTTTAGATAATCTTGCTTCTATGTTTGTCTGGCAAGATAAGCCTGACTCAATGTGTGGGTCGATAAACCCACTTATATGTCTGTCTATCTTTCTAGATTTGCATGCTTTTATGTCTGTCTCTATAGATAAGCTTGCTTCTACGTTTGTCTGTTTGACTAGATAAGCCTGACTCAATGTCTGTCTGGGTAGATAAGCCCACTTATATGTCTGTCTTTCTAGATACAGGTCCTTCTCAAAAAATTAGCATATAGTGTTAAATTTCATTATTTACCATAATGTAATGATTACAATTAAACTTTCATATATTATAGATTCATTATCCACCAACTGAAATTTGTCAGGTCTTTTATTGTTTTAATACTGATGATTTTGGCATACAACTCCTGATAACCCAAAAAACCTGTCTCAATAAATTAGCATATTTCACCCATCCAATCAAATAAAAGTGTTTTTTAACCCCTCTGTGACCTTAGACGTACTATCCCGTCGAGGTGCCCTGGGCTTATCTGACCCTGGACGGGATAGTACGTCATAGCCGATCGGCCGCGCTCACGGGGGGAGCGCGGCTGATCGCGGCCGGGTGTCAGCTGCTTATCGCAGCTGACATCCGGCACTATGTGCCAGGAGCGGTCACGGACCGCCCCCGGCACATTAACCCCTGGCACACCGCGATCAAAGATGATCGCGATGTGCCGGCGGTGCAGGGAAGCACCGCGCAGGGAGGGGGCTCCCTGCGGGCTTCCCTGAGCCCCCCGCAGCAACGCGATGTGATCGCGTTGCTGCGAGGGTCTCCTCACCTCCCTCCCTGCTCGAGCCCCGGATCCAAGATGGCCGCGGATCCGGGTCCTGCAGGGAGGGAGGTGGCTTCACAGAGCCTGCTTAGAGCAGGCACTGTGAAGCCTGCAGCGCTGCATGTCAGATCAGTGATCTGACAGAGTGCTGTGCAAACTGTCAGATCACTGATCTGTGATGTCCCCCCCTGGGACAAAGTAAAAAAGTAAAAAAAAAATTTTCCAAATGTGTAAAAAAAATAAAAAAAAAATATTCCAAAATAATGAAAAAAAAAAAAAATATTATTCCCATAAATACATTTCTTCATCTAAATAAAAAAAAAAAACCAATAAAAGTACACATATTTAGTATCGCCGCGTCCGTAACGACCCGACCTATAAAACTGTCCCACTAGTTAACCCCTTCAGTAAACACCGTAAGAAAAAAAAAAAAAAGAGGCAAAAAACAACGCTTTATTATCATACCGCCGAACAAAAAGTGGAATAATACGTGATCAAAAGGACAGATATAAATAACCATGGTACCGCTGAAAGCGTCATATTGTCCCGCAAAAAAAGAGCCGCCATACAGCATCATCAGCAAAAAAATAAAAAAGTTATAGTCCTGAGAATAAAGCGATGCAAAAATAATTATTTTTTCTGTAAAATAGTTTTTATCGTATAAAAGCACCAAACCATAAAAAAATGATATAAATGAGGTATCGCTGTAATCGTACTGACCCGAAGAATAAAACTGATTTATCAATTTTACCAAACGCGGAACGGTATAAACGCCTCCCCCAATAGAAATTCATGAATAGCTGGCTTTTGGTCATTCTTCCTCACAAAAATCGGAATAAAAAGCGATAAAAAAATGTCACGTGCCCAAAAATGTTTTCAATAAAAACGTCAACTCGTCCCGCAAAAAACAAGACCTCACATGACTCTGTGGACCAAAATATGGAAAAATTATAGCTCTCAAAATGTGGTATTGCAAAAAATATTTTTTGCAATAAAAAGGGTCTTTCAGTGTGTGACGGCTGCCAATCATAAAAATCCGCTAAAAAACTCGCTATAAAAGTAAATCAAACCCCCCTTCATCACCCCCTTAGTTAGGGAAAAATAAAAAAAAATGTATTTATTTCCATTTTCCCATTAGGGTTAGGGCTAGGGTTAGGGCTAGGGTTAGGGCTAGGGTTAGGGCTAGGGTTAGGGCTAGGGTTAGGGCTAGGGCTAGGGCTAGGGTTAGGGCTAGGGTTAGGGTTAGGGCTAGGGTTAGGGCTGGCGCTAGGGTTAGGGTTAGGGTTAGGGCTAGGGTTAGGGCTAGGGTTAGGGCTAGGGTTAGGGCTAGGGTTAGGGCTAGGGCTAGGATTAGGGTTAGGGTTAGGGCTAGGGTTAGGGCTAGGATTAGGGTTAGGGTTAGGGTTGGGGCTACAGTTAGGGTTGGGGCTAAAGTTAGGGTTAGGGTTTAGATTACATTTACAGTTGGGAATAGGGTTGGGATTAGGGTTAGGGGTGTGTCAGGGTTAGAGGTGTGGTTAGGGTTACCGTTGGAATTAGGGTTAGGGGTGTGTTTAGATTAGGGTTTCAGTTATAATTGGGGGGTTTCCACTGTTTCGGCACATCAGGGGCTCTCCAAACACGACATGGCGTCCGATCTCAATTCCAGCCAATTCTGCGTTGAAAAAGTAAAACAGTGCTCCTTCCCTTCCGAGCTCTCCTGTGTGCCCAAACAGGGGTTTACCCCAACATATGGGGTATCAGCGTACTCAGGACAAATTGGACAACAACTTTTGTGGACCAATTTCTCCTGTTACCCTTGGGAAAATACAAAACTGGGGGCTAAAAAATAATTTTTGTGGGAAAACAAAAAGATTTTTTATTTTCACGGCTCTGCGTTATAAACTGTAGTGAAACACTTGGGGGTTCAAAGTTCTCACAACACATCTAGATAAGTTCATTGAGGGGTCTAGTTTCCAATATGGGGTCACTTGTGGGGGGTTTCTACTGTTTAGGTACATTAGGGGCTCTGCAAACGCAATGTGACGCCTGCAGACCAATCCATCTAAGTCTGCATTCCAAATGATGCTCCTTCCCTTCCGAGCCCTCCCATGCGCCCAAACGGTGGTTCCCCCCCACATATCGGGTATCAGCGTACTCAGGACAAATTGGACAACAACATTTAGGGTCCAATTTCTCCTGCTAACCTTGGAAAAATACAAAACTGGGGGCTAAAATATAATTTTTGTGGAAAAAAAAATATTTTTTATTTGCATGGCTCTGCGTTATAAACTGTAGTGAAATACTTGGGGGTTCAAAGCTCTTACAACACATCAAGATGAGTTCCTTAGGGGGTCTACTTTCCAAAATGGTGTCACTTGTGGGGGGTTTCTACTGTTTAGGTACATTAGGGGCTCTGCAAACGCAATGTGACGCCTGCAGACCATTCCATCTAAGTCTGCATTCCAAATGGCGCTCCTTCCCTTCCGAACCCTCCCATGCGCCCAAACGGTGGTTCCCCCCCACATATGGGGTATCAGCGTACTCAGGACAAATTGGACAACAACTTTTGGGGTCCAATTTCTCCTGTTACCCTAGGGAAAATACAAAACTGGGGGCTAAAAAATAATTTTTGTGGGAAAAAAATTTTGTTTTATTTTTATGGCTCTGCATTATAAACTTCTGTGAAGCCCTTGGTGGGTCAAAGTGCTCACCACACATCCAGATAAGTTCCTTAGGGGGTCTACTTTCCAAAATGGTGTCACTTGTGGGGGGTTTCAATGTTTAGGCACATCAGTGGCTCTCCAAACGCAACATGGCGTCCCATCTCAATTCCTGTCAATTTTGCATTGAAAAGTCAAACGGCGCTCCTTCCCTTCCGAGCTCTCCCATGCGCCCAAACAGTGGTTTACTGCCACATATGGGGTATCAGCGTACTCGGGACAAATTGGACAACAACTTTTGAGGTCCAATTTCTTCTCTTACCCTTGGAAAAATAAAAAATTGGGGGCAAAAATATAATTTTTGTGAAAAAATATGATTTTTTATTTTTACGGCTCTGCATTATAAACTTCTGTGAAGCACTTGGTGGGTCAAAGTGCTCACCACACATCCAGATAAGTTCCTTAGGGGGTCTACTTTCCAAAATGGTGTCACTTGTGGGGGGTTTCAATGTTTAGGCACATCAGTGGCTCTCCAAACGCAACATGGCGTCCCATCTCAATTCCTGTCAATTTTGCATTGAAAAGTCAAATAGCGCTCCTTCCCTTCCGAGCTCTCCCATGCGCCCAAACAGTGGTTTACTGCCACATATGGGGTATCAGCGTACTCAGGACAAATTGGACAACAACTTTTTGGGTCCAATTTCTCCTGTTACCCTTGGTAAAATAAAACAAATTGGAGCTGAAGTAAATTTTTTGTGTAAAAAAGTTAAATGTTCATTTTTATTTAAACATTCCAAAAATTCCTATTAAACACCTGAAGGGTTAATAAACTTCTTGAATGTGGTTTTGAGCACCTTGAGGGGTGCAGTTTTTAGAATGGTGTCACACTTGGGCATTTTCTATCATATAGACCCCTTAAAATGACTTCAAATGAGACGTGGTCCCTAAAAAAAATGGTGTTGTAAAAATGAGAAATTGCTGGTCAACTTTTAACCCTTATAACTCCCTAACAAAAAAAAAATTGGTTCCAAAATTATGCTGATGTAAAGGAGACATGTGGGAAATGTTACTTATTAAGTATTTTGTGTGACATATCTCTGTGATTTAATTGCATAAAAATTCAAAGTTTGAAAATTGCGAAATTTTCAAAATTTTCGCCAAATTTCCGTTTTTTTCACAAATAAACGCAGGTACTATCAAAGAAATGTTACCACTATCCTGAAGTACAATATGTCACGAGAAAACAATGTCAGAATCACCAGGATCCGTTGAAGCGTTTCGGAGTTATAACCTCATAAAGGGACAGTGGTCAGAATTGTAAAAATTGGCCTGGTCATTAACGTGCAAACCACCCTCGGGGGTAAAGGGGTTAATAACAAACAAAAAAAACAACAAATAATAATGTTCAGTTATGCACTCAATACTTGGTCGGGAATCCTTTGGCAGAAATGACTGCTTCAATGCGGCGTGGCATGGAGGCAATCAGCCTGTGACACTGCTGAGATGTTATGGAGGCCCAGGATGCTTCAATAGCGGCCTTAAGCTCATCCAGAGTGTTGGGTCTTGCGTCTCTCAACTTTCTCTTCACAATATCCCACAGATTCTCTATGGGGTTCAGGTCAGGAGAGTTGGCAGGCCAATTGAGCACAGTAATACCATGGTCAGTAAACCATTTACCAGTGGTTTTGGCACTGTGAGCAGGTGCCAGGTCGTGCTGAAAAATGAAATCTTCATCTCCATAAAGCATTACAGCCGATGGAAGCATGAAGTGCACCAAAATCTCCTGATAGCTAGCTGCATTGACCCTGCCCTTGATGAAACACAGTGGACCAACACCAGCAGCTGACATGGCACCCCACACCATCACTGACTGTGGGTACTTGACACTGGACTTCAGGCATTTTGGCATTTCCTTCTCCCCAGTCTTCCTCCAGACTCTGGCACCTTGATTTCCGAATGACATGCAAAATTTGCTTTCATCAGAAAAAAGTACTTGGGACCACTTAGCAACAGTCCAGTGCTGCTTCTCTGTAGCTCAAAAGTGGCTTTACCTGGGGAATGCGGCACCTGTAGCCCATTTCCTGCACACGCCTGTGCACGGTGGCTCTGGATTTTTCCACACCAGACTCAGTCCACTGCTTCCTCAGGTTCCCCAAGGTCTGGAATCGGTCCTTCTCCACAATCTTCCTCAGGGTCCGGTCTCCTCTTCTCGTTGTACAGCGTTTTCTGCCACATTGTTTCCTTCCAACAGACTTACCATTGAGGTGCCTTGATACAGCACTCTGGGAACAGCCTATTTGTTGAGAAATTTCTTTCTGGGTCTTACCCTCTTGCTTGAGGGTGTCAATGATGGCCTTCTTGACATCTGTCAGGTCGCTAGTCTTACCCATGATGGGGGTTTTGAGTAATGAACCAGGCAGGGAGTTTATAAAAGCCTCAGGTATCTTTTGCATGTGTTTAGAGTTAATTAGTTGATTCAGAAGATTAGGGTAATAGGTCGTTTAGAGAACCTTTTCTTGATATACTAATTTATTGAGACAGGTTTTTTGGGTTATCAGGAGTTGTATGCCAAAATCATCAGTATTAAAACAATAAAAGACCTGACAAATTTCAGTTGGTGGATAATGAATCTATAATATATGAAAGTTTAATTGTAATCATTACATTATGGTAAATAATGAAATTTAACACTATATGCTAATTTTTTGAGAAGGACCTGTATGTGTTGTGAATTCTGCTCTTGGGTTCCCTCCAGTGGTTGTAGGTGGGAATGCATTTGTCTCTGAGTCACAGAACTGACCAGGTGTATCAGCTAATTGCTGTTCTGACTGGGATATTTAAGTGTGCAGGTTTCATTAGCCCTTGCCAGTTGTCAATGTTTCTTTGGAAGTATTGGATCTCTGCCTGGCCTCACCTGCTTAGCTGCCAGTTCAGCAAAGATAAGTGTCTGGTTCTTTTTCTGAATCACACTTGCTGTGTGCTTATTTTCAGTGCTGATCTTTTGTTTCTATTTGTCCAGCTTAGACTGTGTCAGCTGTTTTTCTCAGTCTGGTTGGATTCTCTGGAGTTGCAGTTATACTCTCCACGTCTTTAGTTAGATGGTGGAGTTTTTGTATTTTCTGCTGTGGATATTTTGGAAGGGTTTTATTACTGACCGCACAGAACTCTGTCCTGTCCTTTTCTATTTAGCTAGAAGTGGCCTCCTTTGCTAAGCCTGTTTTCTGCCTGCGTGTGTCTTTTCCTCTCCAACTCACAGTCAATATTTGTGGGGGGCTGCCTATCCTTTGGGGGTCTACTCTGAGGCAAGATAGTTTTCCTATTTCCATCTTTAGGGGTATTTAGTCCTCCGGCTGTGTCGAGGTGTCTAGGTTTTGGTAGGTACATCCCACGGCTACTTCTAGTTGCGGTGATAGAATCAGGGTTTGCGGTCAGTATTAGCTACCACCTACTCCAGAGAAGGTTTTCATGCTGCTCCAAGGCCACCTGATCATAACAGTACAACTGGCCAAAAATGAGTTAAATGCATCTCAGAAGAAGGGAGGAAAGGTCTTGAGCCATTTTTTTTCCTTCAGTCTGTTTTGTCTTCTCCTCCCTCTTTATCTGTGGGTGGCTGAAGAGCCTTGTGCTAGCATGAATGTTCAGGAATTAGCTTCTCGTGTAGACCAGCTTGCTGCTAGGATACAGGGTATTTCTGATTATATTGTTCAAACTCCTGCTTTAGAACCGAAGATTCCTACTCCTGATTGGTTTTTTGGTGACAGGTCCAAATTTTTGAGTTTTAAAAACAACTGTAAACTGTTTTTTGCATTGAAACCTCGATCCTCTGGTGATTCCATTCAACAAGTTAAAATCATCATCTCCCTGCTGCGTGGTGATCCACAGGATTGGGCATTTTCCCTGGAATCTGGGGATTCTGCTTTGCTTAATGTAGACTCCTTCTTTCAGGCATTAGGATTACTGTATGATGAACCTAATTCGGTGGATCAAGCTGAGAAGACCTTGTTGGCCCTCTCTCAGGGGCAAGAGGCGGCTGAATTGTATTGTCAGAAATTTAGAAAATGGTCTGTTTTGACTACATGGAATAATGATGCTTTGGCGGCAATTTTCAGAAAGGGTCTTTCTGAATCCGTTAAAGATGTTATGGTGGGGTTTCCCACACCCTCCAATCTGAGTGATTCTATGTCTCTGGGCATTCAGATTGACCGACGCTTGCGGGAGCGCAGAACTGGGCGCGCTATGGCGTTATCCTCAGAGCAAATTCCTGAGCCTATGCAGTGTGATAGGATTCGGTCTAAAACAGAACGACAAGGTTTCAGACGTCTCAATAGGTTGTGTTATTATTGTGGCGACGCTTCCCATGTCATTTCAGTCTGTACTAAGCGGACAAAGAGGATCGCCAGTTCATTTACCATCAGTACTGTACAACCTAAATTTCTGTTATCTGTGTCCTTGATCTGTTCATTGTCATCATTTTCTGTCATGGCATTTGTGGATTCAGGCGCTGCCTTGAACTTAATGGACTTTGACTTTGCTAGGCATTGTGCTTTAACCTTGCAGCCTTTGCCGAACCCTATTCCTTTAAGGGGCATTGATGCTACACCCTTGGCTAAAAATAAGCCCCAGTTTTGGACACAGGTGACCATGCGCATGGCGCCAGCCCATCAGGAAGATTGTCGATTTCTGGTGTTGCATAATTTGCATGATGCTATCGTGCTGGGTTTTCCGTGGTTGCAGGTACATAATCCTGTTTTGGATTGGAAGTCCATGTCTGTGACTAGTTGGGGTTGTCAGGGGGTTCATAATGATGTTCCTCTGATGTCTATCGCCCCTTCTTCATCTTCTGAAATTCCGGAGTTTTTGTCTGATTTTCAGGATGTATTCCATGAGCCCAAGTCCAGTTTCCTTCCACCGCACAGGGACTGAGATTGTGCTATTGACTTGATTCCAGGCTGTAAGTTTCCTAAGGGCCGACTTTTCAACCTGTCTGTAGATGAACATGCCGCCATGCGGACCTATATTAAGGAGTCTTTGGAGAAAGGGCATATTCGGCCATCTTCTTCACCGATGGGAGCGGGGTTCTTTTTTGTTGCTAAAAAAGATGGTTCCTTAAGACCCTGTATTGATTATCGCCTCTTGAATAAGATCACGGTCAAGTTTCAATATCCTTTACCTTTGCTTTCCGATTTGTTTGCTAGGATTAAGGGAGCTAGTTGGTTTACTAAGATTGACCTTCGGGGGGCTTATAATCTTGTTCGTATTAAACGGGGTTATGAATGGAAAACTGCGTTTAACACGCCCGAAGGCCATTTTGAATACCTTGTGATGCCATTCGGACTCTCTAATGCTCTATCTGTTTTTCAGTCCTTCATGCATGATATCTTCCGGGATTATCTTGATAAATTCTTGATTGTATATTTGGACGATATTTAGATTTTTTTCCGATGATTGGGAGTCTCATGTGCAGCAGGTCAGGATGGTATTTCAGATCCTTCGTGACAATGCCTTGTTTGTGAAAGGTTCTAAGTGTCTTTTTGGGGTGCAGAAGGTTTCCTTTTTTGGGCTTTATTTTTTCTCCCTCGTCTATAGAGATGGATCCGGTTAAGGTTCAGGCCATTCATGATTGGATTCAGCCCACATCCGTGAAGAGCCTTCAGAAATTTTTGGGTTTTGCTAATTTTTATCGCCGTTTCATTGCTAATTTTTCCAGCGTGGTTAAACCCTTGACTGATTTGACGAAGAAGGGCGCTGATGTGGCGAATTGGTCCCCTGCGGCTGTCTCTGCCTTTCAGGAACTTAAAAGTCGTTTTAATTCTGCTCCAGTGTTGCGTCAACCGGATGTTTCTCTTCCGTGTCAGGTTGAGGTTGACGCTTCTGAGATTGGGGCAGGGGCTGTTTTGTCTCAGAGGGATCCTGTTGGTTCCTTAATGAAACCGTGTGCCTTCTTTTCCCGTAAGTTTTCACCTGCTGAACGTAATTATGATGACGGCAATCGGGAGTTGTTGGCTATGAAGTG
This sequence comes from Ranitomeya imitator, assembly GCF_032444005.1. Classification (NCBI taxonomy): domain Eukaryota; kingdom Metazoa; phylum Chordata; class Amphibia; order Anura; family Dendrobatidae; genus Ranitomeya; species Ranitomeya imitator. The sequence continues at coordinate 612,763,910 of NC_091283.1, read as the reverse complement.
GGCGTTTGAGGAGTGGCGACATTGACTTGAGGGAGCTAAGTACCGTATTGTGGTCTTGACCGATCATAAGAATCTGATTTACCTCGAGTCTGCCAAACGGTTGAATCCTAGACAGGCTCGATGGTCCTTGTTTTTTTCTCGTTTTGATTTCATGGTCTCGTACCTTCTGGGTTCTAAGAATATTAAGGCTGATGCCCTCTCTAGGAGTTTTTTTGCCTGATTCTCCTGAGGTCTTAGAGCCGGTCGGTATTCTGAAAGAGGGGGTGGTCCTTTCTGCCATTTCCCCTGATTTACGACGGGTTCTTCAGGAATTTCAGGCTGACAAACCTGACCGCTGTCCTGTGGGGAAACTGTTTGTTCCTGACAGATGGACTAGTAGAGTGATTTCTGAGGTTCACTGTTCCGTGTTGGCTGGTCATCCTGGCATTTTTGGTACCAGAGATTTGGTTGGTAGGTCCTTTTGGTGGCCTTCATTGTCGCGTGATGTGCGTTCTTTTGTGCAGTCCTGTGGGACTTGTGCGCGGGCCAAGCCTTGTTGCTCCCGTGCTAGTGGGTTGCTTTTGCCATTGCCGGTCCCTGAGAGGCCCTGGACGCATATTTCTATGGATTTTATTTCCGATCTTCCTGTTTCCCAGAGGATGTCGGTTATCTGGGTTGTTTTTGACCGATTCTCTAAGATGGTTAATTTGGTGCCTTTGCCTAAATTGCCTTCTTCTTCTGATTTGGTTCCCTTTGTTCTTTCAGCATGTGGTCCGTTTGCATGGTATTCCGGAGAATATTGTGTCCGACAGAGGTTCCCAGTTTGTTTCTAGGTTTTGGCGGGCCTTTTGTGCCAAGCTGGGCATTGATTTGTCTTTTTCTTCTGCATTTCATCCTCAGACAAACGGCCAGACCGAGCGTACTAATCAGACTTTAGAGACTTATTTGAGATGCTTTGTGTCTGCTGATCAGGATGATTGGGTGGCTTTTTTGCCATTGGCCGAGTTTGCCCTTAATAATCGGGCTAGTTCGGCTACTTTGGTTTCGCCTTTCTTTTGTAATTTTGGTTTTCATCCTCGTTTTTCTTCTGGGCAGGTTGAGCCTTCTGACTGTCCTGGTGTGGATTCTGTGGTTGACAGGTTGCAGCAGATTTGGGCTCATGTGGTGGACAATTTGGTGTTGTCTCAGGAGGAGGCTCAGTGCTTTGCTAACCGTCGTCGGTGTGTTGGTTCCCGGCTTCGGGTTGGGGATCTGGTCTGGTTGTCTTCCCGTCATGTTCCTATGAAGGTTTCTTCTCCTAAGTTTAAGCCTCGGTTTATTGGTCCTTTATAGGATTTCTGAGATTATTAATCCGGTGTCTTTTCGACTGGCGCTTCCGGCCTCTTTTGCCATCCATAATGTCTTCCATAGATCTTTGTTGCGGAAATATGTGGAGCCCGTTGTTCCCTCTGTTGATCCTCCGGCCCCTGTGTTGGTTGATGGGGAGTTGGAATATGTTGTTGAGAAGATTTTGGATTCCCGTTTTTCGAGGCGGAAGCTTCAGTACCTTGTCAAATGGAAGGGTTATGGCCAGGAGGATAATTCTTGGGTTTTTGCCTCTGATGTCCATGCTGCTGATTTGGTCCGTGCCTTTCATCTGGCTCATCCTGATCGTCCTGGAGGTCCTGGTGAGGGTTCGGTGACCCCTCCTCAAGGGGGGGGTACTGTTGTGAATTCTGCTCTTGGATTCCCTCCAGTGGTTGTAGGTGGGAATGCAGTTGTCTCTGAGTCACAGCACTAGCCAGGTGTATCAGCTAATTGCTGTTCTGACTGGGATATTTAAGTGTGCAGGTTTCATTAGCCCTTGCCAGTTGTCAATGTTTCTTTGGAAGTATTGGATCTCTGCCTGGCCTCACCTGCTTAGCTGCCAGTTCAGCAAAGATAAGTGTCTGGTTCTTTTTCTGAATCACACTTGCTGTGTGCTTATTTTCAGTGCTGATCTTTTGTTTCTATTTGTCCAGCTTAGACTGTGTCAGCTGTTTTTCTCAATCTGGTTGGATTCTCTGGAGTTGCAGTTATACTCTCCACGTCTTTAGTTAGATGGTGGAGTTTTTGTATTTTCTGCTGTGGATATTTTGGAAGGGTTTTATTACTGACCGCACAGAACTCTGTCCTGTCCTTTTCTATTTAGCTAGAAGTGGCCTCCTTTGCTAAGCCTGTTTTCTGCCTGCGTGTGTCTTTTCCTCTCCAACTCACAGTCAATATTTGTGGGGGGCTGCCTATCCTTTGGGGGTCTACTCTGAGGCAAGATAGTTTTCCTATTTCCATCTTTAGGGGTATTTAGTCCTCCGGCTGTGTCGAGGTGTCTATGTTTTGTTAGGTACACCCCATGGCTACTTCTAGTTGCGGTGATAGGATCAGGGTTTGCGGTCAGTATTAGTTACCACCTACTCCAGAGAAGGTTTTCATGCTGCTCCAAGGCCACCTGATCATAACAGTTATGCATGCTTCTATGTCTGTCAGTCTGTGTAGATAAGCTTGCTTCTAAGTCTGTCTAGCTAAATAAGATATTGGCAGTCTGGTAGTGGAGGAGAATTGTCTGATAAATTCCAGATATTTTGTTAGATCTACACATTCACTGCTTTGTGACCAGTTTTAAAATTTTTTGGACAAACTCCTCAAATCTAGAGCGTTCAATATTCAGTTCAAAATCTAGTGTTGTCCAAAAGGCAAAACTGAAAATATTGTATGCCTTCTCAAATTATGAGGAAATTAATTAACCTTTTTTGTTTTGTCTACATTGGGAGAAAACCAAAAAAAGAAAACAGAATGGACTATGAAACAGGCCCGCACAACCATAGAAAGTAGAAAAATAATACAATGTTTATTGAACATCACAGCAAAACATAAAAAACATTTAAAATGTACCAATAGTGTACAAAAACACCCCTATTCAAATGCCCTACAAATAAATATGAAGTCGACATGAAACATAATACAATGGGTCAGCATAATATATGTCACCTTATATAGATGAAATAATACCCCCTAGTTGAAAGGGAAACGCATCCATATATGCTTAGGGCATACGAGATCATAGGCGCAAAGAACCATAAGCCCCCTATTGGAAAAGCTAGAGCAAAAAAAAAAAAAAAACCTTGTAAAAAGGATGTCCGTATCAAATCTACTAATTGGTTTGGAAGTAAAGTGCCCAGCAGATAACAAGGAAATACAGCCTATAGTTACAGAGGGGGGGCAATATAATGCCCAGCATACTCATCTGAGGCGGGGAGAAAAAAGACAGGCTGAACCCAAAAATATATCGACTACACAAAGTCAAACAGAAGCCAGTGCCTAAATGTGAACGGCATAAGGCAGGGTAGGGTAGGGTGTGAGAGCCCCACGTGTATCGCCGCCACAGCGGCTTCGTCAGGGGAAGAAAACACACCTACCTGTTATGACCTGGTGGTTAGGAGCACCAGGAATGACCTGATAGTTAAAACTCACACAGGACAAGCTCTGGGATGTGGGAGCTCTGCTGACCGCAATCCCTAATCCTATCACACACACTAGAAATAGCCGTGGAGCGCTCCTGACGCTCCCTAGGCGCCTCGTCACAGCTAGCTAGCCCTAGAGATAGAAAATAAAGCCTACCTTGCCTCAGAGAAATTCCCCAAAGGAAAAGGCAGCCCCCCACATATATTGACTGTGAGTAAAGATGAAAGTCACAAACGCAGAAATGAAACAGGTTTCAGCAAAGGGAGGCCAGACTTACTAAATAGACAGAGGACAGGAAAGGAAGCTTTGCGATCAGCACAAAAAACTACAAAAGACCACGCAGAGTGTGCAAAAAGACCTCCGCACCGACTAACGGTGCGGAGATGCCACTCTGCATCCCAGAGCTTCCAGCTAGCAAGACAAAATCATGATATCCACCTGGACAAGAAAACAATGAACGAATTAGATACTATCAGGAACTTAGCTTCTGCTGGAGTAGACAGGTCACCAGAAAGATCCAAGAGTGAACTGAACCAATGCAGAAACATTGACAGCTGGCATGGAGTAACGATCTAAGTGGAGTTAAATAGAGAAGCCAACCAAAGGATAAACCACGTCACCTGTGTAAGGAACCTCAGAAGCAGCAGCTCCACTGACAGCCACCAGAGGGAGCCCACAGACAGAACTCACCGAAGTACCATTCACGACCACAGGAGGGAGCTTGACAACAGAATTCACCACAACACCTACCTTGGAGATGGAAAGGACAGCTAGAGGGGATATGGAGGAGGCTGATGTTTTTAGAATTTTTTGCTAGGTGTGCCTGATCTATTTGCTCATAATTTAGAACAAGTAGCTGAATGGTAATTGTGATATGTTTTTTTTATATAAAGCACAGTAGTAGTTGAAAATAAAAACATAATTCAGTTTTAAAGACTAAAAAACAAAAATTATCCATGGAAATGATATTGTCATTTTTATGATATAGTGAAATAATGTACCCTCAACCACCAAACTAACTACACCCTACCTCCACCTTCACCTTTCCTCCATCCTATTTAGATGAGCTTGCTTTCAAGATTTTCTGTCTAGCTAGATAAGCCTGCATAAATGTGTGTCTGTCGCTATATGAGCCTGCTTCTATGTTTGTCTGTCCATCTAGATATGCATGCTTATATGTCTGTCTGTCTGTGTAGATAAGCTTGCTTTTATGTTTGTCTCTCTGGCTAGATAAGCCTGCCTCAATGCGTTTCTGTGTCACTAGATAAGCCAGCTTCTATGTGTGTCTGTTTCGCTAGATATGCATGCCTCTATGTCTGTCTGTATAGCTATATATGCATGCCTCTATATCTGTGTGTTTCTGTAGATAAGCTTGCTTCTATATTTGTCTGTCTAGATAAGCCTGACTCAATGTGTGGGTAGATAAACCCACTCATATGTCGTTCTTTCTAGATTTTAATGCCTTTATGTCTGTCTATATGCATAAGCTTGCTTCTATGTTTGTCTCCTTGGCTAGATAAGCCTGACTCAATGTCTGTGTGGGTAGATAAGCCCACTCATATGTCTGTCTTTCTAGATATGCATGTCTCTGTCTGTCTAGCTATATATGCATGCTTCTATATCTGTGTGTCTCTTTAGATAAGCTTGCTTCTTTGTTTGTCTGTGTGCCTAGATAAGCCTTACTCAATGTGTGGGTAGATAAACCCACTCACATACAATTATTAGGTTCTGTAGAAGGACGTAGATGTGGGGATTTATTATGATGGAATATAGGCTGAACTGGATGGACAAATGTCTTTTTTCGGCCTTACTAACTATGTTACTATGTATATGTTTGTCTATCTTTCTAGATTTGCATGCTTTTATGTCTGTCTCTCAAAAAGCAGGCCAGACATACATTACAATAGCCGCAGGGGGCCGGAGCCTGCTGATATTTACTGTGGGAATTACAAGAGTGGGGGTTCTGTAACAGTTAGATTTACACATTCACTGCTTTGTGACCACTTTTGGAAAATTTTGGACAAACTCCTCAAATCTAGAGCATTTAATATTCAGTTCAAAAGCTAGTGTTGTCCAAAAGGCAAAAATGAAAATAATGTATGCCTTCTCAAATTATGACCAAATGAATTAACCTTTTTAGTTTTGTCTACATTGGGAGAAAAAACACCTACCTTGGAGATGGAAAGGACAGCTAGAGGGGATATGGAGGAGGCTGATGTTTTTATAATTTTTTGCTAGTTGTGCCTGATCTATTTGTGCATAATTTAGAACAAGTGTCTGAATGGTAATTGTGATATGTGTTTTTTTATAAAGCACAGTAGTAGTTGAAAATAAAGACATACCGTATATACTCGAGTATAAGCCGAGATTTTCAGCCCAAAATTTTGGGCTGAAAGTGCCCCTCTCGGCTTATACTCGAGTCACGGTGGGCGGCAGGGTCGGCGGGTGAGGGGGAGAGGGCGCTGAGGCATACTCACCTAGTCCCGGCGGTCCTGACGCTCCCCCTGCCTGTCACATGGTCTTCGGTGCTGCAGCTCTTCCTCTATCAGCGGTCACGTGGGACCGCTGATTAGAGAAATGAATATGCGGCTCCACCTCTCATAGGGGTGGAGCCGCATATTCATTTCTCTAATCAGCGGTGCCGGTGACCACTGATAGAGAAAGAGACTGCGGCACCGAAGACCAGCTGTGGGGGAGAAGGAGCCGGACGCCGGGACCAGGTAAGTATTTTATATTCACCTGTCCACGTTCCACACGCCGGGCGCCGTTCTGTCTTCACGTCCTCTTGCTCTGACTGTTCAGGTCAGAGGGCGCGATGACGCATATAGTGTGCGCGGCGCCCTCTGCCTGAACAGTCAGAGTGGAGAGACGCTGGGAGCTGCGGCAGCGAGAGGTGAGTATGGCTTTTTTTTTTTTATTGCAGCAGCAGCAGCAATGGCACAGCTTTCTATGGCACAGCTATGGGGCAATAATGAATGGCGCAGAGCACTATATGGCACAGCTATGGGGCAATAATGAATGGTGCAGAGCACTATATGGCACAGCTATGGGGCAATAATAATTGGTGCAGAGCACTATATGGCACAGCTATGGGACAATAATGAACGGTGCAGAGTACTATATGGCACAGCTATGGGGAAATAATGAACGGTGCAGAGCACTATATGGCACAGCTATGGGGCAAAAATGAATGGTGCAGAGCACTATATGGCACAGCTATGGGGCAATAATGAACGGAGCAGAGTACTATATGGCACAGCTATGGGGCGATAATGAACGGTGCAGAGCACTATATGGCATAGCTATGGGGCAATAATGAACGGTGCAGGGCACTATATGGCACAGCTATGGGGCAAAAATGAATGGTGCAGAGCACTATATGGCACAGCTATGGGGCAATAATGAACGGTGCAGAGCACTATATGGCACAGCTATGGGGAAATAATGAACGGTGCAGAGCACTATATGGCACAGCTATGGGGCAATAACGAAAGGCGCAGATCACTATATGGCAGCTATGGGGCAATAATGAACGTGCAGAGCACTATATGGGACAGCTATGGGGCAATAATGAACGGTGCAGAGCACTATATGGCACAGCTATGGGGCAATAATGAACGGTGCAGAGCACTATATGGCACAGCTATGGGGCAAAAATGAACGGTGCAGAGCACTATATGGCACAGCTATGGGGCAATAATGAACTGTGCAGAGCACTATATGGCACAGCTATGGGGCAATAATGAACGGCGCAGAGCACTATATGGCACAGCTATCGGGCAATAATGAACGGCGCAGAGCACTATATGGCACAGCTATGGGGCAATAATGAACGGCGCAGAGCACTATATGGCAGCTATGGGGCAATAATGAACTGTGCAGAGCACTATATGGCACAGCTATGGGGCAATAATGAACGGTGCAGAGTACTATATGGCAGCTATGGGGCAATAATGAACAGTGCAGAGCACTATATGGCAGCTATGGGGCAATAATGAACGGTGCAGAGCACTATGGCACAGCTATGGGGCAATAATGAACGGTGCAGAGCACTATATGGCACATCTATGGGGAAATAATGAACGGTGCAGAGCACTATATGGCACAGCTATGGGGCAATAATGAACGGCGCAGAGCACTATATGGCAGCTATGGGGCAATAATGAACGGTGCAGAGCACTATATGGGACAGCTATGGGGCAATAATGAACGGTGCAGAGCACTATATGGCACAGCTATGGGGCAATAATGAACGGTGCAGAGCACTATATGGCACAGCTTTCTATGGTACATCTATGGGGCAATAATGAACGGTGCAGAGCACTATATGGCACAGCTATGGGGCCATAATGAACGGTATGGAGCGTCTATTTTTATTTTTGAAATTCACCGGTAGCTGCTGCATTTTCCACCCTAGGCTTATACTCGAGTCAATAAGTTTTCCCAGTTTTTTGTGGCAAAATTAGGGGGGTCGGCTTATACTCGGGTCGGCTTATACTCGAGTATATACGGTAATTCAGTTTTAAAGCCTAAAAAACAAAAATTATCCATAGAAATGATATTGTCAATTTTATGATATAGTGAAATAGTGTACCCTCCACCATCAAACTAACTCCACCCTACCTCCACCTTCACCTTTCCCACATCCTATTTAGATGAGCTTGCTTTCAAGATTTTCTGTCTAGCTATATAAGCCTGCATCAATGTGTGTCTGTCGCTATATGAGCCTACTTCTATGTTTGTCTATCTAGATATGCATGCTTATATGTTTGTCTGTCTCTGTAGATAAGCTTGCTTTTATGTTTGTCTGTCTGGCTAGATATGCCTGCCTCAATGCGTGTCTGTGTCACTAGATAAGCCAGCTTCTATGTCTGTGTGTTTCGCTAGATATGCATGACTCTGTCTGTGTGTTTCTGTAGATAAGCTTGCTTCTATGTTTGTCTGTCCAGATAAGCCTTACTCAATGTGTGAGTAGATAAACCCACTCATATGTCTGTCTTTCTAGATTTTCATGCTTTTATATCTGTCTCTATAGATAAGCTTGCTTCTATGTTTGTCTGTTTGGCCAGATAAGCCTGACTTAATGTCTTTGTGGGTAGATAAGCCCACTCATATGTCTGTATTTCTAAATATTCATGTCTCTATATCTGTCCTTCTAGCTATATATGCATGCTACTATGTCTGTGTGTCTCTTTAGATAAGCCTGACTCAATGTGTGGGAGATAAACCCACTCATATGTCTGTCTATCTTTCTAGATTTCCATGCTTATGTCTGTCTGTCTCTGTAGATAAGCTTGCTTTTATGTTTGTCTGTTTGGCTAGATATGCATGCCTCTATGTCTGTTTGTTTCTATAGATAAGCTTGCTTCTATGTTTGTGCAGCGCCCCAGAGATCTGGTCGTTGCAGTATGACACTCTGCCACTAAGGGGAGTGATGGTACGTCTGATGGCACTAAAGGAGTTCTCCTGACCAGGTATCACCAGAACACATTACACTTCACACTCCGGCCACTAGGGGGAGAAAAAGGCTTTATTTATTGGGCCACTCCTCACACTGGTAAAACTAGGGATTGGGGAGGAAGTTAGTCAGAAGCTGAATGGGTTGGATTCAGGCAACATCCTGTGGCAGGGGGTGTTGCAGGGAGAAGACACAGGGGGGTCCCTGTCAGGCATGGAAACCTGGCAGGTGCCTAGCGAACAGAGCAGAACGTAACGGAACCGCGCCTGCACTACCTTGCGGCGGTATCCTAAGAAAGAGACACGAAGGGAAGGATATTGTGGAACAGTGTAAACGAGATCAAGCACAAAGGAGTACCAGTAGGAGTCGTGCCGTGAGACTGAGGCAACATCCTACTGAGGCGCGTAGCCAGTGGCCGGAACACCGCGGGAGTAACTGACTCTAGGCCTTACTTCGAACTCCGCAGGACAGTCAATTATAGGTTGGCTGTCTACCTTAAATTTCCTAAGAAGACATAGGGGGCAACAGTGGGAGAGGGGGGTCTCTAGGGTCCCGGAAGACCTCCAGGCCTTCCCGTCATACGGGTGCGTCCTAGCCAAAACATACTGGGGGACGAGAAACTGGTAACATCTGGAACTAAAGAAAGAGAGAGAGCTGTAGAGAACGAACGAACGAGAACAGCAGTTGTGAGGACTATTCCGAATGCTCAGCAGCGTAGGACTACAACACACAGGCGCTAGTGGTAGGCAACGATTTCCATCTGCAAAGGAAACTCTGGATGTGCCCATCGGACCGGTCGGTCTCAGATGGCCCTGTTAAACGTGCTCTGGATTGAGGATCCTGAAGTCTTCAGTAAAGAGGTAAAGAGACTGCAACCCTGTGTCCTCGTTATTGACTGCACCTCACACCATCACCATCCACCTTACTGGGAAGTCCTGGGGACATACTTCACCTGTGGGAAGGTATACCATCCAGCTGCAATTCCATCACCCCAGCGGACCCCACAGCAGCGTCGGTCACCCTGACCGAACACCACAGGTGGCGTCACGAACCCCTGACAGACTGTACCACCTTTATTGGACGCCCCTTAGCAGGGTCGCGGACTGGGTCTAGCCACCGTGACAGACTCAGAACCGAAGCAAAGAGGCCCAGTACCGAGAACTCGTGGCCCTGTGTCTGGGGGCGATCCATTTGTCTGTCTAGATAAGCCTGACTCAATGTGTGGGCACATAAACCCACTCATATGTCTGTCTTTCTAGATTTTCTTGCTTTTATGTCTGTCTAAATGCATAAGCTTGCTTCTATGTTTGTCTGTTAGGCTAGATAAGCCTGACTCAATGTCTGTGTGGGTAGATAAGCCCACTCATATGTCTGTCTTTCTAGATATGCATGTCTCTATGTCCGTCTAGCTATAAATGCATGCTTCTATGTCTGTGTGTCTTTTTAGATAAGCTTGCTTCTATGTTTGTCTGTGTGCCTAGATAAGCCTGACTCAATGTGTGGGTAGATAAACCCACTCATATGTCTGTCTATCTTTCTAGATTTGCATGCTTTTATGTCTGTCTCTATAGATAAGCTTGCTTCTATGTTTGTCTGTTTGGCTACATAAGCCTGACTCAATGTCTGTCTGGGTAGATAAGCCCACTCATATGTCTGTCTTTCTAGGTATGCATGCTTCTATGTCTGTCAGTCTCTGTAGATAAGCTTGCTTCTATGTCTGTCTAGCTAAATACGATATCAGCAGTCTGGTAGTAGAGGAGAATTGTCTGGTAAATTCCAGATATTTTGCTAGATCTACACATTCACTGCTTTGTGACCAGTTTTGGAAAATTTTGGACAAACTCCTCAAATCTAGATCGTTCAATATTCAGTTCAAAAGCTAGTGTTGTCCAAAAGGCAAAACTGAAAATAATGTATGCCTTCTCAAATTATGAGCAAATGAATTAACCTTTTTTGTTTTGTCTACATTGGGAGAAAACACAACTACCTTGGAGATGGAAAGGACAGCTAGAGGGAATATGGAGGAGACTGATGTTTTTATAATTTTTTGATAGGTGTGCCTGATCTATTTGCTTATAATTTAGAACAAGTAGCTGAATGGTAATTGTGATATGTGTTTTTTTTTTTTTGTTATAAAGCACAGTAGTCGTTGAAAATAAAGACATAATTCAGTTTTAAAGCCTAAAAAACAAAAATTATCCATAGAAATGATATTGTCATTTTTATAATATAGTGAAATAATGTACCCTCAACCACCAAACTAACTCCACCCTACCTGCACCTTCACCTTTCCTCCATCCTATTTAGATGAGCTTGCTTTCAAGATTTTCTGTCTAGCTAGATAAGCCTGCATGAATGTGTGTCGCTATATGAGCCTGCTTCTATGTTTGTCTGTCTATCTAGATATGCATGCTTATATGTCTGTCTGTCTCCGTAGATAAGCTTGCTTTTATGTTTCTGTCTGGCTAGATAAGCCTGCCTCAATGCGTGTCTGTGTCACTAGATAAACCAACTTCTATGTCTGTCTGTCTAGCTATATATGCATGCTTCTATGTCTGTGTGTCTCTTTAGATAAGCTTGCTTCTATGTCTGTGTGCCTAGATAAGCCTGACTCAATGTGTGGGTAGATAAAGCCACTCATATGTCTGTCTTTCTTTCTAGATGTGCATGCTTTTATGTCTGTCTCTATAGATAAGCTTGCTTCTACGTTTGTCTGTTTGGCTAGATAAGCCTGACTCAATGTCTGTGTGGGTATTTAAGCCCACTCATATGCCTCTCTTTGTAGATATGCATGCTTCTCTGTCAGTCTCTGTAGATAAGCTTGCTTCTATGTCTGTCTATCTAAATAAGATATCAGCAGTCTGGTAGTGGAGGAGAATCGTCTGGTAAATTCCAGATATTTTGTTAGTGTAACGGGGTCTACTGTGCTGTAGTACTAGGGTTGAGCGACCTTGACCTTTTTAGAGTCGAGCCGTGTTTCGCGAAACCCGACTCTTAAAAGTCGAGTCGAGTGGAATCGGCCGATTATCGCGAAAAGTTGGGGATCGACCGAAACACGAAACCCAATGCAAGTCAATGGGGGAGCATAGTCGGCAGTGAGTGGAGGCCAGGAAAACACCTACACTGCCCATTTTAATGGCAAAAACATCCATTCTTGTTACAGAAGCTTGTCAATCGTAATTTAGCTTATAATAATTGGAAGGCATTTGAAATTGGGGGTCATTTGGCTAAAGTTGTGGGGGGTAGGGCTGGTTCAAGTAATTAGTGGGCCCAGTAAATCTGGACCACGTCACGGCAGTGGAGCAGGGAGAGGTAAGTATTTCAACTTTGCAAGTGCTGTGATCCTGAGCAAGCAGGGGGGGCCCACTCGTTGGCATTGGCACTGGCACAGGGCCCCTCAAAGTACAGCGGTGTGTTTGCACGGCGGGGGCGCCTCCCACCGGCAGCAACACTTTTGCGTACTATGAGGGGCCCTGTGCCAGTGACGTCGCCAGCAACGAGTATTCCTCCCCCCACCTGATTAAGGAACCTGCACCTTCCTCTTTGTCCCCGTGTAAGGGGGACCTGACTTTCAGCAGGGTCACAATCTTGCAGTGTAGCGTGCACGGGGAATGTTGCGTTATGGGTCAATGTACCAGCAGACTCATCTATCACTGGCTGGGCAATGGGCAGGATGAGGAGGAAACACAGATATAGGCCCAAAGAAGAAAGTGGGCTAAATGCAGTTCAAAATTGGTAACAGGACTAACCAGGGGGCATTGTTTTGTTCAGTGGAGGACAACTGGAATGAGAGGCTGACACAGAGAGTAGGCCCAAATCTGTAAGTAGTCTAAATGCAGTTCAAAATTGGCAAGAGTAGTAAACAGGCGGCACAGCTTTGTTCACTGTAGGAGAACAGCAAGGAGCGGCAGACACAGATAGAAGGCCCCAACCCAACTAGTAGGCCCACTGCAGTTTTAAAATTCCGATAGGCTGAAAACCAGATAATTGTAGGTCATTTTTTGTAAAGAGGACAGCTTTATTGAGTGGCGCAGCCAGACACTACAAGTAGGCCTTAAACCACAAAGTTGGCTCGACGCTGGTTTAAAAAAGGTTACATGGGTACACGTTCTGCATTGTTGTGCTCAGTGGAGGACAATTGGAAGGAGGGACCGCAGAAAGACTTTGTAGGCGTAAAATTACAAAATAGGCTCTATGCAGCTTCGATTATGTGGCAACCTGGAGAACACCTTGGAGCGGCAGACACCGTCTCTACGACCCAGACCCAACTTGTAGGCCTAATGTAGTGTTGTTTCAACAACTACTTAAGACGAGCATGAAGATTGAAGCAATGGAGAGGAAACCTGGAAAACACCTTGGAGTGGAAGACACAGTCTCTACAACCCAGACTCAACTTGTAGGCCGAATGCAGTGTTGTTTTCAACAACTACTAAACAAGAGCTTTAAGATTGAAGCAATGGAGAGGAAACCTGGAGAACACCTTGGAGCGGAAGACACCATCTCTACACCCCATACCCAATTTGTAGGCCTAATGCAGTGTAGTTTTCAACAACTACTAAACGAGAGTCGGAAGATCGAAGCAATGGAGAGGAAACCTGGGGACCACCTTGGAGTGGAACACAGTCTCTACACCCCATACCCAATTTGTAGGCCTAATGCAGTGTAGTTTTCAACAACTACTAAACGAGAGTCGGAAGAGCGAAGCAATGTGGACGAAACCTGGGGAACACCTTGGAGTGTAACACACCGTCTCTCTACGCCCCATACCCAATTTGTAGGCCTAATGCAGTGTAGTTTTCAACAACTACTAAACGAGAGTCGGAAGATCGAAGCAATGGAGAGGAAACCTGGGGACCACCTTGGAGTGGAACACACCGTCTCTACACCCCATACCCAATTTGTAGGCCTAATGCAGTGTAGTTTTCAACAACTACTAAACGAGAGTCGGAAGATCGAAGCAATGTGGACGAAACCTGGGGAACACCTTGGAGTGTAACACACCGTCTCTCTACACCCCATACCCAATTTGTAGGCCTAATGCAGTGTAGTTTTCAACAACTACTAAACGAGAGTCGGAAGATCGAAGCAATGGAGAGGAAACCTGGGGCACACCTTGGAGCGGCAGACACCGTTAGTAGGCCCTACCAAAGTAGTAGCCCCAATGCAGTTCTAAAATTCCTAGAGGCTTAAAACAAGACTATTGACGCTCTGCTTTTTTCAAAGGAGGACAGCTGTATTGAGTGGCGCAGACAGACACAGGTAGTAGGCCTTAAACCAAAAATGTGGCTCACTGCAGTTTAAAAAAGGTTACAGGGGTACACAGGCAGCATTGCTCTGGTCAGTGGAGGACAATTTCAATAGTGGACCGCAGACAGACTTTGTACGCCTACTATTAAAAAAAGGATGCTCTATGCAATTAAAAATAGGTTCCAGGGGTCCACGGGCAGCAGTGGTGTGGTCAGTGGACGAGTATTGGAAGGAGGGACCGCAGACAGGCGTAGTAGGCCTAACATAACAAAATTAGGTTGTAGGCACTTTAAAGTTGGTTCCAGGGGTACACGTGCAGCAGTGGTGTGGTCAGCGGAGGACAATTTGAATTAGGGACTGCAGACAGACTTTGTAGGCTGTCCCCTGTGGACCATGCATCCAACACATTAACCCAGTGCGCCGTAATGGACACGTAACTTTTTGTGGACATGTCTACTGGTCCATGCGTCTCTTGTCAGGTGCACCTTTCTACTGTTTGATTGCCTGAGTGCTATGACAATGCAGACTTTTTCATGCCAGTGGAGGGCTGGGATGGCTTTTCTCGCAAAAGAGATGTCGACTGGGTAGCTTGAACCGTGGTACAGCGTAGTTCATCTGGGCTTTCTAAATATAGAACAAAGAAAAAAAGGAGGCTCCATGCACTTTCAGCTGGGTTCCAGGGGTACACGGCCAGCATTGGTCTGGTCAGTGGAGAACTATTGGAAGGAGGGACCGCAGGCAGGCTTCGAAGGCCTAACATAATAAATTAGGGCTGTAGGCACTTTAACATTGGTTCCAGGGGAACACGGGCAACAGTAGACAGGTCATTGGAGGCCTAGTGGAAGGAGGGACCGCAGACAGGCTTCGAAGGCCTAAGATAATAAAATTTGGCTGTAGGCACTTTAAAATTGGTTCCAGGGGAACACGGGCAGCAGTAGACAGGTGAGTGGAGGACTAGTGGAAGGAGGGACCGCAGGCAGGCTTCGAAGGCCTAACATAATAAATTAGGGCTGTAGGCACTTTAACATTGGTTCCAGGGGAACTCGGGCAGCAGTAGACAGGTCATTGGAGGCCTAGTGGAAGGAGGGACCGCAGACAGGCTTCGAAGGCCTAAGATAATAAAATTTGGCTGTAGGCACTTTAAAATTGGTTCCAGGGGAACACGGGCAGCAGTAGACAGGTGAGTGGAGGACTAGTGGAAGGAGGGACCGCAGACAGGCTTCGAAGGCCTAACATAATAAAATTTGGCTGTAGGCACTTTAAAATTGGTTCCACGGGAACACGGGCAGCAGTAGACAGGTCAGTGGAGGCCTAGTGGAAGGAGGGACCGCAGACAGGCTTCGAAGGCCTAACATAATAAATTAGGGCTGTAGGCACTTTAACATTGGTTCCAGGTGTACACGGGCAGCAGTAAACAGGTGAGTGGAGGCCTAGTGGAAGGAGGGACTGCAGACAGGCTTCGAAGGCCTAACATAATAAATTAGGGCTGTAGGCACTTTAACATTGGTTCCAGGTGTACACGGGCAGCAGTAGACAGGTGAGTGGAGGCCTAGTGGAAGGAGGGACCGCAGACAGGCTTCGAAGGCCTAACATAATAAAATTTGGCTGTAGGCACTTTAACATTGGTTCCAGGAGTACACGGGCAGCAGTAGACAGGTCAGTGGAGGCCTAGTGGAAGGAGGGACCGCAGACAGGCTTCGAAGGCCTAACATAATAAATTAGGGCTGTAGGCACTTTAACATTGGTTCCAGGGGAACACGGGCAGCAGTAGACAGGTCAGTGGAGGCCTAGTGGAAGGAGTGACCGCAGACAGGCTTCGAAGGCCTAACATACTAAAATTTGGCTGTAGGCACTTTAATTCTCTTGCAGGGATACACAGGCAGTGGGCACCATTGGTGTTGTCAGCGGCGGCCGATTGTAATGAGTGTCTGCCAGTTAGTAGTCCCAAAAAATAAATACATGTTAATGTCTCGCATTACAACAAAAAGAAAAACCAAAAGGGTGCATTCATTAGGTACAGGGGTGGGCTCCTCTGCGTAGTTTCAGACCTAGTAATTTGGCACAAAGTATTTACTTGGGTAAATATAGGACACTGCCCCTGACTATGTTAAGTACCATCATACATGTCAACACACTGGTATTGTCAGTGGCAGGAATTTACGGATGTCAGCGCATAGACTAAACATAGGTGGAACTGTGAGAGATAATTGTGCAAGTGGTAGAGCAATGTTTGAGCTGGGGGTGGGGGAACTCTCTTGTGGCCGGCAGTACATGCCCAGGGCCCCTCATGTTACAACAGTGTGTCTGACGTTGGGTGCGCACCACCACCGCCAGAGACACTTTATTGTACTATGAGGGACCCAGTGGCAGTGCCGTAGACCAAAAGCGGGCACACCCACCTCTTCAGACAAACAGCACTCTCACGGGTGCTTGCGCCAAGTCACGATACCACGGCCCCGTGTGGGGAGTTTGGCCATTTAGGGAGGTGTAAACATGTCGTATGCTGGACAATCAGCTGCTGCAAATTACGAGATTGGTAAAGTCATTCAGAGTAGTCCACAGGCAATACCTTTTCATAGGAAAGCTAGGTGTCGGCCGGGCAAGGTGGGGCAAAAGAATTCGAAATCCAGTTGTGGTTCATTTTAATGAAGGTTAGATCATCAACATTTTGGGTGGCCAGACGAGTCCTTTTTTCGGTTAATATTGAACCTGCAGCACTGAATACTCTTTCTGATAGGACACTAGCTGCCGGGCAAGCAAGCTCCTGCAATGCATATTCTGCCAATTCTGGCCAGGTGTCTAATTTGGATGCCCAGTAATCAAATGGGAATGACGGTTGAGGTAGAACATCGATAAGGGATGAAAAATAGTTAGTAACCATACTGGACAAATGTTGTCTCCTGTCACTTTGAATTGATGCAGTAGTACCTGTCCTGTCTGCGGTCATAGCAAAATCACTCCACAACCTGGTCAGAAAACCCCTCTGTCCAACGCCACTTCGGATTTCTGCACCTCTAACACTTCTGGTCTGCTGCCCCCTGCTGCTCGTGTGAGAACGATCACGGGCGCTGTGTGCTGGGAATGCCTGAAGCAAACGGTCAACAAGAGTTGATTGTTTGGTTGCTAATATTAGTTCCAAGTTGTCATGTGGCATAATATTTTGCAATTTGCCTTTATAGCGAGGATCAAGGAGGCAGGCCAACAAGTAATCGTCATCGTTCATCATTTTCGTAATGCGTGTGTCCCTTTTGAGGATACGTAAGGCATAATCCGCCATGTGTGCCAAAGTTCCAGTTGTCAAATCTGCGGTTGTGCTTGGTTGAGGGGCAGTTTCAGGCAAATCTACGTCACTTGTGTCCCTCAGAAACCCAGAACCCGGCCTTGCCACGCCACCAATTTCCAGTGGCCCCGGAGAAGCGTCCTCATTAAAAAAATACTCATCCCCATCATCCTCCTCGTCCTCCTCCTCCTGTTCGCCCGCCACCTCGTCCTGTACACTGCCCTGACCAGACAATGGCTGACTGTCGTCAAGGCTTTCCTCTTCCTCGGCTGCAGATGCCTGCTCCTTTATGTGCGTCAAACTTTGCATCAGCAGACGCATTAGGGGGATGCTCATGCTTATTATGGCGTTGTCTGCACTAACCAGCCATGTGCATTCCTCAAAACACTGAAGGACTTGACACATGTCTTGTATCTTCGACCACTGCACACCTGACAACTCCATGTCTGCCATCCTACTGCCTGCCCGTGTATGTGTATCCTCCCACAAAAACATAACAGCCCGCCTCTGTTCGCACAGTCTCTGAAGCATGTGCAGTGTTGAGTTCCACCTTGTTGCAACGTCTATGATTAGGCGATGCTAGGGAAGGTTCAAAGACCGCTGATAGGTCTGCATACGGCTGGAGTGTACGGGCGAACGGCGAATATGTGAGCAAAGTCCGCGCACTTTGAGGAGCAGGCCGGATAACCCTGGATAACTTTTCAGGAAGCACTGCACCACCAGGTTTAAGGTGTGAGCCAGGCAAGGAATGTGTTTCAGTTGGGAAAGGGAGATGGCAGCCATGAAATTCCTTCCGTTATCACTCACTACCTTGCCTGCCTCAAGATCTACTGTGCCCAGCCACGACTGCGTTTCTGTCTGCAAGAACTCTGACAGAACTTCCGCGGTGTGTCTGTTGTTGCCCAAACACTTCATAGCCAATACAGCCTGCTGACGCTTGCCAGTAGCTGCCCCATAATGGGACAACTGGTGTGCAACAGTGCCAGCTGCGGATGGAGTGGTTTGGCGACTGCGGTCTGTGGACGAGCTCTCGCTTCTGCAGAAGGACGAAGAGGAGGAGGAGGAGGAGGAGGGGGTGCGAACACCTACAGCCAACTGTTTCCTAGACCGTGGGCTAGGCAGAACTGTCCTGAAATTGCTGTCCCCGGTGGACCCTGCATCCACCACATTCACCCAGTGTGCCGTGATGGACACGTAACGTCCCTGGCCATGCCTACTGGTCCATGCATCTGTTGTCAGGTGCACCTTTGTACTCACAGATTGCCTGAGTGCATGGACGATGCGCTCTTTAACATGCTGGTGGAGGGCTGGGATGGCTTTTCTCGAAAAGAAGTGTCGACTGGGTAGCTCGTAGCGTGGTACAGCGTAGTCCATCAGGGCTTTGAAAGCTTCACTTTCAACTAACCAGTAGGGCATCATCTCTAACGAGATTAGTCTAGCTATGTGGGCGTTCAAACCCTGTGTACGCGGATGCGAGGATAAGTACTTCCTTTTTCTAACCAGAGTCTCATGTAGGGTGAGCTGGACTGGAGAGCTGGAGATCGTGGAACTAGCGGGTGTGCCGGTGGACATGGCAGACTGAGAGACGGTTGGAGATGGTATTGTTTCCGCCTGTGCCCTAGATGCAGTGTTTCCTACTACGAAACTGGTGATTCCCTGACCCTGACTGCTTTGGCCTGGCAAAGAAACCTGCACAGATACTGCAGGTGGTGCAGAAAATGGTGGCCCTACACTGCCGGAAGGGATGTAGCGTTGGTGACTAGCTTCATTGGCCGAGGGTGCTACAACCTTAAGGGACGTTTGGTAGTTAGTCCAGGCTTGCAAATGCATGGTGGTTAAATGTCTATGCATGCAACTTGTATTGAGACTTTTCAGATTCTGACCTCTGCTTAACCCCTTTACCCCCAAGGGTGGTTTGCACGTCAATGACCAGGCCAATTTTTACAATTCTGACCACTGTCCCTTTATGAGGTTATAACTCCGAAACGCTTCAACGGATCCTGGTGATTCTGACATTGTTTTCTCGTGACATATTGTACTTCATGATAGTGGTAACATTTCTTTGATAGTACCTGCGTTTATTTGTGAAAAAAACGGAAATTTGGCGAAAATTTTGAAAATTTCGCAATTTTCAAACTTTGAATTTTTATGCAATTAAACCACAGAGATATGTCACACAAAATACTTAATAAGTATCATTTCCCACATGTCTCCTTTACATCAGCATAATTTTGGAACCAATTTTTTTTTTTGTTAGGGAGTTATAAGGGTTAAAAGTTGACCAGCAATTTCTCATTTTTACAACACCATTTATTTTTAGGGACCACGTCTCATTTGAAGTCATTTTGAGGGGTCTATATGATAGAAAATGCCCAAGTGTGACACCATTCTAAAAACTGCACCCCTCAAGGTGCTCAAAACCACATTCAAGAAGTTTATTAACCCTTCAGGTGTTTAATAGGAATTTTTGGAATGTTTAAATAAAAATGAACATTTAACTTTTTTACACAAAAAATTTACTTCAGCTCCAATTTGTTTTATTTTACCAAGGGTAACAGGAGAAATTGGACCCAAAAAGTTGTTGTCCAATTTGTCCTGAGTACGCTGATACCCCATATGTGGCAGTAAACCACTGTTTGGGCGCATGGGAGAGCTCGGAAGGGAAGGAGCGCTATTTGACTTTTCAATGCAAAATTGACAGGAATTGAGATGGGACGCCATGTTGCGTTTGGAGAGCCACTGATGTGCCTAAACATTGAAACCCCCCACAAGTGACACCATTTTGGAAAGTAGACCCCCTAAGGAATTTATCTGGATGTGTGGTGAGCACTTTGACCCACCAAGTGCTTCACAGAAGTTTATAATGCAGAACCGTAAAAATAAAAAATCATATTTTTTCACAAATATTATATTTTTGCCCCCAATTTTTTATTTTTCCAAGGGTAAGAGAAGAAATTGGACCTCAAAAGTTGTCCAATTTGTCCTGAGTACGCTGATACCCCATATGTGGCAGTAAACCACTGTTTGGGCGCATGGGAGAGCTCGGAAGGGAAGGAGCGCAGTTTGACTTTTCAATGCAAAATTGACAGAAATTGAGATGGGACGCCATGTTGCGTTTGGAGAGCCACTGATGTGCCTAAACATTGAAACCCCCCACAAGTGACACCATTTTGGAAAGTAGACCCCCTAAGGAACTTATCTAGAAGTGTGGTGAGCACTTTGACCCACCAAGTGCTTCACAGAAGTTTATAATGCAGAACCGTAAAAATAAAAAAATCATATTTTTTCACAAAAATTATATTTTTGCCCCCAATTTTTTATTTTTCCAAGGGTAAGAGAAGAAATTGGACCTCAAAAGTTGTTGTCCAATTTGTCCCGTGTACGCTGATACCCCATATGTGGCAGTAAACCACTGTTTGGGCGCATGGGAGAGCTCGGAAGGGAAGGAGCGCCGTTTGACTTTTCAATGCAAAATTGACAGGAATTGAGATGGGACGCCATGTTGCGTTTGGAGAGCCACTGATGTGCCTAAACATTGAAACCCCCCACAAGTGACACCATTTTGGAAAGTAGACCCCCTAAGGAACTTATCTGGATGTGTGGTGAGCACTTTGACCCACCAAGGGCTTCACAGAAGTTTATAATGCAGAGCCATAAAAATAAAACAAAATTTTTTTCCCACAAAAATTATATTTTAGCCCCCAGTTCTGTATTTTTCCAAGGTTAGCAGGAGAAATTGGACCCTAAATGTTGTTGTCCAATTTGTCCTGAGTACGATGATACCCGATATGTGGGGGGGAACCACCGTTTGGGCGCATGGGAGGGCTCGGAAGGGAAGGAGCATCATTTGGAATGCAGACTTAGATGGATTGGTCTGCAGGCGTCACATTGCGTTTGCAGAGCCCCTAATGTACCTAAACAGTAGAAACCCCCCACAAGTGACCACATATTGGAAACTAGACCCCTCAATGAACTTATCTAGATGTGTTGTGAGAACTTTGAACCCCCAAGTGTTTCACTACAGTTTATAACGCAGAGCCGTGAAAATAAAAAATCTTTTTGTTTTCCCACAAAAATTATTTTTTAGCCCCCAGTTTTGTATTTTCCCAAGGGTAACAGGAGAAATTGGTCCACAAAAGTTGTTGTCCAATTTGTCCTGAGTACGCTGATACCCCATATGTTGGGGTAAACCCCTGTTTGGGCACACAGGACAGCTCGGAAGGGAAGGAGCACTGTTTTACTTTTTCAACGCAGAATTGGCTGGAATTGAGATCGGACGCCATGTCGTGTTTGGAGAGCCCCTGATGTGCCGAAACAGTGGAAACCCCCCAATTATAACTGAAACCCTAATCTAAACACACCCCTAACCCTAATTCCAACGGTAACCCTAACCACACCTCTAAGCCTGACACACCCCTAACCCTAATCCCAACCCTATTCCCAACTGTAAATGTAATCTAAACCCTAACCCTAACTTTAGCCCCAACCCTAACTGTAGCCCCAACCCTAACCCTAACCCTAACCCTAGCCCTAACCCTAACCCTAGCCCTAGCCCTAACCCTAGCCCTAACCCTAGCCCTAACCCTAACCCTAGCCCTAGCCCTAACCCTAGCCCTAACCCTAGCCCTAGCCCTAACCCTAGCCCTAACCCTAGCCCTAACCCTAGCCCTAGCCCTAACCCTAGCCCTAACCCTAGCCCTAATGGGAAAATGGAAATAAATACATTTTTTTTTATTTTTCCCTAACTAAGGGGGTGATGAAGGGGGGTTTGATTTACTTTTATAGCGAGTTTTTTAGCGGATTTTTATGATTGGCAGCCGTCACACACTGAAAGACCCTTTTTATTGCAAAAAATATTTTTTGCAATACCACATTTTGAGAGCTATAATTTTTCCATATTTTGGTCCACAGAGTCATGTGAGGTCTTGTTTTTTGCGGGACGAGTTGACGTTTTTATTGAAAACATTTTTGGGCACGTGACATTTTTTGATCGCTTTTTATTCCGATTTTTGTGAGGAAGAATGACCAAAAGCCAGCTATTCATGAATTTCTATTGGGGGAGGCGTTTATACCGTTCCGCGTTTGGTAAAATTGATAAATCAGTTTTATTCTTCGGGTCAGTACGATTACAGCGATACCTCATTTATATCATTTTTTTATGGTTTGGCGCTTTTATACGATAAAAACTATTTTACAGAAAAAATAATTATTTTTGCATCGCTTTATTCTCAGGACTATAACTTTTTTTTATTTTTTTGCTGATGATGCTGTATGGCGGCTCTTTTTTTGCGGGTCAATATGACGCTTTCAGCGGTACCATGGTTATTTATATCTGTCCTTTTGATCGCGTGTTATTCCACTTTTTGTTCGGCGGTATGATAATAAAGCGTTGTTTTTTGCCTCGTTTTTTTTTTTTTTTCTTACGGTGTTTACTGAAGGGGTTAACTAGTGGGACAGTTTTATAGGTCGGGTCGTTACGGACGCGGCGATACTAAATATGTGTACTTTTATTGTTTTTTTTTATTTAGATGAAGAAATGTATTTATGGGAATAATATTTTTTTTTTTTTTTCATTATTTTGGAATATTTTTTTTTATTTTTTTTACACATTTGGAAAAATTTTTTTTAACTTTTTTACTTTGTCCCAGGGGGGGACATCACAGATCAGTGATCTGACAGTTTGCACAGCACTCTGTCAGATCACTGATCTGACATGCAGCGCTGCAGGCTTCACAGTGCCTGCTCTGAGCAGGCTCTGTGAAGCCACCTCCCTCCCTGCAGGCGGCCATCTTGGATCCGGGGCTGGAGGGAGCAGGGAGGGAGGTGAGACCCTCGCAGCAATGCGATGTGATCGCGTTGCTGCGGGGGGCTCAGGGAAGCCCGCAGGGAGCCCCCTCCCTGCGCGGTGCTTCCCTGCACCGCCGGCACATCGCGATCATCTTTGATCGCGGTGTGCCAGGGGTTAATGTGCCGGGGGCGGTCCGTGACCGCTCCTGGCACATAGTGCCGGATGTCAGCTGCGATAAGCAGCTGACACCCGGCCGCGATCGGCCGCGCTCCCCCCGTGAGCGCGGCCGATCGGCTATGACGTACTATCCCGTCCAGGGTCAGATAAGCCCAGGGCACCTCGACGGGATAGTACGTCTAAGGTCACAGAGGGGTTAAGGTAGTTGAACATTTTTGACAGATGACTTTGTGCGGATCAATTGGATGTTGTCTAAAAAATGCCAGACTGCACTCTTTCGAGCCTCGGATCCCTTTTCAGGCATTGCAGACTGAGCTTTAACCGGATGGCCACGCTGTCCTCCAACAGTTTTTGGCTTTGCCACGCGTTTTGTCCCATCTACGGGCCCGGCAGATGGAACCTGTTGCGATGTTGATGCCTGCTGCGGCCCCTCCTCCTCCGCTTCAGAACTACTGCCGCCTGCACCGTGTTCCCCCAATGGCTGCCAATCGGGGTCAACAACTGGGTCATCTATAACCTCCTCTTCTAGCTCGTGCGCATCTTCGTCTGTGTCACCGTGTAAGTCGGTGGTAGAGCATTCGTGACGGGGCAACATAGTCTCATCAGGGTCTGATTCTGGATCAGTACCCTGCGAGGGCAATGTTGTGGTCTGAGTCAAAGGACCAGCATAGTAGTCTGGCTGTGGCTGTGCATCAGTGCACTCCATGTCAGATTCAACTTGTAATGGGCATGGCCTGTTAACTGCTTCACTTTCTAAGCCAGGGACGGTATGTGTAAAGAGCTCCATGGAGTAACCCGTTGTGTCGCCTGCTGCATCCTTCTCTGTTGTTGTTTTTGCTGAAGAGGACAAGGAAGCGACTTGTCCCTGACCGTGAACATCCACTAACGACGCGCTGCTTTTACATTTACCAGTTTCAAAAGAGGAGGCAAAAGAGCTAGAGGCTGAGTCAGCAAGGTAAGCCAAAACTTGCTCTTGCTGCTCCGGCTTTAAAAGCGGTTTTCCTACTCGCAGAAAAGGGAGCGTTCGAGGCCTTCTGTAGCCAGACGACGAACCTGGCTCCACAGCTCCAGACTTAGGTGTAATATTTTTTTTCCCACGACCACCTGATGCTCCACTACCATCATTACCAGCTGACCATGAACGCCCACGGCCACGACCTCTACCACCAGACTTCCTCATTGTTTTAAAAACGTAACCAAAGTAACGGTATTTGTTGCTGTCAAACAACTTACACGGTGAGCTATAA
Organism: Ranitomeya imitator; assembly: GCF_032444005.1. Lineage (NCBI taxonomy): Eukaryota > Metazoa > Chordata > Amphibia > Anura > Dendrobatidae > Ranitomeya > Ranitomeya imitator. Next base: position 612,739,257 of record NC_091283.1, on the reverse strand, counting down.
CTTCAGTATGATTTAGATATCCCTTTACAGGTGGGTGAGACCGCAAGGAAAATCAGGCACAATGTTACACACTCTGTTTTCGGTGGCACCAAATGAGAGAGATGCCACACACGCAGGACTGTCACTCAAGCAGAAATGTCAATATTGATCTCCCACTTTTTTTTTTTTTTTTTTTTTTTTTCAGGGAGACTTTAGAATCAAAATAAAAAAAAAAAAGATTTTTTTCAGGAAGAATTTAGAAACCAAATAAAAAACAAAAAAATAGGCTTTCTATGGCCCACTATTTGAGAGAGAGAGATGGCACACCCAGGAGTCAGGAGTGGCACACAAGCAGAAAGGGCAATATTAATCTCCCACTGATTTTTTTTTTTATTTTTTCAGGGAGAATTTAGAAACCCAATAAAAAAAAAAAAATAGGCTTTCTATGGCCCACTATTTGAGAGAGAGAGATGGCACACCCAGGAGTCAGGAGTGGCACACAAGCAGAAAGGGCAATATTAATCTCCCACTGATTTTTTTTTTAAATTTTTTCAGGGAGACTTTAGAAACAAAATAAAAAAAAAATGATTTTTTCAGGGAGAATTTAGAAACAAAATAAAAAAAAAATTAATAGGCTTTCTATGGCCCACTATTTGAGAGAGAGATGGCACACTCAGGACTGGCACACAAGCCCAAAGGCCAATATTAATCTCCCACTGTTTTTTTTTTTCAGGGAGAATTTATAAACCCCACAAAAAAAAAAACAGAAAAATAAAAAGGCTTTCTATGGCCCACTATGTGAGAGAGATGGCACACACAGGGATGGCACTCTAGCAGAAATGCCAATCTTAATCTCCCACAACTTATTTTTTTAGGGAGAAAAAAAAAAAAAAAAAACAGGGACTGTCCTACAATTACTATCTCCCTGCAGTAATCTCAGCCAGGTATGGCAGGCAGCAATAAGGAGTGGACTGATGCACAAATTAAATAAAAAGTGTGGACAAACAAAAAAGATAGCTGTGCAGAAAGGAAGGAACAAGAGGATTTGTGCTTTGAAAAAAGCAGTTGGTTTGCACAGCGGCGTACACACAGCAATGCAGCTATCAAGGAGCCTTCTAGGGCAGCCCAATGAGCTACAGCGCTGAGGAAAAAAAAATGTAGCTTCCACTGTCCCTGCAAACAAAAGGTGGTGTTGGACAGTGGAAATCGCTACAGCGGTTTGGTGGTTAATGGACCCTGCCTAACGCTATCCCTGCTTCTGACGAAGCGGCAGCAACCTCTCCCTAGGCTCAGATCAGCAGCAGTAAGATGGCGGTCGGCGGGAACGCCTCTTTATAGCCCCTGTGACGCCGCAGACAGCAAGCCAATCACTGCAATGCCCTTCTCTAAGATGGTGGGGACCAGGACCTATGTCATCACGCTGCCCACACTCTGCGTCCACCTTCATTGGCTGAGAAATGGCGCTTTTCGCGTCATTGAAACGCGACTTTGGCGCGAAAGTCGCGTACCGCATGGCCGACCCCACACAGGGGTCGGGTCGGGTTTCATGAAACCCGACTTTGCCAAAAGTCGGCGACTTTTAAAAATGAACGATCCGTTTCGCTCAACCCTATGTAGTACCTCTTTCAGCACCCCCCGTGTTTCAGGAGGTCCACTCTGCTTTTGCTGGATTCTGAATGAAGGACGCTGGCTGGAATTCCTTGATTACGTGAGAGCATATAAAAGCTGACTGCTACTCCACGTATTTCCAGTCTAAAAGAACACACTTTATTCACAGCACACAGAATATATAACACAGATACACAGGGCAGGCCAATAGAAAAAGCAGGCCAGACATACATTACAATAGCCGCAGGGGGCCGGAGCCTGCTGATATTTACTGTGGGAATTACAAAGGTGGGAGTTCTGTAACACGGCTCCCCTTTTCAGCGACGCAATTGGCATACACAGTCTGATCCTTAACGGATCATTTGGGGATGACCGAAGTTTATAGGGTTGGCACAAGTTCCGTTTGTCGACTTAGTCTATCGGCATTACCGTTTTGTTTGCCGGGTCTGTAGTGGATGGTGAAGCCCAGAGGTTGTAGGGCTAAACTCCACCGCAGTAATCTGGCGTTGTCTCCGGAGACCCGATTAAGCCAGACTAGGGGATTATGGTCCGTTAGGAGGGAAAACTGTCGTCCATACAAATATGGTTGTAACTTTTTGAGTGCCCATACTATTGCCAGGCACTCCTTCTCGATGGCCGCATAGCTCACTTCATGGGACAGTAGTTTCCGACTCAGGTAAGCTACCGGGTGTTCTTGGCCGTCCGCCCCGACTTGGCTTAGTACTGCCCCCAATCCAAACATAGAAGCATCTGTGTGAACAAGGAAACGTTTAGTTGGATCGGGTGCGGCCAATACAGGGGTATTGGTGAGGGCGTCCTTTAGCTGGCGGAAGGCTTCCTCACACTCTGGGGTCCAGGTTACCTGGTGGGGTTGGTTCTTACAGGTCAGATCAGTGAGGGGCTTGGCCACGCTGCTGTAATTGGGAACAAATTTCCTATAATACCCCGCTGTCCCTAGAAACGCCATGACCTGGGTTTTAGTGCGTGGGGTGGGCCATTTGGCTATGGCCTCAATCTTGGCTGGTTCTGGTCTCTGTTTCCCACTTCCCACCCAATGCCCTAAATACTGAACCTCTGCTTTGCCCACGTGACACTTGTTTGGGTTCAGGGTGATTCCGGCCTTGTGGATCCTGTCTAATACTGTCTCTAGGTGATTTAGATGCTCTTCCCATGTCGCGCTGTAGATGGCGATGTCATCCAGGTAGGCACACGCATAGTCCTGGAGACCATCCAGAAGCCGGTCAGCCAGCCTCTGGAAGGTCGCCAGGGCAGTCTTCATCCCAAATGGCATAACTCGAAACTGGAATAAGCCAAACGGGGTGACAAATGCCGACTTGGGAATAGCATCAGGACTAAGGGGAATCTGCCAGTAGCCTTTGCATATATCGATGGTGGTCAAATACTTTGCCCCTGCCAGCCGGTCTAACAAGTCATCCACACGCGGCATGGGATACGCATCCGTCACTGTTTTCTCATTGAGCTTACGATAGTCTACACAAAACCATGTAGTCCCATCCTTCTTGGGCACTAACACTACGGGGGATGCCCAGGGACTATCTGACTCTTCAATGATCCCTAAACGCAACATCTCTTGCATCTCTGGTCACATCCCTTCTCGTACAGACTCAGGGACGCGGAAGGGGGGTTGTCGCAGGGGGGTCTGATCCTGGGTCTCAACCTTGTGTTGTGCCAGGTGAGTGTACCCGGGTTTCCCCGAAAACATCCTCTGTCGCTGCCTCAACAACTCCTCCGCCTGCTGTCTCTCCCGGGGACCTAAGTCTTCACCCCAGTGTACCTGGTCCCATGTTTTAGACTGAGTCCTCTCCCCTAAGACATCAGGCAAGGGAAGTCTGGCTAAATCCTCTGCTTCAGGTGCACAGATGGCCACTACCTCTTCAGTGCGCTGTCGATAGGGCTTCAGCATATTCACGTGGAACATGCGGATAACCCTGGGGTCGTCACAATCGGCGACATTATAGGTGGTGTCAGCTATTTTCCCCACTACCTGGTAGGGCCCCTGCTATGCAGCTTGGAACTTGTTCTGCCTAGTGGGCTCTAACACCAGGACCTTCTGCCCTATTTCCAAGGTGCGCCCTCTGGCCCTCCGATCGTACCATACGCGCTGGCGCCGCTGGGCCACCTACATGTTCCAACGTACAGCCTGGGTCAGCTCCTGTGGGCGGTCCCGGAATTCCAGCACATAGGGTACAATAGGTACCCCTTCTATGGTGCCCTCCCCTTCCCAGTGTTCTAGCACTAAGTCTAGGGGTCCCCTTACCCGTCTCCCGTATACCAGTTTGAATGGGGAGAACCCCGTGGATTCTTGGGGCACCTCTCGATAGGCAAACAGGAGGTGAGGCAAGAAATTCTACCAGTCCCTGTAGGTCCTGGTAAAAGTCCCAATGAGTTGTTTTAACGTCCCGTTAAAGCGTTCACACAACCCATTGGTTTGCGGCTGGTACGGGGCGCTTCTAATGGACTTTACGCCGCACAGCTTCCACAGTTGGTTGGTCACCTCTGCTGTAAACTGGGTACCCTGGTCTGAGATAATCTCCCGGGGAAATCCAACCCGTGAGAAAACCTGGAGCAGAGCAGCCGCCACCGTCTCTGCCAGTATGTTAGGTAACGCAACCGCCTCTGGATACCGTGTGGCATAATCTACCACTGTCAATATATACTTTTTCCCTGACGGACTGGGTTTGGCTAACGGCCCTATCAGATCGACCGCTACTCAGCTAAATGGTTCCTCCACAATGGGGAGGGGGCGTAATTTGGCTGTGCATCGATCTCCCCTCTTGCCAATGCGCTGGCAACTGTCACAGGTCTGGCAGTATTGACGAACATCATAGGTTACCCCCGGCCAAAAGAAGTTTTGTGTCAGACGATGCCTGGTGCGACTGACGCCGAAGTGCCCGGCCAAGGGTATGTCATGAGAGATTCGCAGTAACTCCTGCCTATACTTCTTGGGAACTACCAGCTGTCGTTTTATAGTGGGGCTCATCCCTGTGTGGTGCTGCTCTGTGATCCGGTAGAGGAGTCCCTGCTTCCATATAAAATGTTCCCCTTCCAGTACCCCTCTACCCTCCTGTGCCTTCCCACGATATCCCTCCAATGAAGGATCCTCAAGTAACTCCCTCTTAAATTCATCTGGGGTGGCCCAAGAAATGTGTCTGGCTATGGGAATACGTGTAGGGCTGGGATGTCTTACCTTGGCCTCCTCTGTGTGTGATTCCGCCTCCGCAGCTCAAGCTTGTCTCCGGGTGGTCACAGGATATGTCTCAGCCAGAGGGGCAACCGAGAAGGCAGACAACATGGGCCCCAAGTCATTTCCCAGCAAAACGTCTGCAGGCAAATCCTCCATCAAGCCGACCTCAACAAGGCCATCCCCAACTCCCCAGTTCAGGTGAATCCTGGCAGTGGGCAGTCGATGTATGGCTCCCCCTGCTACACGGACTGCCACTGTTCGGTCCGTCTTCTCTTAGTCCCGGACGAGATGAGGCTTCACAAGGGTCAAAGTTGCTCCGGAATCTTAGTCTCTGCATGCGTTTCCCATTAACCCACACGACCTGTCGATGCTGTTGTCGATTATCTGCCCGGGCTGCCTGCATGGGGTCTACTTCATGCAGCACTTCCTCCATGTCTTCCACCCCTTGGTTAGTTGTAGCCCCCAATGCCGGGTCAGCTTCGCCTTGGTAGCAGTGTACAGCGGCCCGGCGGAAGGTAGCTGTTCCCGCCTTTGGCCACTGGGCAGGGTGGATTTGATTTAAATCTAACTGATTTAAATCACGATTTAAATCACTAGTCAGTAAGGCTTGATTTAAGTCAGTGATTTACTGTAAATCAAAGTTTCTACCTAAACTAGTTCTTGCTACTTTAACATGCAAGTAGATGAAGATTTTTAGAATCACTTTTTATATTACTTTTTTCTCCCTAGTTTAATGGGTTAATCATTCATATTTGGACACCACTGTTCTGTTGTACTTAGGAAGGAGAAAAATAATCCTGACCTTAATAACAATTTAAATAGATTTATTCAACTGAAACAATAACAACATTACAGCATAAGTTATTTGCTTAAACAAACATCCATGTTAACTAATTTGGCTAAACAAAATATATATATATTATAAGAAACTTAGACTGTCAGCCCAGCCGACACATGAAAAACTTAAATAGTACTGTCCCTGCTGTCCCCTGTAGCTCACTTGTCATCTTCATCATCATCTTCTTCTTTGTTCCTATTCATAATCTGGAAAAGAAAAACAAGCTTTCCTGCTTTATTGGGTCCCAACCGATTTCTCAATTTAAAATGAATGAGTCCAAAGGAAGAGAATATTATTTCAACGCCTGCAGAAGAAGCTACTGCTGTTAAAAGTGAAATCATTACTTGAACAGTCTCTAAATCCAAGCGCTTAAGTGACTTCCACCAGTTTACTGGTGTGACCTTCCTTAAAATATCTTCAGCAAACATATATTTCTTGAATGGTTCCCCCTTAGCTCTGAAGTTTATTATAGTTGGCATTAAAGATGGATGATTGCTGGATACCCATGTCATAGCTAACTCCTCTTCCTCAGCACTTAGGTTTTGACCCTGATATTGGATATTGACAATATTTGCCAAAAAATGAGCTGGAGTCAGTGCTTGTCCCATTCGTTTGTTTACTGCTTGTAATTTAATTCTGTCCATGTGTAGTTCTTTTTTTAAGTGTTCACTCAGTTCCTTCCAAATTTCAACAGCATCCGCAATAAAACAGCTATTTTTCTGTATTTTGTTTAAAGCTTGAGAGATGGGTTTCAGGAAGCTCAGCATATGTTCAACATTTCTCTTAAGCCCAATGTTGAGGATTTTGGCCGTGACAGTGCCATCTATTTTATCTCGATTTTCTTCACAAAGTGTCATCAGAATAGGCCAGTTTTTGATATACTGCTCAAAACAGTCCACCACAGAGTTCCATCTAACATCTTGTGGGAGCGTTAGCTTGGTTCCACCCATCCTTTTCAGAGCTGCTGCAGCAAATGGATTATTACGGAAGTATTTAGCAATTTCAACAACATTAGCCTTTATTTCTGGAACACTTAAGTCTTTGGCTAAGAGGTGCAGCAAATGAGCACTGCAACCATATGTTATTAGCAGCTTTGTATTCCCACCCTGCTCTTCTAAATCTCTTCTCATCTTGGATACGTTTGCAGCATTGTCAGTGACCAAACTGCGTACTAGACATTTGAATTTTTGTTCACATGTCATTATAGCTTTTACTGCCACTTCTTGTAAGTATTCTGCTGTGTGTGCATTTCCTGACGTATTAGTTGTTTGTGCAAGGAAGACATTACCTTCTTCTGTTGTTATACAAGCACATACAATAGGATCATTGTGGACATTACTCCACCCATCAATACTTAGGTTAATAATTTTACCCTCCAGAGCTGTTGCACATTGCTCCATTTCTCTGTCATACACTTGATCCAGCAGTTTCCCTGCAACATCAGCTCTGCTGGGTGGACTGTATCCTGGTCTCAGTGACTGAACCATATTAATGAAATGTGGGTTCTCAGTCAGACGGAAAGAAGTGTTCATTGCATAAATAAACTGGGCAATTTTTTCATCAATCAACTCTTCTAATCTGCTAGTTCTTATCACAAACCTATCTATGGTGGTTCCAGGAGGTAAAGGTTTTTTCTTCCTTTTGGGTGATGGTGATATGTGGCTGTGGGTGTCTGATGATGCTGCTGCTGCTAATGAAGCACTATCCTGGATGGATAACTCTTAAACTGTAGAACAGGATGATGGTGATCTTGGAGGTGGATAGTTTCCAGAATCCATGAATTCCCCTAAACAAAAAAAGTCAATGCTGTTATTTTATTGTTTATACAATTTCTGCTTATTGTACAGAACACATCACTGCCCCTGCCCCAAAAGGAATATTTGTTTTTCTTCATAACTGTACCAAATGACAGTAACATGCAGTAATAATAAGAAATATAATTTTTCTCACACATGACAGTTCAGTCTTTAGAAATAGGATTCAATAAAAATGTTTACCAACCTGAAGATCCTGCCTGTTCAGAAGTGTTTCTTTGGTCATCTTCATCACCGGACTTCTCATGATGTTGCCTCATTCGCGCCACCAGGCCTTGCATCTCTTTGTTGCATCATTTGCATTTTGCACGCATGCCTGCAGCGTTGGACTGGAGTACCTTGGGCCCACCAGAGAAAAATCATTCTTGGGGCCCACCATGCAGTTTAAAAATACCACACAGGATAGATCCTATATACCACACCACACAGGAGAGCTGACAGATCCTCTATATACCACACCACACAGGAGAGCTGACAGATCCTCTATATACTACACCACACGGGAGAGCTGACAGATCCTCTATATACTACACCACACGGGAGAGCTGACAGATCCTCTATATACCACACCACACAGGAGAGCTGACAGATCCTCTATATACTACACAGGGGAGCTGACAGATCCTCTATATACTACACCACACAGGAGAGCCGACAGATCCTCTATATACTACACCACACGGTAGAGCTGACAGATCCTCTATATACTACACCACACGGGAGAGCTGACAGATCCTCTATATACTACACCACACAGGAGAGCCGACAGATCCTCTATATACCACACCACACAGGAGAGCTGACAGATCCTCTATATACTACACCACACAGGAGAGCTGACAGATCCTCTATATACTACACCACACGGGAGAGCTGACAGATCCTCTATATACCACACCACACAGGAGAGCTGACAGATCCTCTATATACTACACCACACGGGAGAGCTGACAGATCCTCTATATACCACACCACACAGGAGAGCTGACAGATCCTCTATATACTACACCACACGGGAGAGCTGACAGATCCTCTATATACTACACCACACGGGAGAGCTGACAGATCCTCTATATACCACACCACACAGGAGAGCTGACAGATCCTCTATATACTACACCACACAGGAGAGCTGACAGATCCTCTATATACTACACCACACAGGAGAGCCGACAGATCCTCTATATACAGTACTACACCACACAGGAGAGCTGACAGATCCTCTATATACTACACCACACGGGAGAGCTGACAGATCCTCTATATACCACACCACACAGGAGAGCTGACAGATCCTCTATATACTACACCACACAGGAGAGCTGACAGATCCTCTATATACTATACCACACAGGAGAGCTGACAGATCCTCTATATACTACACCACACGGGAGAGCTGACAGATCCTCTATATACCACACCCCACAGGAGAGCTGACAGATCCTCTATATACTACACCACACGGGAGAGCTGACAGATCCTCTATATACTACACCACACGGGAGAGCTGACAGATCCTCTATATAATACACCACACAGGAGAGCTGACAGATCTGCTATATACTGCACCACACGGGAGAGCTGACAGATCCTCTATATACAGTTAGGTCCATATGTATTTGGACAGAGACAACATTTTTCAAATTTTGGTTATAGACATTACCACAATGAATTTTAAACAAAACAATTCAGATGCAGTTGAAGTTCAGACTTTCAGCTTTCATTTGAGGGTATCCACATTACAATTGGATGAAGGGTTTAGGAGTTTTGGCTTCTTAACATGTGCCACCCTGTTTTTAAAGGGACCAAAAGTAATTGGACAATTGACTCCAAGGCTATTTCATGGACAGGTGTGGGCAATCCCTTCGTTATGTCATTCTCAATTAAACAGATAAAAGGCCTGGAGTTGATTTGAGGTGTGGTGCTTGCATTTGGAAGGTTTTGCTGTGAAGTAAACATGCGGTCAAAAGAGCTCTCCATGCAGGTGAAACAAGTCATCCTTAAGCTGCGAAAACAGAAAAAACCCATCCGAGAAATTGCTACAATATTAGGAGTGGCAAAATCTACAGTTTGGTACATCCTGAGAAAGAAAGAAAGCACTGGTGAACTCATCAATGCAAAAAGACCTGGGCACCCACGGAAGACAACAGTGATGGATGATCGCAGAATAATCTCCATGGTGAGGAGAAACCCCTTCACAACAGATAACCAAGTAAACAACACTCTCCAGGAGGTCGGCGTATCAATATCCAAATCTACCATAAAGAAAAGACTGCATGAAGGTAAATACAGAGGGTTCACTGCACGGTGCAAGCCACTCATAAGCATCAAGAAGAAAAAGGCTAGACTGGACTTTGCTAAAAAAAACATCTAAAAAAGCCAGCACAGTTCTGGAATAACATTCTTTGGACATATGAAACCAAGATCAACCTCTACCAGAATGATGGAAAGAGAAAAGTATGGTGAAGGCGTGGTACAGCTCATGATCCAAAGCATACCACATCATCTGTAAAACACGGCGGAGGCAGTGTGATGGCTTGGGCATGCATGGCTGCCTGTGGCACTGGGTCACTAGTGTTTATTGATGATGTGACACAAGACAAGCAGCCAAGTGAATTCTGAGGTATTCAGAGACATACTGTGTGCTCAAATCCAGCCAAATGCAGCAAAACCGATTGCTCATCGTTTCATACTACAGATGGACAATGACCCAAAACATAAAGCCAAAGCAACCCAGGAATTTATTAAAGCAAAGAAGTGGAATATTCTTGAATGGCCAAGTCAGTAACCTGATCGCAACCCAATTGAGCATGCATTTCACTTGTTAAAGACTAAACTTAAAGGGAACCTGTCACCTGAATTTGGCGGGACTGGTTTTGGGTCATATGGGCGGAGTTTTCGGGTGTTTGATTCACCCTTTCCTTACCCGCTGGCTGCATGCTGGCTGCAATATTGTATTGAAGTTCATTCTCTGTCCTCCATAGTACATGCCTGCACAAGGCAAGATTGCTTTGCGCAGGTGTGTGCTATGGAGGACAGAGAATGAACTTCAATCCAATATTGCAGCCAGCATGCAGCCAGCGGGTAAGGAAAGGGTGAATCAAACACCTGAAAATTCCGCCCATATGACCCAAAACCAGTCCCGCCAAATTCAGGTGACAGAGTCCCTTTAAGACAGAAAGGCCCATAAACAAACAGCAACTGAAAACCACCGCAGTGAAGGCCTGGCAGAGCATCAAAAAGGAGGAAACACAGCGTCTGGTGATGTCCATGAGTTCAAGGCTTCAGGCAGTCATTGCCAACAAAGGGTTTTCAACCAAGTACTAGAAATTAATATTTTATTTAAAATTATTGAATCTGTCCAATTACTTTTGGTCCCTTTAAAAACAGGGTGGCACATGTTAAGGAGCTGAAACTCCTAAACCCTTCATCCAATTTTAATGTGGATGTCCTCAAATGAAAGCTGAAAGTCTGAACTTAATCTGCATCTGAATTGTTTTGTTTAAAATTCATTGTGGCAATGTCCATAATCAAAATTAGAAAAATGTTGTCTCTGTCCAAATATATATGGACCTAACTGTACTACACCACACGGGAGAGCTGACAGATCCTCTATATACTACACAGGGGAGCTGACAGATCCTCTATATACTACACCACACAGGAGAGCCGACAGATCCTCTATATACTACACCACACGGGAGAGCTGACAGATCCTCTATATACTACACCACACGGGAAAGCTGACAGATCCTCTATATACTACACCACATGGGAGAGCTGACAGATCCTCTATATACTACACCACACGGGAGAGCTGACAGATCCTCTATATACTACACCACACAGGAGAGCTGACAGATCCTCTATATACTACACCACACGGGACAGCTGACAGATCCTCTATATACTACACCACACGGGAGAGCTGACAGATCCTCTATATACTACACCACACTGGACAGCTGACAGATCCTCTATATACTACACCACACGGGAGAGCTGACAGATCCTCTATATACTACACCACACGGGAGAGCTGACAGATCCTCTATATACAGTACTACACCACACAGGAGAGCTGACAGATCCTCTATATACTACACTACACAGGAGAGCTGACAGATCCTCTATATACTACACCACACAGGAGAGCTGACAGATCCTCTGTATACTACACGACACAGGAGAGCTGACAGATCCTCTATATACTACACCACACGGGAGAGCTGACAGATCCTCTATATACTACACCACACGGGACAGCTGACAGATCCTCTATATACTACACCACACGGGAGAGCTGACAGATCCTCTATATACTACACCACACGGGACAGCTGACAGATCCTCTATATACTACACCACACGGGAGAGCTGACAGATCCTCTATATACTACACCACACGGGAGAGCTGACAGATCCTCTATATACAGTACTACACCACACAGGAGAGCTGACAGATCCTCTATATACTACACTACACAGGAGAGCTGACAGATCCTCTATATACTACACTACACAGGAGAGCTGACAGATCCTCTATATACTACACCACACAGGAGAGCTGACAGATCCTCTGTATACTACACGACACAGGAGAGCTGACAGATCCTCTATATACTACACCACACGGAAGAGAGCTGACAGATCCTCTATATACTACACCACACGGGACAGCTGACAGATCCTCTATATACTACACCACACGGGAGAGCTGACAGATCCTCTATATACTACACCACACGGGACAGCTGACAGATCCTCTATATACTACACCACACGGGAGAGCTGACAGATCCTCTATATACTACACCACACGGGAGAGCTGACAGATCCTCTATATACTACACCACACAGGAGAGCTGACAGATCCTCTGTATACTACACGACACAGGAGAGCTGACAGATCCTCTATATACTACACCACACAGGAGAGCTGACAGATCCTCTATATACTACACCACACAGGAGAGCAGTAATGTAGGTCCAGTGTGTGTAGTAAAATACTTACCGGTGGCCATATTCCACTGCAATGAAAACACAAGCAACGACACAGCGGCAGAAGACGGCGACTGCTGCGTATTTTATTACACACAGGGAAGCTTTCTGTTGGGGGCGAGACATTGTTTTTATTAGTACGATTTTGGGATAGATGTAATGTTTTCATCATTTGTTATAGCTTTTTTGTGGAATTGTGGCGAACAGAAAAAAAGGACATTTGGCATTTGTTTCTTTTTACGGTGTTTTCTCATCAAGTTAATTGTTTTTATAGTTTGATCGATCGGACTTTTCTGAACCTAGCAATACCAAATATTTGTTGTTTTTTATGTTTAAAAATATTTATTTTCAATGGGATAAAAAGGGTGATTTGAACTTTTAGGAATTTTTTTATTTTCTTTTTACCTTTCACTGGTACAGTTAGCCCCCTTAGGCTATGTGCACATGTTGTGGATTCTCTGTGGATCCGCAGCATTTTATGCAGTGCAGAAACGCTGCAGATCCGCAATTGATTTACAGTACAATGTAAATCAATGTGAAAAAAAAATGCTGTGCACACTTTGCGGAAAATCCGCTGCGGAAACGCTGCGGTTAAAAAGAAGTACCATGCCACTTCTTTTTTGTGAATCTGCAGCGTTTGTGTACCCATTCCATTATAGAAAACCGCAGGAGTAAAAACCGCAGCAAATCCGCAAGAAAACCGCAGCAAAAACGCACAAAAAATACTGCGGAACCGCACAAAAAAATGCAACAAATCCGCAGGTGTGTTTTCTGCCAGGAGAGGCAGAATCTGTAGACTGTGAGCCCTCGCGGGCAGGGTCCTCTCTCCTCCTGTACTTGTGTGTGCCTTGTTTTACTCATGTTTATTGTACTTGTCTATATTTGCCCCATTCACATGTAAAGCGCCATGGAATAAATGGCGCTATAAAAATGAATAATAATAATAATAATCCGTACCAGAAATTCCTAAGCCTAATCCGTAGCATGTGCACATAGCCTTAGAGGACATGAAGATGCAATCATCCGATCGCATGTGCTATTATATACAGTGATGCCACAGCATCCCTGCATATAGAAGAAATGATGGTGTCCTTTAAAGCTCGGCTACAGGAAGAAGACCCCTGGCTGTCATTAAAACCCATCGGCGACCCACGATCACTTCATGGGCACCAATGGGTGAGAGAATGATACGCACGCATGCTGGCATGTGTTATATGCTGCAGTCAGAGATTGACACTGGCATTTAACACGTGCCATACATGTAAGGCAGATGTCGTAAAGGTGTTAATCACCTGAGGACCCCCTTCACCACTGTGTCACCCAGTATCCTATGGGCCCCCTCCCCCACTGTTTCACCTCTATTTTCCTGTGGCCCCCTCCCCCACTGTGTCACCCAATATCCTATTGGCCCCCTTCCCACTGTTTCACCTCTATTTTCCTGTGGCCCCCTCCTCCACTATTTCACCTCTAATTTCCTATGGGCCTGCTCAGAGAGTGAAAGGGGAGCCACAGTAAGGGTATGTGCACACGATGCTGATTTTGCTGCGGATCCGCAGTGTTTCCGCAGCTGCGGGTCAGCAGGAGTTTCCCATGAGTTTACAGTACCATGTAAACCTATGGGAAACAGAAAACGCTGTGCACATGCTGTGAAAAAAAATGCGCAGAAACGCAGCAGTTTACATTCCGCAGCATGTCACACCTTTCTGCGTTTTCCGCAGCAGTTTTACAACTGCCCTTATGGAAAACCGCAGTTGTAAAACCGCAGTGGAAAACGCAGAAAAACCGCGGTAAATCCACGATAAATCTGCGGTTTTCCACTGCGGATTTATCAAATCCGCTGCAGAAAAGTCCGCAGTGGACCCAGAATACGTGTGCACATAGCCTAAAATAGAGGTGGTTGACACAATAGGGGAGGGGGCCCACAAGAAAATTAGAATATCACTGTGGGCCCCCACCCGTGTCACCTTTAGGATGCATGGGGCGCCCTCCCCTAACTGCCTCTGTGGCCAGAGATCTACTCAGGGTGCCGGCATCATAGAGAGTTATTACTTACAGTCACACTGACTGCAGCCATCAGACTCCCTCTGCTCCACTGGGTAGGACAGCTGACCAATCACAGCACAGCTCCTTGCCTGAGCTGTGCTGTGAGCTCACACAAAGAAAACTAACGCTGATTGGCTGAATTGCAGCCAATCAGCGTTTACACTGCTGCCCAGGGCTTTGTGGAAGAGGAGCAGAGATAGCAGCACAGGAAACAGGTGACTGCGGGTCAGCTGAGCTGCTGTGTACTGTCTCCTCTCAGACTCAGCCTCACAGTCAGCTGTTCCTCTGACTGTGCTGGCTGAAGTGAGGGTCGGCACTCTGCACACACAGCTCTCCTGGAGTAATGGCAGCGGCAGCAGGTGATGTGAAGGAGCTGCTCCTGCACTTCCCATCACCTGTGCAGTCTGCCAGCCGCTGCGGTGCCGGCTATACAATAACGTGCGCACTGCTGGGTGCACGCTATGAGCATGATGCAGGCAGGCACATATGAGGGAGGCAGGGGCTGGAAGCGGGGCCCACCGGAGGATTCTCCAGTGTCCCGGTGCCCCAGTCCAACCCTGCATGCCTGCCTTTCCGATAGGCGAAGGAGCTTCATTAAAATATTCCCAAACTGGGTCTCTTTTACGGCCTGCTGCCATTATAAGGAAAGAATATAATAAACCTCAGATCGTACACACAAACAGATCCAGACTTGTCTGTCTGTGGCTATGCTGCAGTATTGTGCTCAAAGTTTCACTTTCATTTTCTTGTCTGCTTGCCCTTCCTCCTCCTCACACTTAGATTCACATTCTTCTTGTGTTGTGCAGATCTATTCCACTCCAAACAATCAGAAACATAATGTCTAACTTCTTGGACTTGGCACTGAAGGGGTTGATTCTGTATTCATAGGTTTGTAGAACAATAGGATGAAGGTCTTTTTCTCAACTCTGTTCATGTTGTAACATTTTTGCCGTGAAGAAGAGGCTGGGACCTCTGCGGAGTCAAATTCAGTTTTGAGAACTGGGTAAGTAAAGCGAGCGTCTGTGATAATATAGGAAAGAAACTGCCCACTAATCCTACAGAAACCTCTGGAAGAGCATGGCATTGTGAATGTTACACATATACAGCCTTTATTCTACTGAGTTAAACAACTCAGCTTTATCTCATGATGGAAGAACCTTTGGATGGTAAAATATTTTCCTCAAAAAGCAGTTTATTGAAAAAAATCTGATTTAAATAAAAAAAATCCGATTTAAATTAAAAAAAATCCGATTTTTTTTTTTATTTAAAAAAAAACAAAACATTGATTTTTATCCACCCTGCCACTGGGTATGCTGAGTCCGGTTGGGACATTGTCTTTGCAGGTGGCCCAGCTGACGGCAGGTGTGGCATCGTGCCCCAGGGGAACTGTGGTAGGCCGGGTTTCTAGCTGGTCCCCCTACAATCTTCGGTCGTTTGGGGCCCTCCAGGTCCATGGGCGGACCCCTAGTGACCATCTTTGATCCAGACAACTGAGGCCTTCTGGCGTCATGATGTTCATCGGCCAGACGAGCGGCTTCCTCAAGAGTCATTGGCCGCCTGTCCCGAAGCCATTCCTGTGTCTCGGGGTTTAGTCCATTAAAGAATCGTTCTAACAAGAAGAGCTGGAGAACGTCCTCCTTAGTGGTTGCTTGGCTCCCTTGTACCCACTGTAGCAGTGACCGCCGTAATTTACAGGCCCATTCAGCGTGGGTATTTGTTACTCGTTTTATAAGTCCGTGGAACTTTTGGCGGTATGCCTCTGGTGTCAGCGCATACCGGGCCAAGATCACTTCTTTGATCCGCCCATAGTCCATACAGTCCTCCTCAGGTACCGTGCGAAAGGCGTCCGCTGCCCGGCCTGTCAGCTTGCTGGCCAGAATCTGAACCCGTTCCTCCGGCTTCACTTGATGAAGGGCACACTGCCGCTCAAAGTCCTGCAGAAAGCCATGAATGTCTTCCTCTGCCTCCCCCAACTGTCGAAAGGCATTATACTGGATCTTTTTGTGGCTTACTGTTGAAGGTACCTGGGCGGAGGCCAGAGCTCCCCTTGCTCGCTGACTCTCCGCTCTGCCATCTCCATCTTGGCTAGCTCTATCCTGGTCCGCTCGGCCATCTCTTCCTTCAGATCAGTACGCACATCAGCCATCACCTCTCGTATGATCTCTACTGCAGGGTTTGGGCCATAGAATGCCAGTCTGTTCTTTACCTCCCTCTGGAATTCAATCTCCTCCATGTTCACATTGGGGGGCGCTGCGCTGTCGTGTTCCATGATGGCTGCTATCAAATCCGCTTTTGTTTTGTTGCTGGCAATTAACCCTCGGGCTTCCACCAGATCTTTTAATGTAGTCCTCTTTAACTTCTGGTAGTTGTCTTCCATTCATTCCTTTCCTCCTGTAGAAGGGGTATCACATCCCACTGCTGCCACCAGTGTAACGGGGTCTACTGTGCTGTAGTACCTCTTTCAGCATCCCCCGTGTTTCATGAGGTCCACTCTGCTTTTGCTGGATTCTGAATGAAGGACGCTGGCTGGAATTCCTTGATTACGTGAGAGCATATAAAAGCTGACTGCTACTCCACGTATTTCCAGTCTAAAAGAACACACTTTATTCACAGCACACAGAATATATAACACAGATACACAGGGCAGGCCAATAGGAAAAGCAGGCCAGACATACATTACAATAGCCGCAGGGGGCCGGAGCCTGCTGATATTTACTGTGGGAATTACAAGAGTGGGGGTTCTGTAACAGTTAGATTTACACATTCACTGCTTTGTGACCACTTTTGGAAAATTTTAGACAAACTCCTCAAATCTAGAGCATTCAATATTCAGTTCAAAAGCGAGTGTTGTCCAAAAGGCAAAACTGAAAATAATGTATGCCTTCTCAAATTATGAGCAAATGAATTAACCTTTTTTGTTTTGTCTACATTTGGAGAAAACACACCTACCTTGGAGATGGAAAAGACAGCTAGAGGGGATATGGAGGAGGCTGTTTTTTATAATTTTTTGCTAGGTGTGCCTGATCTATTTGCTGGTAATTTAGAACAAGCAGCTGAATGGTAATTGTGATGTTTTTTTTATAAAGCACAGTAGTAGTTGAAAATAAAGACATCATTCATTTTTAAAACCTAAAAAAACAAAAATTATCCATAGAAATGATATTGTCATTTTTATTATATATAGTGAAATAATGTACCCCTCCACCACCAAACTAACTCCACCCTACCTCCACCTTTCCCTTTTCTCCATCCTATTTAGATGAGCTTACTTTCAAGATTTTCTGTCTAGCTAGATAAGCCTGCATGAATGTGTGTCGCTATATGAGCCTGCTTCTATGTTTGTCTGTCTATCTAGATATGCATGCTTATATGTCTGTCTGTCTCTGTAGATAAGCTTGCTTTTATGTTTATCTGTCTGGCTTGATAAGCCTGCCTCAATGCGTGTCTGTGTCACTAGTTAAGCCAGCTTCTATGTCTGTCTGTTTCGCTAGATATGCATGCCTCTATGTCTGTCTGTTTAGCTATATATGCATGCCTCTATGTCTGTGTGTTTCTGTAGATAGGCTTGCTTCTATGTTTGTCTGTCTAGATAAGCCTGGCTCAATGTGTGGGTAGATAAACCCACTCATATGTCTGTCTATCTTTCTAGATTTGCATGCTTTTATGTCTGTCTCTATAGATAAGCTTGCTTCTATGTTTGTCTGTTTGGCTAGATAAGCCTGACTCAATGTCTGTGTGGGTAGATAAGCCCAATCATATGTCTGTCTTTCTAGATATGCATGTTTCTATGTCTGTCTAGCTATATATGCATGCTACTATGTCTGTGTGTCTCTTTAGATAAGCTTGCTTCTATGTTTGTCTGTCTGGCTAGATAAGCCTGACTCAATGTGTGGGTAGATAAACCCACTCATATGTCTGTCTATCTTTCTAGATTTGCATGCTTTTATGTCTGTCTCTATAGATAAGCTTGCTTCTACGTTTGTCTGTTTGGCTAGATAAACCTGACTCAATGTCTGTGTGGGTAGATAAGCCCACTCATATGTCTGTCTTTCTAGATATGCATGTCTCTATGTCTGTCTAGCTATATATGCATGCTTCTATGTCTGGCAGTCTCTGTAGACAAGGTTGCTTCTATGTCTGTCTAGCTAAATAAGATATCAGCAGTCTGGTAGTGGAGGAGAATTGCCTGGTAAATTCCAGATATTTTGTTAGATCTACACATTCACTGCTTTGTGACCACTTTGGGAAAAGTTTGAACAAACTCCTCAAATCTAGAGCATTCAATATTCAGTTCAAAAGCTAGTGTTGTCCAAAAGGCAAAACTGAAAATAATGTAAGCCTTCTCAAATTATGAGCAAATGAATTAATCTTTTTTGTTTTGTCTACATTGGGAGAAAACACACCTACCTTGGAGATGGAATGGACAGCTAGAGGGGATATGGAGGAGGCTGATGTTTTTATAATTTTTTGCTAGTTGTGCCTGATCTATTTGTGCATAATTTAGAACAAGTGTCTGAATGGTAATTGTGATATGTGTTTTTTTATAAAGCACAGTAGTAGTTGAAAATAAAGACATAGTTCAGTTTTAAAGCCTAAAAAGCAAAAATTATCCATAGAAATGATATTGTCATTTTTATGATATAGTGAAATAATGTACCCTCCACCACCAAACTAACTCCACCCTACCTCCACCTTCACCTTTCCTCCATCTTATTTAGATGAGCTTGCTTTCAAGATTTTCTGTCTAGCTAGATAAGCCTGCATCAATGTGTGTCTGTCGCTATATGAGCCTGCTTCTATGTTTGTCTGTCTATCTAGATATGCATGCTTATATGTCTGTCTCTGTAAATAAGCTTGCTTTTATGTTTGTCTGTCTGGCTAGATAAGCCTGCCTCTCTGTCTCTCTAGATAACCCTGCCTCTATGTCTATCTGTCTCGCTAGATAAGCCTACATCTACAAGGGCTTCTCACTAAATTAGAATATCATTAAAAAGTTAATTTATTTCAGTTCTTCAATACAAAAAGTGAAACTCATATTATATAGAGTCATTATAAACAGAGTGATCTATTTCAAGTGTTTTCCTGTTATTGTTGATGTTATGTCTTACAGCCAATGAAAACCCAAAATTCATTATCTCAGTAAATTAGAATAAATCAAAATCATCTGCAAAGGCTTCCTAAGCATTTAAAAAGGACCCTTAGTCTGTTTCAGTAGGCTCCACAATCATGTGGAAGACTGCTGATTTGACAGTCATTGACACACTCCACAAGGAGGGTAAGCCACAAAAGGTCATTGCTAAACAAACTGGCTGTTCACACAGTGCTGTATCCAAGCATATTAATGGAAAGTTGAGTGGAAGGAAAAAGTGTGGTAGAACAAGGTGCACAAGCAACCGGTATAACCGCAGCCTAGAAAGGATTGTTAAGAAAAGGCCATTCAAAGATTTGGGGGAGATTCACAAGGAGTGGACTGCTGCTGGAGTCATTGCTTCAAGAGCCACCACACACAGACGTATCCAGGACATGGGCTACAAGTGTCGCATTCCTTGTGTCAAGCTACTCATGACCATTAGACAATGCCAGAAGCATCTTACCTGAGCCAAGGAGATAAAGAACTGGACTGTTGCTCAGTGGTCAAAGATGTTGTTTTCAGATGAAAGTAAATTTTTCATTTAATTTGGAAATCAAGGTCCCAGAGTCTGGAGGAAGAGTGGAGAGGCCACAATCCATTCTGCTTGGGGTATAGTGTGAAGTTTCCACCATCAGTGATGGTTTGGGGAGCCATCATTCTCATCTGCTGGTGTAGGTTAACTGTGTTTTATCAAGACCAAAGTCAGCACAGCCGTCTACCTGGAAATTTTTAGAGCACTTCATGCTTCCCTCTGCCGACAAGCTTTTTGGAGATGAAAATTTAGTTCTCCAGCATGACTTGTCACCTGTCCACACTGCCAAAAGTACCAATACCTGGTTTAAAAACAACAGTATCACTGTGCTTGATTGGCCAGGAAACTCACCTGACCTTAACCCCATAAAGAATCTATGGGATATTGTCAAGAGGAACATGAGATACATCAGACCTAATAATGCAGATGAGCTGAAGGCTGCTATCAAAGCAACATGGGCTTCCATAGCACCTCAGCAGTGCCAAAGGCTGATTGCTTCCATGCCACACCGCATTCATGCAGTAATTGATGCAAAAGGAGCCCCTACCAAGTATTGAGTTCATTTACTGAACATACATTTCAGTAGGTGAACATTTTGGATTTTAAAATCATTTTTCAAGCTGGTGTTATAAAGTATTCTAATTTACTGAGATAAGGACTTTTGAGTTTTCATTGGCTGTAAGCCATAATCATAAACATTAGCAGAAATAAACACTTCAAATATATCACTCTGTTTGTAATGACTCTATATTATAAATGAGTTTCACTTTTTGTATTGAAGAACTGAAATAAACTTTTTGATGATCAAATTTTATGAGAAGCACCTGTATATCTCCCATCCTGGTATATGTCCCCTGTTCTGCCGTTCTTTAACCACTTAACGACCGCGGATGGACCTTTTCATGGCGTCAATTAAGGGTACTTAAACTTCCTTAATTACGGTCCCCAGAGACAGATTTTATCTGGTGTCTTAGCTACCTGGGGTAGCTGAGACCCCAGAGAACATGATGTGGGTCGGTTTCTACCGACCCCTGTGTTGTGATCGTTGTTATTAACGTTATAACGGCGACGGCAAAAAAAAGTCCAATTTTCCAATTAATTTCTCTTTCCTCTGATGTGATCGTACTTCAGAAGGGAGAGAAATAGGGTTCTTCGGTCACCCCCCTGTACCTCAGGAGTCCCTGCTGTCCCCACGTGATGTATCCCGGGCCGCTGGCGTCTTCTTCTGGGAGAAAAAGGTGGGCGGATGCCGAAGTCTGCTGGCCGGCAACAATAGAAAACTTTTCGTATTGGTTCATTTTTATCACTCTGATAGACTCTATCACAGTGATCAAATAAAAAAAAATAGTAAATAAAACCTCCTTAGTAAGAGAAAAATAATAAATATATATTTATTTCAATTTTTCCGTTAGGGTTAGAGTTAAGCTAAAATTAGGGTTAGCATTAGGGTTGGGGCTAGGGTTATGTTAGGGTTAGGTTTGTGGTTAGGGACATCAGGGGCTCTCCAAACGTGACATGGGGTCCGATCTCAATTCCAGCCAATTCTGCGTTGAAAAAGTAAAAAACGGCGCTCCTTCCCTTCCGAGCACTGCTGTGCGCCCAAACAGTGGTTTACCCCCACATATCAGGTATCAGTGTATTCAGGACAAATTGCACAACGTTTGTGGTTCATTTTCTCTTTTTACACTTGTGAAAATAAAAAGATTTGGTTCTGAAGTAAAATGTGCTGGTCAACTTTTTACCTGTTTAACTTCCAAACAAATAAAAATTGTTTCCAAAATTGTGCTGACGTAAAGTAGACTTTTGGGAAATGTTATTTATTAAGTATTTTATGTGACATATCTCTGTGATTTAAGGGCATAAAAACTTAAAGTCTGAAAATTGCAAAATTTGCACCATATTTCCGTTTTTTCAGAAATAAACGCGTCATATTGAAGAAATTTTACCACTAACATGAAGTACAATATCTCACAATAGTCTCAGGATCAGTGGGATCCGTTAAAGCGTTCCAGAATTATAACCATATAAAGTGACAGTGGTCAGAATTGTAAAAATTGGCCTGGTCATTAAGTACCAAATTGGCTCTGTCACTAAGGGGTTAATGCATAGAAAAAAAATAAACAATTATACCTCCAAAATGTGCTGCAGTGCTGAAGGTGATTTTTTTTAATACATGTAATAATCAGCATGTAAAATAGGAAGCAGTTAAGTGAGGGATCAGTGACCTGTCAGACGCCATACAGATGAATATGTAAGCACAGCACCACATGAAGACCCCCCCCACGTGCCCACCCCGGAGCACAAGCATATCATTAACTGAAAACTACAAATACAGATTACACAACAACCACAAGACGAATTTCATCACCCCAGGTATCATTGTAATCAGTATAAAGGCGCCAACCTGACACTGTCTGTAGGTGACTGTGCATAGTCCTGCTGATAGGTTCCCTTTTATCACGGATGCCACACAGACTGCACACTAATGCCATCCTTGTGTGCTGTCCGTGATATTCAGATGCATATACTTGTATGGATGATTTCATTATTCTCAGAAACGGACATCTCCGTGATTTTTTGGTGCGGATACATGGACCGCTGACAAAACACGACATGTGAACAGCCCCATAGACTATATTGGGTATATGTTCTACTCATTAAAATCATTTATACGTCATAATGTGAAAAACAGTGGTGCAATTGAGGCCCAAAGGTGCGATTCTTATAGAGGTAATATCCCCTACAGGGCAGTCAGTACGAGCTGACACAAAACCTTTGACCCTTTACAATATATGGGTAAAGGGAGTCTGTGTGTTACAACTGCATCAAAATCCAATGTAGAAATATCTGTCAATGGCTATAAACTGATTTATGACACAATGAAAACTTTCATGGAGTCTTCCATACATTGCCTCCCTGGGGCAGAGGCGTAGCTAGAGCTTTTGCCGCCCGGGGCTGCTCCCGAGTTTGGCGCCCCCCCACTCAATACACGCAAAGGTTACCAAAAATAGTTTTCCTGTTTTGTAGAACTTAAACTGGGCCTAATGGTGTCATCCCCACATGCCAAACCTGTGACTTTTAATTAACTAATATCAGAGAGAACAAATGACCGCCATACACAACAGAATCCACTATACCAAGACCAATAATATCACATACAGGAAGAAACACCACCACACCATGACCAGACCACATAGTGATCGAATAATACTATATACAAGGGACAAATACCGCCTCACCATGACCAGATCACATATTACCACCACTTGGTGACCAAATAGCACATACAAGGGACAAATACCACAACACCATTTCCAGACCACATATTACCACCACATAGTGACTGAATACTACAATACTGATCAGTAATAAAAAAAAAAAACACAATACTATCACCATAAGTGCCAGTATTCACAGGATATCTGTACTTAGTATGCAGTGTCTATGTAGAGGTAATACAAAGATCACTGGTGGTATTATACACAGGAGCTCTGTATATAATGTATAGGTAATACAGTGATCACTGGTGACATTGTACACAGGACCGCTGTATATAGTGTATAGTGTCAGTTTATAGGTAACACTGACTCACCAGTGACGTCTCTAGATGAAGTCCTTCATCTTTCATCCAGCACAGACCACCATCATTTCTTCCAGCCAGGACTCGTTTCTGCAGGAAATAACACAGTTATCTCGAGCTCCGCTTGCAGAACACATTACTTAATTTTTAACAATTTCTACATTACACCACATGAAGACAAAAAGGTGATATAGTGTCACTCTACACAGTAACAGGACCGCCCCCCCCCCCCCCATTTAAAACAGTATACTCAAAAAATAAAATAAATACATCACTGCAGTAATAATATCCCTTAATTAGCCCCTATGGTAATACTATTCCCCACCCTGGCCCCGTTTATCTCATTCCTGGCTCCATCCATATGTTTTCGCATCCTGCCCTCATGAGTATCCATTCTACCCCATATGATCTCCCCATCCTGCCCCATCAGTCTCCATTGTATCCATCCTGCCTCATGATCCAATCCTGCCCCATGTCTTTCATTCTGCCCCGTGTCTCCAATCATGCCCTGTATCTACATTCTGCCCATACCTCAAGTCCTGCCCCCAGTGTGTCCAGCAATCTGCCCCAGTGTGTCCAGCAATCTGCCCCAGTGTGTCCAGCATATTACCCCCAGTGTGTCCAGCATATTACCCCCAGGTTGTCCAGCAATCTGCCCCAGTGTGTCCAGCATATTACCCCCAGTGTGTCCAGCAATCTGCCCCAGTATGTCCAGCAAACTGCCCCAGTGTCCGGCATTGCCCCAGTGTGTCCAGAAATCTGTCCCAGGGTCCCCAGCATTGCCCCAGTGTGTCCAGTGTTGTGAATTCCGCTCTTGGGCTCCCTCCGGTGGTTGTAAGTGGCACTTTTGTGAGTTCTGCTCTTGGGCTCCCTCTTGTGGTTTCTAGTGGTATGGCTGCTCCTTGGAGTTAGCTGTCTTCAGCTGCTTCCACCTGATAGTCGTTTCTGCTCGGCTATTTAAGCCTGGCTTTTCCTTCAGCTTGTGCCACTTGTGAATGGTTTCTGGTTGGATTCACATCTCTTTGGATTTCCCTGTTATCCTGACCAGTTCAGCTAAGCTAAGTTCTTGCTTGCGCTTTTCTGTCCACAGATTGTGGACTTATCCGTTCTGTGTTTTCTATGTTTGTCCAGCTTATCAGTATGAAATAATTCTGTCTTGCTGGAAGCTCTGGGAAGCAGATTTACCCTCCACACCTTTAGTCAGGGGTGGAGATTTTTTGTAAACTCTGCGTGGATTTTTGTAGTGTTTTATACTGACTGCACAGTATTCCATCCTGTCCTATCTATCTAGCTAGACTGGCCTCCTGTGCTCATTCTGGGTTCATTCTGTGTATGTCTTTTCCCTCTCCACTCACAGTCATTATTTGTGGGGGGCTAATCTATCCTTTGGGGATTTTCTCTGAGGCAAGATAGTTTTCCTGCTTCTATCTTTAGGGGTAGTTAGCTCTTAGGCTGTGTCGAGATGTCTAGGGAGTGACAGGTACATCCCACGGCTACTTCTAGTGTGGTGTTGAGCTTAGGGACTGCGGTCAGTACAGATACCACTTCCTTCAGAGCTCGTTCCATGTTGCTCCTAAACCACCGCATCATAACAGTACAAGTGGCCAAAAATGAATTGAATGCTTCTCAAAAGATGGAAAAAAAAAAAGTTCTGAACCATTTTTTTTTTCTGTGCTCTGTTCTGTCGTTTTTTTCCTCTTGATATCTGGGTGGTGCAGGATATATGCTCTGGCATGGAGGTTCAGGGTTTGTTTTCTCGTGTGGATCAACTTGCTGCAAGAGTGCAGAGTATCCAAGATTATGTTCTCCAGACTCCGGCTCTAGAGCCTAGAATTCCTACTCCTGATTTGTTTTTTGGGGACAGATCCAAGTTTTTGAACTTTAAAAATAGCTGCAAATTGTTTTTTTGCTGTGAAACCCCGTTCTTCTGGTGATCCCATTCAGCAAGTAAAAATCATCATATCCTTGCTGCGTGGTGATCCTCAAGACTGGGCTTTTGCTCTTGAAACAGGGGATCCGGCATTATTGAATGTAGATGCATTTTTTCAAGCGCTCGGATTATTGTATGACGAACCTAACTCCGTAGAGCATGCTGAGAAAACACTGTTGGCCCTGTGTCAGGGTCAAGAAGCTGCAGAGTTATACTGCCAGAAATTTAGAAAATGGTCTGTGCTCACTAAATGGAATGAAGAGGCTCTGGCTGCTATTTTCAGAAAAGGTCTTTCTGAAGCCCTTAAAGATGTTATGGTGGGCTTTCCTACGCCTACCGGTTTGAGCGAATCTATGTCTCTAGCCATTCAGATTGATCGGCGTCTGCGCGAGCGCAAAGCTGTGCACCATATGGCAGTATCCTCTGAGCAAAGTCCTGAACCTATGCAATGTGATAGGATTTTGACTAGAATAGAACGGCAGGAATTCAGACGTCAGAATAGGCTGTGTTTTTACTGTGGTGATTCGGCTCATGTTATCTCTGATTGCCCTAAGCGTACTAAGGGAGTCGCTAGGTCTGTTACCATTAGTACAATACAGCCTAAATTTCTCTTATCTGTGACCCTGATTTGCTCATTGTCGTCCTTTTCTGTCATGGCATTTGTGGATTCAGGCGCTGCCCTGAACTTAATGGACTTAGAATTCGCCAGGCGCTGTGGTTTTTCCTTGCAGCCTTTGCAGAGCCCTATTCCTTTGAGGGGCATTGATGCTACACCCTTGGCCAAGGATAAACCTCAGTACTGGACACAGATGACTATGTACATGGCTCCTGCACATCAGGAAGATTGCCGTTTTCTGGTGTTGCATAACCTGCATGATGTTGTTGTACTGGGATTTCCATGGTTACAGGAACATAATCCGGTGCTGGATTGGAAAACTATGTCGGTGACTAGTTGGGGTTGTCGAGGAGTACATAGTGACGTTCCTTTGATGTCAATTTCCTCTTCCCCCTCTTCTGAGGTCCCTGAGTTTTTGTCAGATTTCCAGGATGTATTTGATGAGCCCAAGTCCAGTTCCCTCCCTCCACATAGGGACTGTGATTGTGCTATTAACTTGATTCCTGGTTGTAAGTTCCCTAAGGGCCGACTTTTCAATCTGTCTGTGCCAGAGCATGCCGCCATGCGGAGTTATGTTAAGGAATCTTTGGAGAAAGGGCATATTCGGCCCTCTTCGTCACCATTGGGAGCGGGTTTCTTTTTTGTTGCTAAGAAGGATGGTTCCTTGAGACCCTGTATTGATTATCGTCTGCTTAATAAGATCACGGTCAAATTCCAATACCCCTTGCCTTTGCTTACTGATTTGTTTGCTCAGATTAAGGGGGCTAGTTGGTTTACTAAGATTGACCTCCGAGGGGCATATAATTTTGTTCGTATTAAACAGGGTGATGAATGGAAAACTGCATTTAATATGCCCGAAGGCCATTTTGAATACCTTGTGATGCCATTTGAGCTCTCTAATGCTCCATCTGTGTTCCAGTCTTTCATGCATGATATTTTCCGCAATTATCTTGATAAATTCATGGTCGTATATTTGGATGATATTTTGATTTTTTCCAATGATTGGGAGTCTCATGTGAAGCAGGTCAGGATGGTGTTCCAGATCCTTTGTGATAATGCTTTATTTGTGAAGGGGTCTAAGTGCCTATTCGGAGTTCAGAAGGTCTCTTTTTTGGGTTTTATTTTTTCTCCCTCGTCTATAGAAATGGATCCTGTTAAGGTCCAAGCTATTCATGACTGGATCCAACCCACATCTGTGAAGGGTCTTCAAAAATTTTTGGTCTTTGCTAATTTCTATCACCGTTTCATTGCCAACTTTTCCAGTGTGGTTAAGCCCCTTACTGATTTGACGAAGAAAGGCGCTGATATGACAAATTGGTCCTCTGAGGCTGTTGAGGCCTTTCAGGAGCTTAAGTGCCGATTTACTTCTGCCCCTGTGTTGCGTCAACCGGATGTTTCTCTTCCTTTTCAGGTTGAGGTCGACGCTTCTGAGATTGGGGCAGGGGCCGTTTTGTCTCAGAGGGAGTCTGATGGTTCTTTGACACATGAAACCATGGGTTTTTTTTCTCCAGAAAGTTTTCGCCTGCGGAACGCAATTATGATGTCGGCAATCGGGAGTTGTTGGCTATGAAGTGGGCGTTTGAGGAGTGGCGACATTGGCTTGAGGGAGCTAAACACTGTGTTGTGGTCCTGACTGATCATAAGAATCTGATTTGCGGCAGGTGCTTCAGGAATTTCAGGCTGATAGGCCTGACCGATGTCCAGTAGGGAAGCTGTTTGTTCCTGATAGATGGACAAGTAAGGTAATTTCTGAGGTTCATTGTTCAGTGTTGGCTGGTCATCCTGGGATTTTTGGTACCAGAGATTTGGTTGCTAGGTCCTTTTGGTGGCCTTCCTTGTCACGCGATGTGCGTGCTTTTGTGCAGTCCTGTGGGACTTGCGCCCGGGCCAAGCCTTGCTGTTCCCGCGCTAGTGGGTTGCTTTTGCCTTTGCCGGTCCCTGAGAGGCCCTGGACGCATATTTACATGGATTTTATTTCGGATCTTCCTGTTTCCCAGAAGATGTCTGTTATCTGGGTTGTTTGTGACCGGTTCTCTAAAATGGTCCATCTGGTACCTCTGCCTAAAGGTACCTTCACACATAACGATATTGTTAACGATATCGTTGCTTTTTGTGACGTAGCAACGATATCGTTAATGAAATCGTTATGTGTGACAGCGACCAACGATCAGGCCCCTGCTGGGAGATCGTTGGTCGCTGAATAAAGTCCAGAACTTTATTTCGTCGCTGGACTCCTGCTGACATCGCTGGATCGGCGTGTGTGACACCGATCCAGCGATGTCTTCACTGGTAACCAGGGTAAACATCGGGTAACTAAGCGCAGGGCCGCGCTTAGTAACCCGATGTTTACCCTGGTTACCATCCTAAAAGTAAAAAAAAACAAACAGTACATACTTCCCTACCGCTGTCTGTCCCCGGCGCTGTGCTCTGCACTCCTCCTGTACTGGCTGTGAGCGTCGGTCAGCCGGAAAGCAGAGCGGTGACGTCACCGCTCTGCTTTCCGGCCGCTGTGCTCACACAGACAGTACAGGAGGAGAGCAGAGCACAGCGCTGGAGGACAGACGGCTGTAGGTAAGTATGTACTGTTTGTTTTTTTTTACTTTTAGGATGGTAACCAGGGTAAACATCAGGTTACTAAGCGCGGCCCTGCGCTTAGTTACCCGATGTTTACCCTGGTTACCGACATCGTTGGTCGCTGGAGAGCGGTCTGTGTAACAGCTCTCCAGCGACCAAACAGCGACGCTGCAGCGATCCGGATCGTTGTCGGTATCGCTGCAGCGTCGCTTAATGTGAAGGTACCTTAAGTTGCCTTCCTCCTCAGATCTGGTTCCATTATTTTTTCAGCATGTGATTCGTTTGCATGGCATTCCGGAGAATATTGTGTCTGACAGAGGTTCTCAGTTTGTCTCTAGATTTTGGCGGGCCTTTTGTGCTAGGATGGGCATTGATTTGTCTTTTTCTTCGGCGTTTCATCCTCAGACTAATGGCCAAACTGAGCGAACTAATCAGACCTTGGAGACCTATTTGAGATGCTTTGTGTCTGCTGATCAGGATGATTGGGTGTCTTTCTTGCCGTTGGCCGAGTTTGCCCTTAATAATAGGGCTAGTTCGGCTACTTTGGTTTCACCTTTCTTTTGTAATTTTGGTTTTCATCCTCGTTTTTCTTCTGGGCAGATTGAGCCTTCTGATTGTCCCGGTGTTGATTCTGTGGTGGACAGGCTGCAGCAGATTTGGACTCATGTGGTGGACAATTTGATGTTGTCTCAGGAAAGGGCTCAACGTTTTGCCAACCGCCGTCGGTGTGTTGGTCCCCGGCTTCGTGTGGGGGATTTGGTTTGGTTGTCTTCTCGTCATGTTCCTATGAAGGTTTCTTCTCCTTAATTTAAGCCTCGGTTTATTGGTCCTTATAAAATTTCTGAAATTATTAATCCGGTGTCTTTTCGTTTGGCTCTTCCTGCCTCTTTTTCCATTCATAATGTTTTCCATAGATCTTTGTTGCGGAGATATGTGGTGCCCGTTGTTCCCTCGGTTGACCCTCCTGCCCCGGTGTTGGTTGAGGGAGAGTTGGAATATGAGGTTGAGAAGATTTTGAATTCTCGTTTTTCGAGGCGGAGGCTTCAGTATCTCGTCAAGTGGAAGGGTTATGGCCAGGAGGATAATTCTTGGGTTGTTGCCTCCGATGTCCAGGCTAAAGATTTGGTTCGTGCTTTCCACTTGGCTCGTCCTGATCGGCCTGGGGGCTCTGGTGAGGGTTCAGTGACCCCTCTTCAAGGGGGGGGTACTGTTGTGAATTCCGCTCTTGGGCTCCCTCCGGTGGTTGTAAGTGGCACTTTTGTGAGTTCTGCTCTTGGGCTCCCTCTTGTGGTTTCTAGTGGTAGGGCTGCTCCTTGGAGTTAGCTGTCTTCAGCTGCTTCCACCTGATCGTCGTTTCTGCTCGGCTATTTAAGCCTGGCTTTTCCTTCAGCTTGTGCCACTTGTGAATGGTTTCTGGTTGGATTCACATCTCTTTGGATTTCCCTGTTATCCTGACCAGTTCAGCTAAGCTAAGTTCTTGCTTGCGCTTTTCTGTCCACAGATTGTGGACTTATCCGTTCTGTGTTTTCTATGTTTGTCCAGCTTATCAGTATGAATTAATTCTGTCTTGCTGGAAGCTCTGGGAAGCAGATTTACCCTCCACACCTTTAGTCAGGGGTGGAGATTTTTTGTAAACTCTGCGTGGATTTTTGTAGTGTTTTATACTGACCGCACAGTATTCCATCCTGTCCTATCTATCTAGCTAGACTGGCCTCCTGTGCTCATTCTGGGTTCATTCTGTGTATGTCTTTTCCCTCTCCACTCACAGTCATTATTTGTGGGGGGCTAATCTATCCTTTGGGGATTTTCTCTGAGGCAAGATAGTTTTCCTGCTTCTATCTTTAGGGGTAGTTAGCTCTTAGGCTGTGTCGAGATGTCTAGGGAGTGACAGGTACATCCCACGGCTACTTCTAGTGTGGTGTTGAGCTTAGGGACTGCGGTCAGTACAGATACCACCTCCTTCAGAGCTCGTTCCATGTTGCTCTTAAACCACCGCATCATAACAGTCCAACATTGCCCCCAGCGTGTCCAGCAATTTGCCCCATTGTCCAGCATTGCCTCAGTGTGTCCAGCAATCTGCCCCAGTGTGTCCAGCATTGCCCCCAGTGTGTCCAGCATTGCCCCCAGTGTGTCCAGCAATCTGCCCCAGTGTCCAGCATTGCCCCAGTGTGTCCAGCAATCTGCCCCAGTGTCCAGCATTGCCCCAGTGTCCAGAAATCTGCCCCAGGGTCTCCAGCATTGCCCCAGTGTGTCCAGCATTGCCCCCAGTGTGTCCAGCAATCTGCCCCCAGTGTGCCCAGCAATCTGCCCCAGGGTCTCCAGCATTGCCCCAGTGTGTCCAGCATTGCCCCCAGTGTGTCCAGCATTGCCCCCAGTGTGTCCAGCAATCTGCCCCAGTGTCTAGCATTGCCCCAGTGTGTCCAGAAATCTGCCCCAGGGTCTCCAGCATTGCCCCAGTGTGTCCAGCATTGCCCCCAGCGTGTCCAGCAATCTGCCCCAGTGTCCAGCATTGCCCCAGTTTGTCCAGAAATCTGCCCTAGGGTCTCCAGCATTGCCCCAGTGTGTCCAGCATTGCCCCCAGTGTGTT
Source organism: Ranitomeya imitator (assembly GCF_032444005.1). Taxonomy (NCBI): domain Eukaryota; kingdom Metazoa; phylum Chordata; class Amphibia; order Anura; family Dendrobatidae; genus Ranitomeya; species Ranitomeya imitator. Next base: position 612,707,819 of record NC_091283.1, on the reverse strand, counting down.
CAGCATTACCCCCAGTGTGTCCAGCAATCTGCCCCAGTGTCCAGCATTGTCCCAGTGTGTCCAGCAATCTTCCCCAGTGTCCAGCATTGCCCCAGTGTGTCCAGAAATCTGCCCTAGGGTCTCCAGCATTGCCCCAGTGTGTCCAGCATTGCCCCCAGCGTGTCCAGCAATCTGCCCCATTGTCCAGCATTGCCCCAGTGTGTCCAGCAATCTGCCCCAGTGTGTCCAGCATTGCCCCCAGTGTGTCCAGCATTGCCCCAGTGTGTCTAGCATTGCCCCCAGCGTGTCCAGCAATCTGCCCCATTGTCCAGCATTGCCCCAGTGTGTCCAGCATTGCCCCCAGTGTGTCCAGCATTGCCCCCAGTGTGTCCAGCATTGCCCCCAGTGTGTCCAGCAATCTGCCCCAGTGTGTCCAGCAATCTGCCCCAGTGTCCAGCATTGCCCCAGTGTCCAGAAATCTGCCCCAGGGTCTCCAGCATTGCCCCAGTATGTCCAGAAATCTGCCCCAGTGTGTCCAGAAATCTGCCCCAGTCTGTCCAGAAATCTGCCCCAGTCTGTCCAGAAATCTGCCCCAGTCTGTCCAGAAATCTGCCCCAGTGTGTCCAGAAATCTGCCCTAGGGTCTCCAGCATTGCCCCAGTGTGTCCAGCATTGCCCCCAGCGTGTCCAGCAATCTGCCCCATTGTCCAGCATTGCCCCAGTGTGTCCAGCAATCTGCCCCAGTGTGTCCAGCATTGCCCCCAGTGTGTCCAGCATTGCCCCAGTGTGTCCAGCATTGCCCCCAGCGTGTCCAGCAATCTGCCCCATTGTCCAGCATTGCCCCCAGTGTGTCCAGCATTGCCCCCAGTGTGTCCAGCATTGCCCCCAGTGTGTCCAGCATTGCCCCCAGTGTGTCCAGCAATCTGCCCCAGTGTGTCCAGCATTGTCCCAGTGTGTCCAGCAATCTTCCCCAGTGTCCAGCATTGCCCCAGTGTGTCCAGAAATCTGCCCTAGGGTCTCCAGCATTGCCCCAGTGTGTCCAGCATTGCCCCCAGCGTGTCCAGCAATCTGCCCCATTGTCCAGCATTGCCCCAGTGTGTCCAGCAATCTGCCCCAGTGTGTCCAGCATTGCCCCCAGTGTGTCCAGCATTGCCCCAGTGTGTCCAGCATTGCCCCCAGCGTGTCCAGCAATCTGCCCCATTGTCCAGCATTGCCCCAGTGTGTCCAGCATTGCCCCCAGTGTGTCCAGCATTGCCCCCAGTGTGTCCAGCATTGCCCCCAGTGTGTCCAGCAATCTGCCCCAGTGTGTCCAGCAATCTGCCCCAGTGTCCAGCATTGCCCCAGTGTCCAGAAATCTGCCCCAGGGTCTCCAGCATTGCCCCAGTATGTCCAGAAATCTGCCCCAGTGTGTCCAGAAATCTGCCCCAGTCTGTCCAGAAATCTGCCCCAGTCTGTCCAGAAATCTGCCCCAGTCTGTCCAGAAATCTGCCCCAGTCTGTCCAGAAATCTGCCCTAGGGTCTCCAGCATTGCCCCAGTGTGTCCAGCATTGCCCCCAGCGTGTCCAGCAATCTGCCCCATTGTCCAGCATTGCCCCAGTGTGTCCAGCAATCTGCCCCAGTGTGTCCAGCATTGCCCCCAGTGTGTCCAGCATTGCCCCCAGCGTGTCCAGCAATCTGCCCCATTGTCCAGCATTGCCCCAGTGTGTCCAGCATTGCCCCCAGTGTGTCCAGCATTGCCCCCAGTGTGTCCAGCATTGCCCCCAGTGTGTCCAGCAATCTGCCCCAGTGTGTCCAGCAATCTGCCCCAGTGTCCAGCATTGCCCCAGTGTCCAGAAATCTGCCCCAGGGTCTCCAGCATTGCCCCAGTATGTCCAGAAATCTGCCCCAGTCTGTCCAGAAATCTGCCCCAGTCTGTCCAGAAATCTGCCCCAGTGTGTCCAGAAATCTGCCCTAGGGTCTCCAGCATTGCCCCAGTGTGTCCAGCATTGCCCCCAGCGTGTCCAGCAATCTGCCCCATTGTCCAGCATTGCCCGCAGTGTGTCCAGCATTGCCCCCAGTGTGTCCAGCATTGCCCCCAGTGTGTCCAGCATTGCCCCCAGTGTGTCCAGCAATCTGCCCCAGTGTGTCCAGCATTGCCCCAGTGTCCAGAAATCTGCCCCAGGGTCTCCAGCATTGCCCCAGTATGTCCAGAAATCTGCCCCAGTGTGTCCAGAAATCTGCCCCAGTGTGTCCAGAAATCTGCCCCAGTCTGTCCAGAAATCTGCCCCAGTCTGTCCAGAAATCTGCCCCAGTGTGTCCAGAAATCTGCCCCAGGGTCTCCAGCATTGCCCCCAGACAGACAGTCAGACAAAGAAAAAAAAAAAAAAAGTAAAATCCTCACCTCTCCCGTTCCCAGCGCAGGTACGGTGCACTCAGCGTCTCTCCGGCTCTGCAACGCTCAGGACAGAGGCTGAGCGCACAGTGATGACGTCATCGCACCCTCTGCCCTGAAACGTCGCAGAGTCAGAGGGCGCTGAAGACGCTGCAGCTACCACGCAGCCGCAGGAACCAGGAGAGTTGAGTATTAGCGCTGGCACGGGTGGGGGGGGGGGGAGGGGTCGGCGCCCGAAGATTTAAAGGGCCCACGTCTTTTTTTTTTCCTCCTCCAGCGCCGGCCGCGTGACCCACCCCCCGCAGTGTGCCGCCCGGGGTGGCCCGCCCCCCCGCACCTTTTCCTACGCCACTGCCCTGGGGTGTTATATCAAAGTGTAGTGCTGACATGGGCCCATGGCAGACTAAATATCCCAATACACATGAAAGTAGGCCAAGCTAAACATTTTTGGCTCAACACTGCCCTCCACAGATGATGTTTGGAAGAGCAGTATTGAGCAGATGGATTTTCAACACCCTATCATTTTGTTTTCAGGGGATATAGGCCCTGCCACATGAGTCCGATACCAGCTTTCTCTTCTCGCCCCACCCTCCTGAAAACATGGGAGCACTTGTATAGCTCTGGCAAAAATTAAGAGACTACTGCAAAATTTAGTTTGTCTGATTTTTATCTTCATAAGTATATTTTTGAATAAAATGAAAATTGTTCTTTTATTCTACTGTATAAATTACTGGCAAAATGTCTCCGAAGTTCCAAGCAATACATTTTGTATTTATTTTCTGAAAATGAGAAATGGTCAAAATAACAAAAAAATGCATTGCTTGCAGACCTCAAATAATGCAAAAAACAAGTTCATAATCATTTAGAAACAACAATACTAATGTTTTAACTCAGGAAGAGTGGAATAATCATGATCTTTAATCACAGCTTTCATGCATCTTGGCATGCTTTCCACCACTCTTTCACTCTTGCTTCTGGGTGACCTTACGCCACTCCTGGTATAAGCAGTTCTTCTTTGTTTGATGGCTTGTGACTATCCATCTTCCTCTTGATTACATTCCAGAGGTTTTCAATGGGGTTCAGGTCTGGAGATTGGGCTGGCCTTGACAGGGATTTGATGTGGTGGTCCTTCATCCACACCTGGATTGACCTCGCTGTGTGGCATGTCACATTGTCCTGCTGGAAAAACCAGTCCTCAGAGTTGGGGAACATTGCCTCAGCAGAAGGAATCAACTGTTTTTCCAGGATAACCTTGTATGCGGCTTGATTCATATGTCCTTCGCAAAGAACAATCTGCCCAATTCCAGCCTTGCTGAAGCATCCCCAGATCATCACCAATCCTCCACCAAATTTCACAGTGGGGGCAAAACACTGTGGCTTGTACGCCTCTCCAGGTCACCAGGTGTTGGGCAAAGCTGAATATTAGACTCATCAGAGAAGATTACGTTACTCCAGTCCTCTATGGTCCAATCCTTATGGTCTTTGGCAAACTTTAGCCTGGCTCTCCTTTGCTTCTCATTGATGAAATGCTTTTTTCTAGCTTTACATGACTTGAGTCCTGCCTCTAGGAGCCTGTTACAAACTGTTCTTGCCGTGCACTCCACCCCAGTTGCCATTCCTTTTGTAGGTCACTTGATGTCTTCCTGCGGTGACATTCGAATAAGATGATGGTCATCCTGGTCAGTGGAAAGGCGTTTTCGCCCTCTGCCGGTCTGTAGCTTTGTTGATCCCAATGTCTGCTGCTTGACCTTGTTGTAATAGACTGCCGTCGTAGAAATTTTAAGGATGGAGACAACATGACGCTCACTGTGTCCCTCTGCTAGTAAAGCCAGAATTGAGCCCTTCTTTTCCTCACTCAAGACTTTTCTTTTCAACTACTTTGGCATGGTTAAAAGTTATTTTTTCATTCCTATTACTTTTGGGATATTACGAGCACTTGTTTTGCCATCCAGATTGTCCTATTGCAAGAGGATTGTGAACACCACAGCAGTGTTTTTTTTATACTTTTCTTCGTTAAATAAGATTTGATTCAGGTGATCACCTAATCAGAAGCACATTAAGTAGAATGAGGTGTACTCTGGTTGGAATTCAGCTGACACTGGAATGGAATGGCTGTCAGACATGTAGAGAAGCTGATTTTTATAAAACTGTGCAGTGGTCTCTTAATTTATGCCAGAGCTGTATATGTGAGAGTCGGAAGAGATAGCCATATGCCAACTGTTTTCTCATGTATGGCCAGGTTTAGGTTGTGTTCACGTTGGGTTTTTGCTTTACACCTACAATCCGCCTGAATCCCTGAAAAACGGAATTAGTACGGAATCCTTGACGGAGCCATTAAAGGCACCTGTCGCGTGAAAAAACACTATTAACCTACATGTATGAGGTTAATTTGTAGGTTAATAATAATAATCTTTATATAGCGCTAACATATTCCGCAGCGCTTTACAGTTTGCACACATTATCATCGCTGTCCCCGATGGGGCTCACAGTCTAAATTCCCTATCAGTGTTTGGAATGTGGGAAGAAACCGGAGTAAATCCACGCAAACACGGAGAGGACATACAAACTCCTTGCAGATGTTGTCCTTGGTGGGATTTGAACCCAGGACTCCAGAGCTGCAAGGCTGCAGTGCTAACCACTGAGCCACCGTGCTGCCCCTCCAGGTTAATAGCATTCTGAAGCTGCCCCGAACCCACACTTGAGATCACCGACGCTGCAAGTTAATTTGCTTTATTCCTCCTGGCTGCATTTGGCGTTCAGTCATAAGGGTGGCGCTGGCGCGGTTTCAGTCAGAGCGGCGTCAGTAACCATGTGCTCAGCACTGACTGACAGCGGCCCTAATTAGCAAGCTGTCAGATAAGGCCAGGGGCACGGTTACAGTCACCACTCTCTATACACAGAGTGGTGACTAAACTGGCTGCCACCCATGACTGAACGCCGACCGCTGCCCAGGGGGAATAACATAAATTTCATCCCGATAGCAGGACTTTCAGTGCGGGCAACTGGCAGGTTCAAAACGCTATTAATCTGCAGAATAACCCCATATCTGCAAGTTAGTAGCATTTTTTTCACGTGACAGCTTCCCTTTAAGTATAACGAGGCAAATGATGTCCAAAGTCTGCAGTTTTAGACTCTGTTTAGCTTCCCTTCTGGTGGTGTCCATCTTTTCCTCCCGGAGACAATAGGGTAGTTGACTGTGCTATTGTGTCCAGCTAAAATATAGAGGCATCGCGGACTTGGCCTCTGTTTGCTGTTTGTTCTCTTTTGCTCTGTTGTGGGTTCTGTTTGAATCCTCTTGAGGATTTAGACAGAATCTCCAATGAAAATATGGGCGTAAAGCAAGGTCTCTTTACACCCCATTAGTTGTGTGTATATGGGTCCTCCGTCACACACATGATGCCATGTTATAGAGTGCACAATATAAGGATTTTTCCCTGGACGCCTCTGTAGGTTAATACAGCCAGCCCCAATGGGCCCTAATGCAAAAGCTCCAACAGGGCCCTGAATATTGCATCAATGGTATTGCTCCTTTCGTACTGGCGTAAGAGACCTTTGAGCCCCTCCTAACCTCCAGGAGTGACTGCAGCCCCTGTACTCACTATAGTTGTGCCCCTCACCTCCAGGTGTGACTGCAGCCCCTGTACTCACTAGTTGTGCCCCCACCTCCAGGTGTGACTGCAGCCCCTGTACTCACTATAGTTGGGCCCCTCAACCTCCAGGTGTGACTGCAGCCCCTGTACTCACTATAGTTGGGACCGCCCAACCCCCATGTGTGACTGCAGCCCCTGTACTCACCACAGATGTGCCCCCCAACCTCCAGGTGTGACTGGAGCCCCTGTACTTACTATAGATGTGCCCCCCAACATCCAGGTGTGACTGCAGCCCCTGTACCTACTATAGTTGGGTCCCTCAACCTCCAGGTGTGACTGCAGCCCCTGTACCACTATAGTTGTGCCCCCCTAATCTCCAGGTGTCACTGGAGCACCCGCACCTACTGTAGTTGGGTCTCCCTAACCTCCCAGTGTCATTGCAACCACCGCACCCACTATAGTTGAGCCCCCGTAATCTCCAGGTGTAACTGCAGCACCTGTACCCACTATAGTTGGGACCGCCCAACCCCCTAGGTGTGACTGCAGACCCTGTACTCACTATAGTTGTGCCCCCCACCTCCAGGTGTGACTACAGCCCCTGTATCCACTATAGATGTGCCCCCCAACCTCCAGGTGTGACTGCAGCCCCTGTACTCACTATACTTGTGCCCCCCACCTCCAGGTGTGACTTCAGCCCCTGTACTCACTACAGTTGTGCCCCCCACCTCCAGGTGTGACTGCAGCCCCTGTACCCACTATAGTTGTGCTCCCTAACCTCCAGGTGTGACTGCAGCCCCTGTACTCACTATAGTTGGGCCCCTCAACCTCCAGGTGTGACTGCAGCCCTATACCCACTATAGTTTCCCCCCACCTCCAGGTGTGACTGCAGCCCCTGTACCCACCATAGATGTGCCCCCCACCTCCAGGTGTGACTGCAGCCCCTGTACCACTATAGTTGCGCGCCTCACCTCCAATTGTGACTGCAGCCTCTGTAGTCACTATAGATGTGCCCCCAACCTTCGGGTGTGACTGCAGCCACCGCACCCACTATAGTTGGGCCCCCCTAATCTCCAGGTGTGACTGGAGCCCCTGCACCTACTATAGTTGGGCCCCCCTAACCTCCCGGTGTGACTGTATCCCCTGTACTCACTATAGTTGTGCCCCCCAGCCTCCAGGTGTGACTGCAGCCCCTGTACCCACTATAGTTGGGCCCCTGACCTCCAGGTGAGACTGCAGCCTCTGTACCCACTATAGTTGGACCCCTCACCTCCATGTGTGACTGCAGCCTCTGTACCCACTATAGTTGTGCCCCCCACCTCCAGGTGTGACTGCAACCCCTGTACCACTATAGTTGTGCCCCCCTAACTTCCCAGTGTGACTGCAGCCCCACACCCACTATAGTTGGGCCCAGGGCCGGCATCAGCACACAGCGTACCCGGGCAAGTGCCGGGGCTCTGGCGAGACAGGGGGGCCCATTCAGGGCGGCACTAGGGTCAGGCAGCTGCCTAGGGCTGTCGCTCCCCCAGGGGCCCTCAGCTAGCTGCACATCACGCAGCCGCTATGGGGCCTCTGTAAGGCAGGGGGGCTCGCCTGTCGCCAGCGCCAACTCCCTTGCCACCGCAGTGAACTATACCGGCGTCTGCCGGTAAAGTTCAAAGCAAAAGATGGAGGAGAGAGCGTCACCTGATGCTCCCTCTCCCATCATTCCCCACTCTGACGTCATCGCGCACTCGCTGAGTGTCAGGCAGTGCAGCGGCAGCCGCCAAGACCGGATCAGGGAACAGCGCGGGCACGTTGAGAGGTGAGGAGTGTTTTTTTTTTTTTGTTTTTTTTTTAACTATAACAGTGAGTACTGGACTATGGGGCCATTCTTAGGGGGAGGGGGGCTGTGCTGTATACTGCATGTCTGTGCTATATACTACATGGCTGTGTTATATGCTACGTGGGCTGTGCTATACACCAGGGGTGTCAAACTGCATTCCTCGAGGGCTGCAAACAGGTCATGTTTTCAGGATTTCCTTGTACTGCACAGGTGATAATTTAATCACCTACACAAATAATGAGTTGGTGATTAAATTATCACCTGTGCAGTACAAGGAAATCCTGAAAACATGACCTGTTTGCAGCCCTCGAGGAATGCAGTTTGACACCCCTGCTATATACTACATGGCTGTTCTATATACTACATGGGCCGTGTTATATACTATGTGGCTGTGCTATATACAATATGGGCTGTTATATGCTACATGGGCTGCGCTATATACTACATGGCTGTTCTATATACTACGTGGGCCGTGTTATATAATATGTGGCTGTGCTATATACTATATGGGCTGTGCTATATACTACATGGCTGTTCTATATACTACATGGGCCGTGTTATATACTATGTGGCTGTGCTATATACTATATGGGCTGTTATATGCTACATGGGCTGTTGTTGTGAATTCTGTTGTTGAGCTCCCTCCTGTGGTCGTGAATGGTACTTCGGTGAGTTCTGTCCGTGGGCTCCCTCTGGTGGCTGTGAGTGGAGCTGCTGCTTCTGAGGTTCCTTACACAGGTGACGTGGTTTATCCTTTGGTTGGCTGCTCTATTTAACTCCACTTAGATCGTTACTCCATGCCAGCTGTCAATGTTTCTGCATTGCTTCAGTTCGCTCTTGGATCTTTCTGGTGACCTGTCTACTCCAGCAGAAGCTAAGTTCCTGATAGTATCTAATTCGTTCATTGTTTTCTTGTCCAGCTGGATATCATGATTTTGTCTTGCTAGCTGGAAGCTCTGGGATGCAGAGTGGCATCTCCGCACCGTTAGTCGGTGCGGAGGTCTTTTTTGCACACTCTGCGTGGTCTTTTGTAGTTTTTTGTGCTGATCGCAAAGCTACCTTTCCTATCCTCTGTCTATTTAGTAAGTCTGGCCTCCCTTTGCTGAAACCTGTTTCATTTCTGCGTTTGTGACTTTAATCTTTACTCACAGTCAATATATGTGGGGGGCTGCCTTTTCCTTTGGGGAATTTCTCTGAGGCAAGATAGGCTTTATTTTCTATCTCTAGGGCTAGCTAGCTCTTAGGCTGTGACGAGGCGCCTAGGGAGCGTCAGGAGCGCTCCACGGCTATTTCTAGTGTGTGTGATAGGATTAGGGATTGCGGTCAGCAGAGCTCCCACATCCCAGAGCTTGTCCTGTGTGAGTTTTAACTATCAGGTCATTCCGGGTGCTCCTAACCACTAGGTCATAACAGTACAGCTGGCCCAAAGTATTAATGCATCTCAATAGAGGGATAAGAGAAGTTCTGAGACCATTTTTTATTCTTTGCACTGTGTTTTGTCTTTCTTTTCCCCTAAACCTTTGGGTGGTTCAGGACACAGGTGTAGATATGGACATTCAAGGTCTGTCCTCTTGTGTGGATCATCTCACTGCAAGGGTACAAAACATTCAAGATTTTGTGGTTCAGAATCCTATGTTAGAGCCTAGAATTCCTATTCCTGATTTATTTTCTGGGAATAGATCTAAGTTCTTGAACTTCAAAAATAATTGTAAACTGTTTCTAGCTTTGAAACCCCGCTCCTCTGGTGACCCCATTCAACAAGTAAAAATCATTATTTCTTTGTTGCGTGGTGACCCTCAAGACTGGGCATTTTCCCTTGCGCCAGGAGATCCTGCATTGCGTGATGTTGATGCGTTTTTTCTGGCGCTTGGATTGCTTTATGATGAACCAAATTCTGCGGATCAGGCAGAGAAAATCTTGCTGGCATTGTGTCAGGGTCAGGATGAAGCGGAGGTGTACTGTCAGAAGTTTAGAAAGTGGTCTGTGCTTACTCAGTGGAATGAATGTGCCCTGGCGGCAATTTTCAGAAAGGGTCTTTCTGAAGCCCTTAAGGATGTCATGGTGGGATTTCCCACGCCTGCTGGTCTGAATGAGTCTATGTCCTTGGCCATTCAGATCGATCGGCGCTTGCGTGAGCGCAAAGCCGTGCACCATTTGGCGGTGTTCTCTGAGAATAGGCCTGAGCCTATGCAGTGTGATAGGACTTTGACCAGAGCTGAACGGCAAGAACACAGACGTCGGAATGGGCTGTGTTTTTACTGTGGTGAATCCACTCATGCTATCTCCAATTGTCCTAAGCGCACTAAGCGGTTCGCTAGGTCTGCCACCATTGGTACGGTACAGTCTAAATTTCTTTTGTCCGTTACTCTGATTTGCTCTATGTCGTCCTATTCTGTTATGGCATTTGTGGATTCAGGCGCTGCCCTGAATTTGATGGACTTGGAGTTTGCCAGGTGCTGTGGTTTTTCCTTGGAGCCCTTGCAGTATCCTATTCCATTGAGAGGAATTGATGCTACGCCTTTGGCCAAGAATAAACCTCAATACTGGACGCAACTGACCATGTGCATGGCTCCTGCACATCAGGAGGATATTCGCTTTTTGGTGTTGCATAATCTGCATGATGTGGTCGTTTTGGGGTTGCCATGGCTACAGGTCCATAATCCAGTATTGGATTGGAAGTCTATGTCTGTGTCCGGCTGGGGTTGTCAGCGGGTACATGGTGATGTTCCATTGTTGTCAATTTCGCCTTCCACTCCTTCTGAAGTCTCTGAGTTTTTATCAGATTACCGGGATGTATTTGAGGAGCCCAAATCCGGTGCCCTACCTCCTCATAGGGATTGCGATTGTGCTATTAATTTGATTCCCGGTAGTAAGTTTCCTAAGGGCCGACTGTTTAATTTATCTGTGCCAGAGCACGCTGCTATGCGGAGTTATATAAAGGAATACTTGGAGAACGGTCATATTCGCCCGTCGTCGTCACCATTGGGAGCAGGGTTCTTTTTTGTGGCCAAGAAGGATGGCTCTTTAAAACCTTGTATTGATTACCGCCTTCTTAATAAGATCACAGTCAAATTTCAGTATCCTTTGCCGCTGATGTCTGATTTGTTTGCTCGGATTAAGGGGGATAGCTGGTTCACCAAGATAGATCTTCGAGGGGCGTATAATCTTGTGCGAATTAAACAGGGCGATGAATGGAAAACAGCATTTAATACGCCCGAGGGCCATTTTGAGTACCTGGTTATGCCATTCGGGCTTTCTAATGCTCCATCTGTGTTTCAGTCCTTTATGCATGACATCTTCCGAGAGTACCTGGATAGATTCATGATTGTATATTTGGATGACATTTTGGTCTTTTCGGATGATTGGGAGTCTCATGTGAAGCAGGTCAGAATGGTGTTCCAGGTCCTTCGTGCGAATTCCTTGTTTGTGAAGGGGTCTAAGTGTCTCTTTGGAGTTCAGAAGGTTTCATTTTTGGGTTTCATTTTTTGCCCTTCTACTATCGAGATGGACCCTGTTAAATTTCAGGCCATTTATGATTGGACTCAGCCGACATCTGTGAAGAGCCTACAGAAGTTCCTGGGCTTTGCTAATTTTTACCGTCGCTTCATCGCTAATTTTTCTAGTATTGCTAAACCGTTGACTGATTTGACCAAGAAAGGTGCTGATGTGGTCAATTGGTCCTCTGCGGCTGTAGAGGCTTTTCAGGAGTTGAAGCGTCGTTTTTCTTCTGCCCCTGTGCTGTGCCAGCCAGATGTTTCGTTCCCGTTTCAGGTCGAGGTTGATGCTTCTGAGATTGGAGCAGGGGCTGTTTTGTCGCAAAGAAGTTCTGATGGCTCGGTGATGAAACCATGTGCCTTCTTTTCTAGAAAATTCTCGCCTGCTGAGCGCAATTATGATGTTGGCAATCGAGAGTTGTTGGCCATGAAGTGGGCATTCGAGGAGTGGCGACATTGGCTTGAAGGAGCTAAACATCGCGTGGTGGTCTTGACGGATCACAAGAATTTGACTTATCTCGAGTCTGCCAAACGGTTGAATCCTAGACAGGCTCGATGGTCGCTCTTTTTCTCCCATTTTGATTTTGTGGTTTCATACCTTCCGGGATCTAAGAATGTGAAGGCTGATGCCCTGTCAAGGAGTTTTGTGCCTGACTCTCCGGGTGTTCCGGAGCCGGTGGGTATTCTTAAGGAGGGGGTAATTTTGTCTGCCATCTCCCCTGATTTGCGGCGCGTGCTGCAGAAGTTTCAGGCTGATAGACCTGACCGTTGTCCTACGGAGAAACTGTTTGTCCCTGATAGATGGACTAGTAGAGTTATCTCTGAGGTTCATTGTTCGGTGTTGGCTGGTCATCCTGGAATCTTTGGTACCAGAGATTTGGTGGCTAGATCCTTTTGGTGGCCTTCTTTGTCATGGGATGTGCGTTCTTTTGTGCAGTCCTGTGGGACTTGTGCTCGGGCTAAGCCCTGCTGTTCTCGTGCCAGTGGGTTGCTTTTGCCCTTGCCGGTCCCGAAGAGGCCCTGGACGCATATTTCCATGGATTTTATTTCTGATCTCCCTGTTTCTCAAAGGATGTCGGTCATTTGGGTGGTTTGTGATCGCTTCTCTAAGATGGTCCATTTGGTACCCTTGTCTAAATTGCCTTCCTCCTCTGATTTGGTGCCATTGTTTTTCCAGCATGTGGTTCGTTTGCATGGCATTCCGGAGAACATCGTCTCGGACAGAGGTTCCCAGTTTGTTTCAAGGTTTTGGCGGTCCTTTTGTGCTAAGATGGGCATTGATTTGTCTTTTTCTTCGGCTTTCCATCCTCAGACTAATGGCCAAACCGAACGAACTAATCAGACTTTGGAAACATATCTGAGATGCTTTGTTTCTGCTGATCAGGATGATTGGGTGTCCTTCTTGCCTTTGGCTGAGTTCGCCCTTAATAATCGGGCCAGCTCAGCTACTTTGGTTTCTCCTTTTTTCTGCAATTCTGGTTTCCATCCTCGTTTCTCTTCAGGGCAGGTTGAGCCTTCGGACTGTCCTGGTGTGGATACTGTGGTGGACAGGTTGCAGCAGATTTGGACTCATGTGGTGGACAATTTGACATTGTCCCAGGAGAAGGCTCAACGTTTCGTTAACCGCCGGCGCTGTGTTGGTCCCCGACTTCGGATTGGGGATTTGGTTTGGTTGTCATCTCGTCATGTTCCTATGAAGGTTTCCTCTCCTAAGTTTAAGCCTTGTTTCATTGGGCCATATAAGATTTCTGAAATTCTTAATCCTGTGTCATTTCGTTTGGACCTTCCAGCTTCTTTTGCCATCCATAATGTGTTCCATAGGTCGTTGTTGCGGAGATACGTGGCGCCTATGGTTCCCTCCGTTGATCCTCCTGCCCCGGTCTTGGTCGAGGGGGAGCTGGAGTATGTGGTGGAGAAGATTTTGGATTCTCGTGTTTCAAGACGAAAACTCCAGTACCTGGTCAAGTGGAAGGGTTATGGTCAGGAGGATAATTCCTGGGTTTTTGCCTCTGATGTTCATGCTGCCGATCTAGTTCGTGCCTTTCATTTGGCTCATCCTGATCGGCCTGGGGGCTCTGGTGAGGGTTCGGTGACCCCTCCTCAAGGGGGAGGTACTGTTGTGAATTCTGTTGTCGAGCTCCCTCCTGTGGTCGTGAATGGTACTTCGGTGAGTTCTGTCCGTGGGCTCCCTCTGGTGGCTGTGAGTGGAGCTGCTGCTTCTGAGGTTCCTTACACAGGTGACGTGGTTTATCCTTTGGTTGGCTGCTCTATTTAACTCCACTGTCAATGTTTCTGCATTGCTTCAGTTCGCTCTTGGATCTTTCTGGTGACCTGTCTACTCCAGCAGAAGCTAAGTTCCTGATAGTATCTAATTCGTTCATTGTTTTCTTGTCCAGCTGGATATCATGATTTTGTCTTGCTAGCTGGAAGTTCTGGGATGCAGAGTGGCATCTCCGCACCGTTAGTCGGTGCGGAGGTCTTTTTTGCACACTCTGCGTGGTCTTTTGTAGTTTTTTGTGCTGATCGCAAAGCTACCTTTCCTATCCTCTGTCTATTTAGTAAGTCTGGCCTCCCTTTGCTGAAACCTGTTTCATTTCTGCGTTTGTGACTTTCATCTTTACTCACAGTCAATATATGTGGGGGGCTGCCTTTTCCATTGGGGAATTTCTCTGAGGCAAGATAGGCTTTATTTTCTATCTCTAGGGCTAGCTAGCTCTTAGGCTGTGACGAGGCGCCTAGGGAGCGTCAGGAGCGCGCCACGGCTATTTCTAGTGTGTGGGATAGGATTAGGGATTGCGGTCAGCAGAGCTCCCACATCACAGAGCTTGTCCTGTGTGAGTTTTAACTATCAGGTCATTCCGGGTGCTCCTAACCACCAGGTCATAACAGGCTGTGCTATATACTACATGGCTGTTCTATATACTATGTGGGCCGTGTTATATACTACGTGGGTTGTGTTATATAATATGTGGCTGTGCTATATACTAATGGGCTGTTATATGCTACGTGGGCTGTGCTCTATACTACGTGGCTGTGTTATATACTACGTGGGCTGTTTTATACTACATGGCTATGTTATATGCGATCATGAATCGTGGTATGTGATAAAGGGGGGGGGCACTGAGACTCTTTCGCCCAGGGCCCTAAAAAACCTGGAGCTGGCCCTGGTTGGGCCCCCTATTGTGAATTCCGCTCTTGGGCTCCCTCCGGTGGTTGTAAGTGGCACTTTTGTGAGTTCTGCTCTTGGGCTTCCTCTTGTGGTTTCAAGTGGTATGGCTGCTCCTTGGATTTAGCTGTCAGCAGCTGCTGCTCTGATTGTCTTTTCTGCTCGGCTATTTATGCCTGGCTCTTTCCTTCAGCCAGTGCCACTTGTAAATGGTTTCTGGTTGGATTCACATCTCTTTGGATTTCCCTGTTATCCTGACCAGTTCAGCAAAGCCAAGTTCTTGCTTGCTCTTTTCTGTCCACAGATTGTGGACTTTTCCGTTCTGTGTTTTCTATGTTTGTCCAGCTTATCAGTATGAATTAATTCTGTCTTGCTGGAAGCTCTGGGAAGCAGATTTACCCTCCACACCTTTAGTCAGGTGTGCAGATTTTTGTAAACTCTGCGTGGATTTTTGTAGTGTTTTATACTGACCGCACAGTATTCCATCCTGTCCTATCTATCTAGCTAGACTGGCCTCCTGTGCTCATCCTGGTTTCATTCTGTGTATGTCTTTTCCCTCTCCACTCACAGTCATTTTTTGTGGGGGGCTAATCTATCCTTTGGGGATTTTCTCTGAGGCAAGATAGTTTTCCTGCTTCTATCTTTAGGGGTAGTTAGCTCTTAGGCTGTGACGAGGTGCCTAGCGAGAGTTAGGAGTATCCCACGGCTACTTCTAGTGTTGTGTTGAGATTAGGGACTGCGGTCAGTACAGATACCACTTTCTTCAGAGCTCGTTCCATGTTGCTCCTAAACCACCGCATCATAACAGCCCCCCTAATCTCCATGTGTGACTAGAGCCCCCGCACCAACTATAGTTGGTATAGTTGGGCCCCCCTAACCTCCCAGTGTGACTGCAGCCACCGCACCCACTATAGTTGGGCCCCCCTAATCTATAGGGGTGACTGCAGCCCCTGTATTCACTATAGTTCGGACCGCCCAACCCCCAGGTGTGACTGCAGCCCTATACCCACTATAGTTTCCCCCCCACCTCCAGGTGTGACTGCAGCCCCTGTACTTACTATAGATGTGCCCCCCATCCTCCAGGTGTGACTGCAGCCCCTGTACTCACTAGTTTTGCCCCCCAACGTCCAGGTGTGACTGCAGCCCCTGTTCTCACTAAAGATGTGCCCCCCCAACCTCCAGGTGTGACTGCAGCCCCTGTACCACTATAGTTGTGCCCCCCAACCTCCCAGTGTGACTGCAGCCCCCGTACCCACTATAGTTGGGCCCCCCTAATCTCCAGGTGTGACTGGAGTCCCCGCACCTACTATAATTGGGCCCCCCTAACCTCCTAGTGTGATTGCAGCCACCGCACCCACTATAGTTGAGCCCCCGTAATCTCCAGGTGTGACTGCAGCCCCTGTACCCACTATAGTTGTGCCCCCCAACCTCCAGGTGTGACTGCTGCCCCTGTACCCACTATAGTTGTGCCCCCCAACCTCCAGGTGTGACTGCAGCCCCTGTACCCACTATAGTTGTGCCCCCCATCCTGCAGGTGTGACTGCAGCCCCTGTACTTACTGTAGATGTGCCCCCCATCCTCCAGGTGTGACTGCAGCCCCTGTACTTACTATAGATGTGCCCCCCATCCTCCAGGTGTGACTGCAGCCCCTGTACTCACTAGTTTTGCCCCCCAACGTTCAGGTGTGACTGCAGCCCCTGTACTCACTAAAGATGTGCCCCCCCAACCTCCAGGTGTGACTGCAGCCCCTGTACCACTATAGTTGTGCCCCCCAACCTCCCAGTGTGACTGCAGCCCCCCGTACCCATTATAGTTGGGGCCCCCTAATCTCCAGGTGTGACTGCAGTCCCCGCACCTACTATAATTGGGCCCCCCTAACCTCCCAGTGTGATTGCAGCCACCGCACCCACTATAGTTGAGCCCCCCTAATCTCCAGGTGTGACTGCAGCCCCTGTACCCACTATAGTTGTGCCCCCCAACCTCCAGGTGTGACTGCAGCCCCTGTACCCACTATAGTTGTGCCCCCCAACCTCCAGGTGTGACTGCAGCCCCTGTACCCACTATAGTTTTGCCCCCCAACCTCCAGGTGTGACTGCAGCCCCTGTACCCACTATAGTTGTGCCCCCCCAACCTCCAGGTGTGACTGCAGCCCCTGTACTTACTATAGATGTGCCCCCCATCCTCCAGGTGTGACTGCAGCCCCTGTACTTACTATAGATGTGCCCCCCATCCTCCAGGTGTGACTGCAGCCCCTGTACTCACTAGTTTTGCCCCCCAACGCCCAGGTGTGACTGCAGCCCCTGTACTCACTAAAGATGTGCCCCCCCCAACCTCCAGGTGTGACTGCAGCCCCTGTACCACTATAGTTGTGCCCCCCAACCTCCCAGTGTGACTGCAGCCCCCGTACCCACTATAGTTGGGCCCCCCTAATCTCCAGGTGTGACTGGAGTCCCCACACCTACTATAATTGGGCCCCCCTAACCTCCCAGTATGATTGCAGCCACCGCACCCACTGTAGTTGAGCCCCCCTAATCTCCAGGTGTGACTGCAGCCCCTGTACCCACTATAGTTGTGCCCCCCAACCTCCAGGTGTGACTGCAGCCCCTGTACCCACTATAGTTGTGCCCCCCAACCTCCAGGTGTGACTGCAGCCCCTGTACCCACTATAGTTGGGCCCCCCTAACCTCCCAGTGTGATTGCAGCCACCGCACCCACTATAGTTGAGCCCCCCTAATCTCCAGGTGTGACTGCAGCCCCTGTACCCACTATAGTTGTGCCCCCCAACCTCCAGGTGTGACTGCAGCCCCTGTACCCACTATAGTTGTGCCCCCCAACCTCCAGGTGTGACTGCAGCCCCTGTACCCACTATAGTTGTGCCCCCCAACCTCCAGGTGTGACTGCAGCCCCTGTACCCACTATAGTTGTGCCCCCCAACCTCCAGGTGTGATTGCAGCCCCTGTACTTACTATAGTTGTGCCCCCCTGTACCCACTATAGTTGTGCCCCCCAACCTCCAGGTGTGACTGCAGCCACCGCACCCACTATAGTTGGGCCCCCCTAATCTCCAGGTGTGACTGCAGCCCCTGTACCCACTATAGTTGTGCCCCCCAACCTCCAGGTGTGACTGCAGCCCCTGTACCCACTATAGTTGTGCCCCCCAACCTCCAGGTGTGACTGCAGCCCCTGTACCCACTATAGTTGGGCCCCCCTAACCTCCCAGTGTGATTGCAGCCACCGCACCCACTATAGTTGGGCCCCCCTAATCTCCAGGTGTGACTGCAGCCCCTGTACCCACTATAGTTGTGCCCCCCAACCTCCAGGTGTGACTGCAGCCCCTGTACCCACTATAGTTGTGCCCCCCAACCTCCAGGTGTGACTGCAGCCCCTGTACCCACTATAGTTGTGCCCCCCAACCTCCAGGTGTGACTGCAGCCCCTGTACCCACTATAGTTGGGCCCCCCTAACCTCCCAGTGTGATTGCAGCCACCGCACCTGTAAGAGGGTGAACTGTAGTCCCACTGAGAGGGCACTAGGACCCTGTGGTTTTTGCCTGTTGCAGCAGAGGACAGACCTCCCAGAGACAATGTGTGCTGCGGGGTGGGGTCTAGTGTCTCGAGTGTAAAGTGAAAGTAGGAAGTGAGAGCTGAGAGAGAAAAGGCGGGAAGAAAAGGAGAAGCTGCTGTGAGATCTTAAAAAGAGACTGTGTGGATTTACTGCAAGTGTTTTTGGAGGAAAAGAAGCTTTTGAGAGACTTTTTGTTGCTAACGTTCCCCTGGAGAAGAGCTAACCTTTTGTTTAACTCTGTGAGAGACTTGTGTTGCTAAACGTTTCCTGGAGAGGAGCTAACCCTTTATCTAAGAAAAGACGGAGACTTTGCTAAGAACCCAGTACGAATTTGGAAGTCTGTGGATTCCCTGTGCATTGAGTGGAGAAACAAGTCTGGACAGACGGCTGATACAGAGACGGACGGATTGTCGTGGAAGCATTCCTAGGAGCTACAGAAGCAGAGACTACATCGTGAGACCACTAACTAAGTCCCCGGCGTTTGGGCTCGGCATCGGCCGACAAGACAAGAGGAGCTTGCTGTAACTTATTGGCGCTGAAGATATGAACTGGCTACAGCCTCTGCGGATTCCTGCCTGAGAGGAAATCCATCTCAGGATACGGTACCATAGTTATAGATACCCGGGTATCTCTGCTCAGAGTGTTAAATTGTTACTTTAGAGGTGTATCTTATATTAGAGTTGTGTAAGTTATACTCAATGTGCCATTCCAGGGGCTCCCTTAATAACATTACATTCAATTTACACTTGTTCCTGTTTTTAGTTGCCTGTAAGGTAAATTTCTTACTAGTCTGTTGTAGTACACAGTTCTCAGGAGACCTTTGAGTGGCACAGTGATTTCAGCTGCTGCTGAATTAGTGTATCTTTGGGGTGCATCTGCCTTAATATTCTCCATATTACCTTGATTAATTTGCCTTTGAGTAAATACCGTTGGAGATTTCTGCCTTGGTCTTGGTTTGTGACTCACTGGATCTTATTCGGACCTCTGGTCATTACATTTTTGGCGTAGTCGGCAGGATCCAGTGTTTGTCATGGACGAGGGCGAGGGTGGAAATGACCCCGCTGTATCCGCATCCTCCTCGGGGGTTGGGGTTCCCCTAGCAGCCGCTGCGACTCCGGGAGGGTATGTGCCTGTAGGAGCTTTACTTCAGCACATGCCGAAATACGATGGGCGCAATATGGCGTTGCAAGATTGGGCTGAGAGAATCCGGAGTATTCTGCGCATGTGTAATTTGACCCCCGCGTTACGCGCTGAGCTGGCATTAAATGCACTGGAGGGTGATATTAGGCGTATGGTGATGGTGCGCCCAGAATCAGAGAGGGATACATTAGAAAAGATTTTGGAACTGTTAGAGGGGAGTTTGGGGGGCCGAGCGCGTGTGGCCCAGCTTCGGTCCCTATTCTTTAATCGTCCCCAGAGAGAGTGTGAGTCACTGATGCAGTACTCTAATATTTTACAAGAGATGTTGAATGAGATGCAGCGACTAGACCTGGGGGCCATGGGGGCGTTCCGGGAGGTAGACCGCTTGCTCCGGGACCAATTCATCACCGGTTTAGCCCATAGACTTCTCCGGGACAAGCTGTTGGAAATGGCCCGGGTTGCACCAGAGTTATCTTTCTGGCAGATTTACCGAGCTGCAGTGGAAAGGGAAGAGAAATCAGCCTATGTTCCCGAGGGGTCAGTGAACAGTGCCCAGCTGGAGGAAGGTGTGTCATCAGGGTCGGGGGGAGAGGGGCTTGTAAGCGGGGTACAAGCTTTGCGTGCTGAGGTGAAGGAGTTGAAGCTGAAATTGTCTCAACTGACAGTTGATCCCGCCTCTACCACCTCACGGGAACCTCCTGCCCCACCCCCTGGAACGGTGACCCCGCAAATGGCCAGGTCGTCCTATCAGAATGAGTCAAGCACACGCCCACGAGGAACAATCACCTGCTGGAAGTGTGGCCGCCAGGGACACATCTCGCGTTACTGCCGGGCGCTTACAGCCCCAGAAACCCCGTCGCCGGCTTTAAACTTCCGGCCGCTGCCATGAGAGGGCAAGCAGCAGCGGCCCCACCCACACAAAGCCCTCGACGGAATGAACAAGATTTGTTTGCATGTAGTCCAGTGATAGAAGCAGAGTTTGAAGGGCGGAAGATGAGGTGCTTGGTTGACACGGGATCCGAATGTACTATAATGCCTCTAGAAGTATATGAGAGATACTTCAGTCGACTAGTGATTCCAGAGGATGGCCGAGTGATACGACTGACCGCCGCAAATAATGGTCAATTGTCAGTCAAAGGGATCGTGTGGATGCAACTAAAAATGTTTGGTCAAGAGCTGGGGCAGAAAGGGGTAGTACTGGTGGATCACCCCCCTAGAAGAGGGATGGAAGTGACGCTCGGAATGAACGTGCTGCGAGATTTGAATCACCAGATGTATGCCAGTGAAGGACCCCGATACTGGGCCCGTGCGACAAGACACCGACCCACACAGAGAATTCTACACCGTCTAGTGCTGAGTTGCGACTTGCTGAAAAGTGCGGTCCCAGGTGGCCGGGTGGGCCGGGTCCGAGTGACTTCGAGGGCCCCGATCCTGCTGGGACCCAGACAAGAGGAACTCTTAATGCTGCCTGTGGGAGCTGCACAGAGATTGAATGGGCTTGAAGTGCTACTTGAGCCCGCCCGAGAGGGTTCCTCATTTGCCAAGGTACATGTGGCCCGGTCTTTGGCGATTGTGAAGAATGGACGAGTGCCGGTCCGATGCATCAATGTTTTAGATGAAGCTGTTGCAATTCCCGCTGGGACCATACTGGCTGAACTGTTCGTGCCGGCAGAGAAGGTGCCGGAAAATGCAGGGTTCGAATTGCGACCAGACCAACAGTCATCCTGGACATTCACGGTCGAGGTAGGCCGGACTGAACCTCCTACGGAGGAATGGAATGTTCATGTGATCATGGAGCAGATGGGAGTGGATCGGGAGAAGCTGACCCCCGTGCAGTTGGAGAGAGTTTTGTGGGAACATCAAGAGACATTTTCCCGACATGGAGAGGACTTCCGGTGTACCCAGACGATTGAGCATGAGATTCCAACGGGGGATACTCCACCCATTAGAGAAAGATATCGTCAAATTCCTCCGGCGCTCTATCAAGAGGTGAAGAGCATGGTGGCCAGTATGCTGGACAACCAAGTGATCCGAGAGAGCCGGAGTCCCTGGGCGGCCCCTGTAGTCTTGGTCCGCAAGAAGGATGGGACACTCCGATTTTGTGTGGACTATCGGAAATTGAATGCCCACACCGTACGGGACGCATATCCTTTACCCCGTATTGAAGAATCCCTGTCGGCCCTGGGTCGGGCCAAGTATTTCTCAACGTTGGATTTGGCAAGCGGGTACTGGCAGGTCCCAATGGCTGAAAAAGATCGGGCCAAGACGGCGTTTGTCTTGCCAATGGGGCTCTTTGAGTTCAACCGGATGCCCTTTGGCCTCGCTACCGCCCCAGGAACCTTCCAACGCCTGATGGAACATTGCTTGGGCGATCTAAATTTTGAATCAGTCCTGATATATCTAGACGACATTGTGGTGTTCGGAACCTCATTTGAAGATCATCTGGAGAAGCTGCGTCAAGTTCTCCGGCGGCTCAAGAGCTACGGCCTGAAAATAAAGCCAAAAAAATGTCAACTGTTACGAAACCAGATTGAATATTTGGGGCATCTGGTGACCCCGGACGGGGTACTACCTTTAGCCAGTAAGATTAAGGCGGTACAAGAGTGTCCACCTCCTTGTGACCTGCGAGAAGTGCGGGCCTTCCTGGGCCTAGCAGGATACTATCGGCGGTTTGTGCCTAAATTCTCACAAGTGGTGAGTCCCTTGAATGAACTTTTGAGAGGGACAACGCTGGGTCCTCGAAATCGCCCCATTCCATGGGGGCCCCTACAGAAAAAGGCATTTGATGGAGTGAAAACCGCCCTAACGAGTGCCCCATTGCTGGCCTATGCCCGGTTTGACACCCCTTTTTTGTTGTATACCGATGGTAGTCTTCATGGGTTGGGGGCAGTACTAGCACAGGTGCAGGACGGCCGAGAACGAGTGATTTCTTATGGCAGCAGATCTTTAAGAGACTCCGAGCGAAATCCGGCTAACTACAGCTCATTCCGGCTGGAATTGCTGGCCCTGGTGTGGGCAATGACAGAACGCTTCGCCGAGTATCTAACAGGGGCTGAGGTGCTAGTCATGACAGATAACAACCCGCTAGCTCACTTAGAGAATGCAAAACTGGGGGCGTTGGAGCAGCGGTGGGTCGCCAGACTGGCCAAGTTCAATTACCGCATTAAATTTCGCTCTGGTCGAGAGAACGGCAATGCAGATGCATTGTCAAGGGTGCCCCTTGGGTCATCCGGGGAAGATGTTGACGAACAACTTGAGGATACTGAAACTCCAGCTTTGGGGCAGATGCCTATCTTCCAAAGTGTGGTACACTCAAGTGGGGTGGCCACCGGGATGCCCTGTGTCCTGGGTAAAACACCCTCAGATTGGACAAGAGTCCAGGATGAGTGTCCGGACATTGCACGTGTGCGCAGTTGGGTACAAAACAAGGCCTGGCCCAGTGCAGAGGACAAGGCTCAGTTGTCCATGGAAGGAATTAAACTCCTTCGACAATGGGATAAATTGTGTGTGGAGCAAGGTCTTTTGTATCGTAAGGTGTACCTGCCATCGGAGCTGCAGCATCGGTACCAACTGATAATTCCTGTGGGGATGGGGCCAGTGGTCGCTCGTGAGGCGCATGAGAAGGGGGCCCATTTTGGAAGTGAAAAGACACTTCAGTGGTTGCAGCGAGTCCTCTACTGCCCTGAGTTGGGAGGGATGGTGGCCGACGCGTGTCGGCAGTGCCGAATTTGTGGGCTCAACAAAAGCCCTGAGCAGCGGGCTCCCACACAGTCTATTAAGACTTCAGCTCCACTGGAGCTACTCATGATTGACTACGTGTTGATAGGGTACTCTACGTCAGGGTACTCCTATTGCCTGGTGATGACAGATCACTTTACCAAGTATGCTGTAGCGGTGCCGACAAGAGATCAGACGGCCAAGTCGGCGGCTGAGGCAGTGTGCCGACATTTCTTCCAAGTGTTCGGGTGTCCGCAGAGAATACATTCAGATCAAGGGGCCTGCTTTCAGGGGACGCTGATGAAAGAGTTGCACCAGCTCTATGGTATCGAGCAGTCGAGAACAACGCCTTACCACCCTCAGGGTAACGGGGCGTGTGAGCGTTTTAATCGGACCCTGTTGCAAATGTTGAGGTCCTTAGAGAGTCAGCAACAGACATGCTGGCCTGAGTATCTCCCCGAATTGATGTGGGCTTACAATAACAGGGTGCACAGTACTACTGGTTACTCACCACACATGTTGATGTTTGGTAGACCTGGCCGAGACATTGAGGATTTGAACATGCCAGATCCCTCCTCCGCCCCCCTTCGGACTGCATCCGAGTGGGTACGAGAGCATCGGCGGCGGTTGAGGGTGGTGCATCAGGTGGTGGGCGACCGCCTTCGACAGGTGGTCCATAAGGACACACGACCTGTACAAACAGAGCTGTTCTCTCCGGGGGACAGAGTGTTGGTGAGGACAAAACGACGGTCAGGAAAGCTGAGTGACCGATGGGAGGCGATACCGTATCTGATAAAAAAACAGGTGAACCCTGAGATTCCAGTGTACGAGGTCGAACCGGTGGGGACAGGGGGGCCAACCCATAATTTGCATCGTAACATGTTACAACGGTGCTGGTTTGAAGATTCGGCGCCTACCCCCCTAGAGCCAGAGGCCATGTTCCAAGGGGTGGAAGCTCTGAATGATCTTGAGTTTGATGGTGTGCTTACTCCTGCGCCTGCTTATTTGCCCCCTGTGACCGATCTGGCCTCGTGTGATGAGAATGTTGGGGATATGGAGGATGTTGTTGAGGAGAGTGCATCAGGTCAACTGCTTGGTCCTGACGCTGTATCACAGGACATCGAGCCGCAGGAGGAGACAACTCCACTTACGCCCACTAACACGACCACGGAAGAGACTCTAGCTCCCTCTAAGGTCGCACCTGTTGATGTAGGACTCAGGAGAACTACACGATCTACGGCAGGAATACCGCCTCAGCGATATGCTCAAGATGAATTTGAGTGGGAAGGTATGTCGAGGACGCCAACCTCTAGTGGGGTGGCATGTAAGAGGGTGAACTGTAGTCCCACTGAGAGGGCACTAGGACCCTGTGGTTTTTGCCTGTTGCAGCAGAGGACAGACCTCCCAGAGACAATGTGTGCTGCGGGGTGGGGTCTAGTGTCTCGAGTGTAAAGTGAAAGTAGGAAGTGAGAGCTGAGAGAGAAAAGGCGGGAAGAAAAGGAGAAGCTGCTGTGAGATCTTAAAAAGAGACTGTGTGGATTTACTGCAAGTGTTTTTGGAGGAAAAGAAGCTTTTGAGAGACTTTTTGTTGCTAACGTTCCCCTGGAGAAGAGCTAACCTTTTGTTTAACTCTGTGAGAGACTTGTGTTGCTAAACGTTTCCTGGAGAGGAGCTAACCCTTTATCTAAGAAAAGACGGAGACTTTGCTAAGAACCCAGTACGAATTTGGAAGTCTGTGGATTCCCTGTGCATAGAGTGGAGGAACAAGTCTGGACAGACTGCTGATACAGAGACGGACGGATTGTCGTGGAACCATTCCTAGGAGCTACAGAAGCAGAGACTACATCGTGAGACCACTAACTAAGTCCCCGGCGTTTGGGCTCGGCATCGGCCGACAAGACAAGAGGAGCTTGCTGTAACTTATTGGCGCTGAAGATATGAACTGGCTACAGCCTCTGCGGATTCCTGCCTGAGAGGAAATCCATCTCAGGATACGGTACCATAGTTATAGATACCCGGGTATCTCTGCTCAGAGTGTTAAATTGTTACTTTAGAGGTGTATCTTATATTAGAGTTGTGTAAGTTATACTCAATGTGCCATTCCAGGGGCTCCCTTAATAACATTACATTCAATTTACACTTGTTCCTGTTTTTAGTTGCCTGTTAGGTAAATTTCTTACTAGTCTGTTGTAGTACACAGTTCTCAGGAGACCTTTGAGTGGCACAGTGATTTCAGCTGCTGCTGAATTAGTGTATCTTTGGGGTGCATCTGCCTTAATATTCTCCATATTACCTTGATTAATTTGCCTTTGAGTAAATACCGTTGGAGATTTCTGCCTTGGTCTTGGTTTGTGACTCACTGGATCTTATTCGGACCTCTGGTCATTACACACCCACTATAGTTGGGCCCCCCTAATCTCCAGGTGTGACTGCAGCCCCTGTACCCACTATAGTTGTGCCCCCCAACCTCCAGGTGTGACTGCTGCCCCTGTACCCACTATAGTTGTGCCCTCCAACCTCCAGGTGTGACTGCAGCCCCTGTACCCACTATAGTTGTGCCCCCCAACCTCCAGGTGTGACTGCAGCCCCTGTACCCACTATAGTTGTGCCCCCCAACCTCCAGGTGTGACTGCAGCCCCTGTACCCACTATAGTTGTGCCCCCCAACCTCCAGGTGTGACTGCAGCCCCTGTACCCACTATAGTTGTGCCCCCCAACCTCCAGGTGTGACTGCAGCCCCTGTACCCACTATAGTTGGGCCCCCCTAACCTCCCAGTGTGATTGCAGCCACCGCACCCACTATAGTTGAGCCCCTCTAATCTCCAGGTGTGACTGCAGCCCCTGTACCCACTATAGTTGTGCCCCCCAACCTCCAGGTGTGACTGCAGCCCCTGTACCCACTATAGTTGTGCCCCCCAACCTCCAGGTGTGACTGCAGCCCCTGTACCCACTATAGTTGTGCCCCCCAACCTCCAGGTGTGGCTGCAGCCCCTGTACCCACTATAGTTGTGCCCCCCAACCTCCAGGTGTGACTGCAGCCCCTGTACCCACTATAGTTGTGCCCCCCAACCTCCAGGTGTGACTGCAGCCCCTGTACCCACTATAGATGTGCCCCCCATTCTCCAGGTGTGACTGCAGCCCCTGTACTCACTAGTTTTGCCCCCCAATGTCCAGGTGTGACTGCAGCCCCTGTGCTCACTAAAGATGTGCCCCCCCCAACCTCCAGGTGTGACTGCAGCCCCTGTACCACTATAGTTGTGCCCCCCAACCTCCCAGTGTGACTGCAGCCCCCGTACCCACTATAGTTGGGCCCCCCTAATCTCCAGGTGTGACTGGAGTCCCCGCACCTACTATAATTGGGCCCCCTTAACCTCCAAGTGTGATTGCAGCCACCGCACCCACTATAGTTGGGCCCCCCTAATCTCCAGGTGTGACTGCAGCCCCTGTACCCACTATAGTTGTGCCCCCCAACCTCCAGGTGTGACTGCAGCCCCTGTACCCACTATAGTTGTGCCCCCCAACCTCCAGGTGTGACTGCAGCCCCTGTACCCACTATAGTTGGACCCCCCTAACCTCCCAGTGTGATTGCAGCCACCGCACCCACTATAGTTGGGCCCCCCTAATCTCCAGGTGTGACTGCAGCCCCTGTACCCACTATAGTTGTGCCCCCCTAACCTCCCAGTGTGATTGCAGCCACCGCACCCACTATAGTTGGGCCCCCCTAATCTCCAGGTGTGACTGCAGCCCCTGTACCCACTATAGTTGTGCCCCCCAACCTCCAGGTGTGACTGCAGCCCCTGTACCCACTATAGTTGTGCCCCCCAACCTCCAGGTGTGACTGCTGCCCCTGTACCCACTATAGTTGTGCCCCCCAACCTCCAGGTGTGACTGCAGCCCCTGTACCCACTATAGTTGTGCCCCCCAACCTCCAGGTGTGACTGCAGCCACCGCACCCACTATAGTTGTGCCCCCCAACCTCCAGGTGTGACTGCAGCCCCTGTACCCACTATAGTTGTGCCCCCCAACCTCCAGGTGTGACTGCTGCCCCTGTACCCACTATAGTTGTGCCCCCCAACCTCCAGGTGTGACTGCAGCCCCTGTACCCACTATAGTTGTGCCCCCCAACCTCCAGGTGTGACTGCAGCCCCTGTACTCACTAAAGATGTGCCCCTCCAACCTCCAGGTGTGACTGCAGCCCCTGTACCCACTAGTTGTGCCTTTAGCACAGAAGAAGAAAGCGAGGAGTGTCAGTAATGTGACATTAGGCATTTAGGAAGTGCCAGGTCCGCCAGTACAGCGCAGTGCTGCCCCACACCCGGCGTTACCCAGGGGGCAGGCGGGGAGGAGCTCCGTCCCTGCCTCACTTTCTGCAAAGTTGACATTTTTTTCGATCTTTGGTTAATAAACATCCGCGGTGCGTCCCTGGAGCCCCCGCCGCCCCCTGTCCTTGGCGCCCCCCGCCCCCTGTCCTCTGCGCCCGCCGCCCCCTGTCCTCGGACCGGATTCAAGTTAGTCTGCAGTTAGCTATTAGATATTAGTTAGTTATTCGATTTTCATCTATGGCAGTTAGCTATTAGTTATTAGCTATTCGATTTTCCATGCATGGTGAATTATACATAGAGTGGATATTGTTTGGGTAAAATTTTGATCAAGACTTTGAGACGTTTATTTTGACTACTTGTGGTCCTGGGTTATTCACGTAAATCGCTTATGTCGCGAATAAACAAACGCACTCAATCGTACGTAAGTTCAATTTGAAAACAGGTACCCTGGACCACTAGTACTCAAAATGAACATATCAATGTCCTGAACAATATTTACCAAAAAAATTATCAACTCTATGTGTAGTTCAGAAGTTATTCACGTAAATCGCTTATGTCGCGAATAAACAAACGCACTCAATCGTACGTAAGTTCAATTTGAAAAGAGGTACCCTTGACCACTAGCACTCAAAATGAACATATCAATGTCCTGAACAATATTTACCAAAAAAAAAATCAACTCTATATGTAGTTCAGAAGTTATTCACGTAAATCGCTTATGTCGCGAATAAACAAACGCACTCAATCGTACGTAAGTTCAATTTGAAAAGAGGTACCCTTGACCACTAGCACTCAAAATGAACATATCAATGTCCTGAATAATATTTGCCCCCAAAAATATCAACTCTATGTGTAGTTCAGAAGTTATTCACGTAAATCGCTTATGTCGCGAATAAACAAACGCACTCAATCGTACGTAAGTTCAATTTGAAAAGAGGTACCCTGGACCACTACTACTCAAAATGAACATATCAATGTCCTGAATAATATTTGCCCCCAAAAATATCAACTCTGTGTAGTTCAGAAGTTATTCACGTAAATCGCTTATGTCGCGAATAAACAAACGCACTCAATCGTACGTAAGTTCAATTTGAAAAGAGGTACCCTTGACCACTAGTACTCAAAATGAACACATCAATGTCCTGAACAATATTTACCCCAAAAAATATCAACTCTATGTGTAGATCAAAAGTTATTCACGTAAATCGCTTATGTCGCGAATAAACAAACGCACTCAATCGTACGAAAAGGTACCTTCACACTCAGCGACGCTGCAGCGATACCGACAACGATGTTGATCGCTGCAGCGTCGCTGTTTGATTGCTGGAGAGCTGTCACACAGACAGCTCTCCAGCGACCAACGATGCCGGTAACCAGGGTAAATATCGGGTTACTAAGCGCAGGGCCGCGCTTAGTAACCCGATGTTTCCCCTTGTTACCATCATAAAAGTAAAAAAAACAAACACCACATACTTACCTTCAGCTGTCTGTCCTCCGGCGCTCTGCTTCCTGCACTGAGGGTATGTGCACACGTCAGGATTTTTTCCTGACAAAATCCTGAGAATTCTGCCAGAAATTCGCGGTTTTTTTCGTGCGGATTTCTCGCGGAATTTGCGCGTTTTTTGCGCGGATTTTTTTGCTGATTTTTTTGCGTTTTTTTTTTTTTCCCTGAATGTCAATTTTGCTATGGAATCCGCAAAAAATCCGCAAAAAGAATGAGCATGTCCGTTCATTTTGCAGAATGCGTTTTTTTTGCGGAAAAAAACGCTAACATATGCACAAAAAATGCGGAATGCATTCTAAAAGATAGGATGCATAATGTTAGCGTTTTTTTAGCGGATTTATAGCGTTTTTATAGCGAAATTCCGCAAAAAAAAACGCTAAAAATCCGGACGTGTGCACATACCCTGA
This sequence comes from Ranitomeya imitator, assembly GCF_032444005.1. Classification (NCBI taxonomy): domain Eukaryota; kingdom Metazoa; phylum Chordata; class Amphibia; order Anura; family Dendrobatidae; genus Ranitomeya; species Ranitomeya imitator. The sequence continues at coordinate 612,678,746 of NC_091283.1, read as the reverse complement.
CTGTGAGCACAGCGGCCGGAAAGCAGAGCGGTGACGTCACCGCTGTGCTTTCCGGCTGACCGGCGCTCACAGCCAGTGCAGGAAAGCAGAGCGCCGGGGACAGACAGCAGAAGGTAAGTATGTAGTGTTTGTTTTTTTAACGTTTACGATGGTAACCAGGGTAAACATTGGGTTACTAAGCGCGGCCCTGCGCTTAGTAACCCGATGTTTACCCTGGTTACCAGTGAAGACATCGCTGGATCGGCGTCACACACGCCGATTCAGCGATGTCTGCAGGGAGTCCAGCGACGAAATAAAGTCCTGGACTTTCTGCAGCGATCAACGATCTCCCAGCAGGGGCCTGATCGTTGGTCGCTGTCACACTGAACGATATCGCTAGCCAGGACGCTGCAACGTCACGGATCGCTAGCGATATCGTTCAGTGTGAAGGTACCTTAAGTTCAATTTGAAAAGAGGTACACTGGACCACTACTACTCAAAATGAACATATCAATGTCCTGAATAATATTTGCCAAAAAAAATATAAACTCTATGTGTAGTTCAGAAGTTATTCACGTAAATCGCTTATGTCGCGCATAATCAAACGCACTCAATCGTACATAAGTTTAATTTGAAAAGAGGTACCCTGGACCACTACTACTCAAAATGAACATATCAATGTCCTGAATAATATTTGCCCCAAAAAATATCAACTCTGTGTAGTTCAGAAGTTATTCACGTAAATCGCTTATGTCGCGAATAAACAAACGCACTCAATCGTACGTAAGTTCAATTTGAAAAGAGGAACCCTGGACCACTAGTACTCAAAATGAACATATCAATGTCCTGAACAATATTTACCAAAAAAATATCAATTCTATGTGTAGTTCAGAAGTTATTCACGTAAATTGCTTATGTCGCGAATAAACAAACGCACTCAATCGTACGTAAGTTCAATTTGAAAAGAGCTACCCTGGACCACTACTACTCAAAATTAACATATCAATGTCCTGAATAATATTTGCCCCCAAAAATATCAACTCTATGTGTAGTTCAGAAGTTATTCACGTAAATTGCTTATGTCGCGCATAATCAAACGCACTCAATCGTACATAAGTTTAATTTGAAAAGAGGTACCCTGGACCACTAGTACTCAAAATGAACATATCAATGTCCTGAATAATATTTGCCAAAAAAAATCAACTCTATGTGTAGTTCAGAAGTTATTCACGTAAATCGCTTATGTCGCGAATAAACAAACGCACTCAATCGTGCATAAGTATAATTTGAAAAGAGGTACCCTGGACCACTAGTACTCAAAATGAACATATCAATGTCCTGAATAATATTTCCCCCAAAAAATATCAACTCTATGTGTAGTTCAGAGGTTATTCACGTAAATTGCTTATGTCGCGAATAAACAAACGCACTCAATCGTGCATAAGTTTAATTTGAAAAGAGGTACCCTGGACCACTACTACTCAAAATGAACACATCAATGTCCTGAATAATATTTACCCAAAAAATATCAACTCTATGTGTAGTTCAGAAGTTATTCACGCAAATCTCTTATGTCGCGCATAATCAAACGTACTCAATCTAACAAATATTGCCCCAAAAATTCACAACTCTATGTATAGTTGAAGAATTATACAAAATATGCTAACTCCACATGTGAAACATTTTATAGGTACCTCATTGTTTGCTATCACAACTTACTTGAAGTTTCCATAAGGGCTTAACCCACTAATCTATGTTTAATTCAAGGGTTGTTGAACAGATGCTAAGTTTGTGTGTGAAATTACACTTAATAAAGTTTTATGTCATCAAATTATTTATATGTAATTGTAACGTCATCATTAACCTTTTTTTAACTTTACATAGTGTTTCTTGTGAAAACGCAAAACACAACCAATATATGGATACCCAAAGAAACCACCAACAGAAAGTAGATATAAAAATGCCTTTATTGTATATGATTGACCCAGTTTATATATGTATATGTATATATATATATATATAGGAGTAGTGTTTCCCTATTTTAATATGTGCATACAGAAGGAAAGGGGAGATTTATTTATAAATGTACTAGTGCAATACTTCCACAATTAATTATGAGGGGATTACCTCATTTGAGGTGCAATAGTGCATTGTGCAAAAAGCTGCAAATAACAATGTGCAAAAAGAAAAAGCAAAAAAGCATGTGAGAAAAAGTAATCCTCCTTTGCTAGAGTGGTATTAACCTCCGTAATGCATGTTTTGCCACCACATATCCACATAGGTGGCAAATGTGAAGTGCCACAGTGCACATAATGTGCAAATAATGTGCAAGGGAATAACTCAGAAAGCGATCAAATAAAGTGCGGAGTGCAAGAAAAGGGAGGTACACAATAACTACCTTATTGTCTGGGTCTGCCACGTCCTGTAATAGCGCACCACAAAGCACTATTGCACCTCAAATGAGGTAATCCCCTCACCCACCGAGAACGGAATAATGTCAGATTTAGGAAGCTCACTGAGTACCGCAAATTCTGTAGTCAGGAGACTGGATTGTCCCAAGCTGTATACCATCCTTATGTAGTCTTTGATATCTCAACCGAATCCTTCCATTCGATGCTGAAGTCCATGTAGTCTTATAATCCATGTTCGGTTATGGCCTGCCAATCGGATCCGCAGATCCAAAATTGGTACCATGCAGCAACAGAGACTTGGTCACTGGACAGTCCTTCTATACCCATGAGCTGTCATTTCAGACCCTTGGGGCTTCATGTTTGGTGGAATAAGAGTGTGCTAGATTGGCTACATTCCAAGCCGCAAAACATACTATCCCTAGTACTAATGGTGTCTAGAGATGGGATAGAGTCAGCTCATTAACATATAATCCAGCAATACAATGAAAGGTTAGCATAATTGATTTGTCTGGGTCTGTGACCTTCCCTAGCAAAGGTAATTATATGAGTCAACAGGAACTGTAAACCTAGACTCCTTAAGGCTACTTCACACTAAAGGTACCTTCACACTAAACGACGCTGCAGCGATCCAGACAACGATCCGGATCGCTGCAGCGTCGCTGTTTGGTCACTGGAGAGCTGTCACACAGACCGCTCTCCAGCGACCAACGATGCCGGTAACCAGGGTAAACATCGGGTTACTAAGCGCAGGGCCGCGCTTAGTAACCCGATGTTTACCCTGGTTACCATCCTAAAAGTTAAAAAAACAAACGCTACATACTTACCTACCGCTGTCTGTCCCCGGCGCTTTGCTTCTCTGCTCTGGCTGTGAGCGCCGGGCAGCCGGAAAGCAGAGCGGTGACGTCAGCGCTCTGCTTTCCGGCCGCTGTGCTCACAGCCAGAGCAGAGAAGCAAAGCGCCGGGGACAGACAGCGGTAGGTAAGTATGTAGCGTTTGTTTTTTTTACTTTTAGGATGGTAACCAGGGTAAACATCGGGTTACTAAGCGTGGCCCTGCGCTTAGTAACCCGATGTTTACCCTGGTTACCAGCGAAGACATCGCTGAATCGGTGTCACACACGCCGATTCAGCGATGTCAGCGGGAGAGCCAGCGACCAAAGAAAGGTCTGGCCCTCTAGCCCCGACCAACGACATCACAGCAGGATTCTGATCGCTGCTGCGTGTCAAACTAAACGATATCGCTAGCGAGGACGCTGCAACGTCACGGATTGCTAGCGATATCGTTTAGTGTGAAGGTACCTTAAGCGAGGTCGCTAGCAAGATCGCTGCTGAGTCACAAGTTTTGTGACGCAACAGCGACCTCAGTAGCGATCTCGCTATTTTTGACACGTAGCAGCGACCAGGCCCCTGCTGTGAGATCGCTGGTCGTTTCGGATTGGCCTGGACCTTTTTTTGATAGTTGAGGTCCCGCTGGGTAGCACACATCGCTGTGTTTGACACCTTACCAACGACCTCGTTGACGACTCAGACACCGACACATAGGCGTGCATTTGCGTTGCCTTTTCCCCACCCCTCTGCTCCGATTGGTGGTCGCTACTGCGTTCTGATTGGCGGTCATGCCTTCAACAGAAGGCGACATAGTAGCGCTTCCATCCTTTGTTCCTGACCGCGTGGTGGTTTGCAGATCGTTGTAGAGTTCTCCGGCTTGCGACTCCTCTTCGATTTATCTATTCTTCAACGGTTCTTCTGACACCTATATTTTGTGCACGGTAGGTATCGTTTGGGGTCTCCAATGCGTTTTCATTTTTCCTTAATCTGCAAACCACCACGCGGTCAGGAACAAAGGACGGAAGGGCTATTGTGTCGCCTCATAAGGCAAGGCCGCCAATCAGAACGCAGTAGCGACCACCAATCGGAACTGAATTGGCGCGGAAAAGGCAACGCAAATGCACGCCTGTGTGACTACAACGTCACACAGGACGTCCCTCATCGAGGTCTGAATCATCATAATAGCTGCCATGTGACAGGTTCACAACGACCAACGGCATCGTTGTACAGGTCGCTACAGGTCGCCGCATCACTGCTGCGTCGTTGAGAAGATCTCACGGTTTGACATCTCACCAGCGACCACATAGCGACGCAGCAACGATCCCTGACAGGTCGTATCGTTGTCGGGATCGCTTTAGCGTCGCTAAGTGTGACGGGGCCCTAAGAGTCTTGTAGAAACAATGAGGGCTTATCACATGGTAATAAACAGAATACCATAATGTGTGACCAAATTTTAAGAAACTCCACCCATGCTAGGCATTGAAAGAGTCCATGTCATCACTGTTCTGAAGTGATACACTCACTTGGAAGCCATCAAAGTATTCCATAGAGCGGTCCTACTTGGAGGATTGTCTGTGAACGTCATTTGTCCATGGTAAGGATTTGTGTTGAATTGGCATACTGGAGTTAAGTTACACTGTAACCTCAAGTCTGAATTTCCGTGTTGTTGTGTTTGTCCTGTTTAAAAGCTATATTTATATTTGGGTATATAAAATATTTAATATGTTTAAGAATAAAAGTAAATGATGAGATCAGTCTCAAGATCTTACTTAAAAATGTACTTGCTTAATGTAAATTTTTTGAATCATTTTTGTTTTGATATCTCAAAAAGGTTAGATATTGGAGGTCTTGCTATACTATTTTTGTTTTAATACGAAACTGCTACAGTGTATGTATAAATATTGTTGACAAGTATCAACTTGTCAACTAGTGTGCAAGGAAGTAGTGCTTCAAATAGATATTCATACTCTATGTATTACAGGCACAAATTATGTGAAATTAAATTAATTTATAATAATATTAGAAAGTATACATATTATAAATGCTTATTATATTCATGTCACTGACAATAATTTCAAAATATGTGGATTATTAAGTTTTATGTACCTGATTAAGGTTGTTGATTTAGTAGTATGGTTTTAGTAAACTATGATAATTAGACATACATTTTAGTTGTTAGCAATCCTTGTAATATCTATGAAATGCAACTAAAGTGAGTTGTGGCATTGTGAAAAGTGTAACATTCGTGCATTTTAAATACAGTGGATAATTTTAATGCGCATACAATTTTTAGATTGTTGGCTTAGGAATGTTTTGATGTACGAAGAGCAGCCATAGCCACATTAAGAAGGAAAATGGAACGCACTCACCAGTCTTGAAAAAAGTTCCAAACCTTTATTCACAACATGGACAAACTTAGCAGGGAGGGGAGTGGAGGATGACGGACGACGGCCGTTTCGCGCTAACGAGCACTTCCAAGGCTCCACTCCCTGCTAAGTTTGTCCATGTTGTGAATAAAGGTTTGGAACTTTTTTCAAGACAGGTGAGTGCGTTCCATTTTCCTTCTTTATTTGTGGATATTCATCGGGCTCATTCTTCTGGACACTGCACCACCATGCCTGTCAGGAGGTTCCAGCAGCATTGTTTAGAGTCTGGCTTGGCGGTCTGATACTGTGCAGCTGTGCGGAGGTGCTTTTCTTCTGTATGGTATAGTCACATTAAGATTTTTAAAAGGCAGATAAGAGACTTTAGTTATGTCTCAGTGGTTGAGTCTATACCCATCGTTGAACTAACAGGTTTGAGTTTGCGAAACGTTACAACGTGCATGTTAGCTATTGCAGGGTGTAAATTTGTGTGGCTATCTTGCATCAGGGTTGTATGATTGTCGTTCTAATTGGCTTAGGCGTGAAAATATGTGTGTTCTGTTGTCATGTTTATAGTCTTTGTGATAGGGAATGTTGTCCATTGTAAAGGTGACGTAATAAATTATTATAAGTGTAAGTGCATGTAATGTTATTATAACCCTAATGTGACACACTGAGCACTTAAAAAAAATTACATTAAAATATTACACACCTATGCCACTCTGAACACGTATTAAAAATATAAATCACCTGGTTAGCTTGGTAACACAAAATTGAGATTTCATACATACAAATTAAGTGTTGTGTCTGTCATTGTCCATTAGAATGTTTTTTAATTATTTCCTAAGTAACCCAAGTATGTTTCCATGAAAATGATAAATGGCACAGAATAATAATCTTTGGGTCTGAATTGGTCATTTGTGAAATTAATTTGACTTATTTCATAGGGGAAGATAGTACAATCTGCTTTCTATGTTTATTACATTGTTTGTTGAATATGTTAAAGGATATACCTTAAATCACAGGTTATACATTTGCCCAAAGTGGAAAGTGTTATTCATTTGGAAACATACTTGTTTTTGTTTTCTATCAATGTTAAATGTAAAAATAACCACACCACGCCATGACATCTAATGTCTTCTTATCTATATATATAAGAGGCATAGTGATTACTCGCTAATCCCGCCCCTTCATAGTATCTCTGCACCCCAGCACATCAAAACACACAATCCCACCCCCATCACATCACCACACATAATCACGCCCCCCAGCACATCATCACACAATCCCACCCCCACCACATCACCACACATAATCATGCCCCCCAGCACATCATCACACAATCCCACCCCCACCACATGACCACACATAATCCCGCCACCACATGACATGCGCTAATCCCGCCCCCTGCACAGTAGCTCCACACCCACTACGTCACCACACATAATCCCGCCCCACACCACATTATCACTCATAATCCCACCCCCCACAACATTACCTCACATAATCCCACCCCCACCACATCACCACACCTCCCACCACATCACCACACATAATCCCGCTCCCCCACCACATTACAACAGATAATCCCGCCCCCCATTACATTACTACACATAATCCCGCCCCCCACATTACCACACATATTCCCCCCACCACATCAGCACACATAATCCCGCCCCCACCACATTATACTCGCTAATCCCGCCCCCTTCACAGTAGCTCCGCCCCACCACATCACCACACATAATCCCACCCCCACATTACCACACACAATCACGCCCCCACCACATTACCACACATAATCCCGCCCCCCACCACATCACCCCATATAATCCCACCCCCACCACATTACCACACATAATCCCACCCCCCAACACATCACCACACATAATCCCGCCCCCCAACACATTACCCCACATAATCCCCCCACCACATCAGCACACATAATCCCACTCCCCCACCACATTACAACAGATAATCCTGCCCCCCACTACATTACCACACATAATCCCGCCCTCCACCACATTACCACACATAATCCCCCCCACCACATCAGCACACATAATCCACCCCCCACCACATTGCCACACAATCCCACCCCCCACCACATCACCACACATAATCCCGCCCCCCCACCACATTACCACACATAATCCCGCCCCCACCACATCACCACACATAATCCCACCCCCCACCACATTGCCACTCAATCCCACCCCCACCACATCACCACACATAATCCCGCCCCCCACCACATTACCACACATAATCCCGCCCCCACCACATCACCACACATAATCCCACCCCCACCACGTTACCACACATAATCCCACCCCACCACAACATCACCACACATAATCCCGCTCCCCCACCACATTACAACAGATAATCTTGCCCCCCCACTACATTACCACACATAATCCCGCCCCCCACCACATTACCACACATAATCCCCCCACCACATCAGCACACATAATCCCACCCCCCACCACATTGCCACACATAATCCCACCCCCCCACCACATCACCACACATAATCCCGCCCTCCCACCGCATTGCCACAGATACTCCCGCCCCCCCACCACATTATACTGCATTCTCTAGTAGAGTAACAAGTTGTAAAGGTCTTTCATTTCAAATTGTACCTGGTAAAAGTCAAGGAAAGTTCTTTGAAAATGACGAAAATGACTATAAATGTAATTGTGTTTACAGAGAAATTTTAACTTAATTTATGTTTCGTTATGAAATTTGTTTACATGCAGGAATGAATAAAAAACGCACATCTTACTGAATCCAGTTCGTTTTTGATTTTACACTGTGAATAAAATGTATTATTAGTATTTTTGTTGTCATTATTTTCTTTAGTTTAATCACTGGCAGCATTAATTTGATAGCAATGAGCGTGCCGAGCGTTATCTGGCTGGAAACAGCTAGTAGACAAATAAGCTCACTGTCCATTGCACTTCAGACAGTGATCTTTGTTTCCATCATTCCGATACTGCAATATCGTGTATCGGCCGATATTCGCTGTATCGGAGTTCCGATACTGAGTTCCGATACTTTTACAATATCGAATACCGGAATCGGAAGTTCCCATAATGCAATGAGCCAGTTTTATTCTATTCAGCCAATGAGGATCCTAAGAAGTGTGGGCACATCCTGTTAGGCATGTTAGCCATGTTAACTAATGGCATGGCTGTGATTGGCTGCTCAAATGATGTTATGATGCACTATAATGGAGTGTGGGCGGTGCGTGGGTGGAGACTGCGTGTCTGTGTGTGCGGGCGGGGCCTGTGCGTGACCGTCGGGGGTATGTGCGGGCCTGCCGGGGGTCTGTACTGGCCTCTTGGGGGTCTGTGCGGGCCTCTTGGGGGTCTGTGCGGGCCTGCCGGGGGTCTGTACGGGCCTTTCAGGGGTCTGTGCGGGCCTTTCGGGGGTCTGTGCGGGCCTCTTGGGGGTCTGTGCGGGCCTGCCGGGCTCTTTGTGTCTGTGTGCAGCCATCGTCCGATGGTACTAAAAGTCCCATCTGCTATGCCTGCTACAATGACAGTGATTGACACATTAGCCAATGATGGGACAGTATTAGTCCCATCATCCGGCTAATGTGTGGATTGTAAAAAAAAAACACAAACATACATACTACATACATACATACAACATACTACATACATACTACATACATACAACATACTACATACATACAACAAATCACATACATACAACAACATACTACATACATACAACAAACCACATACATACTACATCCAGCATACTATATACTACAAACATACTACATACATACATACAACATACTACATACATACTACATACAACATACTACATACATACAACATACCACATACATACAACATACATACTAGTTGTGTCAAGGTGAAAAGATATATTTTCATACACTTTTTGTACTTTTATATTCTTATGCTGTGAAACAATAAGTTTTCCCATTTACTTGTTGATGCAAATGTAACTGTATTTAAGATGGCTGCCAGTATTCACCTTTGCCCTAGTTTTGTTTCTGTTGAGAAGCTAGTTTAGTTTCTGAAGCTAAAGTATCATTTCTGCTGAAATGGAAACCTGAGTGACGTGAAGAGAGGAAGATCCACCAGATGACGTCAGAACCAACCAGAAAGACTGAATACTAGATACATATTGCTTAACCCCGCCTAACCCCGCCCATTGCACACCTTCCCCCAATGGACCATATAATGTTGTGTATCAGGAAATAAAGTCAGTTGCTGTGACGTTGCCACTACGTGTGGAAGCACGAGCATGCACTGAGATTGAACCAGCATTTTGTCTGACTCATTCTTATCCGGTACCAATGCTCTTAATCTAATTTGGAATGACTGGTGAAGGAAGGGTATTGTCGTGACGACCCCGACAATTTGGCACCCAACAACGTGGGGCGTGGCCGGCGATCCGAGACCCCCTGGACCCATGTCTGGACGTCTGTGGATGACACCCGTAGTGGCTGACCTCGAGAACTGATCACCCTCTAAACACGGTAAGTGGAGATCACATACTATGTATGTGTCACACTTGCTAGTGTTTCAGCCATTATTGGTTTGTCTGTGGTCTTCTTGGGTCCGAGGGGTGACCGGTCGAGTGGTGAGACCAAGCGCAATCCGGTGCCACGCTTCGAACCAGCAACTGAGAGACGTCGCATTCTGCGCGTCCTCGTGTACACCACACCTCCTCCACCGGTTATCGTACTCCATTCAACCACCCCACCCGTGACTATTGTCTAGTAGCGAAATAGAGTGAAAGATTGAGAAAGTTGTAGATTGGGGTGCGGCTTAGAGAAAGGGATAGGAGACGCAGCCTCTGTGATATTGTGCAAATAGGTAATTAAGACGTCCCAAGAGGGGGACCACCAGAATCTCAGTGGAGGGGCCTCACTAGGAGACCGCCTCCCAATGGTTTAGAATATCGTGACAGGACAGACTGTAATCACTGGTGTTCAGGTTAGGGACAGGATATCGAGCGCGAGGCTCTTTATTCATAGCACGTCGAACGAGAGGTTCCGTGTTTAGGACACAGTGTTGTTGTCGCTGTCAGCGGCCTGCTGCAGAAGGGCGTAGTATTCTGTGAGTCATGTTGCGTCTCTTAAAGCAGAAGAAGTCCGTGCCCCACAAGTTAAGTGAGGATGCTGTGGAAGTCAAGACAATAGTAGAGTCACGGGAGGGCAAGAAGGCAGTCAAGAATGTTGAGAGAACATCACACTTACTTCAGCCTGGGCTCTCTTTGGTCATATTACAGATAGTGATGTCCATATACCATATCATGGTAAAAAATTCCTTTTTATTATCTCAGCTGCAGCTCGTAAAACAGTTCTGCAAAACTGGTTGGCGCCTAAAGTGCCCACATTGCGACTTTTCCTAGAGAAACTTGCTTTTTTGTTTAGAATGGACTGGATAGAGGCTTCCCTCCAGAAAGAGAGAAGGACTCAGACATTCTTTGACACATGGGAACCATTTATAGCGATTCTTCCGGCTCACACTAAGCAAGGAATCAGAGATTGTTTTAAGATGACTACTTGGTTCTTGGAACAAACAATAGCAGGTCGTCCGCCTCTGTGAGGATGATTCGCGGATTGAGACATATAAACCTGAGGATGTAGGAGTGGAAGCCGTGTGCTCTTCCCCCTTCCCCCTTCCTTCATTTCCCTCATGTGTTCTTCTCCCCCTCCCCCCCCCCTTTTTTTTTTTTTTTTTTATTTCTTTGTTATGTTTAGGCAAATTATTTTATTTACTTACTGATTGATACAAGAATGTGCAAATTGTATTCCCCTTTTTTTTTTTTTTTTTTTTTGTGTGTGTTTTATCTAAATTTTATATCTGTATTGTCAAAAAAGTTTAATAAAAGCATTATTGGAAAAAAAAAAGAATGTTGAGAGGTTGTACAAGCATGTAGGATTGCCCTCGTCAGGGAGATTGCAGCTGTCTGCATGGCACAATCTCATAGAGAACAAAAGGGGCATGTTGAAAGATAAAGGATTGTTAGAACAAGCGCAAGCTCATCTGCGAGTTGCGTGAGGTTTAAAGAACGAGGGATGGAAAGAGGTTGATGGAGAGGGAGGATCAGAGGATGCAGAGCCCGTGTTTGGTTATAAAATGCCTCAATCATTGGTTTTTCTAAGGTGTTCTGGCATATGAATTGTGTGAAGGTTTGGTAGAAATTAATTAAGTCTGAGAACTGCTGTATTCCGTTACTGTGTGTAGATTTCCAAGACACCCGATGGGAGGGGGGAGTCAAACAGCTGCGCTATTGTTTTTTTTCTTTCTGTGTTGAGGAATGCTGTGATGTTCTTATCTGTTCCATGTCTCTGGTATGGAGGGGGCGAGTCGCTGTGTTCTCTCGGAATTTTCTATCCTTGTGTAGTATGTGCTGGGAGATCTCTGTTTTGTTTAAAGCAATAGTACAATATTGTATTGAATTAGAAAGAATTATTGTAAGTTTAAAGTAAAAAATGGCACCTTGTTTTAGAAGGAAACTTGTAAGTGATAGTTTGGTTATCAGTGTGATTGAAAGATTGGTAAAAGATTCACCGGCTTCAAGTTGAGTGGTTGATATATAGCAAATTAAGGATTAACAGAGAAAGTGAATTCGGATTTGTTTTTGTTACGTTGAAAAAGGAAAGTTGTCTATTACTATGACAAAAACTGGATGTTTGTGGTGCAAGAAGGAATTGAGAAAGTGATTGAGGGTAATGTGTTAGAAAGACAAATAATTAAAAATAATAATCTGAAACAGGGGGGCTCCCTGTTAGGTAATATGGTCCCTCCCCAGGAAATTAAGTCTCTTCTCCCGACTGTAAGCTCTATGCCCCTTAACCCCAAGGCACCAATATATCCTGGACTGCCGAGAAGTTCTATGGGCGTCTTATGGTAGTGTTTAAAGATCTGGGATTTTCACTGTATAATAAAGCCCATTCACACCTTTTTGCAGTAGCTTTGACGTCCGGCCTTAAATCTGAATTGAAAGAGGCAATAATGTCAGTCAGATCCGATATTGAGACTTCCATTCTGGACGATGCATTAAAAGTAGTACAAAGTTTTCAGAAGAACTTAACCCGCTCTGTATCAGCAGTGAAATTAGAGGTTAAATCAGCAGCCGCAGCGATTCTTACTCGCTCTCTAGCCCCCGCAGCTTCAAGGACACAGCTCCCTTCCTTATCAGTGGCCCAGGCTCCAGCTCCAGCCCCCCTCCCTTACACAAATCCAGTCTCATACTCCAATATCCATTTTAACCCTATGTCTGGAAATCTTCCTCCCAAGCCCTGCCATGTTAATTCTCAGACCAAGAGCTTGTTTTAACTAGAGTAGATGGCAGACCCAATAAACATACTCTCACAAAACCCATCCCTGTGGGACCTTTCCCTGAAGTTACTGCTCAGTTCGTAATCTCTCCCTCATGTCCGGTAAATTTACTGAGGGCAGATTTATTATTACAGTTCTGCTCCAGAATATAATTCCAAGATGATGGTCAGATGGTATTTATGTTATATAACCCCTATGCAGATGAACATAATGAGATGTGTATCTTACACGCCCTTTCCTAATCAGTTTGCAAAAAATATGGGCGAGTGTTTTTAACCCTGGCAGTTGGAATATCCTTATGTCACGCTGCTTCAGTATGTGGATAATCTTTTGTTGTGTGCACAGACAGAGCAGGAAGCCATTGTTGCCACTGTTAGCCTTCTCAAGTATCTGGCAGATCTGAACTGTCGGGTTTCGGCCTCGAAACTTCGGTTCTGCCTTGGTCAAGTGATATTTTTGGGTCACTGTCTCCTTCAGGGTGCCAGACACCTCACAGAAGAAAGACAAATAGCCGTCAGCTCCCTTCCTTTCCCAAAAGATGACACTGAACTCCAGCGTTTTCTTGGACTATGTACTTATTGTTGTCAGTGGATACCGGACGCATCCCGCATAATGCAACCTCTCTACAATGCCCTGAAAGACTGTTCAAGATATGGTGATGATTTTGGCAGATTCCACACCGGATACGCTGTTACTACAGAAGATACTGTATTGCCCAGAGCTGCACTCCCTCCCTCACTGCCAGCACAAGAAGTAGAACTTCAGGCTCTGTCTACTGCATGTGTTCTGGCCAAAGACAGGCGGACTAATATATACACAGACTCACAGTATGCATTTGGTATTGCTCATGATTTCGGAGCCCTATGGGCCAATTGCGGATTTATTACTACCGCCGGAACTCAGTGAAGAATGCTGAAGCTGTTAAAACCCTCATGGACTCAATCGAATTACCTACCCAGTTGGCCATTATCAAAGTTAAGGAGCACGGTCCTAGGAACAGTCCACAGACTGTTGGTAACACCTTTGCGGATATGCAAGCAAAAGCTGCTGTTCTTCTACCCGTTGAACTGGCCATACCAACTATGGTGACCACACGCTCTGAGCGTAAACAGTTACAAGAAACACTGACTCTACAGGAACCTGATGATCTATGCCAGACTGAGGTTTTCTACCGGACCCCGCGAGACCGCTTAATGACGATGCAGAGAATGTCTCCAAAGGAAGAAGTGAAGCAGTGGAAAGCTGATGGAGCATGTATGGACAATGGTATCAGGAAAAAGGACCAACTTGTGTGTCTCCCTAAGCGGATGTACCCTGCTATTGCCACGTGGGCACATGGGCCCACACATCAAGGAAAAAAAACAGGCTCTTGCCCTGGTACAAAAATTCTACTGGGCTCCAGGTATTTCTACAGTCCTGACAGTACTCAACCGTGCATGTAACATCTGTCAGACCTGCAATCCCGGTCAACTTCAACGTGTACCCCCGAAGCATCTTGCTAAGCCCGACTATTCTTTCTAAAAGCTCCAGGTGGACCATATCACGTTGCCTAAGTCTGGAAGGTATGAATATTGTCTGGTGGTTGTCGACATGTTCTCCAGTTGGCCAGAAGTATTCCCCGTTACCAACATGACTGCAAAGACCACAGCGAAGAAACTGGTGATGGAAGTTATATGCAGATATGGTGTTCCAGAAGTTGTTGAAAGTGACCAAGGCCCGGCCTTTTCTTCTCATGTGTATCAGAAGGTTCGGACAATGCTTGGATCCACTGTAGCCCTCCATACTCCGTACCATCCACAATCCAGTGGGAAAGTTGAGAGGCTGAACGGCACACTGAAGGGACAATTGACCAAAATGATGCAGGAGACTACGGCTCCATGGCCAGGGCTCTTACACATTCGTACTACCCCTATTGCAAAACATGGCCTGTCCCCATATGAGATATTGTTTGGTGCTAGGTTCTCAGTTGCAAATTTTCAGTCTCAGTAGTTGTCAGAAGAAACGGACCGTGCTGTTCAATATGTTATTCAACTTAGTAAAAATGTTGCTAACACCCATGTTTTAGTTTCTTCTTCCCTTCCAGATTCAGCCGAGACCGACACTTGTCACAATTTGAAGTCTGGTGGTCTTATGGTCATGAAAAGCTATGTCAGAAAATATGGACTAGAACCCTTGTATGACGGTCCCTACCAAGTCCTCCTCATTACTCCTATGTCAGTAAAGCTGGAAGGAAGGCCGATGTGGATCAACGTATCACACTGCAAGCTGGTCAAACAGACTAGTAGCAAATAAGGAGACATAATGTTTTGGTTTTTCGTATTGCTATATAATAATATTGGTAACCGCATGGGACAGCCTAAATTCTCCAATATCCTTGAATAATAAGTGTGTACAATATCATGAAAGATTAGTAGTACAGATGGGTATAGCCAATAAAATTGTCAGTTATACAAATGTGGGATAAATCGGTTAGGGCCACAGACTATCTAGATTATCAAATTTGAGATATATTGGATATACTTAATACTACTGTCGCTGTCCAAAACCAACTTATCATAGTCACTAATCAATACACTGTAGTACTGGACTACTTAACAGCAGCACAGGGTGGTATGTGTCAGGTTATTGGACCCACTAGAGTATGATGGCACTGATCCAGGGGAGATCCCTAAGTACGTTCCCCTACTCTCAGATGAAACTAAGAGATTTAGTCTAGGGACAGCGGGAGAACTTTATGTGAAGCTAGTGAAGGGTTCAGCTGCCTGGAGGCCTCTCGCAAGGGGAGAGCTTCTGAGGTGTCTGGATGAAGAAATCCACCTCCCCTTTCCCCATCACATGGACAGTCTCGAAGGTTCTTTCTTTTTAAGGGAAAAACTTAGTGTTTAGGAGGGATTGTCAAGGTGAAAAGATATATTTTCATACACTTTTTGTACTTTTATATTCTTATGCTGTGAAACAATAAGTTTCCCCCTTTACTTGTTGATGCAAATGTAACTGTATTTAAGATGGCTGCCAGTATTCACCTTTGCCCTAGTTTTGTTTCTGTTGAGAAGCTAGTTTCGTTTCTGAAGCTAAAGTATCATTTCTGCTGAAATGGAAACCTGAGTGACGTGAAGAGAGGAAGATCCACCAGATGACGTCAGAACCAACCAGAAAGACTGAATACTAGATACATATTGCTTAACCCCGCCTAATCCCGCCCATTGCACACCTTCCCCCAATGGACCATATAATGTTGTGTATCAGGAAATAAAGTCAGTTGCTGTGACGTTGCCACTACGTGTGGAAGCACGAGCATGCACTGAGATTGAACCAGCATTTTGTCTGACTCATTCTTATTCGGTACCAATGCTCTTAATCTAATTTGGAATGACTGGTGAAGGAAGGGTATTGTCGTGACGACCCCGACAGTTGCATACTACATACATACAATACATTCATACATTACATACATATAGACATACAGTACATATAACATAGAGTACATACTCACCATGACTTGTCACTTTGTTCCCCGAAGCCAGTGACATCTGTAAAAAAATATTAAAATAACTAACTATATACTCCCTATCCACAGAAATCCACGAGTGTCCCACGACGATCTCCCGTGGAGAGCAGCAGCATCAGCTGATGAGACCGCTCTCTAGGGGCTCCAGGAATACAATGACGGGAGGAAGGTATCCTTCCGCACTTTATTCCTCCGCCACTGTAAAATATAGTCACTTTTGGCATTGCTGTGAGAAAGTTCCCACGCAGCTTTTGCCATAAAGTGAGACCAGTGAACTACAGTAACCTCTCAGTGATCCACTGCAGGAGCCATTGTCTCCTGTCAGTGTGTCACTGGAGGTCCTCTAGAGCAGTGACATCACCAGATGTCACTGTTCTATGGGGGAGATCATTGTGGGACACTCGTTACTAATTGGACTGCGTCGGACAGGGAGTATACGGTTTATTATTTTACGTTTATGCAGGCGCTGAAGTATGGTTAAATTAATAATAATAAAATACTTTTTTCTCGCTGTGTCTTTATTTTGTTTTTAACTCTTTCACTACTCTAGGATTAATAATGGATAGGCGTCTTATTGACGCCTCGCCATTATTTACCCGACTTAATGTCACCTTACAATAGCAAGGTGACATTAACCCTTTATTACCCCATATGCCACTGCTAAAGGGGAGTGGGAAGAGAGAGGCTAAGTGCCAGAATAGGCACATCTTACAGATGTGCCATTTCTGGGGTGGCTGGGGGCAGATTTTTTAGCCGGGGGGGGGGGGCAATTACCATGGTCCCTCTCTAGGCTATTAATATCTGTCCTCAGTCACTGGCTTTACCACTCTGGCGGAGAAAGTTGCGCGGGAGCCCATGCCAGTTTTTTCCTTGATTCAACCCTTTATTTTAACAGCTAGAGCCCCCAAATTTTGCACACAGACGCCTCTAACATTAGTAGTGAGGGATATGTAAAAAAAGAAGGGATATGATATGGTTTACTGTATGTAATCATGTCTCATATCCTGTTGGGTTTGGGAAGGAAATAGCAAAAGCCGGCAAATGAATTACCGACTTTTCTGCTATCTAGCACTATATGAAATATATATATATGTATATATATATATATAGATATATGTGTGTGTCTCAATTATGTGCACACGGTGCGGATTTGGCCGCGGATCCGCAGCGGATTGGCCGCGGATCCCCAGTGGATTGGCCGCTGCGAATTCATAGCAGTTTTCCATCAGGTTTAGAGTACCATGTAAACCTATGGAAAACCAAATCCTCTGTGCCCATGGTGCGGAAAATACCGTGCGGAAACGCTGCGTTGTATTTTCCGCAGCATGTCAATTTTGCGCGGATTCCGCAGCGTTTTACACCTGTTCCTCAATAGGAATCCGCAGGTGAAATCCGCACCAAAAAACACTGGAAATCCGTTGTAAATCCACAGGTAAAACGCAGTGTCTTTTAGCTGCGGATTTTTCAAAAATCATGCGGAAAAATCTCACACGAATTCGCAATGTGGGCACATAGCCTTAGGGTTAGGGTTGGAATTAGAGTTAGGTTTGGAATTAGGGCAAGGGTTGGAAATAGGGTTAAGATTAGGCTTGTGGTTAGGGTTACGGATATGGTTAGGGGTGTGTTGGGGTTACAGTTGTGGTTAGGGTTGGGATTAGGGTTAGGTTTGGGATTAGGGTTACGGGTGTGTTGGGGTGAGGGTTGTGGTTAGGGGTGTGTTGGGGTTAGGGTTGTGATTAGGGTTACGGCTACAGTTGGGATTAGGGTTAGGGGTGTGTTTAGGTTAGTGTTGGAGTTAGAATTGAGGTGTTTCCACTGTTTAGGCACATCAGGGGTCTCCAAATGCAACATGGCGCCACCATTGATTCCAGCCAATCTTGCGTTCAAAAAGTCAAATGGTGCTCCCTTCCTTCGGAGCCCCGACGTGTGCCCAAACAGTGGTTTACCCTCACATATGGGGTACCAGCGTACTCAGGACAAACTGGGCAACAACTATTGGGGTCCAATTTCTCCTGTTACCCTTGTGAAAATAAAAAATTGCTTGCTAAAACAATTTTTGAGGAAAGAACAATTATTTTTGATTTTCACGGCTCTGCGTTATAAACTTCTGTGAAGCACTTGGGGGTTCAAAGTGCTCACCACACATCTAGATAAGTTCCTTGGGGGGTCTAGTTTCCAAAATGGGGTCACTTGTGGGGGGTTTCTACTGTTTAGGCACATCAGGGGCTCTGCAAATGCAACGTGACGCCCGCAGACCATTCCATCAAAGTCTGCATTTCAAATGTCACTACTTCCCTTCCGAGCCCTGGCGTGCGCCCAAACAGTGGTTTACCTCCACATATGGGGTATCAGCATACTCAGGACAACTTGGCAACAAATATTGGTCCAATTTCTCCTGTTACCCTTGTGAAAATAAAAAATTGCTTGCTAAAACATCATTTTTGAGGAAAGAAAAATAATTTTTTTTTTTCAAGGCTCTGCGTTGTAAACTTCTGTAAAGCACTTGGGGGTTGAACGTGCTCACCACACATCTAGATAAGTTCCTTGGGGGGTCTAGTTTCCAAAATGGGGTCACTTGTGGGGGGTTTCTACTGTTTAGGCACATCAGGGACTCTGCAAATGCAACGTGACGCCCGCAGACCATTCCATCAAAGTCTGCATTTCAAATGTCACTACTTCCCTTCCGAGCCCTGGCGTGCGCCCAAACAGTGGTTTACTTCCACATATGGGGTATCAGCGTACTCAGGACAACTTGGCAACAAATATTGGTCCAATTTCTCCTGTTACCCTTGTGAAAATAAAAAATTGTTTGCTAAAACATCATTTTTGAGGAAAGAAAAATAATTTTTTTTTGTCAAGGCTCTGCGTTGTAAACTTCTGTAAAGCACTTGGGGGTTGAACGTGCTCACCACACATCTAGATAAGTTCCTTGGGGGGTCTAGTTTCCAAAATGGGGTCACTTGTGGGGGAGCTCCAATGTTTAGGCACAAAGGGGCTCTCCAAATGCGACATGGTGTCCGCTAACGATTGGAGCTAATTTTTCATTCAAAAAGTCAAATGGCACTCCTTCCCTTCTGAGCCCTGCCGCGTGCCCAAACAGTGGTTTACCCCCACATGTGAGGTATCAGTGTACTCAGGAGAAATTGCCTAATTAATTTTAGGATCCATTTTATCCTGTTGCCCATGTGGAAATGAACAAATTGAGGCTAAATGAAATTTTTTGTGAAAAAAAAGTAATTTTTCATTTTTTAGGATCAATTTGTGAAGCACCTGGGGGTTCAAATAATTCACTATGCATCTAGATAAGTTCCTTGGGGGGTCTAGTTTCGAAAATGGGGTCACATGTGGGGGAGCTCCAATGTTTAGGCACACAGGGGCTCTCCAAACGCTACTTGGTGTCCGCTAACGATTGGAGCCAATTTTTCATTCAAAAGTCAAATGGCGCTCCTTCCCTTCCGAGCCTTGCCGTGTGCACAAATAGTAGTTTGTGACCACATATGACATATCGGTGTACTCAGGAGAAATTGTCCAACACATTTTAGGATCCATTTTATCCTGTTGCCCATGTGAAAATGAAAAAATTGAGGCTAAAATAATTTTTTTGAGAAAAAAATTACTTTTTCATTCTTACGGATCAATTTGTGAAGCACCGGGGGGTTCAAAGTGCTCACTATGCATCTAGATAAGCTCCTTGGGGGGTCTAGTTTCCAAAATGGGGTCACTTGTGGGGAAGCTCCAATGTTTAGGCACACAGGGGCTCTCCAAACAAGACATGGTGTCCGCTAAAGATTGGAGCCAATTTTTCATTGAAAAAGTCAAATGGCGCTCCTTCCCTTCAGTGCCCTGTCGTGCGCCCAGACAGTGGTTCCCCCCACATATGAGGTATCGGCGTACTCCGTACAAATTGTACAATAACGTTTGGGGTCCAGTTTCTCTTTTTACCCTTGGGAAAATTAAAAAATTGTTGCTAAAACATCATTTTTGTGACTAAAAAGTTAAATGTTCATTTTTTCCTTTCATGTTGCTTCTGCTGCTGTGAAGTACCTGAAGGGTTAACAAACTTCTTGAATGTGGTTTTGAGCACCTTGAGGGGGGCAGTTTTTAGAATGGTGTCACTTTTGGGTATTTTCAGCCATGCAGACCCCTCAAACTGACTTTAAATGTGAGGTGGTCCCTAAAAAAAATGGTTTTGTAAATTTTGTTCTAAAAATGAGAAATCGCTGGTCAAATTTTAACCCTTATAACTTCCTAGCAAAAATAATTTTGTTTCCAAAATTGTGCTGATGTAAAGTAGACATGTGGGAAATGTTATTTATTAACTATTTTGTGTCACATAACTCTCTGGTTTAAAGTGAACCTGTCACCTGAATTTGGCGGGACTGGTTTAGGGTCATATGGGCGGAGTTTTCGGGTGTTTGATTCACCCTTTCCTTACTTGCTGGCTGCATGCTGGCTGCAATATTGGATTGAAGTTCATTCTCTGTCCTCCGTATTACACGCCTGCGCAAGGCAAGATTGCCCTGCGCAGGCGTGTACTACGGAAGACAGAGAATGAACTTCAATCCAATATTGCAGCCAGCATGCAAGGAAAGGGTGAATCAAACACCCGAAAACTCCGCCCATATGACCCAAAACCAGTCCCGCCAAATTCAGGTGACAGGTTCCCTTTAAGAGAATAAAAATTCAAAATTTGAAAATTGCGAAATTTTCAACATTTTCGCCAAATTTCCATTTTTTCCACAAATAAACGAAAAAATTATCGACCTCAATTTACCACTAACATGAAGCCCAATATGTCACGAAAAAACAGTCTCAGAACCGCAATGATCCGTTGAAGCGTTCCTGAGCTATTACCTCATAATAGGGACACTGGTCAGAATTGCAAAACATAACCAGGTTATTAAGGTCAAAATAGGCAGGGTCATGAAGGGGTTAAGGACATTTTACCATGTTTATTTTCACACATGGAAATAAGTGATTTTTCCTTTTCGCTTCTGCACTATACAGAGTTCTGATATTTTATTTCAGATTATGTGCAGAACTTGAACTTGTTTCATTTGACTACTTGTGGTTCAAGGTAAGCTGAATCTGTGAATAATTAGGCCATGTTCACACAGTGCGTTTTTTACCGCGGAAACGCAGCGGTTTTGCCGCTGCGGTTCCGCAGCTGTTTTCCATGCAGGGTACAGTACAATGTACCCTATGGAAAACAGGACCCACTGTGCACATGATCCTGAATTTAAAAAAAAAAAAACGCACTGATTAGCTGCGGTAAAAAAAGAAGTACCATGTCACTTCTTTTTGTAAAACAGCAGCGGTTCTGCACCCATTGACCTCCATTGTGAGGTGAAAGCCGCAGTAAAACCCGCAGATGAAAAAAATATCTGCGGGTTTTACTGCGGTTTGTGGTGCAGAACCGCTGCAGTGTGGCTGCCCCCCCATGCCCCAATCCCACCCCCCCATGCTCCGATGCCACCCCCCCGTGCTCCGACGCCCCCCCCCATCTCCCCCCTCTTATACTTACCCGGTCCCGTTGTCCGTCCGGCCGTCTTCTCCCTGGGCGCCGCCATCTTGCAAAATGGCGGGCGCATGCGCAGTGCGCCCACCGAATCTGCCGGCCGGCAGATTCGTTCCAAAGTGCATTTTGATCACTGAGATATAACCTATCTCAGTGATCAAAATAATAAAAAAAAATAGTAAATGACCCCCCCCCCCTTTGTCACCCCCATAGGTAGGGACAATAAAAAAATAAAGAATTTTTTTTTTTTTCCACGAAGGTTAGAATAGGGTTAGGGTTAGGGGTAGGGTTTAGGGGTAGGGTTAGGGTTAGGGGTAGGGTTAGGGGTAGGGGTAGGGTTAGGGTATTTTCAGCCATTTTAACCCTAAAAAACTTCCTAGAAAACACAGACTCTGGCTAGAAAACTGCATAAAAAAAACGCATCAAAAAACGCATCAAAAAAGCACCAAAAAAAGGACCTGCGTTTTCTGCCAAGAGCTGCGGTTTCAGTCCTGAAAAAAAAGGATGGAAATCAGGAACGTGTGAACATACCCTTAATGTCTTACTGGATGTAGTTGACAACATTCTGGCCATGAAGTACATTTTGATGATTGTCCTAGCAAGTTACTGGTGAAACTCTTCCAAGTTTCCGTTAACATACAAAAATTAGCGATTTACGTGAATAACTTCTGAACTACACATAGAGTTGATATTTTTTTGGCAAATATTATTCAGGACATTGATATGTTCATTTTGAGTACTAGTGGTCCAGGGTACCTCTTTTCAAATTAAACTTATGTACGATTGAGTGCGTTTGATTATGTGCGACATAAGCGATTTATGTGAATAACCCACGACCACAAGTAGTCAAAATAAACATCTCAAAGTGCTGATCAAAATTTTACCCAAACAATATCCACTCTATGTATAATTCACCATGCATGGAAAATCGAATAGCTAACTAATAACTAATAGCTAACTGCCATAGATGAAAATTTAATAACTAACTAATATCTAATAGCTAACTGCAGACTAACTTGAATCCGGTTGTCCTCGGCGCCCGCCGCCTCCTCATTCCCACCAGTATGGACATCAGCTTCACAGGACACCGAGCCCTGGTCACCGGCGCGGGAAAGGGTGAGTACAGGGGCGGAATGCGCTGACAGTGCCGTCACTGCAGAGAATGACTGCGGCTTCTCCCTGCAGGGATTGGACGGGCCGCAGTGAAAGCGCTGAGGGCTGCAGGAGCAGAAGTGATCGCCCTGAGCAGAAGCTTGGAAGACCTGGAGAGCCTGACCAGTGAGGTAATCACTATATTATACTGCCCTCTAGAGGGCCGGAGCGGTAATCTCTGTATTATACTGCCCTCTACAGGTTTTGGGAGGTAATCATAATATACTGCCCTCTAGAGGGCCAGGGCGGTAATCACTGTATTATACAGCCCTCTAAAGGTTTTGAGAGGTAATTATTATAATATACTGCCCTCTAGAGAACCTGGGAGGTAATCGCTATATTACGGTGCCGTCTAGAGGTTTTGGAGGGTAATCACTATATTATACTGCTCCCTAGAGGGTGTGGGAGGTAATCACTATGTTATGCTACCTTCTAGAGGGCCAGGGATGTAATCACTACATTATACTGCCCTCAAGAGGGTGTGGGAGGTAATTACTATATTATACTGCCCTCTAGAGGGCCAGGGAGGTAATCACTATATTATACTGCCCTCTAGAGGGCCAGGGAGGTAATCACTATATTATACTGCCCTCTAGAGGGCCTGAGAGGTAATCACTGCATTAAACAGCCTTCTAGAGGACCTGGATAGAAATCACTATATTATACTGCCCCCCCAGAGCATAGATGTCAAACTAAGTCCCGCGGCCAAATCTGGCCAACAGTGTAAGGCTATGTGCACACGTCAGGATTTTATGCGGATATTTCCTGAGCAAAATCGGAGATTTTCTACATAAAATCCGCACGCATTTTTCTCTGACAATTGCAGCATGCTGCCGAAGCGGCATGAGAAAATAATGGCGTATGTGAGCTGCCCTGGGCCGAGGGCTATAGGATGTTTTATCGCATAGCGCTCGGCCGTCTTATACGGCAGTGTGACTCCGGCCTTAGTGTATTTTGCACTCCCGTATGCAATTTAGTCCATCTTTACACATTTTATGAGGGGACACATCTGAATTCTCACCTACATGTTTTTAACAAACAGCACACTCGTGCAACACAGATGTCCGTTCACTTCACGCACCCTTCATTGACAAGGGATCATACTCGGGCAAGTCTTCTTTTCGTTTTGAGGGCAATCTGCCAAAAACCATGTCCATACGGTATAATGTGCACGTGCATCATCGGCTCTGATGCCATCCATTTGAGTAGGTTGTACTTGGCTTTGGAGACTACTTTAACATTGATGGCTATCCTTAGGATAGGTCAGCAGTGTCTGATCAGTGCGTGAGCGACACCCGTTCCCCTCACCGGTCTGCTGTTCTAGGTGCCGGCAGCGGATGGAACTGCTCAGTTACGGAACTGCTCCATCTACTGCTAGTGGCTGCGGCCAGGTACTGCACATTCGAGATGAGCAAAAGCTGCTCTAGGAATCAGGACCTCTATCTATAGGTGTTTTTCTCATAGTGCCCAGGAGTGGAGACCGTGTGCATGGACCTAACTGGTCAGCGACAGAGGCTGCCCTGACTAGTCTACAAGCGGTGGACCTGCTGGTGAATAATGCAGGGGTTGCTTTGCTGCAGCCCTTTCTGGAAATTACCCCAGAAGCAATTGACAGGTATTTGGGGTACTCTGTATATCCCCACTTATAGACAATGACTCCATGTGGATTTATCTCCCGTCTACACTCTTATTTTCTAGGAGCTTTGACGTGAATGTGAGAGCTGCCATCTTGGTATCACAGGTGAGGCGTGGAATCAGTGTAGCACAGTAGACAGCAGATCACATCTCTATCCTAAATGCCCCCTCTATGTCCCACCAGACTGTTGCCCGTCAGATGATTAAGCGTGGCATGGGGGGCGCTATTGTCAATGTGTCTAGTCAAGCATCACAAGTGGCCTTACAGAACCACTCCGTCTATTGTAAGTATAGCACCGCCCTCTAGGTATAGAAGGGTATTACATGCTCCTGTAATGGATAAATTGTGTAATACTCTTACTGCTGAAATCCTGTCCCCGATCGCCAGCCCAATGTACCGAGTAGTCACCATTGACGTCTAAAGGAACGGCTAATAGGAGCCATTATGTAGGTAGATAAAAAAACAGAATTCAAGACGCTCGACACTATCACAGTCTGATGGGTGCAACTACACTGTGTTCCAAATTATTATGCACAAAGAGTTTAGGAGTGATAAGGTTAGAATTTTTTTGTTTGTCATTTAAACTCATTGATGGGGTTGTGTGTCAGGGCTCTTTATATAATTGAAAGCAATTGCAGATACCTTTGCAAATTAGTTTGGCCGGTGTGTCCAAATAAAGGCAAGACTACTTAAAAAGGATGTTCCACATTATTAAGCAGCCTACATTTTTTGCCAAAATGGGAAAGAAAAAGGACGTGTCGGCTGCTGAGAAGCAACAAATTGTGGAGTATTTAGGTCAAGGCATGACTACAATCAACATTGCCAAGACACTTCATCGTGATCATCGCACAATCAAGAAGTATGTAGCTGATTCCCAGCACACACACACTTGTGCGTGCTGATAAGGAAAAATTGAGGACTCTTTCCAACAGGCAATTGCGTAAGGTTAAAAGAGCAGCTGCAAAAATGCCTTGTCATAGCAGCAGACAAGTTTTTGAAGCTGCTGGTGCCTCCAACGTCCCCAGAACAACAAGATGCAGGGTCCTTCAGAGGTTTGCAGCTGTGCGTAAGCCATCCTGTCGACCACCTCTATCCACTGCACACAAGCAGAAACGGCTCCAGTGGGCCAAACGATACATGAAGACTGACTTCCAAACTGTTTTGTTCACCGATGAGTGCCGTGCAACGCTCGATGGTCCAGATGGATGGACTGCAGGATGGCTGGTTTATGGACACCCCATGAAAACACGGCTAAGGCGCCAACAAGGAGGAGGTGGAGTAATGTTTTGGGCTAGAATCATGAGGAGAGAGATTGTCAGCCCCTTTATGATCCCTGAAGGGGTAAAGATGAACTCCATAATCTATGTTGAGTTTCTAAAACAACACTTCCTGCCATGGTTCAAGAGGAAGAACCGTGCTTTCCGCAGCAAGATCATTTTCATGCATGATAATGCACCGTCTCATGCTGCAAAAAACACATCTGCATCTCTGGCTGCTATGGGCATAAAACTGGACAAACTTATGGGGTTGTCACCATCTTCCCCTGACCCCAACACCATTGAGAACCTCTGGAGCATCATCAAAAGGAGTGTCTATGATGGCGGGAGGCAGTTCACATCTAAGCAACAGCTCTGGGAGGGTATTCTGTCCACATGCAAAACAATTGAAGCAGAAACCATCCAAAAACTGACAAATTCAATGGACGAGAGAGTTCAGAAGCTTCTTTCGAACAAGGGGTCCTATGTACAAATGTAACCATCACCAAGAATAAAGTTTTCACTTGAAAACTGTTTGATTTCATTTTGTAATAAGCTGATAATGCTTATAACTTCACAATTGACCATTTTTTTATTCAAAATTAAATAAAAAAGGTTGAAAACTCTGCTGTGCATAATAATTTGGAACATGCATTTTGAGTGTTTATTTTTTTTTTTAAAGATACTGTTTTCATAGGCAGTTTGTTCCAAAACATTGCAATTATACTAGAATAGTAGATGACTGGAAAATAACAATGACTGCAATTCAGATAGGTAATTTAGAGAAAATATGAGGAAATATTATTTGCATAATAATTTGGAACACAATGTAAAAACTCACAGACCGCCTGCTCCCAGTCTCTGTTATTGTCTGCAGCGCTCACCTCATGTCAACAGCGCTGCAGCCAATTACTGAGCTCAGCAGCTCTGCCCAAGTTGATGGCACAAGCCGCTCAGATCTGTTGACCTCACTGATTGGCTGCAGTGCTGTCGACACAACGTGAGCACTGCAGAAAATAACAGACCCAGGAGCAGCGGCAGAGGACAGGGGTTTTCTGAAACATCAAAGCCCTTCGATGATTCCCTATTTTTTAGAAGTGATAAATCTGCACCCACTCTTTAAGCCCTCTTGGCCAATAAGAAGCCCTGAGATGGTTCATCTATATACATTCCTGTATCTCAAACAAGTCCGAAGCAGGGGCATCCTCATACCAGTCATAGGAGCATGGCCCTTGAGCACTACAAAGATTACAATATTGGCTCATCTCTACCAGGGGATCCTGTAGACGTCTTTACTTAAACCTGGCAGTCCTTTTAAGTCATGTTCCTTTAATATTTATAGACGTTACTCTCCATAAAATGTGATGGTATATCACCAGAAATGTCATCAATGTCTAACCTGTGAGGGTCTCACTGTCCAGCCCCCACAGATCCTCAGAATAAGCTAGATGCAGCAATATCATAGACTTTCAATTGGAAATGAAGCTTTGGGAAATAACGTTTCGCGTTGTGAGTCCTCAGGTGCCACTAAAGGAGCTCTGGACATGTTAACTAAGGTGATGGCTCTTGAACTGGGACCAAAAAAGGTGACTATTAATTTGTAGTATTGAACTAATGTGATGACACATGACATATGCATATTATTGTTATATCCCTCCAGACCTTTGCATGATTACAAGTGATCTCAGGTTTCCATAGGAGATTCCGTATTGTCACCCACGATGGATGTTTTTCAACCACTGACTGCTTAAAGTGGGCACAAAAAAAACATGAAAAATAATGATCTGGCTTTTCTTGGAATGAAAAAAATCCCCGTCACTATTATTTTCTGGCTTGCTCTCTCTCTGTGTCTCTAGACTACATTTCCCAGGAGGCAGTGCATGTTGGGTTCTCTGTCAGAGCTGTATCCACCTCACACACACTCACCCTCCGTGGCCGCTCCACTTTAAAATCACCATCCTGAGACTACTATACAGTCTCAAGACGGATAAGTAACTGTCTACACGGTTATTCTGTCATCGTGCTTCCCCTAGTTGGTGCTATCCTGAGACAGTGCTGTAGGCAGTAATGTTCCTTGACACTGGCTCCACACATGCTCAGTGTGCTGTAGGGGACCAATGAGTCAGATCATGTAGATTATCTAATATATAATTGCCTAGAATACTACTTCCTGCAATTTGTGCCAACTTCCGTGGCTTTGTCCGGAGCTAATGTCCGGAGCTAATGTCCGGAGCTAATGTCCGGAGATAAGTGACGTCAACAGTGTCCAGTGTCTGATTGGTTGCCGCCTGCTGCGAGCGACCAATCAGAAACGTGCCGTACTGTGACACACTCCGCCCGCCATTTTGGTGTGATTTTTGAATTTTTACCTCACAGCAAGTTTCTACTGCGTGGAGGCGGGCCCAGTGACGTTGCTCTTCAAGCTCCTGCCGAATTTCGTCAAAAAAATGATAATACCATTTACCAAAACTATATATATTTAGTTGTGAAGTGGTTCAGTGACATTTTCACACCAATTTTGAACTTTTGTTTGGTGTTTTCTCCATATACTGCCTATTATTTTTGTTCTTTCTTACTATTATTTATTAATTGTATTATTCTTACATTTGAATAAATAAAGTATATATGGATTCTAGACTCCCGATTCTTTAGAATCGGGCTGCCATCTTGTCTAATATATAAAGCTGAATGTGTGTGTGTGTGTGTGTGTGTGTATGTGTGTATGTCCGGGATTGGCATCTGCACCGTCGCAGCTACAGCCACAAAATTTTGCACAGTCACACGTCTGGACCCCGAGAGCGTCATAGGCTATGTTGTGAGGTGAAATTTTAACCCCGTGCTTTCCAATTCACCAAACAATTTTGCCCCTATCTACATAATGGGGAAAAAGTGAAAGGAAAAGTGATGGAGGCGTCGCAGCTACAGCCACAAAACTTTGCACAGTCACACGTCTGGACCCCAAGAGCGTCATAGGCTATGTTGTGAGGTGAAATTTTAACCCCGCGTGTTCCAATTCACCAAACAATTTTGCCCCTATCTACATAATGGGGGAAAAAGTGAAAGGAAAAGTGTTGGAGGCGTCGCAGCTACAGCCACAAAATTTTGCACAGTCACACGTCTGGACCCTGAGAGCGTCATAGGCTATGTTGTGAGGTGAAATTTTAACCCCGTGCTTTCCAATTCACCAAACAATTTTGCCCCTATCTACATAATGGGGAAAAAGTGAAAGGAAAAGTGATGGAGGCGTCGCAGCTACAGCCACAAAACTTTGCACAGTCACACGTCTGGACCCCAAGAGCGTCATAGGCTATGTTGTGAGGTGAAATTTTAACCCCGCGCTTTCCAATTCACCAAACAATTTTGCCCCTATCTACATAATGGGAAAAAATTAAAGGAAAAGTGTAGGAGGCAAATTGACAGCTGCCAGATGTGAACAAGGGGGACTTAAAGAATGAGAGCGATGGCGCCAAAGAGTATATACCGTACAGTTGCTAAGGTGGGGCCCCGACATGGGATACTCACCACACACGGGGATATGAACACACATACAAAATGCGCCACACACTACCACGTGCTTGAACACATATTACCCTCAGCACACATTTCACCACAAATACACCAACCTCGCCACATAAAAGTCGAAACACAAAAGTCGCCGCTCAAAACTCGCCACGCGCAGAACTCGCCACATGCAAAAACTAGGCTCTTGCAAAACTCGCCACAAGTTCAAAACTGACCTCATGGAAAACTCGCCACACGCAAAACTTGCACACGCGGAAAAATTGCCACATGCACAAAAGTTGCAACACATGCAAAAGTTGCCTCACACAAAACTTGCACATACTCAAAAGGCACCACACATAAAACTCGCCACGCGCAAAACTTGCTGCACACAACTTGCTACACTAACCTGTCACATGCAACTCGACACACAAAAAGTTGCTACACGCATGTTGCCACACAAAACTCATCTCACAAAAGTCGCTACATGCATGTCGCCACACGCAACTCAACACACACAACTTGACAAACGAAACTCGCCCTAAAACACACACAAGTCTGGTATTATCCTTCAAAAATAAAAATCTGA
The DNA here is from genome assembly GCF_032444005.1 of Ranitomeya imitator. Taxonomy (NCBI): domain Eukaryota; kingdom Metazoa; phylum Chordata; class Amphibia; order Anura; family Dendrobatidae; genus Ranitomeya; species Ranitomeya imitator. Next base: position 612,648,669 of record NC_091283.1, on the reverse strand, counting down.
TTAATAAGCAGACAAACTACAACAAATGTACCATATAGGAAATACGGCAGCTGTCAGTCACATGAACTGTCTATTATGTGTATGTGTGAGCTAATATATACTGCCAGGGGGAGGGCTTCCTGTTGGCTGGGGATTTATCAGGCTGCCAATTTAGCTTACAAATACTGAGGTAAAAATACTGAGCAAATAATGTGTGAACAAGGTCTAATACAGGAGGAGATGACACACAGGTATATACTATATACAGGGGAGATGACACACAGATATATACTATATACAGGAGAGATGACACACAGGTATATACTATATAGAGGAGGAGATGACATACAGGTACATATATATACAGGAGGAGATGACATACAGGTATATACTATATACAGGAGGAGATGACACACAGGTATATACTATATAGAGGAGGAGATGACATACAAGTACATATATATACAGGAGGAGATGACATACAGGTATATACTATATACAGGAGGAGATGACACACAGTTATATACTATATACAGGAGCAGATGACCTACAGGTATATACTATATAGAGGAGGAGATGACATACAGGTATATGCTATATATAGAAGATGACATGCAGGTATATACTATATAAAGGAGGAGATGACACACAGATATATACTATATACAGGGGAGATGACACACAGGTATATACTATATACAGGAGGAGATGACATACAGGTATATACTATATATAGAAGGAGATGACATTCAGGTATATACTATATATAGGGGAGATGACACACAGCAGGTATATACTATATACAGGGGAGATGACATACAGGTATATACTATATACAGGAGATGAAATACAGATGTATACTATATATAAGGGAGATGACAAACATGTATATACTGAGGTGATGAGGTTAAAATGAGAGGTGTGAGGTGAAAATGAAAAGGTGTGAGTGCAAAATGAGAGGAGTGAGGAAAAATAGTGGAGTGATCAGAAAATGACAGATGTGAGGTTGAAGTGACAAGTGTTAGGGGGGAATGAGACGAGTGAGGGAGAAAATGAGAGGTGTGAGGGGGAAAATGAAAGATGTGATTGGGAAAATGAGAGGCGTGATGGGAAAATAAGACAAGTGAGGTGCTATAACTAACCACAGATATTTACTATGCCCAGGCAACGCCGGGCTCTTCAGCTAGTATTATAATATAATCCATACCTTTGAAGACCCAGCACCATCCCCTCTGTAAACTAGTTAATAGCTTTACTAATCTTCTCTGGATAGGTTGTCAACAGCTGTTCCTGTCAATGATGGGAGCCGGTAGCCCAGTGAAATCCACTTCTAGGCCAGGGACACACACACAACGTATAAAAAAAGGTCCGTTTTTCACGGACGAGAATCGCACAAATGTTACCAAAACAATGATCCGTGTGCAGTGCGAGGATGAGATTTTCTCGCAACAAATGATCCGTATGACATCCGTGTGACATCCGTATGGCATCCGTATGGCGAGATTTTCTCACACACTTGCAAAATGAGCAAATAATGGCTGAGCCTTTCCTGTCACCTGCCCAATGCCTGAGAATTTCTCTCAAGTCACACTGATGGTCCGTGTGCTGTGCTATTTTTTCTCACCCCCATAGACTTTCATTGGCGATTCTCGGCCGAGATACGCGGACAATCGCAGCATGCTGCGATTTAACTCGGATCAAGAATATGGCCGAGAAAATATCGGATGATGGGAGCTGCCCCATAGATTAACATTGGGACGAGTGCTGTGCGTTTTTTTATCGCATTGCACTCGTCCGTATTACGGTCTAGTGTGACCCCGGCCATAGTCTCTGAATGGCTCTCACTGGGGATAAAATGAAGGCGGTCAGTCACCGAAACCCCCCGGGTGTGTAAGGTTTTGGTTGTGGTGATCTTAAATATGTATTCACCTGTGGTTAGCTCAATAGGGATCTGTTTGGGATCCATAAGAGCCAGCTCTGTTTGGTAACTGGAGTCAAATGATCCCGAAAACCAAAAAGAGCCGATCTACCCAGCACTAGTCTTAGGGGCCTAAAAAGCCTGAAAAGCCTCCCTGACTTCTGCTCCTCTTGCCTGTACACATCCCCACCTTGCTGTGGTTTACAGGCAGCGTTCCCCCATGGCTGTTCTTTACGGACAGGTTAGGTTCCATTCAAAGAAAAGACCGGACATTTTTGTACTCTGCGACTGCTAGAGGTCACATTACCACATGTAATGGCTGAGGAACGGAATTTTATCGGCAGGTAAATTAGAAAGATTCTTCATGTCACTTAGGCATTACTGTTTTAATAATCTGCCTGGAAATCCTCTGTGCCAAACACTGGAAATGCAAAATGTATTTATTGTGGCGCCTGACACTTTGTATTGAATAATAAAATAGGAACCTTCAGAATTCTATCCTTTTAACCACTTAAAGGGACTCCGTCAGCCCAGAATTACTGTTCAGACCAAGTACTGGTGCTCAGTGCATCATGGCAGGGCCAATCATTTACATGCACCTTCCCGCCTGCTCATTTTCCATCTATTTCCACCTTTCCCTGCCCTGTGAAGCCAGAGCGGTGAATCAAAGAAGAGGGGGTGGGGTGGAGCTGGTGGAATCTGACAGCAATTTTTTGCTAGGTAATCTCACATCGTATAGTGAAAGAAAGATGCTAATCAGTGATGGAGGAGGAGTTGGACTACCCTGCATATGCCAAGTAGTCTTGTAATGATAATCTTTTGTTGATAAAATGCTGATTGTATTGGAAGTACAGCAAGTGACGCGTCACTGGAATCAGTGTGTCTGCCCCTACGTCATGCTGCTCTCAGATTAAATAGTAAATCCTGCTGACAGATTACCTTTAAATGTTTGGCCATGATGCACTGGGCGCCTGTACTTGGTTTGAACAGTCACTCTGTGCTGTTAGACTCTTTTTAAAAGTACGGTAACGTGACAGCTCCAATAACACTATTAGCCTACCGGTATGGGGTTAATCTCCAGGTTAATAGTGTTATGAAGGTGTTTTCAGAAAATCCATCCATTTTCTCATCTCACCCTCCACAGGTCCAACACAGTATTTCTGCCACTGCTCCTGGTGTATATTATTATTTACAGTACTGACATCCAGTGCTGCCGCCAATCAGCGAGCTGAGCGGCTTGTGCCATCTGCATGGGCAGAGCTGCTGCACTCACTGATTGGCTGCAACATTGCAGACAATAACAGACACCAGAACAGTGTTTCTCAACTCCAGTCCTCAAGACCCCACAACAAGGTCATGTTTTCAGGATTTCCTAAGTATTGCATAAGCGATGGAATTAATGCTTGAGCAGGTGATGGAATTATCACCTGTGCAATACTAAGGAAATCCTGAAAACTTGACCTGTTGTGGGGTCTTGAGGACCGGAGTTGAGAAACACTGCACCAGAAGAAGCAGCAAAGACTCAACTTGGGCAGGGTGAGGAAAGCAGAGTTTGTTCTTGTCAAACAATTTGCAACATTTCTTGTTTTGCAGATCCGGGTAAACTGTGTGAACCCCACCGTGATAATGACTGACAGGGGACGCGCTAACTGGAGTGACCCTCAGAAAGCTGCTCCAATGCTGAATCGGATCCCATTAGGTCGCTTTGCTGGTAATGAGGAATCAGATTCCAAAAATTCTACAGAGACCTTGTAAATGAGAGTCAGCATAACATATATATTGCCTACAGGAGGGCATCCCGTGGGTATACTTCTTAGCTTACCATTAGTTGGACATGTATAAGAGCATTTGTGACCCATTTTCTTTAAAGGGGTTTTATAGCCCTTTTTGCTGATGGCTTTGTAAGGAGAGGACATATTACCCACGTTCCCCTTGAAGACACGCGTATTGTTGTAATGTGTATTGTGACGTATGATTAGAGATAGTATGATGTTCTGCCCAACAGTAAAGACAGTTAGGGTTAATGTTTGGGACTAGCCTAGAGTGTGAGGGGCTAAAGTACAGGGACAAAGACAGTTACCTTTCAGGAAGAGAGAGAGAGGGCCTATAAGAGCAACCTGGGCTGTTATGACCTGGTGGTTAGGAGCACCCGGAATGACCTGATAGTTAAACCTCATACAGGACGAGCTCTGGGATGTGGGAGCTCTGCTGACCGCAAGCCCTAATCCTATCACACACACTAGAAATAGCCGTGGAGCGCTCCTGACCAGACCTAGGCGCCTCGTCACAGCCTAAGAACTATCTAGCCCTAGAGATAGAAAATATAGCCTACCTTGCCTCAGAGAAATTCCCCAAAGGTAAAGGAAGCCCCCCACATATATTGACTGTGAGTAAAGATGAAAGCCACAAACACAGAAATGAAACAGGTTTCAGCAAAAGGAGGCCAGACTTACTAAATAGACAGAGGATAGGAAAGGTAACTTTGCGATCAGCACAAAAACCTACAAAAGACCACGCAGAGTGTGCAAAAAAGACCTCCGCACCGACTCACGGTGCGGAGTGGCCACTCTGCATCCCAGAGCTTCCAGCAAGCAAGACAAAATCATGAAAACTAGCTGGACAAGAAAACAGTGAACAAATAATGACTATCAGGAACTTAGCTTCTGCAGGAGAAGGCAGGTCACCAGAGAGATCCAGGAGCGAACTGAACCAATGCAAAAACATTGACAGCTGGCATGGAGTAACGATCTGAGAGGAGTTAAATAGAACAGCCAACCAAAGGATAAACCACGTCACCTGTGTAAGGAACCTCAGAAGCAGCAGCTTCACTCACAGCCATCAGAGGGAGCCCATAGACAGAACTCGCCGAAGTACCATTCACGACCACAGGAGGGAGTTCGACAACAGAATTCACAACAGTACCCCCCCCTTGAGGAGGGGTCACCGAACCCTCACCAGAGCCCCCATGCCGATCAGGATGAGCCAAATGAAAGGCACGAACAAGATCGACAGCATGAACATCAGAGGCAAAAACCCAGGAATTATCTTCCTGACCATAACTGTTATGTAGGCAATCCAGTGACACAGTGTGCCAGTAATCAGAGCACATACAGTGATCTGACAATAACCCAAAAACAACAGAACGAGCTCTGAGACGTGGAATCTCTGTAGACCGCAATACCTGAACCTATCCTAAACACAACTAAAGGCAGCTGTGGATTGCGCCTGACACTACCTATGCAACTCGGCACAGCCTGAGGAACTGACTAGCCTGAAGATAGAAATACAAGCCTGACTTGCCTCAGAGAAATACCCCAAAGGAAAAGGCAGCCCCCCACATATAATGACTGTTAGCAAGATGAAAAGACAAAACGTAGGGATGAAATAGATTCAGCAAAGTGAGGCCCGATATTCTAGATAGAGCGAGGAAAGGGGGCAAAAAGACCCACCGTGCTGAACTAACGGCACGGCGGTACACCCTTTGCGTCCCAGAGCTTCCAGCAAAACGAATAGACAAGCTGGACAGAAAAAATAGCAACAAAAGCAAAGAAGCACTTATCTAAGCAGAGCAGCAGGCCACAGGAGAGATCCAAAGCTCAGATCCAACACTGGAACATTGACAAGGAGCAAGGAAGACAGAATCAGGTGGAGTTAAATAACAAGTCAGCCAACGAGCTCACCAGAACACCTGAGGGAGGAAGCCCAGAAGCCGCAGTACCACTTGTGACCACAGGAGTGAATTCAGCCACAGAATTCACAACAGTACCCCCCCCTTGAGGAGGGGTCACCGAACCCTCACCAGAGCCCCCAGGCCGACCAGGATGAGCCACAAGAAAGGCACGAACAAGATCTGGAGCATGGACATCAGAGGCAAAAACCCAGGAATTATCTTCCTGAGCATAACCCTTCCATTTAACCAGATACTGGAGTTTCCGTCTAGAGACACGAGAATCCAAAATTTTCTCCACAATATACTCCAATTCCCCCTCCACCAAAACAGGGGCAGGAGGCTCAACAGATGGAACCATAGGTGCCACGTATCTCCGCAACAACGACCTATGGAATACATTATGTATGGAAAAGGAGTCCGGGAGGGTCAGACGAAAGGACACAGGATTGAGAATCTCAGAAATCCTATACGGACCAATAAAACGAGGTTTAAATTTAGGAGAGGAAACCTTCATAGGAATATGACGAGAAGATAACCAAACCAGATCCCCAACACGAAGTCGGGGACCCACACGGCGTCTGCGATTAGCGAAAAGTTGAGCCTTCTCCTGGGACAAGGTCAAATTGTCCACTACCTGAGTCCAGATCTGCTGCAACCTGTCCACCACAGAATCCACACCAGGACAGTCCGAAGACTCAACCTGTCCTGAAGAGAAACGAGGATGGAACCCAGAATTGCAGAAAAATGGAGAGACCAAGGTAGCCGAGCTGGCCCGATTATTAAGGGCGAACTCAGCCAACGGCAAAAAGGACACCCAATCATCCTGGTCTGCAGAAACAAAACATCTCAGATATGTTTCCAAGGTCTGATTGGTTCGTTCGGTCTGGCCATTAGTCTGAGGATGGAAAGCCGAGGAAAAAGATAGGTCAATGCCCATCCTACCACAAAAGGCTCGCCAGAACCTTGAAACAAACTGGGAACCTCTGTCAGAAACAATATTCTCAGGAATGCCATGCAAACGAACCACATGCTGGAAGAACAAAGGCACCAAATCAGAGGAGGAAGGCAATTTAACCAAGGGCACCAGATGGACCATTTTAGAAAAGCGATCACAGACCACCCAAATGACTGACATCTTTTGAGAAACGGGAAGGTCAGAAATGAAATCCATCGAAATATGTGTCCAAGGCCTCTTCGGGACCGGCAAGGGCAAAAGCAAACCACTGGCACGTGAACAGCAGGGCTTAGCCCTAGCACAAATCCCACAGGACTGCACAAAAGTACGTACATCCCGTGACAGAGATGGCCACCAGAAGGATCTAGCCACTAACTCTCTGGTACCAAAGATTCCTGGATGACCAGCCAACACCGAACAATGAAGTTCAGAGATAACTTTACTAGTCCACCTATCAGGGACGAACAGTTTCTCGGCCGGACAACGATCAGGTTTATTAGCCTGAAATTTTTGCAACCCTCGCCGCAAATCAGGGGAGATGGCAGACACAATGACTCCTTCCTTGAGGATACTCGCCGGCTCAGATAAACCCGGAGAGTCGGGCACAAAACTCCTAGACAGAGCATCCGCCTTCACATTTTTAGAGCCCGGAAGGTACGAAATCACAAAATCGAAGCGAGCAAAAAATAACGACCAACGGGCCTGTCTAGGATTCAAGCGCTTGGCAGACTCGAGATAAGTAAGGTTCTTATGATCAGTCAATTCCACCACGCGATGCTTAGCTCCTTCAAGCCAATGACGCCACTCCTCGAATGCCCACTTCATGGCCAGCAACTCTCGGTTGCCCACATCATAATTACGCTCAGCAGCAGAAAACTTCCTGGAAAAGAAAGCATATGGTTTCAACACTGAGCAACCAGAACCTCTCTGTGACAAAACCGCCCCTGCTCCAATCTCAGAAGCATCAACCTCGACCTGGAACGGAAGAGAAACATCTGGTTGACACAACACAGGGGCAGAACAAAAACGACGCTTCAAGTCCTGAAAAGCTTCCACGGCAGCAGAAGACCAATTAACCAAATCAGCACCCTTCTTGGTCAAATCGGTCAATGGTTTGGCAATGCTAGAAAAATTACAGATGAAGCGACGATAAAAATTAGCAAAGCCCAGGAACTTTTGCAGACTTTTCAGAGATGTCGGCTGAGTCCAATCCTGGATGGCTTGGACCTTAACCGGATCCATCTCGATAGTAGAAGGGGAAAAGATGAACCCCAAAAATGAAACTTTCTGCACACCGAAGAGACACTTTGATCCCTTCACAAACAAAGAATTAGCACGCAGGACCTGGAAAACCATTCTGACCTGCTTCACATGAGACTCCCAATCATCTGAGAAGATCAAAATGTCATCTAAGTAAACAATCAGGAATTTATCCAGATACTCACGGAAGATGTCATGCATAAAAGACTGAAAAACAGATGGAGCATTGGCAAGTCCGAACGGCATCACAAGATACTCAAAATGACCCTCGGGCGTATTAAATGCCGTTTTCCATTCATCTCCTTGCCTGATTCTCACCAGATTATACGCACCACGAAGATCTATCTTAGTGAACCAACTAGCCCCCTTAATCCGAGCAAACAAGTCAGATAACAATGGCAAGGGATACTGAAATTTAACAGTGATCTTATTAAGAAGGCGGTAATCAATACACGGTCTCAGCGAACCATCCTTCTTGGCTACAAAAAAGAACCCTGCTCCCAGTGGTGATGACGATGGGCGAATATGTCCCTTCTCCAGGGATTCCTTCACATAACTGCGCATAGCGGTGTGTTCAGGCACGGATAAATTAAATAAACGACCTTTAGGGAATTTACTACCAGGAATCAAATTGATAGCACAATCACAATCCCTATGCGGAGGTAGGGCATCGGACTTGGGCTCTTCAAATACATCCTGATAATCAGACAAGAACTCTGGGACCTCAGAAGGAGTGGATGACGAAATAGACAAAAATGGAACATCACCATGTACCCCCTGACAACCCCAGCTGGATACCGACATAGAGTTCCAATCCAATACTGGATTATGGGTTTGTAGCCATGGCAACCCCAACACGACCACATCATGCAGATTATGTAGCACCAGAAAGCGAATAACCTCCTGATGTGCAGGAGCCATGCACATGGTCAGCTGGGCCCAGTACTGAGGTTTATTCTTGGCCAAAGGTGTAGCATCAATTCCTCTCAACGGAATAGGACACCGCAAAGGCTCCAAGAAAAACCCACAACGTTTAGCATAATCCAAATCCATCAGATTCAGGGCAGCGCCTGAATCCACAAACGCCATGACAGAATACGATGACAAAGAACATATCAAGGTAATGGACAGAAGGAATTTGGACTGTACAGTACCAATGACGGCAGACCTATCGAACCGCTTAGTGCGCTTAGGACAATCAGAAATAGCATGAGTGGAATCACCACAGTAGAAACACAGCCCATTCAGACGTCTGTGTTCTTGCCGTTCAACTCTGGTCATAGTCCTATCGCACTGCATAGGCTCAGGTTTAATCTCAGGCAATACCGCCAGATGGTGCACAGATTTACGCTCGCGCAAGCGACGACCGATCTGAATGGCCAAAGACATAGACTCATTCAAACCAGCAGTCATAGGAAAACCCACCATGACATCCTTAAGAGCCTAAGAGAGACCCTTTCTGAACAAAGCTGCCAGCGCAGATTCATTCCACAGAGTGAGTACTGACCCCTTCTTAAATTTCTGACAATATACTTCTATATCATCCTGACCCTGGCACAAAGCCAGCAAATTTTTCTCAGCGTGATCCACTGAATTAGGCTCATCGTACAGCAATCCGAGCGCCAGGAAAAACGCATCGACACCACTCAATGCAGGGTCTCCTGGCGCAAGAGAAAATGCCCAGTCCTGAGGGTCGCCGCGCAAAAAAGAAATAATAATCAAAACCTGTTGAACTGAATTACCAGAAGAATGAGGTTTCAAGGCCAGAAATAGCTTACAATTATTTTTGAAGCTCAGAAACTTAGTTCTATCACCAAAAAACAAATCAGGAATAGGAATTCTTGGTTCTAGCATAGATTTCTGATCAATAGTATCTTGAATCTTTTGTACATTTATAACGAGATTATCCATTGAAGAGCACAGAGCCTGAATATCCATGTCCACAGCTGTGTCCTGAAGCACCCTAATGTCTAGGGGAAAAAAAAGACTGAACACAGAGCTGAGAAAAAAAAATGATATCAGAACTTCTTTTTTCCCTCTATTGACAATCATTAGTTTGGCTCCTTGTACTGTTATGTAGGCAATCCAGTGACACAGTGTGCCAGTAATCAGAGCACATACAGTGATCTGACAATAACCCAAAAACAATAGAACGAGCTCTGAGACGTGGAATCTCTGTAGACCGCAATACCTGAACCTATCCTAAACACAACAAAAGGCAGCTGTGGATTGCGCCTGACACTACCTATGCAACTCGGCACAGCCTGAGGAACTGACTAGCCTGAAGATAGAAATACAAGCCTGACTTGCCTCAGAGAAATACCCCAAAGGAAAAGGCAGCCCCCCACATATAATGACTGTTAGCAAGATGAAAAGACAAAACGTAGGGATGAAATAGATTCAGCAAAGTGAGGCCCGATATTCTAGATAGAGCGAGGATAGCAAAGAGAACTTTGCAGTCTACAAAAAACCCTAAAACAAAAACCACGCAAAGGGGGCAAAAAGACCCACCGTGCTGAACTAACGGCACGGCGGTACACCCTTTGCGTCCCAGAGCTTCCAGCAAAACGAATAGACAAGCTGGACAGAAAAAATAGCAACAAAAGCAAAGAAGCACTTATCTAAGCAGAGCAGCAGGCCACAGGAGAGATCCAAAGCTCAGATCCAACACTGGAACATTGACAAGGAGCAAGGAAGACAGAATCAGGTGGAGTTAAATAACAAGTCAGCCAACGAGCTCACCAGAACACCTGAGGGAGGAAGCCCAGAAGCCGCAGTACCACTTGTGACCACAGGAGTGAATTCAGCCACAGAATTCACAACAGTACCCCCCCCTTGAGGAGGGGTCACCGAACCCTCACCAGAGCCCCCAGGCCGACCAGGATGAGCCACATGAAAGGCACGAACAAGATCTGGAGCATGGACATCAGAGGCAAAAACCCAGGAATTATCTTCCTGAGCATAACCCTTCCATTTAACCAGATACTGGAGTTTCCGTCTAGAGACACGAGAATCCAAAATTTTCTCCACAATATACTCCAATTCCCCCTCCACCAAAACAGGGGCAGGAGGCTCAACAGATGGAACCATAGGTGCCACGTATCTCCGCAACAACGACCTATGGAATACATTATGTATGGAAAAGGAGTCCGGGAGGGTCAGACGAAAGGACACAGGATTGAGAATCTCAGAAATCCTATACGGACCAATAAAACGAGGTTTAAATTTAGGAGAGGAAACCTTCATAGGAATATGACGAGAAGATAACCAAACCAGATCCCCAACACGAAGTCGGGGACCCACACGGCGTCTGCGATTAGCGAAAAGTTGAGCCTTCTCCTGGGACAAGGTCAAATTGTCCACTACCTGAGTCCAGATCTGCTGCAACCTGTCCACCACAGAATCCACACCAGGACAGTCCGAAGACTCAACCTGTCCTGAAGAGAAACGAGGATGGAACCCAGAATTGCAGAAAAATGGAGAGACCAAGGTAGCCGAGCTGGCCCGATTATTAAGGGCGAACTCAGCCAACGGCAAAAAGGACACCCAATCATCCTGGTCTGCAGAAACAAAACATCTCAGATATGTTTCCAAGGTCTGATTGGTTCGTTCGGTCTGGCCATTAGTCTGAGGATGGAAAGCCGAGGAAAAAGATAGGTCAATGCCCATCCTACCACAAAAGGCTCGCCAGAACCTTGAAACAAACTGGGAACCTCTGTCAGAAACAATATTCTCAGGAATGCCATGCAAACGAACCACATGCTGGAAGAACAAAGGCACCAAATCAGAGGAGGAAGGCAATTTAACCAAGGGCACCAGATGGACCATTTTAGAAAAGCGATCACAGACCACCCAAATGACTGACATCTTTTGAGAAACGGGAAGGTCAGAAATGAAATCCATCGAAATATGTGTCCAAGGCCTCTTCGGGACCGGCAAGGGCAAAAGCAAACCACTGGCACGTGAACAGCAGGGCTTAGCCCTAGCACAAATCCCACAGGACTGCACAAAAGTACGTACATCCCGTGACAGAGATGGCCACCAGAAGGATCTAGCCACTAACTCTCTGGTACCAAAGATTCCTGGATGACCAGCCAACACCGAACAATGAAGTTCAGAGATAACTTTACTAGTCCACCTATCAGGGACGAACAGTTTCTCGGCCGGACAACGATCAGGTTTATTAGCCTGAAATTTTTGCAACCCTCGCCGCAAATCAGGGGAGATGGCAGACACAATGACTCCTTCCTTGAGGATACTCGCCGGCTCAGATAAACCCGGAGAGTCGGGCACAAAACTCCTAGACAGAGCATCCGCCTTCACATTTTTAGAGCCCGGAAGGTACGAAATCACAAAATCGAAGCGAGCAAAAAATAACGACCAACGGGCCTGTCTAGGATTCAAGCGCTTGGCAGACTCGAGATAAGTAAGGTTCTTATGATCAGTCAATTCCACCACGCGATGCTTAGCTCCTTCAAGCCAATGACGCCACTCCTCGAATGCCCACTTCATGGCCAGCAACTCTCGGTTGCCCACATCATAATTACGCTCAGCAGCAGAAAACTTCCTGGAAAAGAAAGCATATGGTTTCAACACTGAGCAACCAGAACCTCTCTGTGACAAAACCGCCCCTGCTCCAATCTCAGAAGCATCAACCTCGACCTGGAACGGAAGAGAAACATCTGGTTGACACAACACAGGGGCAGAACAAAAACGACGCTTCAAGTCCTGAAAAGCTTCCACGGCAGCAGAAGACCAATTAACCAAATCAGCACCCTTCTTGGTCAAATCGGTCAATGGTTTGGCAATGCTAGAAAAATTACAGATGAAGCGACGATAAAAATTAGCAAAGCCCAGGAACTTTTGCAGACTTTTCAGAGATGTCGGCTGAGTCCAATCCTGGATGGCTTGGACCTTAACCGGATCCATCTCGATAGTAGAAGGGGAAAAGATGAACCCCAAAAATGAAACTTTCTGCACACCGAAGAGACACTTTGATCCCTTCACAAACAAAGAATTAGCACGCAGGACCTGGAAAACCATTCTGACCTGCTTCACATGAGACTCCCAATCATCTGAGAAGATCAAAATGTCATCTAAGTAAACAATCAGGAATTTATCCAGATACTCACGGAAGATGTCATGCATAAAAGACTGAAAAACAGATGGAGCATTGGCAAGTCCGAACGGCATCACAAGATACTCAAAATGACCCTCGGGCGTATTAAATGCCGTTTTCCATTCATCTCCTTGCCTGATTCTCACCAGATTATACGCACCACGAAGATCTATCTTAGTGAACCAACTAGCCCCCTTAATCCGAGCAAACAAGTCAGATAACAATGGCAAGGGATACTGAAATTTAACAGTGATCTTATTAAGAAGGCGGTAATCAATACACGGTCTCAGCGAACCATCCTTCTTGGCTACAAAAAAGAACCCTGCTCCCAGTGGTGATGACGATGGGCGAATATGTCCCTTCTCCAGGGATTCCTTCACATAACTGCGCATAGCGGTGTGTTCAGGCACGGATAAATTAAATAAACGACCTTTAGGGAATTTACTACCAGGAATCAAATTGATAGCACAATCACAATCCCTATGCGGAGGTAGGGCATCGGACTTGGGCTCTTCAAATACATCCTGATAATCAGACAAGAACTCTGGGACCTCAGAAGGAGTGGATGACGAAATAGACAAAAATGGAACATCACCATGTACCCCCTGACAACCCCAGCTGGATACCGACATAGAGTTCCAATCCAATACTGGATTATGGGTTTGTAGCCATGGCAACCCCAACACGACCACATCATGCAGATTATGTAGCACCAGAAAGCGAATAACCTCCTGATGTGCAGGAGCCATGCACATGGTCAGCTGGGCCCAGTACTGAGGTTTATTCTTGGCCAAAGGTGTAGCATCAATTCCTCTCAACGGAATAGGACACCGCAAAGGCTCCAAGAAAAACCCACAACGTTTAGCATAATCCAAATCCATCAGATTCAGGGCAGCGCCTGAATCCACAAACGCCATGACAGAATACGATGACAAAGAACATATCAAGGTAATGGACAGAAGGAATTTGGACTGTACAGTACCAATGACGGCAGACCTATCGAACCGCTTAGTGCGCTTAGGACAATCAGAAATAGCATGAGTGGAATCACCACAGTAGAAACACAGCCCATTCAGACGTCTGTGTTCTTGCCGTTCAACTCTGGTCATAGTCCTATCGCACTGCATAGGCTCAGGTTTAATCTCAGGCAATACCGCCAGATGGTGCACAGATTTACGCTCGCGCAAGCGACGACCGATCTGAATGGCCAAAGACATAGACTCATTCAAACCAGCAGTCATAGGAAAACCCACCATGACATCCTTAAGAGCCTAAGAGAGACCCTTTCTGAACAAAGCTGCCAGCGCAGATTCATTCCACAGAGTGAGTACTGACCCCTTCTTAAATTTCTGACAATATACTTCTATATCATCCTGACCCTGGCACAAAGCCAGCAAATTTTTCTCAGCGTGATCCACTGAATTAGGCTCATCGTACAGCAATCCGAGCGCCAGGAAAAACGCATCGACACCACTCAATGCAGGGTCTCCTGGCGCAAGAGAAAATGCCCAGTCCTGAGGGTCGCCGCGCAAAAAAGAAATAATAATCAAAACCTGTTGAACTGAATTACCAGAAGAATGAGGTTTCAAGGCCAGAAATAGCTTACAATTATTTTTGAAGCTCAGAAACTTAGTTCTATCACCAAAAAACAAATCAGGAATAGGAATTCTTGGTTCTAGCATAGATTTCTGATCAATAGTATCTTGAATCTTTTGTACATTTATAACGAGATTATCCATTGAAGAGCACAGAGCCTGAATATCCATGTCCACAGCTGTGTCCTGAAGCACCCTAATGTCTAGGGGAAAAAAAAGACTGAACACAGAGCTGAGAAAAAAAAATGATATCAGAACTTCTTTTTTCCCTCTATTGACAATCATTAGTTTGGCTCCTTGTACTGTTATGTAGGCAATCCAGTGACACAGTGTGCCAGTAATCAGAGCACATACAGTGATCTGACAATAACCCAAAAACAATAGAACGAGCTCTGAGACGTGGAATCTCTGTAGACCGCAATACCTGAACCTATCCTAAACACAACAAAAGGCAGCTGTGGATTGCGCCTGACACTACCTATGCAACTCGGCACAGCCTGAGGAACTGACTAGCCTGAAGATAGAAATACAAGCCTGACTTGCCTCAGAGAAATACCCCAAAGGAAAAGGCAGCCCCCCACATATAATGACTGTTAGCAAGATGAAAAGACAAAACGTAGGGATGAAATAGATTCAGCAAAGTGAGGCCCGATATTCTAGATAGAGCGAGGATAGCAAAGAGAACTTTGCAGTCTACAAAAAACCCTAAAACAAAAACCACGCAAAGGGGGCAAAAAGACCCACCGTGCTGAACTAACGGCACGGCGGTACACCCTTTGCGTCCCAGAGCTTCCAGCAAAACGAATAGACAAGCTGGACAGAAAAAATAGCAACAAAAGCAAAGAAGCACTTATCTAAGCAGAGCAGCAGGCCACAGGAGAGATCCAAAGCTCAGATCCAACACTGGAACATTGACAAGGAGCAAGGAAGACAGAATCAGGTGGAGTTAAATAACAAGTCAGCCAACGAGCTCACCAGAACACCTGAGGGAGGAAGCCCAGAAGCCGCAGTACCACTTGTGACCACAGGAGTGAATTCAGCCACAGAATTCACAACAGTACCCCCCCCTTGAGGAGGGGTCACCGAACCCTCACCAGAGCCCCCAGGCCGACCAGGATGAGCCACATGAAAGGCACGAACAAGATCTGGAGCATGGACATCAGAGGCAAAAACCCAGGAATTATCTTCCTGAGCATAACCCTTCCATTTAACCAGATACTGGAGTTTCCGTCTAGAGACACGAGAATCCAAAATTTTCTCCACAATATACTCCAATTCCCCCTCCACCAAAACAGGGGCAGGAGGCTCAACAGATGGAACCATAGGTGCCACGTATCTCCGCAACAACGACCTATGGAATACATTATGTATGGAAAAGGAGTCCGGGAGGGTCAGACGAAAGGACACAGGATTGAGAATCTCAGAAATCCTATACGGACCAATAAAACGAGGTTTAAATTTAGGAGAGGAAACCTTCATAGGAATATGACGAGAAGATAACCAAACCAGATCCCCAACACGAAGTCGGGGACCCACACGGCGTCTGCGATTAGCGAAAAGTTGAGCCTTCTCCTGGGACAAGGTCAAATTGTCCACTACCTGAGTCCAGATCTGCTGCAACCTGTCCACCACAGAATCCACACCAGGACAGTCCGAAGACTCAACCTGTCCTGAAGAGAAACGAGGATGGAACCCAGAATTGCAGAAAAATGGAGAGACCAAGGTAGCCGAGCTGGCCCGATTATTAAGGGCGAACTCAGCCAACGGCAAAAAGGACACCCAATCATCCTGGTCTGCAGAAACAAAACATCTCAGATATGTTTCCAAGGTCTGATTGGTTCGTTCGGTCTGGCCATTAGTCTGAGGATGGAAAGCCGAGGAAAAAGATAGGTCAATGCCCATCCTACCACAAAAGGCTCGCCAGAACCTTGAAACAAACTGGGAACCTCTGTCAGAAACAATATTCTCAGGAATGCCATGCAAACGAACCACATGCTGGAAGAACAAAGGCACCAAATCAGAGGAGGAAGGCAATTTAACCAAGGGCACCAGATGGACCATTTTAGAAAAGCGATCACAGACCACCCAAATGACTGACATCTTTTGAGAAACGGGAAGGTCAGAAATGAAATCCATCGAAATATGTGTCCAAGGCCTCTTCGGGACCGGCAAGGGCAAAAGCAAACCACTGGCACGTGAACAGCAGGGCTTAGCCCTAGCACAAATCCCACAGGACTGCACAAAAGTACGTACATCCCGTGACAGAGATGGCCACCAGAAGGATCTAGCCACTAACTCTCTGGTACCAAAGATTCCTGGATGACCAGCCAACACCGAACAATGAAGTTCAGAGATAACTTTACTAGTCCACCTATCAGGGACGAACAGTTTCTCGGCCGGACAACGATCAGGTTTATTAGCCTGAAATTTTTGCAACCCTCGCCGCAAATCAGGGGAGATGGCAGACACAATGACTCCTTCCTTGAGGATACTCGCCGGCTCAGATAAACCCGGAGAGTCGGGCACAAAACTCCTAGACAGAGCATCCGCCTTCACATTTTTAGAGCCCGGAAGGTACGAAATCACAAAATCGAAGCGAGCAAAAAATAACGACCAACGGGCCTGTCTAGGATTCAAGCGCTTGGCAGACTCGAGATAAGTAAGGTTCTTATGATCAGTCAATTCCACCACGCGATGCTTAGCTCCTTCAAGCCAATGACGCCACTCCTCGAATGCCCACTTCATGGCCAGCAACTCTCGGTTGCCCACATCATAATTACGCTCAGCAGCAGAAAACTTCCTGGAAAAGAAAGCATATGGTTTCAACACTGAGCAACCAGAACCTCTCTGTGACAAAACCGCCCCTGCTCCAATCTCAGAAGCATCAACCTCGACCTGGAACGGAAGAGAAACATCTGGTTGACACAACACAGGGGCAGAACAAAAACGACGCTTCAAGTCCTGAAAAGCTTCCACGGCAGCAGAAGACCAATTAACCAAATCAGCACCCTTCTTGGTCAAATCGGTCAATGGTTTGGCAATGCTAGAAAAATTACAGATGAAGCGACGATAAAAATTAGCAAAGCCCAGGAACTTTTGCAGACTTTTCAGAGATGTCGGCTGAGTCCAATCCTGGATGGCTTGGACCTTAACCGGATCCATCTCGATAGTAGAAGGGGAAAAGATGAACCCCAAAAATGAAACTTTCTGCACACCGAAGAGACACTTTGATCCCTTCACAAACAAAGAATTAGCACGCAGGACCTGGAAAACCATTCTGACCTGCTTCACATGAGACTCCCAATCATCTGAGAAGATCAAAATGTCATCTAAGTAAACAATCAGGAATTTATCCAGATACTCACGGAAGATGTCATGCATAAAAGACTGAAAAACAGATGGAGCATTGGCAAGTCCGAACGGCATCACAAGATACTCAAAATGACCCTCGGGCGTATTAAATGCCGTTTTCCATTCATCTCCTTGCCTGATTCTCACCAGATTATACGCACCACGAAGATCTATCTTAGTGAACCAACTAGCCCCCTTAATCCGAGCAAACAAGTCAGATAACAATGGCAAGGGATACTGAAATTTAACAGTGATCTTATTAAGAAGGCGGTAATCAATACACGGTCTCAGCGAACCATCCTTCTTGGCTACAAAAAAGAACCCTGCTCCCAGTGGTGATGACGATGGGCGAATATGTCCCTTCTCCAGGGATTCCTTCACATAACTGCGCATAGCGGTGTGTTCAGGCACGGATAAATTAAATAAACGACCTTTAGGGAATTTACTACCAGGAATCAAATTGATAGCACAATCACAATCCCTATGCGGAGGTAGGGCATCGGACTTGGGCTCTTCAAATACATCCTGATAATCAGACAAGAACTCTGGGACCTCAGAAGGAGTGGATGACGAAATAGACAAAAATGGAACATCACCATGTACCCCCTGACAACCCCAGCTGGATACCGACATAGAGTTCCAATCCAATACTGGATTATGGGTTTGTAGCCATGGCAACCCCAACACGACCACATCATGCAGATTATGTAGCACCAGAAAGCGAATAACCTCCTGATGTGCAGGAGCCATGCACATGGTCAGCTGGGCCCAGTACTGAGGTTTATTCTTGGCCAAAGGTGTAGCATCAATTCCTCTCAACGGAATAGGACACCGCAAAGGCTCCAAGAAAAACCCACAACGTTTAGCATAATCCAAATCCATCAGATTCAGGGCAGCGCCTGAATCCACAAACGCCATGACAGAATACGATGACAAAGAACATATCAAGGTAATGGACAGAAGGAATTTGGACTGTACAGTACCAATGACGGCAGACCTATCGAACCGCTTAGTGCGCTTAGGACAATCAGAAATAGCATGAGTGGAATCACCACAGTAGAAACACAGCCCATTCAGACGTCTGTGTTCTTGCCGTTCAACTCTGGTCATAGTCCTATCGCACTGCATAGGCTCAGGTTTAATCTCAGGCAATACCGCCAGATGGTGCACAGATTTACGCTCGCGCAAGCGATGACCGATCTGAATGGCCAAAGACATAGACTCATTCAAACCAGCAGTCATAGGAAAACCCACCATGACATCCTTAAGAGCCTAAGAGAGACCCTTTCTGAACAAAGCTGCCAGCGCAGATTCATTCCACAGAGTGAGTACTGACCCCTTCTTAAATTTCTGACAATATACTTCTATATCATCCTGACCCTGGCACAAAGCCAGCAAATTTTTCTCAGCGTGATCCACTGAATTAGGCTCATCGTACAGCAATCCGAGCGCCAGGAAAAACGCATCGACACCACTCAATGCAGGGTCTCCTGGCGCAAGAGAAAATGCCCAGTCCTGAGGGTCGCCGCGCAAAAAAGAAATAATAATCAAAACCTGTTGAACTGAATTACCAGAAGAATGAGGTTTCAAGGCCAGAAATAGCTTACAATTATTTTTGAAGCTCAGAAACTTAGTTCTATCACCAAAAAACAAATCAGGAATAGGAATTCTTGGTTCTAGCATAGATTTCTGATCAATAGTATCTTGAATCTTTTGTACATTTATAACGAGATTATCCATTGAAGAGCACAGAGCCTGAATATCCATGTCCACAGCTGTGTCCTGAAGCACCCTAATGTCTAGGGGAAAAAAAAGACTGAACACAGAGCTGAGAAAAAAAAATGATATCAGAACTTCTTTTTTCCCTCTATTGACAATCATTAGTTTGGCTCCTTGTACTGTTATGTAGGCAATCCAGTGACACAGTGTGCCAGTAATCAGAGCACATACAGTGATCTGACAATAACCCAAAAACAATAGAACGAGCTCTGAGACGTGGAATCTCTGTAGACCGCAATACCTGAACCTATCCTAAACACAACAAAAGGCAGCTGTGGATTGCGCCTGACACTACCTATGCAACTCGGCACAGCCTGAGGAACTGACTAGCCTGAAGATAGAAATACAAGCCTGACTTGCCTCAGAGAAATACCCCAAAGGAAAAGGCAGCCCCCCACATATAATGACTGTTAGCAAGATGAAAAGACAAAACGTAGGGATGAAATAGATTCAGCAAAGTGAGGCCCGATATTCTAGATAGAGCGAGGATAGCAAAGAGAACTTTGCAGTCTACAAAAAACCCTAAAACAAAAACCACGCAAAGGGGGCAAAAAGACCCACCGTGCTGAACTAACGGCACGGCGGTACACCCTTTGCGTCCCAGAGCTTCCAGCAAAACGAATAGACAAGCTGGACAGAAAAAATAGCAACAAAAGCAAAGAAGCACTTATCTAAGCAGAGCAGCAGGCCACAGGAGAGATCCAAAGCTCAGATCCAACACTGGAACATTGACAAGGAGCAAGGAAGACAGAATCAGGTGGAGTTAAATAACAAGTCAGCCAACGAGCTCACCAGAACACCTGAGGGAGGAAGCCCAGAAGCCGCAGTACCACTTGTGACCACAGGAGTGAATTCAGCCACAGAATTCACAACAGTACCCCCCCCTTGAGGAGGGGTCACCGAACCCTCACCAGAGCCCCCAGGCCGACCAGGATGAGCCACATGAAAGGCACGAACAAGATCTGGAGCATGGACATCAGAGGCAAAAACCCAGGAATTATCTTCCTGAGCATAACCCTTCCATTTAACCAGATACTGGAGTTTCCGTCTAGAGACACGAGAATCCAAAATTTTCTCCACAATATACTCCAATTCCCCCTCCACCAAAACAGGGGCAGGAGGCTCAACAGATGGAACCATAGGTGCCACGTATCTCCGCAACAACGACCTATGGAATACATTATGTATGGAAAAGGAGTCCGGGAGGGTCAGACGAAAGGACACAGGATTGAGAATCTCAGAAATCCTATACGGACCAATAAAACGAGGTTTAAATTTAGGAGAGGAAACCTTCATAGGAATATGACGAGAAGATAACCAAACCAGATCCCCAACACGAAGTCGGGGACCCACACGGCGTCTGCGATTAGCGAAAAGTTGAGCCTTCTCCTGGGACAAGGTCAAATTGTCCACTACCTGAGTCCAGATCTGCTGCAACCTGTCCACCACAGAATCCACACCAGGACAGTCCGAAGACTCAACCTGTCCTGAAGAGAAACGAGGATGGAACCCAGAATTGCAGAAAAATGGAGAGACCAAGGTAGCCGAGCTGGCCCGATTATTAAGGGCGAACTCAGCCAACGGCAAAAAGGACACCCAATCATCCTGGTCTGCAGAAACAAAACATCTCAGATATGTTTCCAAGGTCTGATTGGTTCGTTCGGTCTGGCCATTAGTCTGAGGATGGAAAGCCGAGGAAAAAGATAGGTCAATGCCCATCCTACCACAAAAGGCTCGCCAGAACCTTGAAACAAACTGGGAACCTCTGTCAGAAACAATATTCTCAGGAATGCCATGCAAACGAACCACATGCTGGAAGAACAAAGGCACCAAATCAGAGGAGGAAGGCAATTTAACCAAGGGCACCAGATGGACCATTTTAGAAAAGCGATCACAGACCACCCAAATGACTGACATCTTTTGAGAAACGGGAAGGTCAGAAATGAAATCCATCGAAATATGTGTCCAAGGCCTCTTCGGGACCGGCAAGGGCAAAAGCAAACCACTGGCACGTGAACAGCAGGGCTTAGCCCTAGCACAAATCCCACAGGACTGCACAAAAGTACGTACATCCCGTGACAGAGATGGCCACCAGAAGGATCTAGCCACTAACTCTCTGGTACCAAAGATTCCTGGATGACCAGCCAACACCGAACAATGAAGTTCAGAGATAACTTTACTAGTCCACCTATCAGGGACGAACAGTTTCTCGGCCGGACAACGATCAGGTTTATTAGCCTGAAATTTTTGCAACCCTCGCCGCAAATCAGGGGAGATGGCAGACACAATGACTCCTTCCTTGAGGATACTCGCCGGCTCAGATAAACCCAGAGAGTCGGGCACAAAACTCCTAGACAGAGCATCCGCCTTCACATTTTTAGAGCCCGGAAGGTACGAAATCACAAAATCGAAGCGAGCAAAAAATAACGACCAACGGGCCTGTCTAGGATTCAAGCGCTTGGCAGACTCGAGATAAGTAAGGTTCTTATGATCAGTCAATTCCACCACGCGATGCTTAGCTCCTTCAAGCCAATGACGCCACTCCTCGAATGCCCACTTCATGGCCAGCAACTCTCGGTTGCCCACATCATAATTACGCTCAGCAGCAGAAAACTTCCTGGAAAAGAAAGCACATGATTTCAACACTGAGCAACCAGAACCTCTCTGTGACAAAACCGCCCCTGCTCCAATCTCAGAAGCATCAACCTCGACCTGGAACGGAAGAGAAACATCTGGTTGACACAACACAGGGGCAGAACAAAAACGACGCTTCAACTCCTGAAAAGCTTCCACGGCAGCAGAAGACCAATTAACCAAATCAGCACCCTTCTTGGTCAAATCGGTCAATGGTTTGGCAATGTTAGAAAAATTACAGATGAAGCGACGATAAAAATTAGCAAAGCCCAGGAACTTTTGCAGACTTTTCAGAGATGTCGGCTGAGTCCAATCCTGGATGGCTTGGACCTTAACCGGATCCATCTCGATAGTAGAAGGGGAAAAGATGAACCCCAAAAATGAAACTTTCTGCACACCGAAGAGACACTTTGATCCCTTCACAAACAAAGAATTAGCACGCAGGACCTGGAAAACCATTCTGACCTGCTTCACATGAGACTCCCAATCATCTGAGAAGATCAAAATGTCATCTAAGTAAACAATCAGGAATTTATCCAGATACTCACGGAAGATGTCATGCATAAAAGACTGAAAAACAGATGGAGCATTGGCAAGTCCGAACGGCATCACAAGATACTCAAAATGACCCTCGGGCGTATTAAATGCCGTTTTCCATTCATCTCCTTGCCTGATTCTCACCAGATTATACGCACCACGAAGATCTATCTTAGTGAACCAACTAGCCCCCTTAATCCGAGCAAACAAGTCAGATAACAATGGCAAGGGATACTGAAATTTAACAGTGATCTTATTAAGAAGGCGGTAATCAATACACGGTCTCAGCGAACCATCCTTCTTGGCTACAAAAAAGAACCCTGCTCCCAGTGGTGATGACGATGGGCGAATATGTCCCTTCTCCAGGGATTCCTTCACATAACTGCGCATAGCGGTGTGTTCAGGCACGGATAAATTAAATAAACGACCTTTAGGGAATTTACTACCAGGAATCAAATTGATAGCACAATCACAATCCCTATGCGGAGGTAGGGCATCGGACTTGGGCTCTTCAAATACATCCTGATAATCAGACAAGAACTCTGGGACCTCAGAAGGAGTGGATGACGAAATAGACAAAAATGGAACATCACCATGTACCCCCTGACAACCCCAGCTGGATACCGACATAGAGTTCCAATCCAATACTGGATTATGGGTTTGTAGCCATGGCAACCCCAACACGACCACATCATGCAGATTATGTAGCACCAGAAAGCGAATAACCTCCTGATGTGCAGGAGCCATGCACATGGTCAGCTGGGCCCAGTACTGAGGTTTATTCTTGGCCAAAGGTGTAGCATCAATTCCTCTCAACGGAATAGGACACCGCAAAGGCTCCAAGAAAAACCCACAACGTTTAGCATAATCCAAATCCATCAGATTCAGGGCAGCGCCTGAATCCACAAACGCCATGACAGAATACGATGACAAAGAACATATCAAGGTAATGGACAGAAGGAATTTGGACTGTACAGTACCAATGACGGCAGACCTATCGAACCGCTTAGTGCGCTTAGGACAATCAGAAATAGCATGAGTGGAATCACCACAGTAGAAACACAGCCCATTCAGACGTCTGTGTTCTTGCCGTTCAACTCTGGTCATAGTCCTATCGCACTGCATAGGCTCAGGTTTAATCTCAGGCAATACCGCCAGATGGTGCACAGATTTACGCTCGCGCAAGCGACGACCGATCTGAATGGCCAAAGACATAGACTCATTCAAACCAGCAGTCATAGGAAAACCCACCGTGACATCCTTAAGAGCCTAAGAGAGACCCTTTCTGAACAAAGCTGCCAGCGCAGATTCATTCCACAGAGTGAGTACTGACCCCTTCTTAAATTTCTGACAATATACTTCTATATCATCCTGACCCTGGCACAAAGCCAGCAAATTTTTCTCAGCGTGATCCACTGAATTAGGCTCATCGTACAGCAATCCGAGCGCCAGGAAAAACGCATCGACACCACTCAATGCAGGGTCTCCTGGCGCAAGAGAAAATGCCCAGTCCTGAGGGTCGCCGCGCAAAAAAGAAATAATAATCAAAACCTGTTGAACTGAATTACCAGAAGAATGAGGTTTCAAGGCCAGAAATAGCTTACAATTATTTTTGAAGCTCAGAAACTTAGTTCTATCACCAAAAAACAAATCAGGAATAGGAATTCTTGGTTCTAGCATAGATTTCTGATCAATAGTATCTTGAATCTTTTGTACATTTATAACGAGATTATCCATTGAAGAGCACAGAGCCTGAATATCCATGTCCACAGCTGTGTCCTGAAGCACCCTAATGTCTAGGGGAAAAAAAAGACTGAACACAGAGCTGAGAAAAAAAAATGATATCAGAACTTCTTTTTTCCCTCTATTGACAATCATTAGTTTGGCTCCTTGTACTGTTATGTAGGCAATCCAGTGACACAGTGTGCCAGTAATCAGAGCACATACAGTGATCTGACAATAACCCAAAAACAATAGAACGAGCTCTGAGACGTGGAATCTCTGTAGACCGCAATACCTGAACCTATCCTAAACACAACAAAAGGCAGCTGTGGATTGCGCCTGACACTACCTATGCAACTCGGCACAGCCTGAGGAACTGACTAGCCTGAAGATAGAAATACAAGCCTGACTTGCCTCAGAGAAATACCCCAAAGGAAAAGGCAGCCCCCCACATATAATGACTGTTAGCAAGATGAAAAGACAAAACGTAGGGATGAAATAGATTCAGCAAAGTGAGGCCCGATATTCTAGATAGAGCGAGGATAGCAAAGAGAACTTTGCAGTCTACAAAAAACCCTAAAACAAAAACCACGCAAAGGGGGCAAAAAGACCCACCGTGCTGAACTAACGGCACGGCGGTACACCCTTTGCGTCCCAGAGTTTCCAGCAAAACGAATAGACAAGCTGGACAGAAAAAATAGCAACAAAAGCAAAGAAGCACTTATCTAAGCAGAGCAGCAGGCCACAGGAGAGATCCAAAGCTCAGATCCAACACTGGAACATTGACAAGGAGCAAGGAAGACAGAATCAGGTGGAGTTAAATAACAAGTCAGCCAACGAGCTCACCAGAACACCTGAGGGAGGAAGCCCAGAAGCCGCAGTACCACTTGTGACCACAGGAGTGAATTCAGCCACAGAATTCACAACAGTACCCCCCCCTTGAGGAGGGGTCACCGAACCCTCACCAGAGCCCCCAGGCCGACCAGGATGAGCCACATGAAAGGCACGAACAAGATCTGGAGCATGGACATCAGAGGCAAAAACCCAGGAATTATCTTCCTGAGCATAACCCTTCCATTTAACCAGATACTGGAGTTTCCGTCTAGAGACACGAGAATCCAAAATTTTCTCCACAATATACTCCAATTCCCCCTCCACCAAAACAGGGGCAGGAGGCTCAACAGATGGAACCATAGGTGCCACGTATCTCCGCAACAACGACCTATGGAATACATTATGTATGGAAAAGGAGTCCGGGAGGGTCAGACGAAAGGACACAGGATTGAGAATCTCAGAAATCCTATACGGACCAATAAAACGAGGTTTAAATTTAGGAGAGGAAACCTTCATAGGAATATGACGAGAAGATAACCAAACCAGATCCCCAACACGAAGTCGGGGACCCACACGGCGTCTGCGATTAGCGAAAAGTTGAGCCTTCTCCTGGGACAAGGTCAAATTGTCCACTACCTGAGTCCAGATCTGCTGCAACCTGTCCACCACAGAATCCACACCAGGACAGTCCGAAGACTCAACCTGTCCTGAAGAGAAACGAGGATGGAACCCAGAATTGCAGAAAAATGGAGAGACCAAGGTAGCCGAGCTGGCCCGATTATTAAGGGCGAACTCAGCCAACGGCAAAAAGGACACCCAATCATCCTGGTCTGCAGAAACAAAACATCTCAGATATGTTTCCAAGGTCTGATTGGTTCGTTCGGTCTGGCCATTAGTCTGAGGATGGAAAGCCGAGGAAAAAGATAGGTCAATGCCCATCCTACCACAAAAGGCTCGCCAGAACCTTGAAACAAACTGGGAACCTCTGTCAGAAACAATATTCTCAGGAATGCCATGCAAACGAACCACATGCTGGAAGAACAAAGGCACCAAATCAGAGGAGGAAGGCAATTTAACCAAGGGCACCAGATGGACCATTTTAGAAAAGCGATCACAGACCACCCAAATGACTGACATCTTTTGAGAAACGGGAAGGTCAGAAATGAAATCCATCGAAATATGTGTCCAAGGCCTCTTCGGGACCGGCAAGGGCAAAAGCAAACCACTGGCACGTGAACAGCAGGGCTTAGCCCTAGCACAAATCCCACAGGACTGCACAAAAGTACGTACATCCCGTGACAGAGATGGCCACCAGAAGGATCTAGCCACTAACTCTCTGGTACCAAAGATTCCTGGATGACCAGCCAACACCGAACAATGAAGTTCAGAGATAACTTTACTAGTCCACCTATCAGGGACGAACAGTTTCTCGGCCGGACAACGATCAGGTTTATTAGCCTGAAATTTTTGCAACCCTCGCCGCAAATCAGGGGAGATGGCAGACACAATGACTCCTTCCTTGAGGATACTCGCCGGCTCAGATAAACCCGGAGAGTCGGGCACAAAACTCCTAGACAGAGCATCCGCCTTCACATTTTTAGAGCCCGGAAGGTACGAAATCACAAAATCGAAGCGAGCAAAAAATAACGACCAACGGGCCTGTCTAGGATTCAAGCGCTTGGCAGACTCGAGATAAGTAAGGTTCTTATGATCAGTCAATTCCACCACGCGATGCTTAGCTCCTTCAAGCCAATGACGCCACTCCTCGAATGCCCACTTCATGGCCAGCAACTCTCGGTTGCCCACATCATAATTACGCTCAGCAGCAGAAAACTTCCTGGAAAAGAAAGCACATGATTTCAACACTGAGCAACCAGAACCTCTCTGTGACAAAACCGCCCCTGCTCCAATCTCAGAAGCATCAACCTCGACCTGGAACGGAAGAGAAACATCTGGTTGACACAACACAGGGGCAGAACAAAAACGACGCTTCAACTCCTGAAAAGCTTCCACGGCAGCAGAAGACCAATTAACCAAATCAGCACCCTTCTTGGTCAAATCGGTCAATGGTTTGGCAATGTTAGAAAAATTACAGATGAAGCGACGATAAAAATTAGCAAAGCCCAGGAACTTTTGCAGACTTTTCAGAGATGTCGGCTGAGTCCAATCCTGGATGGCTTGGACCTTAACCGGATCCATCTCGATAGTAGAAGGGGAAAAGATGAACCCCAAAAATGAAACTTTCTGCACACCGAAGAGACACTTTGATCCCTTCACAAACAAAGAATTAGCACGCAGGACCTGGAAAACCATTCTGACCTGCTTCACATGAGACTCCCAATCATCTGAGAAGATCAAAATGTCATCTAAGTAAACAATCAGGAATTTATCCAGATACTCACGGAAGATGTCATGCATAAAAGACTGAAAAACAGATGGAGCATTGGCAAGTCCGAACGGCATCACAAGATACTCAAAATGACCCTCGGGCGTATTAAATGCCGTTTTCCATTCATCTCCTTGCCTGATTCTCACCAGATTATACGCACCACGAAGATCTATCTTAGTGAACCAACTAGCCCCCTTAATCCGAGCAAACAAGTCAGATAACAATGGCAAGGGATACTGAAATTTAACAGTGATCTTATTAAGAAGGCGGTAATCAATACACGGTCTCAGCGAACCATCCTTCTTGGCTACAAAAAAGAACCCTGCTCCCAGTGGTGATGACGATGGGCGAATATGTCCCTTCTCCAGGGATTCCTTCACATAACTGCGCATAGCGGTGTGTTCAGGCACGGATAAATTAAATAAACGACCTTTAGGGAATTTACTACCAGGAATCAAATTGATAGCACAATCACAATCCCTATGCGGAGGTAGGGCATCGGACTTGGGCTCTTCAAATACATCCTGATAATCAGACAAGAACTCTGGGACCTCAGAAGGAGTGGATGACGAAATAGACAAAAATGGAACATCACCATGTACCCCCTGACAACCCCAGCTGGATACCGACATAGAGTTCCAATCCAATACTGGATTATGGGTTTGTAGCCATGGCAACCCCAACACGACCACATCATGCAGATTATGTAGCACCAGAAAGCGAATAACCTCCTGATGTGCAGGAGCCATGCACATGGTCAGCTGGGCCCAGTACTGAGGTTTATTCTTGGCCAAAGGTGTAGCATCAATTCCTCTCAACGGAATAGGACACCGCAAAGGCTCCAAGAAAAACCCACAACGTTTAGCATAATCCAAATCCATCAGATTCAGGGCAGCGCCTGAATCCACAAACGCCATGACAGAATACGATGACAAAGAACATATCAAGGTAATGGACAGAAGGAATTTGGACTGTACAGTACCAATGACGGCAGACCTATCGAACCGCTTAGGGTACCGTCACACTATACCATTTCGATCGCTACGACGGTACGATTCGTGACGTTCCAGCGATATCGTTACGATATCGCTGTGTCTGACACGCAGCAGCGATCAGGGATCCTGCTGAGAATCGTACGTCGTAGCAGATCGTTTAGAACTTTCTTTCATCGCTGGATCTCCCGCTGTCATTGCTAGATCGGTGTGTGTGACACCGATCTAGCGATCTAGCGATGCGATCCAGCGATGCGTTCGATTGTAACCAGGGTAAACATCGGGTAACTAAGCGCAGGACCGCGCTTAGTAACCCGATGTTTACCCTGGTTACAAGCGTAAAACTAAAAAAAAAACAAACAGCACATACTTACATTCTGGTGTCCGTCAAGTCCCTTGCCGTCTGCTTCCCGCACTGTGACTGCCGGCCGTAAAGTGAAAGCAGAGCACAGCGGCTGTGCTTTCACTTTCACTTTACGGCCGGCAGTCAGTGAGTGCTGGAAGCAGACGGCAAGGGACCTGACGGACACCAGAATGTAAGTATGTGCTGTTTTTGTTTTTTTAGTTTTACGCTTGTAACCAGGGTAAACATCGGGTTACTAAGCGCGGTCCTGCGCTTAGTTACCCGATGTTTACCCTGGTTACTCAGGGACCTCGGCATCGTTGGTCGCTGGAGAGTTGTCTGTGTGACAGCTCCCCAGCGACCACACTACGATTTACCTACGATCACGGCCAGGTCATATCGCTGGTCGTGATCGTAGGTAAATCGTATAGTGTGACGGTACCCTAAGTGCGCTTAGGACAATCAGAAATAGCATGAGTGGAATCACCACAGTAGAAACACAGCCCATTCAGACGTCTGTGTTCTTGCCGTTCAACTCTGGTCATAGTCCTATCGCACTGCATAGGCTCAGGTTTAATCTCAGGCAATACCGCCAGATGGTGCACAGATTTACGCTCGCGCAAGCGACGACCGATCTGAATGGCCAAAGACATAGACTCATTCAAACCAGCAGTCATAGGAAAACCCACCATGACATCCTTAAGAGCCTCAGAGAGACCCTTTCTGAACAAAGCTGCCAGCGCAGATTCATTCCACAGAGTGAGTACTGACCACTTCCTAAATTTCTGACAATATACTTCTATATCATCCTGACCCTGGCACAAAGCCAGCAAATTTTTCTCAGCGTGATCCACTGAATTAGGCTCATCGTACAGCAATCCGAGCGCCAGGAAAAACGCATCGACACCACTCAATGCAGGGTCTCCTGGCGCAAGAGAAAATGCCCAGTCCTGAGGGTCGCCGCGCAAAAAAGAAATAATAATCAAAACCTGTTGAACTGAATTACCAGAAGAATGAGGTTTCAAGGCCAGAAATAGCTTACAATTATTTTTGAAGCTCAGAAACTTAGTTCTATCACCAAAAAAAAAATCAGGAATAGGAATTCTTGGTTCTAGCATAGATTTCTGATCAATAGTATCTTGAATCTTTTGTACATTTATAACGAGATTATCCATTGAAGAGCACAGAGCCTGAATATCCATGTCCACAGCTGTGTCCTGAAGCACCCTAATGTCTAGGGGAAAAAAAAGACTGAACACAGAGCTGAGAAAAAAAAATGATGTCAGAACTTCTTTTTTCCCTCTATTGAGAATCATTAGTTTGGCTCCTTGTACTGTTATGTAGGCAATCCAGTGACACAGTGTGCCAGTAATCAGAGCACATACAGTGATCTGACAATAACCCAAAAACAATAGAACGAGCTCTGAGACGTGGAATCTCTGTAGACCGCAATACCTGAACCTATCCTAAACACAACTAGAGGCAGCTGTGGATTGCGCCTGACACTACCTATGCAACTCGGCACAGCCTGAGGAACTGACTAGCCTGAAGATAGAAATACAAGCCTGACTTGCCTCAGAGAAATACCCCAAAGGAAAAGGCAGCCCCCCACATATAATGACTGTTAGCAAGATGAAAAGACAAAACGTAGGGATGAAATAGATTCAGCAAAGTGAGGCCCGATATTCTAGATAGAGCGAGGATAGCAAAGAGAACTTTGCAGTCTACAAAAAACCCTAAAACAAAAACCACGCAAAGGGGGCAAAAAGACCCACCGTGCCGAACTAACGGCACGGCGGTACACCCTTTGCGTCCCAGAGCTTCCAGCAAAACGAATAGACAAGCTGGACAGAAAAAATAGCAACAAAAGCAAAGAAGCACTTATCTAAGCAGAGCAGCAGGCCACAGGAGAGATCCAAAGCTCAGATCCAACACTGGAACATTGACAAGGAGCAAGGAAGACAGAATCAGGTGGAGTTAAATAACAAGTCAGCCAACGAGCTCACCAGAACACCTGAGGGAGGAAGCCCAGAAGCCGCAGTACCACTTGTGACCACAGGAGTGAATTCAGCCACAGAATTCACAACACATAACCCTTCCACTTGACCAGATACTGGAGTTTCCGTCTCGAAACACGAGAATCCAAAATCTTCTCCACCACATACTCCAACTCCCCCTCGACCAACACCGGGGCAGGAGGATCAACGGATGGAACCACAGGCGCCACATATCTCTGCAACAATGACCTATGGAATACATTATGGATGGCAAAAGGAGCTGGAAGGGTCAAACGAAACGACACAGGATTGAGAACCTCAGAAATCTTATATGGACCAATGAAACGAGGCTTAAACTTAGGAGAGGAAACCTTCATAGGAACATAACGAGACGACAACCAAACTAAATCCCCAACACGAAGTCGGGGACCAACACAGCGCCGGCGGTTAGCGAAACGTTGAGCCTTCTCCTGGGACAATGTCAAATTGTCCACCACATGAGTCCAAATCTGCTGCAACCTGTCCACCACCGCATCCACACCAGGACAGTCCGAAGGCTCAACCTGCCCTGAAGAGAAACGAGGATGGAAACCAGAATTACAGAAAAAAGGAGAAACTAAAGTAGCCGAGCTGGCCCGATTATTAAGGGCGAACTCAGCCAAAGGCAAGAAAGACACCCAATCATCCTGATCAGCAGAAACAAAGCATCTCAGATATGTCTCCAAAGTCTGATTAGTTCGTTCGGTTTGGCCATTAGTCTGAGGATGGAAAGCCGAAGAAAACGACAAATCAATGCCCATCTTAGCACAAAAGGACCGCCAAAACCTCAAAACAAACTGGGAACCTCTGTCCGAGACGATGTTCTGTGGAATGCCATGCAAACGAACCACATGCTGGAAAAACAATGGCACCAAATCAGAGGAGGAAGGCAGTTTAGATAAGGGTACCAAATGGACCATCTTAGAGAAGCGATCACAAACCACCCAAATGACCGACATCTTTTGAGAAACAGGGAGATCAGAAATAAAATCCATGGAAATATGCGTCCAGGGCCTCTTCGGGATTGGCAAGGGCAAAAGCAACCCACTGGCACGAGAACAGCAGGGCTTAGCCCGACCACAAATCCCAAAAGACTGCACAAAACAACGCACATCCCGTGACAAAGAAGGCCACCAAAAGGATCTAGCCACCAAATTTCTGGTACCAAAGATTCCAGGATGACCAGCCAATACTGAACAATGAATCTCCGAGATAATTCTACTAGTCCATCTATCAGGGACAAACAGTTTCTCCGTAGGACAACGGTCATGTCTATCAGCCGGAAACTTTTGCAGCACACGCCGCAAATCAGGGGAAATGGCAGACAAAATTACCCCTTCTTTAAGAATACCCGCTGGCTCCGGAACACCCGGAGAGTCAGACAAAAAACTCCTTGACAGGGCGTCAGCCTTCACATTCTTAGATCCCGGAAGGTATGAAACCACAAAATCAAAACGGTAGAAAAGAGCGACCATCGAGCCTGTCTAGGATTCAACCGTTTGGCAGACTCGAGATAAGTCAAATTCTTGTGATCCGTCAAGACCACCACGCGATGTTTAGCTCCTTCAAGCCAATGTCGCCACTCCTCGAATGCCCACTTCATGGCCAACAACTCCCGATTGCCCACATCATAATTACGCTCAGCAGGCGAGAATTTTCTAGAAAAGAAGGCACAGGGTTTCATCACCGAGCCATCAGAACTTCTTTGCGACAAAACAGCCCCTGCTCCAATCTTGGAAGCATCAACCTCAACCTGAAACGGGAGCGAAACATCTGGCTGGCACAACACAGGGGCAGAAGAAAAACGACGCTTCAACTCCTGAAAAGCTTCCACAGCCGCAGAAGACCAATTGACCACATCAGCACCCTTCTTTCTTGGTCAAATCAGTCAACGGCTTAGCAACACTGGAAAAGTTAGCGATGAAGCGACGATAAAAATTAGCAAAGCCCAGGAACTTCTGCAAGCTCTTCACAGATGTCGGCTGAGTCCAATTGTAAATGGCCTGAACTTTAACAGGGTCCATCTCGATAGTAGAAGGGGAAAAAATGAAACCCAAAAATGAAACCTTCTGAACTCCAAAGAGACACTTTGACCCCTTCACAAACAAGGAATTCGCACGAAGGACCTGGAACACCATTCTGACCTGCTTCACATGAGATTCCCAATCATCTGAAAAGACCAAAATGTCATCCAAATATACAATCATGAATCTATCCAGGTACTCTCGGAAGATGTCATGCATAAAGGACTGAAACACAGATGGAGCATTAGAAAGCCCGAATGGCATAACCAGGTACTCAAAATGGCCCTCGGGCGTATTAAAATGCCGTCTTCCATTCATCACCCTGTTTAATTCGCACAAGATTATACGCACCACGAAGATCTATCTTGGTGAACCAACTAGCCCCCTTAATCCGAGCAAATAAATCAGACAGCAGCGGCAAAGGATACTGAAATTTGACTGTGATCTTATTAAGAAGGCGGTAATCAATACAGGGTCTCAAAGAACCATCCTTCTTGGCCACAAAAAAGAACCTTGCTCCCAATGGTGACGACGACGGACGAATATGACCCTTCTCCAAGGATTCCTTTATATAACTCCGCATAGCGGCGTGCTCTGGCACAGATAAATTAAACAGACGGCCCTTAGGAAACTTACTACCAGGAATCAAATTAATAGCACAGTCGCAATCCCTATGAGAAGGTAGGGCACCAGATTTGGGCTCTTCAAATACATCCCGGTAATCTGATAAAAACTCAGGGACTTCAGAAGGAGTGGAAGGTGAAATTGAGAGCAATGGAACATCACCATGTACCCCCTGACAACCCCAGCTGGACACAGACATAGATTTCCAATCCAACACTGGATTATGGACATGTAGCCATGGCAACCCCAAAACGACCACATCATGCAGATTATGCAACACCAAAAAGCGAATATCCTCCTGATGTGCAGGAGCCATGCACATGGTCAATTGAGTCCAGTACTGAGGCTCACGCATGCGCCAATCGATCTGAATGGCCAAAGACATAGACTCATTCAGACCAGCAGGCGTGGGAAATCCCACCATGACACCCTTAAGGGCTTCAGAAAGACCCTTTCTGAAAATTGCCGCCAGGGCGCATTCATTCCACTGAGTAAGCACAGACCACTTTCTAAACTTCTGACAGTACACCTCCGCTTCATCCTGACCCTGACACAAAGCCAGCAAGATTTTCTCTGCCTGATCCACTGAATTTGGTTCATCATAAAGCAATCCAAGTGCCAGAAAAAACGCATCAACATCACGCAATGCCGGATCTCCTGGCGCAAGGGAAAATGCCCAGTCTTGAGGGTCACCACACAACAAAGAAATAATGATTTTTACCTGTTGAACGGGGTCACCAGAGGAGCGGGGTTTCAAAGCTAGAAACAGTTTACAATTATTTTTGAAATTCAAGAACCTAGATCTATCCCCAGAAAACAAGTCAGGAATAGGAATTTTAGGCTCAAACATAGGATTCTGAACCACAAAATCTTGAATGTTTTGTACCCTTGCAGAGAGATGATCCATACAAGAGGACAGATCTTGAGTGTCCATATCTACACCTGTGTCCTGAACCACCCAAAGGTCTAGGGGAAAAGAAAGACAAAACACAGTGCAAAGAAAAAAAAATGGTCTCAGAAGTTCTCTTATCCCTCTATTGAGATGCATTAATACTTTGGGCCAGCTGTACTGTTATGACCTGGTGGTTAGGAGCACCCGGAATGACCTGATAGTTAAACCTCATACAGGACGAGCTCTGGGATGTGGGAGCTCTGCTGACCGCAAGCCCTAATCCTATCACACACATTAGAAATAGCCGTGGAGCGCTCCTGACCAGACCTAGGCGCCTCGTCACAGCCTAAGAACTATCTAGCCCTAGAGATAGAAAATAAAGCCTGCCTTGCCTCAGAGAAATTCCCCAAAGGTAAAGGAAGCCCCCCACATATATTGACTGTGAGTAAAGATGAAAGTCACAAACGCAGAAATGAAACAGGTTTCAGCAAAGGGAGGCCAGACTTACTAAATAGACAGAGGATAGGAAAGGTAACTTTGCGATCAGCACAAAAACCTACAAAAGACCACGCAGAGTGTGCAAAAAAGACTTCGGCACCGACTCACGGTGCGGAGGGGCCACTCTGCATCCCAGAGCTTCCAGCTAGCAAGACAAAATCATGAAAACCAGCTGGACAAGAAAACAGTGAACAAATAATGACTATCAGGAACTTAGCTTCTGCAGGAGAAGGCAGGTCACCAGAGAGATCCAGGAGCGAACTGAACGAATGCAAAAACATTGACAGCTGGCATGGAGTAACGATCTGAGAGGAGTTAAATAGAACAGCCAACCAAAGGATAAACCACGTCACCTGTGTAAGGAACCTCAGAAGCAGCAGCTTCACTCACAGCCATCAGAGGGAGCCCATAGACAGAACTCGCCGAAGTACCATTCATGACCACAGGAGGGAGTTCGACAACAGAATTCACAACACTGGGCTTCCATAACACCTCAGCAGTGCCACAGGCTGATCGCCTCCATGCCACGCCGCTTTGATGCAGTAATTGATGCAAAAGGAGCCGCAACCAAGTATTGAGTGCATTTCCTGAACATACATTTCAGTAGGCCAACATTTCGGATTTTCAAGCTTGTGTTATAAAGTATTCTAATTTACTGAGATGAATTTAGTGTTTTCATTGGCTATAAGCCATAATCATCAACATTAACAGAAATAAACACTTGAAATAGATCACTCTGTAATTACTATATATATGAGTTTCACTTTTTGTATTGAAGAACTGAAATATATTAACGTTTTGATGATATTCTAATTTAGTGAGAAGCACTTGTAGGTCCTCCGGATTGGTGGCAACTTCCACCTGTATGTGCAGCTTATCTTCTGTTCTTTGCTGTCTTTCAGAGGTGGATGAGGTGGTTCACAGCATTCTCTTCCTGCTCAGTGATAAAAGCACCATGATCACCGGCTCCTGCCTTCCCGTGGATGGGGGATACCTGGTAACTTGACCGACAGAAAACTGAATCCTCAGGATGGCAGACACACTGCAAAACAAACCTGGAAGCTTGCGGCTAAAAGTTAGGCAGCTCTTATTACTGGATACACTTGTTTGTTCCTTAGGCTTTCCTGGCAGGAGGAAATGTGACTATAGCTAGGATGCGCCGGTATAATGAAAACATATATCTGGAGCATCAGCGAGCGGATTACTGCCTGCCTTACAAGCTAATCAATAAACCATTACTGGAAACACACTGGGTCTGGGTAATTGTGTATATTTCCACGGGCTGAGGGAGGAATAGTGATGAAAGTGGACCAACATGGTTAGATTTACAGTTGTGCTCAAAAGTTTACATACCTTGGCAGAATTTTTGCTTTCTTAGTCTTTTTTTCAGTGAATATGAATGATAACACCAAAACGTTTTCTCCACTCATGGTTAGTGGTTGGGTGAAGCCATTTATTGTCAAACTACTGTGTTTTCTCTTTTTAAATCATAATGACAACCTAAAACATCCAAATGACCCCGATTATAAATTCACATACCCTGGTGATTTTGGCCTGATAACATGCACAGAAGTGGACACAAATGGGTTTGAATGGCTATTAAAGGTAACATCCTCATCTGTGACCTGTTTGCTTGTAATCAGTGTGTGCGCATAAAAGCTGAGTTTCTGGGATCCAGACAGACTCTTACATCTTTCATCCAGCCACTGACGTTTCTGAATTGTGAGTCATGGGGAAAGCAAAAGAATTGTCAATGGATCTACGGGAAAAGGTAGTTGAACTGTATAAAACAGAAAAGGGATACAAAAAGATATCCAAGGAATTGATAATGCCAGTCACCAGTGTTCAAACTGTGATTTACAAATGGAAAATCAGGGGCTCTGTAAAAACAAAACCATAGTCAGGTAGACCAACATAAATGTCGTCCACAACTGCCAGGAAAATTGTTCGGGATGCAAAGAAAAACCCACAAATGAAAACTAGCAGTGTGGCTGTTTCAAGATGCACAATAAGGAAGCACTTGAAGAAAAATGGGCTGCATGGTCGAGTCGCCAGGAAAAAAGC
Source organism: Ranitomeya imitator (assembly GCF_032444005.1). NCBI lineage: Eukaryota > Metazoa > Chordata > Amphibia > Anura > Dendrobatidae > Ranitomeya > Ranitomeya imitator. The sequence goes on along the minus strand of NC_091283.1, from coordinate 612,611,454 downwards.
CATTACTGCGCAAATGCCACAAAGTATCTCGCCTACACTACCCAAAACAGCATAGAGACAAGCCTCAAAACTTCTGGAACAAGGTAATTTGGAGTGATCAGACAAAAATTAAACTTTTGGGCCACGTCCATAAACGTTACATTTGGAGAGAGGTCAGTGAGGCCTATGACGAAAGGAACACCATTACTACTATAAAGCACGGAGGTGGATCGCTGATGTCTTGGGGATGTGTGAGCTACAAAGGCACAGGAAACTTGGTCAAAGTTGAAGGAAAGATGAATGCAGCATGTTATCAGCAAATACTGGAGGCAAATTTGCACTTATGAGCCCGGAAGCTGCGCATGGGATCTACTTGGACGTTCCAGCATGGCCTTGTGTTTTGGATCATTGTCAAGTCGACCGGTCATTGGCTACAGCAGAATAAAGTGAAGGTTCTGGAGTGGCCATCTCAGTCTCCTTACCTCAATATCATTGAGCCACTCTGGGGAGATCTCAAGCGTGCAGTTCATGCTAGACAGCCCAGGTATTTACAGGAACTGGAGGATCTTTGCCAAGAGTGGGCAGCTTTACCATCTGAGAAAATAAAGAACCTCATCCACAACTACCACAAAAGACTTGAAGCTGTCATTGATGTTAGAGGGGGCAATACACGGTGTTAAGAAATGGGGTATGTAAACTTTTGATCAAGGTCATTTGGATGTTTTGGGTTGTCATTATGATTTAAAAAGAGAAAACACAGTACTTTGACAATAAATAGCTTCACCCAACCACTAACCATGAGTGGAGAAAAAGTTTTGGTGCCATCATAAATATTCTCTGAAAAAAGGCGAAGAAAGCAAAAATTTTGCTGGGGTATGTAAACTTTTGAGCACAACTGTATTTTTTTATTTGTTTTATACAGTTTTATGAAGTCTCCAGTCACATCATAACATGTACTGTAAAGAACATGAATATGACATACGGTACTTGCACATGGCCAATGTTGTTTTCACAGACCATCAATCCATCCATCCATTTGGCATAGGAATAAAAAGGAAATAGATGATTCTTGAATGATTTGTCCGATGTTCCTTCTTCTGGAGCTCACTCTTCCCCTGCCTCCCAGCTTCCTGGGGTACTGTATGCTCCTAATGATGGACAGTTTGGGTGAGTGTCATGGTTGCCCTGTTGGCTTGACCGTGCACTCTTCAGAACAGCATAATAGGAGCAACCAATTCAGACAGCTTAGCAGTACTTATATGCTCAATAGCTATGAGTTTACAAGTGCTGCAATCCTTGCCTACGAGAATGGCCGCCTCTGATAAGCCACAAGCAGTAAGCAATAAAGTTAAAAAATCCCTCATTTTTTGAGTACGGAGAAGATTTTCAATAAGAAGAAAATTACAAAGTTGCCTGCTTTTACAAGTTCCTTGCAATTGTATCCAATTAAGAAGTTGAGACAACTCCTTAAAAGTCCCTTTACACAATAATGGGCTAAGAACACTTTCCGCAACCTAAAAAGTAACTGTTGTCGCGAGCACATTTCCTCTCATAAGCAGGGAATCTGCTGCCAACAAACTACAAATTGTATGGGGAACGAACAATAGTATTAATGATCGTCGGTCCCCATACAGTTTGCATCGACCACAGATTGACTTTTTTGTCGATCAGTGCTCCTTATGGACAGACATACAAATGTGCCTTAACCCCTTCCCGACCTTTGACGCCACGTAGGCGTCATGAAAGTCGGTGCCAATCCGACCTATGACACCTATGTGGCGTCATGGAAAGATCGCATCCCTGCAGATCGGGTGAAAGGGTTAACTCCCATTTCACCCGATCTGCAGGGACAGGGGGAGTGGTAGTTTAGCCCGGGGGGGGGGGGGGGGTGGCTTCACCCCCCTGTGGCTACGATCGCTCTGATTGGCTGTTGCAAGTGAAACTGCCAATCAGAGCGATTTGTAATATTTCACCTATTAAAACTGGTGAAATATTACAATCCAGCCATGGCCGATGCTGAAATATCATCGGCCATGGCTGAAAACACTAATGTGCCCCCACCCCACCCCACCGATCGCCCCCCAAGCCACCAATCTGTCCGGTACACTGCTCCGGCTCCCCTCCGTCCTATGCTCCGCTCCCCCCGTGCTCTTGTTCGCTCCCCCCGTGCTCCAATCACCCCCCCGTGCTCTGATCCAAACCCCCTGCGCTCCGATCCACCCCCCCGTGCTCCGATCCACCCCCCCGTGCTGCGATCCACCCCCCCGCGCTCCAATCCACCCCTGCGCTCGGATCCACCCCGCCATGCTCCAATCCACCCCCTCCCCGTGCTCCCCTCCCACCCCATCATACTTACCGATCCTCCCGGGGTGCGTCCGTCTGCTCCCTGGGCGCCGCCATCTTCCAAAATGGCGGGCGCATGCGCAGTGCGCCCGCCGAATCTGCCGGCCGGCAGATTCGTTCCAAAGTGCGTTTTGATCACTGAGATATAACCTATCACAGTGATCAAAATAAAAAAAAAATAGTAAATGACCCCCCCCCCCTCCCTTTGTCACCCCCATAGGTAGGGACAATAAAAAAATAAAGAATTTTTTTTTTTTTCCCACTAAGGTTAGAATAGGGTTAGGGTTTCGATATGTGCACACGTATTCTGGTCCTCTGCGGATTTTTCCACTGCGGATTTCATAAATCCGCAGTGCTAAACCGCTGCGGATTTATGGTGGATTTACAGCGGTTTTTCTGCACATTTCACTGCAGTTTTACAACTGCGATTTTCTATTGGAGCAGTTGTAAAACTTCTGCGGAATCCGCACAAAGTGACATGCTGCGGAATGTAAACCGCTGCGTTTCCGTGCAGTTTTTCTGCAGCATGTGTACAGCGATTTTTGTTTCCCATAGGTTTACATTGAACTGTAAACTCATGGGAAACTGCTGCGGATCACATACCTTTAGAATTAGGCTATGTGCACACGGTGCGGATTTGGCTGCGGATCCGCAGCGGATTGGCCGCTGCGGATTCGAAGCAGTGTTCCATCAGGTTTACAGTACCATGTAAACCTATGGAAAACCAAATCCGCTGTGCCCATGGTGCGGAAAATAGCGCGGAAACGCTGCGTTGTATTTTCCGCAGCATGTCAATTCTTTGTGCGGATTCCGCAGCATTTTACACCTGTTCCTCAATAGGAATCTGCAGGTGAAATCCGCACAAAAAACACTGGAAATCCGCAGGTAAAACGCAGTGCCTTTTACCCGCGGATTTTTCAAAAATGATGCTGAAAAATCTCACACGAATCCGCAATGTGGGCACATAGCCTTAGGGTTAGGGTTGGAATTAGGGTTGTGATTAGGGTTGTGATAAGGGTTATGGCTAGAGTTGGGATTAGGGTTAGTGGTGTGTTGGGGTTAGTGTTGGAGTTAGATTTGAGGGGTTTCCACTGTTTAGGCACATCAGGGGTCTCCAAACTCGGCATGGCGCCACCATTGATTCCAGCCAATCTTGTATTCAAAAAGTCAAATGGTGCTCCCTCACTTCCGAGCCCCGACGTGTGCCCAACCAGTGGTTTACCCCCACATATGGGGTACCAGCATACTCAGGACAAACTGCGCAAAAATTATTGGGGTCCAATTTCTCCTGTTACCCTTGTGAAAATAAAAAATTGCTTGCTAAAACATCATTTTTGAGGAAAGAAAAATGATTTTTTATTTTCACGGCTCTGCGTTGTAAACGTCTGTGAAGCACTTGGGGGTTCAAAGTGCTCACCACATATCTAGATAAGTTCCTTGGGGGGTCTAGTTTCCAAAATGGGGTCACTTGTGGGGGGTTTCTACTGTTTAGGCACACCAGGGGCTCTGCAAACGCAACGTGACGCCCGCAGACCATTCCATCAAAGTCTGCATTTCAAAAGTCACTACTTCCCTTCTGAGCCCCGACGTGTGCCCAAACAGTGGTTTACCCCCACACATGGGGTATCACCGTACTCAGGAGAAACTGGACAACAAATATTGGGGTCAAATTTCTCCTGTTACCCTTGGGAAAATTAAAAAATTGTGGGCTAAATAATTATTTTTGAGGAAAGAAAACGTATTTATTAATTTTCCATTCAAAAAGTCAAATGGCGCGCCTTCCCTTCCGAGCCCTGCCGTGTGCCCAAACAGTGGTTTACCCCCACATATGAGGTATCGGCGTACTCGGGAGAAATTGCCCAACAAATTGTAGGATCCATTTTATCCTATTGCCCATGTGAAAATTAAAAAATTGAGGTGAAAATAATTTTTTTGTGAAAAAAAAGTACTTTTTCATTTTTACAGATCAATTTGTGAAGCAGCTGAGGGTTTAAAGTGCTCACTAGGCATCTAGATAAGTTCCTTTGGGGGTCTAGTTTCCAAAATGGGGTCACTTGTGGGGGAGCTCCAATGTTTAGGCACACAGGGGCTCTCCAAACGCGACATGGTGTCCACTAACGATGGAGATAATTTTTCATTCAAAAAGTCAAATGGCGCTCCTTCCCTTCTGAGCCTTACCATGTGCCCAAACAGTGGTTAACCCCCACATGTGAGGTATCGGTGTACTCAGGAGAAATTGCCCAACAAATTTTAGGATCCATTTTATCCTGTTGCCCATGTGAAAATGAAAAAATTGAGGCTAAAAGAATTTTTTTGTGAAAAAAAAGTACTTTTTCATTTTTACGGATCAATTTGTGAAGCACCTGGGGGTTCAAAGTGCTCACTATGCATCTAGATAAGTTCCATGGGGCGTCTAGTTTCCAAAATGGGGTCACTTGTGGGGGAGCTCCAATTTTTAGGCACACGGGGGCTCTCCAAACGTGACATGGTGTCCGCTAAAGAGTGGAGCCAATTTTTCATTCAAAAAGTAAAATGGCGCTCCTTCCCTTCCAAGCCCTGCCGTACGCCCAAACAGTGGTTTACCCCCACATGTGAGGTATTGGTGTACTCAGGACAAATTGGACAACAACTTTCGTGGTTCAGTTTCTCCTTTTACCATTGGGAAAATAAAAAAATTGTTGCTAAAAGATAATTTTTGTGACAAAAAAGTTAAATGTTCAATTTTTCCTTCCATGTTGCTTCTGCTGCTGTGAAGCACCTGAAGGGTTAATAAACTTCTTGAATGTGGTTTTGAGCACCTTGAGGGGTGCATTTTTTATAATGGTGTCACTTTGGGGTATTTTCAGCCATATAGACCCCTCAAACTGACTTCAAATGTGAGGTGGTCCCAAAAAAAAATTGTTTTGTAAATTTCGTTGTAAAAATGAGAAATCGCTGGTCAAATTTTAACCCTTATAACTTCCTAGCAAAAAAAAAATTTGTTTCCAAAATTGTGCTGATGTAAAGTATACATGTGGGAAATGTTATTTATTAACTATTTTGTGTCACATAACTCTCTCGTTTAACAGAATAAAAATTCAAAATGTGAAAATTGCGAAATTCTCAAAATTTTCGCCAAATTTCTGTTTTTATCACAAATAAATGCAGAATTTATTGACCTAAATTTACCACTAACATGAAGCCCAATATGTCACGAAAAAACATTCTCAGAACTGCTAGTATCCGTTGAAGCGTTCCTGAGTTATTACCTCATAAAGGGACACTGGTCAGAATTGCAAAAAACGGCCAGGTCATTAAGGTCAAAATAGGCTGGGTCATGAAGGGGTTAAATATGAAATGGTGGCTCAAAAGGTATGATGGCTATCAATTGTCCTTTTGATTACACATGACCATGGAGTCATCTCTTCAGATAAGAATATCTCATTACTAACCCAGCACCTTTGTCTTTTTAGAAAAAAACTTTCATCAAGAACTTTAGAACTGTCCAGCCTCAGCCAAGATCCCTGTTCACATTATGGCTTTATTCACGCCTCTGTTCTGTTTTTCTGTTCAGTTTCATAGAAGCTGAATAAGTGATCTGTTGCACCAGTTATGCCAACAGAAGCAGATCATCTATGTGAACCATGAACTTTTCACCAAGCGTTGCCGAATTAGTTAACTATTTTTGTCTGTGCATGTCGGCGGTCTATAAATGAACAACCAGGGTCGCTCAAGGTGCATTCATTGGTGTATGATAAAGATGCTCTCTGATAAATATGAAATGTGTAGCAAATGTCTGGCTTCTTCATGAACAAACCCCAGTAGTCGGAATCCCCTTACTCAAATAGCTCTTAAAGGGAATTGGTCACTAGGTTTTTGCTCTGAAATCTGAAAGCACCATAACGTAGAAGCAGATACCCCAATTACAGTGATGTCACTTACTGGGCTGTGTTTTGCTGTTTAAATACAATCAGCATTTAATCTGCAGGAGATTATCATTACAGGACAACATGGCACATGCAGGGCAGTCCAACCACACCCCTAGCACTGATTAGCAGCTCTCAACCACTTTGTACACAAAGCTGCCAATCAGTGGTGTGGGCGGAGTTATTCAACAATCATCTGCCTCTAACAGCTTTGTGTAGCTTGTGGCTGTTAACCTGTTACATGCAGCATTTACAACCCACTGGTAGAGAGGCACACTATTGGCTTTCCCGTGACATGATCATGGGGCGCTAATGGCTTCTGTGGCAGCCAGGAGTCTGCTGAAGACCACCGTGCCTATCAGGACGGTATTAATGTAAAAGCCAACCTGTGGCTGGCTTTCTTAAAAGACTGTGATTTTTGTTATATACAGCAAAGAGAAAAAAAATCTAAATGCCAGAAATGTGTTTTTCCATTCGCCACGACAGCACCCACGAGAGAGAGAGAGGGGATCCGCCCCTAGGAACAGGAAACCTACAGAGAGATAAAAGGGGCGGCCCCCCCTCGCTACTCAGTTGGTTTCCTGTTCCTAGAAGGGAACCCACAGAGAAGACTCTTGGGGTAAGAAGAGGAGAACTCGCCTGGATGCCGCCTGTCCATCTCTGTTGAGCGACAGGGTCTCCAGAGCGAGTAGACAGAGTCGGGGGTTCCTGCTGGCTCCCCCCTCATCTGCGGTGGCCTGCTGAGAGGCCTGAAGATTAGCAACAATCTCCCTGATGGGACACCGTTGTAATGGACGACCGACAAGGCGGCATATACCTGGACCAACCCGGACCTCGGTCGGGTAGCGGTGGCCTCCGGGTGATGTGGAGCTTCCCCAGTCCCTCAGGTATGATGGCGGTATGGTGGGTGTAGCGCTTCTGCCGGCAGACTGCGGGAATGCCGGCGCATGCACGGTACAGGCGGTTCCCGGATGTTGTTTTTTGAACCTCTAAGGTCGGCGTTCCATTTCCGGGGGACCGCCATATTGGTACAGGCAGTTCTGGATTTTCCTGACGCTAAGGCTGTGCAGGTAAAACATAAAAAAAATAGCAGGAAGGGGTGTGTGTGTGTCTTCCAGCATTATAAATCACATCTCTGCTGTGCAGAGGGTGCGTCACCATGTCATCCCATGAGGAGGTCTGTGAGCGCCCTGTGGAGGAGGTGGTTGCACCAAGTGGCAACGTCAGAAAGAGAGGCAGTGGATTAGCCAAAGTGAGCGACTCCACTGACAAATCAGGGAGGAGGTCGTCCCATAGCACACCCCAGGCCGAGCAAAGGAGCCGAGACCCGGTATACAAGTATACTTCAGGGTGAGTGTTTTATTTAGCTTCATGGAAGCTTATGTGGTCTCCCCTCCTTATGTCTTAATAGGAAAAGAGGACTGGGAAGACTAAGCACAAACAATGTGCAATATGTACTGAGCCCTTACCTGACTCGTATAGTAAGAAACTATGTCAGGCTTGTATAGAGAACACCCTGTGGCAGGAAGAGTTGATGCAGCTGTAGCATCTACCGCTCGCCGCTCCTCTTTGCCGGTAGAGGATGCGGGTTCCTTGTCCGACCCAATGGACAGAAAGTCTGATGCGCTTCTCAAAAAATCATGGGAAGCTTGTGTTACAGCATTTAAACCTGCAATTTCAGCTACATGTACTAGTAGATCCATGTTGGTCTGGCTGGAACAACTAGATCAAGATATCATACAACACAGAAAAAATGGAGTTCCATACATGTAATATTAATTTAAAAATTCATGTACTTTATTAAAGATATCAAAAGATTACATACAATTAATACAAAAATAACCAAAAAAAGACAAAAAACCCTAGTTTGGAAACCGTTACATCCCCGGCACAATAAATATATTTGAGTATACACACAACATGGTGATAGTCTACCACATCATGACTGATCCAAAATGATTTTAGTATAAATTTAGCCTACCATAAAATATGAGGCAGTGACCAATCACTTGTAGAATGGTGCAAGCCCCAGGAGTTGTCATAGTGACAAAAAATCCATATGGGGAAACAAAGAGTACAAAGTGGCAGAGTTAAATATATGATTCCTTACCCATGTTGGAAAACAATCAGGTGCCGGGGTGCCAGTATAGACCCTCCTGACGCGCGTTTCGCGTAGGCTTTATCACAAGAAGGGAGTGTATTGAGCAGACCATATACTGGCCCTTTTATAGTGGAAATTCACTATGCAGCCCGCCTATAGTGCACGTGCGCACCGCCGCCACCGCCGGAAACAGCGTCCCAGCACACCGGCATTCATCGGGAGCGCACGTCTAGGGGAAATCCCCTTGTGACTTCAATAGACATGCGCACCCGAGTACATGAAGCCGGAGAGCCGGGACTCCCCCAGTGGTCACAGCGCGCACGCGCGAGACAACGGCCGCCATATTGAATGAAGCCTACATGAAGCCTACGCGAAACGCGCGTCAGGAGGGTCTATACTGGCACCCCGGCACCTGATTGTTTTCCAGCATGGGTAAGGAATCATATATTTAACTCTGCCACTTTGTACTCTTTTGTTTCCCCATATGGATTTTTTGTCACTATGACAACTCCTGGGGCTTGCACCATTCTACAAGTGATTGGTCACTGCCTCATATTTTATGGTAGGCTAAATTTATACTAAAATCATTTTGGATCAGTCATGATGTGGTAGACTATCACCATGTTGTGTGTATACTCAAATACATTTATTGTGCCGGGGATGTAACGGTTTCCAAACTAGGGTTTTTTGTCTTTTTTTGGTTATTTTTGTATTAATTGTATGTAATTTTTTGATATCTTTAATAAAGTACATGAATTTTTAAATTAATATTACATGTATGGAACTCCATTTTTTCTGTGTTGTATGTGTATTGGGAGTATACATTGACTGTCCAGTTATTTAATGGGTATGTACAACAGGCCAATTAGGCATTACCCTTCAACATATGGGATCCATTTTTTTCTTGTGAGTTTGAGTTCACTAGATCAAGATATCAGGAGTGGTGTTTCCAGAGAGAAGTTGCAAGCCTCTATTCCATTGATTAAGGGGGCTGTGGCATTTATATCTGATGCCTCAATAGACTCTCTCCGCCTGGCGGCTAGATCAGCTAACCTCTCGAATACGGCTCGTCGAGCATTATGGCTAAAGAACTGGAAGGGAGACGCCCAGTCCAGGGCTAAGTTGTGTGCCATACCCTGCCAGGGTGAGTACCTCTTTGGAGCTGTCCTGGATGACATACTCACTAAGGCGGGCGAAAGGAAAAAGGGGTTTCCTAATCCCTTTATTCCTTCCTACAGAAGGGCGTTCAGGAAGCCACCATTTGGAAAGAAAGGAGGCTTTAAAGACCGCTGGAGTAACAGGGAATTCAGGCAGAAGGGCAATTTGTTCAATAAGAACCCCTTCAGACCAGCGGATAAGTTCCGTGAACCCTATTCCACCGGTGGGCGGTAGACAACTACAATTTGTTGAACAGTGGAAAAAGATAACAGCCAATACATGGGCCTTAGATTTAATTTCGTCGGGTCTCACCTTAGACCTTATCCAGACGCCTCCGGATTCTTTTCTTCTCACATCCCTAAAATCAAAGCTACAGCAAGAAGCACTGGAAACTGAAATCAAGTCTCTTTTGTCCAAACGAGTATTAATAAAAGTTCCATCACCTGAAATAGGAAAGGGCTTTTTTTCTCCCTTATTTCTAATAACTAAGCCTGATGGGTCCTTCAGGACTATATTTAATTTGAGAAAGTTGAACACCTTCATAAGACCTAAAGCCTTTAAAATGGAGTCCATTCGGTCAGCCATTAAAAATTTATTTCCCAATTGTTACATGGTGGTACTGGATCTTAAGGATGCTTACTACCATCTGCCTATACACCGGTTACACCAGCAGTTTCTTAGAGTGGCAGTTGTAATAGATGGTCAGGTTTGTCATCTGCAATACAGGGCAATGCCCTTTTGCCTATCATTGGCTCCAAGGGTGTTCACTAAATTGTTGTTGGAAGTAATGTCATTTTTGCGGTTAAAGGACACACTAGTCATCCCGTATCTAGATGATCTACTAATAGTGGGAAAAGACTCCCTACAGTGTGAACAGAGATTAGAGGAGGTAGTTTTTTCCTTACAATCGCTTGGCTGGATTATTAATTGGGAGAAATCCAGACTCCGGCCTGTTACATGTCAGAAGTTCCTTGGTCTCCTTTTGGATTCGGTTGATCAAGTATCTTGGCTGCCAGATAAAAAAACCTCCATAATTGATAAAGTGAACTTAGCAATCAATAGGCGTAGTATGTCTTTGAAAAGTGCCATGTCATTGCTGGGATCTTTAACTTCTTGTATTCCTGCAGTTGAGTGGGCACAATTTCATTCCAGGGAGCTGCAAAAATTTGTATTACAAGAGAGTATTAAAAATCAGGGACGTTTAGATCAGACAGTTCTTCTACCGTCTGAAGTGGTACACTCCCTTACATGGTGGTTGGATTGGGGAAATCTGTCAAAAGGAGTTCTATGGGTAATCTCTCCTTCAAATATAATCACTACGGATGCTAGTCCTGAAGGTTGGGGAGCACATTTTCGAGATCTGATGGTTCAGGGTCTCTGGTCCAGATCAGAATATAGTGATTCTTCTAATGTTAAAGAGTTAAGAGCTATATATTATTCCCTGCTCCACTTTCTTCCTCAGCTGCGAGGCTCTCACACAAGGGTCCTCTCCGACAACACCTTTGCAGTGGCCTATCTAAACCGTCAAGGAGGTACACGGTCAGACACTCTTATGGAGGTGGCATCAGACATCATAATGTTAGCCGAAGGTCATCTGTTGTCCTTGTCAGCGGTACACATAAGAGGGATAGACAACTTTCAGGCCGATTTCCTCAATCGTCATACTCTTCATCAAGGAGAATGGATGCTCAACAGGAAGATTTTCAAAATGATAACAACTCGATGGGGCATGCCTCAAATAGACTTGTTCTCAACAAGATCCAATCGTCAGGTCAAAATGTTTGCCTCCCTATGCAGGCTAGACAATCCAGACATATTAGATGCCCTTCAGGTACCATGGACATTCGACCTGGCATACGCATTTCCCCCATGGAATCTATTGCCCATGGTGATAAGAAAGATAAGAGAGGAAGGGGCAAGAGTTCTGTTAATAGCCCCCTTTTGGCCCAAGAGGCCATGGTTTTCATGGCTCAGAGCCATGTCAGTTACAGACCCGTGGATTCTGCCTCTGACCAACAACATGCTGTCTCAAGGTCCGTTTTTCCATCCTCAGGTGAAGGGCATGAACTTAACTGCCTGGAATTTGAGAGGCAATTACTAAGTAGGAGAGGGTTTTCTAGTGGGTTGATAGATACCCTTACGAAGAGTAGAAAGCCTTCTACCACCAAAATTTATGTTAAGGTCTGGAAAAAATTTCTTCAGTTTCACACTACACAAATTTCTTCAGAGGTACCTATATTTTCAATACTAGAGTTTTTGCAAAAAGGTCTAGAATTAGGACTTTCGGTTAAAGAAGTTGTCCACTACTATAAATCTTGCAATTATGTGCCACTGAAAACATCTACTGTGTTTATTTTAGCAATATTACCTGTTATCATGCTGTAGCAGCACATCTTCAGTGCTGGATTCAGCTCTCATGGGGTTAATCGACAACTTCCTTTCTCCAGAGTCATTGTGCTCTAATACTACAAGTTCCATGATGCTTTGCACTGCCACCAAGCCCGAACCTAGCACACCCACTCCAAAACACACCCAAACCCCTCCCTCCTCTCCCTCCTCTCTCTTCAAAAAGATTTGTGGTGTCATTTCTGTCCAAGATAGATAGATAGATAGATAGATAGATAGATAGATAGATAGATATTAGATAGATAGATATTAGATAGATATTAGATAGATAGATATTAGATAGATATTAGATAGATATAAGATAGATATAAGATAGATAGATATTAGATAGATAGATATTAGATAGATATTAGATAGATATTAGATAGATATTAATTAGATAGATAGATATTAGATAGATAGATATTAGATAGATAGATATTAGATAGATATTAGATAGATAGATATTAGATAGATAGATATTAGATAGATAGATAGATATTAGATAGATAGATAGATACTAGATAGATAAATAGATAGATAGATACTAGATAGATAGATAATAGATAGATAAATAGATAGATAGATAATAGATAGATAAATAGATAGATAGATATGGGATAGATGGATCGATAGATAGATAGATAGATGGATCGATAGATAGATAGATAGATATGAGATAGATAGATAGATATGGGATAGATAGATAGATAGATAGATAGATAGATAGATAGATAGATAGATAGATGTGGGATAGATAGATAGATAGATGTGGGATAGATAGATAGATAGATACAGTTAGGTCCATATATATTTGGACAGAGACAACATTTTTCTAATTTTGGTTATAGACATTACCACAATGAATTTTAAACAAAACAATTCAGATGTAGTTGAAGTTCAGACTTTCCGCTTTCATTTGAGGGTATCCACATTAAAATTGGATGAAGGGTTTAGGAGTTTCAGCTCCTTAACATGTGCCACTCTGTTTTTAAAGGGACCAAAAGTAATTGGACAGATTCAATAATTTTAAATAAAATGTTCATTTTTAGTACTTGGTTGAAAACCCTTTGTTTGCAATGACTGCCTGAAGTCTTGAACTCATGGACATCACCAGACACTGTGTTTCCTCCTTTTTGATGCTCTGCCAGGCCTTCATTGCGGTGGTTTTCAGTTGCTGTTTGTTTTGGGCCTTTCTGTCTGAAGTTTAGTCTTTAACAAGTGTAATACATGCTCAATTGGGTTGAGATCAGGTGACTGACTTGGCCATTCAAGAATATTCCACTTCTTTGCTTTTATAAACTCCTGGGTTGCTTTGGCTTTATGTCATTGTCATTGTCCATCTGTAGTATGAAACGACGACCAATCAGTTTGGCTGCATTTGGCTGGATCTGAGCACACAGTATGGCTCTGAATACCTCAGAATTCATTCGGCTGCTTCTGTCCTGTGTCACGCCATCAATAAACACTAGTGACCCAGTGCCACTGGCAGCCATGCATGCCCAAGCCATCACACTGCCTCTGCCATGTTTTACAGATGATGTGGTATGCTTTGGATCATGAGCTGTACCACGCCTTCGCCATACTTTTCTCTTGATCTTGGTTTCATCTGTCCAAAGAATGTTCTTCCAGAACTGTACTGGCTTTTTTAGATGTTTTTTTAGCAAAGTCCAGTCTAGCCTTTTTATTCTTGATGCTTATGAGTGGCTTGCACCGTGCAGTGAACCCTCTGTATTTACTTTCATGCAGTCTTCTCTTTATGGTAGATTTGGATATTGATACGCCGACCTCCTGGAGAGTGTTGTTCACTTGGTTGGCTGTTGTGAAGGGGTTTCTCTTCACCATGGAGATTATTCTGCGATCATCTACCACTGTTGTTTTCCGTGAGCGCCCAGGTCTTTTTGCATTGATGAGTTCACCAGTGCTTTCTTTCTTTCTCAGGATGTACCAAACTGTAGATTTTGCCACTCCTAATATTGTAGCAATTTTTCGGATAGGTTTTTCTGTTTTCGCAGCTTAAGGATGGCTTGTTTCACCTGCATGGAGAGCTCCTTTGACTACATGTTTACTTCACAGCAAAACCTTCCAAATGCAAGCACCCCACCTCAAATTTAACTCCAGGACTTTTATCTGCTTAATTGAGAATGACATAACGAAGAGATTGCCCACACCTGTCCATGAAATAGCCTTGGAGTCAATTGTCCAATTACTTTTGGTCCCTTTAAAAACAGGGTGGCACATGTTAAGGAGCTGAAACTCCTAAACTCTTCATCCAATTTTAATGTGGATGCCCTCAAATGAAAGCTGAAAGTCTGAACTTCAACTGCATCTGAATTGTTTTGTTTAAAATTCATTGTGGTAATGTCTATAACCAAAATTAGAAAAATGTCTCTGTCCAAATATATATATGGACCTAACTGTAGATAGATAGATAGATAGACACATACTGTATAATGTATAGATTCAGGGTGCACTCTAGCCATAGATCAATATGTAAATAAAGAGGGTGCAAGGCCAAGTCCACTAAATAATAGCACAAAACAAGAAGAAAACAGAATGGACCAAGGCAGGCCTGCACAACCATATAATAGAATAACACAACATGTTTATTGAACACCACAACAAATACATAAAAACACTTAAAATACACCAACGTGTAAAAACACCCCGCTAATACCTGAAAGATAGATAACAGAATACACACTTAATATACTGTCAAGTCATCCTGGAAATATAGGCACATATATAACCGAGAGCCTAAGTATAACATAGGAAGAAAACAATAATGTAATATAATTATCGTACCTATGTGAACAGTACACAAAATGAGAACTCCCAGATATACAAAGACTGTCTAAATCCAAAGATGGTGAAGGCATGCATATTGCGTATCCAAGACTAAGACAGGGCGTAAGCTACCTAATAGGCTCTAATAAGACATAGCCCAAATAAGAAGGCTCCCATGTAGAAAATCTATAGACGGCTGACCGTCAAGCAAATACTCAGCTGTGCCCGAGATGCAAAAATATGGAGCCAAAAAACCCCCAGGGGGCTCAGAGAATGCTACGGAGCCGCACGCCACAAGTGCTAAATCAAATGGACAGGAGGGGGTGTAGAAACCAAGCCCCACGCGTATCGCCGCCGCCGCGGCTTCGTCAGGGGAAGTGAGGTATGTGGTGCCCAAACCACGTATAAGTAGATACAAACAACCATATAATTGCATACCGGTGTGTCACTCCAAGAGACCGGGAGGAGGGGGCGGAACTGACAAACAGCCGCGTGTACATGAGAGGATGAGATACGGAGGCCTCCGTAGGACAAGTACGGCGCGTGCGCAGATGCGGCTCAGAAATTGAGCCGCACTGCGCCTGCGCCAAGTAGAGAAGAAAGCCCCAGTGAACCAGACAGAACACTGGAGTCCCTAGGACCGGCAATGTGTAACAAAAGTATAGGGAAGGAAGGAAAGCGACTGGAGCAAGCGAAAGGGGAGGGAGGGAGCAAGGAGGAGGGGAAGAGGGAGATGAAAACGCCCTATATACATATATATCAAACGGCCGAAATAACATCCCCCTTTGAGGTGACTGTAATCGGGGAATAAAGATCATGGGAACGATGGGCTGCAAAAAATTGAACATTCAACCCAAGGGTAAACACAAAAAAAAAATAAAAATAAATAAACTCCCAGATAAAGATATCCAGGGCAAAAGAGCTCCATGATGAAAAGACATGCGTCTCAATGCTCAGGTTGTGCAGGCCTGCCTTGGTCCATTTTGTTTTCTTCTTGTTTTGTGCTATTATTTAGTGGACTTGGCCTTGCACCCTCTTTATTTACATATTGATCTACGGCTAGAGTGCACCCTGAATCTATACATTATACAGTAGTTGTCTAGCCCTGTGTTCCAGGGCATTTTCTACAGGGTTGCACACACCTATTGGGGTGGTGCCGATACTATATATTTTTGTGCATACTTTTGCATCTGCATACTGGTGATAGCCACCATGGACTGGGAAGCTAGGGAAGCGGCCTGGCAAGCCAAATCCTCTAGTATTTTTGATTCGGTTGGGGCCTCTATGCCCCGAGTGGACAATGATTTTTCAGCATTATGCTCAGATTTGACCAGGGCCCACAAGACTGGTGTGAGGCTCTGGTGGAATATGAGAAGTTTGGAGGAGTATGCTAAATCAGGCTTTATTCCTAGAGGCCTTCGTATATCTATTTTCCATGCCTGGGAACCCTCTGACGCATTCAAACAAGTGTGGGAACAGGGACTTTCCCGGTGTTCGGGTATTCTGATTAATCTGTTATTAGAGCATGATAAAACATTGTTCTCGTCAACTAAAACCTTAATTAAGGAGTTGGAAACTAAATTGGCTGGTTTTGATGAGGGCCTTGTCCTACCCTTCAAAAATAAGTTAAAAGATACTCTTGACAAATATGAGATTGAAATTACGCAGCGCAAGAGAAAAAAATTTCAGAGGGACAAAGCTGACTTTGAACAAGGTACAGCCTATAAATGGAGACATATGGGTAACACACGTAGACCAAAAACCTATAGGGGTGATCCCCCCTCTACGGCTATAAACCCCTCTTATAGAGAGGAGAGCTCCAGTGATTTTTTATCTTCCGCCGGGAGCGAGGTCGATCACGGACCAGACGAGGGGGAAAGCATAAGAAACGTAACAAAACAGTTCGTGCGATACAGGGGTTATACATCTCCCCATCGCCACAAGTACCCCACCAGGCGGAAATAGAAGGCATGGAGGTCAGCCATCAGGACGTGTTGGGGCATACACCTGATTCAACAGCATTACAGGTTATCAACCTTTCTGAATATGTTCCCACTTCTACAGAGCTGTCTGTGCTCCAAAAAGGCTTGTCCTTTGTCCCCACGCATGCCGCAGATAAATTTACCCTTATCAAAGACCTGTATTTGTTTTGCAGGAAGCTCACTTTCCAGGTCATGTACAGGAGACCCGATATTTTGCAGACAATGCCCAGTGATGAACGACAAACCTTTCAAGATCTACTGGATTTACTGGAGGAGAACGAATCTGGCTCGAACAGAAGGAGGTTTCCAAATAGGAACAAATCTCTTAGGACTCCCTCCTTTTCGTTGGTGCCAGCCATTAAGATATTTTTTGAGGTGGTCAAGAGGGACATCTTGGCTATGCCTATTCGGGTAAGTGGACCATCTAATCTGAATACGGAGGAACGACGTGCCCTCACTTCCCTACAGAACAATAAGGATTTCACCATCAAGGAGGCGGATAAAGGGGGCAATGTTTTTTTTGTGGTCAAATCAACTCTATGAAACCGAGGCCAAACGACAGCTGAATAATATACAATATTATCAGAAGCTTCCCTCTGACCCTACCTCTACTTTTCTCTTAAAGTATGAACGATTACTTTGCAGGGCTCTACAACATGGTATCATCTCCCCACAAGAGAAACAGTATCTATGGGTGGCCAATCAGAGAGCAGCAACATTTTACATGTTGCCGAAGATTCATAAAGACAGGATTAGACCTCCCGGTAGACCCATCGTGTCGAGTGTGGGCAGTATGTGTGAGAGGGCAGGTGAGTACCTAGACTTCTTCCTCCAGCCTATTGCCTCGTCCCTTTCCTCGTTTATTCGTGATTCTGCACACTTTATTGGGATGTGCAGTCAGGTAGTACTTCCCACTACTTTTTTACTGGTCACCTGTGATGTGGAATCACTCTATTCCAATATCGAACATCGTCATGGGATAGAGGCTCTAACATATTTTCTCGACAAAAAGTCTTCCATGGATAGAGGTCATGACTCATTTCTCCTCGATTTATTGTCTTTTGTACTCCATCACAACTTTTTTCTTTTTGACAGGGTCTATTATTTACAGCGATCAGGCGTGGCGATGGGCGCGAAATGTGCACCGGCCTATGCCAACATTTTTTTAGGCTGGTGGGAAGAGAAATTTGTCTATCCCTCCCCGTCATTCGCAGCCCACGTTCACGCCTGGTATCGCTTTATAGACGATGTCTTTATCATCTGGAAGGGTACTGAGGAGGAATGTGTGATGTTTTTTGACAACTTAAACTCTAATCCTTTCAACATCTTTCTTACGTTCTCCATCTCTGCCAGTGATACCACCTTCCTGGATTTGAGGGTATTCCCGAATGAACAACATCTGGCTACTGATCTCTTTAGTAAGCCGACAGCAACAAACTCACTTTTGGAGTTTTCCCAGTTTTCATCCGTGGCACACAAAGGTGGGTGTTCCCACCGGACAATTTCTACGCGTCAGACGCAATTGTACTCTTGATACCGATTTTTCAATCCAAGCTCGTGAGCTGTCGGATCGGTTTCGTCACAGAGGTTACCCCAAGCGCATTATCTCCACAGCCTATCAAATAGCAAGGGCGCAGGACCAGAGATCGCTTTTATCCTCCAGGAGGCAAAATCGGAAAAGTCAGACTAGATTCATTACCGACTTTAACGGCAATTGGAAACAGGTTAGTGACATTCTGCAAAGGCATTGGCAGATTCTTCGGACAGACTTACAAACTTCGGAGGTTACGGGCGATAGACCCCCTCCTGACAGCTAGACGGGCACCAAACCTCAGGGACCTTCTTACCCGGAGTCACTATAAGCGACCGACGGTCAAGCTAAACAGGGGCATTACTCTGAGAGGGTCATTTCCATGTGGGGATTGTAACATCTGTCCCCACATGACTTCGACCCGTGATTTCTTTATGCACCCTACCCTTCTTAGTAGACATTCTTTGAGGTCCTACATTAATTGTAGATCTAGGGATGTGGTCTACGCCCTCATTTGTCCTTGTAGGATGGTATATGTTGGGCAGACCACCCAAGAACTGAGAAAGCGGGCCCAGAAGCACATCTCTACAATACACTTGGCTATGTCGGACCAGAGGAAGGGTAGGGCCCTTACCCCGGTGGCTGAACATTTTTTAGCTAAACATGGTGGTTCTTCTGTCAACTTGAAGGTGGTGGGGCTACAGAAACTAGCACCCAATGAGAGAGGGGGGGATAAACGTAGACTCCTGCTCCAAATTGAGTCCAGATGGATTTTCCAGCTACATACAGTGACTCCCATGGGCTTAAATGAGGAGCTCCTTTTTACGGGGTTCCTGGGACATTAGAGCCACTTATGGAGCTTGGGCTGATATTTTGTACTCTCTCTTTCTTATCCACACTCCTCCTTGCCTGGTCTTATTGTTTCGTTGTTTGGATCATTTATTGATATAAAGATACGGTGTTTTTTCCCTTACCAGTGTTTGCTTTGCATTTACAGCTACCTTTTGGATCTTGATTTACCCGTATTTCCCCTGTGGCTTCTGGAGTCTGGTTCTTTATGGCTCTCGCCAATTTGGAGTAATGGCTTATTGGAGATGCTTATGTTCTGTGGACCATGGATGGATGTATACTGGACTGTTCCGTGAGGGGGACTGCGGTTGACGGACGGACCTGCTCCATTTGAAATATAAAATCTGGATTGGGCTCATTTGCATTGCATTATCTTCGTTGTCTTCATCGATTTATTGTTGGACTTCTCCTGTACATGACCTGGTGTATCATTTGGGCTCACATTCTGCGGAGCCAGAAAAATCAACGACTTTTTCCTTACCTATTTGACGGCCATGTGAACATTGGATTTCTGTCATGGCTTTATAACAGAGACATTTGGGACTTACATCTGGGGATCCACTTGCATATATATACGGGTTTTACCCATGTATGGTCCTCTCATATGAATAAATGCGTGTTCCTTGGTTATATGTTTCTTTTCCCTATAGGTTCTGAGCATTGAGACGCATGTCTTTTCATCATGGAGCTCTTTTGCCCTGGATATCTTTATCTGGGAGTTTATTTATTTATTTATTTATTTATTTATTTTTTGTGTGTTTACCCTTGGGTTGAATGTTCAATTTTTTGCAGCCCATCGTTCCCATGATCTTTATTCCCCGATTACAGTCACCTCAAAGGGGGATGTCATTTCGGCCGTTTGATATACAGTGGGGCAAAAAAGTATTTAGTCAGTCAGCAATAGTGCAAGTTCCACCACTTAAAAAGATGAGAGGCGTCTGTAATTTACATCATAGGTAGACCTCAACTATGGGAGACAAACTGAGAAAAAAAAATCCAGAAAATCACATTGTCTGTTTTTTTTTAAACATTTTATTTGCATATTATGGTGGAAAATAAGTATTTGGTCAGAAACAAAATTTCATCTCAATACTTTGTAATATATCCTTTGTTGGCAATGACAGAGGTCAAACGCTTTCTGTAAGTCTTCACAAGGTTGCCACACACTGTTGTTGGTATGTTGGCCCATTCCTCCATGCAGATCTCCTCTAGAGCAGTGATGTTTTTGGCTTTTCGCTTGGCAACACGGACTTTAAACTCCCTCCAAAGGTTTTCTATAGGGTTGAGATCTGGAGACTGGCTAGGCCACTCCAGGACCTTGAAATGCTTCTTACGAAGCCACTCCTTCGTTGCCCTGGCGGTGTGCTTTGGATCATTGTCATGTTGAAAGACCCATCCACGTTTCATCTTCAATGCCCTTGCTGATGAAAGGAGGTTTGCACTCAAAATCTCACGATACATGGCCCCATTCATTCTTTCATGTACCCGGATCAGTCGTCCTGGCCCCTTTGCAGAGAAACAGCCCCAAAGCATGATGTTTCCACCACCATGCTTTACAGTAGGTATGGTGTTTGATGGATGCAACTCAGTATTCTTTTTCCTCCAAACACGACAAGTTGTGTTTCTACCAAACAGTTCCAGTTTGGTTTCATCAGACCATAGGACATTCTTCCAAAACTCCTCTGGATCATCCAAATGCTCTCTAGCAAACTTCAGACGGGCCCGGACATGTACTGGCTTAAGCAGTGGGATACGTCTGGCACTGCAGGATCTGAGTCCATGGTGGCGTAGTGTGTTACTTATGGTAGGCCTTGTTACATTGGTCCCAGCTCTATGCAGTTCATTCACTAGGTCCCCCCGCGTGGTTCTGGGATTTTTGCTCACCGTTCTTGTGATCATTCTGACCCCACGGGGTGGGATTTTGCGTGGAGCCCCAGATCGAGGGAGATTATCAGTGGTCTTGTATGTCTTCCATTTTCTAATTATTGCTCCCACTGTTGATTTCTTCACTCCAAGCTGGTTGGCTATTGCAGATTCAGTCTTCCCAGCCTGGTGCAGGGCTACAATTTTGTTTCTGGTGTACTTTGACAGCTCTTTGGTCTTCACCATAGTGGAGTTTGGAGTCAGACTGTTTGAGGGTGTGCACAGGTGTCTTTTTATACTGATAACAAGTTTAAACAGGTGCCATTACTACAGGTAATGAGTGGAGGAAAGAGGAGACTCTTAAAGAAGAAGTTACAGGTCTGTGAGAGCCAGAAATCTTGATTGTTTGTTTCTGACCAAATACTTATTTTCCACCATAATATGCAAAAAAAATGAAAAAAACAAAACCAGACAATGTGATTTTCTGGATTTTTTTTTCTCAGTTTGTCTCCCATAGTTGAGGTCTACCTATAATGTGAATTACAGACGCCTCTCATCTTTTTAAGTGGTGGAACTTGCACTATTGCTGACTGACTAAATACTTTTTTGCCCCACTGTATATGTATATAGGGCATTTTCATCTCCCTCTTCCCCTCCTCCTTGCTCCCTCCCTCCCCTTTCGCTTGCTCCAGTCGCTTTCCTTCCTTCCCTATACTTTTGTTACACATTGCCGGTCCTAGGGACTCCAGTGTTCTGTCTGGTTCACTGGGGCTTTCTCCTCTACTTGGCGCAGGCGCAGTGCGGCTCAATTTCTGAGCCGCATCTGCGCACGCGCCGTACTTGTCCTACGGAGGCCTCCGTATCTCATCCTCTCATGCACACGCGGCTGTTTGTCAGTTCCGCCCCCTCCTCCCGGTCTCTTGGAGTGACACACCGGTATGCAATTATATGGTTGTTTGTATCTACTTATACGTGGTTTGGGCACCACATACCTCACTTCCCCTGACGAAGCCGCGGCGGCGGCGATACGCGTGGGGCTTGGTTTCTACACCCCCTCCTGTCCATTTGATTTAGCACTTGTGGCGTGCGGCTCCGTAGCATTCTCTGAGCCCCCTGGGGGTTTTTTGGCTCCATATTTTTGCATCTCGGGCACAGCTGAGTATTTGCTTGACGGTCAGCCGTCTATAGATTTTCTACATGGGAGCCTTCTTATTTGGGCTATGTCTTATTAGAGCCTATTAGGTAGCTTACGCCCTGTCTTAGTCTTGGATACGCAATATGCATGCCTTCACCATCTTTGGATTTAGACAGTCTTTGTATATCTGGGAGTTCTCATTTTGTGTACTGTTCACATAGGTACGATAATTATATTAC
Organism: Ranitomeya imitator; assembly: GCF_032444005.1. Taxonomy (NCBI): domain Eukaryota; kingdom Metazoa; phylum Chordata; class Amphibia; order Anura; family Dendrobatidae; genus Ranitomeya; species Ranitomeya imitator. The sequence continues at coordinate 612,589,197 of NC_091283.1, read as the reverse complement.
ATTATTGTTTTCTTCCTATGTTATACTTAGGCTCTCGGTTATATATGTGCCTATATTTCCAGGATGACTTGACAGTATATTAAGTGTGTATTCTGTTATCTATCTTTCAGGTATTAGCGGGGTGTTTTTACACGTTGGTGTATTTTAAGTGTTTTTATGTATTTGTTGTGGTGTTCAATAAACATGTTGTATTATTCTATTATATGGTTGTGCAGGCCTGCCTTGGTCCATTCTGTTTTCTTCTTGTTTTGAGATAGATAGACACAGACAGATAGATAGAATTAGATAGATATGGGATAGATAGATACATACAGATACAGTATATCTATATATCTATTTCCATAGATATGTCCATATCCATGTTTCTAAACCCCTTCACCCCTGGAGCTTTTTTTGTTTATCGCTCCCCTTCTTTCCAGAGCCATAATGTTTCCGTCAATATGGCCATGTGAGGGCTTATCTTTTGCGGGACAAGTTCTACTTTTGAACGACACCATTGGTTTTACCATGTCGTGTAACAGAAAATGTGAAAAAAAAAGTCAAAGTGTGATGAAATTGCAAAAAAAAGTGCAATCCCACACTTGTTTTTTGCTTGCCTTTTTGCTAGCTTCACTAAATGCTAAGACTGTGTGCACACGTTGCGGTTTTTTGCAGTACGGAATTGCATCAAATCCGCAGTGTAGTGCACAACCAAAGTAAGTCTATGGGAGCCGCAGACTTGATGTGCACATGTCACTTCTTTTGTGCCGAACTGCAGCGTTTCTGCACGCTTTGGCCGGGATCACACACAGCGAGATACGGCCGAGTCTCGCAGGTAAAAACCAAACTCTGGCACCGGCACTCTGGAGCGGAGCGTGCAGCCGCATAGCAATACATGGAGCCGCACGCTCCGCTCTGGAGTGCCGGTGCCAGAGCTTGTATTTAACCTGCGAGACTCGGCCGTATCTCGCTGTAGTGTGACTTCGGCCTTACACTTTCATTGAGATGTAAAAAATATCTGCAGTTTTGTTGCGGATGTGGGTCCGAGAAACGCTGCAGTTCAGGAGGAGGGAAGTGTGTGGGCGGTGACCAGGGCTGGACTGGCCATCGGGCACTTCTGGCAAATGCCAGAAGGGCCGGTGCCAGTAGTGGGCTGCTGCACTCTTTCCCCCCTACTCCCACCAGTGCCGCCGCCGCATTCAACTATACCGGTGTCTATGACGCCGGTATAGTTCAATGCAATGATGGAGGAGAGAGCGTCCGCTGACGCTCCCTCTCCCATCATTCCCCGCTCTGCCTCTGACACTGCGGGTGCGCGATGACGTCATATCATCGCACACCTGCTGTGTCCCGGGCAGACTGCAGCCGCCGAGACAGGAGCCAGGAGCAGCGCGGGCAAGAGGAAAGGTGAGGAGAGTGTTTTTTTTTTTTTTTACTGGACTGTGGAGCCATTATCGGGGGGATGAGATGTGGGTTGTGCTGTATATACCACTGTGTGGGCTGTGCTGTGTATATACCACTGTGTGGGCTGTGCTGTGTATACTACTACGCGGGCTGTGCTGTGTATACTACTACACGGGCTGTGCTGTATACTAATACGCAGGCTGTGCTGTATATACTACGACCCGGGCTGTGCTGTATACTACTACACGGGCTGTGCTGTATACTACTACGCGGGCTGTGCTATATTATGCAGGCTGTGCTATATACTATGCAAGTTGTGCTATATTATATGCGGGCTTTGATATATACTATGGGAGGTATATTATATTCTATGGGGGAGGCCGTGTTATATACTATGTGGCTGTGTTATATACTATTGCGGGGGTATATTCTATTCTATGGGGGAGGCTGTCTTATATACTATGGTGGGCTGCATTATAATCTATGGGGGCTACATTATATTCAATGGGGGCTATATTATATATTATGGGGAGGTGGGCTGCATTATATTCTATGGGGGGCTGTATTAGATTTTATGAGGGATGATTGCATCATACTCTTTGATGAGGCTGCATTATATTCTATGGGGAGGTGGGCTGCATTCTATTCTATTCGGGGCTACATTATATTCTATGGGGGGCTGTATTATATTTATATTCTATGAGGGGTGATTGCATCATACTCTATGGGGGGCTGCATTATATTATTTGGGGGGGTTACATTATACTCTGGGGTGGCTGCATTATACTCAGCAAATTCAGATGTAAGGCTACTTTCACACTTGCGTCGGTACGGGGCCGTCGCAAACCTTCGGCCAGACGTACCGACGGACGTTATGCTAAATTTAGCACAACGTGGGCAGCGGATGCAGTTTTACAACACATCCGCTGCCCATTGTGATGAGCGTGGGGGAGGGAGCGGAGTTCCAGCCACGCATGCGCGGTCGGAAATGGCAGACACGTCGCACAAAAAAAGTTACATTGAACTTTTTTTGTGCGTCGCATCCACCAAAACACGACGGATCCGTTACTAATACAAGTCTATGGGTACAAAACGCATCCTGCGAGCACATTTGCAGGATCCGTTTTTTTTCGTCGGATCTTTTTTTTCCCGCCGTATTCGTTTTTTTCCACCTGATCGTTTTTTTCCCGCCAGATCCGTTTTTTTCGCATAGAGCTGTATTAGCGCCGGAGTGCGTCTGATGGCCACACGTTTCATCCATTTTTTGCTAGATCAGTCGCTGTGCATTTTTTCGACGTACCGAAAAACCGTTCCTCTGTATGTGTTTTCCGTCCCGCGGAAACCGCTTTTTTGACGGATCCTGCAAAAACGGATTAAACGTGTGGCCATCAGGTGCAATCCGGCGCTAATACAACTCTATGAGAAAAAACAGATCTGGCGGAAAAAAAAACATCCGGTGGAAAAAAATGGATCCGGCGGAAAAAAACGGATCCGGTTGAAAAAAAACGGATCTGGCGGAAAAAAAAGATCCGATGCAAATGTGCTCGCAGGATGCGTTTTACCCATAGACTTGTATTAGCGACGGATCGTGACGGATGGCCAGACAACGCCTCCGTCGTGCTACGGATCTGTCGTGTTTTGGCGGACCGTCGGCACGAAAATACATTCAATTGAAAAAATTTTTGGCCGTCTCGCCCGCCATTTTCTACCGCGCATGCGCGGCAGAAACTCCGCCCCCTCCTCCCCGCACTTCAGAATGGGCAGCGGATGCGTTGAAAAACTGCATCAGCTGCCCACGTCGTGCACAATTTTCACAACGTGCGTCGGTACGTCGGCCCGACTCATAGCGATGGACCCATACCGACGCAAGAGTGAAAGAAGCCTTAATGAGCGTTGAATTTAAAAAGGAAAAAAAAAAAGCGGAAAAAAATGGCGTGGGCTCCCGCACAATTTTCAGCGCCAGAGGGGGAAAGCCGACGGCCGGGGCCAATATCTGTAGCCTGCTATGAATACCAGCCCCCAGCTGTCTGCTTAGCCTTTACTGGCTATTAAAATAGGGGGACCCCCAAAAAAATGATGTGGGGTCCCCCTATATTTTATAGCCAAAAAGGCTACGCAGACAGCTGCAGGCTGATATTCATAGCCTAGAGAGGGGCCATGGATATTGCCCCCCCCCCCCGGCTACAAATACCTGTCCGCAGCCGCCCCAGAAATGGCGCATCTGTAAGATGTGCCAATTCCGGCACTTAGCCCCTCTCTTCCCACTCCCGAGTAGTGGTGGGATATGGGGTAATAAGGGGTTAATGTCACCTTGCTATTGTAAGGTGACATTAAGCCGGGTTAATAACGGAGAGGCGTCAATAGGACGCCTATCCATTATTAATCCAATAGTAAGAAAGGGTTAATAAAACACACACATTTGGAAAAAAGTATTTTAATATTCTTCATTTAACCATACTTACCATACTTCAGCGCCTGCAAAAAAAAGTAAAATAATAAACCGTATACTACCTGTCCGCCGTAGTCCAATTAATAATGAGTGTCCCACGACGATCTCCCCTATAGAACAGTGACATCGGGTGATCGGCTGCTCTATAGGACCCTCAGTGACACACTGACAGGAGACAATGGCTCCTGCAGTGCATCACTGAGGTTAGTCTAGTTCAAAGTCTCACTTTATGGCAATTGCTGCGTGGGAAAATGTCTCACCCAGCAATGCCAATAGTGAGACTAGGGACTATTTTCTCACAGGGGCGTAGGAATACCTTGCGAGGAATACATGATGGAAGGATACCTTCCATCATTGTGTTCCTGGAGCCCCTGGAGAGTGGTCGCATCAGCTGATGCTCCTGCTCTCCACGGGAGATCGTCGTGGGACACTCGTTAATTGGATTTCTGCGGACAGGGAGTATATTGTTTATTATTTTAGTTTCAACAAGTTTTTATTTTTCAACAAAAAACCAAGAAAGTTTCACAACAAAATCCCTCGCAGGGGAGTATATATGAATATTATCAAATTCTAAATTAACCTTGATGGTAATTAAACAATACAGTTAAACACGGAGACAAAGACAGGTGGTTGAAAAAGACAAGGGGGGGGGGGGGGGGGGGAAGGGGGTAAGAGATCCATTACTGCGTCAGAGTACTATCAATGGTCGGGTATAAGGACCCAATCAAAGGAAGGCAATTTAACACCAGATTGGCCTCATAGAGATAGTGTTAGGACTTGGTCAAGATTACTGCTAGAGTTCCTTTCAATCCACGGTCTCCATATTTGATAGTAAGGCTCCCATGAGTCCTCTCTTGTAGCTTGTATTCGTTCACATAACATGATAGTGTTCATCTTGTCAATTACTGAGGAAAGAGATAGGGTAGTTGTTTTCCATTTTGTTGCAATGTGTAGCTTAGCGGCGAGGAACAGCTGATTGACTAGAATATGGAGTTTGTTGGAGAAGCCCGGGTATCTAGCTCCCAGCAGGAACACCGTTGCGTCTAACTGAATCGTTCCACCATAAAGCTCCTCTACAATAGATTTGATCTTTGACCAGAGTGTGGAAACGACCGGACAATCCCACCACGTATGCTTTAGATCTCCCAGAGCTCCACACCCCCTCTAACACCGATCTGATAGATTTGGGTAGATGGCATGTAATTTGCTCGGAACTAAATATGTCCTATGTAGGAGCTTGATGGATGTTTCAACTAAAGAGGTTTGAAGACTTCCCTTAGAGAGGGTGCAGCAGCACTTTTGCCACTCCAATGGGGACATTATCTTATTAAGGTCTCTTTCCCATTGTATCATATATGTGAGTTTTACATCCTCTGATATTGCGTTTAGGTTTGAGTAAATCAAAGAGATGGCTCCCCTGCCCAGTGGGTCATTTAAACATATTTGCTCGTAACCCGATGGGCGGTGGGTGACACCATGTCCCAGGATCTGTTCAGCAAAGTGAAAAATTTGAATGATACGCAATATTTCAGAGCTAGGTGGAGAGTACTTTTGGATGAACTCTTGTTTGGTGAGTAGAATATTAAATGGCGAAGTAAGATGTTTAAGGGTATTTAGACCTCTAGACACCCACCAATGGAAAGGGCGGGGCTCCAACCCTGGTGGAAAAGCTGGATTATGAAAAATATGCGTCATTAAGGAAGTTTTGGATTGTAGTTGTTTATTATTTTAATATTTTTTACAGGTGACACTGGCTTCAAGGAACAAAGTGACAAGTGATGGTGAGTATGTACTCTATGTTATATGTACTGTATGTATGTAGTATGTATGTACTGTATGTCAGAGGTGTCAAACTGCATTCCTCAAGGGCCGCAAACAGGTCATGTTTTCAGGATTTCCTTGTACTGCACAGGTGATAATTTAATCACCTACACACATAATGATTACAGCACTTTGTGCAATGCTAAGGAAATCCTGAAAACATGACCTGTTTGCAGCCCTTGAGGAATGCAGTTTGACACCTCTGCTGTATGTCACATGTCGTTGCATGGTGCATGTCGTCGCATGGTGCATGTCGTCGCATGGTGCATGTCGCCACATGGTGCATGTAGCATGTCGTCGCATGGTGCATGTCGTCGCATGGTGCATGCAGCATGTTGTCGCATGGTGCATGTAGCATGTCGTCGCATGGTGCATGATGGTGCATGTCGTCGCATGGTGCATGCAGCATGTCGTCGCATGGTGCATGTCACATGGTGCATGTCGCATGTCCTCGCATGGTGCATGTCGTCGCATGGTGCATGTCGTCGTATGGCGCATGTCGTCGCATGGTGCATGTCGTCACATGGTGCATGTCGTCGCATGGTGCATATAGCATGGTTCATGTCGCATGTCATCGCATGGTTCATGTCGCATGTCGTCGCATGGTGCATGATGCATGTCGTCGCATGGTGCATGTCGTCGCATGGTGCATGCAGCATGTCGTCGCATGGTGCATGTAGCATGTCGTCGCATTGTGCATGTTGTCGCATGGTGCATGCCGTCGCATGTTGCATGTCGTCGCATGGTGCATGTAGCATGTGGTTGCATGGTGCATGCCGCATGGTGCATGTCGTCGCATGGTGCATGCAGCATGTTGCATGTCGTTGCATGGTGCATGTCGTCGCATGGTGCGTGTCGTCGCATGGTGCATGTCGTCGCATGGTGCATGTAGCATGCCGTCGCATGGTGCATGTCGTTGCATGGTGCATGCAGCATGTTGCATGTCGTCGCATGGTGCATGTCGTCGCATGGTGCATGCAGCATGTCGCATGGTGCATGTCGTCGCATGGTGCATGTAGCATGTCGTCGCATGGTGCATGTCGTCACATGGTGCGTGTTGTATGTATGTATGTACTGTGTTTGTTTTTTTACATTCAACACATTAGCCGGATGATGGGACTACTACTGTCCCATCATTGGCTAATGTGTCACTCACTGTCAGTGTAGCAGGCAGAGCCCGATGGGACTTGTAGTCCCATCGGACGATGCCTGCACACACACACAGCGCCGGCACACACACACACGCACAGCGCCGGCACACACACACACACACAGCGCCGGCACACACACACACGCACAGCGCCGACACACACACACACGCACAGCGCAGGCACACATACACACGCACAGCGCAGGCACACACACACACGCACAGCGCCGACACACACACACAGCGCAGGCACACATACACACGCACAGCGCCGGCACACACACACACACAGCGCCGGCACACACACGCACAGTGCCGGCACACACACACACGCACATGCTGGCCGGCGGGCAGAAACACCGGCGCCGGCGGGCAGAAACACCGGCGACCGAAGCACAGCCCCGCCCGCACATCATGATCCCAGCAGCAGTGAGCATACACAGCCCCGCCCGCCCCCAGCACAGCCCTGCAGGCAGCCCCCAGCACCGCCCACAGCCCAGTCACTCTTGATGAGTGACTGCCTACTGTGGGGGCTAGTTACGCCTGCTGCTGACGTCACCTCAATTTCTAGAGTCTGGAAATTGACGTGACGTCGGCGGAAATGAGCGGCGGCTGCAGTCTGGGGGTCACGTGACCCGGACTCAGCAGCCGGAATAGCGCCGCTCACAGGCAAAAACGTCAACAGAAGGTAATGGCACAATTCATTAGGGGCCCCGGGGGGGTACATTGGGGGGTTAATTGAAAGTAGTGGACAACCCCTTTAATACTTTGAAAGTTCAAGTTTCAGCATTAGGGGCCCTTTTCAGTTATGATGTTGCAGGTGATAGATGGATATCCCGTTTTATATCGGCATGTCAACGGTCGAAACCAATAAATATACCACAGGTGCCCCAGTGGGATCTATCTTTGGTCCTGGATGCATTGACACAAAGCCCGTTTGAGCCTATTCATGCAGCCTCATTAAAGAACATCTCGTTGAAAGCGATATTATTAGTAGCATTGGTATCAGCTAGAAGAGTGAGTGATTTGCAGGTGTTGTCAATCGACCCTCCATACTTATCTATAACACCTGATAGAATAGTTTTGAAAACAGACCCATGTTACCTACCTAAGGTGGCCACTAGTTTTCATAGATCCCAGGAGATCTTATTACCTACCTTTTATAAAGACCACTCGTCTCCAGAGGAAGTAAGACTTCATACCCTAGATGTAAAAAGGACTATTCTGGCCTATTTAGAGAGGACTAGGGACTGGAGGAAGAGTAGGGCCCTGTTTGTGTCTTTTCAGGGTAAAACCAAAGGATCCAGAGTCACGAAGGGGACGTTATCTCGTTGGATCAGAGAAGCCATAATCTTGGCTTATAAGGCCAAAGGAAGAGATCCTCCAATGCATGTGGGGGCGCATTCTACAAGGCCCTTGTCGACTTCCTGGGCAGAAAGGGCAAACGTGCCAATAGAGCTTATATGTAAGGCCGCAACTTGGGCTTTGCCGGGCACCTTTTATAGGCCCTATAGATTAGACCTATCTGCTGCTTCTGATCTAACCTTTGGGGTTTCGGTTCTTGACGCAGTTAACCCACCCAATCTATAGTCTCTGAAAATCTCTCGTGGGTGCTTAAAACCTGGCGGCGGTTCCTCCTATTCTCTGTAAAACAACTGAGGAGCGAGGGGGGGCCGCCCCTTTTATTTCTCTGTAGGTTTCCTGTTCCTAGGGGCGGATCCCCTCTCTCTTGTGGGTGCTGTCGTGGGCTCTATAAAAGAGCATTACCGGTGAGTAATCCGGTATTTTTCTACTGCAACAACAGTGCAAAAACATGTAATATGAGGCGATCATAACATTGTATTTATATACACTGCTCAAAAAAATAAAGGGAACACTAAAATCCCACATCCTAGATATCACTGAATGAAATATTCCAGTTGTAAATCATAGTGGAATGTGTTGAGAACAATAAAACCTAAAAATGATCACCGTAAATCAGAACGGATGTCTGGAGTTGGAATGATGCTCAAAATCAAAGTGGAAAATGAAGTTACAGGCTGATCCAACTTCAGTGGAAATGCCTCATGACAAGGAAAGCCTCTGTACCCACTATAGTTGGACCCCTCACCTCCATATGTGACTGCAGCCCCTGTACCACTATAGTTGTGCCCCCCAACCTCCAGGTGTGACTGCAGCCCCTGTACCCACTATAGTTGTGCCCCCCACCTCCAGGTGTGACTGCAGCCCCTGTACCACTATAGTTGTGCCCCCCTAACCTCCCAGTGTGACTGCAGCCCCACACCCACTATAGTTGGGCCCCCCACAATCTCCAGATGTGACTAGAGCCCCCGCACCTACTATAGTTGGGCCCCCCTAACCTCCCAGTGTGACTGCAGCCCCACACCCACTATAGTTAGGCCCCCCACAATCTCCAGATGTGACTAGAGCCCCCGCACCTACTATAGTTGGGCCCCCCTAACCTCCCAGTGTGACTGCAGCCACCGCACCCACTATAGTTGGGCCCCCCTAATCTGTAGGGGTGACTAGAGCCCCCGCACCTACTATAGTTGGGCCCCCCTAACCTCCCAGTGTGACTGCAGCCCCTGTACTCACTATAGTTGGGACCGCCCAACCCCCAGGTGTGACTGCTGCCCTATACCCACTATAGTTTCCCCCACCTCCAGGTGTGACTGCAGCCCCTGAACTTACTATAGATGTGCCCCCCATCCTCCAGGTGTGACTGCAGCCCCTGTACCCACTATAGTTGTGCCGGTGCATACTAAAACCCTATGTGGCAAATTTACCTATGCCTATGGTAGATATTTTAGTCGTATTCATGTCTGCCTATTTTAGATTTTTTTTTACCGTTTCATTTTCTTAATTTAGTTTTCCTTTCCACTTCACTCCATTTGAAGCAGAGTAACCAATTTATTTACATATGTATTTATTTGACATAAAGTTGCAATACATGAATGAAGGGGTCAAATTTTTTGGAAACGGAATAACGGTTTTGAGCTCCGTTTTTTTTATTGGAATTAGTTCATATTAGTACAACAACGTTATCTTCCAAGTTTCATTAAGATCTTTTTAGGGATTCAGTCGTTATGCGCCATTTTATGCCATACCTATACCTACAGTGTTATCATGGTTGGAAACGGAAAAACTGTTTTGAGCTCCGTTTTTTTTATTGGAATTAGTTCATATTAGTACAACAACGTTATCTTCCAAGTTTCATTAAGATCTTTTTAGGGATTCAATCTTTATGCGCCATTTTCTGCCATACCTATGCCTACAGTGTTATCATGGTTGGAAACGGAAAAACGGTTTTGAGCTCCGTTTTTTTTATTGGAATATGTTCATATTAGTACAACAACGTTATCTTCCAAGTTTCATTAAGATCTTTTTAGGGATTCAGTCTTTATGCGCCATTTTCTGCCATACCTATGCCTACAGTGTTATCATGGTTGGAAACGGAAAAACGGTTTTGAGCTCCGTTTTTTTTATTGGAATATGTTCATATTAGTACAACAACGTTATCTTCCAAGTTTCATTAAGATCTTTTTAGGGATTCAGTCTTTATGCGCCATTTTCTGCCATACCTATGCCTAGTGTGTTATCACGGTTGGAAACGGAAAAACGGTTTTGAGCTCCGTTTTTTTTATTGGAATTAGTTCATATTAGTACAACAACGTTATCTTCCAAGTTTCATTAAGATCTTTTTAGGGATTCAGTCGTTAAGCGCCATTTTATGCCATACCTATACCTACAGTGTTATCATGGTTGGAAACGGAAAAACTGTTTTGAGCTCCGTTTTTTTTATTGGAATTAGTTCATATTAGTACAACAACGTTATCTTCCAAGTTTCATTAGGATCTTTTTGGGGATTCAATCTTTATGCGCCATTTTCTGCCATACCTATGCCTAATGTGTTATCACGGTTGGAAACGGAAAAAACGGTTTTGAGCTCCGTTTTTTTTATTGGAATATGTTCATATTAGTACAACAACGTTATCTTCCAAGTTTCATTAAGATCTTTTTAGGGATTCAGTCGTTATGCGCCATTTTCTGCCATACCTATGCCTAGTGTGTTATCACGGTTGGAGACGGAAAAACGGTTTTGAGCTCCGTTTTTTTTATTGGAATTAGTTCATATTAGTACAACAACGTTATCTTCCAAGTTTCATTAAGATCTTTTTAGGGATTCAGTCGTTATGCGCCATTTTATGCCATACCTATACCTACAGTGTTATCATGGTTGGAAACGGAAAAACTGTTTTGAGCTCCGTTTTCTTTATTGGAATTAGTTCATATTAGTACAACAACGTTATCTTCCAAGTTTCATTAGGATCTTTTTAGGGATTCAGTCGTTATGCGCCATTTTCTGCCATACCTATGCCTAGTGTGTTATCACGGTTGGAAACGGAAAAAACGGTTTTGAGCTCCGTTTGTTTTATCGGAATTAGTTCATATTAGTACAACAACGTTATCTTCCAAGTTTCATTAAGATCTTTTTAGGGATTCAGTCTTTATGCGCCATTTTCTGCCATACCTATGCCTACAGTGTTATCACGGTTGGAAACGGAAAAACGGTTTTGAGCTCCGTTTTTTTTATTGGAATATGTTCATATTAGTAGAACAACGTTATCTTCCAAGTTTCATTAAGAGCTTTTTAGGGATTCAGTCGTTATGTGCCATTTTCTGCCATACCTATGCCTAGTGTGTTATCACGGTTGGAAACGGAAAACGGTTTTGAGCTCCGTTTTTTTTATTGGAATTAGTTCATATTAGTACAACAACGTTATCTTCCAAGTTTCATTAAGATCTTTTTAGGGATTCAGTCGTTATGCGCCATTTTCTGCCATACCTATGCCTACAGTGTTATCATGGTTGGAAACGGAAAAACAGTTTTGAGCTCCGTTTTTTTTATTGGAATATGTTCATATTAGTACAACAACGTTATCTTCCAAGTTTCATTAAGATCTTTTTAGGGATTCAGTCGTTATGCGCCATGTTCTGCCATACCTATGCCTAGTGTGTTATCACGGTTGGAAACGGAAAAAACGGTTTTGAGCTCCGTTTTCTTTATTGGAATATGTTCATATTAGTACAACAACGTTATCTTCCAAGTTTCATTAGGATCTTTTTAGGGATTCAGTCGTTATGCGCCATTTTCTGCCATACCTATGCCTAGTGTGTTATCACGGTTGGAAACGGAAAACGGTTTTGAGCTCCGTTTTTTTTATTGGAATTAGTTCATATTAGTACAACAACGTTATCTTCCAAGTTTCATTAAGATCTTTTTAGGGATTCAGTCGTTATGCGCCATTTTCTGCCATACCTATGCCTACAGTGTTATCATGGTTGGAAACGGAAAAACAGTTTTGAGCTCCGTTTTTTTTATTGGAATATGTTCATATTAGTACAACAACGTTATCTTCCAAGTTTCATTAGGATCTTTTTAGGGATTCAGTCTTTATGCGCCATATTCTGCCATACCTATTCCTATGGTAGTTTTTTTTCTAAAGTTGAATTTTTTGAATCTATTTTTTCTTTCCACTTCACTATTTAAAAATAAATTAGCGGAGGTTAAACTGTAATTGCGTTTTCCACAAGGCAAACCCATACATTGCTATATAGTAACTTTACATTTGAAATAAACACTGAATCCCTAAGAAGATCTTGATGAAACTTTGAAAATAAGTTTGTCATTAATATGAACTTTTTCCAGCAAGAAAAACAAAGCTTAAAAATGTAATTCTGTTTTCAACAATGTTAATTCATACATTCCTATATAATAACTTTACATTTCAAATAAACAGTGAATCCCTAAGTATATCTTTATCGAAAATGTTTGCCTTAAGGTACCTTCACACACAACGATATCGTTAAGGATATCGTTGCAACGTCACGCTTTTTGTGACGTAGCAACGATCCCACTAACGATCTCATTATTGTGTGACAGCGACCAACGATCAGGCCCCTGCTGGGAGATTGTTGGTCGTGGGGAATGATCAGGACCTTTTTTTTGGTCGCTGATCACCCGCTGTCATCGCTGGATCGGCATGTGTGACGCCGATCTAGCGATGTGTTCACCTGTAACCAGGGTAAATATCGGGTTACTAAGTGCAGGGCCGCTATGGGGGCCAGAAAAATACGGATTACACACAGACCAGCAGTGTGACTTGTGAGAAATACGCAGCGGTGTTCTATAGAAAAGCCGGTAATTCAGAGTGGTGTACAGTAAAATCACACCGACAGGTTAGAATAGAATAGCTAAGATAAATGTCTACACATAGTATGTGTGTATATGTATATATATATATATATATATATATATATATATATATATATATATATATATATATACACACACACACACACACACTAGATGGTGGCCCAATTCTAACGCATCGGGTATTCTAGAATATGCATGTCCACGTAGTATATTGCCCAGCCACGTACTATATTGCCCAGCCCACGTAGTATATTGCCCAGTCACGTAGTATATTGCCCAGTCACGTAGTATATTGCCCAGTCACGTAGTATATTGCCCAGTCACGTAGTACATTTCCCAGCCACGTAGTATATTGCCCAGCCACGTAGTATATTGCCCAGTCACGTAGTACATTTCCCAGCCACGTAGTATATTGCCCAGTCACGTAGTACATTTCCCAGCCACGTAGTATATTGCCCAGCCACGTACTATATTGCCCAGCCCACGTAGTATATTGCCCAGTCACGTAGTACATTTCCCAGCCACGTAGTACATTGCCCAGCCACGTAGTATATTGCCCAGCCACGTAGTATATTGCCCAGTCACGTAGTATATTGCCCAGCCACGTAGTATATTGCCCAGCCACGTAGTATATTGCCCAGTCACGTAGTATATTGCCCAGTCACGTAGTATATTGCCCAGCCACGTAGTATATTGCCCAGCCACGTAGTATATTGCCCAGTCACGTAGTATATTGCCCAGTCACGTAGTATATTGCCCAGCCACGTAGTATATTGCCCAGCCACGTAGTATGCTGCCCAGCCAGGTTTGTCACATTTAAAAAAATAAAAATATACTCACCTTTCTGAGGGCCCCTTGTAGTCCACGGCAGCTTCCGGTCCCAGGGTTGGTATGAGCGCAGGACCTGTGATGACGTTGTGGTCACAGGCAATATACTACGTGGGCTGGGCAATATAGTACGTGGCTGGACAATATAGTACGTGGGCTGGCCAATATAGTACGTGGGCTGGCCAATATAGTACATGGGCTGGCCAATATAGTACGTGGGCTGGCCAATATACTACGTGGCTGGCCAATATACTACGTGGGCTGGCCAATATACTACGTGGGCTGGCCAATATACTACGTGACTGGGCAATATACTACGTGGCTGGGCAAAATACTACGTGGCTGGGCAGTATACTACGTGGGCTGGGCAATATACTACGTGGGCTGGCCAATATACTACGTGGGCTGGCCAATATACTACGTGACTGGGCAATATACTACGTGGGCTGGCCAATATACTACGTGACTGGGCAATATACTATGTGGCTGGCCAATATACTACGTGGGCTGGCCAATATACTACGTGACTGGGCAATATACTACGTGGCTGGGCAAAATACTACGTGGCTGGGCAATATACTACGTGGGCTGGGCAATATACTACATGGCTGGGCAATATACTACGTGGCTGGGCAAAATACTACGTGGCTGGGCAATATACTACGTGGGCTGGGCAATATACTACGTGGCTGGGCAATATACTACGTGGGCTGGGCAATATACTACGTGGCTGGGCAATATACTACGTGACTGGGCAATATACTACGTGGACATGCATATTCTAGAATACCCGATGCGTTAGAATCGGGCCACCATCTAGTATATCTACATATATATATATATGCCTATTCTATGTGTAGACATTTATTCTACCTATTCTACTGTAAGCTGTCAGTGTGATTTTACTGTACACCGCACTGAATTTCCGGCTTTTCTCTCTAACACCGCTGCGTATTTCTCGCAAGTCACACTGTTGGTCCGTGTGTAATCCGTATTTTTCTGGCCCCCATAGACTTTCATTAGTGGATTTTTTGCGCAATCCGGTGACAAACGCAGCATACTGCAATTTTCTATGGCCGTAGAAGACCGTATAATACGGATCAGTAAAACACGGCTGATAGGAGCTGGGCCATAGAGAAGCATTGTACCGTATGCAATCCGTATTTTATGAACCGCTCATACGTCCGTAAAACTCGCAGGTGTGAGGTCGGCCTAAGGCAAAAATTTTCGATAAAGATATACTTAGGGATTCAGTGTTTATTTCAAATGTAAAGTTACTCTATAGCAATGTATGGGTTTGCCTTGTTGAAAACGCAATTAAAGTTTAACCTCCGCTAATTTATTTTTAAATAGTGAAGTGGAAAGAAAAAATAGATTAAAAACATTCAACTTTAGAAAAAAAACTACCATAGACATAGGTATGGCAGAATATGGCGCATAACGACTGAATCCCTAAAAAGATCTTAATGAAACTTGGAAGATAACGTCATTGTACGAATATGAACATATTCCAATAAAAAAAACGGAGCTCAAAACCGTTTTTCCGTTTCCAACCATGATAACACACTAGGCATAGGTATGGCAGAAAATGGCGCATAACGACTGAATCCCTAAAAAGATCTTAATGAAACTTGGAAGATAACGTCATTGTACTAATATGAACTAATTCCAATAAAAAAAACGGAGCTCAAAACCGTTTTTCCGTTTCCAACCGTGATAACACACTAGGCATAGGTATGGCAGAAAATGGCGCATAACGACTGAATCCCTAAAAAGATCTTAATGAAACTTGGAAGATAACGTTGTTGTACTAATATGAACTTATTCCAATAAAAAAAACGGAGCTTAAAACCGTTATTCGTAATTCTTACCAAAGTGATGATGGGAGAGCCTGGTGTTAATGCTTGACTTCAGTAAGGTACAGTCACACATAGCGACGCTGCAGCGATATAGACAACGAGCCGATCACTGGAGCGTCGCTGTTTATGTCGCTGTAGAGACGTCAAACAGAACGATGCAGGAGCGATCCAGTGACGTAACGGCGACTCACTTATTGTTCTCGCTCCATGTAAAACGTTGCTGGCGTTGTTGCTTTTGATGTCAAACATGACGATACGCGCCGATCTAGCGACCAAATGAAGTTCCGGACTTCTAGCTCCGACCAGCGATGGCACAGCGGGATCCAGATCACTGCGGCGTGTCAAACACAACGAGATCGCTATCCAGGACGCTGCAACGTCACAGATCGCTGTCGTTCTCGTTGCAAAGTTGCTGAGTGTGACGGTACCTTAAGATATGCCCCAGCCAGCATGTCCACTTACTCTGCATTCTGTGGTTGCTGGGTCCTGGATGTGTGAGAGGAGGGTTTATAAACTATCTCAAGGTAGACAATATTAGGCTAGGTTCTCATTGCGTTAGGGCAATCCGTTTAGCGCTAAGCGCTAGTGGATTGCGCTAACGCAATGTCTTTTTAGGGGTCGCGTTAAATGTTCCCGCTAGCGCTAGCTGCAAGCAGCGTCCGAGGCGCGCCACAAAAGAACGGCACATCGCTAGCGCGTGCCGAAAATGGCACGCACTAGCAATGCGCTTTAACATTGCTGGCAATGGGAGCGTTAACGGACACGTTGCATGGCGTTAATTTCGCCGTGCAACGCTGTCTGTTAGCGCTCACCCGAAAACGAAATGAGAACCTAGCCTGAATATTATCTCACTCAAAACATCCCCCTCCCTCTCTCAGTTCAGGTACACAGAGAAGGGAGTTGTAAGGCTATGTGCACACGTTCCGTATTTTTCGCGGTTTTTTTTTCTATAAAAATGCGATAAAAACGTGAAAAAAACGCTTACATATGGTTCCCAATCATTTCAATGTAATCCGCAAAACTTGTGCAAATGTTGCGATTTTTTTCCGCGAAAAAAAACAAATCGCGGAAAAAAAAGCAACATGTTCATTAATTCTGCGGAATCGCTGATTTCCCGCACACTGTAAAAAATCTACCATAGGCAAAATCTACCATAGGCATAGGTATAGACAAATATGACACATAGGGTTTTAGTATTTTCCAGTTGTGCCCCCCAACCTCCCAGTGTGACTGCAGCCCCTGTACCCACTATAGTTGTGCCCCCCAACCTCCAGGTGTGACTGCAGCCCCTGTACCCACTATAGTTGTGCCCCCCAACCTCCAGGTGTGACTGCAGCCCCTGTACCCACTATAGTTGTGCCCCCCAACCTCCCAGTGTGACTGCAGCCCCTGTACCCACTATAGTTGTGCCCCCCAACCTCCAGGTGTGACTGCAGCCCCTGTACCCACTAGAAGAAAGCGAGGATTGTCAGTAATGT
This sequence comes from Ranitomeya imitator, assembly GCF_032444005.1. Taxonomy (NCBI): domain Eukaryota; kingdom Metazoa; phylum Chordata; class Amphibia; order Anura; family Dendrobatidae; genus Ranitomeya; species Ranitomeya imitator. The sequence goes on along the minus strand of NC_091283.1, from coordinate 612,572,012 downwards.
GACATTAGGCATTTAGGAAGTGCCAGGTCCGCCAGTACAGCGCAGTGCTGCCCCACACCCGGCGTTACCCAGGGGGCAGGCGGGGAGGAGCTCCGTCCCTGCCTCACTTTCTGCAGAGTTGACATTTTTGTTCGATCTTTGGTTAATAAACATCCGCGGTGCGTCCCTGGAGCCCCCGCCGCCCCCTGTCCTCGGCGCCCCCCGCCTCCTCATTCCCACCAGTATGGACATCAGCTTCAGAGGACACCGAGCCCTGGTCACCGGCGCGGGAAAGGGTGAGTACAGGGGCGGAATGCGCTGACAGTGCCGTCACTGCAGAGAATGACTGCGGCTTCTCCCTGCAGGGATTGGACGGGCCGCAGTGAAAGCGCTGAGGGCTGCAGGAGCAGAAGTGATCGCCCTGAGCAGAAGCTTGGAAGACCTGGAGAGCCTGACCAGTGAGGTAATCACTATATTATACTGCCCTCTAGAGGGCCGGAGCGGTAATCTCTGTATTATACTGCCCTCTACAGGTTTTGGGAGGTAATCATAATATACTGCCCTCTAGAGGGCCAGGGCGGTAATCACTGTATTATACAGCCCTCTAAAGGTTTTGAGAGGTAATTATTATAATATACTGCCCTCTAGAGAACCTGGGAGGTAATCGCTATATTACGGTGCCGTCTAGAGGTTTTGGAGGGTAATCACTATATTATACTGCTCCCTAGAGGGTGTGGGAGGTAATCACTATGTTATGCTACCTTCTAGAGGGCCAGGGATGTAATCACTACATTATACTGCCCTCAAGAGGGTGTGGGAGGTAATTACTATATTATACTGCCCTCTAGAGGGCCAGGGAGGTAATCACTATATTATACTGCCCTCTAGAGGGCCAGGGAGGTAATCACTATATTATACTGCCCTCTAGAGGGCCTGAGAGGTAATCACTGCATTATACAGCCCTCTAAAGGTTTTGGGAGGTAATCATAATATACTGCCCTCTAGAGGGCCAGGGCGGTAATCACTGTATTATACAGCCCTCTAAAGGTTTTGGGAGGTAATTATTATAATATACTGCCCTCTAGAGGGCCAGGGCGGTAATCACTGTATTATACAGCCCTCTAAAGGTTTTGGGAGGTAATTATTATAATATACTGCCCTCTAGAGGGCCAGGGCGGTAATCACTGTATTATACTGCCCTCTAGAGGGCCAGGGAGGTAATTATTATAATATACTGCCCTCTAGACTCTAGGACCTGGATAGAAATCTCTATATTATACTGCCCCCCAGAGCATAGATGTCAAACTAAGGCCCGCGGCCAAATCTGGCCAACAGTGTAAGGCTATGTGCACACGTCAGGATTTTATGCGGATATTTCCTGAGCAAAATCGGAGATTTTCTGCATAAAATCCGCACGCGTTTTTCTTGCGTTTTACTCGCAGTTTTGTCGCGTTTTTTGCACATTTTTGAGCGGTTTTTGTGCGGATTTTTCCCGTTTTTTTCCGGAGCTTCCCAATTCAATAACATAGTGGGAAATCCGTAAAAAATCCGCAAAATTATTGAACATGCTGCGTATTTTTCCGCATGCGTTTTTTTGCAGAAAAATTCGCAACATATGCACAAAAAATTGCGGAATGCATTGGAAATGGTGGGATGCATAATGTATGCGTTTTTGACACGGAAAACCGCCGAAAAAACGCACAAAAACACGAAAACTCCGCAAATAATTCGGAATGTGTGCACATACCCCAATTGTATTTGACCTGTAAGAAAATACCAAAGAAATAGGAGTTCTTCCTTGTACATAGCTCATTAGGCTGCAGTCACATTGGTGATCCGATATGCTAATGACCCTCGGCTCCTGCTCTGTACGAGTGTGAGCCAAGTGTCAGAGCTCTGCGAGCCGAGCCTCTTGTAAGAAAGAATCACAGCACAAGTGCAGAGGAGACGGAGACAGTAACTTCTCCATCTCCTCCATTGCCTGCCTCCTCGTATATCAGACTGCACTGGGACGACATCAGAGTGCAGTTCCATGTTTTGTAGACTTGTATGGTGCGTGTGATCCGAGTCTCTCTGACAATCGCAGCATGCTGCCGAAGCGGCATGAGAAAATAATGGCGTATGTGAGCTGCCCTGGGCCGAGGGCTATAGGATGTTTTATCGCATAGCGCTCGGCCGTCTTATACGGCAGTGTGACTCCGGCCTTAGTGTATTTTGCACTCCCGTCTGCAATTTAGTCCATCTTTACACATTTTATGAGGGGACACATCTGAATTCTCACCTACATGTTTTTAACAAACAGCACACTCGTGCAACACAGATGTCCGTTCACTTCACGCACCCTTCATTGACAAGGGATCATACTCGGGAAAGTCTTCTTTTCGTTTTGAGGGCAATCTGCCAAAAACCATGTCCATACGGTATAATGTGCACGTGCATCATCGGCTCTGATGCCATCCATTTGAGTAGGTTGTACTTGGCTTTGGAGACTACTTTAACATTGATGGCTATCCTTAGGATAGGTCAGCAGTGTCTGATCAGTGCGTGAGCGACACCCGTTCCCCTCACCGGTCTGCTGTTCTAGGTGCCGGCAGCGGATGGAACTGCTCAGTTACGGAACTGCTCCATCTACTGCTAGTGGCTGCGGCCAGGTACTGCACATTCGAGATGAGCAAAAGCTGCTCTAGGAATCAGGACCTCTATCTATAGGTGTTTTTCTCATAGTGCCCAGGAGTGGAGACCGTGTGCATGGACCTGGGTGACTGGTCAGCGACAGAGGCTGCCCTGACTAATCTACAAGCGGTGGACCTGCTGGTGAATAATGCGGGGGTTGCTTTGCTGCAGCCCTTTCTGGAAATTACCCCAGAAGCAATTGACAGGTATTTGGGGTACTCTGTATATCCCCACTTATAGACAATGACTCCATGTGGATTTATCTCCCGTCTACACTCTTATTTTCTAGGAGCTTTGACGTGAATGTGAGAGCTGCCATCTTGGTATCACAGGTGAGGCGTGGAATCAGTGTAGCACAGTAGACAGCAGATCACATCTCTATCCTAAATGCCCCCTCTATGTCCCACCAGACTGTTGCCCGTCAGATGATTAAGCGTGGCATGGGGGGCGCTATTGTCAATGTGTCTAGTCAAGCATCACAAGTGGCCTTGCAGAACCACTCCGTCTATTGTAAGTATAGCACCGCCCTCTAGGTATAGAAGGGCATTACATGCTCCTGTAACGGATAAATCGTGTAATACTCTTACTGCTGAAATCCTGTCCCCGATCGCCAGCCCAATGTACCGAGTAGTCACCATTGACGTCTAAAGGAACGGCTAATAGGAGCCATTATGTAGGTAGATAAAAAAACAGAATTCAAGATGCTCGACACTATCACAGTCTGATGGGTGCAATTAAAAACTCACAGACCGCCTGCTCCCAGTCTCTGTTATTGTCTGCAGCGCTCACCTCATGTCAACAGCGCTGCAGCCAATAACTGAGCTCAGCAGCTCTGCCCAAGTTGATGGCACAAGCCGCTCAGATCTGTTGACCTCACTGATTGGCTGCAGTGCTGTCGACACAACGTGAGCACTGCAGAAAATAACAGACCCAGGAGCAGCGGCAGAGGACAGGGGTTTTCTGAAACATCAAAGCCCTTCGATGATTCCCTATTTTTTAGAAGTGATAAATCTGCACCCACTCTTTAAGCCCTCTTGGCCAATAAGAAGCCCTGAGATGGTTCATCTATATACATTCCTGTATCTCAAACAAGTCCGAAGCAGGGGCATCCTCATACCAGTCATAGGAGCATGGCCCTTGAGCACTACAAAGATTACAATATTGGCTCATCTCTACCAGGGGATCCTGTAGACGTCTTTACTTAAACCTGGCAGTCCTTTTAAGTCATGCTCCTTTAATATTTATAGACGTTACTCTCCATAAAATGTGATGGTATATCACCAGAAATGTCATCAATGTCTAACCTGTGAGGGTCTCACTGTCCAGCCCCCACAGATCCTTAGAATAAGCTAGATGCCGCAATATCATAGACTTTCAATTGGAAATGAAGCTTTGGGAAATAACGTTTCGCGTTGTGAGTCCTCAGGTGCCACTAAAGGAGCTCTGGACATGTTAACTAAGGTGATGGCTCTTGAACTGGGACCAAAAAAGGTGAATATTAATTTGTAGTACTGAACTAATGTGACGACACACGACATTTGCATATTATTGTTATATCCCTCCAGACCTTTGCATGATTACAAGTGATCTCAGGTTTCCATAGGAGATTCAGTATTGTCACCCACGATGGATGTTAATCAACCACTGACTGCTTAAATTGGGCACAAAAAAACATGAAAAATAATGATCTGGCTTTTCTTGGAATGAAAAAAATCCCCCTGTCACTATTATTTTCTGGCTTGCTCCGCCTCTGTGTCTCTAGACTACATTTCCCAGAATGCAGTGCATGTTGGGTTCTCTGTCAGAGCTGTATCCACCTCACAGCTCACACACACTCGCCCTCCGTGGCCGCTCCACTTTAAAATCACCATCCTGAGACTACTATACAGTCTCAAGACGGATAAGTCACTGTCCACACGGTTATTCTGTCATCGTGCTTCCCCTAGTTGGTGCTATCCTGAGACAGTGCTGTAGGCAGTAATATTCCTTGACACTGGCTCCACACATGCTCAGTGTGCTGTAGGGGACCAATGAGTCAGATCATGTAGATTATATTATAATATAATCCATACCTCTGAAGACCCAGCACCATCCAATCCCTATACACTAGTTAATAGCTTTACTAATCTTCTCTGGATAGGTTGTCAACAGCTGTTCCTGTACAAAGATGGGAGCCGGTAGCCCAGTGAAATCCACTTATAGTCTCTCAATGGCTCTCACTGGGGATAAAATGAAGGCGGTCAGTCACCGAAACCCCCTGGGTATATAAGGTTTTGGTTGTGGTGATCTTAAATATGTATTCACCTGTGGTTAGCTCAATAGGGATCTGTTTGGGATCCATAAGAGCCAGCTCTGTTTGGTAACTGGAGTCAAATGATCCCGAAAACCAAAAAGAGCCGAACTACTCAGCACTAGTCTTAGGGGCCTAAAAAGCCTGAAAAGCCTCCCTGACTTCTGCTCCTCTTGCCTGTACACATCCCCACCTTGCTGTGGTTTACAGGCAGCGTTCCCCCATGGCTGTTCTTTACGGATAGGTTAGGTTCCATTCAAAGAAAAGACCGGACATTTTTGTACTCTGCGACTGCTAGAGGTCACATTACCACATGTAATGGCTGAGGAACGGAATGTTATCGGCAGGTAAATTAGAAAGATTCTTCATGTCACTTAGGCATTACTGTTTTAATAATCTGCCTGGAAATCCTCTGTGCCAAACACTGGAAATGCAAAATGTATTTATTGTGGTGCCTGACACTGTGTAATCAATAATAAAATAGGAACCTTCAAATTTCTATCCTTTTAACCACTTAAAGGGACTCCGTCAGCACAGAATTACTGTTCAGACCAAGTACTGGTGCTCAGTAGGGTTGAGCGACTTTTACTTTTTTAGGGTCGAGTCAGGTTTCGCGAAACCCGACTATCTCTAAAGTCGAGTTGAGTGAAATCGGCCGATTATGGCGAAAAGTCGGGGATCGACCGAAACACGAAACCCAATGCAAAGTCAATGGGATTTTTTTTTTTTTACATCCAGCGCTGCCGCCAATCAGCGAGCTGAGCGGCTTGTGCCATCTGCGATGGAATTATCACCTGTGCAATACTAAGGAAATCCTGAAAACTTGACCTGTTGGTGGCTCTTGAGGACTGGAGTTGAGAAACACTGCACCAGAAGAAGCAGCAAAGACTCAACTTGGGCAGGGTGAGGAAAGCGGAGTTTGTTCTTGTCAAACAATTTGCAACATTTCTTGTTTTGCAGATCCGGGTAAACTGTGTGAACCCCACCGTAGTAATGACTGACATGGGACGCGCTAACTGGAGTGACCCTCAGAAAGCTGCTCCAATGCTGAATCGGATCCCATTAGGTCGCTTTGCTGGTAATGAGGAATCAGATTCTAAAAATTCTACAGAGACCTTGTAAATGAGAGTTAGCATAACATTTATATTGCCTACAGGAGGGCATCCCGTGGGTATACTTCTTCGCTTACCATTAGTAGGACATGTATAAGAGCATTTGTGACCTATTTCCTTTAAAGGGGTTTTATAGATCTTTTTGCTGATGGCTTTGTATAAGGAGAAGGACATATTACCCACGTTCCCCTTGAAGACACGCGTATTGTTGTAATGTGTATTGTGACGTATGATTAGAGATAGTATGATGTTCTGCCCGACAGTAAAGACAGTTAGGGTTAATATTTGGGACTAGCCTAGAGTGTGAGGGGCTAAAGTACAGGGACAAAGACAGTTTCCTTTCAGGAAGAGAGAGAGGGGGCCTATAAGAGCAACCTGGGCTTCCATAACACCTCAGCAGTGCCACAGGCTGATCGCCTCCATGCCACGCCGCATTGATGTAGTAATTGATGCAAAAGGAGTATTGAGTGCATTTACTGAACATACATTTCAGTAGGCCAACATTTCGGATTTTCAAGCTTGTGTTATAAAGTATTCTAATTTACTGATATAATGACTTTTGGGTTTTCATTGGCTGTAAGCCATAATCATCAACATTAACAGAAATAAACACTTGAAATAGATCACTGTGTGTGTAATGACTCTATACATGAGTTTCACTTTTTGTATTGAAGAACTGAAATAAATTAACGTTTTGATGATATTCTAATTTAGTGAGAAGCACTTGTAGGTCCTCCGGATTGGTGGCAACTTCCACCTGTATGTGCAGCTTATCTTCTGTTCTTTGCTGTCTTTCAGAGGTGGATGAGGTGGTTCACAGCATTCTCTTCCTGCTCAGTGATAAAAGCACCATGATCACCGGCTCCTGCCTTCCCGTGGATGGGGGATACCTGGTAACTTGACCGACAGAAAACTGAATCCTCAGGATGGCAGACACACTGCAAAACAAACCTGGAAGCTTGCGGCTAGAAGTTAGGCAGCTCTTATTACTGGATACACTTGTTTGTTCCTTAAGGCACCTTCACACTAAACGATATCGCTAGCAATCCGTGACGTTGCAGCGTCCTCGCTAGCGATATCGTTTAGTTTGACACGCAGCAGCTATCAGAATCCTGCTGTGATGTCGTTGGTTGGGGCTAGAAGGCCAGAACTTTCTTTGGTCGCTGGCTCTCCCGCTGACATCGCTGAATCGGCGTGTGTGACACCGATTCAGCGATGTCTTCGCTGGTAACCAGGGTAAACATCGGGTTACTAAGCGCAGGGCCGCGCTTAGTAACCCGATGTTTACCCTGGTTACCATCCTAAAAGTAAAAAAAACAAACGCTACATACTTACCTACCGCTGTCTGTCCCCGGCGCTGTGCTTCTCTGCTCTGGCTGTGAGCACAGCGGCCGGAAAGCAGAGCGGTGACGTCGCCGCTCTGCTTTCCGGCTGCCCGGCGCTCACAGCCAGAGCAGAGAAGCAGAGCGCCGGGGACAGACAGCGGAAGGTAAGTATGAAGCGTTTGTTTTTTTAACTTTTAGGATGGTAACCAGGGTAAACATCGGGTTACTAAGCGCGGCCCTGCGCTTAGTAACCCGATGTTTACCCTGGTCACCGGCATCGTTGGTCGCTGGAGAGCGGTCTGTGTGACAGCTCTCCAGCGACCAAACAGCGACGCTGCAGCGATCCGGATCGTTGTCTGGATCGCTTCAGCATCGTTTACTGTGAAGGTACCTTTAGGCTTTCCTGGCAGGAGGAAATGTGATTATAGCTAGGACGCGCCTGTATAATGAAAACCTATATCTGGAGCATCAGCGAGCGGATTACTGCCTGCCTTACAAGCTAATCAATAAACCATTACTGGAAACACACTGGGTCTGGGTAATTGTGTATATTTCCACCGGCTGAGGGAGGAATAGTGATGAAAGTGAAGAGCCCTGGACCAACATGGTTAGATTTACAGTTGTGCTCAAAAGTTTACATACCCTGGCAGAATTTTTGCTTTCTTAGTCTTTTTTCAGTGAATATGAATGATAACACCAAAACGTTTTCTCCACTCATGGTTAGCGGTTTGGTGAAGCCATTTATTGTCAAACTACTGTGTTTTCTCTTTTTAAATCATAATGACAACCCAAAACCTCCAAATGACCCCGATTATAAGTTCACATACCCTGGTGATTTTGGCCTGATAACATGCACAGAAGTTGACACAAATGGGTTTGAATGGCTACTAAAGGTAACATCCTCACCTGTGACCTGTTTGCTTGTAATCAGTGTGTGTGTGCATAAAAGCTGAGTGAGTTTCTGGGATCCAGACAGACTCTTGCATCTTTCATCCAGCCACTGACGTTTCTGAATTGTGAGTCATGGGGAAAGCAAAAGAATTGTCAATGGATCTACGGGAAAAGGTAGTTGAACTGTATAAAACAGAAAAGTGATACAAAAAGATATCCAAGGAATTGATAATGCCAGTCACCAGTGTTCAAACTGTGATTTACAAATGGAAAATCAGGGGCTCTGTAAAAACAAAACCACAGTCAGGTAGACCAACATAAATGTCGTCCACAACTGCCAGGAAAATTGTTCGGGATGCAAAGAAAAACCCACAAATAAAAACTAGCAGTGTGGCTGTTTCAAGATGCACAATAAGGAAGCACTTGAAGAAAAATGGGCTGCATGGTCGAGTCGCCAGAAAAAAAGCCATTACTGCGCAAATGCCACAAAGTATCTCGCCTACACTACCCAAAACAGCATAAAGACAAGCCTCAAAACTTCTGGAACAAGGCAATTTGGAGTGATGAGACAAAAATTAAACTTTTGGGCCACGGCCATAAACGTTACATTTGGAGAGAGGTCAGTGAGGCCTATGATGAAAGGAACACCATTCCTAGTGTAAAGCATGGAGGTGGATCGCTGATGTCTTGGGGATGTGTGAGCTACAAAGGCACAGGAAACTTGGTCATAGTTGAAGGAAAGATGAATGCAGCATGTTATCAGCAAATACTGGAGGCAAATTTGCACTTATGAGCCTGGAAGCTGCGCATGGGATCTACTTGGACGTTCCAACATGGCCTTGTGCTTTGGATCATTGTCAAGTCGACCGGTCATTGGCTACAGCAGAATAAAGTGAAGGTTCTGGAGTGGCTATCTCAGTCTCCTAACGTCAAGATCATTGAGCCACTCTGGGGAGATCTCAAGCGCGCAGTTCATGCTAGACAGCCCAGGGATTTACAGGAACTGGAGGATTTTTGCCAAGAAGAGTGGACAGCTTTACCATCTGAGAAAATAAAGAACCTCATCTACAACTACCACAAAAGACTTCAAGCTGTCATTGATGTTAGAGGGGGCAATACACAGTATTAAGAAATGGGATATGTAAACTTTTGATCAGGGTCATTTGGATGTTTTAGGTTGTCATTATGATTTAAAAAGAGAAAACACAGTAGTTTGACAATAAATGGCTTCACCCAACCACTAACCATGTGTGGAAAAAAAGTTTTGGTGCTATCATTCATATTCTCTGAAAGAAGGCCAAGAAAGCAAAAATTTTGCTGGGGTATGTAAACTTTTGAGCACAACTGTATTTTTTTATTTGTTTTATACAGTTTTATGAAGTCTCCAGTCACATCATAACATTTACTGTAAAGAACATGAATATGAGATACGGTACTTGCACATGGCCAATGTTGTTTTCACAGACCATCAATCCATCTATTTGGCATAGGGATAAAAAGGAAATAGATGATTCTTGAAGGATTTGTCCGATGTTCCTTCTTCTGGAGCTCACTGTTCCCCTGCCTCCCAGCTTCCTGGGGTACTGTATGCTCCTAATGATGGACAGTTTGGGTGAGTGTCATGGTTTCCCTGTCGGCTTGACCCTGAACTCTTCAGAACAGCATAATAGGCAGCTTTGCCTCTTCAGCATAGGAGGAGCGACCAATTCAGACAGCTTAGCAGTACTTATATGCTCAATAGCTATGAGTTTACAAGTGCTGCAATCCTTGCCTACGAGAATGGCCGCCTCTGATAAGCCACAAGCAGTAAACAATAACGTTAAAAAATCCCTCATTTTTTGAGTATGGAGAAGATTTTCAGTAAGAAGAAAATTACAAAGTTGCCTGCTTTTACAAGTTCCTTGCAATTGTATCCAATTAAGAAGTTGAGACAACTCCTTAAAAGTCCCTTTACACAATAATGGGCTAAGAACACTTTCCGCAACCTAAAAAGTAACTGTTGTCGCGAGCACATTTCCTCTCATAAGCAGGGAATCTGCTGCCAACAAACTACAAATTGTATGGGGAACGAACAATAGTATTAATGATCGTCGGTCCCCATACAGTTTGCATCGACCACAGATTGACTTTTTTGTCGATCAGTGCTCCTTATGGACAGACATACAAATGTGCCTTAAATATGAAATGGTGGCTCAAAAGGTATGATGGCTATCAATTGTCCTTTTGATTACAGATGACCATTGAGTCATCTCTTCAGATAAGAATATCTCATTACTAACCCAGCACTGTCTTTTTAGAAAAAAAACTTTCATCAAGAACTTTAGGACTGTCCAGCCTCAGCCAAGATCCCTGTTCACATTATGGCTTTATTCACGCCTCTGTTCTGTTTTTCTGTTCAGTTTCATAGAAGCTGAATAAGTGATCTGTTGCACCAGTTATGCCAACAGAAGCAGATCATCTATGTGAACCATGAACTTTTCACCAAGCGTTGCCGAATTAGTTAACTATTTTTGTCTGTGCATGTCGGCGGTCTATAAATGAACAACCAGGGTCGCTCAAGGTGCATTCATTGGTGTATGATAAAGATGCTCTCTGATAAATATGAAATGTGTAGCAAATGTCTGGCTTCTTCATGAGCAAACCCCAGTATTCGGAATCCCCTTACTCAAATAGCTCTTAAAGGGAATTGGTCACTAGGTTTTTGCTCTGAAATCTGAGAGCACCATAATGTAGGGGCAGATACCCTAATTACAGTGATGTCACTTACTGGGCTGTGTTTTGCTGTTTAAATACAATCAGCATTTAATCTGCAGATTATCATTACAGGACAACATGGCACATGCAGGGCAGTCCAACCACACCCCTAGCACTGATTAGCAGCTCTCAGCCACTTTGTACACAAAGCTGCCAATCAGTGGTGTGGGCGGAGTTATTCAACAATCATCTGCCTCTAACAGCTTTGTGTAGCTCGTGGCTGTTAACCTGTTACATGCAGCATTTACAACCCACTGGTAGAGAGGCACACCATTCTAACCACCTATTGGCTTTCCCGCGACATGATCTTGGGGCGCTAATGGCTTCTGTGACAGCCAGGGGTCTGCTGAAGACCACCGTGCCTGTCAGGACGGTATTTATGTAAAAGCCAACCTGTGGCTGGCTTTCTTAAAAGACTGTGATTTTTGTTACATACAGCAAAGAGAAAAAAATCTAAATGCCAGAAATGTGTTTTTTCATTAACATTGTATTTATATACACTGCTCAAAAAAATAAAGGGAACACTAAAATCCCACATCCTAGATATCACTGAATGAAATATTCCAGTTGTAAATCATAGTGGAATGTGTTGAGAACAATAAAACCTAAAAATGATCACCGTAAATCAGAATGGAGGTCTGGAGTTGGAATGATGCTCAAAATCAAAGTGGAAAATGAAGTTACAGGCTGATCCAACTTCAGTGGAAATGCCTCAAGACAATGAAACGCTGCTCAGTATTGTGTGTGGCCTCCATGTGCCTGTTTGACCTCCCTACAATGCCTGGGTATGCTCCTGATGAGGCGGCGCACGGTCTCCTAAGGGATTTCCTCCCAGACCTGGACTAAAGCATCTGCCAACTCCTGGACAGTCTGTGGTGCAAGGTGACGTTGGTGGATGGTGCGAGACATGATGTCCCAGATGTGTTCAATCGGATTCAGGTCTGGGGAATGGGTGGGCCAGTCCATAGCTTCAATGCCTTCATCTTGCAGGAACTGCTGACACACTCCAGCCACATGAGGTCTGGCATTGTCCTGCATTAGGAGGAACCCAGGGCCAACCGCACCAGCATATGGTCTCACAAGGGGTCTGAGGATCTCATATCGGTACCTAATGGCAGGTCAGGCTACCTCTGGAGTCTGACCTGTGCTGTGCTGCCCTCCAAAGAAATGCCACCTCACACCATTACTGACCCACTGCCAAACCGGTCATGCTGAAGGATGTTGCAGGCAGGTCGCTCTCCAGACTCTGTCACATGTACTCAGTGTGAACCTGCTTTCATCTGTGAAGAGCACAGGGCGCCAGTGGCGAATTTGCCAATCCTGGTGTTCTGTGGCAAATGCCAAGTGTCCTGCACGGTGTTGGGCTGTGAGCACAATCCTCATCTGTGGACGTCGGGCACTCCAATCATCCTCATGGAGTTGGTTTCTGTTTGTGCAGACACATGCACATTTGTGGCCTGCTGGAGGTCATTTTGCAGGGCTCTGGCAGTGCTCCTCCTTGCACAAAGGCTGAGGTAGCGGTCCTGCTGCTGTGTTGTTGCCCTCCTACAGTCCCCTCCATGTCTTCTGGTGTACTGACCTGTGTACTGACCTGTCTCCTGGTAGCGCCTCCAGCCTCTGGACACTACGCTGACAGACACAGCAAACCTTGCCACAGCTCGCATTGATGTGCCATCCTGGATGAGCTGCACTACCTGAGCCACTTGTGTGGGATGTAGAGTCCATCTCATGCTACCTCGAGTGTGAAAGCCCAACCAACATTCAAAAGTGACCAAAACATCAGCCAGAAAGCATTGGTACTGAGATGTGGCCTGTGGTCACCACCAGCAGAACCACTCCTTTATTGAGTATGTCTTGATAATTGCCAATAATTTCCATATGTTGTCTATTCCATTTGCACAACAGCATGTGAAATTCTTGGTCAAATAGTGTTGCTTCCTAAGTGGACAGTTTGATTTCACATAAGTTTGATTTACTTGGAGTTATATTATGTTGTTTAAGTGTTCCCTTTATTTTTTTAAGCAGTGCATTTAAAATTATATCAATAAAAACATTGTCTCAGGGCGTAAAAACAAGCACTCACACAGCTCCATCTTCCGAAAATTGAAAACATTACAGCTCTTGGAAAATGGCGACACAATCTTTTTTAATAAAGTTCAGAATTTGTTTCACCACTTAAATAAAACAAAAACATATGCATGATTGGTATCTGCGTACTTATACTGCCCTAGAGAGTCTTTTTTCCACGTTATTTTTACCATAAAATGAATAATGCAAATTTAAAAAACAAATCAGTTGTAGAATTGTGCTTTTTGTGCCATTTTGTCACACTTGGATTTTTTTTTCCTGCTTTCCTGTACATCACATGATAAAATGGATGGTGTCATTCAAAAGTACAACTCATCCTGCAAAAAACAAGCTTTTAAGACTCAACTAGTTTATTTATCAGGGAGAGGACTGTCAGTCAGAGGGATCAGGAGAAAACACCTTGGACAAGTCAGTGGAGACACAATCGCCGCCTGTAGTGCTTCAAAAGTAAAACATAACTTTCTACATTTGTGCCAGTGGTTGATGCAGCATGAGCCTATTGACACTTCGTGTGCTACACATATGTCTGATGTTAGGAAGGGGTTAAAGCTGTATTAAAGTGAAGCTGTCATCTTGCAAAACACTATTTACCTGCAGATTTGGGGTTAATCTGCAGGTAAATAGCGGTAAAATGTTTCCTGGCCACCTTACTAAAAGTTATTTCCTCCTGCGAGCCGTTGGCTTTCAGTCATGGGGACGTTCCGAAAGCGGCTACAGTTACTGCTCACTATACTGCGAGTGGTGTCTGTGAGCATGTTCTGGCACTTTGATGGACAGCTCGCTCTCATAGCTCTCCTGCCGAACCAGCGCCTCCCAGGAGAATATACAGTTAGGTCCATATATATTTGGACAGAGACAACATTTTTCTAATTTTGGTTATAGACATTACCACAATGAATTTTAAAGAAAACAATTCAGATGCAGTTGAAGTTCAGACTTTCAGCTTTCATTTGAGGGTATCCACATTTAAATTGGATGAATGGTTTAGGAGTTTCAGCTCCTTAACATGAGCAACCCTGTTTTTAAAGGGACCAAAAGTAATTGGACAGATTTGAATAATTTTAAATAAAATGGTTATATTTAGTACTTGTTTGAAAACCCTTTGTTGGCAATGACTGCCTGAAGTCTTGAGCTCATGGACATCACTAGACGCCGTGTTTCCTCCTTTTTGATGCTCTGCCAGGCCTTTACTGTGGTGGTTTTCGGTTGCTGTTTGTTTGTGGGCCTTTCTGTCTGAAGTTTAGTCTTTAACAAGTGAAATGCATGCTCAAATGGGTTGAGATCAGATGACTGACTTGGCCATTCAAGAATATTCCACTTCTTTGCTTTAATAAACTCCTGGGTTGCTTTGGCTTTATGTTTTGGGTCATTGTCCATCTGTAGTATGAAACGACGACCAATCAGTTTTGCTGCATTTGGCTGGATCTGAGCACACAGTATGTCTCTGAATACCTCAGGACAGAAGCAGCCGAATTAATTCTGTGTCACATCATCAATAAACACTAGTGACCCAGTGCCACTGGCAGCCATGCATGCCCAAGCCATCACACTGCCTCCGCCGTATTTTACAGATGATGTGGTATTCTTTGGATCATGAGCTGTACCACGCCTTCGCCATACTTTTTCCTTTCCATCATTCTGGTACAGGTTGATCTTGGTTTCATCTGTCCAAAAAATGTTATTCCAGAACTGTGCTGGCTTTTTTAGATTTTTTCTTAGCAAAGTCCAGTCTAGCCTTTTTATTCTTGATGCTTATGAGTGGCTTGCACCGTGCAGTGAACCCTCTGTATTTACTTTCCTGCAGTCTTCTCTTTATGGTAGATTTGGATATTGATACGCCGACCTCCTGGAGAGTGTTGTTCACTTGGTTGGCTGTTGTGAAGGGGTTTCTCTTCACCATGGAGATTATTCTGCGATCATCCACCACTTTTGCCTTCCGTGGGCGCCCAGGTCTTTTTGCATTGATGAGATCACCAGTGCTTTCTTTCTTTCTCAGGATGTACCAAACTGTAGATTTTGCCACTCCTAATATTGCAGCAATTTCTCGGATGTTTTTTTTCTGTTTTCGCAACTTAAGGATGGCTTGTTTCACCTGCATGGAGAGCTCCTTTGACCGCATGTTTACTTCACAGCAAAACCTTCCAAATGCAAGCACCACACCTCAAATCAACTCCAGGCCTTTTATCTGCTTACTTGAGAATGACATAACGAAGGGATTGCCCACACCTGCCCATGAAATAGCCTTGGAGTCAATTGTCCAATTACTTTTGGTCCCTTTAAAAACAGGGTGGCACATGTTAAGGAGCTGAAACTCCTAAACCCTTCATCCAATTTAAATGTGGATACCCTCAAATGAAAGCTGAAAGTCTGAACTTCAACTGCATCTGAATTGTTTTGTTTAAAATTCATTGTGGTAATGTCTGTAGCCAAAATTAGAAAAATTTTGTCTCTGTCCAAATATATATGGACCTAACTGTAAGTTAATTTTTTCCCCTTTAGCTGCACTTTCAGAAAGGCAGCCATGCAGCATTTTAACTCTATTTACTTTCGGATTAAACCTACAGTCATGGCCAAAAGTATTAACACCCCTGCAATTCTGTCAGATAATACTCAGTTTCTTCCTGAAAATGATTGCAATCACAAATTCTGTATTATTATAATCTTCATTTAATTTGTCTTAAATGAAAAAGCACCAAAAGAATTGTCCTAAAGCCAAATTGGATATAATTCCACACCAAACAAAAGTATTGGCACCGTTCGAAAAATCATGTGATGCTTCTCTAATTTGTGTAATTAATAGCACCTGTAACTTACCTGTGGCACCTAACAGGTGTTGGCAATAACTAAATCACACTTGCAGCCAGTTGACATGGATTAAAGTTGACTCAACCTCTGTCCTGTGTCATTGTGTGAACCACATTGAGCATGGAGAAAAGAAAGAAGACCAAAGAACTGTCTGAGGACTTGAGAAACCAAATTGTGAGGAAGCATGAGCAATCTCAAGGCTACAAGTCCATCTCCAAAGACCTGAATGTTCCTGTGTCTACTGTGTGCAGTGTCATCAAGAAGTTTAAAGCCCATGGCACTGTGGCTAACCTCCCTAGATGTGGACGGAAAAGAAAAATTGACAAGAGATTTCAACGCAAGATTGTGCGGATGTTGGATAAAGAACCTCGACTAACATCCAAACAAGTTCAAGCTGCCCTGCAGTCCGAGGGTACAACAATGTCAACCCGTAGTATCCGTCGGCGTCTGAATGAAAAGGGACTGTATGGTAGGAGACCCAGGAAGACCCCACTTCTTACCCCGAGACATAAAGCCAGGCTGGAGTTTGCCAAAACTTACCTGAAAAAGCCTAAAACGTTTTGGAAGAATGTTCTCTGGTCAGATGAGACAAAAGTAGAGCTTTTTGGGCAAAGGCATCAACATAGAGTTTACAGGAGAAAAAAAGAGGCATTCAAAGAAAAGAACACGGTCCCTACAGTCAAACATGGAGGAGGTTCCCTGATGTTTTGGGGTTGCTTTGCTGCCTCTGGCACTGGGCTGCTTGACCGTGTGCATGGCATTATGAAGTCTGAAGACTACCAACAAATTTTGCAGCATAATGTAGGGCCCAGTGTGAGAAAGCTGGGTCTCCCTCGGAGGTCATGGGTATTCCAGCAGGACAATGACCCAAAACACACTTCAAAAGGCACTAGAAAATGGTTTGAGAGAAAGCACTGGAGACTTCTAAGGTGGCCAGCAATGAGTCCAGACCTGAATCCCATAGAACACCTGTGGAGAGATCTAAAAATGGCAGTTTGGAGAAGGCACCCTTCAAATATCAGGGACCTGGAGCAGTTTGCCAAAGAAGAATGGTCTAAAATTCCAGCAGAGCATTGTAAGAAACTCATTGATGGTTACCGGAAGCGGTTGGTCGCAGTTATTTTGGCTAAAGGTTGTGCAACCAAGTATTAGGCTGAGGGTGCCAATACTTTTGTCTGGCCCATTTTTGGAGTTTTGTGTGAAATGATCAATGTTTTGCTTTTCGCTTCATACTCTTTTGTGTTTTTTCATTTAAGACAAATTAAATGAAGATAATGCCAAAGAATTTGTGATTGCAATCATTTTTAGGAAGAAACTGAGTATTATCTGACAGAATTGCAGGGGTGTTAATACTTTTGGCCATGACTGTATAAAGACTATATCTACAGGTAAATAGCATTTTACAAGGTGAAAGGTTCCCTTTATAGGGTTTATTCGAGACTTTTATTATTTTTGTGCCTGGGGCTAACCACCTGACCTGCCTGTTCAGGCCAGCGATGATTTCTGCTATCTCAGAAGGGTCACAGACCGCTCCTGCCAGTGATTCCCCTGCTGCTGACATCATGTTCACAGAAGAGCATCTTCTCTTCCCCTGTGCTGTATTGACAGGACATCTCTGCTGATGTCATGCTGATTGACAGCAGGTTCCCTGCTGCTTAACTGCTAGGAACTGGCTGTCAATCAGCATGACATCAGCAGTCACGCTCTTCGACACAGTGGCCCGGAAGGAGGAGAGCTGCTCTGTTGACAAGAGATGAACCAGCAAAATTGCTGCCTGAAATCATCCCCATGCAGAACAGGCAGGTAGTTATCAACTACCTGCCTGTTAGTTCTTAGCCCCATTCACAAAAATAATAAAAGTCCCAGGTAACTCCATTAAGTCTTTCTTGTACACTGATACTCAATATTTTACACGTGCTCGGACTAGTGATTTACAGTATATAGAAAAAAAAATATGTTCTCATCATAGATACCAAGGTTCCTTCTGATGCATCCCACATTTGCTTTGCTGACTACCATGCTATGTTACTAGTCTTTGTGACTCGATATGAGAATGGCCCATTTTGGGTTATTACTGGTTGAAGGAAAGAAACCAAATTACACAAAAATTTCATAGCCCTCTCATTTTACATATCTTTTATCTTGATCATCTCACCCAGACTACAACGTATGTTACAATCCCCAAAAACAATTTTGCATCATCATTGTTCTTTATGACGTTATTATACAAATTAAAGAAAAAACAATGCTAATTGGATGGGTCGGTACTGGGTTTTCTGACTTTAGAGTTTGTTCACACTTGCTATAAAAAAAACATTTGTTCTGCAAGCAGGACATACTTCAATGAAACAAATACATGGTGATGGTTTGGGGGGTCCTGGTGAAGCTGACAGGTTCTTTCAGGAATCCCTCTTTTCTGGAGGTCTGATACCTGCTCTGTCTTTTTTAGTTGTTTCCCGAGCGCTCTGTTATTTTGTAAATACATTTTTTTACCTTTTTGCTGGACGTTTTATAAATGATTAAAATATTGAAAATAAAGCTAACATTTTGTGAAGCTAAGATGTTTAAAAAGATGCTCAGACAACTTCCTTGCCTTCCCATTGACTCGTATTGTAAAGTATTGAGCAAGTTCCTAGTGAGAAATGCCAGAAGAGTGAAGATTTTCCTTCTTTTGAATGCTTGGGATTTTCTGAAAGCCTTAGCATATGAACAGCAGGTCATTTTTACATAGAAATGAATAGGTCCATTCTTTTGAGCCTTTCTCATTTGAAAAAACGCTGGAAAAAGACACAGTGTGAACATACCGTAAAACTTGTGCTTGTGGTGGTCGCAATAAAACCCGGAGGTGGGTTCCATAAACTGTGACAACATGATATGCATCAAAGGCCAACATACAAGACCCCCTCCAAATTCTCTCCTGCTGAACCCATTAAATAGACAAATCGAAACATATTCGAGGCACCATAGAGATCTTTGTAAAAATCCAATCTTTATTCTAGAATATTTAGAACATTACTTCAGTCATGAGACAAAAATAGAGCAAAATTTTGGCCAAATGGTCTTTCTCAAGCCTAAACTACAGTCAGCATTTTAGGTTTGAGAAAGGCCATTTGGCTGAAACGTTGCTCTATTTTTGTCTCTTTACTGATGTGATGTTCTAAAAATTCAGTTATAAAGATTGGATTTTCACAAGGATCTCTATGGTGCCTCAGATATGTTTGGGCTTGCTGCTGTTTTTGGATGTAGTAGGTCTTGCCGAGTAGCACATACTCATCAATGGGAATTCTATACTGGACCCATCAAACAGACAATCAGAGTCAATAAAGTTTTTTTTAAACAAAATGTAATTAGAAGTATGCCCATGGTTATTAAACCCTGCCTCTTTATAGAAACAGCTTGTACATTCACAGTACTGTTTTAATCCTTCAGAACATGGGCCGCCATACAGTATTTCCACAGTTTTTTCATAAAGCATCATGACTCGACAAGATGTTTATATACTCACAAATTAATACCAAATTGACTACATGATTCACAGATTTCTTGTAACCAGGACACAGAACAAGAAAACCAGACATTATCCCCATGCAATAGAAATACTAGATGGGCAGAGATTATTAATGCACCATGACACAGGCAGACCACCCTCCTCCTTTCCAAGTAAAGTTCAATTTCAGGTGATGAACTGGTCCACATAACATCTCTGCAAAAGGAATCCCACTGCTGTGCCATATACACAGTGTCAGGTATCGCATATTCACGCGGAGGGGGTCACAAGTCTAGACCCACCACTTGGCATTGGAAGTAAAGTAGAAGTCACTCTCCTCCGAGTGGTTCGCTGTGTCACCCATCCCCCTCCCACCCCATGCTCCGTACATTCACAAAACACTAAACCACGGAAAACATCTGCAGGTCTCCGTTCACCCCACGTTCCTCGCTGGTGGGGTTTCACGTCTTTGGAAAGAGATGGTATGAGTTTGGTCCAGCTTCCAGTCTATTGGTGCTCAGAAAACTGTACATTTCTTGCCAGGTCGCTTCACGGGTGGAGGGCAGAGGACGGCACGGATAGCTTCATCAAACACCGTCTTCAGACCGCGCTGGGTGAGGGCCGAGCACTCCAAGTACTTGACAGAACCTTAAACATAAAACAATCAGAGTTACCAACTGGTGCCCAAAATCACAATGTTTTAGAACACATTAACTAAGAATTTACTACAATTTTCACCTATAAATGAAAATGTTCTGTTATTTTCTGTTCTCTGTGCTGTGAGTAACTCTATATAGCCTCTTCTAATTACCTCTTTTGGTGAAAAAATTATGGCCGCAAAGGTATCTCTTAGGCAACGTTCACATTAGCGTTTCCCGACGCTGCGTCGGGAAACGCTGCGGCAACGCATGCGTCATGCGCCCCTATATTTAACATGGGGGGCGCATGGACATGCGTTGTGCGACGCATGCGTTTTTTTTGCCGCAAGCGTCGGGCGCGGAAAACGCAACAAGTTGCATTTTTCTTGCGTCCAAATTTCGGCAAAAAAGGACGCATGCGTCGCAAAACGCAGCGTTTTTGCGTGCATTTTGGTGCGTTTTTATTTGCGTTGTGCGTTGCGTCGCCGACGCAGCGGCGCACAACGCAAATCTGAACGTAGCCTTAGGACTTGTTACTAACAAAGATAGGTTTGATTAGTTACTCTGGGTACGGTTAGAGTAAAGAAGGCGTTAATGTCCTCAGGCCAGTCAAATCTCACACTTAGGCTATGTGCACACAGAGTTTTTGAAGCACAATTTGAACGGAAATTCTTCAAAACTAAAAACTACTCAAAAAACTGTCTACATACCTTTAGGCCAGGTTCACAGGAGCGTACTTAAGAGTCCATGTATGGCCCGCAATGCAAGTCTTAAAGCCTCCTGAGTCTATGAGACGGTAAGTTCACTCAGGCAACCTGAGGTCTGTCTGGCCATTGCGGTCCGTATACAATCCGTAAAGTACACTTGTGTGAACTCAACCTTAGGGTTTGGTAGTTCGAAGAACAAAGAAACTAATCAGTGGTGTGACTTACCTGGTGGTCAGGAGCTGCTTTTACTTATTAAGAAGCTTTGAATTTTACTATCATGACAGAAGTATTCTGGGAGTGATACCTTTATTGGCTAACCAGAAAATAATATGTTTGCAGCTTTCAGAGCACACTGGCTCCTTCTTCAGGCAAGATTACAAATAGAGAAAAGCCTACATTTATGTGGAGAACACCAATATTCACAAAAGGGTATAAATAAAGAAAAGCCCCAGGTAATCCCTGGAGATAATTAGAAATCATACAGTTGTTGACTGTCGGTGTATTTATAAATGTTCCATGGAGGATCAGAGCACCTCTGAGATCAAAGAAGATAAAAATATTATCTTCCAAGATTCTTCATGGAAAATACAAGAGTTTACTAACACAGGAGCCATGCAAGTTCTCATTAAAGGGAATGTGTTATCAGAAAACGACCTGATGTTAAAGGGAACCTGTCACCCCGTTTGCATCTCGGCTTTGGGAAAATGGCCGCCGCGATTTCTTCTGCGCACGCGCGGCATCCCGCGGCCATTTTCCTGAAGCCCCGTGCAGCAGAGCACTCCATCTGCGCACGCGCGGCCCCAGGAAGATGGCCGCCCCCACCGATGACAGGGGGTAATAGCGCAGATCGCGCGCTGCTCCTTCACGTGCACGAAGTGGATTCGTCACTGCGACATGCGCACACCACTACGCCACCAACGGAAAGCTGGGGAAGAAAAGAGCGATGTCACCATGCCCACCTGACCAGACCAGCCTGATTGACAGGCGAAAACGGCGACTTTGGTAATGTATTGCGCAGCATAGGTGGGGAATCAGGGTACACTACATACACTATTGTAACGCACAGCGCAGGCCCTATTTAACAGTATTTATATCTCAATCTGAAAAAACGGGGTGACAGGTTCCCTTTAAAATCATGTAAAAATTTTTTTTTTTACATTTTTGGTAATGTTCTATCTTTCACATCAATATCTACATTGAAAAAGTAAAAAAATCTTGAAATTATCAGGCGGCTATTAGTCCTAATAGTAGATTTTTCCTTCATGTTCTTCACATCTAAGTTACAAACAACTCATGTTAGTACCTCATAGGGTGGAAGAGGCTATATCCTGAACAGGAAATGTCAGAAAATTTGAAACAACAAAATCCCTGTTTTCTGATCATGACCCCACTCTAAAAAAATGCAAAAAAAGCGATCAAAGCATAGTGTGTACCCCAAAATAGGGATTTTTGTGTACTCACCGTAAAACCTTTTTCTCCGAGCCACTCATTGAGGGACACAGGACCGGGGGTGTATGCTGCTGCCACTAGGAGGCTGACACTAATTAAATACAAAATAGGTTAGCTCCTCCTCTGCAGTATACACCGCCCACTGGCTCCGGATAATACCAGTTCGTAGCCAAGCAGTAGGAGGTTAACAAGATTTAACCATAGTAACAACATGTCAAAGACTAAAACACTCATCATAGGCAATAAGCCAAAAACAAGGGTGGGTGCTGTGTCCCCAAAGAGTGGCTCAGAGAAAAGGATTTTACTGTGAGTACACAAAAATCCCTATTTCTCCATAGCCACATTGGGGGACACAGGACCATGGGACGTCCAAAAGCAGTCCCTGGGTGGGGAATAACAACCCAACAGTGTAAACTTATGGCACCTGCTGACTACAGGTGCGCAACCGCTGCCTGCAGAATACGCCTGCCCAGGCTTGCATCTGAGGATGCCTGAGTATGGACATTGTAATGCTTTGAAAAGGTGTGCAGGCTAGACCAGGTTGCAGCTTTGCAAACCTGCTCTGCAGACGCTTGATTTTGAATGGCCCAGGAAGCACCCACCGACCGAGTGGAGTGTGCCCTGAGGACCGCAGGGATAGGCTTGCCTCTGACGCGGTAAGCCTCTTGAATGGTCCACCGAATCCATCTGACAATTGTCGACTTAGAAGCGGCCAGTCCCTTCCGGTGTCTCGCCGGGAGCACGAACAGAGCATCCGTCTGACGAAAGGATGCCGTCCTGGACACGTACTTCGCGGTGCGTTGGAGTAGGGCAAAGTGACAGAAGTACGATATCTTCATTAAGGTGGAAGGAAGATACCACCTTCGGGAGAAAAGTAGGGGACGGTCTGAGGACCACCTTGTCTTGGTGGAACGTAAGGAACGGCGTCCGACAGGAAAGAGCAGCCAACTTCGAGACTCGTCTGATCGAGGTAATAGCGACGAGGAAGGTCACTTTCCATGAAAGAAGAGATAGAGGGATGTCCTGCAACGGCTCGAAGGGAGATTCCTGCAGGACACCTAGGACCAGATTAAGGTCCCAAGCCTCTAGAGGCGCTCTGTAGGGAGGCACCACCTGAGAGACTTCCTGAAAAAAAGTTCTGACCTGAGGCTTGGAAGCGATTTTCCGTTGAAAAAGGACTGACAAGGCCGAGACCTGCCCTTTAAGGGAACTAGGCAAAAGCCCCAAGTCCAGACCGAATTGGTGGAAATCCAGGATGGTAGGGATGTTGAAAACCATCAGAGGGCGACCTCTGCCTCTGCACCAATCGAAGAAGATCCTCCAGATCCGATGGTAGATGCGCGATGATACAGGCTTTCGGGCATTGATCAAGGTGGAGACTACCTCACGAGAGAAACCCGCTTGAGTTAGAACCCAGGATTCAACAGCTATGCCGTCAAACACACGGCCCCTGAGTTCTGGTGGTAAATCGGGCCCTGAGAAAGTAGATCTGGATGATCTGGTAGGCGCCAAGGAACGTCTGTGAGGAGCTGGATCAGCTCTGCATACCACGGCCTGCGAGGCCAATCCGGGGCGATGAGAATCACCGGGACACCCTCTGCCTTGATCTTCCTGATTACTCTGGGAAGCAGGGGCAGGGGGGTAAACAGGTAAGGGAGGCGAAACTGACTCCAAAGGAAGGACTAGCGCGTCCGCCCCGATCGCTCTGGGGTCCCGGGACCGGTACAAATTGAGGTACCTTGGCATTGAACCCGGAAGCAATCAAGTCTACGTCCGGAGTACCCCAACGATGGCAAATCAGTTGGAATATGTCCTGATGGAGAGACCACTCTCCTGAGGCGAGACCTTGCCGGCTGAGGAAATCCGCGGCCCAATTCTCCACTCCCGGAATGTGAACTGCCGATATGACCGAGAGGTTGTTTTCGACCCAGCGAAGGATGTGCTCTACCTCGCGCATTGCAGCTCTGCGGGTTCCCCCTTGATGGTTTATATAAGCCACAGCCGTGGCATTGCTCAACTGGATACGGATGGGGTGGCCTACTAGGAGATGATGGAACCGCTTTAGGGATAGCCGAATCGCACGTATCTCCAGGATATTGATGGGAAGGCAAGACTCGAGATGAGTCCAAGTTCCCTGCGCAGTGTGATGGCGTAAAACCGCACCCCAGTCTAGGAGGCTGGCGTCGGTAGTGACTACCAGCCAATGGACTGGGAAGAAAGACCTCCCTTGGAGGAGAGAGGATCAGAGTATCCACCATTGGAGTGACCGCTTGACCCGAAGAGAGAGAGGACACAGTCAGTCGAGGGAAAAGGGACTCCCGTCCCATGCGTCCAGCAGAGCATGCTGTAGGGGACGGATGTGCAGTTGCGCAAATGGAACGGCCTCCATTGCGGCCACCATCTTCCCGAGAATCCTCATGCCGAAACGGATGGAACAAGGGGATGGCTGAAGAAGCTTCCAGACCCCCTGTTGAAGAGCCAGGACCTTGTCCCGAGGAAGAAGCACCAACCCTAGGAAGGTGTCCAGGGTCATGCCCAGAAAGGAGATCCGTTGAGCTGGAACAGGAGATGACTTTTTTAGGTTGATCAACCAGCCCAACCGGGAAAGAGTATCCAAGGAAATATGGACGCACTCCTCGCAGGCTTGGAAAGATGGGCCTTTGACCAGTAAGTCGTCTAGGTAAGGAAGCACGACTAGACCCCGAGAATGCAGAATGGCCATGACCTTTGTGAAAACTCTGGGGGTGGTGGCAAGGCCGAAGGGCAAGGCCGTGAACTGAAAATGTTCTACGACGGCGAAGCGAAGGAACCTTTGATGAGGTGGGAAGATTGGGATGTGGAGGTATGCATCACGGATGTCGATGGATGCTAAGAATTCACCTTGTTCCATCGAGGCAATGACAGAACGGAGAGATTCCATCCTGAAATGACGGACTTTAACAAATCTGTTAAAGAGCTTTAGGTCCAGGATGGGCCTTACTGTTCCATCCTTTTTGGGGACCATAAACAGATTTGAATAAAAGCCGCAGAAACTTTCGTCCTCTGGGACAGGGACAATCACTCCATCTTGTCGGAGCGACTGAATGGCCTTGGAAAAAGCCCGAGTGAGCATTCCCACTTTGGGAGGGCGGGAAGCGAAAAACGGGGTTGGAGGGGGGAAGGAAAAATCGATTTTGTAACCGGAGAACACCAGATCCATGACCAACTCGTCGTCAATGACAGAGTCAGACATGACGAAACAAGAGAAGGCGTCCGCCTACTTTGCTGGTGTCGTCCGGAAGAGATTGCGAGTCATTTAGAGGAAGACAGTTGGGGTCTGGATCCACTGGACCTAGACTGTGTGGGGAGGCCCCTCCAGGAATGGTTGGGCCTGTATGGAGCCAGAGGGCTTTTGTCTCTGCCGACGCGGTGCCCTGAGCCAGGGGAATTGGCTGAGGAATGCCATGCGTAAGATCCACGAAAGGGCCAAAAACAAGCCTGCGGCTGTCGTCGGAGCGGTTGTCTGAACCTCTGCTGGGGAAGGGAAGTACTTTTTCCCCCCGTAGTGTCTGAAATCAGTTTGTCCAGCTTTTCGCAAATTGAAGCCGTAAGTGCAGAGCAGTTCGCTGCGTCCAGGGAAGCGTTTACTAAGTAATCGCCCGCCAGGGAAATTTGATTTGCTAACTCCACTAAGTCAGAAGGAAGATCACTGCTTTGTAAGGCCTTGTGCAGGGAGTCTGCCCAAGAAGTCACGGCTTTGGCTACCCAGGTAGCAGCAAAGGAGGGAAAGAGTGCCGAGCCTGAAGCCTCAAAAGCTGAACGGGCGAGACTGTCAACTAGGCGGTCTGTGGGATCTTTGATAGAAGATCTGTCCGGCACGGACAGGACAGTTTTAGAGGACAAACGTGAGACAGGAGGATCCACAGGAGGGGATTCTGTCCATTGTTTGCAGAGATCAGGAGAAAAACGATATTTGGACTCCAGAGATCTCTGGCCCTGAAAGCGTTTGTCTGGACGCTCCCTATGCCGCTGGACTATGTCCTGGAACTTCGGGTGATTGGCAAACACCCTGTGAGTACATTTGGTCGTTTTAAAAGATACCGAATTATCCGTACTGGAGGTCGCCGGTTCCTCATCAACCTGAAGGGACTGGTTGATGGCCTCGATGAGACTATCTATAGTGCTCTGATAACCTGGCGACTCCAGATCTAGAGGCCCATCAGACTCAGGATCAAAGTCCTGGTCGGAAGAGGTGCCTAGGGAGCGAGAGCGGGAAGCGGAGCTAACAGACGCCGAGGCACCAGAGGGCCGAGCTACGGACGCTTTCCTAGATAGCCGCTTATGCCTAGAGTGAGAGCGGCCCCTGCAGGCTGAAGATTCCGCAACCGTAGGGGAAACTTCCTGAATAGGGGGATTAGTGGTCCTGCTCCTGGTTGGATCCTGGAGGGACTCGATAGCTTTAGTCAAAGAAGCCATAGATTGCGAAAGTGACAAAGCCCACTCAGGGGGACTGGTCACCGCGGGCTCGTTTGCGGCGGGGGGGTCCTGAGCGCATTTAGGGTCACAAGCGTTACAGAGCGGAGCAGTATGCCCGCCTTCGTAGCGCAGCCTGACAGGAGGTGCAAGAAGTGAAGAACACTATGTGTTTTTGCAGACCTTTTGGGTTTATGCAGAGACATGTTGTCAGTTAACCTCCGTGCAGGGCTGTGGGGCACTGTGTGCAGGAGTAGGAGGGCCTGTGTCAGTGTGCAGCGCACCTACCCAGGTCCTGTGTCCGGATGCTGTACTGAGACCGGAGAGGGACGCACTCCTTGATTTGGTGGCGTTCTGAGGCTCCTGAGAGACACCGGGAGCTCTCTCTTCAGTCCAAGATGGCCGCTGAGAGTTGAGAGGCGCTTCTCGCAATGTGCGAGAAGCACTGAAGCGGTGGGCGGGGCCTCGCACGTGACGCGTGCAGTGGGTGGAACGCGGCCTAGCTAAGGCCGAAGCCGGGGACTAAATTAGCGGTGCCCGGCCGCGAAATGCGGCCGAGCCCGCGGTGCGCTTGGGAGCCCCCCTACCCTATCAGACTCACCGCTTGTGGCCCTCTTCAGGTGAGGTGAGTATCGCTGTCCCACAGTGGTGGTGCAGAGGGAGGGCGGCCGGACTGTGCTCAGTGAAAGTGCCTCTGTGTATCCTAAGGGTATGTGCACATGCAGATTTTGCTGCGGATCCGCAGCTGCGGGTCCGCAGCGGTTTCCCATGCGTTTACAGTATTATGTAAACCTATGGGAAACGAAATCCGCAGTGCACATGCTGCGGAAAAAAACGCGCGGAAACGCAGCGTTTACATTCTGCAGCATGTCAATTCTTTGTGCGGATTCCGCTGCGGGTTTACACCTGCTCCAATAGAAAACTGCAGTTGTAAACCCGCAGCGGAATCCGCAATAGAAACCGCGATAAACCCACAGGAAAAAACGCAGCGGTTTTGCACTGCGGATTTATCAAATCCGCTGTGGAAAAATCCGCAGCCCTCACAGATACGTGTGCACATACCCTAAGAGTTCCCTAGGATTTTACAGGGCTAGGTCACGGCCAAACATCCCACGTCACAGGAAAGGATATGGGGAGTAAATTTGCCATGCTCGCCTGTTGGTGTTTCGTGGGAGATCAGCCCCCATTAAAAGGGTCCGTCGCCCCCATCGTCCTCTTGCGCAAAGATAAAAATAAAAATTAAAAACTGAAACGTCTGGAAAAATTCAGACGCAGTGTGCCTCCTACGGACACTAAGCAAGAACTGGTATTATCCGAAGCCAGTGGGCGGTGTATACTGCAGAGGAAGAGCTAACCTTTTTTGTATTTACTTAGTGTCAGCCTCCTAGTGGCAGCAGCATACACCCACGGTCCTGTGTCCCCCAATGTGGCGATGGAGAAATGATGTTTTGGTTCAGAGTGGGATTCTAAGCAGAGAACTAACATCTATGATGTCCGCCTGCTCTATCTAATTAGATGTACTTACCGTATTTACCTTCATTTCATTCCCAACAATTAGCAAGTTGGATTTGATACTCAAGAAAAATTGGGCTAAATTCTTAGAGCGGCTTCTAGAAGTTGATGTAAGTGGAAGAAATTTAAAATCTTTGTTTCAAAGTGTTAAAGAAATCAGATTTCAGTGCTAATTCATCTGACATTCACCATCTATACCACCCCTCCATGCCACACTCCTGGTCTAGGAGGCTGACATTCAGACTGGAGATCTGGTGATCACGGGGTATAAGTGTCTTCAGGGGTCCAATACCCTTTTGTCTGACCCTGCAGAGCCATTATACGGACAGATAGGTGAACAATCTATGAATACCAGATCTTCAGCCCCGCGAGGTCATTACTACTGTGAGTGTGATACAAGGAGCAGATGTATAGATTTAGTACAGGTTTATCCTTGTCCCCATGAATACCTTCAAAAATCTTACCTATTTCTCGAGCCATCGCTAGACCCTGAGGATATGTGATCGGCGATAGTCTTTTGTCCCTCAGTCGTTCAATGGTGTCTTTGTCATCCCTCAGATCCAGTTTTGTGCCCACCAGAATGATGGGAGTGTTAGGACAATGGTGTCGGACTTCTGGATACCACTACAAATACATGTATTTATGTTTAAAACCCTATATCATGTGTGACCGTATCAAAGATATTCATAAGAAATGAATGTACCATAACCTTATCCATATACGCTAATGTGACATGATTGAAGTGGGTTGGCTGAGTTTAAAGGTAATGTATCATCAGAATATGACTTACTGTTGAACTCAGGTTTTTGGGTTATGTGTATTTTTTTTAAATCACAATTTGTATCCATAAACAAAATTGGTCATCTTGCAACTTTCACACTGGCCACTGGGGCTTTTTAGACTCACACCTCAGGTCCTTTTAGAAAGTTTTCAGAAAGCTCTTTATCCGCAGAGGCAGTGTTACAATGATAGGCAACGTCTCTATACACAGGATCTACCAATTACAATAGGTATTACGGTAATCATATATACCAGACCATGCATGCACCACCAGCCAAAATACTAGGGGTGCTCGGGTATATGTTAAAAGTTCAGTGCAAAGCAAGTAGACAGGAAAACCTAAAAAGAACCACACTCCAAGAACCAAATAATAATACCAAAATCTTTATTAAATAACCAGTAAAAACACATCATGCGTATATTATAGGGAATGCAAAAGATAACAAAGATCACCAACCAAAAGGCAGTACGGAATCCACTGGAAGAAGGCACCGCGCCGACATGCATGTTGGGGCTCGAGGCAGTGTGGTTTCCTCAGGTAATATGACTGGTTAGCCTACAGTTATTATTCACTCACCAATGATCTTGGCAACAATATGCATGTTTGGGTAACATTTTGCACTTATGCTCTTTGATTTATATATATCCCTACGTATCACAATGGGCCAATGTGATTATTATGCTATTTAGCACAAGGCACTTGCACTTTCTGAAGTGAATATAGGGCTATAATCTGATACCTACTGTTTTAACACTATTTACCACTTGGATTCCGTACTGCCTTTTGGTTGGTGATCTTTGTCATCCCTATAATATACGCATGATGTGTTTTTACTGGTTATTTAATAAAGATTCTGGTATTATTATTTGGTTCTTGGAGTGCGGTTCTTTTTTAGGTTTTCCAATTACAATAGGTGTTGTCACAGCTGACCTTGCTCCACCTTCACTCACAATGAGCTGTGCACACACTCATTAAATGCTTCAATGTGGATGATGCACATGTGACGTTTCCTAAAACAACAGTAAATTAGAGTCTAAAAAAGTCCCAATGGAAAATTGCAAGGTTTCTTCTTTTTAACACTAATTGTGATGTGTGAGAAAAGTTGCCAATATTTTTAAAAAAAATTCATTTAACCCCTTCATGACCCAGCCTATTTTGACCTTAATGACCTGGACGTTTTTTGCAATTCTGACCAGTGTCCCTTTATGAGGTAATAACTCGGGAACGCTTCAACGGATCCTAACGGTTCTGAGACTGTTTTTTTGTGACATATTGGGCTTCATGTTAGTGGTAAATTTAGATCAATAATTTTTGAGTTTATTTGTGAAAAAAATGGAAATTTGGCTAAAATTTTGAAAATTTCGCAATTTTCAAATTTGAATTTTTATTCTGTTAAACCAGAGAGTTATGTGACACAAAGTAGTTAATAAATAACATTACCCACATGTCTACTTTATATCAGCACAATTTTGGAAACAAAATTTTTTTTTTGCCAGGAAGTTATAAGGGTTAAAATTTGACCAGCGATTTCTCATTTTTACAACAAAATTTACAAAACCATTTTTTTAGGGACCATCTCACATTTGAAGTCAGTTTGAGGGATCTGTATGGCTGAAAATACCCAAAAGTGACACCATTCTAAAAACTGCACCCCTCAAGATGCTCAAAACCACATTCAAGAAGTTTATTAACCCTTCAGGTACTTCACAGCAGCAGAAGCATCATGGAAGGAAAAAATGAACATTTAACTTTTTAGTCACAAAAATGATGTTTTAGCAACAATTTTTTTATTTTCCCAAGGGTAAAAAGAGAAACTGGACCCCAAACGTTATTGTACAATTTGTCCGGAGTACGCCGATACCTCATATGTGGGGGGAACCACTGTTTGGGCGCAAGACAGGGCTCTGAAGGGAAGGAGCGCCATTTGACTTTTTCTATGAAAAATTGGCTGCACTCTTTAGCGGACACCATGTCGCGTTTGGAGAGCCCCGTGTGCCTAAACATTGGAGCTTCCCCACAAGTGACCCCATTTTGGAAACTAGACCCCCCAAGGAACTTATCTAGATATGTGGTGAGAACTTTCAACCCCCAAGTGCTTCACAGAAGTTTATAACGCAGAGCCGTGAAAATAAAAAATAGTTTTTCTTTCCTCAAAAATTATGTTTTAGCAAGCAATTTTTTATTTTCGCAAGGGTAACAGGAGAAATTGGACCCCAATAGTTGTTGCCCAGTTTGTCCTGAGTACGCTGGTACCCCATATGTGGGGGTAAACCACTGTTTGGGCGCACGTCGGGGCTCGGAAGGGAGGGAGCACCATTTGACTTTTTGAACGCAAGATTGGCTGGAATCAATGGTGGCGCCATGTTGCGTTTGGAGACCCCTGATGTGCCTAAACAGTGGAAACCCCTCAATACTAACTTCAACACTAACCCCAACACACCCCTAACCCTAATCCCAACTCTAGTCATAACCCTAATCACAATCCTAACCCCAACACACCCCTAACCCTAACCTTAACCCTATTTCCATCTCTAGCCCTAATTCCAACCCTAACTTTAATTCCAACCCTAACCCTAAGGCTATGTGCCCATGTTGCGGATTCGTGTGAGATTTTTCCGTACCATTTTTGAAAAATCCGCAGGTAAAAGGCACTGCGTTACAGCGGATTTCCAGTGTTTTTTGTGCGGATTTCACCTGCGGATTCCTATTGAGGAACAGGTGTAAAACGCTGCGGAATCCACACAAAATTAACATGCTGCGGAAAATACAACGCAGCGTTTCCGCACGGTATTTTCCGCACCATTGGCACAGCGGATTTGGTTTTCCATAGATTTACATGGTACTGTAAACCTGATGGAAAACTGCTACGAATTCGCAGCGGCCAATCCTAACTTTAATTCCAACCCTAACCCTAAGGCTATGTGCCCACGTTGTGGATTCGTGTGAGATTTTTCCGCACCATTTTTGAAAAATCCGCTTGTAAAAGGCACTGCGTTACAGCGGATTTCCAGTGTTTTTTGTGCGGATTTCACCTGCGGATTCCTATTGAGGAACAGGTGTAAAACGCTGCGGAATCCGCACAAAATTAACATGCTGCGGAAAATACAACGCAGCGTTTCCGCACGGTATTTTCCGCACCATTGGCACAGCGGATTTGGTTTTCCATAGATTTACATGGTACTGTAAACCTGATGGAAAACTGCTACGAATTCGCAGCGGCCAATCCGCACCGTTTGCAAATACCCTAACTCTAGCCCTAGCTCTAATTCTAACCCTAGTGGAAAAAGAAAAAAATAATATTTTCTTTATTTTATTATTGGCCGTACCTATGGGGGTGATAAAGGGGGTGGTCATTTACTATTTTTTTTATTTTGATCACTGTGATAGGTTATATCACAGTGATCAAAATATACCTGGAAAGAATCTGCCGGCCGATTCAGCGGGCGCACTGCACCGTGCCCGCCATTTTGGAAGATGGCGGCGCCCAGGGAGAAGACAGACGGACACCGGGAGGCCCGGTAAGTATAACGGGGGGAGATCTGAGCATGGGGGGTGGATCGGAGGACGGGGGGTGGCATCGGAGCACGGGGGGAGCGAGCAGGAGGACGGGGGAGCGGACAGGATGGCGGAGGGGAGCGGAACATAGATCGGAGGGCTGGGGAGGCGATCGATGGCGGTGGGGGAAGGGGGTACACCAGTGTTTCCAGCCATGGCCGATGATATTGCAGCATCGGCCATGGCTAGATTGTAATAGGCAGTTTCACTTTCAACAGCCAATCAGAGCGATCGTAGCCCCCTGGGCTAAAGTACAACTCCCCCTGTCCCTGCAGATCGGGTGAAATTGGAGTTAACCCTTTCACCCGATCTGCAGGGACGTGATCTTTCCATGACGCCACATAGGCGTCATAGGTCGGATTGGCACCGACTTTCAGGAGGCCTACGTGGCGTCAAAGGTCGGGAAGGGTTAACACAAAGACCTGGTTTCTGATGATGGCTTCCCTTTAATTGCTAATGTAGCCCTCATCTCCCTTACGGCTGATATAGACAAAGAGTAAAGAGGGCTGGATTGGCTCTAAACATTAGCCAGACATCCAGGCCCCTTTGAGGACATCACTGAACATGTGAGGACATACAATATTTCATATATAGTGCTTGTTACCTTTGCTCTGACGTTCTCAAAAGAAGCAGGACTGACAAGGGAGAAGCAAATCAAGAAGACGTCCTGGGAAGTGAGAAGAGTGATAATGAGACAAACCGCTCTGGCAAAAATTAAGAGACCACTGCAAAATGTTCAGTTTGTCTGATTTTTCTCTTTATAGGTATATTTTTGAGTAAAATGTAAATTGTTCTTTTATTCTATAAACTTCTGACAATATGTCTCTGAATTTACAAGCAATAAATTTTGTATTTTTTTTTTCTGAAAAGGAGAAATGGTCAAAATTAAAAAAAAAGTGCATTCACACCTCAAATCATGTAAATAAAACAAGTTCATAATCAAATAGAAACAACAATACTAATGTTTTAACTCAGGAAGAGTTGAGAAATCAATATTTTGTGGAATAACCATGATTTTTAACCCCTTTACCCCCAAGGGTGGTTTGCACGTTAATGACCAGGCCAATTTTTACAATTCTGACCACTGTCCCTTTATGAGGTTATAACTCTGGAACACTTCAACGGATCTTGGTGATTCTGTTTTCTCGTGACATATTGTACTTCATGTTAGTGGTAACATTTCTTCGCTATTACTTGCCATTTATTTGTAAAAAAAAAAATGGAAGTTTGGCGAAAATTTTGAAAATTTCGCAATTTTACAACTTTGAATTTTCATGCCCATAAATCAGAGATATGCCACACAAAATACTTACCGTAATAAGTAACATTTCCCACATGATTTCTTTGCATCAACACAACTTTGGAACCAAAATTTTTTTTTGTTAGGAACTTAAAAGGGTTAAAATTTGACCAGCAATTTCTCAATTTTACAACACCATTTTTTTTAGGGACCACATCACATTTGAAGTCACTTTGAGGTGTCTATATGATAGAAAATGCACCATTCTAAAAACTGCACCCCTCTCAAGGTGCTCAAAACTACATTCAAGAAGTTTATTAACCCTTCAGGTGCTTCACAGGAATTTTTGGAATGTTTTAAAAAAAATGAAAATTTAACTTTTTTTCACAAAAAATTTACTTCAGATCCAATTTGTTTTAATTTACCAAGGGCAACAGGGAAAATTGGACCCCAAAAGTTGTTGTACAATTTGTCCTGAGTACGTACAATACAGACCAAACGTTTGGACACAGCTTCTCATTTAAAGATTTTTCTGTATTTTCATGAGTATGAAAATTGTACATTCACACTGAAGGCATCAAAACTATGAATTAACACATGTGGAATTATATACCGTATATACTCGAGTATAAGCTGACCCGAGTATAAGCCGACCCCCCTAATTTTGCCACAAAAAACTGGGAAAACTTATTGACTTGAGTATAAGCCTAGGGTGGAAATGCAGCATTTACCGGTGAATTTCAAAAATAAAAATAGATCATCATTGCCCCATAGCTGTGCCATATAGTGCTCTGCACCGTTCATATTTCCCCATAGCTCTGCCATATAGTGCTCTGCACCGTTCATATTTCCCCATAGCTCTGCCATATAGTGCTCTGCACCGTTCATATTTCCCCATAGCTCTGCCATATAGTGCTCTGCACTGTTCATATTGCCCCATATTTGCCCCATATAGTGCTCTGCACCGTTCATATTGCCCCATATCTGCCCCATATAGTGCTCTGCACTGTTCATATTGACCCATATCTGCCCCATATAGTGCTCTGCACCGTTCATATTGCCCCATATCTGCCCCATATAGTGCTCTGCACCGTTCATATTGCCCCATATCTGCCCCATATAGTGCTCTGCACCGTTCATATTGCCCCATATCTGCCCCATATAGTGCTCTGCACTGTTCATATTGCCCCATATCTGCCGCATATAGTGCTCTGCACTGTTCATATTGCCCCATATAGTGCTCTGCACCGTTCATATTGCCCCATATCTGCCCCATATAGTGCTCTGCACTGTTCATATTGCCCCATATCTGCCCCATATAGTGCTCTGCACTGTTCATATTGCCCCATATCTGCCCCATATAGTGCTCTGCACTGTTCATATTGCCCCATATCTGCCCCATATAGTGCTCTGCACCGTTCATATTGCTCCATATCTGCCCCATATAGTGCTCTGCACCGTTCATACTGCCCCATAGATGCTCGGTATAAATCTGTGCCGCCGCCGCTGCTGCTGCAATAAAAAAAAAAAAGCCATACTCACCTTTCTTGATTGCAGCTCCCAGGGTCCGGTCCCGGCGTCTCCCCGCTCTGACTGATCAGGCAGAGGGCGCCGCGCACACTATATGCGTCATCGCGCCCTCTGACCTGAACAGTCAGAGCGCAGATAGACGCCAGGAAGATGGAGCGGCGCCCGGCGGCTGGAACGCGGACAGGTGAATATTACATATTTATCTGGTCCCGACGTCCGGCTCCCCCTGCCGTCCCACGGTCTTCTGTGCCGCAGCCTCTTCCTCTATCAGCGGTCACCTGCACCGCTGATTAGACAAATGAATAGGCGGCTCCACCCCTATGTGAGGTGGAGCCGCTTATTCATTTCTCTAATGAGCGGTCCCACGTGACCGCAGAAGAGGGGAAGAAGCTGCAGCACAGAAGACCGTGGGAGGGCAGGGGGAGCGCCAGGATCGCTGGGACTAGGTAAGTATACCTCAGCGCCCTCTCCCCCTCACCCGCCGACCCCACCGCTACCGTGACTCGAGTATAAGCCGAGAGGGGCACTTTCAGCCCAAAAATTTGGGCTGAAAATCTCGGCTTATACTCGAGTATATACGGTACTTAAGAAAAAAGTGTGAAACAACTGAAATTATGTCTTATATTCTAGGTTCTTCAATGTAGCCACCTTTTGCTTTGATGACTGCTTTGCACACTCTTGGCATTCTCTTGATGAGCTTCAAGAGGTAGTCGCCGGAAATGGTTTTCACTTCACAGGTGTGCCCTGTCAGGTTTAATAAGTGGGATTTCTTGCCTTATAAATGGGGTTGGGACCATCAGTTGTGTTGTGCAGAAGTCTGGTGGATACACAGCTGATAGTCCTACTGAATAGACTGTTAGAATTTGTATTATGGCAACAAAAAAGCAGCTAAGTAAAGAAAAACGAGTGGCCATCATTACTTTAAGAAATGAAGGTCAGT
Source organism: Ranitomeya imitator (assembly GCF_032444005.1). Classification (NCBI taxonomy): domain Eukaryota; kingdom Metazoa; phylum Chordata; class Amphibia; order Anura; family Dendrobatidae; genus Ranitomeya; species Ranitomeya imitator. Next base: position 612,535,804 of record NC_091283.1, on the reverse strand, counting down.
CAGTCCAAAAAATTGGGAAAACTTTGAATGTGTCCCCAAGTGCAGTGGCAAAAACCATCAAGCGCTACAAAGAAACTGGCTCACATGAGGACCGCCCCAGGAAAGGAAGACCAAGAGTCACCTCTGCTTCTGAGGATAAGTTTATCTGAGTCACGAGCCTCAGAAATCGCAGGTTAACAGCAGCTCAGATTAGAGACCAGGTCAATGCCACACAGAGTTCTAGCAGCAGACACATCTCTACAACTGTTAAGAGGAGACTTTGTGCAGAAGGCCTTCATGGTAAAATAGCTGCTAGGAAACCACTGCTAAGGACAGGCAAAAAGCAGAAGAGACTTGTATGGGCTAAAGAACACAAGGAATGGACATTAGACCAGTGGAAATCTGTGCTTTGGTCTGACGAGTCCAAATTTGAGATCTTTGGTTCCAACTACCGTGTCTTTGTGCGACACAGAAAAGGTGAACGGATGGACTACATGCCTGGTTCCCACAGTGAAGCAAGGAGGAGGAGGTGTGATGGTGTGGGGGTGCTTTGCTGGTGACACTGTTGGGGATTTATTCAAAATTGAACGCATACTGAACCAGCATGGCTACCACAGCATCTAGCAGCGGCATGCTATTCCTTCCAGTTTGTGTTTAGTTGGACTATCATTTATTTTTCAACAGGACAATGACCCCAAACACACCTCTCAGGCTGTGTAAGGGCTATTTGACCAAGAAGGAGAGTGATGGGGTGCTACACCAGATGACCTGGCCACCACAATCACCAGACCTGAACCCAATCGAGATGGTTTGGGGTGAGCTGGACCGCAGAGTGAAGGCAAAAGGGCCAACAAGTGCTAAGCATCTGTGGGGACTCTTTCAAGATTGTTGGAAGACCATTCCCGGTGACTACCTCTTGAAGCTCATCAATAGAATATCAAGAGTGTGCAAATCAGTCATCAAAGCAAAAGGTAGCTACTTTGAAGAACCTAGAATATAAGGCATAATTTCAGTTGTTTCACACTTTTTTGTTAAGTATATAATTCCACGTGTCAATTCATAGTGTTGATGCCTTCAGTGTGCATGTACAATTTTTTTATACAATAAAAACTATTATATAAAAAATAATTGTTTTTGCATCGCTTTATTCTGAGGGCTATAACTTTTTTTATTTTTTTGCTGATGATGCTGTATGGCGGCTCTTTTTTTGCAGGACAAGATGACATTTTCAGCGGTACCATGTGTATTTACATCCGTCTTTTTGATTGCGTGTTATTCCACTTTTTGTTTGGCAGTATGATGATAAAGCATTGTTCGTTGCCTGTTTTTTTTTTTTGTTTTGTTTTTACGGTGTTCACTGAAGGGGTTAACTAGTGGGACAGTTTTATAGGTCGGGTCGTTACGGACGATACTAAATATGTGTACTTTTATTGTTTGTTTTTTTTACTCAAAGAAATGTATTTATTGGAACAATATTTTACAATGTATTTACAATGATGTATTTACAATCATGGTCCAGCCATCTTCAGGGGTTGGGGAATAGATGGGGATAGTGAATGAGCTACACACACACACAAACATAAAATGACTGTGATTAGTGAACGTGATAGGTCGCTCTGAACAAATGTGTTTTGAGCAAGCGCCTAAAACTATGCAAATTATGGATGGTCCTAATATCTTGGGGTAGAGCATTCCAGAGGATTGGCGCAGCACGGGAGAAGTCTTGGAGTCGGGAGTGGGAGGTACGGATTAGTGCAGAGGTTAATCGAAAGTCATTTGCAAAGCGCAGTGGTCTGTTAGGCTGATAGACAGACGCGATCACATCACGTTGTTCTGAGGGTCTCAGGGAAGCACACAGGGAGCCCCCACCCTGTGCGATGCTTCCCTATGCCGCCGGAACACTGTGATCATGTTTGATCGCAGTGTTTCGGGGGTTAATGTGCCGGGAGCGGTCCGTGACCGCTCCTGGCACATAGTGCCGGATGTCAGTTGTGATAATCAGCTGACACCTGGCCGCGATCGGCCGCCTCCCCCCGTGAGCGCGGCTGATTGCGTATGACGTACTATTCCGTCCATGGAAAATAGGGCCTGGGTCACATGGACGGAATAGTACGTCTAATGGCAGAAAGGGGTTAATCACAGCTTTCATGTGTCTTGGCATGCTTTCCACCAGTCTTTCACACTGCTCCTGGAGCAAAAATGTAAGCAGTTCTATTTTGTTTGATGGTTTGCGACTATCCATCATCCTCTTAATTACATTCCAGAGGTTTTCAATGGGGTTCAGGTCTGGAGATTGGGCTGCCCATAACAGGGTTTTCATGATGTGGTGTCTTATATACAGCTCTGGCAAAAATTAAGTAAAGATTGACACTATGACCAGTGAATACACCCACAGCTTATTAGCATTATAGTTGATTTATCCTTTACTTGTTTTTTTATTTGTTCACTGAGATAAAGGTTTTTTTTTGCGAAACATTGATTTCCCACCCAATGCAGACCCCATGTTCATGTTTTACATGGCATTTCAATAGTCCACATTTAGTTCTACTTTTCCCCAGCGGAAGAACAGGTAAAGGTACCTTCACACTAAACGATATCGCTAGCGATCCGTGACGTTGCAGCGTCCTGGCTAGAGATATCGTTCAGTTTGACAGGCAGCAGCGATCAGGATCCTGCTGTGCCATCGTTGGTCGGCGCAGAAAGTCCAGAACTTTCGTCGCTGGACTCCCGCAGACATCGCTGAATCGGCGTGTGTGACGCCGATTCAGCGATGTCTTCACTGGTAACCAGGGTAAACATCGGGTTACTAAGCGCAGGGCCGCGCTTAGTAACCCGATATTTACCCTGGTTACCAGCGTAAATGTAAAAAAACCCAAACACTACATACTTACATTCCGGTGTCTGTCCTCTCCGGCGCTCTGCTTCTCTGCACTGTGTAAGCGCAGCGGCCGGAAAGCACAGCGGTGACGTCACCGCTGTGCTCTGCTTTCCGGCCGGCGCTCAGTGCAGAGAAGCAGAGCGCCGGAGAGGACAGACACCGGAATGTAAGTATGTAGTGTTTGTTTTTTTACGTTTACGCTGGTAACCAGGGTAAACATCGGGTTACTAAGCGTGGCCCTGCGCTTAGTAACCCGATGTTTACCCTGGTTACCAGGGGACTTCGGCATCGTTGGTCGCTGCAGAGCTGTCTGTGTGACAGCTCTCCAGTGACCACACAGCGACGCTGCAGCGATCGGGATCGTTGTCTAGATCGCTGCAGCGTCGCTTAATGTGACAGTACCTTTAGTCTCAACTTGGTTCACAGGGAGATTGAACCTGATTGCCATGGATGGCAGGGTTTGGCTTTGTGAGGGTCCTATACAGTGTACGTGCCCATACACTTTGGACAGATCTTGGTAGAATCATTATTGCTCCCTATTTACAGATTTTATTGTGACATACAATTTAGCATTTGTTACATGTTAACATTTGCAAAGTCTGGATATCCCATCAGTTTACAACACTTTGGCAATCTCCAAGTGTTCTCTCTCTGAAGACACCCAAAGCTCTGTTCAGACTATGTCAGAGCCCAACGTCGGTGGTATAAGTTGGCAGGATCTACTGAAGTATCATCGGAAGGCTGTGACGTATCCCACCGTATGTAGTCACCTGGGATTCGACACTAATTGGCTACATGTGCCGAAAGATTATTGCAAATACAGTGTGAAATCAGAGAAGATGCCTCACTCACCGTTTGAGGGTAGGACAAAGGCCGGAGTCTGTCATAATCTTCTTGACCCGCTGTGTCCCAAAGACCAAGATTGACTGGTTTCCCATCTACCATCACATTGGCAGAGTAGTTATCAAACCTGTATGAGAACAGTTAATTAATATTTTATTTTTACATGTAGTCAAAAAAGGAACATTATACACTGCAGGAACTTTGGAAAGTGGAACTCCACCGGTACCTCAGGAATCTTTCAAGTCCTCTTCTTCCAAATCTGAACTCAACAAAATTTAAGCTAAGTTGGCATTTCACATATCTGATAGCTGTCGTTCAGGTGACTGCTATTTCTCTCATACATGTGCACACTCGGTTTCGTCAAGCATGCATGTGTTGTTTATGTATGGGGAGAGTATGGCGCAGCCAGATACCACAGTGGCTTATCCCCAGGGAGAAAAAAAAAAGGACGGAACCAGATTCATCATAGCTTTCACGCTGGTGTAAAAGCTTTGAAAAAAAAAAAAAAATAACAAAATTTAGGTACATTTCCTCTCTTGCGTCTGTTAAGGTTTTCACTCCAGTTTGTCCCTGCACTGCCAAAATGTCAGGAGCTGCGGCAGGACACCACAGCTCCTCTAATTCATGATCCATCATCCATTCCCTACGCCACAAATCTTACGTCAGGTCCTGACTGGAGCAAGATTCCTGGCATGGTGCATATGCAAATTGCCTCTTCAGAGAAAAAGAGGACTTGAACTCTATAGCGCCACCTGTTGGAAGTAGCGATCCTACAAGTCACAATCAACCCTTTAATGAGTCTTGGAATATGACTTAGGATAAAAGCCAAATCAGTATCTCAATTCGCAGACACGATGCTACTACCAACAGGTGGCACTATAGAGTTCAAGTCCTCTTTTTCTCCTAAGAGGCAATTTACATATTAAATTTCTCAGAGGAGCATTGCACGGTGAATAAGCCTCCTTACCTTGACAAGCCAGAGCTGGCATGGTGCATGTCACTCATCAGACAGCTCTGATTAATGATGAAGCGCCTGACTCCAGCACGGTGTCATCTAGACCAGCGAGAACAACGCCGGTCTTGATGAATCAGGAACAGGGAGCTTAAATTCAAAATGTCCGATTCTCGTCTCCTCCGGCATAATCTGCCGGGGCGACAGTCGGGAAAAATTTGTTCAGTCTCACGAAAATTTGGGATTTACTTTGTACAGAACCTCAAGATAAACTGGAATCTTAGATGATGGTTAGTAGTAAATGAGATAACCTGATTCCTCTAATCATAAAGCGGCAATAATAAAAAGTCAACTTCATGTTAGCACCTTATTTCCTGTCTAACCTTAGGGCAGTGTTCCCCACCTCCAGTCCTCAAGAGCCACCAACAGGTCATGTTTTCAGGATTTCCTTAGAATTGCCCAGGCGATAATTGCATCACCTGGACAGGTAATAATTCCATCACCTGTGAAATACTAAGGAAATCCTGAAAACATGACCTGTTGGTGGCTCTTGAGGACCGGAGTTGGGTCAATGCGTTTTAAAAAAAATCAGCAATACATCAATTCTTTCAGCGTTTTTACCTATTCAATTAAATGGGGACAAAAAAGTAAAAATGCAGCAAAATCACAAGTAAAGAAACACTTTGAGTACACGCATTGTAAGCAGCATTTTTCCTACCAACACTGGTTTTTGGTGCAAACAAATACTCAGCATGTGGACATAGCCGTAGGGCTAGTTCAGACATCCTTGCAAACTGGTCCAAACACAGACCCCTAATGCACGTAGTGACCGCAGGTTTCCCGACTGGAGCATGACAGGCTCGTAGAAATACACAAAGCTGTCAGCTCAGGTCGGGAGAACCGCGGCCAGTCCGTGCATCGTGGTCTGTGCTTGGACTGATTTGCACCGATCTCTGAATGAGCCCTTGCACAACGTCCTATAATTATATTGGGTTCCGATTAGCTCCTGCTGAGGAATAATTAGATCCTATTAGATCCTACTGATGGATAACTGAAAAGAGAAGCCTCCCACATTTAGTGACCTCCAAGGTTTCACTTATCATATCCAACAATGTGCCCCTAGACTACAGCCATGCCCACCATGCCAACTACACTTCTGGCACCAATGCCAGGCATCTAACCCTACAACCCATCCACCACACTGGCACACAGGGTCTGAATACTCACACAGTTGGGATGTATTCACCAGGGAACGCATTCGTTGTGTAGCTAATTAGAAGACAGGTTTTCCCCACGGCTCTGAGGAGAGATGTAATCATCAGCGTTGGAATTCACACAAGTCACAGCAAATTAGATTTACTCACATATAAATTAATAACGTTGCTACATTCATGGCCAGATGAAGAACCATAGAGTATATCACCCAAGTATCCAATCAGATTTCAACGGTCGTTTCGGTCAAAGTGGCATAATGTCTGTAATTTTATGTCTAATCTTTTCTGATCACTAAAATATAGGGGCAGTGGCGTTTTTTTTCAAGCACTGGTCATATCGGCATATACTAGTACACCAGAGCACGCCATTACAGCCAATAAGCCAAAACGAGTCTCTGATGTAGTCACAGCACCTTTGCTTTAGGAATAGGAGAGGCCATAACAGTCAGCCCCCCACTGATTAGTATATGTTGTAATTGCCTAAGGGTATGTTTCCAGGTTCAGGAAACGCTGCGTTGAGCCGCAGCGTCAAAAACGCAGCATCCAGATGTTACAGCATAGTGGAGGGGATTTCATGAAATCCTGTCACCACTATGCATTAAAAGACGCATGCGGCAGACCCGCAAAAACGTAGCATGTCCTTACATTGCAGAAAAAAACGCAAGGACAGCGCAGGTGACCTGCCAGTGACCTCAGGTGCAGATTTGGTCAGGATTTTACCTGCATAAAATCCTGACCAAATCCTGATGCAATCCTGAATGTGGACACATACCCTAAAGGTTAGAAACCCCTTTTAAAAGGGTTGTCTACCCCTTTTTTATTTTACAAAGGGCTGCTTTAAAAATAATAATAACCACAATGTCAACTACCGATTCTCCACTCCTCTTCCTGCAAGTCTCCTCTCCTTCTCTTCTGGCATGGTCGACACCTATCAGTTGTTGCAGTGGACTGACAATACCGGATGAGGAAAAGAGAAGACTGGTGGGAGACTTGGGCATCGGTAGTGGGGAGCAGGGGGTATTAGTCTGTATATAGAGATAGTATTTGACGTTACCAGTAGGCCCCTGTGTAGGAACAATACATGGGCTCTTTGCAGTCCAATAGCTCATCGTTGTGCACAATTAAACCTGCTTTGGAGGTGAAATTGGGCCCCCTTCACCTTTTGGACCCCTGGTGCGGCTGCTCAGGTTGCACCAATGATATGTCCATCCCTGGCTGTTACATTATTTGTGAAATTAAAAAACAATGGACATTAGTAGCTCTATGTGTAAGACAGCTTTACAGTCACATAGTATTAACAGACACATTATGTAATAAACTGCATTACTTATCTAGTTCTAATCATAAGTGACAGCCTGTATTATAGGCCAGTGCATATGGATAATACCAGGAATGTTACCATCTGTATTGTGATGGGTCAGATCTGGAGCAAAGGTCCAGGAGAACATCCATGGCACATACAGCAAAGCTATCTCTTGTAATTTGTATGATACAATTTGTGCTGAAAATCCTCAACAAATCCTTTCCCAACGTAAATCCCATAATTATTATGATCTTTTTCCATCAGCAACCTTGAAAACGGATGTGTTTTAATTGGATGTAAAGTAATAGTAATAAAGGTGGAGGCTAAAGATCGGAAACCTGTGGTCTCCCAACATGCCCTGACAACCACAGACTGGAGTCACAGGTTTCACACCACTAGTATGGTCTATGATTTTCACAGACACTCTGAAGGCACCTATATACCTTGGATAGCAATTACCGAGCTTGGTAGATACAGTATTTTTCCAGACACCACCCACATGCATGTACGAGCTTAGTAGATGGTATTTCTCCAGACACCGCCCATACACATGCATGTTTTCACCTAGGAGGCATCTGATTTCAACAGAGAACAGAGTAAGACCCCCCATACACTTTAGATAGCTGTCAGCCAAACAATCCTTCAACCGTCATTCCCATATACGCTCGCTCTATCGGCCAAGCGCTCCTGTGTAGGGTTGAGCGACTTTTACTTTTTTAGGATCGAGTCAGGTTTCGCGAAACCCGACTATCTCAAAAGTCGAGTCGAGTGAAATCGGCCGATTATGGCGAAAAGTCGGGGATCGACCGAAACACGAAACCCAATGCAAAGTCAATGAGAAATCTATCTTTTTTTTTTCTCTCTCTCTCTCCGTCCCTGAACAGAAAAGCTGGTGTTACACATTGCAAATCGCTAAAGCGCACAAGCGACAAGATGGCGATAGGCGTCCACGCCCCTAAGACCTATGTCATCACTCTGCCCACGCTCCTTCATTGGCTGAAAAAATGGCGCCAAACGCGTCATACGAAACGCGACTTTGGCGCGAAGACTGCCGACCGCATGGCCGATCCCACACTAGGATCGGGTCGGGTTTCATGAAACCCGACTTTGCCAAAAGTCGGCGACTTTTGAATTTGTCCGATCCGTTTCGCTCAAGCCTACTCCTGTGTTCTTTATGAGAGAGCCATTGTCAACTCCTCAGTCGGCCTCTTTTCTCTTGAGGACAACAGAATCAGCAGTCCAAAATTAGACAGGCCTCCATAAGACACCTCTAGAGGCAGTTTTTATCCACTGAAAAAGGATGATTCATTAGAATTCATTACATTTCTTATAGGATGCTGGCCAGTATGGGGGACATTATAATAGGAAAGAGCCCAAGATGGAGGATATTTCTTACACGATGCGGTCCAAAATGGGTACGTTATTATAGGAAGGGATCCAGGATGGGGGACTTTTAACAGGATGCAGCCAACGATGGGCACATTATTATCGGAAGGGGCATTTCTTACAGGATGCGTCCCAGGATGGGTGACATTATTATGGAAGGGGCCCGGGATGGAGGGAATTTCTTACACGATAAGGGCCAGGACAGAGTACATTATTACAGGAAGGGGCCCATGATGGGACACATGATTACAGGAAGGGGCCAGGATGGAGGACATTATTACATGGGACAGAACACACATGTCTTTATAGGATCTAGAATGCTGCAAAGGCCCATATAGCTGACCAACATGCAGGTGGGGGCTCAAATCTAAATTTTGCATCATCGGGGAAATCTATGTAATGCAATGACAGAGCTCACCAGGGACTGGCAAAACTAGAAAAGGCTTTTATTCCTCCATACACGTTAAATAACAGCAATGTCTCGACCATTGAGGTCTTTATCAAGTTTGGTGGTTTTTAGACTTTGTTGCTCTTATTTCCAAGAGTGCTGTGAACATCTCTTGTATTCTTGAATGGAAGATCTGTCTTTTAGGACACATGGATAAGTTCTCTACAGGACAATTATATGAAGTACAATGTACAATATGCTACATCGAAAACATATTGACATACATACCATACAATCTGCATATATTACACATCTACAGTCGTTGCCAACGGTTTTGAGACTGACTCAAATTTTGTGTTTTTACAAATTTATCTTCTTCAGTATTTTTAGATCTTTTAGTCAGATGTTTCCATGGTGACTGAAGTACAATCATTAGCAATTAATGAGTTTTGAAACTGTTATTGACAAACCCAACACGTTTATGTAAAGACCCAATATTTACAGAGCTGACCCTTATTTTTTTAAGACTTCTACAATTCGCCTTAGCATGTTGAATATCAGCTTCTGTGCCAAATCCAGACTGAAGACAACCCATTTTTGTCTAATCAGTGCTTGGAGTTGGAATTTTTGCTTGATCACCCATTTTTTAAGAATTGACCACAAGTTCTCAATGGGATTGAGAGTTGGGAGTTTCCTGGCCATGGACCCAAAATGTCATACTTTTGTTCACCAAGTTCTCACTTTTGCCTTGTGACATGATGCGCCATTGTACTTGAAAAAGCATTGCTCATCACCAAATTGCTCCTTGATGTTTGTGAGAAGTTGCTCCTTGAGGAGTTTTAGATGCCATTCATTATTCATGACAGTCTTCTTAGGCAAAATTATGAGCGAGCCGCTCCATTGGATGGAAAGCAACTGCACCCATGAATAGTCTCAGGATGCATTGTAGCGTTCACTTTTTCTTCCCCAAACAATAAACCCTTTCAGATGTCCCAAACAGTCAGAAACGGCTTCGTCATAGAACGTAATTTACACCAGTCATCTGCAATTCAGTCCCTGTACTTCCTGCAAAATGTCAGCCTGTTCATGATGTTTTTTTTGGAGAGAAGTGGTTTCTTTTCTGCCCTTCTCTGCCACAGCCCACCCTCCAAAAGTTTTCGCCTCACTATGCGTGCAGTTAGACCGACAACTGCCTGCTTCCATTCCTGAGCAAGCTCTGCACTGGTGTTGGACAGATACCGTAGCCGTTAGCCTATGACTAAGGCCGGGATCACACATACGCAAGATACGGCCGAGTCTCGCAGGTGAAATCCCTCCTCTGGCGTGGGGAGCGGAGCGTGCAGCTCCATGTGTTACTGTGCGGCTGCATGCTCCGCTCCGGAGTGCCGGCGCCAGAGGAGGGATTTCACCTGCGAGACTCGGCCGTATCTCGCGTATGTGTGATCCCGGCCTAAGGGTGTGCGTACACCTGAAACCAACAGGTACAAGGCCTCGCCTTTTAATGTTTAACTAGGTTTGAATAAAGAATCCATTTTATCCCTGGATGGTTGTGCCGGAATCTTTCCCCATTTTTTGTCTACCTTTCTGTGATCACTAGTGGAAACAGCACCCTCAGGAGGAACATCGGGCCAAATTTCCAGCTACACATTCTCAGCGTGGTAAGCTCCTTCGTCCCTCTACCTCTCCCTGCATCTCACTATTCACAATTTATATGATCATTCTTCTTAAAATATAAAATTAATGCAAGTTGCCATAATAAAAACTGAAGCAGCAAACTTTGCAAAAAAATCAACATTTTTGTCACTCTCAAAGCTTTTGGCCACCACTGTACAGACTGATATATACATCTACCTGCCAGCAGGAAACCGTTCCATTGTGCATATATTACACATATAACAACGTAGGACTATATAACTTGTATATGTGTGATACATATAGAATGTTTCATCTACTTGCCAGCAGTACTACACTCTGCACCTCATCTTGACTGAAAAAAAAGAATTGTAGAAATTTTAGCACATTTAAAAAACCCCTTTCTGCCATTGGACGTACTATTCCGTCCATGTGGGGTGGGCCCTAATTCCCAAGGACAAAATAGTACGTCCAGAGCATCAGCCGTGCTCACGGGGGGAGCGCGGCCGATCGCGGCCGGGTGTCAGCTGACTATCTCAGCTGACATCCGGCACAATGTGCCAGGAGCGGTCACGGACCGTCCCTGGCACATTAACCCTCGGCCCACTGCGATCAAACATGATTGCAGTGTCACGGCGGTATAGGAAAGCATCGCGCAGGGAGGGGGCTCTGTTATGATCTGGTGGCCTAGGAGCAGCATGAGACGTACTCTGGAGAAGGTGGTACCTGTACTGACCGCAAACCCTGAACTAGCACTGCAACTAGAAGTAGCCGTGGGGAGTACCTAACACTCCCTAGACCCCTCGACACAGCCTAAGAACTAACTTCCCCTAAAGACAGAAACGGGAAAACTATCTTGCCTCAGAGAAAATCCCCAAAGGATAAACAGCCCCCCACAAATATTGATTGTGAGAGGAGAGGGAAATAACATACGCAGACTTGAAATCAGGATTTAGCATAGGAGGCCATTCTAGCTAAAAAGAAAGAATAGTACAGAGTACTATGCGGTCAGTATCAAAACACTAGAAAATATCCACCACAGAAAATACAAATCTCCACATCTGACTAAAGACTTGGAGGGTATATCTGCATCTCCAGAGACACAGCTTGGCTGCAAAAAAATCCTTCACAGACAAAGCTGGACAAGACAAAACATGAAAATGCACAGAACTATAAGGTCCACAGCAGGTGGACAGCAAAAACAAAGCCAGAACTTATCTTTGTTGAAATGAACAGCAAAACAGGAGAGACCAGGTATGGACGTGAATCCTCCAAAAACAATGGACAACTGGCACTGACTAAAGGATCAAGCAAGACTAAATAGCCCAGTCCAAATAGCAATTAAGTGGACACACCTGATAAATGCTGCGATCCAAAGACAGCAGCACTACCACTCATAACCACCGGAGGGAGCCCAAGAGCAGAATTTACAACAGGGCTCCCTGCGTGCTTCCCTGAGACCCCCGGAGCAACGCGATGTGATCGCGTTGCTCCGAGGGTCTCATACCGCGTCCTCCCTGCAGCAGGCCCGGATCCAAAATGGCCGCGGCATCCGAGTCCTGCAGGGAGGTGGCTTCACAGCGCCTGCTCAGAGCAGGCGCCGGGAAGCCTCCCTGAGTGCACGTCAGATCGCTGATCTGACACTGTGCACAGCACAGTGTCAGATCAGCGATCTTACACCATAACATGATGCCCCCCCCAGGGCAATGTTATAGTGTAAAAAAGAAAATATTCACATGTGTAAAAAAAATTTAAAAAAATTCCTAAAAAAAAAATATTGCTCCTATAAATACATTTCTTTATCTAAATAAAAAAAACAATAAAAGTACACATATTTAGTATCGCCGCGTCCGTAACGACCCGACCTATAAAACTGTCTCACTAGTTAACCCCTTCAGTGAACACCGCAAAAAAAAAAAAACAACGGGGCAAAAAACAACGCTTTATTATCATACCGCCAAACAAAAAGTGCAATACCACGCAATCAAAAAGACGGATATAAATAACCATGATACCGCTGACGTCATCTTTTCCCACAAAAATCGAGCCGCCATACAGCATCATCAGCAAAAAAATAAAAAAGTTATAGTCCTCAGAATAAAGCGATGCAAAAATAATTATTTTTTCTATAAAATAGTTTTTATCGTATAAAAGCACCAAAACATAAAATAATATAAATGAGGTATCGCTGTAATCAAACTAACCCGAAGAATAAAACTGCTTTATCAATTTTACCAAACGCGGAACGGTATAAACGCCTCCCCCAAAAGAAATTCATGAATAGCTGGTTTTTGGTCATTCTGCCTCACAAAAATCGGAATAAAAAGCGATCAAAAAATGTCATTTGCCCGAAAATGTTACCAACAAAAACGTCAACTCGTCCCGCAAAAAACAAGACCTCACATGATTCTGTGGACCCAAATATGGAAAAATTATAGCTCTCAAAATGTGGTAATGCAAAAAATATTTTTTGCAATAAAATGCGTCTTTCAGTGTGTCACGGCTGCCAATCATAAAAATCCGCTAAAAAAACTGCTATAAAAGTAAATCAAACCCCCCTTCATCACCCCCTTAGTTAGGGAAAAATAAAAAAATTTAAAAAATGTATTTATTTCCATTTTCTCATTAGGGTTAGGGTTAGGGCTAGGGTTAGGGCTATGGCTAGGGGCTAGGGTTAAGGCTACAGTTAGGGTTGGGGCTAAAGTTAGGGTTAGGGTTGGGGCTAACGTTAGAGTTAGGATTACATTTACGGTTGGGAATAGGGTTGGGATTAGGGTTAGGGGTGTGTCTGGGTTAGAGGTGTGGTTAGGGTTACCGTTGGGATTAGGGTTAGGGGTGTATTTGGATTAGGGTTTCAGTTATAATTGGGGGGTTTCCACTGATTAGGCACATCAAGGGCTCTCCAAACGCGACATGGCGTCCGATCTCAATTCCAGCCAATTCTGCGTTGAAAAAGTAAAACAGTGCTCCTTCCCTTCCGAGCTCTCCCGTGCGCCTAAACAGGGGTTTACCCCAACATATGGGGTATCAGCCTACTCAGGACACATTGGACAACAACTTTTGGGGTCCAATTTCTCCTGTTACCCTTGGGAAAATACAAAACTGGGGGCTAAAAATATAATTTTTGTGGGAAAAAAAAGGATTTTTTATTTTCACGGCTCTGCGTTATAAACTGTAGTGAAACATTTGGGGGTTCAAAGTTCTCACAACACATCTAGATAAGTTCCTTGGGGGTCTAGTTTCCAATATGGGGTCACTTGTGGGGGGTTTCTACTGTTTAGGTACATTAGGGGCTCTGCAAATGCAATGTGACGCCTGCAGACCAATCCATCTAAGTCTTCATTCAAAATGACACTGCTTCCCTTCCAAGCTCTGCCATGCGCCCAAACGGTGGCTCCCCCCCCCCCATATATGGGGTATCAGCATACTCAGGACAAATTGGACAAAAACTTTTGGGGTCCAATTTCAACTGTTACCCTTGGAAAAATACAAAACTGGGGGCTAAAAAATAATTTTTGTGGAATAAAAAAGGATTTTTTATTTCCACGGCTCTGCGTTATAAACTGTAGTGAAACACTTCGGGATTTAAAAGTTCTCACAACACATCTAGATGACTTCCTTCGGGGGTCTACTTTCCAAAATGGTGTCACTTGTGGGGGGTTTCAATGTTTAGGCACGTCAGTGGCTCTCAAAACGCAACATGGCGTCCCATCTCAATTCCAGTCAATTTTGCATTGAAAAGTCAAATGGCACTCCTTCCCTTCCGAGCTCTGCCATGCGCCCAAACACTGGTTTACCCCCACATATGGGGTATCAGCGTACTCAGGACAAATTGTACAACACCTTTTGGGGTCCAATTTCTTCTCTTACCCTTGGGAAAATAAAAAATTGGGGGCAAAAATATCATTTTTGTGGAAAAATATGATTTTTTATTTTTACGGTTCTGCATTATAAACTTCTGTGAATCACTTAATGGGTCAAAGTGCTCACCACACAACTAGATAAGTTCCTTAGGGGGTCTACTTTCCAAAATGGTGTCAATTTTGGGGGAGTTCAATGTTTAGGCACATCAGGGCCTCTCCAAACGCAACATGGCGTCCCATCTCGATTCCAGTCAATTTTGCATTGAAAAGTCAAATGGCGCTCCTTCGCTTCCGAGCTCTCCCATGTGCCCAAACAGTGGTTTACCCCCACATATGGGGTATCTGCATACTTAGGACAAATTGTACAACAACTTTTGGGGTCCATTTTCTCCTGTTACCCTTGGTAAAATAAAACAAATTGGAGTTGAATTAAATCTTTTGTGAAAAAAAATTAAATGTTCATTTTTAGTTAAACATTCCAAAAATTCCTGTGAAACACCTGAAGGGTTAATAAATTTCTTGAATGTGGTTTTGAGCACCTTGAGGGGTGCAGTTTTTAGAATGGTGTCACACTTGGTTATTTTCTATCATATAGACCCCTCAAAATGACTTCAAATGAGATGTGGTCCCTAAAAACAAATGGTGTTGTAAAAATGAGAAATTGCTGGTCAACTTTTAACCCTTATAACTCCCTAACAAAAAAAAAATTTGGTTCCAAAATTGTGCTGATGTAAAGTAGACATGTGGGAAATGTTACTTAATAAGTATTTTGTGTGACATATCTCCGTAATTTAATTGCATAAAAAGTTTGAAAATTGCAAAATTTTCAAAATTTTCACCAAATTTCCATTTTTTTCACAAATAAACGCAGGTAATATCAAAGAAATTTTACAACTATCATGAAGTACAATATGTCACAAGAAAACAGTGTCAGAATCATCAGGATCCGTTGAAGCGTTCCAGAGTTATAACCTCATAAAGGGACAGTGGTCAGAGTTGTAAAAATTGGCCCGGTCATTAACGTGCAAACCACCCTTGGGGGTAAAGGGGTTAAAAAAGAAAAACTGAAATATCACATGGTCATAAGTATTCAGACCCTTTGCTCAGAATGGAAGAAGTTTCTGACCACTCGAAGTCTTCCTAGACCTGGCCGTCCAGCCAAACTGAGCCTTGGTGAGAGAGGTAAAGAAGAACCCTAAGATCACTGTGGCTGAGCTCCAGAGATGCAGTATGGAGATGTGAGAAAGTTCCACAAAGTCAACTATCACTGCAGCCCTCTGCCATCGGGCCTTTCTGGCAGAGTGGCCCAATGGAAGCCTCTCCTCAGTGCAAGACATATGAAAGCCTGCATAACGTTTGCTCAAAAAACACATGAAGGACTCCCAGACTATGAGAAAAAAGATTCTCTGGTCTGATGAGAGAAGATAGACCTTTTTGGTGATAATTCTAAGCGGTATGTGCGGAGAAGACCAGTCGCTGCTCATCACCTGCCCAATACAATCCCAACAGTGAAACATGGTGGTGGCAGCATCATGCTATGGCGGTGTTTTTCAGCTACAGGGACAGGATGACTGGTTGTCATTGAAGGAAACATAAATACAGCCAAGTACAGAGATATCCTGGATGAAAACCTCTTCCAGAGTGCTCTCGACCTCAGACTTGGCCGAAGGCTCACGTTTCACCAAAACAATGACCCCAAACAAAGAGCTAAAATAACAAAGGAGTGGCTTCAGAACAACTCTGTGACCATTCTTGACTGGCACAGCCAGAGCCCTGAACCCGATTGAGCATCTCTGGAGAGATCTGAAAATGGCTGTCCACCAACGTTCCCCATCCAACCTGACGGAATTGGAGAAAATCTGCAAGGAAAAATGGCAGAGGATCCCCAAATCCAGGTGTGAAAAACTTCCCAAGAAGACTCAGGGCTGTACTAGCTCAAAAGAGAGCTTCTACTCAATACTGAGCAAAGGGTGTGAATGCTTATGACCATGCAATATTTCAGTTTTTCTTTTTTAATAAATTTGCAAAAATTTCTACATTTCTGTTTTTTTTCAGTAAAAATGGGGTGTAGAGTGTACATTAATGAGAAAAAAATGAGTCACTTGGTTAGCACCCCAGCATGCTTGCTCATCACTATTCTTAATCATAGTACCAAAGTGGCACAATTTTTTATGCATGGACGTGATGTTGGATTTTCATTTGGTATCTCCTGCTAGCTGCCAACACAACACTCCGTGCAGCGCCCAAGTTTAGCGCCACAAGCAGAATTGAACATAGGCGAGCTAGACTTTTCTCTTTCCAACTGATGGCAGGTAGATGTGTATACCACTGCACAGATATGTAACACATACCGTATACTGCTGGCAGGTATGTACAGACGTGTAATGTGAGCAGACTGTATGCTATATTTCTGGCAGGGAAATGTTTCTACCTGTGTGTATATATGTGTAAAACACACAGATTATAAGACATGTTGCTGGCAGGTAGATGTGTACCAGTGTGTGTAGGGTATACTGCTGGCAGGTGGATGTGTACCAGTGTGTATACGGTATACTGCTGGCATATAGATGTGTACCGGAGTGTGTAAATGGTATACTGCTGGCATATAGATGTGTACCAGTGTGTGTATATGGTATACTGCTGATAGGCAGACATGTAACAGTGTGTGTATATGGTATACTGCTGGTAGGTAAATGTGTACCAGTGTGTGTATACGGTATACTGCTGGCAGGAAGATGTGTACTAGTGTGTGTATATGGTATACTGCTGGCAGGTAGATGTGTACCAGTGTGTGCATATGGTATACTGCTGGCAGGTAGATGCGTACCAGTGTGTGCATATGGTATACTGCTGGCAGGTAGATGTGTACCAGTGTGTGTATATGGTATACTGCTGGCAGGTAGATGTGTACAGTGTGTAGATGTGTACAGTGTGTAGATGTGTATAAGGTATACTGCTGGTAGGTAGATGTGTATGTGTACCAGTGAGGTATATGGTATACTGCTGGTAGGTAGATGTGTATGTGTACCAGTGTGTGTATATGGTATACTGCTGGCAGGTAGATGTGTACCAGTGTGTGTATATGGTATACTGCTGGTAGGTAGATGTGTACCAGTGTGTGTATATGGTATACTGCTGGTAGGTAGATGTGTACCAGTGTGTGTATATGGTATACTGCTGGTAGGTAGATGTGTATGTGTACCAGTGTGTGTATATGGTATACTGCTGGTAGGTAGATGTGTATGTGTACCAGTGTGTGTATATGGTATACTGCTGGTAGGTAGATGTGTATGTGTACCAGTGTGTGTATATGGTATACTGCTGGTAGGTAGATGTGTATGTGTACCAGTGTGTGTATATGGTATACTGCTGGTAGGTAGATGTGTATGTGTACCAGTGTGTGTATATGGTATACTGCTGGTAGGTAGATGTGTATGTGTACCAGTGTGTGTATATGGTATACTGCTGGTAGGTAGATGTGTATGTGTACCAGTGTGTGTATATGGTATACTGCTGGCAGGTAGATGTGTACCAGTGTGTGTATATGGTATACTGCTGGCAGGTAGATGTGTACCAGTGTGTGTATATGGTATACTGCTGGTAGGTAGTTGTGTATCAGTGTGTGTATATGGTATACTGCTGGTAGGTAGATGTGTACCAGTGTGTGTATATGGTATGCTGCTGGCAGGTAGATGTGTACCAGTGTGTAGATGTGTACCAGAGTGTGTATATGGTATACTGCTGGCAGGTAGATGTGTATGTGTACCAGTGTGTGTATATGGTATACTGCTGGCAGGTAGATGTGTACAGTGTGTAGATGTGTACCAGAGTGTGTATATGGTATACTGCTGGCAGGTAGATGTGTATGTGTACCAGTGTGTGTATATGGTATACTGTTGGCAGGTAGATGTGTACCAGTGTGTGTATATGGTATACTGCTGGTAGGTAGATGTGTACCAGTGTGTGCATATGGTATACTGCTGGTAGGTAGATGTGTACAGTGTGTAGATGTGTACAGTGTGTGTATATGGTATACTGCTGGTAGATAGATGTGTACCAGTGTGTATACGGCATACTGCTGGCAGGTAGATGTGTACCAGTGTGTGTATATGGTATACTGCTGGCAGGTAGATGTGTACAGTGTGTAGATGTGTACAGTGTGTGTATATGGTATACTGCTGGCAGATAGATGTGTACCAGTGTGTATACGGTATACTGCTGGTATGCTGGTAGGTAGATGTGTACCAGTGTGTGTATATGGTATACTGCTGGTAGCTAGATGTGTACCACGGTGTATATGGTATACTGCCCTTAGGTAGATGTGCACCAGTGTGTGTATATGGTATACTGCTGGCAGGCAGATGTGTACCAGTGTGTGTATGCGGTATACTGCTGGCAGGAAGATGTGTACCAGTGTGTGTATATGGTATACTGCTGGCAGGAAGATGTGTACCAGTGTGTGTATACGGTATACTGCTGGCAGGTAGATGTGTACCAGTGTGTAGATGAGTGCAGTGTGTAGATGTGTACCAGCGTGTATATGGTATACTGCTGGCAGGTAGATGTGTACAGTGTGCAGATGTGTAGATGTGACAGTGTACAGTGTGTAGATGTGTACAGTTGTGCGCAGTGTGTAGAGCCGTACAGTGTGCAGATGCATACAGTGTCAAGATGCGTACAGTGTGCAGATATGTACAGTGTGCAGATGTGTACAGTGTGCAGATGCGTACAGTGTGCAGATGCGTACTGTGTGCAGATGCGTACAGTGTGCAGATGTGTGCAGATGCTTACAGTGTGCAAATGCGTACAGTGTGCAAATGCGTACAGTGTGCAGATGTGTACAGTGTGCAGATGCGTACAGTGTGCAAATGCGTACAGTGTGCAGATGTGTACAGTGTGCAGAGGCGTACAGTGTAGATGCGTACAGTGTGTAGATGTGTACAGTGTGCAGATGCGTACAGTGTGCAGATGCGTACAGTGTGCAGATGCGTACAGTGTGCAGATGCGTACAGTGTGTAGATGCGTACAGTGTGTAGATGCGTACAGTGTGTACATGCGTGCAGTGTGTAGATGTGTGCAGTGTGCACAGTGTGTAGATGCGTACAGTGTGTAGATGCGTACAGTGGGCAGATGTGTACAGTGTGTAGATGTGTACAGTGTGTAGATGTGTGCAGTGTGTAGATGTGTGCAGTGTGCAGATGTGTAGTGTGTAGACGTGTACATGCGTACAGTGTGCAGATGTGTAGTGTGCAGATGCGTACAGTGTACAGATGCGTACAGTGTGCAGATGTGTGCAGATGCATAGTGTGCAGATGCATAGTGTGCAGATGCGTACAGTGTGCAAATGCGTACAGTGTGCAGATGCGTACAGTGTGCAGATGCGTACAGTGTGCAGATGCGTACAGTGTGCAGATGTGTACAGTGTGCAGAGGCGTACAGTGTGTAGATGCGTACAGTGTGTAGATGCGTACAGTGTGTAGATGCGTACAGTGTGTAGATGCGTACAGTGTGCAGATGCGTAGTGTGTACATGCGTACAGTGTGTAGATGTGTGCAGTGTGCACAGTGTGTAGATGCGTACAGTGTGTAGATGCGTACAGTGTGTAGATGTGTACAGTGTGCAGATGCGTACAGTGTGTAGATGCGTACAGTGTGTAGATGCGTACAGTGTGTAGATGCGTACAGTGTGTAGATGTGTACAGTGTGCAGATGTGTACAGTGTGCAGATGCGTACAGTGTGTAGATGCGTACAGTGTGTAGATGCGTACAGTGTGTAGATGTGTACAGTGTGCAGATGTGTACAGTGTGTAGATGTGTACAGTGTGCAGAGTGTGTAGATGTGTACAGTGTGTAGATGTGTACAGTGTGCAGTGTGTAGATGTGTACAGTGTGCAGATGTGTACAGTGTGCAGTGTGTACAGTGTGCAGATGTGTACAGTGTGCAGATGTATACAGTGTGTAGATGTGTACAGTGTGCAGATGTGTACAGTGTGTACAGTGTGCAGATGTGTACAGTGTGCAGATGTATACAGTGTGTAGATGTGTACAGTGTGCAGATGTGTACAGTGTGCAGTGTGTACAGTGTGCAGATGTGTACAGTGTGCAGATGTATACAGTGTGTAGATGTGTACAGTGTGCAGATGTGTACAGTGTGCAGATGTATACAGTGTGTAGATGTGTACAGTGTGCAGATGTGTACAGTGTGCAGATGCGTACAGTGTACAGTGTGTAGATGTGTACAGTGTGCAGATGCGTACAGTGTGCAGATGCGTACAGTGTGCAGTGTGTAGATGTGTACAGTGTGTAGATGCGTACAGTGTGCAGATGCGTACAGTGTGCAGTGTGTAGATGTGTACAGTGTGTAGATGCGTACAGTGTGCAGATGCGTACAGTGTGCAGTGTGTAGATGTGTACAGTGTGTAGATGTATACAGTGTGTAGATGCGTACAGTGTGCAGATGTGTACAGTGTGCAGATGTGTACAGTGTGCAGTGTGTAGATGCGTACAGGGTGTACCTGCCGGCAGCGTATGTTACACGTCAGTGCTGGCATGTCTTGGTGTAGATGTGCAGTGATGT
Organism: Ranitomeya imitator; assembly: GCF_032444005.1. Taxonomy (NCBI): domain Eukaryota; kingdom Metazoa; phylum Chordata; class Amphibia; order Anura; family Dendrobatidae; genus Ranitomeya; species Ranitomeya imitator. The sequence continues at coordinate 612,514,790 of NC_091283.1, read as the reverse complement.
AATGGTTGTGTACAGGGTGTGATGTACATGTGCAGATGAGGGGATGCTCTGCCTGCAGCACAGGATGGATGGATGGATGGATGGATGGACACACAGGCTGCACATACGGTACATGATGTCTGAACACACATCAGGGCGCAGCCCGGATGATACAGGAGAATTACCCCCGGGCTCCGCCTCTGCATCACTATACACCCGGCGGGCACAGCTGCCCTGTAACCACTCACCCATCTCCCACTACCACGCATTTGATGGCCTGCATTTCCCGGGCGAATGTGAAGCAGCTGAAGGTAAAACACCGCAGACACCGGGAGCTGGGAAGCCTGGAGCAGCCGAAGTGAGAACTGACACATCCGAATGGTCACGGAAAAAGCCGAACGTCAGTCCGAATGCTGCCGGAAACAGACGAGACGGGGTTCAACTGGAGGTATAAGGAAACGGAAATAGCCGAGTGCCAGCACGAGCGCTGCCGGAAACAGACGAAACGTGGAGCCAAGAAATGACGGAAATAGCCGAATGTTCTATGGAGAGGAGACCACTAGCCAGAACTTAGTAGTTGTAGAACTGAGGGGACTGGGCGTGGCTACATGATGCTAAAGGCTGCAGGAGCCCACTCTGACATACGGGTGATAACGTGTCCTGGGCATTGTTACCTACGTGGTCTGACCCCAGCCTAAGGAGAAAGCAATGTAATGGACCGGGCATGGCTGCCGCCTTCCATAGTAGTGAATGGGAGTTATCAAAGCAACTAAGCACGGCCAGCTCGGCTGCTAGTAAAATTGCTCCAGTCTCTGTATATAGAGTGCTATCAGTGATGAGCGAGTGTACTCGTTACTCGGGTGGTCTCCGAGTATTTGTTAGTGTTCAGAGATTAAGCTTTCATCACCTCAGCTAAATGATTTACAGCTTCTAGCCAGGCTGAGTACATGTGGGGGTTGCCTGGTTGCTAGGGAATCCCCACATGTAATCAAGCTGGCTAACAGCTGTAAATCATTCAGCTGCCCTGAATGAGGGGGGGGGGGACAGAGCGCCGATAGTTACATTCTGCCGCCCGGCTGCTATGGGGCCCCTGAGTAGGCGTGGGCAACCCCGGAGCCAGCAGTGCCCCCCTTAAGACTGACTTTTCAAAGGTTTTATGGACTGATGAAATGAGAGTGACTCTTGATGGGCCAGATGAATGGGCCAGAGGCTGGATCAGTAAAGGACAGAGAGCTTCACTCCAGCTCAGATGCCAGCAAGGTGGAGGTGGGGTACTGGTGTGGGCTGGTATCATCAAAGATGAACTTGTGGGACCTTTTTGGGTTGAGGATGGAGTGAAGCTCAACTCCCAGATCTACTGCCACTTTCTGGAAGACAACTTCTTCAAGAAGTGGTACAGGAAGAGGTCGGTATCGTTCAAGAAAAACATGATTTTCATGCAGGACAATGTTCCATCACATGCCTCCAACTACTCCACAGCGTGGCTGGCCAGTAAAGGTCTCAAAGAAGAAAAAATAATGACATGGCCCCCTGGTTCACCTGATCTGAACCCCATAGAGAACCTGTGGTCCCTCATAAAATGTGAGATCTATAGTGTTGAGCATTCCGATACCGCAAGTATCGGGTATCGGCCGATATTTGCGGTATCGGAATTCCGATACCGAATTCCGATACTTCCCGCGTATCGGATACCGGAATCGGAAGTTCCCAGAATTCAAACAGAACGCAGCAGCCAATGAGGAATTATTGGAAGTGTGGGCACATCCTGTTTAGCATGGTGGGCATGTAAGTACTGGCAAGGCTGTGATTGGCTGCTGAAATGATGTCACTCTGCACTATAAAAAACGCTGCCGCCATTTTGCGCTCACTCTGCTGTGATTTCAGTTAGGGACAGGACGCTGTGTTCTAACTGAGGACCAGTTGAGCTAGCTAATTGCTTTATTTTCCTTTCCAAAGGCTAATTTAGCAAAACGCTGTGTGTTCTTCACTGTTCACCTTGCTCATGCCTTGCAGCGCTGTTTTAACAGCGTTCTGCAAGGTCTCTCTGTGTGTGTGTGTGTGCAGCTCACTCTGTAGTCTGTGTGCAGCCATATACCCGGTTGTATTCAGCTCAGGGGGGGTTCACACTGCCTCACACAGTTGTCCTTTTTTGCTCATAGTGCAGCCTGCTGCACATTTTTTCTCAAATTTCCTATTAGTGTTTTTCCACCCGTCTCCAGCTAAATTGTGGAAAAACACTACATAGGATAACCTAGAGGGGGGTTTTTGGGCCTTGCAGCGCCGTTTACGGCTGTCTGCACGGTCTCCGTGTGAGCCCAGCTCGCCCTGTAGTCTGTGTGCAGCCATAGCCGGTTGGATTCAGCTCAGGGTTCGTTACTGGCTCATACCTTGAGAAAAATTTTCCTTTCTTTCAAATAGTGCAGCCTGTTTAAAAATTTTAAAAAAAATTCCCTATTAGTGTTTTTCCACCCGTCTCCAGCTAAATAGTGGAAAAACACTACATAGGATAACCTAGAGGGGGGTTTTTGGGCCTTGCAGCGCCGTTTACGGCTGTCTGCACGGTCTCCGTGTGAGCCCAGCTCGCCCTGTAGTCTGTGTGCAGCCATAGCCGGTTGGATTCAGCTCAGGGTTCGTTACTGGCTCATACCTTGAGAAAAATTTTCCTTTCTTTCAAATAGTGCAGCCTGTTTAAAAATTTTAAAAAAAATTCCCTATTAGTGTTTTTCCACCCGTCTCCAGCTAAATTGTGGAAAAACACTACATAGGATAACCTAGAGGAGGGTTTTTTGGCCTTGCAGCGCCGTTTACGGCTGTCTGCACGGTCTCTGTGTGAGCGCAGCTCGCCCTGTAGTCTGTGTGCAGCCATAGCCGGTTGGATTCAGCTCAGGGTGCGTTACTGCCTCATACCTTGAAAAACAATTTCCTTTTTTTCAAATAGTGCAGCCTGTTTAAAATTAAAAAAAAAAAATTCCTATTAGTGTCTTTCCACCCGTCTCCAGCTAAATAGTGGAAAAACACTACATAGGATAACCTAGAGGAGGGTTTTTTGGCCTTGCAGCGCCGTTTACGGCTGTCTGCACGGTCTCCGTGTGATTTAAACTAGCTCTGTAGCCCGATCTGCACAAAAAAAAAAGTAAAGTTCACCAAACACAACTTAACACTTGTGTAGGCCACATTTGAAAAATAATAAAGTTTAGTCCACACTTTACAACATTAGTGTTTCTTACACCTGTTAGAAGGAGCATTTCAGGAATAAGCACGCTAAGGCCTTAGTACTTTTCTGCTTATCTTTATCTGTCAACCAAGATGAAGAGGGCAGGGAGTAAGGCACGTGGGCGTGGGCGCGGAGCAGGGAGAGGAGCAGGGAGAGGACGTGGTGATTCTGTGCCTGCTGCGGGCGCCGGTGACTCGTCGTCACTCAGTTTCAGCAGGGAACAGTCCTTCATGCGCAGCTTTGTCGGAGAGCGCCGTGCACCGCTGCTGCGTGAAGACCAAATTGAAGCCGTTGTCGGGTGGATGGCAGCTAACGCCTCGGCATCGACTTCAGTTAGTGCCACATCCTCTCAGGCACAGAGCACTGGAGAGCAGCCATCTGTCTCTTTCCCACCTGCCAAATTGGCCAGGCAGTCAGAGAGCCCAGGACAGGAGCCGTCTCTACTTCTGTTCTCTGAATCTCTTGGCTTGGAAACGGGGCCAGCCAAGCAGCATTGGAGAAATGGAAGAAGAGGCAGTGTGCAGTGATGCCCAACAGCTTTTTCTCTCTGACTCTGAAGAGGCAGGTGGGCCAGTGCCTCCGGTGACCACAGCGCAGTACGCATCTGATGATGAAACTCAGGTGCCGCTTTCTGATGCGTACTGTGCTGCCGAGACTACCCAGGAGGAGCAGTTGGTGGCAGAGGGTAGTGGAGATGATGAGGTCCTTGACCCATCGTGGCGTGAGGAACAGGAAGGTGGTGGGAGCAGCTCTGAGGAAGAGCTTCCCCTTACGGGCCAAAGAGGGAGAGGGAGGGGGAAGACTGCGGAGCCTGTAGCCTCCACTTTGGCACCCGTTAGGAGCCTGTCTCTTTCCAAAGCCAAAAAGGGCGCTCCCAAGACTTGCAGTGCCTGGTCCTTTTTTGACACAGTTGCAGATGACATTTGTTTTGTCAAATGCAAGCTGTGTCATCAGAAAGTAAAAAGAGGTAAAAGTGTCAGCAACCTCAATACCACAAATATGTGGAAACATGTGCGGACCAGGCACGCGGTGGAGTTACAGAAACACAGTGAAGACGTAGGCCAACCAACAGCGGCAGCTACCACCTCTTCATCTCGTGTTGCCTCTTCCTCCACTGTTGTCCAGAGACCTAGTGTAATTCCACCCACAGCACCACCTTCCCAGTCATCCTCACACTCCCAGTCTACTCTACAGCCATCGGTAGTACAGGCATGGGAGAAAAGGCGGGCATTCTCGGCCAACCAGCCCCGAGCACAGGCTCTGAATGCAGGCATTGCCAAACTGTTGTCCCTGGAAATGCTCTCGTTCAGGCTGGTGGAGACTGACAGCTTCCGTGACTTGATGGCATTGGCAGTCCCACAGTACAAGGTGCCCAGCCGCTTTTACTTCAGCAGGCAGGCTGTCCCTGCCCTGCACAGGCATGTTGAGGCAAACATAAAACATGCGCTACTGAACGCCGTCAGTAGCAAGGTCCACCTCACCACCGATGCGTGGACCAGTCAGCATGGACAGGGGCGATATGTTTCCCTCACTGCCCATTGGGTTAATGTTGTTGAGCCAGGTACAGATCGTGCGAGTGGCGCAGGACGTGTCCTGCCCACTCCAAGGATTGCAGGAATCCAGTCTGTACGCATCGACTCCTCCTCTTACACCAGTTCCTCAGATTCCTCTCTGCAGGATCCGTCACAGTCCACCTCCACATGGACCCGTGAACGTTTACCTATGACCGACATGAGCACAGCCGTGGCCAAACGTCAGCAGGCCGTCTTGAAACTAGTTTCATTGGGGCATCGAAGCCACACAGCGCAGGAGCTCTGGAATGCCATCAAGCAGGAGAGCGATGTGTGGTTACTGCCAGCGAATCTCCAGCCAGGCATGGTAGTGTGTGACAATGGCCGAAATCTGGTGGCAGCTTTGGCCCTTGGCAACCTCACTCACATCCCATGTCTGGCACATGTGCTCAATTTGGTTGTGCAGAGTTTTCTGAGGGACTATCCGGATCTTGATGCCCTGCTGCACAAGGTCCGCCTAGAGTGTGCTCACTTGCGGCGTTCCAGCTTGGCCAGATCCCGCATTGCTGCTCTGCAGCGCCGATTCCGCCTTCCGGAACACCGCATCATATGTGACCTACCTACCCGGTGGAATTCCACGTTACATATGTTGGAGCGGTTGTGTGAGCAGCAGCAAGCAGTTATGGAGTACCAGCTGCATCAGGCGCAAAGAAGTCGCAGTCAGCGCCGATCAGACTTCACAACCACAGAGTGGGCCACTATGAAGGACGTCTGCCAGGTTTTGCGTCCTTTTGATTATTCCACGCGGATGGCAAGTGCAGATGATGCACTAGTCAGCATGACTGTCCCCCTTATCTGCCTGCTTCAGCAAACTTTGCAAGGGTTAAGTGATGATGTTGTGGAAGAGGTGGAGGATGAGGAGTCACCTTTTCCATCAGCTTCTGGAGAGTCAGCGCCACGTGGTTCCTCACAAAGGGGTACGCAGGGGCCAATTTGTGAGGAGGATGAGGAGGAGTCAATGGAGGAGGAAGAGCTCCGTCCAGAGGAGGGAGCGACACAATTGTCCAGTGGTCAGTGTGTACAGCGAGGGTGGGGTGATGACGAGCGGGCAGAGATCATGTCTCAAGCAGGGGACAGCGTTTCTGGGCCAGTTGGCACTCTGCAGCACATGGTGGATTTCATGCTGCAGTGCCTGAGAAACGACCGCCGCATCGACCACATTCTCAACATGCCTGATTATTGGGTGTTCACCCTCCTCGATCCTCGCTACCGGGACAACGTCCAAAACCTCATCCCTGCGTTGACCCGGGAGCGTAAATTGCGGGAGTACCACGACACACTGGTGAATTCCATCATCTTCTCCTGTCCAACTGAGAGGAGTGCTGCTAGTGCTTTACAAAGCAGCTCAGTGCGTCGAGGCAGTGGGGGAGGCTCTGCCCAAAGAGGGAGCAGAAGCAGTGCCTCTGCCCAAGGCAAGCCCAGTATGGCACAACTCTGGCACACTTTTGTGTGCCCGCCCCAAATGTCTACACCATCACCGGCGGCTCCAGTCAGCAGGAGGCAACGGTTCCGTCAGATGGTGACAGACTACATGGCTTGCCCTCTTACTGTATTCCCAGACGGCTCTTCCCCGTTCAAGTTTTGGGTCTCTAAGCTGGATACATGGCCAGAGCTAAGCCAGTATGCATTGGAGGTGCTGGCTTGCCCTGCGGCTAGTGTCTTATCGGAACGTGTCTTTAGTGCCGCAGGTGGTGTACTAACAGACCGTCGCATGCGACTATCCTCCGATAACGTTGACCGGCTTACTTTCCTGAAAATGAACCAGGCCTGGATCTCGCAGGAATTTGCCACTCCTCTGCCTGATTAAGTAATTGGGTGTCATCCAGGTCTCCTGCTGTGTTCATCTTTCTACCACCTGAACTGCTATTCCTGGGCTCCAACACCGCCAGTTGCGGCTCAGAAGTGCAGGCTGCACAGTAAAAACATACGACCCAGTGTTATTGGGTTTCAGTAACGTCAGCTGATCCCCAGCTGTGTAGCCGGCAATGTGTCCTGCGACCGCCACGCTGGCACAACAACCTAAATGTAAGGGAACCTGTTCCCCCCCCCCCCCGTCGTTTGTTACTGAAAGAGCCATCTTGTGCAGCAGTAATGCTGCACAAGGAAAAGGTAGCTCTTTTTTTTTAGCTCCTTGCACACGCAGAACTTAACACTTATAAAATGTGTTCACTGATACCGTTATACTGTCCCGGAGCTGGGACTTTCCTTCGCAATGTGACGCAGCACAGCCGTCATTCCTACCCCCTTGGTGCCATGCGCTGCCTCCTCAGCGTAGTTTTAAGCTGTCACGGAGCCTGCGCTGTTCTGTTATCCCTTGGGCATGCCCTATTTGCGCTGCCTGTCTTCTGACATAATTTGGTGTCAGGCTGGCTGCGCCTGTGCGGCCGCGCTGCCCGAGATCCCGCCTCGCTGTGTCTTCTGATTGAGTCACACTGCGGGCCTGGGATCCATGGCCATGCGCAGTGCATATCTTCCCCTCGGGCTCTCGCTCATTTCCCTCCGCCTTTTTTAGACTGTGCGCCGTCAGCTGATCCCTAATAGCATGCCACGGCCGTGACACCGCACAGTCTGAAGAAGAGGGAAGGAGGGGAGTGAGAGTCGAGGATATGCACTGTGCATGTCCATGGTTCCAAGGCCCGCAGTGGGATTACGTTGGACGAGACTGCGAGGTGGGATCTGGAGCAGCGTGGACGCACAGGCAGTAACAGCCTGACACAAAATTATGTCAGAAGACAGGCAGCACTAATTGGGCATGGCCAAGGGCTAACAGAACAGCGCAGGCTCCGTGACAGCTTAAAACAACGCTGAGGAGGCAGCGCACGGCACCAAGGGGATAGGAATGTCAGCTGTGCTGTGTCCCATTACGAAGGAAATTCGCACCTCCAGGACGGTTTAACGGTATAAGTGGACACATTTTTAGTGTTTACTTCGGTGTTTGCAAGGAGCATAATTAAAAGAACCACCTTTTCCTTTTGCATCGTTAGTGCTGCACAAGATGGCTCTTTCAGCTACAAACGTCTTGGGGGGGGGTTAAAGGTTCCCTTTCAACTTGCTCCAATCAGGCTTCGGCCTACACTCTGTTCCTCTGCTCCTCCTGCTGTCCCTGGGCTCTAACACCGCCAGTTGGTGCCTGGAAGTGCTGTGTGCACAGTCAACAGTCGCTCCTCTGTTATTGGGGTTCAGTAACGTCAGCTGATCCCCAGCTGTGTATCCGGCAACGTGTCATGCGACCGCCACGCTGGCACAACTAAAATGTAAGGGGACCTGTCCCCCCCCCCCAGGCGATTGTTACTGAAAGAGCCACCATGTGCAGCACTAATACTGCACAAGGGAAAGGTCGCTCTTGAAATTATGCTCCTTGCAAACGCTGAACTACACACTCATGTAATGTGTCCCCTCACACCGTCCAACCGTCCCGGAGGTGGGACTTTCCTTTGTAATGTGACGCAGCACAGCCGTCATTGCTACCCCCTTGGCACCGTGCGCTGCCTCCTTAGCGTTGTTTGATTCCGTCATGGACCCTGCGCTGTTATGTTATCCCTTGGCCATGCACAGTTTGCGCTGCCCGTCCTCTGACATCATTTGTTGTCGTCCTGGCTGCGCCTGTGCGTCCACGCTGCCCAAAATCACACCTCGCAGTGTCGTCTAATGTGATCCCACAGTGGGCCTGGTATCCATGGCCATGCGCAGTGCATATACTAGCCTCTCACTCCCCTTCTTCACGCTTCTTCAGACTAGGCGGCGTCAGCTGATCCCTAATAGCATGCCACGGCCGTGACGCCGCACAGTCTGAAGAAGCAGGAAGGAGGTGAGTGAGAGGCGATGATATGCACTGCGCATGCCCATGGATCCCTGGCCCGCAGTGGGACTACATTAGATGACACTGCAAGGTTGGATCTAGGGCAGCTTGGACGCACAGGCACTGCCAGCCTGACACCTACATGATGTCAGAAGACGGGCACCGCTAACTGTGCATGGCCAAGGGATAACATTACAGCGCGGGCTCCGTGACAGACCCAAACAACGTTGAGGAGGTGGCGCCCGGCACCAAGGGGGTTGGAATGACGGCTGTGCTGTGTCACATTACAAAGGAAAGTCCCACTTCCGGGATGGTTTGACGGTGTGAGGGGACACATTATATGAGTGTGTACTTCAGCGTTTGCAAGGAGCATAATTTTCGGAGCCACCATTTTCCATGTGCAGTATTACTGCTGTACAAGATGGCTCTTTCAGCAACAAATGCCTGGGGGGGGGGGGGGTTAAAGGTTCCCTTTCAACTTGCTCCACTGCAGGCTTCGGCCTACACTCTGCTCCTCTTTGATTCCCTGGGTTTCAACACTGTCAGTTGCCACCTGGAAGTGTTGTCTACACAGAAAAAACACTAGGTGATGTGTCAGTGGGGTTCAGCACCGCCAGCTGTTCCCCTGCTGTGTAGTCGGCAACGTGTCCAGCACAAGCCACGCTGGCACAACAGAACAAAAGCTGCCACCAGTGCAGGCTTCGGCCTACACTCTGTTCCTCTCCTCCTCCTGCTGACCCTGGGCTCAAACACCGCTAGTTTTTGCCCGGAAGTGCTAGTTGCACAGAGAAAAACACCAGCCAATGTGTTAGTGGGGTTCAGCACCGCCAGCTGTTCCCCTGCTGTGTAGCCGGCAACGTGACCTGCAAACGCCACGCAGGCACATGAACTGAAATTAAAGGGAACCTGGCCCCACCCCCCCAGGTGTTTCTATGTATAACAGCCACCTAGTACAGCAGTACTGCTGCATTTGTACAAGGTGGCTGACTTTTTCTCCTTGCCCACGTGGAACTCAACACGTACAAAATGTGTCTCATTGAGACCATTCCACTGTCCCTGAGGTGTGACTTTCCTTTCTAATGATACGCAGCACCCCCCTTGGTAGCGTTTCCCGTCTTTTGTCATCATGGTTAGCTGGCTGCGCCTGTGCATCCGCCCTGCTAGAAACAACGCCCCTCGTTGTCATATTTATTTTGTCAGCGAGGGTGTGGTTTATGGGCACGAGCAGTGCATATGTTCGCCTGTCTTAACTCATCTCCTTCCGCCTTCTTCAGACTGTGCGGCCTCCTGGCCGTGGTAGGCGATAAGGGATCAGCTGAGGCCGCCCAGTCTGAAGCAGGTGTAAGGACATGTGTGAGCGGCAAACCTATTTACTGCACAAGGCCACGAATCCCAGCCACGCAGTGTGATTTTTTGAAAACACACTGTGGGTCTGGGATTCATGTCCATCGCTAACCGCAACGGCCGACATGAAATGAGGTCAGAAGACAGGAAGCGCTCACAGCGCATGGCCAAGGGATCACAATAGCGCAGACTCCTGTACAGCAAATAACAACGCTCAGGAATCTGCGCCCAGTACCTAGGTGCAAATTTTGACACCTGTGCTGCGTCTCCTTAAAAAGAAAAGTCACGCCTCCACTACTGTTTGACAGTATAGTGGGCTAAATAGTGTACGTGTTTTATTCAGCGTGTGCAAGGAGCAAATTAAATAGAGCAACCTTTTACTTGTGCAGCATTAATGCTGCACAAGGTGTGGCTCTTGTACCTTGCAACACCTGAGGGGGGGTTAAAGGTAACCTTTGAAATTGGTTCAACTAGGCTTCGGCCTACACTCTGCTCCTCTCCTCCTCCTGCTGACCCTGGGCTCAAACACCGCCAGTCTCTGCCCGGACATGCTAGCTGCACAGAGAAAAACACCCACCATTGTGTCAGTGGGGTTCAGCACCGCCAGCTGTTCCCCCGCTGTGTAGCCGGCATCGTGTCCAGCACAAGCCACGCTGGCACAACTGACCAAAAGCTGCCACCAGTGCAGGCTTCGGCCTACACTCTGCTCCTCTCCTCCTCCTGCTGACCCTGGGCTCAAACACCGCCAGTTTCTGCCCGGACATGCTAGCTGCACAGAGAAAAACACCCACCATTGTGTCAGTGGGGTTCAGCACCGCCAGCTGTTCCCCCGCTGTGTAGCCGGCATCGTGTCCAGCACAAGCCACGCTGGCACAACTGACCAAAAGCTGCCACCAGTGCAGGCTTCGGCCTACACTCTGCTCCTCTCCTCCTCCTGCTGACCCTGGGCTCAAACACCTCCAGTTTCTGCCCGGAAGTGCTAGCTGCACAGAGAAAAACACCAGCCAATGTGTCAGTGGGGTTCAGCACCGCCAGCTGTTCCCCTGCTGTGTAGCCGGCAACGTGACCTGCAAACGCCACGCAGGCACATGAACTGAAATTAAAGGGAACCTGGCCCCACCCCCCCAGGTGTTTCTATGTATAACAGCCACCTAGTACAGCAGTACTGCTGCATTTGTACAAGGTGGCTGACTTTTTCTCCTTGCCCACGTGGAACTCAACACGTACAAAATGTGTCTCATTAGAGACCATTCCACTGTCCCTGAGGTGTGACTTTCCTTTCTAATGATACGCAGCACCCCCCTTGGTAGCGCTGCCCGTCTTCTGACATCATTGGTTGGCTGCCTGTGCCTGTGCGTCCGCCCTGCCTGAAACAATGCTCCTCGTTGTCTTACTTATTTTGACTGCGAGGGTGTGATTGATGGGCACGAGCAGTGCATATCTTCGCCTGTCTTAACTCATCTCCTTCCGCCTTCTTCAGACTGTGCAGCCTCATGGCCGCGGCATGCGAGAAGGGATCAGCAGAGGCCGCCCAGTCTGAAGCAGGTGTAAGGACGTGTGTGAGCGGCCAAAATATTTACTGCTCAAGGCCACGAATCCCAGCACCGCAGTGTGACTTTATGAAAAGGCACTGTGGGTCTGGGATTTATGGCCATCGTTAACCGCACCGGCCAACATGAAATGAGGTCATAAGACGGGCAGCTCTAACAGGGCATTGCCAAGGGATAACACAAGAGCGCAGACTCCTGTACAGCAAATAACAACGCTCAGGAAGCTGCGCCAAGCACCAAGGCGTTATTTGGGACACCTGTGCTGCGTCTCCTTAAAAAGCCAAGTCACGCATCCACTACAGTTTGACTGTAGAATGGGCTAAATTGTGTACGTCTTTCATTCAGCGTGTGCAAGTAGACAAATTAATAGAGCAACCTTTCACTTGTGCAGCATTAATACTGCACAAGGTGTGTCTCTTGTAGTTTGTAACACCTGAGGGGGGGTTAAAGGTTTCCTTTGAAATTGGTTCAACTAGGCTTCGGCCTACACTCTGCTCCTCTCCTCCTCCTCCTGCTTCACCACGGGCTCTAACATCGCAAGTTTTTGCCCGCAAGTGCTAGCTGCACAGAGAAAAACACCCGCCATTGTGTTAGTGGGGTTCAGCAACGCCAGCTGTTCCCACACTGTGTAGCCGGCAAAGTGTCCTGCAAACGCAACGCTGACACAAAGCTGCCTCCAGTGCAGGCTTGGGCCTACACTCTGCTCCCCCTGCTTACCCTTTGCTCCAGCACCGCTAGTTGGGGCTCTAGGAAGACAATCTTTAATAGGCAACGCATCTGGGTTCCAGCACCGCCAGCTGGTTCTCGGCAGTGTTTTTGTCACTGGTACTCCCTCGTGCCAAACCTGGTTCCAGCACCGTCAGCTGTTTCCGGGTAGTGTCAAGCTCACTGAGACGCCTATGCTTGCCCCGTCGTGTTGCGGTCGGGTTAGCCAACTCCAGGGTGCCTCCAGTTTAGGAGCTTCCTATGTGGGCTGCGTGAACTGGTAGTCAAGGCTGGTTCTGTAGTGCCAGTAGGCCCAGCTCCCCCTGTAGGACTGTTGGCGTTCGGTAACTGCGGCTGCCTCGCGGCCTAGCTGTTCTCTCCTCTCCTGTGGGCCTTGGGGTCCACCACCTGGTTCCAGCACCGTCAGCTGGTTCCGGGCCGAGCCTTTGGCTTAGGTGCCTCCTCCTGGGTATCCGAGTTCCGCCAACGTCAGGCGGTCCTTGGTAGTGCTTTTAAGCGCGGGCACCTACAGCTTAGTAACCGGGTTCCAGCACCGTCAGCTGGTCCTCGGTCGTGCCATTGGCTCTTGCACACTGGGTCAACGCATCTGGGTTCCAGCCCCGCCAGCTGGTTCTCGGCAGTGTTCTTGACACAGGTACTCCCTCGTGCCAAACCTGGTTTCAGCACCGTCAGCTGTTTCCGGGTTGTGTCAAGCTCACTGAGACGCCTATGCTTGCCCCGTCGTGGTGCGGTCGGGTTAGCCAACTCCAGGGTGCCTCCAGTTTAGGAGCTTCCTATGTGGGCTGCGTGAACTGGTAGTCAAGGCTGGTTCTGTAGTGCCAGTAGGCCCAGCTCCCCCTGTAGGACTGTTGGGGTTCGGTAACTGCGGCTGCCTCGCGGCCTAGCTGTTCTCTCCTCTCCTGTGGGCCTTGGGGTCCACCACCTGGTTCCAGCACCGTCAGCTGGTTCCAGGCCGAGCCTTTGGCTTAGGTGCCTCCTCCTGGGTATCCGAGTTCCGCCAACGTCAGGCGGTCCTTGGTAGTGCTTTTAAGCGCGGGCACCTACAGCTTAGTAACCGGGTTCCAGCACCGTCAGCTGGTCCTCGGTCGTGCCATTGGCTCTTGCACACTGGGGCAACGCATCTGGGTTCCAGCACCGCCAGCTGGTTCTCGGCAGTGTTTTTGTCACAGGTACTCCCTCGTGTCAAACCTGGTTTCAGCACCGTCAGCTGTTTCCGGGTTGTGTCAAACTCGCTGAGACGCCTATGCTTGCCCCGTCGTGGTGCGGTCGGGTTAGCCAACTCCAGGGTGCCTCCAGTTTAGGAGCTTCCTATGTGGGCTGCGTGAACTGGTAGTGAAGGCTGGTTCTGTAGTGCCAGTAGGCCCAGCTCCCCCTGTAGGACTGTTGGGGTTCGGTAACTGCGGCTGCCTCGCGGCCTAGCTGTTCTCTCCTCTCCTGTGGGCCTTGGGGTCCACCACCTGGTTCCAGCACCGTCAGCTGGTTCCAGGCCGAGCCTTTGGCTTAGGTGCCTCCTCCTGGGTATCCGAGTTCCGCCAACGTCAGGCGGTCCTTGGTAGTGCTTTTAAGCGCGGGCACCTACAGCTTAGTAACCGGGTTCCAGCACCGTCAGCTGGTCCTCGGTCGTGCCATTGGCTCTTGCACACTGGGGCAACGCATCTGGGTTCCAGCACCGCCAGCTGGTTCTCGGCAGTGTTTTTGTCACAGGTACTCCCTCGTGCCAAACCTGGTTTCAGCACCGTCAGCTGTTTCCGGGTTGTGTCAAACTCGCTGAGACGCCTATGCTTGCCCCGTCGTGGTGCGGTCGGGTTAGCCAACTCCAGGGTGCCTCCAGTTTAGGAGCTTCCTATGTGGGCTGCGTGAACTGGTAGTCAAGGTTGGTTCTGTAGTGCCAGTAGGCCCAGCTCCCCCTGTAGGACTGTTGGGGTTCGGTAACTGCGGCTGCCTCGCGGCCTAGCTGTTCTCTCCTCTCCTGTGGGCCTTGGGGTCCACCACCTGGTTCCAGCACCGTCAGCTGGTTCCAGGCCGAGCCTTTGGCTTAGGTGCCTCCTCCTGGGTATCCGAGTTCCGCCAACGTCAGGCGGTCCTTGGTAGTGCTTTTAAGCGCGGGCACCTACAGCTTAGTAACCGGGTTCCAGCACCGTCAGCTGGTCCTCGGTCGTGCCATTGGCTCTTGCACACTGGGGCAACGCATCTGGGTTCCAGCCCCGCCAGCTGGTTCTCGGCAGTGTTCTTGACACAGGTACTCCCTCGTGCCAAGCCTGGTTTCAGCACCGTCAGCTGTTTCCGGGTTGTGTCAAGCTCACTGAGACGCCTATGCTTGCCCCGTCGTGGTGCGGTCGGGTTAGCCAACTCCAGGGTGCCTCCAGTTTAGGAGCTTCCTATGTGGGCTGCGTGAACTGGTAGTCAAGGCTGGTTCTGTAGTGCCAGTAGGCCCAGCTCCCCCTGTAGGACTGTTGGGGTTCGGTAACTGCGGCTGCCTCGCGGCCTAGCTGTTCTCTCCTCTCCTGTGGGCCTTGGGGTCCACCACCTGGTTCCAGCACCGTCAGCTGGTTCCAGGCCGAGCCTTTGGCTTAGGTGCCTCCTCCTGGGTATCCGAGTTCCGCCAACGTCAGGCGGTCCTTGGTAGTGCTTTTAAGCGCGGGCACCTACAGCTTAGTAACCGGGTTCCAGCACCGTCAGCTGGTCCTCGGTCGTGCCATTGGCTCTTGCACACTGGGGCAACGCATCTGGGTTCCAGCACCGCCAGCTGGTTCTCGGCAGTGTTTTTGCCACAGGTACTCCCTCGTGCCAAACCTGGTTTCAGCACCGTCAGCTGTTTCCGGGTTGTGTCAAACTCGCTGAGACGCCTATGCTTGCCCCGTCGTGGTGCGGTCGGGTTAGCCAACTCCAGGGTGCCTCCAGTTTAGGAGCTTTCTATGTGGGCTGCGTGAACTGGTAGTCAAGGCTGGTTCTGTAGTGCCAGTAGGCCCAGCTCCCCCTGTAGGACTGTTGGGGTTCGGTAACTGCGGCTGCCTCGCGGCCTAGCTGTTCTCTCCTCTCCTGTGGGCCTTGGGGTCCACCACCTGGTTCCAGCACCGTCAGCTGGTTCCAGGCCGAGCCTTTGGCTTAGGTGCCTCCTCCTGGGTATCCGAGTTCCGCCAACGTCAGGCGGTCCTTGGTAGTGCTTTTAAGCGCGGGCACCTACAGCTTAGAAACCGGGTTCCAGCACCGCCAGCTGGTCCTCGGTCGTGCCATTGGCTCTTGCACACTGGGGCAACGCATCTGGGTTCCAGCACCGCCAGCTGGTTCTCGCAGTGTTTTTGTCACAGGTACTCCCTCGTGCCAAACCTGGTTTCAGCACCGTCAGCTGTTTCCGGGTTGTGTCAAACTCGCTGAGACGCCTATGCTTGCCCCGTCGTGTTGCGGTCGGGTTAGCCAACTCCAGGGTGCCTCCAGTTTAGGAGCTTCCTATGTGGGCTGCGTGAACTGGTAGTCAAGGCTGGTTCTGTAGTGCCAGTAGGCCCAGCTCCCCCTGTAAGACTGTTGGGGTTCGGTAACTGCGGCTGCCTCGCGGCCTAGCTTTTCTCTCCTCTCCTGTGGACCTTCAGGTCCACCACCTGGTTCCAGCACCGTCAGCTGGTTCTCGGCAGTGTCTTTTGCTCTTGTACCTTCTGCTCCCCATCCTGGTTCCAGTACCGTCAGCTGGTTCCGGGCAGAGCCTTTGGCTTAGGTGCCTCCTTCTGGGTATCCAAGTTCCACCAACGTCAGGTGGTCCTTGGTAGTGCTTTCGGGCACGGGTACCTCCTGCTTAGTAACCGGGTTCCAGTAACGTCAGCTGGTCCTCGGTAGTTCCATTGGCTCTTGGACCTTCGGCTACCCATCCGGGTTCCAGTACCGTCAGCTGGTTCTCGGCAGTGTCTTTTGCTCTTGTACCTTCTGCTCCCCATCCTGGTTCCAGTACCGTCAGCTGGTTCCGGGCAGAGCCTTTGGCTTAGGTGCCTCCTTCTGGGTATCCGAGTTCCGCCAACGTCAGGCGGTCCTTGGTAGTGCTTTTTAGCACGGGTACCTCCTGCTTAGTAACCGGGTTCCAGTAACGTCAGCTGGTCCTCGGTAGTTCCATAGGCTCTTGAACCTTCGGGTAGCCATCCGAGTTCCAGTTCCATCATCAGGTTCTTGGCATTTTCTCAGCCTTCTTGTACCTTCTGCTACATTTCCAAGTTGAAGACCCTAAAGTCGACGACCCGGAAGACCACCCTGATGACGACGACGACGACCCGGAAGACCACCCCGATGACGACGGCGGAGACGACGACGGCTGAGACGACGACGGCGGAGATGACGACACTGGAGACGACGACCCTGGAGACGACGACCCTGGAGACGACGACATGGAAGACCGAGAAGCAGAAGAACAAGAGGCTGCAGAACAAAGAGCAAAAGAACATTAAGCATAAGACTTAATATCAGAGCAAAAGATATTATCTAAATTATATGCAGAAGAAGACTAAGCAGTGTATGGGGGTGAGTCCGTTCCTCCTCGTGGTGCCCCTGGATAAAGCCTGATGCTGCAGGCCAAACTGAACGTGGACAAATGTAACGTTTGTGACTGGCAGAACGGAAGGTGTAATCTTCCAACTTTTATAGATAACAACTACGGGAATGCCTGTCACAAATGAGAATATGATGAAGAAGTAGAATAGGAAGAATAATAACAGTGGAATAAAAAGAATATGTAGAATAGGAAGAATAATAATAGTTGAATAAAATGAATATGAAGAATGTAATCAAAAAAAAAAAAAAAAGGTAAAGGATGAAGAAGAAGATGAATAAGGTGAAGAAGAAGTTGATGTCAAAGATGCTGATGATGATGAAGATGAAAGTGTGGGAAAAGAAAAAAAAAAAAGAAAAAAAAGAAGGGGAAGGGCGTGGAATAGTGAAACATCAATATCTGACAAAATAAAAAAAAAAATTTACAAAGTCAATATCTTTGTCACTCCGAACGTCTTAAAAAAAAACAAAAAACCTGCTATTCTATTTGATTGGGATAAACCTCTATGACTTTAATGTCTCCGCCACCTCCCCAAATACATCCGGCATTATTCTTAGTTGTTTTCCTTCATGTAGAATGAACCTACAAGGCAAGAAAGGGTTTATTTTAATTCCGATATTTTGGTCCCATTGACTTGCATTGGGATCGGGTATCGGTATCGGCGATATCCGATATTTTTTGAATATCGGCCGATCCTATCCGATACTTTCCGATATCGGAAGGTATCGCTCAACACTAGAGATCTACAGGGAGGGAAAACAGTCCACCTCTCGGAACAGTGTCTGGAGGCTGTGGTGGCCGCTGCACACAATGTTGATCGTGAACAGATCAAGCGACTGACAGAATCTATGGATGGAGGCTGTTGAGTGTCATCATAAAGAAAGGTGGCTAAATTGGTCACTAATTTTTGGGGGCTTTGATTTTGCATGTCAGAAATGTTTATTTCTAAATTTTGTGCAGTTATATTGGCTAACATGGTGAACATAAATAGGTGAGATGGGAATATATTTGGTTTTTATTAAATTGACTAATAATTCTGCACAGTAATAGTTACCTGCACAAACAGATATCCTCCTAAGATAGCCAAATCTAAACAAAAACACTCCAACTTCCAAACATATTAAGCTTTGATATTAATGAGTCTTTTGGGTTGATTGAGAACATAGTTGTTGATCAATAATAAAAATAATCCTCTAAAATACAACTTGCATAAAAATTCTGCACACAGTGTAGAAGAAATCATGGGAAGATAGGAATCCCCCATATGTGTTATAAGAAAACATGGGGATATCCCTTGGGCAGCACAGTGGCTCAGTGGGTTCTAATCCCACCTTGGACAACATCTGCAAGGAGTTTGTATGTTCTCCCCGTGTTTGCGTGGGTTTCCTCTGGGTACTCCGGTTTCCTCCCAAAATGTAAGCATTTCTTCTTTGTTTGATGGCTTTGTGACTATCCATCTTGATTACATTCCAGAGCTTTTCAATGGGATTCAGCTCTGGAGATTGGGCTGCCCATGACAGGGTTTTGATGTGGTGGTCTCTTAATTTTGTATTACAAAGACATACTGATAGGGAATTTAGATTGTGAGCCCCCAATGGGGACAGTGATGTTAATGTGTGCAAACTGTAAATCGCTGCGGAATATGTTAGCGCTATATAAAAATAAAGATTATTATACACTGCTCAAAAAAATAAAGGGAACACTAAAATACCACATCCTAGATATCACTGAATGAAATATTTCAGTTGTAAATCTTTATTCATTGCATAGTGGAATGTATTCAGAACAATAAAACCTAAAAATGATCAATGTAAATCAAAATGAATATCCCACGTAGGACTGGATTTGGAAGGATACTCAAAATCAAAGTAGAAAATCAAATTACAGGCTGATCCAACTCCAGTGGAAATGCCTCAAGACAAGGAAATGATGTTCAGTTGCGTGTGTGTTGCCTCCATGTGCCTGTTTGATCTCCCTACAACCCCTGGGCATGCTCCTCATGAGGCGGCAGATGGTCTCCTGAGGGATCTCCTCCCAGACCTCAATTAAAGCATCCGCCAACTCCTGGACAGTCTGTGGTGCAACGTGACGTTGGTGGATGATGTGAGACATGATGTCCCAGTTGTGTTCAATCGGATTCAGGTCTAGGGAATGGGCGGGCCAGTCCATAGCTTCAATGCCTTCATCTTGCAGGAACTGCTGACACACTCCAGCCACATGAGGTCTGGCATTGTCCTGCATTAGGAGGAACCCAGGGCCAACCGCAGCAGCATATGGTCTCACAAGGGGTCTGAGGATCTCATCTCAGTATCTAATGGCAGTCAGGCTACCTCTGGCGAGAACATGGAGGGCTGGGCGGCCCTCCAAAGAAATGCCCCCGCCTACCATTACTGACTCACTGCCAAACCGGTCATGCTGAAGGATGTTTCAGGCAGATCGCTCTCCATGGTATCTCCAGACTGTCACGTCTGTCACATGTGGTCAGTGTGAATCTGCTTTCATCTGTGAAGAGCACAGGGTGCCAGTGGCAAGTTTGCCAATCCTGGTGTTCTGTGGCAAATGCCAAGCATCCTGCACGTGTTGGGCTGTGAACACAACTCCATCTGTGGACGTCGAGCACTCAGACCATGCTTATGGAGTTGGCTTCTAACCGTTTTTGCAGATACATGCACATTTGTGGCCTGCTGGAGGTCATTTTGCAGGGCTCTGGCAGTGGACCTCCTGTTCCTCCTTGCACAAAGACTGAGGTAGCGGTCCTGCTGCTGGGTTGTTGCCCTCCTACAGTCCCCTCCACATCTTCTGGTGTGCTGGCCTGTCTCCTGGTAGCGCCTCCAGCCTCTGGACACTACGGTGACAGACACAGCAAACCTTCTTGCCACAGCTTGCATTGATGTGCCATCCTGGATGAGCTGCACTACCTGAGCCACTTGTGTGGGTTATAGAGTCCGTCTCATGCTACCACGAGTGTGAAAGCACAACGAACATTCAAAAGTGACCAAAACATCAGCCAGAAAGCATTGGTACTGAGATGTGGTCTGTGGTCACCACCAGCAGAGCCACTCCTTTATTGAGTATGTCTTGATAATTGCCAATAATTTCCATATGTTGTCTATTCCATTTGCACAACAGCATGTGAAATTAATTGTCAAACAGTGTTGCTTCCTAAGTGGACAGTTTGATTTCACAGAAGTTTAATTTACTTGGAGTTATATTCTGTTCCACCTCCACTGATAGGTAGGGGAAGCAGCTAAGCATTGGGAAATTGCTAGGTTACTTGTATGGAGTAGATCTTTTTATTTGGTACACTGGGATTTGGTGTTTTTTATAAAATAGTTGCTAATGAACTTTAAAGTTTTAATGGGATTATGCAGTGCCTTTTACCTGCCGATTTTTAAAAAATGGTGCGGAAAAATCTCACACGAATCCGCAACGTGGACACATAGCCTTAGGGTTAGGGTTGGAATTAGAGTTGGAATTAGGGCTAGGGTTGGAAATAGGGTTAAGATTAGGCTTGTGGTCAGGGTTATGGTTAGGGGTGTGTTGGGGTTAGGGTTAGGATTAGGGGTGTGTTGGGGTTAGGGTTATGGCTAGAGTTGGGATTAGGGTTAGGGGTGTGTTGGGGTTAGTGTTGGAGTTAGAATTGAGGGGTTTACACTGTTTAGGCACATCAGGGGTCTCCAAACGCAACATGGCACCACCATTGATTCCAGCCAATCTTGCGTTCAAAAAGTCAAATGGTGCTCCCTCCCATCCGAGCCCCGATATGCGCCCAAACAGTGGTTTTCCCCCACATATGGGGTACCAGCATGCTCAGGACAAACTGGGCAACAACTATTGGGGTCCAATTTCTCCTGTTACCCTTGTGAAAATAAAAAATTGCTTGCTAAAACGTCATTTTTGAGGAATGAAAAATTATTTTTTATTTTCACGGCTCTGCGTTGTAAACTTCTGTGAAGCACTTGGGGGTTCAAAGTGCTCACCAGATATCTAGATAAGTTCCTTGGGGGGTCTAGTTTCCAAAAAGGGGTCACTTGTGGGGGTTTTCTACTGTTTAGGCACATCAGGGGCTCTGCAAACGCAACGTGACGCCCGCAGACCATTCCATCAAAGTCTGCATTTCAAAAGTCACTACTTCCCTTCAAAGCCCAAACGTGTGCCCAAAAAGTGGTTTAGCCCCACATATGGGGTATCAGTGTACTCAGGACAAACTGGGCAACAACTATTGGGGTCCAATTTCTCCTGTTACCCTTGTGAAAATAAAAAATTGCTTGCTAAAACATCATTTTTGAGGAAAGAAAAATTATTTTTTATTTTCAAGGCTCTGCGTTATAAACTTCTGTGAAGCACTTGGGGGTTTAAAGTGGTCACCGCACATCTAGATTAGTTATGGGAGGTCTAGTTTCCAAAATGGGGTCACATGTGGGGGAGCTCCAATGTTTAGGCACACAGGGGCTCTCCAAATGCGACATGGTGTCCGCTAACGATTGGAGCTAATTTTTCATTCAAAAAGTCAAATGGCGCTCCTTCCCTTCCAAGCCCGGCCGTGTGCCCAAACAGTGGTTTACCCCCACATGTGAGGTATCAGTATACTCAGGAGAAATTGCCCAATAAATTTTAGGATCCATTTTATCCTGTTGCCAATGTGGAAATGAACAAATTGAGGCTAAATACTTTTTTTTTTTACAAAAAATTTCTCTTTCATTTTTACGGATCAATTTGTGAAGCACCTGGGGGTTCAAAGTGCTCACTATGCATCTAGATAAGTTTCTTGGGGGGTCTAGGTTCCAAAATGGGGTCACATGTGGGGGAGCTCAAATGTTTAGGCACACAGGGGCTCTCCAAACGCGACATGGTGTCCGCTAAAGATTGGAGACAATTTTTCATTGAAAAAGTCAAATGGCGCTCCTTCCCTTCCGAGCCCTGTCGTGCGCCCAAACAGTGGTTCCCCCCCACATATGCGGTATCGGCGTACTCAGGACAAATTGTACAATAACTTTTGGTGTCCAGTTTCTCTTTTTACCCTTGGGAAAATAAAAAAATTGTTGTTAAAAGATCATTTTTGTGACTAAAAAGTTAAATGTTCATTTTTTCCTTCCATGTTGCTTCTGCTGCTGTGAAGCACCTGAAGGGTTAATAAACTTCTTGAATGTGGTTTTGAGTACCTTGAGGGGTGCAGTTTTTAGAATGGTGTCACTTTTGGGTATTTTCAGCCATAATATAGACCCATCGAACTGACTTCAAATGTGAGGTGGTCCGTAAAAAAAATGGTTTTGTAAATTTCGTTGTAAAAATGAGAAATCGCTGGTCAAATGTTAACCCTTATGACTTCCTAGCAAAAAAAATTTTGTTTTCAAAATTGTGCTAATTTAAAGTAGAAATGTGGGTAATGTTATTTATTAACTATTTTGTGTCACATAACTCTCTCGTTTAACAGAATAAAAATTCAAAATTTGAAAATTGCAAAATTAGAAAATTTTAGCCAATGTTCCATTTTTTTCACAAATAAATGCAAAAATTACCGACCTAAATTTACCACCAACATGAAGCCCAGTATGTCACGAAAAAACAATCTCAGAACCGCTAGGATCCGTTGCAGCGTTCCTGAGTTATTACCTCATAAAGGAACACTGGTCAGAATTGCAAAAAACGGCCAGGTCATTAACCCCTTTCTGTCATTGGACGTACTATTCCATCCATGTGGGGTGGGCCTAAATTCCCATGGACGAAAAAGTACATCCAGGGCGATCGGCCACACTCACGGGGGGAGCGCGGCCGATCGTCAGCTGCCTATCGCAGCTGACATCCGGCGCTATGTGCCAGGAGCGGTCACGGACCGCCCCGGGCACATTAACCCCCGGCACACCGCAATCAAACATGATTGCGGTGTGCCGGCGGTGCAGGGAAGCATCGTGCAGGGAGGGGGCTCCCTGCGTGCTTCCCTGAGACCCCCGCAGCAACGCGATGTGATTGCATTGCTGCGAGGGTCTCCTTACCTCCCTCCCTGTAGCAGGCCCAGATCCAAGATGGCCGCGGCATCCGGGTCCTGCAGGGAGGGAGGTGGCTTCACAGAGCCTGCTCAGAGCAGGCGCTTGGTAAGCCTGCAGCGCTCTCAGACAGATCGGTGATATGACAGAGTCCTGTGCAAACTGTCAGATCAGCGATCTGTGATTTCCCCCCCTGGGACAAAGTAAAAAAATACATTTCTTTATCTAAATAAAAAAACAAACAATAAAAGTACACATATTTAGTATCGCCGCGTCCGTAACGACCTGACCTATAAAACTGGCCCACTAGTTAACCCCTTCAGTAAACACTGTAAGAAGAAAAAAAAAACGAGGCAAAAAACGCTTTATTATCATACCGCCGAACAAAAAGTGGAATAACACGCGATCAAAAAGACAGATATAAATAACCATGGTACCGCTGAAAGCGTCATCTTGTCCCGCAAAAAACGAGCCGCCATACAGCATCATCAGCAAAATAATAAAAAAGTTATAGTCCTGAGAATAAAGCGATGCCCAAAATAATTATTTTTAAAAATATGATATAAATGAGGTATCGCTTTAATCGTACTGACCCGAAGAATAAAACTGCTTTATCAATTTTACCAAACGCAGAACGGTATAAATGCCTCCCCCAAAACAAATTCATGAATAGCTGGTTTTTGGTCATTCTGCCTCACAAAAATCGGAATAAAAAGCGATCAAAAAATGTCACGTGCCTGAAAATGTTACCAAACGTCAACTCGTCCCGCAAAAAACAAGACCTCACATGACTCTGTGGACTCAAATATGGAAAAATTATAGCTCTCAAAATGTGGTAACGCAAAAAATATTTTTTGCAATAAAAAGCGTCTTTCAGTGTGTGACGGCTGTCAAGCATAAAAATCTGCTAAAAAACCCGCTATAAAAGTAAATCAAACCTCCTTTCATCACCCGCTTAGTTAGGGAAAAATTAAAAAAAAATGTATTTATATCCATTTTCCCATTAGGGTTAGGGCTAGGGTTAAGGCTACAGTTAGGGTTGGGGCTAAAGTTAGGGTTAGGATTACATTTACGGTTGGGAATAGGGTTGGGATTAGGGGTGTGTCTGGGTTAGAGGTGTGCTTAGTGTTACCGTTGGAATTAGGGTTAGGGGTGTGTTTGGATTAGGGTTTCAGTTATAATTGGGGGGTTTCCACTGTTTAGGCACATCAGGGGCTCTCCAAACGCGACATGGCGTCAGATCTCAATTCCAGCCAATTCTGCGTTGAAAAACTAAAACAGTGCTCCTTCCCTTCCGAGCTCTCCCGTGTGCCCAAACAGGAGTTTACCCCCACATATGGGGTATCCGTGCACTCAGGACAAATTGGACAACAACTTTTGGGGTCCAATTTCTCCTGTTACCCTCGGGGGAAAATACAAAACTGGGGGCTAAAAAATAATTTTTTGGGGAAATTTTTTTATTTTATTTTCACGGCTCTGCGTTATAAACTGTAGTGAAACACTTGGGGGCTCTGTTGTGAATTCTGTGGCAGAGCTCCCTCCTGTGGTCACAAGTGGTACTTCGGCTGATTCTCTCTGGGAGCTTCCGTTAGGTGGGGTTAAGTAGAGAAGCACCTAATGCTTTGATTCATGCTTCCTGTCAATGTTCCAGTGTTGGACTTGTGTTTCTCTGGATCATTCCCGTGGCCTGCTGCTCTGCATAGCTAAGTGCTTCTTTGCTATTTGTTACTATTTTTTCTGTCCAGCTTGTCTATTTGTTTTGCTGGAAGCTCTGGGACGCAAAGGGTGTACCTCCGTGCCGTTAGTTCGGTACGGAGGGTCTTTTTGCCCCTTTGCGTGGTTTTCTTTAGGGTTTTGTGTAGACCGCAAAGTTATCTTTCCTATCCTCGTTCTGTCTAGAATATCGGGCCTCACTTTGCTGAATCTATTTCATCCCTACGTTTGTCTTTTCATCTTACTCACAGTCATTATATGTGGGGGGCTGCCTTTTCCTTTGGGGTATTTCTCTGAGGCAAGGTAGGCTTATTTTTTCTATCTTCAGGCTAGTTAGTTTCTCAGGCTGTGCCGAGTTGCATAGGGAGCTTTAGGCGCAATCCACGGCTGCCTCTAGTTGTGTTTGGAGAGGATCAGGGATTGCGGTCTGCAGAGTTCCCACGTCTCAGAGCTCGTTCTATTATTTTGGGTTATTGTCAGATCACTGTATGTGCTCTGACCTCCATGTCCATTGTGATACTGAATTGCCTTTCATAACAGGGCTCAAAGTTCTCAGAACACATCTAGATAAGTTCCTTGGGGGGTCTAGTTTCCAATATGGGGTCACTTGTGGGGGGTTTCTACTGTTTAGGTACATTAGGGGCTCTGCAAACGCAATGTGACGCCTGCAGACCATTCCATCTAAGTCTGCATTCCAAATGGCGCTCCGTCCCTTCCGAGCCTCCCATGCACCCAAACGGTGGCTCCCCCCCACATATGGGGTATCAGCGCACTCAGGACAAATTGGACAACAACTTTTGCGGTCCAATTTCTCCTGTTACCCTCGGAAAAATACAAAACTGGGGGCTAAAAAATAATTTTTGTGGGAAAAAATGTTTGCTTTATTTTTACGGCTCTGCATTATAAACTTCTGTGAAGCCCTTGGTGGGTCAAAGTGCTCACCACACCTCTAGATAAGTTCCTTAGGGGGTCTACTTTCCAAAATGGTGTCACTTGTGGGGGGTTTCAATGTTTAGGCACATCAGTGGCTCTCCAAACGCAACATGGCGTCCCATCTCAATTCCTGTCAATTTTGCATTGAAAAGCCAAACGGCGCTCCTTCCCTTCCGAGCTCTCCCATGCGCCCAAACAGTGGTTAACCCCCGCATATGGGGTATGAGCGTACTCAGGACAAATTGTACAACAACTTTTGTGGTCCAATTTCTTCTCTTACCATTGGGAAAATAAAAATTTGTGGGCGAAAAGATTATATTTGTGAAAAAAAATGATTTTTTACTTTTACGGTTCTGCATTATAAACTTCTGTGAAGCACTTGGTGGGTCAAAGTGCTCACCACACATCTAGATAAGTTCCTTAGGGGGTCTACTTTCCAAAATGGTGTCACTTGTGGGGGGTTTCAATGTTTCCATTGTTTAGGCACATCAGTGGCTCTCCAAACGCAACATGGCGTCCCATCTCAATTCCAGTCAATTTTGCACTGAAAAGTCAAATGGCGCTCCTTCGCTTCTGATCTCTGTCATGCGCCCAAACAGTGATTTACCTCCACATATGGGGTATCAGCGTACTCAGGACAAATTGTACAACAACGTTTGGAGTCCATTTTCTCCTGTTACCCTTGGTAAAATAAAATAAATTGGAGCTGAAGTAAATTTTTTGTGAAAAAAAGTTAAATGTTAATTTTTATTTAAACATTCCAAAAATTCCTGTGAAACACCTGAAGGGTTAATAAACTTCTTGAATGTGGTTTTGAGCACCTTGAGGGGTGGAGTTTTTAGAATGGTGTCACACTATTTTCTATCATATAGACCCCTCAAAATGACTTCAAATGAGATGTGGTCCCTAAAATAAAATGGTGTTGTAAAAATTAGAAAAAAAAATTGGTTCCAAAATTGTGCTGATGTAAAGTAGACATGTGGGAAATGTTACTTATTAAGTATTTTGTGTGACATATTTCTGTGATTTAATTGCATAAAAATTCAAAGTTGGAAAATTGCAAAATTTTCACCAAATTTCAGTTTTTTTCACAAATAAACGCAGGTAATATCAAAGAAATTTTACCACCATCATGAAGTACAATATGTCATGAGAAAACAATGTCAGAATCACGTGGATCCGTTGAAGCGTTCCAGAGTTATAACCTCATAAAGGGACAGTGGTCAGAATTGTAAAAATTGTCCCGGTCCACAATATGCAAACCACCCTTGGGGGTAAAGGGGTTAAGGTCAAAATAGGCTGGGTCATGGAGGGGATAAAAACCGCATTCCTATGCAATCCTATGGGATTCTGCAGTTACTGTGCCCATGCTGTGGAATCGCATAGCAGTAAAATCCGCAGCATGTTCATTATTTCTGCGGAATCGTGGCGATTCCGCAGCCATAGGATTGCATTGAAACGCTCACTTTACGCATTGGAGGGCATAGCCACATGCGTAAAGTTGGCGCTTCATGTGCGGATGGTACCCAGTCTGGAGGAGAGGAGACTCTCCTCCAGGCCCTTGGGAACCATATTTCTGTAAAAAAATAAAAATAAAATTAAAATAAAAAATATGGATATACTTACCTTCCGATGGCCCCCCCGGAGTCCTCCCGCCTCTCAGCGGTGCACGTGGCAGCTTCCATTCCCAGGGATGCATTGTGCGAACGACCTGGGAGATGACGTCACGGTCACGCGACTGTGACGTCACAAAGGTCCTTTGCGAAAAGCATCCCTGGGAACGGAACGTACTAGGGGCCGTCGGAAGATGAGAATAACCATATTTTTAAAATTCTATCTTTTATTCTTTTATTGTTGATGCTGCATAGGCAGCATCAATAGTAAAAAGTTGGTCACACTTGTCAAGCACTATGCTTGTCAAGTGTGACCAACCTGTCAGTCACTTTTCCCAGCGATGCTTCAAAATTGCTTGGAAAACGCAAGCATTCTGCAAGCTAAAAACGCTTGTGTTTTGCGGGAAAACGCATGCGAATTCCGCATGCGTTTTACCCGCGGCAGGGAGTTGCGGAAATGCTGCGGATATTTCCGCAATGTTGGCACATAGCCTAAATGTTCCCTTTATTTTTTTGAGCAGTGTATATTACAGGAAAACATGGGAAGATGGGGATAGCCCTTATATATTACTAGATGGAGGCCCGATGCTATCGCATCGGGAGGGCAGTGATGTCACGATGAGGGCAGGCTTTGCAGCATTGAGAATCTCTCCCCCCCATGTGCTCACCCACTTATCCACTCTCTTTCCCCATGTGCTGACTTCTCCAGTCTGTGCTCTCTTCTTTGACCTGTCTACCCCATGTGCCATCCCCCTTGTCTCCTGTCTTTCTCCTTCCTGTGCTGTGTTCTCCCCTTATGTGCTGTCCCATTTGAGCTGTCTCCCCCGTGCTCTGTCTCTCTCACCCCTGTGCACTTTCTCTCTCCCCATCTGCTGTCTTCTCCTCTCACGTCATCTCTTCTTTGACCAGTATACCCCATGTGCTCTCTTACACGGTCAGACAATTTTTAAAATGAACTTTCGTTCGTAGGAAAACCCCTTTAATGTGACCTGCTTCCTCTGCCTGTAGACACATCGCAAATCTGCCGCCGGGATCAGCCGAATGATTCACTGCGCCTGCGCGGAATTCACGCAGGCGCAGTAAATCAGACCGCCACCATCTTTGTGCAGACAGATAGCGGCAATCACATTAAAACTGTGCATGCGCTAATCCTGTACAAAGATAGCGACGGTCAATGAATCAGTCGGCTGATGACGGCGGCGGCGCGTTCACAATGGTGTTCCGCTGGTGGTAGCGCGCAAGAGGCTGCGCATGGCGTATAGTGTGTTTGTGTGTCCGTAGTGCATACGGCGTACACAGTGTGTGTGTTGCGACGGTGTTCCGCTGGTGGTACTGCGCAAGAGGCTGGTACCACCAGCAGTTTCCATATTGAGACATCCATCACTTGGATGACCCAATATGACGGCCGGTGAACTTGCGCTGCTTGGAATTCTGGGATCTGGACGAAACAGAATGTGAAAACATTACAAGGTAAGTATATATTAAGAAATCATGGGAAGATGTGGATACTAGAAATGGCCGAACCCGAACAGTAAAGTTCAGCGTTCATACCAAACACCTACTGTTCGGGCACGGACTTCACCAGGAAGCCTTTGTTACAGTTCAGGTTCGGCCCCCCGAACATCGGGTGTTGGTTGCGCTGTCATGTGTATGTCCGCCCGGCAAAACCGCTTCTGATCGGTGGTAAAATATCACCGTTGGTTAGAGAGCTGCGGATCCCACGCTGTCAAAAGTCAGGGGGAGCGCTCAGCTGTGATCGGAAGTATAAAGTTCACCTCCGGTCACTGGTGTCAGCTGATGGGACAACTGATCCCATCATCCAAAACCTGCTGCCGCTAATAACAATGAGAGCAGGAGCGAATATTTTTGATAACCAGCCCGGCAGAACTCACAGCTGGTGGCTGCAACACTCAGCTGTCAGCAAGGCAGGTTATAAAGAATAGAGGGGTCCCCACGGTTATTTTTTAATTATTTAAATGAATAAATTTCATACATTTTTGACAACCAGCCTTGCTAAAGCAGGCAACTGGTGGTTGGTATTCTCAGGCTGGTAAGGGGCCATGGATATTGCCCCCCAGCCTAAAAAATAGGAGCCCGCAGCTGCCCAGAAAAGGCACATCTAATAGATGTGTCAATTCTGGAGTTTTGCCTGGCTTTTTCCACTTGCCCTGTAGCGGTGGCAAGTGGGGTTCATATTTGTGGGGTTGATGTCATTTTTGCATTGTCCAGTGAGATCAAGCCCACGGCTTAGTAATGGAGAGGTGTCTCTCCATTACTAATCCTACAGTTACATAGTAAATAAAGACAGCCAGAATAAAGTCCTTTATTAGAAATAAAACAAAACACTTACTTTTTTTATTTAAAAATAACAAACACAGTTTATACTCACCTAACGCCAAATTCCACCGAAGCCCCCCATCTCGTGTAAGAAAACAAAAATAAAACAACAATATCCCTCACTTGTCCATCGTTCTGTCCAATGCCGTAATCCATGTCTGAGGATTAATATTTTTCAACCTGAACGGTGCCAAGATGCGACTGACCAGGCTGAGAACCACTGGGGAATGAGCAGCTGCTGCGAGCACAGCCTCCGTGACATCATCGAAGTTACCTCTGGTCACTGAGGTTGCGTCCCCAGCCAGGCTAATGAACTGTGGTGACCTCGGTGAGATCCCCACTAGCACCATGAGACTCACAGTGCTAGCAGCGATCTCACTGCGGTTCAGTCCGGCTGTGGACGCAACCTCAGTGCCCGGAGGTAACCTCGATGATGTCGCCTTTAGTCACGGAGGCTGCGCTCGCAGCAGTTCAGTCACCAGTGGTTCTCAGCCTGGGCGATGGCACTGGATGTTCGGGCCCCCCATTCAAAAGTGAATGCGGTCTGGGTACTGTTCTCATACGCAAACTTTTTGTAACTGATCGGTCGAACTTGCTGGACCCGAGCATCTAGGTGTCCGCCCATCTCTAGTGGATATCCCTTATATATTACTAGATGGCGGCCCGATTCTAACGCATCGGGTATTCTAGAATATGCATGTCCACGTAGTATATTGCACAGCCCGCGTAGTATATTGCACAGCCCGCGTAGTATATTGCACAGCCCGCGTAGTATATAGCAATGTGGGCATCATATCCCTGTTAAAAAAAAAAGAATTAAAATAAAAAGTAGTTACTCTCCCTCCGTTGGCCCCTAGATCCAGGAAGAGTTTACCGACGCTCCTCGCGCGCTCCGGTCTCAAGAGTGCATTGCGATCGTAATGCATGGACTGGTCACCGGAGCGTCGCGAGGAGCGGGAAAGGCGCCGGAAGGTGAGTATATGATGATTTTTAATTTTTTTTAAAATTATTTTTAACATTAGATCTTTTTACTATTGATGCTGCTTAGACAGCATCAATAGTAAAACAGTTGGTCACACAGGGTTAATAGCAGCGTTAATGGAGTGCGTTACACCGCGGCATAATGCGGTTCATTAGCGCTGCCATTAACCCTGTGTGAGGGCTGACTGGAGGGGAGTATGGAGTGGGCACTGACTGCGGGGAGGAAGGAGCGGTGATGTTGCCGCCGGACTGCGCCCGTCGCTGATTGGTCGTGGCAAAACGCCCACGACCAATCAGCAACTTGGATTTACCATGACAGACAGAGGCCGCGACCAATGAATATCCGTGACAGAAAGACAGACAGACGGAAGTGACCCTTAGACAATTATATAGTAGATACAAAATCTTGGGAAGATGGGGATACCCCCTATAGATTATAAGGAATCATGGGAAGATGGGAATACTAATTATAAATAAGAAATAATGGGAAGAGGGGAATAGTTTGTTTACGTTTTATGAGAACATGGGAGAAAATAGTACCCTTTATATGTTATAAAAAAAAAAGTGGGATTTGGGAAAAACCCTTAGGGTATGTGCACATGTCAGGATTGCATCAGGATTTGGTCAGGATTTTTCATCAGGATTTGTAAGCCAAAACCAGGAGTGGAACAATTAGGCTATGTTCACACTTTGCGGATTTTGCTGCGGATCCGCAGCGGATTTGACCGCTGCGGATCCTCAGCAGTTTCCCATGAGTTTACATTACAATGTAAACCTATGGGAAACAAAAAACGCTGTGCACATGCTGCAGAAAAATCCGCGCGGAAACGCTGCGGATTACATTCCGCAGCATGTCACTTCTTTTCTGCGGATTTTCACCTGCTCCAATAGGAAACTGCAGATGAAAATCCGCAGAAGTAACCGCAGTGAAAACCGCGATAAATCCGCAGTAAAAACCGCAACGGGTTTTCACTGCGTATTTTGGAATTCTGCTGCGGAAAAATCCGCAGTGGAATCCGCAAAGTGTGAACTTAGCCTTAGAGGAAAAGTATAAGGCCATGTTCACACTTTGCGGTGTCCCTCTGCGGGTTCTCCCGCAGCGGATTTGATAAATCTGCAGGGCAAAACCGCTGCGGTTCTCCCTGCAGATTTATCGCGGTTTGTTCCGCGGTTTCCGCTCCGGGTTTCCGCCTATACTATTGATGCTGCATATGCAGCAATCTGCAGCATCAATAGTAATGTTAAAAATAATAAAATCATGACATACTCACCCTCTGACGTCCCGATCTCCTCGACGCTGCACCTGGCGGTCCGGTTCCAAAGATGATGTGCGAGAAGGACCCTCCGTGACGTCACGGTCATGTGACCGTGACGTCACCGCAGGTCCTGTTCGCACAGCAACTCTGACCGGCCGACCGCGTGCAGCGCTGAGAGGTGAGTATAACATGATTTTTTATTTTTATTCTTTTTTTTACCCCAAATATGGTTCCCAGGGCCTGGAGGAGAGTCTCCTCTCCTCCACCCCGGGTAGGAACCGCACATTATCCGCTTACTTCCCGCAACGTGGGCACAGCCCCATGCGGGAAGTAAGCGGTTCAATGCATTCCTATGGGTGCAGAATCGCAGCGATTCTGCACAAAGAAGTGACATGCTGCGGGTTTTAAACCGCTGCGTTTCTGCGCGGTTTTTCCCGCAGCATGTGCACAGCGGTTTGCGGTTTCCATAGGGTTTACATGTAAATGGAAACGCTATGGAAACTGCTGTGGACCCGCAGCATCAAAATCGCGGCGGTTCCGCGGTAAAAAACGCAAAGTGTGAACCCAGCTTAATACAAACCTATGCACCACTTCTGCATTTATCACCCACTCCTGGTTTTGGCTACAAATCCTGATGAAAAATCCTGACCAAATCCTGATGCAATCCTGAACGTGTGCACATACCCTAGGGTATGTGCACACAATGCAGATTTAGTGCAGAATTGGTGCAGAACTGCAACAGATTTTTCTGCTGCAGAAACGCTGCAGAACTGCACTGTGATTTACAGTACAATGTAAATCAATGTGAAAAGAAAAAAGCTGTGCAAACGGTGCAGAAAAATCTGTGCAGAAACGCTGCAGATTTCAAAGAAGTGCACGTCGCTTCTTTTGTGCAGTTCTGCAGCGTTTCTGCAGTAGATTTTTCTGCATCATGTGCACAGCTTTTTTCTTTTCACATTGATTTACATTGTACTGCACAGAAACTGCACAGAAACTGCATAGAAACTGCACAAAAACTGCACAAAAACTGCACAGAAACTGCACAGAAACTGCACAGAAACTGCATCAAATCTGCAGATGCAGATTTAGTGCAGAAAATTCTGCACCACATTTCCGAAAACATTTGAAGATGGGAACACCCCTATAGAAACTACACATTCTCATCTGATACGGATTACAGAATGACTACAAATCAATAAGATTCTTTTAACTATATGTTTAGGAAAACAATGGAAAAGTAAATAGGGCAGCACACTGCAGCGCCAAAACATGCAAACTTGAAAACACGAAATTTGAACTGCACTACTGCACTAGAAATATGAAAAATGAGAGCTTTTAGCGCATAAAAATGGCCATATTTATGTGTACCTCGTAGCCACTTTACGGCATCTCTCTTATACGAGGTCCTACGCTTGACCTACCTCGCTGAGAATAAACGTCTCTCATTTTTCATATTTCTAGTGCAGTAGTGCAGTTCAAATTTCGTGTTTTCAAGTTTGCATGTTTTGGCGCTGCAGTGTGCTGCCCTATTTACTTTACTATATACGAGTTGGCGACTCTGGGTTCAGCACCTGTTCACACTCAGTCTATGTTTGGATGTGCAGGTCAGGTTTTTGAAATGTATTCTTTAGCCTTCTGATCGTGCACTCCCCGCCTCCTAGCTTCAGGTGTTTTAATTATAGTAGGTCTAATACCCCTCCACAGAGAGAGAGAATTTCAGTCCAAGAAGAGGTTTTTACATGTACCCATTCAGATGGAGACGTTTATTCTCAGCGAGGTAGGTCAAGCGTAGGACCTCGTATAAGAGAGATGCCGTAAAGTGGCTTCGAGGTACACATAAATATGGCCATTTTTATGCGCTAAAAGCTCTCATTTTTCATATTTCTAGTGCAGTAGTGCAGTTCAAATTTCGTGTTTTCAAGTTTGCATGTTTTGGCGCTGCAGTGTGCTGCCCTATTTACTTTACTATATACGAGTTGGCGACTCTGGGTTCAGCACCTGTTCACACTCAGTCTATGTTTGGATGTGCAGGTCAGGTTTTTGAAATAGGAAAACAATGGAGTCATTTTGTGCTTGCTGTAAAATTAAACTGGGTTTGGGAAAGTTAATTAAACAATATATTTAGCCCCTTAGTGACAGGGCCACATTTTTTAAATCTGACCAGTTTCACTTTATGGTAATAACTCTGGAACACTTCAACAAATCCCAGTGATTTTGAGATTGTTTTTTTCATGACACGTTATACTTTGTGATAATTATAAATTTAGGTCAATATGTTTTGTGTTTATTTACAAAAAAAAAAAAAAAAAAAATGTAAAAACAAATAAGCAATTTTAAAAATTTGAATGATTATCTCTTTAATCCAGATGGTCATACCATAGAAAAACCTTAATAACATTTCCGTCATGTCCGCTTTACATCAGCACCATTTGTAAAATATTCTTTTATTTTGTTAGCATTTTAGGATGTTTAAAAATATAGCAGTAATTTTTCAATATTTTCAAGGAAATTTACAACATTTATTTTTTTATTGACCTATCCAGTTTTCAAGTGACTTTAGGGATCCTATATATTGGGAAACCCTCAAAAGCTATACCATTTTAAAAACAGCACCCTTCCACATATTGAAAACTGCTGTCAGGTAGTTTATTAACCCTTCAGGTAATTTTCAGTAATTTATGCAAGATGACAGTAATGAAAAAGTGTATGCTTACCACTTGAATGTCGCTAACTTCTGTGCAGGTCACTATAGCCGGCAGACTAAGGCTAGGTTCACACTACGTTAGTGCAGTCCGTTCAACATATCCGTTAAACGGACTGCACTAACGCAAGTGCCGGCACTTGCACAGCGCTAGCGCAGATGGAGCTTCTGCTAGCTCCATCTGCGCTAGCGGCGAGCTAGCAGTGACGGACCCGGAAACGCTGCAGGCGGCGTCTCGGGTCCGGCACTCAATGACGGCACATCGCTAGCGCACGCCCATTGTGGGCGTGCGCTAGCGATGCGCTCGCCATTGCTTGTAATGGCGGCGTTAACGGACTACGTTACACCGCGTTATGCCGCGGTGTAACGTAGTCCGTTAAACGGGTTCACACAACGCAGTGTGAACCCAGCCTAAGGCCATGAATTGCCATGGCAAACATCAGGACCACACAATCATGATCTCAGGGAGCCGATGGGTATAATGAGGGAGCCCTCACACTCTGTGAACCATTTATATGATGTAGTCACTAATGACAGCAGCATCTAAGGGGTTAAACAGATATGGACGGTGACAACGCTGATCGTGGCCGATTCAGAAAGTTGTCAGCTATAGTGCACAGCCGACAGCTGCTGGATTGTCACCTGTATGGGGAGGCTGTTCTCTTATATCTCAGGTCAGTAAAAAGACGTATTGGTCATTAAGGAGTTAATTTTAGCACGGTGCTTAACCATTGGTGAGGCTTAATAGAAATAAAAAAAATACATTTAAAAAAAATTGTACAGAAGTATGAAATACAGAAAAAAAAAATCTTTTATTAAAAAATAATTACAAAACATAAAATGCATTACGTACAAAATAAATTAGTATCCGATGATCAGTGAATGTGCACACGGTATTCAGAAGAGCACTTCATATGTTTGTGGAAGGCACTTATGGCTTATTGCATGTACAGAACTAGCAGATAGCGTGGTTTATTTCCTCCCACTGGTGGAGCCAAGTGGGGTGCTAATATAGGTGAGGATGGCACTCTGCAGCAAGCTGGCTCTCTGTGCTTCCTCCTCTCGCATCCTTAGAATCTCAGCATCCTTCATCCTTAGCTTCTCCAGAAGGGAAGAGATCTCACCTTCTTTATCCAGCAGCATCTCGCGGTGGGTATTGGCCTGTACTATAGTGAGAGAGGTATAACAGAGGTATCACACAATACAATCTGCCATGATGGCATCTCTTCTACCAATTATTGCAGTGAATTACGGCGACTCGAGCATAGTATTCCAACACTCCGAAAATACTCTATTAACAAACGAGCATGCTCAGATATCATCTTATCCGAGCACATTCACTACTGGACATCCCCTTTAGTGACAATGTGGTGCGTACTAGCGGTGATTGCTGCTTCCTAGCGGGGAACTCCTGCTGTCTGTCCACAATTATAAATCAAGTAGAATTAACCACAAGTCCATTCTATAGGCCTAGAACCATAAGAGAGGTGAGCCTGCTCATTGCAACAACCAGTCGGAGATCACTTTGTCTGGGCATGTGGGCTCAAACAACTTGATCAAAACATATATTTATATAATTGGCTTGTAATGTTTTCATTTCCTGTTCTGTCCACATGTCAACGTATTCAAGAATTCCAAGGAGGAAGTTCACCGACCGCCATATTGGGACACCCAAGTGATGGGTGTCTCAATATGGAAACTGCTGCTGGTACCAACCTATTGCGCGGTACCACCAGCAGAACACCGTCGCACTACACACACTCCATACGCCATACACACCACATACACACACACACACACACTCTCACAGCCTCTTGTGTGGTACCACCAGCGGAACAACATCGCGAACACGCCGCTGGGATCAGGCGAATGATTCGCTGACTGCCGCCATCTTTGTACAGGAGGAGCGCATGCACAGTTTTAATGTGACCGCCGCTATCTGTCTGCACAAAGATGGTGGGGGTATTATTTACTGAGCCTGCGCGAATTACGCGCAACTGCAATGAATCATTCGGCTGATCCCGGCTGCAGATGAGCGACGTGTCTACAGGCAGAGGAAGCCGGTCACATTAAAGGGGTTTTCCCACGAAGGAAGGTTCATTTTAAAAATTGACTGTGTCTGACCGTGTACGGAGCATACGACATCTCCTAGGCAGGGGAGGAAGCAAAAGATAATACTGACATTACAGCAGGGTATCACAGTGGATTCATTTTGTGAGGTAA
The DNA here is from genome assembly GCF_032444005.1 of Ranitomeya imitator. Classification (NCBI taxonomy): domain Eukaryota; kingdom Metazoa; phylum Chordata; class Amphibia; order Anura; family Dendrobatidae; genus Ranitomeya; species Ranitomeya imitator. Next base: position 612,478,338 of record NC_091283.1, on the reverse strand, counting down.
AATATTTCACTGACTGTTTTTTAAAAATATTTTACCTCACAAAATGTATCCTCTGCCATCTCCTGCTGTAATGTCAGTATTGTCTTTTGCTTCCTCCCCTGCCCAGGAGCTATGGTATGTTTGGTACATGTCCAGACACAGACAATTTTTAAAAATTTACTTTTGTTCGTGGGAAAACCCCTTTAAAAAGCAAATATCAATGCCAACATGGCTTCTCCTAAAAAGTACACCAATGACAATGAAAGGAAAGCAGCAAAGGCACAACGTCAAAGACAACAAAGGGCAAATGAGACTCTTGAAGAACAACAGCATCGCTGGGACAAAACCAATGCATATAAGCGCAGGCGTCAAGCACATGAGTCCCCTGATGCAAAAGTGATTTTATCACAGCATGCCATTAGGCAACAACAGCACCACATGCCTGCCCCATCGTGACATTAACGCCCTCCCGATGTGATAGCATCAGGCCCCCATCTAGTACACTCAAACTTCTTAGTACAGCAACTATAGCAGTAATGCAATTTCAGAAGTTGTATATTGAACATTTGCAGATTTCATAGAGCTCACCGAGTGCTGCTATGTCTTCCCACATGGGCATATACGGTATAGACCTGGTTTACACAAGCAAATTACTGGCATGTGTTACAAAGTCCTGGCATCTATGAAGTGGTCGATATGTCAGTTTGGGTCCTCAGACCTGTGGTTGGGCCAGCACTTGATATTATAAGACTCTTGTCTAAAACTGGCCTTGTCAACTTTTAATGAGGCATAAATTAGCTACTGTTGTATTGATCGTATATACCACGTTTAGACGTGCATTCTCTGAGGTAGTACCTTTCTGCTGTCTTTCCAATGCGGAAATCTTCTCCTTTAGCCCTTCCTGTGCAGTCAACTCAGCTTCAAGGTGTCCCATCTGTTCTTGAAGCTCGACTCGCACCTTTGTTACTTCCGACACTTTTTCTTGGTCCTTCTTTGATAACTCCTGCAGGTATATAGATCATCACTGCAGATGTACCGTTTGTGTACATTTCCAATCCTATGCGGCCAAACAAATTTAGCATGTAGCCAAAGCTTCTAATTAAGTATACACAAGTACTACTCCAAACTAAATCACGGCCCATTTCCTATGGCAACATGTTCTCTCCTGTACTTCAGAGTGAATATAAGACACATGTTCACAGATATGTGCTGGCTCGCATATGTGAGTGGCAAGAAACCCACAGCTGTCCTATTCTGCAACTATCCGATGCAAAAGTGAGTGGAACTGGATTACCACTTTAAGATGGAATGCTTGGCTATCCATGCAACAGGTTTGGAATAGAGCGGCAGAATGCACAGTCAACTCCTTTCCATCCAATCTCTTACTAGTAGCAGTCTAGAAATCAGTAGTGGTCTTAGGGGTCAGACCCCATCGGTCTAGCATTTACCACTTTTCCACTAGCTAGCTTGTGACTGGAAAACCCCTTTGATATTTTTTAGTTTCTTGCCTTCCTGAATTGTGTAAGCCATAACTTTATTTTAAAACTTTGTAGCTATTTGAGGCCTTGTTATTTGCAGGACAAGTCATATTTTTTAGGCATCAGTTTGGGGTAAATCTGTTTGTAGCATTCAATTAGTTTATTTTTTTAGTGTGTGGAATTTGTCATTTTTTGAAACTTTTTTACAGCATTATCCAAAAGTTACTCAACAGCAACAATTGTTATACAATAATAAAATACTATACTATTCAGGCTCTGTACAGTATATACATACAGCCACCATGGGAGCTACAAACTTGGTAGGAGTGGTAGTGTGTCAGATCTTCAATGATCCTGTGCTGATGACCTAAGTCCTAGACATTCCCTTTCATTGGTGGACATTGATATGATTCTGCCACTTCCCTGCAGATCCAAGTGTTTGCAAAATCACAACCTCTCTGAGTTCTAACATTGAGTTATACTCATGTTGATCCAACATTGTCCTAATTTATGCCATGTGCCAACACTGAACTGTAAGATCTTCTGACCCTTGATGGAATCTGTGATTCTAGATATGTTTTTAAGTCATGCCTACCTGTTGTAAGCCATCAATTCGCCGTTTTAGACCCTCTATTTCCAGGCACAGTTGGTTGTTTTGAGCTTGAAGTTCCCCAACTTGTTGCTTCTGTTGCAAGACCTGATTCTGAGCCTGATCCCGGGACTGGGTTACAGTTCGTATCTTGTCCTGCAGAATGGCGGCATTTTGCTGCTGCTCGAAGAGAGTAAGATAACATTAACGTTTAATTAAGTCTGTGATAAGCAGATATAACCGACGAGTACATAAATTAAACATAAATGTGGGATGGAGTCTATTCTATTCTTTCTGTTCTACTTTTTTTTTTTTCAGCATCGTATTTCAAGAGACACAACATATTTATTTTCCTGTTGGTGTAAATTGATGAGGACTTGTTTTTTTATGCAGGATAAGTTGCATTATTCAACATTCCTATTTTAGGGTTCATATTCATTTATTAACTGTTATATAGTTTGTGGTAGTAAAGTGGAAAAAAGCAACGATGCCTATGTTTTTTGTTTTGCAATTTTTTACTTATGTTACGTGCCATGAAGCAAAACATTAACTTTAATCAACAGGCAATTACAATCACAGTCATTTGCAGACAGCTGCTTCGTGTGCTTGCTTCCTATCAGTACAGAACTCTCAACACCAGAATGATCTCAATCTGAATCTCCAATTGCTCCCCGAGATGCATCACACCGATCCAAACACCATGTTCTGTGCTGATGAGGTGCAAGAACTGTCTGCAGGCAGGTCAGACATTAGCTTACATGGTAGCTACGTACAGTGGAGTTAGGAATATAGTTTTGTTCCTTCAGGAATATATCAAATTAGAGTAATAGAATGTTAGGGTTGGAAGCGATCTCCAGGGTCATCATGTCCAACCCCCTGCTCAATGCAGGATTCACTAAACCATCTCAGACAGATGTCTGTCCAGCCTGTTTGAAGACTTCCATTGAAGGAGAACTCACCACCTCTGGTGGCAGCCCGTTCCACTCATTAATCACCCTCACTGTCAAAAAGTTTTTTCTAATAACTAATCTGTATCTTCTCCCTTTCAGTTTCATTCCATTACGTCTCGTGTCTCCATATGCAAATGAGAATAAGGATGATCCCTCTATACTGTGACATGCCTTCATATATTTGTATACAGCTATTAAGTCTCCTCTTAACCTTCTTTTTTGCAAGCAATCACAGATCCTTTAACCATTACTTGTAGGATATAGTTTGCAGTCCGCTCACCATCCTGGTAACTTTTCTCTGAACTTACTCAAGTTTTTCAATGTCTTTTTTACAATGTGGTGCCCAGAAATGGACACAGCATTTCAGATGAGGCCTGACCCAGGAGGAGTAGAGGGGGATAATTACTTCACGTGATCTAGACACTATGCGTCTCTTAATACATCTTATAAGTGTGTTTGCCTTTTTGCTGCTGCATCACACTGTTCACTCATGTGCAGTCTGTGATCTATCAGTATATCCAAGTCTTTTTCACACGTGCTGTTGCTTAGTTCTATTCCTCCCATTCTGTAGATGTAATTTTCGTTTTTCTTGCCCAGATGTAGAATCTTGGATTTCTCCCTGTTAAATACCATTCTATTAGTCATTGCCCATTGTTCAAGCTCACCTAGACCATTCTGAATCCTTTCTATGTGTTCTCTAGTGTTAGCTATCCCTCCATGTTGAGGGTAAGGTGTAAAGAGTTGTCAAATATAGAAAAGATAATTTTTTTAAAAGGCATGCATATGCTTGAAATAAAAATGGTGATATTTTCATCTTCTAGTGCCCCCACGGATCCAGCACTGGTCGATTCAGAGGTCTGCTCTGGCTCCAGACTGAAATGGTCCTCTGACTTCCAAATGGAGGAAGAATTGCTTCCGTAGTGGGTGTCGGCTTCCAATGCATCTGCAGAGGCCCCTTAGAAGACGAGTATGACACAGTTTATTTATGTGTGCCTGAAAAAAATCCTATATTTCTAAAATTTCGGACAACCCCTTTAAGAGCTTCAGAACAAGAGTTCTGAATTTTTTACTAGAAACTCTATCTCTATCTGGTATTGCAGCTCATTCCTTTGACAAATGCTGAGAGCAATTACAGACTCAACCCAAGAGGGTTGACATTTCTTGAAAATAAGCAACTGGTTTTCCTAAGAGACAACTAAGAAAAATATTTATTTTGTTCATTAACCTACTCCATTATTGTACATCATTTAGTGCATTTCTGGAATACTTTGGATGAGGGCAGTGTGCATAACTGTATATGGAGGCACAATGGCTAGCTATATAAGGAACCTATCTTCTTTCTAAAGTAATTTCCATTAAGCAATAAAGTATGGTGTGAGCACAGATTTCTAATTGACTAACAAATCCAATAAATTACCATAAGCTTAGTCCTTTGGGAATACTAATAGGGTTCTAGAAGATGATCTTGTGTGGAGGTCTTAGATCCCCGACCATGTTTGTTGCTGGTAGCCTATGTCAAGCACCTTTTCTGATATTTCATAGACAAACCTTCTAATATTGCTTGATGATATGTAACGTGACTATGCACGGATATGACTGATACATTATTCTCAGTTCAGGCCACTAATATTATCTGTCATTTGATTCCACAACAAGCTTTTTCCTGCAGACAGATACTGAAAGCAAAGATTATGCTGATCCTGTGGGTACGATTTCCTGGAAGGTAGAGATGGAGCTAATCCTCACCTCTTCCTGCTGGGCTGCGCTCCTTGCTTTCTGAATCTCCTCTTCTGCTTGAGCACGTTCATTGGCTAAAGTTAATTTGATCCTGCTGAGTTCCTGAGGAGAAAGATCAATACCATCATTGATGAAAGTGATGAGCAGCTGACCTGGGGCGATTTTAATAGTAGACGGTTTCCAGACAAATAACGAGCTGCAAATTACAGGTACTCCAAATAGAACGAAGAACAAGGAAGAGGTAAATGTAATCTATATCCCAAAACAGACAAAATATGCAATCCCATCACATGTTTAAGGTGTTTCCCACAAATGCAAATCAGCACCAGCATCCCATCCTAAGTACAAGAGTGTGTGTTCCCCTAATAACAGCAGGCATAGGGCTCATATGAGAAGTCACTCTGAATTCTATGGGAGGTACAGAAGCAGCTGTCCAAACCTTGCTTTAGATAACCAAAACATCCTGCTACCGCCATATCACACAATTAGGGGTCCATGAAGTCGGAATACAGAGATCTGTGTGGAGTGGAGAGCTGGTTTACCTGCCTTTGTTACTAGAGGAATATGATAGTTAGATGTAATGATCGTATCAAAGGAATCCCTGCAAGTTACACATAGGACAGCTTAAATGGGTTGTCGCAATTTCTTAAAATGGTTAAAACAGCAAAGCACTTGTAAAAAATAAGAGGTTTTGGGGGACTTACGGAAAAATCCCTTTCTCTGAGCCTTCTTTGGGGTACACAGGAGTCCACGGGTGTATGCTACTGCCACTAGGAGGCTGATACTAGGCCAAGAAATTAGCTACTCCTCAGCAGAGTACACCCAGCAACTGGTACAAAGCTAATCAGTTAGTGGGACAGCAATAGGAGAAGAAACAAGAAACTTAAAACAAATCGTAACATAGGTACAACAGAGACGGGAACGGTGTCCCCCAATGAAGGTTTTTTTTTTTGTTAAGTACCCAAAATCCTCTTTTCGCTAAAGCTTCATTAGGGGGACAAAGGAGACCATGACACATTCTAAAGCAGTTCTCAGGGTCGGCTAGGAGAAAGGAAGAACGCCCATAACAATTCTAAGTTCAGGTGACTGCCGCTAGCAGAATCTTCCTGCCTAGGCTCGCATCAGCCATGACAAAGGTATGCTCTCTGTAGAACTTCGAGTGGGTGTAACAGTCTTGCAGAGCTGCGACGCTGAGGCCAGATGACAAACAGCAACGGAAGCCCCTACTGCACGTGCAGAGTGAGCCTTGACCCCAGGTGTGGAGAGCCTATCCTGTGCCCAATAAGCTTCCAGGATTGCAGAATGGATCCAGCGGGAGATTGTGGCCTTGAAACCCGGAAGACCTCTGTTTGTGATTCCCGAGGGTCACCACAAAGTCTGTGCATCTGAAAGAGGTCGTTCAGAAAAGATGGAGATGTAGAGCTCTAATGAGATCCAACTTGTAGAGAGACTGCTCCTGAGGGAGAGTTGGAGAAGGCCAGAAAGATGGAATCACGATGTCCTAGTTAAGGTGGAAAGGGGAAACCACCTTCGGAAAAAAAGAAGGAACAGGACAGAGCACCACCTTGTCTTGGTGAAGAACAAGTAAGGGAGAACGGCAGAAAAGGGTCGCCAGCTGCGAGATGCGCCTAATGGGGGTGATAGTCACTAGAAAGACAACTTTCCAGGAGAGCCAGAAAAAAGACATCTTAAATAACTGAAAATGGGAACCCTGAAGAGTCTTCCGAACCAGGTTTTGATTCCAGGGATCCACGGGAGGAGCAGAATGAGCAACTCCCTGTAAGAAAGTGCTGACTTGGAAGTGGGAAGTTAGATTCTACTGAAATAGGACTGAAAGGGCAGAGGTTTGATCCTTCAGAGAGTTGAGTGATACCCAGACTAGAGACCTGTCTGGAGAAAGGCCAGATGGGAAGGTATGGAGGAAGACATGGAGACCACATGGATGGCCTCATAACAGCAAAAAAAGGCTTTTTCAAGTGCAATGGTAGATATGGGAGGATGAGGGATTTCTTGTTTTAATCAATGTTTGGATAACCTGGTCAGAGAAGCCTGCGTCTTTCAGGACTCCAGCTTCTACAGGAATGCTGTTAAATTGAGAGAGTGATTTGTGATGGAAGAAGGTACCATGGCAAAGGAGGTCTGGACAATCCAGAAGTTTCCATGGCATGTCTGCTGCTATGAGATTTACCACTTCTGCGTACCACACTCACCTTGGCTAGTCAGAAGTCACAATGACGACACTTGTTCCACCTTGATCTTCTTGAGAAGCTTGGAGATCAGTGGCAGAGGTGAAAAAAGGTATGGAAGGTGAAACTGCGACCACGGAAGAACCAGGGCATCAAAACCAATCGTGAGGGGGTCAAGAGACCTGGACACGAACAGAGGAACATTGCTGTTTATCCTGGATGCCATTAGGTCGAATACGGGCGTGCCCCACTGTTGACAGATTTGCCTGAACAACGATAAGTTCAGGGACCACTTCCTTGAGGAGAGGCCCCAACAACTAGGAAGTCGGTGGCGCCGTTGTTCACTCCAGGAATGTTGACTGCTGAGATTGCAGGCACTGTTCGCCCAGGCAACAATTCAAGAAACTTCTGACATGATGGATCCGCTTCGGGTTCCGCCCTGGTAATTGATATATGTCACAGCCGTGGCATTGTCAGACAGGATGGGCACAGGGTGGTCCACTGGAAGTTCCTGCCAGTGCCTGAGCGAGATATAGATGGCTTTGAGTTCCAAAATGTCGATAAAGAGTGAGGATTTAAGACGTTTCCAAAGGCCTTGGACCATGAAGTGTTGAACAACTGCTCCTCAACTAAATAGGTTGTCGTCCATTGTCATGATCTGCCAGTGTAACGGGAGGAAGGATCTCAGCACAGTGAACGAGGGGAGAGAGAGACGCCACCAAGCCAGCGACTGTCTTACTTGCAGGTGAAGGAGATCGGGACAGTCCAGGAATTAAATGTTTTTGTCTGAATGCGACAAAAGTGCCAGTTGAAGAGGGAGAGTGAAACTGTGCAAAGGGAACAGATTACATGGCAGCTACCATCTTGCCCAGAACACTCATGCAGGTCCGAAGTGGACAGCGTGATGGTGTCTAAGAGAACGAATTCTGCAAAGTAGAAAGGAGACTTTCTCTTTGGGAAGAGCGGTGGCGCATGCAGTTTTGAAAAGCATGTCCAGGTATAATAGGCGCTAGGCCGGGATCAGAGACGACTTCGCTATGTTGATGTGCCAGCCCAGGCAAGAAAGCGTGTCCAGAGTTAGATGAAGACTCTCGCAGCAGTCCCGATAGGATGGGGCCCTGTTCAGCAGATCACCCGGGTAGGGGATGACCAGAATTCCCTTTGAGGCCAAGAAGAGCCAGGAAAGTGGCCATGACTTTCGTGAAGACTGGGAGCAGATGCTGGGCCAAAGGAGAGCAACATAAATTGAAAATGAAAATCCGAAACTGCGAAACAGAGGACCCCTTGGTGAGATGTACAGATTGGGATGTAAAATATAGGCATCTTGGACGTCCACTGAACATAGGAATTCCGCAGGCTCCATAGAGGCAGTGAGCGGAAGGATTCAATCCTGAAGGGACAGAGCCACACTCGCTTATTTAGGCGTTTCAGGTCTAGTATTGGAAGGACAGAACCATCCTTTTTTTGGGACCACAAAAAGGTTTAGTAGAAACCAGAAAAGCGTTTCTCACAGGGGAGGGGAATGATGACACCTGACATGAGGAGGGACGAAATTGCCTGAAAAAAAAACGGAGACCAACGATGGATCCCATGGGACCTGGGACTTGAAGAAGCCATAATTGGAGATGGATGAGAACTCTATTTTGTAACCGGTGGAGACGACCTCTCTAACCCAGGTGTCTTCGACTACTGAAAGCCAAATTTCCCTAAACAGGAGAAAACAGCCGATCACCCAGGGAGAGTCCCCAAGTGGGGACAACATGTCATGCGGAGGAAAATCAGTTTGACCTGCATCGGGAGGGCTTGCTTTGATGGCTGCACGACTGTCGGGAAGAGGCTGGCTTAAAAGGAGGGTCTTCTCTTATCCAGCTTTGCCGGGAAGTGGTCACGACAGTTAGAGGTCCCAAAAGAAGAAAACTGTTGAAAGGAGGGAAACTGAAGGGTGTGTTTTCTAGCAGGGGACGTTATGGTCTCTGTTGGTGTCTGAGATGATTTGGTCCAGTCTGGTTCCAAATAGACATAGACCCTGGAAAGGGAGACTGGTGGGAGATTTTTTGGAGGCCGCATCTGCTTTCCAAACCTTGAGCCTTAGGACTCTGTGAATGGCTACAATGTCACTGGAAGCTAGCACCAAGAAGCCCGTGGCATCAAGAGATGTTTTGAGAATGTATTTATCCGCATGGGCAATATGATCGAAAAGATCAGCCAGTTCTTCGGAAAGGGCCCGGGAAAGCATGCCTTCTTTGAATCATACAATGTTAGAGATGGAAGGGACCTCAAGGGTCATCGTGTCCAACCCTCTACTCAATACAACGCAGGATTCACTAAACCATGTCAGACAGATGTCTATCCAGCCTTTGTTTAAACACTTCCATTGAAGAAGAAGTCACCACACCTCTCGTGGCAGCCTGTTCCACTCATTGATCACTCTCACTGTCAAAGTTTTTTCGAATATCTAATCTGTAGCTTCACCTTTTCAGTTTTATTGTATTGCTTCTCGTGTTTCCATGTGCAAATGAGAATAAGGATGATCCCTCTACACAGTGACATGCCTTCAGATATTTGTAGACAGCTATTAAGTCACCTCTTAGCCTTCTTTTTTTCTTAATATTCCCATATCTTTTAACCGTTACTCGTAGGACATACTTTGCAGTCTGCTCACCATCCTGGTAGCTCTTCTCTGAACTTGCTCCAGGTTTTCAATGTCTTTTTTAAAATGTGTTGCTCAGAACTGGACACATTATTCCGGATGTGGCCTGACCAAGGAGGTGTAGAGGAAGAGAATTACTTCACGTGATCTAGACTCTATGCTTCTCTTAATACATCCTAGAACTGTGTTTGCCTTTTTTGCTGTTGCATCACATTGTTGACTCATGTGCAGTCTGTGATCTATTAGTATACCCAAGTCTTTTTCACATGTGCTGTTGCTTAGTTCTATTCCTCTGATTCTGTGGATGTAATGACGAGGGAGGGTAGCCCAGGTGCAGACTGACTCGGAGACCCAAGTGGAGGTGAGAGGTGTGACAGAGCCATGCTCCCGCCGCCTCTAAGGCAGGCTTTGCTAGCAATTCAATGTGTCTGTCTGAAGGGTCCTTGAGGGAGCCGCCGTCCAGAAGAGGAAGGATCGTATTTGGGGACAGCCGGGATACTGGAGGATCCACTAAGGGAGACTCTTCCAAGGGATTGTGTGCACTATCTTCCCGGGCAGTGGGGAGCTCCTAGGTGGCTTGCATTGTGGGAAAGCTACAGTCAGGACTGAGGGCCGTTGCTGACCTGAGGGTAAATTTTTCTTACAAGTGGAACAGGCAAAGTGAAGAATAATAGGGGGGAATGGATGGGAGATAGTCTCCATAGTGACAGACATAGGGTGTACCAGAGGAGAGCTGCTGAGGTGTGTTGAGACTGTTATCCCAAAGGACAGATCTACCTCTCTGAGGATTGCTGAGCCTGTAACAAGGGAGTGGTGGTCCTGAAATGGGTGCAGGTGTGGAGCGATAGACCTGCAGGTGTAGAGCGGGCAGAGTCTGGAGGGAGATGGTGCTGTGCAAGGGATAAAAGTACGGGAACAAAGTATGCAGGGAATCACACCCAGACAAGCACTTCCAATGAAAGAGTGTGATGATTGGCTTCAGAGCGGAGGGCGTGGCTGGATAAAGCGTGCGGAGAAAACCTAAGCTGAGAGAGAAGAAGGGGGCATAGCTTTGAAAAGTAGGCCCCAGGGAAACCGGGGCTTCAAGTTGAGCGATCGGCTGTGAGAGGCTGCTAGTGCCACAGGAAGGAGGTGAGCCCTGCCAAGAGAAAGTGTCCAGCGCTAAGGAAGGGATTTGAGGCCCTGAGAAAGGGAGTTAGATTAGACCAGGAGCCTCCTAGTAACTATCCTGATGCGATCCCAACTCCTTTATGGCAGTATGGAAGACTGTCTTTAGGGGCCCATGGTTTTTTAGCGGAAACTGGAAATGGTCCATCTCCCCCAACACCATCTTAACATGGCAGATGATTGGGCTAGGTGGCAAAGAACTGTCTTTCTGGCCACCCAGAGACACTCTTGATGTATTAGGGGGGTTTGGTCCTGCACCATAGACACGAGAGGGTATGATTTGGATCAGACCACATTGTACTCTCGTTCTCTAGGTGGGAAATCAGAGTGAGCTGTGATACTCTGCTGCCCGTAATTACAAGGTGAGCCTAAAAGAAAAAGGGAGAAAGGTAATAAACACACAAGTCCCTAAGGTGGAAACGAGTCTGAGAGCAAACCCGTGTGTCTCCTACTGACACCAAGCAAAAACCAATTAGCTTCATGTAACCTGCTGAGAAGCCAATTTTTTTGCCTAGTGGCAGCAGTATACACCGGTGGTCTCCTTTGTACCCCAATGAAGTGTTAGAAAAAAAGCAACTTTGCATATGACCTCTCATTATAAAATAGTTGCATTTTCAAGAACAGAGGGATTGTTAAATCTATAGTTAACTGCTCACTGCCTAAGCTACCGATCACCTCTGCAGTCTATCAGTGATGGCTGGTCTCCTAGGCAAGAGCACACGTTTGAAATCCCTTTCCAATAGAGCTTACAAGCACTGATCTGAAGCTGGACGATTTAAAGGTTATTTTCTGATGACAGTTTTCCTTTAAAGATTATAATAAGCCATTAAGGAATACCTTTCACCGAATTAGAGCTGGCCTTTTTATTTATTAAAATAGTGGGAATCCCCAGATTGGTGATTTGGCTCAAAAAAACTTAGTAACAAAACTGCTCAGAAGTAGTCCTAATGTCTTGAGAAAAGTCCCAACATTTTAGCAAAACTTGCCCTGAATCTATAGGTTGTGGGATGCTAGCAAATAAAGTAGGATCCCACAACCCTCCGCGGAAACTCTCACTATAAAAGAGTGAACTTTCACAAGATTTGACTTTTTCCACTAATCCTGCATACATTATTAAAGGGGTTGTCCACTACTCTGGCAATCCCTAATCAATCACCATAGTTCCCGCATGTAACATATTAAATAGCTACTGACCTCCTGTGAGGTGCGATGAGGAGCGATGTTGGCGCCTGCTCTCCAGGAGGCTTGGCGTTACATAATTCTGTCACACACACCCTGCAGCCAATCAGCGTCCGCTTCACTCTCACTTGCCAGAAGAAACTGACACCTGGAAGAAGCGAGAGCTAATGCGGCTCCAGTTGTCAGTTACATCTGAAGCAAACGAGAGGGACGCGGACGACATACATGAGCTCCTGGAGAGCAGGCGACATCACTGATGGAATGGCGCCAGCTTCGGGAAGAGCTGATACTATTTTACATTGGAAGAGTATAGTGCTGGAGAAGTGGTTGTCCAAGTAGTGGCCAACCTCTTAGCGACATCTGCTGTACAAGTATGGCGCAAAGCGTCAACAGGTATACAGGGGGAGCTCAACTCATAAGCGGCAGATATCGGTTGTGACATGAAGTCAGATTCTGTCTGTGGATGGATACCATGTTTTGGCATAGGTGGTTTTCCTTTTTGGATGCTGCCCTTCCCGTGGTTGTTCCTTCCCGGTGAAAGACCTGGCTATTTATTGCTTGCGTTGAGAAACACGTGATGGTGTCTCCGTGGCTTTTCTACATGCATTTGCCCATTTCCCATAAGGGATGGGGGCAGTGTTCTGGATCACTGCGTTGAGAAACACGTGAAGGTGTCTCCGCGGTGTTGGATGTTTTGATCTCCCTGAGGTCATTCATCCTTATGTTTATGAAGTCAGATTCTGACTCCAACAGCTGTGGGTGGAGCAAATCTCCGGCCACGACTGTTAACCTGTTACACGCTGCGTTCAAACTGTGACAGAAGATATAACAGTGTACCGGCATGGGGGCGTGTAATTCTATGCACCCTTATGAAGTGATCATGATGTGCTGATGGATTGATAGGACAGCGTAGGGGTCTATTGAAGACCTCCGGGCCTGTCATGAAGGATACAGGACAACATGGATAGCAACCTGTTTAAAAACAAGCAGGGAAATGTTTTACCTCACAGAAAGAATCAGCTGTGCTGTCCTGTCTGTATACTCTCTTTTGCTTACTCCCCTGTCTAGGAGCTGTGGTATGATCAGACCATGTTCCTGCATGGTCAGACACGGCCATTACACAGTACACAGCAGGGACACATTTATAAGATTATCTCAGCACAGGAACATTTTTTTAACACATTCAATTGTGGAACTTTTTGTTATTCGAAGATCTACTTTGTTCGTGGGAAAAACTCTTTAAGGTGTTACTGAACAGTAACATCAATACAGTGATTAATGTTCAGACACAGCTTATTAAAATACCAGTCAGCGCTGGATTATTGGAAAGAACGACCATGGAGGATAGTGGGTGCCGCTCTGTATACCGGAATCCCACAACCCAGTCGTTTGGGCTTGACAAGTAGAATTTCAGACCCTTTCAGGAGACATTTGGGCTACTTCTGAGTGGTTTTGGTACTATGTTATATTTAGAGAAATCACCAATCTGGGGATATTCTCTCGGTTATTGAATATAAAGGCATACACCAGATTGGTCATGGTGCTATTTAACCCCTTTACCCCCAAGGGTGGTTTGCAAGTTAATGACCGGGCCAATTTTTACATTACTGACCAATGACCCTTTATGAGGTTATAACTCTGGAACGCTTCAACGGCTTCCGCACTTAGATAGGAGAAAAAAGGATCATCCCCGCGCTGCTGCAAGAAGAATTTCAAAAATTGTAGAGGTTTTCAACGTGGTTTATTCTACGCGTTTCAGGGTTCAAGTGACCCCTTCATCAGGACATACCACAAATATTGTACGGATCCCGGTGAGTCTGACATTGTTTTCTCGTGACATATTGTACTTCATGATAGTGGTAAAATGTCTTTGATATTACCTGCGTTTATTTGTGAAAAAAACGGAAATTTGGCGAAAATTTTAAAATGTTCGCAATTTACCAACTTTGTGATTTAAGGGCATAAAAATTCAGAGATATGTCACACAAAATACTTAATAAGTAACAACTCCCACATGTCTACTTTACATCAGCACAATTTTGGAAACAATTTTTTTTTTTTGTTAGGGAGTTATAAGGGTTAAAAGTTGACCAGCAATTTCTCATTTTTACACCACCATTTTTTTAGGGACCACGTCACATTTGAAGTCATTTTGAGGGGTCTATATGATAGAAAATACTCAAGTGTGACACCATTCTAAAAACTGCACCCCTCAAGGTGCTCAAAACCACATTCAAGAAGTTTATTAACCCTTCAGGTGTTTCACAGGAATTTTTGGAATGTTTAAAAAAAAGTGAACATTTAGTTTTGTTTTTTTTCACAAAAAATTTACTTCAGCTCCAATTTGTGTTATTTTACCAAGGGTAACAGGAAAAAATGGACCCCAAAAGTTGTACAATTTGTCCCGAGTACCTGGATACCCCATATGTGGGGGTAAACCACTGTTTGGGCGCATGGCAGAGCTCGGAAGGGAAGGAGCGCCATTTGACTTTTCAATGCAAAATTGGCTGGAATTGAGATGGGACGCCATGTTGCGCTGGGGAGCCCCTGATGTGCCTAAACATTGAAACCCCCCACAAGTGACCCCATATTGGAACCTAGACCCCCAAGGAACTTATCTAGATGTGTTGTGAGAACTTTGAACCCCCAAGTGTTTCAGCAGAGCCGTGAAAATAAAAAATCATTTTTTTCCCACAAAAATGTTTTTTTAGCCCCCCAAATTTTTATTTTCCCAAGGGTAACAAGAGAAATTTGACTTCAGAAGTTGTCCAATTTGTCCCGAGTACGCTGATACCCCATATGTTGGGGTAAACCCCTGTTTGGGCGCATGGGAGAGCTCGGAAGGGAAGGAGCGCTATTTTACTTTTTCAACGCAGAATTGGCTGGAATTGAGATCGGACACCATGTTGCGTTTGGGGAGCCCTGATGTGGCTACACAATGGAAACCCCAATTCTAACTGAAACCCTAAGGCTACTTTCACACTAGCGTTAACTGCAATCCGTCACAATGCGTCGTTTTGCAGAAAAAACGCATCCTGCAAAAGTGCTTGCAGGATGCGTTTTTTCCCCATAGACTTGTATTGACGACGCATTGCGACGGATTGCCACACGTCGCATCCGTCGTGCGACGGATGCGTCGTGCTTTGGCGGACCGTCGGGAGCAAAAAAACGCTACATGTAACGTTTTTTGCTCCTGACAGATCGCTTTTTCCGACCGCGCATGCGCGGCCGGAACTCCGCCCCCACCTCCCCGCACCTCACAATGGGGCAGTGCAGTGCGTTAAACGCTAGCGTCGGAATCTCTGCCCAACGCATTGCGACGGGGAGATTCCGACGCTAGTGTGAAAGTAGCCTAAACCAAACACATCCCTAATTCCAACCACACCTCTAACCCCAACCCTAACCACACCCCTAACTCCAACACACCCCTAACCCTAATTCCATCCATAACCCTAACCACATCCTTAACCCTGACACATCCCTAACCCTAATGCCAACCGTAACCGTAAATGTAATCCAAACCCTAACCCTAGCCCCAACCCTAGCCCTAAACGGAAAATGGAAATACATTTTTTTAATTTTATTATTTTTCCCTAACTAAGGGGGTGATGAAGGGGGGTTTGATTTACTTTTATAGCGGGTTTTTTAGCGGATTTTTATGATTGGCAGCCATCACAGGCTAAAAGACACTTTTTATTGCAAAAAATATTTTTTTGCGTTACTACATTTTGAGAGCTTTAATTTTTCCATATTTTGGTCCACAGAGTCATGTGAGGTCTTGTTTTTATTGGTAACATTTTCGGGCATGTGAAATTTTTTGATCGCTTTTTATTCCGATTTTTGTGAGGCAGAATGACCAAAAACCAGCTATTCATGAATTTCTTTTGGGGGAGGCGTTTATACCGTTCCGCGTTTGGTAAAATTGATAAAGCAGTTTTATTCTTCAGGTCAGTACGATTACAGCTATACCTCATTTATATCATTTTTTTTATGTTTTGGCACTTTTATACGATAAAAACTATTTTATAGAAAAAATAATTATTTTTGCATCAATTTATTCCGAGGACTATAACTTTTTAACTTTTTCACTAATGATGCTGTATGGCGGCTCGTTTTTTTGCGGGAGAAGATGACGTTTTCAGCGGTACCATGGTTATTTAGCTCTGCCTTTTTGATCGCGTGCGATTCCACTTTTTGTTTGGCGGTAGGATAATAAAGCGTTTTTTGCTTTTTTTTTTTTGCTTTTTTTTTTACGGTGTTCACTGAAGGGGTTAATTAGTGGGACAGTTTTATAGGAGGGGTCGTTACGGACGCGGCGATACTAAATATGTATACTTTTTTTTTTTTTTTTTAAATTTAGATAAAGGAATGTATTTAATGGAACAAAATATATATTTTTTCCTTTTATTTAGGATTTGTTTTTCTTTTTTACACATGGAAATATATATATATATTTTTTACTTTGCTCCGGAAGGGGGGGGGGGGGGGACATCACAGTAAAGTGACAGATCGCTGATCTGACACTTTGCTGTGCACTGTGTCAGATCAGCGATCTGATGTGCACAACAGGAAGGCTTCCCGGCGCCTGCTCTGAACAGGCGCTATGAAGCCACCTCCCTGCAGGACCCGGATGCCGCCCCGCGGCCATTTTGGATCCGGGCTTGCAGGGAGGAGGAGGTAAGAGACCCTTGGAGCAATGCGATCACATCGCGTTGCTCCGATGGTCTCAGGGAAGCACGCAGGGAGCCCCCTCCCTGCGCGATGCTTCCCTATACTGCCGGAACACTGCGATCACGTTTGATCGCAGTGTGTCGGGGGTTAATGTGCTGGGGGCGGTCCGTGACCGCTCCTGGCACATAGTGCCGGATATCAGCTGTGATAGTCAGCTGACACCCGGCCGCGCTCCCCCCGTGAGCGTGGCTGATCGCTATGACGTACCTAGTGACAGTTTCGCTTTAACCCCTTTCTGACATTAGACGTACTATCCCGTCGAGGTGGGGAGGGCTCGTATACCCACCGACGGGATAGTACGTCTAATGTCAGAAAGGGGTTAAAGGGAACCTGTCATTAGGTATTTGATATGCAGTCTGAGAGCAACATGATGCAGGGGTAGAAAACCCGATTACAGAGAGGTGTCACTTGCTACTTTGCATGCTGTAATTTTGATACAATCACAGTTTTATCTGTTGCAGATCTCAGAATGCTGAGCTCTGTAAAACCCCGCCCACATCACCGATTGGCAGCTTTCTGTGCACAGTGTATATTGACTGGTCATCAGTGACTGGTCATCAGTGATGAGGATGAGGTTACACAAAGCAGAAGGATTACATAGTATGAGACCTCTAGTGATAATCTTCTGCTGATAAAACACTGATTTTATTGAAACAGAAGAACACATTCCAGTAAGTGACACATCACTGGAACCAGGGTCTCTGCCCCTACGTTATGCTGCTGTCAGATTACATAGGAAAACGTGCTGACAGATTCTCTTTAAGCTGTTGCAGCCAGCAGCTTAAAGGGAACCTGTCACCCCCAAAATCGAGGGTGAGCTAAGCCCACTGGCATCAGGGGCTTATCTACAGCATTCTGTAATGCTGTAGATAAGCCCCTGATGTATCCTAAAAGATGAGAAAAAGAGGTTAGATTATACTCACCTGGGCGGGTGGTCCGATCCGGTGGGCTACGCGGTCCGGTCCGGGGCCTCCCATCTTCATAGGATGACGTCCTCTTCTGGTCTTCACGCTGCGGCTCCGGCGCAGGTGTACTTTGTCTGCCCTGTTGAGGGCAGAGCAAAGTACTGCAGTGCGCAGGCGCTGGGAAAGGTCAGAGAGGCCCGTCGCCTGCACACTGCAGTACTTTGCTCTGCCCTCAACAGGGCAGACAAAGTACGCCTGCGCCGGAGTGTGAAGAAAAGAAGAGGACATCATCTGATGAAGATGGGAGGCGCTGGACCAGACCGTGACACCCATCGGACCGGACCGGGACCGCCCCTGGGTGAGTATAATCTAACCTCTTTTTCTCATCTTTTAGGATACATCGGGGGCTTATCTACAGCATTACAGAATGCAGTAGATAAGCCCTTGATGCTGGTGGGCTTAGCTCACCCTTGATTTTGGGGGTGGCAGGTTCCCTTTAAGTGGTTCCAAAGGAACAAGGTCCATAGTGATCATATTTTTCCCTCTCATGTAGACGGTGTATCTGATATTACCACTGCTTGAGCGTCATGGAATGTGTGCGCCCCATTTAGAATTCTTTTTATAGGTTCTTTCTTTTACAGCTGAACCAGAGATCGGTTTATGTTCCAAAAGGTGACAAACGTGTCATCTCACCTCTTCAACTGCCAGCTTTGTAGCTTCAAGGCGTTGCATCCTCTCCTGTGCCATCCTCTCGCTGTCCTCCATGTGACGGGTCATGTGCGCTACCTGTGATTACTTAATAGGTTATGGTCAGTAAATAAAGGGGTGAGAGCCAGCAATATTAAAGGGATTTTCCCAGAAACATGAGATAAATATATCATTGCTGGGTGTCTTGGACCACCATTGACATCAACAACAGGTATCACGAATAAAATATGTGTGTGACCACTTCTCCTTTCACTTGTAGCGAATGACAGCTCCGCTATCTCAGCAAGTTCTTACAGAAATGAATGGAGGAATGGAAGGGTGATAAAACTGGTTTATAAGAAAATCCTCCATACCGATCAGTCTATCTACATACTTCTTTCTGACGCAGCACACTGGCTTCATCTTGTGTCTGACGAAATCTTCTTTTCTCTGCTTCCAAACGTTCTGTGAACAAGACATCATTAGAACAAATACAAGAAAAGAATAATCGTATCTCATCCAGTCTCAAACTAGGAGACGGCTCGGTCCTTACCTTCTGCCTGTACGGCCCGTAGCTTCAGCTCTGCATTTGTGTTTGTGAGTTCCTGCTTCGAGTCAAACAGTTGTTCCTGTTGCATCTTGCACTTTCTCTCCAGCTCATCCACCTATGGGGCATGAATCACAAGGAATAAAACAACACATGAAACAATCACAGAACCAAACAAACAGCGTACGCTTACGGTGCATCTAGACGTGTTGATTTCAACTCATCAGTGTACCTTAGAGACACATTATATATCTATAATATAACGCTGGGAGCGTCACTCTGTCCGAAGCCTTTATAGACTGCGCAAGTGCAAGCGCCCGGGGCAGTCTGGACCCCACGGAGTGACGCTCCCAGGAGATCGCGGTATGCGTAAACACTGAACGCACACCGCGATCTCCACCGGAGAGGCAGGGACCGTGGACGTGCCAGGAGGGTGAGTATTATATTCACCTGTCCCCCGTTCCAGCGCTGCGTGCGGCTCCGTGTCCCGGTCCTCTGCTGTGACGCTCACAGTTCAGAGGGCGCGATGACTCGCTTAATGCGCGCCGGCGCCGCCCTCTGACTGAACAGTCACAGCCAGAGGAGCCGGAACACGGAGCGGACGCAGCGCTGGAACGGGGGACAGGTGAATATAGCAAGTGCTGGGGGGGCCTGAGCTAGCGGTGATACCGGCACCTGACCCCCACAGCGCGCCGGTGTCCCCGCCTGCTCAGGCCCCCCAGCACTCGGCGCCCAGCGACGATAGGTGAGTATGGTATTTTTTTTTATTTTTTTTTTTTTATATATCGCTGCAGCATACGGGGGCATACACACTGGAGCGTCTTATGGGGCCATAAACCATAATGGAGCAGTTTACGGGGGCATACACTATGGAGCATCTTATGGGGCCATCAACCATGTACGGGGGCATATACTATGGAGCATCTTATGGGGGCCATCAACCATAATGGAGCAGTGTACGGGGGCATACACTATGGAGCATCTTATGGGGGCCATAAACCATAATGGAGCAGTGTACGGGGGCATACACTATGGAGCATCTTATGGGGTCATCAACCATAATGGAGCAGTGTACGGGGGCATACACTATGGAGCATCTTATGGGGGCCATAAACCTTTATGGAGCAGTGTACGGGGGCATACACTATGGAGCATCTTATGGGGGCCATAAACCTTTATGGAGCAGTGTACGGGGCATATGGATGGGAGAAGCAAATTAAAGAACGGGGGCGCAGGATGGGAGCAGCACATGACAGGATGGGGGGCGCAGGATGGGAGCAGCACATGACAGAATGGGGGTGCAGGATGGGGACGCAGGATGGGAGCAGCACATGGCAGGATGGAGACCATATACCAATATAGATGCTCGCCACCCGGGCGTAGAACGGGTTCAATAGCTATATATATATATATATATATATATATATATATATATATATATATATATATATATATATATATATATATATATATATATATATATATATATATATATATATATATATATATATATATATATATATATATATATATATTTTGCCGCTCATTTACTGTCCTGTTTACACAGGCTGACAAACAATGCTCACTCTGTCCCCGTACAGTATCATGTTACTGGGGTCACCTTCACTGTTTACATGAGGCAATATCCTGCTGATAATTCTTTTTTTTTTACTTCGTTTATTGAAAATATACATAAGAACAAACATTTCCGATGTACATAAACAGGAGTACACTTTGTTATTACAATGGTTTACAATATTAAAAGCAACAATGTATGAATCCTTTTCTGTGACCTCCCTGCTAACACCCTTGCACCCCTCCAGTCCATTCTTAACTCTGCTGTCCGACTAATTCATCTCTCTCCTCCTCCGCTTCCCCCCTCTGCAAATCTCTTCACTGGCTCCCATTCCCTCAGTGTCTCCAGTTCAAATTACTAATACTGACCTACAAAGCCATCCATAACCTGTCTCCACCATACATCTCTGAAATAATCTCCCGATATCTTCCCTCACGTGATCTCAGGTCCTCCCAAGACCTCCTTCTCTCCTCCACACACATCCGCTCCTCACCTAATCGCCTCCAAGACTTTTCCCTTCTCCTGAATATCCCCCATCCTCTGGAACTCTCTGCCCCAACACATCCGACTATCAACCAGATTCGGATCCTTCAGACGGAACCTGAAAACCCATCTCTTCAGGAAAGCTTACAGCCTGCACTGACCCCGCTGCCTCCTGACCACTACCAGAGCTACCGCCTCACCAACACTGGAGCTGCTGCAACCCTCAACCTACTGTCTCCTTCCCCATAATCCTGTAGAATGTAAGCCCGCAATGGCAGGGTCCTGGCCCCTCTGTATCAGTCCGTCATTGTTAGTTTGTTTGTTAAGTGATATCTGTAACTTGTATGTAACCCCTTCTCATGTACAGCACCATGGAATCAATGGTGCTATAAAAATAAATAATAATAATTAGTAGTGTTCATTCCCATGTCTGGTCATTAACCGTCCAGCAATGTATAATGTGGCTCTATATTTCACATACATCTCACCACACATTATAACTTGCCATCTCAATATACATTTACTGGATCACATACAACGTTGACCTCGAAACTTAGCGATTGATACCCAATAACTATTTACACAACAATAACTAAAAATTAACGTTTGATAATCCTTTTTTTTTTTACTGGAATCAATGATGTGATCAGCCAACAACGAGCTATTTGGTGACATGCTTACATGAGCAGATAATCAGGAATGAGTTAGTTGGTTATCCACTCCACTAAATGCATCATTCCTCAACTTCTCATAAAACACAGGCATTTCAATAATGATTAAATGAGGCCGACACGCTCTACCAATCATTCAGATAACATAAGGGGAACCGGCCATGTCCTCCAACACTATAAACAGGAATCTGACAGCGGATGCATGCTGCCTGATCCACAAGCAACCAGCGTCAGACACTGGCTGCAGGATTCCAGACCTATAGGTTTAACATGGAAATGCTGCAGCATTTCAGAGAAAAACAGTTTACAGATAACAGTGGGACATCATTGTAATGCTATTAACACTATATCTGCAGGCAAATAGGGTGTCCATGACAGGTTTCCTTAAAGTCTCAGGGGTAAGTGTGGTCTAAACACTAGCACCTGAATCTATATTAGGCTGTCGGATTCTTATGGTCACCTTGTCTCAATGGCTCTTCTCAGTATCTTCTAGATTCTCGTGGGAGACACCAACTAGACTTTTGACTAGATCTCTTTATGAAAATGGCTCATCCAAGCACTAAATCAGTAAACAGGCTATGGTGTACAGTGGGGGAAAAAAAAAGTATTTAGTCAGCCACCAATTGTGCAAGTTCTCCCACTTAAAAAGAGGAGAGGCCTGTAATTGACATCATAGGTAGACCACAACTATGAGAGTCAAAATGAGAAAACAAATCCAGAAAATCACCTTGTCTGATTTCGCAAGATTTATTTATTTTGCAAATTATGGTGGAAAATAAGTATTTGGTCACCTAAAAACATGCAAGATTTCTGGCTCTTACAGACCTGTATCTTCTTGTTTAAGAGGCTCCTCTGTCCTCCACTCATTACCTGTAGTAATGGCACCTGTTTGAGGTTGTGGACAGGTGTCTTTTATACTGATAACAAGTTCACACTCCAAACTCCGCTATGGCAAAGGCCAAAGAGCTGTCAAAGGACACCAGGAACAAAACTGCAGCCCTGCACCAGGCTGGGAAGACTGAATCTGCAATAGGCAAGCAGCTTAGTGTGCTGAAATCAACAGTGGGAGCAATAATAAGAAAATGGAAGACATACAAGACCACTGATAATCTCCCTCGATCTAGGGCTCCACGCAAGATCTCACCCCGTAGAGTCAAAATGAGGACACTCACCCCCTCTTCACCCGACGCGTTTCGTCACTGCTCATCAGGGGAGTGCTTTGGGGATGTGATCATGTCGCCAGAGAGATTGCAGTTATAACGGGGACATACCATAAAGTATAAAGCATAAGGCAAGCCTTTTCTGTGCAGCATCTGCGATATACTAATGTATACACAAACGTTTAAAAACCAGCGCAGTACTTTAGTCGGACCTAGAGGTATGCTTTATGTAACTTGCAACGCCGGTTTCCTTTACGATTGTGTGCTGTGGAATATACACACAACCTGGTTGAATATTTGTACCCATTTTTTAAATTGAAACTGTGTACTTTTGATGTTCGGTATTGCTACCAGAGGATACCAACAACGCTTGTATCTACCATATAGGAAACCTACTGAGGGTCCGTAAGGGTCTTTTATAGGCTACTTATTTTCCTTGTATTTGTGTGAGTTTTCACCATATTTGTTTTGTTTGTTCTAGCACTTTGCACTTCGGATTTGATCTAGTTTTATTTTTTTTTGCATATTTATTAAAAGCTATATTTTATCCAATACGCTGGTGGAAAGGTACCAGGCAGTTAAGAGTTCTTTGGGGAAGCAAGAAAGGGGTCTTAACATCTCCATACTGGGGTCGCAAAAGGGGTGTTGACTCCCAAAGAAAGGGAACTAGAGCCAGATACGGGGGGGCGCCCAAGGGCCCAGGAAGCATCCGAGTTTGTGCCGAAGGTGCCATCTATTAACGTGATTCCTTGGAGGTGTCACACTCCAGGTCTCATAGCTGCCTTTTGTGCCAAGACCACTGAGCAAATGGATTGCAGCATAGGACGGAGCTGCTCATATTTTGCATACCCTGCCTGTAGTGCGGACCCTCAACCCGGTGAAGGGCCGCGGGCATGTCCCGTCTCAGTGAATGATTGCCAATGACTGGCCTATTGGACTCTGGAAATCTGGTAACCATAGTAAGGGCCACACTTCCTCACTGGCTTATTCCTGGGAAGATGGTGGGCGTCCACTGTATCCATGAGAATGCTAAAGGAGCATTGATAATGTGACTGTACTTAAAGGGCCACTGTCACCCCCCTGCAGCCGTTATAAACTAAAAGAGCCACCTTGTGCAGCAGTAATGCTGCATTCCAACAAGGTGGCTCTTTTAGTTTTGTGTTCAGGTATTATTAAAATAAAGCGTTTTGAAACTCTGCAGAAATACCTGTCTTTGTCCACGGAGGCGGGTCTGAAGCCTCCTCTGTGAAGTGCCCAACAGCCGTCACTCACATCTCCTGGGGCGATGGTCGCCGCCCCCTGCACGCTGTTTTCTTTTCAAATCCAACGCCGGCGCTGTGTAAATATTTGTGGGGCAGGCGCAGTAAGCTCTGGCTGTCTGACGTCACAGCCAGGCTTGCAGACTGCGCCTGTGCTGGCAGTGCGGCCACCCACCTCGGGAATCCCTGCCCCGCAATGTGTTATGCATTATGCACAGCGCGGGGCTAGGATTCCTGGGAATCCACGTCCCCGCCTTCCAGCCTCTGGCTATTCAGCTGAGCTCATCCTGCCGCCTCCTCCTTCTGCTCATAGCAATCGCCGGGAAAGAAACAACCTACGAAACTTGCCTGCTAGCTGGCTGGAAGGCGGGGGGCGGGGGACGTGGGTGAGAGTTGGATTTGAAAAGAAAACAGCGCGCAGGGGGCGGCGACCATCGCCCCAGAAGATGTGAGTGACGGCTGTTGGGCACTTCACAGAGGAGGCTTCAGACCCGCCTCCGTGGACAAAGACAGGTATTTCTGCAGAGTTTCAAAACGCTTTATTTTAATAATACCTGAACACAAAACTAAAAGAGCCACCTTGTTAGAATGCAGCATTACTGCTGCACAAGGTGGCTCTTTTAGTTTATAACGGCTGCAGGGGGGTGACAGTGGCCCTTTAATAGTGTTGCTCAAGAGCCAGGGGCCGACACCCATTATCTATATTTTGTTGTAAATGAGGAGTTACTATATCGTGTCACCAAGAAGAGAGGTGAGGTGATAGAGCAGTTACTAGTGACAGGGCAGTACAGACGCAGGGTGTTAGACCTGGCCCATACTCATTTGTTAGGTGGTCATCTGGGGGGTAGACAAAACCCAGGAATGGAACCTCCAGAGGTTCTACTGGCCCGGCTGTCACCGGGATATCATGAACTATTTTAGGTCCTGTACCACCTGCTAGCTGACCTCCCCCTGGTGCCTCATTCTGGTAGTCCCTCAGTGTCATTGCCCATCATTGTGGTCCCGTATGATTGCATAGCCATGGATCTAGTGGGACACCTGGTCATGTCTGCAGAGGGCATCAGTATATCCTGGTGGAACTAGACTATGCTACATGGTGTCAAGACGCCGTACTACTGGGAAACTCCTCCACTAAAATTATGGCTCGGGAGTTGGTCCATATCTTTTCTAGAATGGGGTTGCCTAAGGAGATCCCAACGGACCTAGGGACTACATTCATGCCGAAAGAGATGAGAGAGGTGTGCAAAACCGTGCAAATTACATAAATCGGAACCTCAGTCTACCATCCATAGACGGACGGTCTGGTGGAAAGGTTTAATAAAACTTTGAAGGCTATGCATAAGAAGGTCATAGAGAAGGAGAGCAAAGAAAAGAATAGGACTGGGTTGTTCTCCATTAGAAATGTTCCACATGTCTCTACAGGGTTTTGTCTGTTTGAGCCTCCCGGATATAGCAAAGGAGACCTGGGAAGCAGAGGCTACACCCTACAGAAGCAGGTTCGATCGTGTCAGCCAAATGCAAGAAAGGGTTGCTGAAGTGATACCCATCATGAGAGAGCAACTCTTACAGGTGCAAGAGACAGTCACGAGTGTACAATCGGTCGGCAAGGGTGAGACAGTTCAGCCCTGGAAATCGGGTACTAATACTGGTACCCACGGTTGAAAGCAAAGTTCTGGCCAAGTGGCAGGGCCCCTATGAAGTGGTCAAAAAGATTGGCAAGTTCAATTATAAAGTCCACCAACTGGTAAGAAGGAAGCCCTATCAATTTGATCAAGCCATGGCGAGATAGAGACCATGTGAAAGCTCCACAATTTCTAGCTAAGCCCGAAGATGACACAAAGGATGTAAAGGTGGCAGAAACGCTGTCAGCTGCCCAGAAGCAGCAGTGCTGAAAATTGTTTCCATGGAAAAGAGACCTGTTTTCAGAGTGGTCAGGTTGTAATCAGGTCACAGAACATAAAGTCCTCACAGAGCCTCATGAAAGGGTGAATTTGAAGCCATATTGGATTTCCAGAGCCTGCCAAGAGGTAATCTCACAAAGGAAGTGAAATGAATGTTGAGCCTAGGTGTCACTGAAGAGTCCAAGAGTGGTTGGCCAACTCCTATTGTCTTGGTGCCGAAACCACATGGAGAAAGGCGGTTCTGCAATAACTATCGGAAGCTGAATGAAGTTTCTAAATTTGACACTTATCCAATGCCCAGTGTCGACAAGCTCATTGAAAGGCTAGGGCCAGCCCAGTACATTACCACTCTGGACTTCACAAAAGGTAGCTTTCCCTCTCCAAGGCTGCCCAAGAGAAGACAGCTTTTTCAAACACCAAATGGTTGTTTCCAGTATGTCAGGAAGTCATTTGAGTTGCAAGGTGCTCCAGCCACCTTCCAGACAGCCATGGACCGAATTCTAGCTCCCCACAAGAAATACACAGAAGCCTACCTGCATAACATAGTGATCTTCAGCCAGGATTGGCAAAGCCATCTAGGCAAAGTTCAGGCGATATCTGATGCTTTAAGGAAGGAGGGGCTTTCCATCAACCTGAAGAAATGTGCCATGGAGATGGAAGTGAATAAGGTTGATGAAATCCAGAATTGGCTACAACCACTCTCAAAGAAGCAGATCAGGGAGTTTCTGGGCATTAAGGGCCACGATAGCCGCACCTCTGACGTACCTAATTAAGGGTAAGAAGTTGGCTACGGCCAAGTGGTCTCCATGCACTGAGACATCGTTCCAGGAGTTGAAGCTAGTCATGTGTAAACAGCCAGTGTAGGTGGCTCTGGACTTCTCCAAGGAGTTTTTTTGTCCAGAGACACACCAGATGTCAAATTAGGTGCCGCTTTGTCTCAGGAAGTGAGCGATAATGAACTGGAGTCGGAAACTGTCTCCCTGTGAGATAAACTACTCCATCGTGGAGAAGTAGTATTTAGCCATCAAGTGGGCGTTGAACACTTTAAGATACTACCTATTAGGCAGTAAGTTCAGTTAGTGTCAGACCATGCCCCACTGAAGTGGATGCGGAAGAAGCGGAACAATGCCCGAGTGACCGTATGGTTCCTAGCACTTCAGGATTTTAGCTTCCATATAGAAGATAGGCCTGGGAAACTACATGGCAATGCGGACGATCTGTCGAGGGTTCATTGTTTGATGGTGAAAGATACCCAACCCTCTGGCTTTGGGAAAAAAAGGGCATGTGAGATGGCCCACTGGGTTTAAAGGGTAGTCAGAGAGATGTGTGGAACTGACTGCTCACATATCCCTACACGGGGGCGTGGTATGGTCGATATAAGAAACTCCAGCTATATTGTTAAAACACGGTGAAAAGACCTTGCTTGTGTGGCGCAGTCTCTGCTAGAGGCTAAGTGAAGGTCTGCTGTTGAAGTAGGTGAGCCCATGCTATATATGGACTGTTTAAGTTCCATTTTGGTTGTTTTATACCCGAAGAGGCTGCTTTGTTTTGTTAAACTGGGCTGGATTCTTTTGTGTGCACCCGTGTCTACCAGAGAGCCAATCCCTTACAGTATGCATTGTGAAATCTGAGGACACATCCGATCTAAAACATCTAGACTTTGAGTACATTACAGATGCAGGACTAGCGATACCTTATTGCGGTAGAGCAGTGCTTTCTCATTGGCAGCTGCCATTTCTTGTCGGAGTTTTGCTTCCCGCATTGCAGATTCCTAAAGAAATTATGCATAGAAAAGTGGATTAAATGCAATTCCATACAACCGACCCCGCTTCCTGCCCCTTATATTTCACTACATGATCCCTATACGCCTATGTACAAAGCTTGTTAACTCCTGACCTTAAATGCATAAGTAGATAGCAGGTGTTATTGCACAACTTTTATTACTGAAGCAGCAATTCTACATATATTTTTTACATTTGTTTTTATAGTGTTCAGTCTTGTGGTAATAATACAATCTTATTGTTACTATTAGGGTATTAGGGAGTTGTTCCTTTACTTTTGTTTCATTAAATTTTTTTTATATTTTTTGTGGGCTAAGCTGCAGTTTACTTTGGTACCATTTTAGGGTATACAATTTATTTATATTCCATTTTTGGGTAAAGCTGTGATAAACAAAAATAAAAATCAGTTTTTCTTTATGTTCATCATGCAGGATAAACAGCATGTTAGATCTATAGGGAAGGGAATCTGTAGGGAATAGATGGGGCGACATTTATTGAACATGGCACCTGATGGGTTAAAGAGCTGGGGTCATTGTAATTTCCATTGTTGGCTGTTGTGACTGATGCGGGCATAGCTTCTGTGTTCTTACAACTCCCACATTACATCCATAAAGCGCGTGCCACTAACTATTTAGCACTGGTGATGAGCGACAGTGCTCGTTGCTCGAGTTTGCCTAGGATGCTTGGGTAGGGACCGAGTATTGCGTCCCTGTGGCTGCATGTTGTACCACTGTTAGTCACAAAACATGGGGGAACTGCATGACAAACATGAGCAATTCCCTGCATGTTTTGTGGATGTCCAACAGCCGCGAAACATGAGGTCGCCGGGACTCGAACATGTCACTGGAGCACCCGCGATAGTCGGTGAAAAACCCAAGCACCCTAGGAAAACTCGAGTAACGAAAACTTCCGCTCATCACTATTTAGCATCCATGTAATAAACATATGGCAAGTGGTGATAAAGGGAAGCTACTCCATTTACCAGTTGATCACAGTGGGACCAGCTCCTGGGATATAATAAGGGAAAGCCTTAGCTGTCACTGCTACTGGTTAGCTGCTCTTTATTCTGCCTCATACAGGGGAATTCAGAATAAGGGACACCCCTCTTTGGACAAACATATCCTGAGAAAAGGGGATCGGACACAATGCTTGTTGGTCGGGTGAAATTCTCTTTTGATTTGCACAAGAGAGCATTGTTCTCAGAAGCACATCATCCTGTGGGAACACAACTTGTGCTGTCGAGAACAATGGCAGGCTATGTACACCGAATGATCCATTACAGATCGCTCATTGCGCATCGGAAGTGTGGTCTGCCTGTGTAATCAGGATATTAGATGACTGGCAAACATTTTCATAGCGCAGCGTAAATGGACCTGAACATTAGAATTAGTGGCGCTGGCAAAATGGTAAACAAAATTAAGCTTAATTATCAATTACTTTTCTCCCATTACAATAAAACAAACAAAGTTCCATAAAATTATGCACTTCACATGTACTTGAGCAACATCAGTGAACCACATGGAGCACCTGTAAAAGGGTACTCCAACTTGAAGCACCCATCAACCCTTTGTGGAGGTGCCATAGGCTTTGAGTAGAGTGACGGAGTGAATGGTTGCCAAGGCTCAACGGCTTTAAAAGACCAACAACCTCAATTGTGATGACTAGTAGCTGAGCCTTGACAAGCGAACCCCTCCATTTATCATATATCCAGTGGAGAGGTGACAAATGCTTCAGGCTGGAATACCTTTTTCAGTGCACCTTTCTCCTAGATAGTACCTGTTAAAGGCACATCATACTGTTATCTGCACCCCGTCCCTCACACCTCTCCTGACCTCCTTCTCCTTCCTCAGTTCCTTGGCATGTAGTTCTCTCATACTGGAGCTTTCCCGCTTTGTTTGAGTCAGGATCACCCCAAGATCTTGCACTTTCTGCTGTGATAAAGCCAGGGCGGCATCAGTCATGTGTAACCTGCAGACAGAAGACATGCTGCTAGGAGTTTCACGCGGCTCGAATGGTCCAGATGCTGGCTGTTTTATAGCAGCCATGTATAGGTTACTCTAAAACGGTGCAGCGTTTCGGAGAAAACATCAGCCTCACCAAGACTTCTCCCCGACCCGCTCGCCTAGACTGACAGGTCTATCCCTATACACACAGAGTAAGGGGACGAGGATAACCTGCTGGGATCCGGTCAACGAAGACACAGTCTCCGGCCGGCTTTTAAAAGTATATTTTCTCTGAAAAGAGGTGAAACTTTGCAGGTTGTATCTGAATCAAACGGCCAGAGTTCTTGCAGCATGACTCACCAAGATACGGCACATGACATACTTATGAATAAAATGTAAGGGAGCCCATTAGTATGCTTGATCATAGAGCTTTCATAATCAGATGTAGAACCAAAAACCTATTCGCCCAGCACATAGTCTGTCACAATGTAACGATTCTGGACACTCTCCCGTGGGCGAATCACATCAGCAGTAGGAGCCTTTTTCTTTTACCTTCATTGATACATTGTAACAAGTTGCAGCTGTGCAAAAGCAGAACTGGATTCAAATTAACGTTTCCATATATCCAAACTGCCTCTTCAGAGAGAAAGAGGACTTGAACTCTATAGCGCCACCTGATGGAAGTAGCCATCCTACATGTCACAATCAATATGACTTGGGATAAAAGCCAAATCAGTATCTCAATTTACTTCATAATTATACAAAAATATAATATTGTTATTACTAATTTGTTGAAAAACATAACACAAATTGTTAAAAGAACATATGTAGATAAAAACACAAGAAAACAGGAGAGGCTGTTGCAGAGTACTATTAAGTATACTGCATTATCATATAAAGGCACTAGATTGCAGATGGCTCATACAAAATAGTGGCATCGCTAACAAAATCTAAAAGGTAATGCCTAAAAAATGGTGTAATGTAATACACTGAAATCTAGAGAACGTACATATATCATAATACTGACCCCTCATATTGAGTAAAGAGGTGTCACTGTATTAGCCTCCACCCCAACGTGCGTTTGACCCCACTTCATCCAGGGGTAAGGGGTGGATGATGAGGAGGTATATTTTACATTAATAGGAAGGCAGAATTTTGTTGGGACAGTTATTACCTAGTAGCTGCCGTTTGCTCATTTACTGTCCTGTTTACACAGGCTGACAAACAATGGTCACTCTGTCCCCATATAGTATCATGTTACTGGTGTCACCCTCACTGTTCTTACACACACACACACACATATATATATATATATATATATATATATATATATATATACACATACATACATACATATACTGTATATATACATGATACTGACATGTTATTTTTACGATATAATGAACGATGTCAAAAGTAAAAACAAAGCCCCAAACTATAATAATAATGCATTGTTTTCACTGTTTCTTCACATTTGGATTGTTTGTACCGTCTTCAGTACACTGTATGGTAAAATAGATGGTGTCAGTCAAAACTACAACTGCTCCTGCAAAAATAACCAATCCATCATACTGCTATGTGGACACAAAAAAAAACAAACAAACAAAAAAAAAACAGAGCAAAAATAAAAATTGGCTGCGGAGGAAAGGGGTAGAATGCTGCAGTCAATCTTTGATTCAAGTAGTGCGATTCTGGTGGGGGCCATTCGGGCACTTACAGTCTGTTATGTGACCGCGAGGAAACAAAATGGCATTTCATGGCAACCGTGGTCTTGCTGAAGGCACCCCGTCACTGTTATCATGGACCTCCAGTGAGGCCCGGCCTTGGGATGGATTTCATAGGAGAATGTGATTTTTACTATATACTGCACTACCGATATCAATTCCCTGGGAGACTCAGAAAGTATACCAGCCCGATGGAGGCTAAAAGCACACTGCCTGTACCATTTACTGGGTGAGTAAATATTGGGTTAATACACCCGTTTGACCTATACACCGGGAACTTTCCGGCACAAGAAATGGAATATAAATCATAGCTGGGGCTTCACCTAATCTGATAATAACAATGACTCACAGAAGTCCTTACTTGGAGGTCAGGGAATTTACAACAGATTTCCTGTCATCCAATGCCTCTTGAAGTTTGCTGACGTGTAAAGTTGTCGTTCTAGTAGTAAGAGGAGAGGAAAAATGAGAAATAGAAAACATGATTTTCTAGATGATGTTAACCTGCGAGCAGACAAACCTTGTGGAGCGGCTCATCTCCTCTCGCTGTTTATCAATGGTTCCCATCAAGTCCAGGAACTATAGGAGGAACCACATAGTTATGGAGAATCTGGAAGGCTATCAAGAAGAAAAACCTTAGCACATCACCCACCTGCTTATTCTTCTCCTGCTTCAAGTTCTGTACCTCCTTGGTCAGGATCTGCCTCTGATTTACAGTCTCCTTCTTTGCCGTATGCCTCTCCAGGTTATAATCTATGGAGTGTTCTGTAGCAGAGACAAAAATATAACCTCGGTTTGACCCTTTAAGGTTGGGGAGATTTCCAGTCTAGTGGGTTATGAAAGGCTGACAATCGCAATACAAAGTTCTGACCTATCCGAAATGTTCCGTTAGAATAGAGCGGTGGCCACTTTCTGCCGACACTGCTACGTTATCTCTGCCTGAAATTACAGGGGCTCTCAGCGGTCATACCCATGCCTAACTGCAAGTCATCATCTACAGTCCACGTAAAGGAAGAACAGTCCAGCTCCATGAGTACGGGGAATTCTTTGACGATGGACATCATGACTAAGGGTAGGACTAAAG
Source organism: Ranitomeya imitator (assembly GCF_032444005.1). Classification (NCBI taxonomy): domain Eukaryota; kingdom Metazoa; phylum Chordata; class Amphibia; order Anura; family Dendrobatidae; genus Ranitomeya; species Ranitomeya imitator. Next base: position 612,445,974 of record NC_091283.1, on the reverse strand, counting down.
TAGAACTTTTTGGGCAAAATGTAAAGCGCTATGTGTAGTGGAAAATGAACACTTCACATAACCCTGAAAACACCATTCCCACCATCAAACATGTTGGTGGCAGCTACATCCTTGTAGGAATGTTTTTTTTTCCCGCAAGGACAGGGAAGCTAGTTAGAGTTGATGTGAAGATGGATGAAGCTAAATACAGGGCAATCCTGAAAGAAAACCTGTTATAGGCTGCAAAACACTTGAGACTGTGGTGTGGGTTCACCATCCAGAAGGACAACGACCATTAACTGCCACAGCTACAATGGTAGCATATTCATGTGTGTGAATGTGTGAATGGCCCAGTCACAGTTCAGACCTAAATCCCATTGAGAATCTATGAGAAGACTTGAAAATTGCTGCTCACAGACACCTCCATCCAATCTCACTGAGGTAGAGCTAGTTTGCAAAAATGAACGGGCAAAAATCTCAGCCTCTAGATGTGCAAAGCTGGCAGAGACATACTCCAAAAGGCTTGCAGCAGTAATTGCAGCAAAAGGTGGTCCTACAAAGTATTGACTCACAATTGCCAGATTAATATTTTTAAAATAATTAGAAAACCATGTATCATTTCCTTTACACTTCACAATACTTGTTGCTCTGTGTTAGTTTATTACATAAAATCCAAATAAACATTTAAGCTTGTGGGTGTAACCTGGAAAAATATGCAAATGTTCAAGGAGTATGAAAGCTATGCAAGGACACGGTGTGGCAGTATTTGTTCCTTGTATGTGGTATTATTGGTCACCATGTGGTGGTAATATGTGGTATGGACATGGTGCGGTGATGTTTGTCCCTTGTATGTGATATTATTCGGTCACTGTGGTGTTATGTGGTCTGGAGATGGTGTGGCGGTATTTCTTCCTTGTATGTGGTATTATAGGTCACTATGTCGTGGTAATATAGCGTCTGGTCATAGTGCGGTGGTATTTGTCCCTTGTATGTGAGATTATTGGGTGGGAATGGGTGGTAATGCTTTAAGTACCTGATGCCTCTTGACAATTGGCAGCGGACACCTTAGGAAGGTGCTCCCAGTCTCTATAAGAGCCAGGGAGTGCTGGAGCCACCCCCCTATGCACACAGGCAGGAAGTATGCAGAGAGCAGGAGGGAGACAAGAGGCACCCAGCATGGAGCCTGCGGAAGACAGAACTCACAGCATGGCCCGGGATAGTGAGTAAGTTGGTGTGTAAGGCAGGTGGGGGATGGGAGGCCATGCAGTAATGCCGGCAGGATTGTTATGTATGTGATATTATTCTGTCACTGTGGTGGTAATATGTGGCGTGGACATGGTGTGGCAGTATTTGTTCCTTGTATGTGATATTATTGGTCACCTTGTGGTATGGACATGGAGCGGTGGCGTTTGTCCCTTGTATGCGATATTATTCGGTCCCTGTGGTGGTAATATGTGGTATGGACATGGTGCGGTGATGTTTGTCCCTTGTATACTTTCCCCATCATAGCAATTGTTGGGAATTTTTGGGGGTCAATTCTGGATCTACCTGCTTCAAGACTGGCCAACAGTGGGCCCTTCCCTACCACGTGTTCAATGATTATTCCCGCTGAAGAGCTTTGTTCTGGCTCTCCTCAACCTACCATGTGCTGGCATTGAGATGCTATATAGTAAATCCATGGATTGGGGACCGCCAGACCACCCTCATCCTTTGCAGATGTTCCAATTTAATGCGTGCCCATCCACCCTTCCAGATTAAATCCCTAGAGAATTGATCCTATAAAATTTATTCTGAGGCAGCCACACTGGAGCATTATGCAACATGTAGAGGAGCTGAGGCATAAGTATCATTTTGATCAAATTGGCTCTGCCTGCGACCGACAGAAATAGCTTCTTCCAAGCCCCAATCTTCTCCTGGAACCTCCCAAGCAAAGGAGTCAGATTGAGCCGCACATAGTCCTCTATTTTGTCCGAAACCACGATGCCCAGATATTTAAACTCATATACTACTCTTAAGGGAACCCCAGGGTCAAGAGTCAGAGGAACCGCCGCGTCCACGGGCAACAACACAGACTTCTCCCAATTAATAGATAATCCGGAAAGAGCCCAAAATTTAGATATACTGTTCATAGCGGCCCCCAGAGACTCCTGTGCATCTTCCAAGAACAATAATACGTTGTCAGCGTACAGGGCTATTTTGTCTTCATAGTTTCCATACCGAAACCCCTTTATGTCCCTGTCCCTCCGTATTGCCACCGCCAGGGGCTCTATAGCAATTGCAAACAGCAGAGGAGACAAGGGGCACCCCTGCCGTGTTCCCCTATACAAAGGGAAATCCCCCGACAAGACTCCATTTACCCGTATCTCGGCTATTGGAGACGCGTACATCAGCAGCACCCACCGTATGAACCTCTCACCAAAACCCATAGCCTTCATGACTGTCCACAAATACCGCCACTCCACACTATCAAACGCCTTAGCAGTGTCTAAAGACACCACAACCCTCCGACCCATATTATCCGCCTTTACCTGCATATTTGAGAAACAGTCGTCGAAGATTACACGCTGTGGAACTATTGGGCATAAATCCGGACTGGTCCCGGTGTATTAAGGTCATTATCACCTTGTTAAGACGGATAGCCAACATCTTGGCCAAGATTTTGATATCTATCATTAATAATGGAAGCACGGGCAGCACGGTGGCGCAGTGGTTAGCATTGCAGCCTTGCAGCGCTGGGGTCCTGGGTTCAAACCCCACAAAAGACAACATCTGCAAAGAGTTTGTATGTTCTCTCCGTGTTTGCGTGGGTTTCCTCCGGGTACTCCGGTTTCCTCACACATTCCAAAGACATACTGATAGGGAATTTAGATTGTGAGCCTAAACGGGGACAGTGATGATAATGTGTGCAACCTGTAAAGCGCTGCGGAATATGTTAGTGCTATATAAAAATAAAGATTATTATTATTAATAATGAGATTGGGCGGTAAGAAGACGAATCCCTCGGATCTTTACCCTGTTTTGGCAGAACAACAATTATTGCCTTCCGCATGGACCTCGGCAGCTCCCCTTCCACCAGTCCAGCCTAATACACCTCCAATAAGGCAGGGAGCAGTATCTCTTTATATTTTTTATACACCTCCCCCCGAGATCCCATCTATCTCCGGGGCTTTATCATTGGGCATAGAGACCAATGCGGCGTCAAGCTCCTCCAAATTAAATGGCTCCTAGAGAAGTCCCCTATCGGCCACTGAGAGTCTGGGAAGCTGTGCCTCTGTCAAGAAACCATCCACCTCCTCCATCGTTGGCTGTACCTGTGATTTATAAAGATCTGAGTAATACTCCGTCATCACCTCCAAAATTGCTTTGCAACCAGTGTGCTCCCTCCCATCCCTTCAGAGCGACTATATGTGTGGACTCTCTGCGCCAACACTATTCTGGAAAGGAGATGGCCCGCCCTGTCCCACTCTTCAAAGTATTTAGCAGTTTGAAACATTCTTCTAAGTTCCGCTGTTTTCATTGCCATCTGACATACTCTATTCTGCGCCACCTTTAACCTTCCCTGTGCCTCTGGAGATTGATCGTTAATTAGTGCCTCCTCCAACTCATTTATCAACATCTGATCCTTCCTGCCTGTTTCTACCTTGACTCGGGATATCCCCTTAATACAGAGCCCCCTGAAATAGGCCTTCATGGCCTCTCATACCGTCAATACCGACCCAGCATTAATTTTAAAATATTCCTTAATTTCCCCCCCTATGTGTCCATCTAAGTCAATAAGATGTAGCCAGAACGGATTTAGCCTCCACATGCACCCCCTAGCAGGCAAGGATCCCACACCCTCAAGTATCACACTCATGGGGAAATGATCAGATGTTGTTCTAGCCATATACGTTACCTCCCCAACAAGGCCCAACATCTGAATTGCCCAAGGCCAGATCTATTCTTGGCAAAGAAGCGAAAGAGGACGAAAAACAGGAATACTTGTACACCCCAGAATAAGAAATCATCTATAAATCATGCAGAGCAGTTTCCCTCATGACGGCACCAAATGGTGTGCAATTACCACCCGACTTAAACGGCTCTTGTCTCCCCCTATCCCAGTGTGCATCCGGAATGTTGTTAAAGTCCCCTCTTATCAAAAATGGTATCCCCGGTGTCTCCTCCAGTATTCCCAGAACTCTGTGGATAACCTTTCCACAATATGGTGGTGGAATATAAATTGAAACCAGCCACGTCAGACATCCGTACAATTTACAAAGCAAACATATGAATCTATCCGACTGATCTATAACCACTTTGTGATACACAAAAGGTACCCCTGCACAGATGAGGATGCTGACCTCCCTGGAATATGCTGAATATGTGGCATGGTACCCCACCTAAACCCATCTCTTAGCCAGAAAATGTGTTCTGTCCTTCACCATATGAGTCTCCTGCAGACAGATAACTGACAGCTTGGCATCATTCAAAAATTTAAGCACAGCTTGCCGCTTCACACCAGACACCAAACCCCTGACATTCCAACTCACATTCTTCCCGCCATTTTCCCTCCTCAGCACATATTATCCCACATTCTTTCATCCATTTGCGGCCAAAGCCACAACCACAGTAACCATGGTGATGTACATTATACAAATATTTTCCCCCCCTACCATCCACAACAAAGAAACATCCCCAACAATTCCCCATCCCATCCTAACACGGAGGGGAGAGCGCACTTTATCTGGAACAGTCCGTAAACCCCGTCCGACAGTCCCGCTGCTTGTCCCAAACTATTGGGACTCTCACATGACTTGTGGATTGCAGCCTATTTAAATTTCAACTTGAGATCCAACAAGGGCCCATCCCCATCTTATAAGAACACAAAAACCCAGGGGGAAAAAAAGAAGCCAATGGATCCCTCCAAAAAATAAGGATCAGAAAGAACCGATCTATCATCCCACTGATTCCTTTAATTTCACTTGACGCAAATGTTGCTTGTTGCTGTCCAGCCATCCGAGTGCCTCTTTATCCTCCGTGAAGAAGTGCAGTTTCCCTTCAGCGACCACTCTCAATTTGGCCGGGTACATCATCGAATAAGTGACGCCGATCTCCCTCAGCCTCTTCTTGATATGGACAAATTTGGCTCTCTGCTTCTGCACCTCTCTAGAAAAGTCCGGGAACATCGAGATCCTGGAGCCATTTATCTGCAAATCCGGGTTCTCTCTGGCATGTCTGAGAATGGCGTCTCTGTCACGGTAGTGCAAGACCTTGACTAGAACTTGTCTGGGAGGACGCCCAGGGGGGAGGGGATACGCAGGAACGCAGTGCGCTCTTTCAATAGCATACATCTGAGATAACTTGTCGGCTCCAATATGGTTTAATAGCCATTTTTCAAAGAACTCTGTTGGCACCGCTCCTTCCGTCTTTTCAGGCACCCCAATCAGCCGCACATTATTGCACCTGGACCTATTTTCAAGGTCGTCCGTTTTGGCTTGTATGGCAGAAATCGCAGCACTCATACGTTTCATAGCCTTATCCGCCTTAGCAATACAGTCCTCGGCGCCGCTAATACGTTTTTCCGCCTCTCCCATCCTTTCCTTGGTCACGTGCAAGGAATGTTGCATCTTGGACATGTCTGTCTGCAGGACCCCCATCTGCGCAGCCATATTGGTGATAGTGTTGTGACTGTATAAAACCACCTTAAACACATCCTTCAGAGTGGTCTCCTCAGGAATCTGCATTCCATCCATGCATAGCACAGATCCTTTCATGATTTTCCCGATCTCCTCCTCCTTCTCCTGCACTCCAGTGCTATTCCCGCCATCACTCTCTTCTCCCTCCTCCTCCCCCAGCTTCTCCATATCTCCGTGCCCCACAGGCTTATCTTTCACCTTGCCTGTCACCGCTGGGCTCCGGATCTCCTCCGTTTGTCGGGTGGAGTGTTGCAGCCTGGCTGCTGCATCTGCTCTCCCAGAATCTTCCCTCACAATCACAGGCTCCTCTGACAGCATTGCCTCCTGGCCGGCGCCATCTTGAGTCTTTCTCTCCTGCTCCCCCGCCGCCTTCCTGGAGCTCTTTCTACCGGTCATTGCTCCGCAGGCACACAGATCTGCAGGCACCCCACCGGACACGGATTCCCCGCTATTTTCAGGTACCTGGCCACCGATTTTACAAGCTGCAATCCTGCATATAGCTTATACTGAGCGGGAGCTCCTGTCTCAGACGACCGCTCACATCACGCTCAGGCCACGCCCCATTGTCTACCACACCTATGTCTACTGCACAGAGTGTTCACAACTCCACTTGTGTTACCGGGCAGTCCTCAATGTACCGGATGTAAAGATCTGATGCTTAAGATGTGTTCATGTTCTAAACTAGTATTATTTTAGATAGGGGTTACCGAGCTAATCACTTCTGTGCATAAGATTACTGTTCAAATTACACCCATTGAAAACATCCTTAGGTATGTGAAGACCTGACGCGTGTAGGCCCTACTGAAATAACCATGGCCAGAAAGTTGACACTAACTGTCAAAAACAAAGAGTTTAGGAATAAAGTTAGCTGGCTTATTGCCATGGAAAAAATATCTATACAAAAAGGAGAGGAGGGAAAAAATACAACGATATGGTCAATGTTGTTAGTTGGGTCAGGTTTACAACAATATGGTCAATGTTGTTGGATGGGTCAGGTCTACAACAATATGGTCAATGTTGTTGGATGGGTCAGGTCTACAACGATATGGTCAATGTTGTTGGATGCGTCACGTCTAGCGCCAGCTGCTCGGACTAAAGAAAGCATCTTTGAACTAAGCAGGTTTTGTTCTTTGATTAATCATCATGCTGAATATCACTGACTTATGTGTAAGCTTCATAAAAATCTGTACAATACTGTATACTGTAGAAGGAATAACTGGATTTGCAATTTACTTATTTCAGTGCTTGCTTTAATTGACCATCAGATGATACAGTATTCCTTATTACTCTACTTAGGCAAAATTCACGTCATAGACTTGTCGTGGATTTGCGGCACGGATTCCGCATCACATGTCCACAGCAATTTACAATAGAATACAAGTAAATGGGGTTTGCAAAATCCCAGTCAGACATTGTGGAAAAAAAAAATGTGCATGGAAATGAAAGGGTGTAGTGGAATGCAAATCTGTAGCAGGCTCATTATTATGCAGATTTTCGCCATACTCAATCCAAATCTGCAGCCTAATCCACAATGAAATCTGCAAGTAAAAACATGCGGGTTTGTAATCAAATCTGCAGCAGAAATTTTCTGAAACGTGTCAACACAGCCTAAGGGCCTGTGCACATGTTACAAATTTGTCACATTTTGATGGCGTTAATTCTGCACTGATTTGTCACAAAACCGGAAGGGGTTTCCAAATGGCAGAAAAATGAATGAGAATTCCGAAGTGTCATGCACATGCTGCTTATTTTTGATTTGTAGATTTAATTCTGCCGCATGTCAATTCTTTCAACGTTTTTGCTGCAGATTTCACCCATACTAAAGAGCGGGGAAAAATCTGCACCAAAAAAGCATGTAAAAAACGCATTAAAAGACACCTATTTCATGCTGGGTTTTTCCTGCCAAAAGATGCAGAAACGGTGCAGACATTTCTGCACCAAGTACTTAACCTGAGCACGTACCTCTAGTCTTTACGCCCATATTACAGTGAGACATTCAATTGCAGGTAGATATTACACACATATAGGAAATAAGCCAACCAGTAGGAGACATGGAGTCACCCAAAATAGTCAACTGAGCAATTTATGTTTTGATAAGGATCAAACAGCTTGTGTCAACCTGATGATATCCTTTTCTTACCAATAGCCTTTAAGATGTCACTGGGGATGTTGTTTCCTGACAGCTCCATCTTCAGTATGGTTCTGTTGCTCTGAAGACAATCATGAAGGGCGCGTCCTCCCAGGAGACCAATATTATTCCATCGCAAGTCTGTGGAGAGCGATACCAATGTACCAAAGACTATTATTTTCTGTCTGCAGAATACATAGAAGTATTAGTTTTGTGAATGTGTATGTATGCATGAGTCATAACTACATATAGGGCCGCCAGTCTTCTGCTCGGCTTCAATCAGACATAAAACTGAATGTTGCATCAGGCTAACCCTCAAATGTCACCAAGTATGTCTCATCAGGAGGACCACCAAATTACCAGAAACCCTGCCAACATCGCCAAGAGGCTACTCTGAAACTTATGTACTCCATACCTAATTCTCGTAGAGTGAGGTTCTGTTTCAGCGCTGCGGATAATTCTTCCGCCCCTTTATGGTTGATCTGGTTGTTGCGGAGATCTAATCTTTGAAGAGTTTGGTTACAACTAAGTCCATCGCACAAAAGGGAAAATCCATCTTCCCACATGCCGAGGTTGTTCCACTCCAACGTCAGACTGGAATAAATGGCAAACATTCAAAAACGTCCTGCAGTAGACCTGGTCTGTCTACGTAATGACGACCTGGAACAATTGTGCATACCGGTTCCTGCACACTAGGCGGCAGATGAACCTTGTAATGTGCACTAAGCGTTCCATAAATAAGTAGTAAAACTTATAAAACATGCAATGATTCTTATTTCAGCATCTTATCATTCTCAGTCTGAAGCATAAAAGGTTCTTTTTCTAATGATACAATAATAATATAAGGACTGCTATGACACTACCGTTAGAGAACAGACAGAAGCCGGACATCACAGACCTGGTTACAGAGGTGTTGTGTCTCAAGAGCTTCCCCAATGCTTCTGCACCTTCACCACGCAGATTATTACCCTGGAAGAATACAGATTGTTTTACTCCAGAAAGCCACCAAAAACCTCAGGAAAGTCGAATAAATTCACACTGACCTTCAGATCCAGGTACTTTGCTACAGAATTATTGCGGAGGCCTTGCAAAATAAGTTTTAAACCTGTGAAAACACACAAGGACTCTCACTAATGTGTAATGACAAGTACATTGGCGTGCATACTATTGGCAATGTTGGGCACTTACCATCTTCGCTGAGCATGCAGTCACTGAGGAGGACATGTGAGAAGGTAACATCATCCTGCAGGAGGAGACCCAGGACCTGGCATGACTCCATGGAGAGATTCTGGGTGGAGAAATCCAGTTTCCCTTGTCCACAAGACTCTTTCATCTTCTGTAATTCCTTTAGTATTGCATCTTGGGGTTGTGCCCCCTTCTCCTGGCACAGCATGATATATAACCGTTTCAGTTCATCCATCACTTGCGTGCTAGCAGAAGATTTCGGCTCTGCTCAAACTCTTCCACCTACAGGATAATCAAACAGGGACAAGAGGTGTATTAAGAAAAAAGGACTTCTGAGTATCACACACTACCAGTATATAAAATGCTCCCATTCATGTGACATAGTACGAGTACACACGGTGACGCACGGACTCACCGCGAACCTCTTGACCCAAACTTGAGAACCTTATATATGCCTGGGAGGCTATCAAGTTTGGGTCAAGAGACCTGCAGCCAGTCCGCACACCAGTCATTACCCATAGCGTGACTTACGGATGTGTGGATGCTGCGCTAGTAGGATTTGCTGCAGATGTTAAATAAATGCATCACAGGATATAAGCCACCCAGATTTTTTTTTAATGCAAAACGTGGATGAGAGGAGGCGAAATCTCATCCACCTTGCCGATTTTTCACTAAAAAGAATTTGCAGCAAATCGACCACTGTGATCCTACCCGAAGTGAGTCAATATAATGTGCCGCAGATCTGCAAGGAATGCATATGGATACTCCTGCAGGTTTGCAGCATTGACAATGGTGAAAATTCACAGAGTCTAAGTGATTGTTATATACTTAGTTCCACTTGCCTGCTACAGTGACCCTGAGCAGTCACAGGTATGTCCGTGTGCAGCATGAACCTGCCATGAAGCCGTGTACTGACATCTGCTCATCCTAACAGGATTATTTTAATTGCAGCAAATTATATTTGGATCTGTGCCTTCCCCAATTTATTTATGGCTGAGGAACATGGAGAGGCGAAGCTGAAGAACCATGGACCCTTCTGAAATGAGGTCACCTTGTCAGTGGTTATGGGATTATACATTTTTTATTTTTTTAAAAATGAAGTTTTTAAGCGTGCAGCTCATATATTCATTGGTTGCGGAGAGCTGATGAATAGTGGGTGCCTGTAATGACTATTCATTCAGCAAACTGGACCCCCAAACTGGCATTAGGTGGGGTTACTGCCCTGACAACTGCGACCACAAACACCAAAGCCAACATTGCACTCACCATAACTCCACGGTATAGGCAGAGCAACCGAGACCTGCTGTGGAATCACATGCCCACCCGACTCCCTTTCACTTCTATGGGGTTTGCTTATATGGCCATTGCAAAGCTGCGGACACTACAGTACCAGTCAGTGTGTGTGTGTGTGTGTAATAGTGCACTGTATGGAAATAGCTCCCCAGGCAGCCACTTACCTGTGCCAGATATCGTTTTCTGCATGTACACATAACATGTAACCAGGAAGGCACTGAGCTCAATCTGTCAGCCCCAGAAGACTACTACAGAGAGCCTATGTCTCCATTACCGATGCCATTTTATAAACGCCGCCTAATAAAAACTAAGTGGGTTTTTATCTTCGGAAAAATGGCCGCCCTCAGTGCTGTCACTAGAACAGCTGGAGACAAACCTGTGTATTACAGTGCGCGCTCTAGTGTTTACAATTCTGTTTGGGAATGCACCGCCGGAGATTGATTGCTGGAGACTTCTTTGACTGACAGGCCCATCCACCAATCAGCTGCTCGCCGAGCTCCGTGGACAAATTAGAGGAGGAGAAGGGTTGAGCGGCAGATAGGAAGGATGGAGCGGGAAGAAGAGTCGGTGGAGTTTCGTAAGGCAAGTGTAACATTGCGTCCCTTCTCATGGAGGTGCTTACTGAGTATAAAGTTCTGTGCGTGGTGCGTCTGTATGTCCCGCCATGAAGTGTGTGTTCTGACACTGAATACTGCGTACGTGATGGCTTAAAAATTACCCGGCATACCTCCCAACCGTCCCGGATCCAGCGGGACTGTCACGATTTTGTCTCTCCCGCTGTCACGGCCAGGACAAGTATGTCCCGCACTGGTTGGGAGGTGTGCAATGTATCAGCCGGTCATCCCTGCACCCGCAGAGCCTTACACCACATATTGGCTGCTCTGTGCGCACAGGACCTGTGATGAGGTCACAGGAGGGGAGGAGTCAGGGGTCACATGATCGGTGTTTACAGTGTGGATGTAGCAGAGCCGCGTGTGTGCATGGGGTGGACGGAGCGGAGCCGCGTGTGTGCATGGGGTGGACGGAGCGGAGCCGCGTGTGTGCATGGGGTGGACGGAGCGGAGCCGCGTGTGTGCATGGGGTGGACGGAGCGGAGCCGCGTGTGTGCATGGGGTGGACGGAGCGGAGCCGCGTGTGTGCATGGGGTGGACGGAGCGGAGCCGCGTGTGTGCATGGGGTGGACGGAGCGGAGCCGCGTGTGTGCATGGGGTGGACGGAGCGGAGCCGCGTGTGTGCATGGGGTGGACGGAGCGGAGCCGCGTGTGTGCATGGGGTGGACGGAGCGGAGCCGCGTGTGTGCATGGGGTGGACGGAGCGGAGCCGCGTGTGTGCATGGGGTGGACGGAGCGGAGCCGCGTGTGTGCATGGGGTGGACGGAGCGGAGCCGCGTGTGTGCATGGGGTGGACGGAGCGGAGCCGCGTGTGTGCATGGGGTGGACGGAGCGGAGCCGCGTGTGTGCATGGGGTGGACGGAGCGGAGCGGCGTGTGTGCATGGGGTGGACGGAGCGGAGCGGCGTGTGTGCATGGGGTGGACGGAGCGGAGCGGCGTGTGTGCATGGGGTGGACGGAGCGGAGCCGCGTGTGTGCATGGGGTGGACGGAGCGGAGCCGCGTGTGTGCATGGGGTGGACGGAGCGGAGCCGCGTGTGTGCATGGGGTGGACGGAGCGGAGCCGCGTGTGTGCATGGGGTGGACGGAGCGGAGCCGCGTGTGTGCATGGGGTGGACGGAGCGGAGCCGCGTGTGTGCATGGGGTGGACGGAGCGGAGCCGCGTGTGTGCATGGGGTGGACGGAGCGGAGCCGCGTGTGTGTATGGGGTGTACGGAGCGATTATACAGTATGGAGCACTGTGTGGCCATATTTTTTTGTTTATAATTATTCTTTATGAAACAGTGTGATCAGCAGTGCTAAATGGGTGTGGTTGGGACGTGGATATGAGTGTGACTAGCTATGAATGGGTGTGGTCAGAGGCGTGGCCTAAAATTTGCCACGGCGCACGTTGCGCGCCGCAAACTTTGGTGTAGATGGAGGTGCCCACTAATGAAAGCGTCATTCAGACCTCTCACAAAATGACCCAACATATGATACCAAGGATAACAAGCCCTGACACAGGGGAAAAAGAGGTATCATCACTTGTTTTGTTTATGTTGCCTAGGAGAAAAACTTGTAGGCTAGATAGCAGCGGTGGTCGGTCTCCTAGATGAGCCATAAACAAAACAAATGTTAAGGTCTCAAAAAACAGCATATGTTTTTTACAAGCACTTCCCAACAATATCCGTCTATAAAGCTGGGACTAATAACTCCGCATAAATAGGGGCTGGTCCTGATGGGGTTAATGGCCACTCTTTTTCTTACAGAGCCTAGTCTCCAAACTGCTGCACATGCACCTAGAAGAAGAGAAGACTAAAAGTAAGGACCACACACCTGCTCATACCCACCAGATAAATGGCAGCCGAGACCACACACCTGCTCATACCCACCAGATAAATGGCAGCCAAGACCACACACCTGCTCATACCCACCAGATAAATGGCAGCCGGGACCACACACCTGCTCATACCCACCAGATAAACATCAGCCAAGACCACACACCTGCTCATACCCACCAGATAAATGGCAGCCGGGACCACACACCTGCTCATACCCACCAGATAAACATCAGCCGGGACCACACACCTGCTCATACCCACCAGATAAATGGCAGCCGAGACCACACGCCTGCTCATACCCACCAGATAAATGGCAGCCGAGACCACACGCCTGCTCATACCCACCAGATAAACGGCAGCCGAGACCACACACCTGCTCATACCCACCAGATAAACGGCAGCCGAGACCACACACCTGCTCATACCCACCAGATAAATGGCAGCCGGGACCACACACCTGCTCATACCCTCCAGATAAACGGCAGCCGAGACCACACACCTGCTCATACCCACCAGATAAACGGCAGCCGAGACCACACTCCTGCTCATACCCACCAGATAAACGGCAGCCGAGACCACACACCTGCTCATACCCACCAGATAAATGGCAGCCGAGACCACACACCTGCTCATACCCACCAGATAAAGGGCAGCCGGGACCACACACCTGCTCATACCCACCAGATAAATGGCAGCCGAGACCACACACCTGCTCATACCCACCAGATAAATGGCAGCCGGGACCACACACCTGCTCATACCCACCAGATAAACATCAGCCAAGACCACACACCTGCTCATACCCACCAGATAAATGGCAGCCGGGACCACACACCTGCTCATACCCACCAGATAAACATCAGCCGGGACCACACACCTGCTCATACCCACCAGATAAATGGCAGCCGAGACCACACGCCTGCTCATACCCACCAGATAAATGGCAGCCAAGACCACACGCCTGCTCATACCCACCAGATAAACGGCAGCCGAGACCACACACCTGCTCATACCCACCAGATAAACGGCAGCCGAGACCACACACCTGCTCATACCCACCAGATAAACGGTAGCCGAGACCACACTCCTGCTCATACCCACCAGATAAACGGCAGCCGAGACCACACACCTGCTCATACCCACCAGATAAATGGCAGCCGGGACCACACACCTGCTCATACCCTCCAGATAAACGGCAGCCGAGACCACACACCTGCTCATACCCACCAGATAAACGGCAGCCGAGACCACACTCCTGCTCATACCCACCAGATAAACGGCAGCCGAGACCACACACCTGCTCATACCCACCAGATAAATGGCAGCCGAGACCACACACCTGCTCATACCCACCAGATAAAGGGCAGCCGGGACCACACACCTGCTCATACCCACCAGATAAATGGCAGCCGAGACCACACACCTGCTCATACCCTCCAGATAAACAGCAGCCGAGACCATACACCTGCGCATACCCACCAGATAAAGGGCAGCCGAGACCATACACCTGCGCATACCCTCCAGATAAAGGGCAGCCGAAACCACACACCTGCTCATAACCCTCCAGATAAATACGTAGAACTTATTGATGTTGGTGGCTGTAGAGGGAAAATATACCAGAGGCCATAAAGGGTCTGTGCACACGTTTTTTCATTGCAGGTTTAAATCTGCAGCTTGTCAATTCTTTCTGCATATTTGCTGCAGATGTTACACATACTAATGAATGGGAAAAACGCATCAAAAGCCCATGCAAAAATGCAAGTAAGGCTTCTCATAATCACAGTAATGCCGCTATCATCAATTATATCGAAGAGGTTAAACTGCTGCGATTAGATCCAGCTCCGTTCGCATGAGTTGGACTCGGTATTGGCTGTGTGAGGATAAGCTCCCATGATGATTCTTGACATTGCACATAATAACGCAACGTCTTACAGTACCAGCAAACTGGATGGGATTCATAGAGATCTCTGGTCTGCTGTGCTTTTCTTTTTTTTTCTTACTCCACGTAAACTGACCTGGTTGAAATCCGCAACATTTCAGTTTCTCTTACGGGTATGCTGAGTTTTCTGTGCAGATTTTTCCAATAGACTTGCATTAGATGTGGAAAATCTGCAGGTAAAGAACGCACGTGCATTTTTAGTGCGTATCCGCTGCAGTAACACAGTATGAACGCATGTAATCCGCACATGACTGTACCAAAGCCAAAAACCGGGAAGTATCAAAAAACAAAGCGGCTTTATTTAAAGCATGACACACCAAAGAGACTAAAAAATGCTATAAATGCATTAAACGCAATGAAAAAAATGCAAGTAACCTGTTTTACCTAAGGGTTTATCTCTGTCAATTCTTTCTGCATTTTTACAGGATTTTTCACCAATTGAAAAAAATGGAAATGAAAAATGCATCAAATCGCGCATATTTTACGCAGTGTTTTTCCTGCCAATGCTCTGGTTTTTGCAGATTTTTTTTTCTTACTAAACATTTGCACATACTCTAAGGTCACAGTCACACGTTGAGTATTTGGTCAGTATCTTACCTCAGTATGTGTAAGCCAAAACCAGGAGTGGAACAATTAGAGTAAAAGTATAATAGAAACATGTCACCACTTCTGTATTTATCACCCACTCCTGGTTTTGGCTGAGAAATACTGAGGTAAAATACTGACCAATCAGAGGAAAACTATAAAACAAGTCACCACTTCTGTATTTATCACCCACTCCTGGTTTTGGCTTACAGATACTGAGGTAAAAAACTGACCAAATACTGAACGTGTGAATGTGGCCTAATAAGTGCAGAAATGCTGTGGAAAATGTGCAACATCAAAAGCTCACTAAATGCTCATGATGGGAGTGTAGCCTAATTATGGGAATTGTTTTTTTGTTTTTGTCAATCAGTACTAATAACGTAGAATAATGCAACTTTTTTTGTATGTACCCCGAAATGTGACCATTAAAAGTACGGTTTGCCCTACAAACGACATCCCCTCACACAGCCTCACTGACAATAAAACAAAGTTGTGGGTCTTAGTCTTACAGAACTGGAAAAACCTGGTAATTATTCCTGCACTGTGACCTCCATGAAGATAAAACTTAAAAACCATAGGCAAAATTGCATTTTTTACACCATTTCACCCCACGTGGAATTTTTCTTTCTCGATTTTCAGTACATAATAAAGTGAAGGGTGCAATTCAAAACTATAATTCAGCCCACAATAAAACACCATACAGGTATATCAACAGAGAAATACAAATCTTGGAAGAAGGGGAGGAAAGAAAAACAGAAATGAAAATTAGTATGGTCAGGACGTGCGATATTACTTTGACATGTTGTTGGTCGGATCCTGAGTATGGTCAGTCACATTCTGGCCGGTCCTTCTCTTCTGTTCATAGCCACCTGTACATTATGAGCCTATTTGTGGATCTTTTTGTGGCTGATATGCATTTTACCAGATCGTCTTTCTTGTATTTCAGTCAGTGGAGACTCCATACTACTTCTGTCAGAGCTACTTAAAGTATTTGTCCATGGTAAGTACACTAGCCACTTCTTATGGAGCTGGAGGGTCTCCTCAGTTAGGGACCGTTCCTCATGCCTTCTAGACTCAGTAATATCAATACAATGGCGGTAACCACCACCCCTGTCTTATCAGCTGGGCATAACTGAGTACTTGGAAGAATTCCTTCTACTCACAAGTCATATTATGGACCTTCCGGGGGAATACGTTGTCATTGATACATAGAATGTGTTGTGGAGACATAGTGTGTGTGTGTATATGTATATATATATATATATATATATATATATATATATATATATATATATATACAGTTTGTAAGAAAAAGATGTCTGTCCATCCAGTTCAACCTATTCTTTTACAATGTTGAGAAGGAAAACTCCCAACATGAACCAAAAGCTTATTTTTTTTAGGGGGGGTACAAAAACTTTTTTTTTGGGGGGGGGGGGGGGAATTCCCAACTCCAGTAGAGTCTCGGGTGGATAATCTGAGGTTTAGTCTTATCACCAGTAACCATCACTTTTAACCCCACTTTTGAAAAGCAGAGAGGGATATACAGTGGCGCGTAGCACACTGCGTCAGGTCTTGATCACCAGTTCTTTCTCCCCTGGCAGGAGGAGATGTCAGAGGGGCGATGGCAGTGAGGGACATTCAGGAGACACCCAGGGACTGTACAGCCACATCCGGGACAGTTGGGACTAGAGATGAACGGATCGGTTCACAGGACTCCGGTCTGTGAACTGGCGGCTGGATGGAAATCCTGAGAGTCTTGCCTCCCGATGCAGCTTTTGATTAGTCAGGGCTAGTGCAATTTTATTTGTGCACCACTCATCATCTCTAGTTGGGACATATGGATTTATTATTTGCTCACAGTTGTAGCAGCCAGAATGTTCTCATTTTTATGCAAGCTTCACTATGACATCTGGCTTTGTTGTGTTTGTAAGGCTTTGTTCACACATACCAAAAAAAAAAACAGTATTTATGCTGTCTGCTGGTGTCCACACCAAACTGCATCTTTGTTGCATTGTTTATGCCTTTTCCCCCTTATGTGATCCTTTTTTGGTGCAGATGTGAAGCCGCGTTTTTTTAGTGTTTTTTTTTTTTTTTTTTTCTAGTACAGAAAAGTTTTCATTCTGCACTTAACCCCGTTACGACTTTTGACGTATCCATACGTCCAGGTCGGTAGGTACTTGCCCACCTGGGACGTATGGATACATCATATCTTTAATGCGGCACCGCATTAAGGTGCTTGCTTAATCTTGCAGTAGGATACATTGAGGAGTCGTCCCGAGGGTGGCGAAGCCCCCCACCCACCAACTACGATCGCTGTGATTGGCTGTTCAGAACTGAACAGCCAATCACAAGGTTTTCAGGGTTTCAGACAATGACATGTCCTGAAACACTGATGTCCAGCCTACGATCAGTGCTGTAAGAGGCTGGAACCTAGCAACCATGGTGTCAACAGGGCCAACTCTGATTTTTCCTATTGACGATGACATGGATCGCACCAATTAGAGGGCACAGACACGATGTGACATCACAGTGACTGTCCTGTACTTTTTCATTCTACTGTAGCTGTGAACAGGGGGTCACTGTGTCGTTCTATGCGCTGTGCTGGACCGTGTGGTGCCACAGACTTTTTCAAGCTTATGTGATCCCTGCTGGTGTTCCAGCTGCTGCTGAAGATGAAGGCATTCCTGATTCTTCCCTGATCTTTCCTAATCCACCCCAATCCCCCTTTCACACCCCACCGTTCTGCCACTGAGCGCGGATCAGTACTTGATCGCTCGATTTTTGTCAAGTTTTTTATTTTTCCTGCGCCAAGCGCTCATCAGTGACGCAAATGACAGATCCGCTCTCGTGGTCGCTGTTCTCAAGGACTTCTCGTTATCTCTTTCATGCCCCACCATCACCACTGTGGTTTGTGCATCCTACAGTTGCATAGCCGCCAAACAGATACACATCACTGATTGGCGTCCGTGCCTGCTTTTGGCAAGGCCTTTTTTTTTTTCCCTTTTTGTACCACATCCGTGCATGTCGAGTGCTGATCACCGACTCACATCAGCGATTGTCCTCTGGTTGTTTTCTTTGTTTTTTGTGTGAAAAAAGAATCAACAGAAATAATTTAGATTAGTTGATGCGACTAGATTAGGGACTGTAAAAATATGCAGTAGTAATCGGCGTCTACTACAGTATTTTTTTTGACTGAGTTGAGTCAGGTTTAGTGTCAGTTGTGGGCGTTCGGTAATTATTTTTTTACTGACGTCCGGTTAGTACATCTGTTTTTTATTTTACCAAATTTTAATAGTTTTCTTTCTATATTTTTTGTTTTCTCTTCTAAATAAAAAAAATGTTTACACCAAACACACATACACCTGAATAAAATTTGATGCACACACAAATACTGCATACGTGAAAAAAAAAAAATGTCCCACTCGTCCCAAACACAGTATTTAGCAGAGTAGACATGCGCTTCCCTTGCCTTCAACAACGTTGGTGAGGGAGAGGATGCCACCTTCCTTTATATTTCTTCATCCTCCCTGAGAAGACTCCATCGCTGACTGGTTATTCATCCAGTCATTGTCCATTCCCGAAAGGGATATCTGCGTGGATGAGTCCCTAATGCATTTCAAAGGGAGGCTCAAATTCTGGCAATACCTGTCCAGTAAGAGGGCCAAGTATGGAAATAAGCTCTAAAAAGTGTGCGAGTACTTCAGGGTACACCCACAGGTTTAGCGTTTATGGAAGGACACCTGGATTGAACACCCCCCTCCTCCCCGAATGTCCATCTCTCCTGGCAGTGAGAGGGAAATGTGTGCATCCAGTGCTAGATCAAGGGTATCACCTCTACGTAGATAACTTTTATACAGCATCCCACTTTTCAAGTTCCTCTCTGCTCGAGCTACTGCATGATGCGGTACTGTCCGCAAAAATCAGAAAGGCTTCCTTAAGACGCTAATCGGGCACCTTCTCAGAAAGTGTCAGAGCAGAGGCCAATGTAGCGACAAAATGCTGGTGGTCAAGTACAAGAGGGATGTACTTTTCTTGACCACCATACATGGTGATAGCAGCACCTCCACCACTGTACAAGGTACAGGTCACCAAACCAGACTGTGTACTGGGGTAGAACAAGAACATGTGGGGAGGTAATCTCCATGATCAAGTCCTCCAGCCGTACAGTGCCATCAAAAAAGCCAAGGTGTGGTACAAGAAGCTGACTGTGCACATCATACAGATGGCAATGTACAACGCTTAGGTGCTATCACAATGTGCAGGCCAGACTGGTATGTACCTTCAGTTCCAGGAGGTAGTGATCAAGGCCCTTAATCTTTGGAAGTCAGGAAGGAGCAGGCCCCATTACTTTTGGAACTGAAGGTGATCGTATCGTACAAAGTCAACATTTCCCCGGAGAAATCAATCAAACCACAAAGAAATGAAGGTCACAAAAGAGGTGGCGAGTGTGTTAGAGAAAGGGGGATACACAAGGACACTACTTATCAATGCGATACCTGCCCCGACCAACCTGGCCTGTATTGAATGCTTCAAACTCTACCACACATCCATGGACTACTAAATTCATTTCTGACTTGCACAACTCACGTATGCCAACCTGATGTACACATCCACTGTTTAGGCACATTAGGGGCTCTCCAAACATGACATGACGCCCACAGACCAATCCACCAAAGTCTATATTCCAAAACATCACTCCTCCCCTTCAGAACTCTGCTGTGCACCCAAGCAGTAGTTTTCCTCTACATATGGGGTATCGGCGTACTCAGGAGAAATTGCACAGCAGATTTTGGGGTCCAATTTCTCTTATTACCCTTCCACATTCCACATGTCAGTTTTGGGTATTTTCTGTCATATAGGCCCCTCAGAGTCACATCAAATGTGATGTTGTCCTAAGGAGAGGGTATTAGATTATAAAAACTTGATTCCAGCTCGCCCAGTTGCTCTATGCTCATCCACCTGGGCAGGGGCTGACTGGCAAATTTTGGCCTGGGGGGCAAGCACATAGCAGTGGCCCATGAGTAGGGGCTCATCCTTAACCCCTTAGCGACCGCCGATACGCCTTTTAACGGCGGCCGCTAAGGGTACTTAAACCACAGCGCCGTTAATTAACAGCGCTGTGGAAAAAGTGAATAGCGCCCCCCAGAGTCGGATTTTCTCCGGGGTCTCGGCTGCCGGGGGTAGCCAAGACCCCAGAGAACATGATTCGGGGGTTTTTTAACCCACCCCGCATTTGCGATCGCCGGTAATTAACCGTTTACCGGCGATCGCAAAAAAAAACGCGATCTCTTTTTAATTTCTCTGTCCTCCGATCTGATCGCACATCGGAGGACAGAGAAAAGGGGTCCCAGGTAGCCCCCCAATACCCATCTCCCCCGGTGCTCCTCGTGGCTCCTGGTGGGCGCCGCCATCTTCAAAATGGCGGGCTCATGCGCAGTGCGCCCGCCGGCCGGCCCCGTTAGAATCTTTGGGGTCTCGGCTGCCGGGGGTAGCCGAGACCCCAAAGAGCATGATCGCGGTCGGTTTTACCGACCCCTGTTTTGCAATCGCCGGTAATTAACTGTTTACCGGCGATCGCAAAAAAAAAAAAGTCAAAGTGTAATTCTCTGTCTTCTGATGTGATCGCACATCAGAGGACAGAGAAATAGGGGGATTCGGGGACCCTATCATACTCACCTGTGTCCCTGGGTCCTCCTGCTGCTCCTCCTGGCCGCCGGCAAAAGAAATTGGCGTGCGCATGCGCAGTGCGCCCGCCATCTGTCTCCATCTGCCGGCCGGCAGGAGAAGAGCAGTTGGGGCTAAAATTAGGGTTGGGGCTAAATTTAGGGTTAGGGTTGGGGCTAAATTTAGGGTTAGGGTTGGGGCTAAATTTAGAGTTAGGGTTGGCGCTAAATTTAGGGTTAGGCTTCTTTCACACTTACGTCGGTACGGGGCCGTCGCAATGCATCGGCCCGACATACTGACGCACGTTGTGAAAATTGTGCACAACGTGGGCAGCGGATGAAGTTTTTCAACGCATCCGCTGCCCAATCTATGTCCTGGGGAGGAGGGGGCGGAGTTACGGCCACGCATGCGAGGTCAGAAATGGCGGATGCGACGTACAAAAAAAGTTACATTGCACTTTTTTTGTGCTGACGGTCCACCAAAACACTGATCCAGTGCACGATGGACGCGACGTGTGGCCATCCGTCACGATCCGTCGGCAATACAAGTCTATGGGCAAAAAACGCATCCTGCGGGCACATTTGCAGGATCCGTTTCTTGTCCAAAACGACGGATTGCGACGGATGCCAAACAACGCAAGTGTGAAAGTAGCCTTAGGGCTAGGGTTAGGGTTGGAGTTGGGATTAGGGTTAGGGATTGGATTAGGGTTGGTATTAGGGTTAGGGTTGGCATTAGGGTTACGCTTGGGATTAGGGTTAGGTTTGGGATTAGGGGTGTATTGGGATTAGGGTTAGGTTTGAGGTTAGGGTTGAGATTAGGATTAGGGGTGTGTTGGATTTAGGGTTTTGATTAGGGTTATGGTTAGGGTTGACATTAGGGTTGTTTTGGGGTAAGGGTTGTGATTATCGTTAGGGTTAGTGATTAGGATTATGGATCGGGTTGGGATTAGGGTTAGGGGTGTGTTGGGGTTAGGGTTGGAGCTAGAATTGGGGGGTTTCCACTGTTTAGGTACATCAGGGGGTCTCCAAACACGATAGCCAATTTTGCGCTCAAAAAGTCAAATGGTGCTCCCTCCCTTCTGAGCTCTGCCGTGCGCCCAAACAGTGGGTTACCCCCACATATGGGGCATCAGCATACTCAGGATAAATTGGACAACAACTTCTGGGGTCCAATTTCTCTTGTTACCCTTGTGAAAATAAAAACTTGGGGGCTACAAAATCCTTTTTGTGGAAAAATATATATATATTTTTTTTATGACTCTGCATTATAAACTTCTGTGAAGCACTTGGGCATTCAAAGTTCTCACCACACATCTATATAAGTTCCTTGGGGGGTCTAGTTTCCAAAACGGGGTCACTTGTGGGGGGTTACTACTGTTTAGGTACATCAGGGGCTCTGCAAACGCAACATAATACCCGCAGACCATTCTATCTAAGGCTACGTTCACATTAGCGTTACGCTAATGTGCGTCGCTGTTGCGTCGGCGACGCAGCGGCGACGCGCCCCTATGTTTAACATAGGGGACGCGTGCGTTGTTTTGGTGGCGTTTTTCGCCACGTGCGTCGTTTCCGACGCTAGCGTCGGACGCAAGAAAACGCTACATGTAGCATTTTCTGTGCGTCCGATTTTCGTCAAAAACGACGCACGCGTCGCAAAACGCGCGCGTTTTTGCGCGTGTCGCCGCTGCGTCGCCGACGCAACGGCGACGCGACGCTAATGTGAACGTAGACTAAGTCTGCATTCCAAAACAGCGCTCCTTCCCTTCCGAGCTCTGCCGTGCGCCCAAACAGTGGTTTACCCCCACATATGGTGCATCAGCGTACTCGGGATAAATTGGACAACAACTATTGCAGTCCAATTTCTCCTGTTACCCTTGTGAAAATAAAAACTTGGGGGCTAAAAAATCTTTTTTGTGGAAAAAAAAAATATTCTTTATTTTCACGACTCTGCATTATAAACTTCTGTGAAGCACTTGGGCATTCAAAGTTCTCACCACACATCTATATAAGTTCCATGGGGGTCTAGTTTCCAAAATGGGGTCACTTGTGGGGGGTTTCCACTGTTTAGGCACATCAGGGGCTCTCCAAACGCGACATGGCGTCCGATCTCAATTCCAGCCAATTCTACATTGAAAAAGTAAAACGGCACTCTTTCTCTTCCAAGCTCTGCGGTGCGCCCTAACAGTGGTTTACCCCCACATATTGGGTATCGACGTACTCAGGAGAAATTGCACAACAACTTTAGTGGTCTAATTTCTCCTGTTACCCTTGTGAAAATAAAAATTTGTGGGCAAAAAGATCATTTTTGTAGAAAAAATTCGATTTTTTTTTTTTTTCCCCACGGCTCTACATTATAAACTTCTGTGAAGCACTTGGGGGTTCAAAGTGCTCACCACACATCTAGATAAGTTCCTTAAGGGGTCTAGTTTCCAAAATGGTGTCACTTGTGGGGAGTTTCCACTGTTTAGGCACATCAGGGGCTCTCTAAACGTGATATGGCGTCCGATCTCAATTCCAGCCAATTCTGCATTGAAAAAGTCAAACGGCGCTCCTTCACTTCTAAGTTCTGCGGTGCGCCCAAAAAGTGGTTTACCCCCACATATGGGGTATTGGCGTATTCAGGAGAAATTGCATAACAAAATTTATGGTTACATTTCTGTTTTTACACTTGTGAAAATAAAAAAAATGGTTCTGAATTAAGATGTTTGCAAAAAAAAAGTTAAATGTTCATTTTTTCCTTCCACATTGTTTCAGTTCCTGTGAAGCACGTAAAGGGTTAATAAACTTCTTGAATGTGGTTTTGAGAACCTTGAGGGGTGTAGTTTTTAGAATGGTGTCACACTTCATTATTTTCTATCATATAGACCCCTCAAAATGACTTCAAATGTGATGTGGTCCCTAAAAAATAATGGTGTTGTAAAAATGAGAAATTGCTGGTCAACTTTTAACCCTTATAACTCCCTAACAAAAAAAAATGTTGTTTCCAAAATTGTGCTGATGTAAAGTAGACATGTGGGAAATGTTATTTATTAACTATTTTTCATGACATATCTCTCTGATTTAAGGGCATAAAAATACAAAGTTTGAAAATTGCAAAATTTTAAAAATTTTCGCCATATTTCCGTTTTTTTCATAAATAATCGCAAGTAATATCGAAGAAATGTTACCACTAACATGAAGAACAATATGTCACGAAAAAACAATCTCAGAATCAGCGGGATTCGTTGAAGCGTTCCAGAGTTATAACCTCATAAAGTGACAGTGGTCAGAATTGCAAAAATTGGCTCGGTCATTAAGTACCAAATTGGCTCTGTCACTAAGGGGTTAAAGGGGTTGTCGGATCTTATGCTACATGTCTACAGACACTATGTGTGAATCCTCATATCATGCGCTATGAAGATTCTCTGGTGCCGGCAACAGGTGGTCTTGTGACTGCAAGCATGCGATATATATATTCCCAGCCACATTTCGACTAGACTGTTTTGGGCCTTGTTCAATACAGTTGCATTAGGCCATGCAAGTCTAGTCGGCATGTGACCGCATGTATGCAAATCACAAACCCGCCAAATGACCACAGCACTGCCAGCAATGTGAGAAGCACAAGTCTGCAGTCCAAAGAGTCACAGAGTGAATGCACCAATGACACACACACACACACGCACAGCCCCACTGTATAATGAGACACACGCACAGCCCCACTGTATAATGACGCACAGCCCCACTGTATAATGACACACACACACAGCCCCACTGTATAATGACACATAGCCCCACTGTATGACACACACACACAGCCCCACTGTATGACACACACACGCACAGCCGCACTGTATAATGACAGGCACACGCACAGCCGCACTGTATAATGACAGGCACACGCACGGCCCCACTGTATAATGACAGGCACACGCACGGCCCCACTGTATAATGACAGGCACACGCACGGCCCCACTGTATAATGACACACACGCATGGCCCCACTGTATAATGACAGGCACATGCACTGCCCCACTGTATAATGACACGCGCACGCAGCTCACACGCGCACGCAGCTCACACGCGCACGCAGCTCACACGCGCACGCAGCTCACACGCACACACGCACGCAGCTCACACACGCACACAGCTCACACACACACACACGCACGCAGCTCACACACACACACTCTCCTCACACACACGCACACACTCTCCTCATACACACACACA
The DNA here is from genome assembly GCF_032444005.1 of Ranitomeya imitator. Classification (NCBI taxonomy): domain Eukaryota; kingdom Metazoa; phylum Chordata; class Amphibia; order Anura; family Dendrobatidae; genus Ranitomeya; species Ranitomeya imitator. The sequence goes on along the minus strand of NC_091283.1, from coordinate 612,420,889 downwards.
CTCACACTCTCCTCCATATATATATATACACACACATACACACACACACACACTCTCCTCATACACACATCACACACTCTCATCTGTGGTGCAGGGGTGGCTGATGTCCATGTGCAGCTCTTCAGTTTCTCCTGCTCACAGCTCTGCACTGTCCCGGCACCTCCCCCGTCTCTCCTTCTCTGCCGGGATAGCAGATAAGAGCAGGAGAAGCCGGAGCTCCGTGCACACACAGGCGGGTATGCCGGTATGCTGACCTTTCATCTTGGCTGCTGGCTCTCTTCCTCAGAGTGGCAGTGGCGCATACATAGGAGCCTGCTCATCACATACCCCTGCAGCCTGCATGTCAGGGCTGCTGGCGGGATGACACCACCGCGCACTATAGGTCCGCTATGTATTAGTCACTGCCAGTCCTCCAGCGGCCCTGTGCAGCTGCTTAGACACCGGCCCGGGGGGGCATATGCATTTCTGCCACCCGGCCCAGCCCGCACCTGCACCTGGGGCTCAGACATGGCCTCACATTAAGGAAAATAGAAAAAATTGCAGTCCAGCTCAACGGGACTGGATTTTCCGTTTCTATTTTTCAAAAGAAAATATAGTGAATAGAAAAGAAAAATTTACATGGTCGAGATGACCCAGTCGACGCATTTTCGACTTACTCATGACTCCAAAGCCATGATGTGGCAGGACTGAGCCATCAAATTCGGAAAGTGCCACTGAATCCAGGACTGTTGGGAGCTATACTTTTAGAATTACTAGGAATCAATGCCCCTTTAACCATGACTGGTCTCACTGCTCTTAGACTCTAGAAGTATTGCTGCGAATTATAGGCCCAGGAGCTCGCACTGTATCATTACTGCTAATGAGGGAGAAAGTACCACTGTTATTCTGCACATATATATATATATATAATATATGTAATAATACACATTGTGCCTCAGTAGGCAATTTTTGTTCCTTATATCATACTAGCTGAAGAGCCCGGCGTTGCCTGGGCATAGTAAATATCTGTGGTTAGTTAAAGCACCTCACTTCTCTTATTTTCCCATCACGCCTCTCATTTTCCCAATCACATCTTTCATTTTCCCCCTCACATCTCTCATTTTTTCCCTCACTCCTCTCATTCCCCCCTAACACTTGTCATTTCAACCTCACATGTCATTTTCTGATCACTCCACTATTTTTCCTCACTCCTCTCATTTTGCACTCACACCTTTTCATTTTCACCTCAGTATATACATGTTTGTCATCTCCCTTATATATAGTATACATCTGTATGTCATCTCCCTTGTATATAGTATATACCTGCTGTGTCATCTCCCCTATATATAGTATATACCTGAATGTCATCTCCTTCTATATATAGTATATACCTGTATGTCATCTCCTCCTGTATATAGTATATACGTGTGTCATCTCCCCTGTATATAGTATATATCTGTGTCATCTCCTGTATATAGTATATACCTGCATGTCATCTTCTATATATAACATATACCTGTATGTCATCTCCTGTATATAGTATATACCTGTAGGTCATCTGCTCCTGTATATAGTATATACCTGTGTGTCATCTCCTCCTGTATATAGTATATACCTGTATGTCATCTCCTCCTGTATATATGTACCTGTATGTCATCTCCTCCTGTATATATGTACCTGTATGTTATCTCCTCCTCTATATAGTATATACGTGTGTCATCTCTCCTGTATATAGTATATATCTATGTGTCATCTCCCCTGTATATAGTATATACCTGTGTGTCATCTCCTCCTGTATTAGACCTCGTTCACACGTTATTTGCTCAGTATTTGTAAGCTAAATTGGCAGCCTGATAAATCCCCAGCCAACAGGAAGCCCTCCCCCTGGCAGTATACAGTGGGGCAAAAAAGTATTTAGTCAGTCAGCAATAGTGCAAGTTCCACCACTTAAAAAGATGAGAGGCGTCTGTAATGTACATCATAGGTAGACCTCAACTATGGGAGACAAACTGAGAAAAAAAAATCCAGAAAATCACATTGTCTGTTTTTTTAACATTTTATTTGCATATTATGGTGGAAAATAAGTATTTGGTCAGAAACAAAATTTCATCTCAATACTTTGTAATATATCCTTTGTTGGCAATGACAGAGGTCAAACGTTTTCTGTAAGTCTTCACAAGGTTGCCACACACTGTTGTTGGTATGTTGGCCCATTCCTCCATGCAGATCTCCTCTAGAGCAGTGATGTTTTTGGCTTTTCGCTTGGCAACACGGACTTTCAACTCCCTCCAAAGGTTTTCTATAGGGTTGAGATCTGGAGACTGGCTAGGCCACTCCAGGACCTTGAAATGCTTCTTACGAAGCCACTCCTTCGTTGCCCTGGCGGTGTGCTTTGGATCATTGTCATGTTGAAAGACCCAGCCACGTTTCATCTTCAATGCCCTTGCTGATGGAAGGAGGTTTGCACTCAAAATCTCACGATACATGGCCCCATTCATTCTTTCAGGTACCCGGATCAGTCGTCCTGGCCCCTTTGCAGAGAAACAGCCCCAAAGCATGATGTTTCCACCACCATGCTTTACAGTAGGTATGGTGTTTGATGGATGCAACTTAGTATTCTATTTCCTCCAAACACGACAAGTTGTGTTTCTACCAAACAGTTCCAGTTTGGTTTCATCAGACCATAGGACATTCTCCCCAAACTCCTCTGGATCATCCAAATGCTCTCTAGCAAACTTCAGACGGGCCCGGACATGTACTGGCTTAAGCAGTGGGACACGTCTGGCACTGCAGGATTTGAGTCCATGGTGGCGTAGTGTGTTACTTATGGTAGGCCTTGTTACATTGGTCCCAGCTCTCTGCAGTTCATTCACTAGGTCCCCCCGCGTGGTTCTGGGATTTTTGCTCACCGTTCTTGTGATCATTCTGACCGCACGGGGTGGGATTTAGCGTGGAGCCCCAGATCAAGGGAGATTATCAGTGGTCTTGTATGTCTTCCATTTTCTAATTATTGCTCCCACTGTTGATTTCTTCACTCCAAGCTGGTTGGCTATTGCAGATTCAGTCTTCCCAGCCTGGTGCAGGGCTACAATTTTGTTTCTGGTGTCCTTTGACAGCTCTTTGGTCTTCACCATAGTGGAGTTTGGAGTCAGACTGTTTGAGGGTGTGCACAGGTGTCTTTTTATACTGATAACAAGTTTAAACAGGTGCCATTACTACAGGTAATGAGTGGAGGAAAGAGGAGACTCTTAAAGAAGAAGTTACAGGTCTGTGAGAGCCAGAAATCTTGATTGTTTGTTTCTGACCAAATACTTATTTTCCACCATAATATGCAAATAAAATGTTAAAAAAACAGACAATGTGATTTTCTGGATTTTTTTTTCTCATTTTGTCTCCCATAGTTGAGGTCTACATATGATGTAAATTACAGACGCCTCTCATCTTTTTAAGTGGTGGAACTTGCACTATTGCTGACTGACTAAATACTTTTTTGCCCCACTGTATATTAGCTCACACATAGACAGGTCATGTGACTGACAGCTGCCGTATTTCCTATATGGTACATTTGTTGTAGTTTGTCTGCTTATTAATCAGATTTTTATTTTTGAAGGATAATACCAGACTTGTGTGTGTTTTAGGGCGAGTTTCGTTTGTCAAGTTGTGTGTGTTGAGTTGCGTGTGGCGACATGCATGTAGCGACTTTTGTGAGATGAGTTTTGTGTGGCAACATGCGTGTAGCAACTTTTTGTGTGTTGAGTTGCATGTGACAGGTTAGTGTAGCAAGTTGTGTGCAGCAAGTTTTGCGCATGGCGAGTTTTCCATGAGGTGAGTTTTGCACTTGTGGTGAGTTTTGCAAGAGCCTAGTTTTGCATGTGGCGAGTTCTGCGCGTGGCGAGTTTTGAGCGGCGACTTTTGTGTTTCGACTTTTATGTGGCGAGGTTGGTGTATTTGTGGTGAAATGTGTGCTGAGGGTAATATGTGTTCAAGCACGTGGTAGTGTGTGGCGCATTTTGTGTGTGTGTTCATATCCCCGTGTGTGGTGAGTATCCCATGTCAGGGCCCCACCTTAGCAACTGTACGGTATATACTCTTTGGCGCCATCGCTCTCATTCTTTAAGTCCCCCTTGTTCACATCTGGCAGCTGTCAATTTGCCTCCTACACTTTTCCTTTCATTTTTTCCCATTATGTAGATAAGGGCAAAATTGTTTGGTGAATTGGAAAGCGCGGGGTTAAAATTTCACCTCACAACATAGCCTATGACGCTCTCGGGTCCAGACGTGTGACTGTGCAAAATTTTGTGGCTGTAGCTGCGACGGTGCAGATGCCAATCCCGGACATACACACACACACACACACACACACACACACACACACACACACACACACACACACACACACTCAGCTTTATATATTAGATTTCATTTAGTTTCTCCCTAGTGCTGGTACCCATATTTATTATTATTCCTTCAGTGTTCTAAACCTTTCATGGTAGGCGTCCCCCAGCCATTACCTGTGTTGTCTCATTCTTTTACTTGACTTTAGAAGTGGGTATATATATCTAATAAAATTTGTATCATGATTTTAAACAGGCTTGCATTTTCTCTTGTTGATATTTCTGCTATATAAATGAATATTAGCCTTCACATATGGATTGTTAGCATAGGTGTTTACACATTTACAGCTAGATGCAAAGACTACTCTCTACTTAGAGTTGTAATTAGGAAATGGGGTTTGCTCTTAGAAGGTGAAACCCATGCCAATTCTTGTCTTTGTAACCGTATAGAACCCTTTAAGTGTATCAGGGATAAGTGTTGGATCAATTTATCCCAACATTTGGACCCCAACTATCACAAAAAAAGTCTTATTTAAATGAGTTGGCCACATGCAGCACTTGTCTATCTCTCACAGTCCCATAGCCTCTGATTAACCCCCTTACCAGCATATGATGTAGTAACTAGATGGTGGCCTGATTCTAACGCATCGGGTATTCTAGAATATGCATGTCCACGTAGTATATTGCACAGCCCACGTAGTATATTGCACAGCCCACGTAGTATATTGCCCAGCAACATAGTATATTGCCCAACCATGTAGTATATTGCCCAACCACGTAGTATATTGCCCAACCACGTAGTATATTGCCCAGCCACGTAGTATATTGCCCAGCCACGTAGTATATTGCCCAGCCACGTAGTATATTGCCCAGCCACGTAGTATATTGCCCAGCCACGTAGTATATTGCCCAACCACGTAGTATATTGCCCAGTGACGTAGTACCGGTATATTGCCCAGTTACGTAGTATATTGCGCAGCCACGTAGTATATTGCCCAGTGACGTAGTATACAGCACAGAGCCACGTAGTATATTGCCCAGTTACGTAGTATATTGCACAGCGACGTAGTATACAGCACAGAGCCATGTAGTATACAGCACAGAGCCACGTAGTATATTGCCCAGCTAAGTTTGTCACAGTTTAAAAAATAAACATATACTTGCCTTTCCGAGGGCCCCTTGTAGTCCACGGCAGCTTCGGGTCCCAGGGTTGGTATGAGCGCAGGACCTGTGATGACATCGCGGTCACATGACCGTGACGTCATGGCAGGTCCTTCTCGCGCAGGCCCTGTGATGACGTCGCGGTCACATGACTGTGACGTCATGGCAGGTCCTTCTCCCATACCATCTTTGCCACCGGAACCTGCAACGGAAGATGGCGGCCGGCACGAGCGACTACGGAGGGTGAGTATAGCAGGTTTTTGTTTTTTTAATTATTTTTAACATTACATTTTTTACTATTGATGCCGCATAGGCAGCGTCAGTAGTAAAAAGTTGGGGACACACAGGGTTAATAGCGGCGGTAACGGAGTGAGTGACCCGCGGCATAACGCGGTCCGTTACCGCCGGCATTAACCCTGTGTTAGCAGTGACCGGAGGGGAGTATGCGGGCGACAGGCACTGACTGCGGGGAGTAAGGAGCGGCCATTTTCTTCCGGACTGTGCCCGTCGCTGATTGGTCGCGGCAGCCATGACAGGCAGCTGGCGAGACCAATCAGCGAATGAATAACCGTGACAGACAGACGGAAGTGACCCATAGACAATTATATAGTAGATACATCCTTTGCTGGGTCCCCATATTGTTGCGGGCTCAGGAAATGAGCCTGCTTCATACTCTGCAGATTATGGAGGTTTTCCATAGCCAACATCTGCTTAAGGGCTCATTCAGACATGCTTGCAAATCAGCCCTGCAATTCATGAACTGGCTGCGACTCTCCTGACCCCAGGGTGACAGCCTCATAGACATTCATGAATAAAGCTGCCACGCCCAGGTCGGGAGACCCACTGCCAGTCTGTGCATTAACGGTCCATGTTCAGACCAATTTTCATGGACGTCTGCATTAGCCCAAAGACTGCAGTGGCTGGAGTTTACTCTGCTGCCGTTTAATCAGAAAAAATGCTGCAATTAATCATTGACTGTCGTATCAACGTGTTTCGACATTCAAATTCTGCGTGCTGATGCCTGCACTCACGGGCTCACAATGGCCCTCTTCGATGGGTGTTCTGATGTGTTTTTCTGAAGACCCCTCCCCCCCCGATGGCTATAATCTTTGCCCTCCTGTGAAGATCAGCTTATATAGCGCCATCATTTTCCACAGCACTTTACAGTTTAACAGTTTCAAACACAACAGTCATAAGTAACAACGTTAACAATACAATAATTAAAGCAAAATAAGCCAACCCTGCTCGTGAGAGCTTACAATCTACAATGAGGTGGGGGAGATACAAAGTACAGGTGTGTATTTACAATGATGTATTTACAATGATGGTCCGGCCATCTTCAGGGGTGGGGGATAGATGGAGATAGTGAAGGGGCTACACCCACACAAGCATAAAATGACTGATTAGTGAACGTGATAGGCTGCTTTGAACAAATGTATTTTGAGGGAGTGCCTAAAACTATGTAAATTGTGGATGGTGCTAATATATTGGGCTGAAACCAGACTGTGAAGGGTCTAGGAGGGAATGAGTGGAGAGGTAACTGGTAAGGCGGGAGTAGAGAAGGCGCTCCAAGAGTTTAAAGATGAAGGGGAGATTGGAGACTGGTCTGTAGTTGTTTGTGCAAGATGGGTCGAGGGTGGGTTTGAAGGAGGAGGGGAAAATGCCAGAGAGGGAGAGATTAAAGATTGTGGTTAGGTGAGTAGTGACGACTGGAGGAGATGTGAGGGAATGGGGTCAGTAGTGCATGTAGGTCGGACGAGAAGAAGAGAGGAACTTGGAGGCTACTTCTTCTGTGATGGGATCAAATGTGGAGAGTGAGCCAGGGGAAATGCAGGGAGGGATGGGAGTCACTGCACTTGGTGGCTGCGAGTGGATTTCCTTATGGTAAATGCTGTAAAGAGAAAAAAAGAAATGAACTGCTAAATTTTTTCATTCTAACAAAAACAAAAGTGCAATAAAAAATGATCAAAATATTGTATGCAACACACACCATAGTATCAACAAATTCTTTAATCCCTCACATAGGTCCATGGAAAAAAAAAGTTAACTATGGTATCACCGCGTAATCATTTGGGCCTGGAAAATCATGTTGTCAATGCACAATGAACGGTATAAAAGTGGAAAAAAAATGGTGCCAAAATTGCATTTTATTTTCGCACTTCCACTGCAGTTTTTTTTGTTTTCCAGTACGTTGTATGGTAAAATGAGTGGTTGTCATTTAAAATTCTAAGTCTTTTTGTAAAACACAAGCCCTAATACTCATGTGTTGATGGGGGGAAAAATAAAATTTGGCTCTTGGAAGGTTAGAAATGAAAGCAAACGGATAAAACGTCAGTGAGCACTCTTACCTGTTCTTCCATGCAACCGAAGATCGTTTCTCTAAGGCTGCCATCACACTAGCAGTATTTGGTCAGTATCTTACATCAGTATTTGTAAGCCAAAACCAGGAGAGGAACAATTAGAGGAAAAGTATAATAGAAACATGTCACCACTTCTGCATTTATCACCCACCACATACCTGGTAAATCGTCCTGAAACGTGTAGATAAGCGCCTTAATTCCACCTAGAAATCCTGCAAGATGGAGACTTCTGTCTCCAGTACCTTGTCCATGTATTAACTATACTGCATTGATTTTACAGAGGCAGCTGCCCGAGCAGCGCGTCAGGCCCTGGCTGAAGATTTGACTGTGGTGGATATAGAACATGTGGAGAAGATGCTGCCTCAGCTGGTAAGTTTCAGGCCCCTCATGTAACACATGGCTTGTCTAGTATCCCGTTCCTTTCAGTAATTTCTCCTTTCTTCTAGCTACTGGACTTCTAGATGGGCACTTGTGCCATGACCACGTTCTGATCATCTGGACCAGACTGTCCTCAATTCAATGTACCATTAAAGATACCACCAAGACTGATCTTCTCGTTTTCGTCAAGACCTATGACTATATTCCCAATACATAACTTTTTACCATAGCTTTTCAAGAAGAAAAAAACATAACCAGATATGTTCAAATTTTCTGGAAACCACAAACCTTTCAAAACGTGTTTATTAAACCTGCCGTCTAAAAGCTAATGCCTGGTTATAAATTTCCCCAGCTTCTCACCAGCACCACCCTAGATCTGGTAGGAAACACACCATTACTATTTCTATGCTGCTGACAAAGCCAACATCCTTGGAGAAATGTAGTTGTCACCCTCATAACTACCTTGTTAACACTTGCCTGCTGGAGCGTGTACTGGTTGTTAACTCATTATCTTCCAAACATCTAGGGATTCAGTGCAGAAATAGTTCAGCAGCTATTGTATATTCTCACCAGTAGATGGCGATATTCTATTGTACTAATAATGACTACATCTTTATAGGAAACTGTTGTGTAACCCAATTTGTAATACTGATGTAAGGTTCAAAGCAAAAAATCACAATGAACGGAAAAAGCATTAAGCTACTTACTGGTAGCGGCATTTTTCGGAGGCCCATGACAGCACACGAGAGAGGGGATCCGCCCTTAAGGAACAGGAAACCTACAGATACAAAAGGGCGGCACCTCTCCCCATGCATCAGTTGTATTTCAGAGCCTGAGAGGACTGCCGCGGTTAGTGGTACACAAATATACAATATATACATTATATACATTTGAAACAAAATAACCCATTATTGTAATAAGACACCATACGTGAGATTTACATATTACGCTATATACATATCAGGAAGTGCTACCCCCACGTGAATAGGGAGGGAACTAAGGGTGCTGTCATGGGCCTCCGAAAAATGCCGCTACCAGTAAGTAGCTTAATGCTTTATTCGGACTCCCATGACAGCACACGAGAGATTTACAGAGATGTAAGCTACCTTAGGGAGGGACTATAGATTGTAGCACCCTTAACCCAAAGGAAAGATCAGAGGAGGACCCCAAATCCAACCGATAGTGTTTAAAGAAAGTGGAAGGGGATGACCATGTGGCCGCCTTACATATCTGCTCCACTGACACTCCAGATCTTTCTGCCCAGGATGACGCCATGGCCCGGGTGGAATGTGCCTTTAGGTTCTGCGGAGCTGGCCCCCCACCTGCTGTATAAGCTAGAGAGATAGTTTCCCTAATCCATTTAGCCAGTAAATATTTCGATACTCTAAATCCTTTCTTTGGACCTTGGAAGGAAAGAAGCAGTGCCCCATCCTTCTTCCAATTATCAGTAGCTGAAATATACTGAAGAAGAGATCTCCTGACGTCTAACGTATGAAGCTCCTGCTCTTTAGGATTAGAGGGATTAGGAATAAAGGACGGCAAAACTATCTCCTGTGATCTATGGAACCGTGTCGCCACCTTTGGCAGATATGCTGGGTCTGGTCTAAGGACTACTCTGTCTGACAAGATTTCAGTGTATGGAGGAGCTCTGGAAAGTGCCTGTATATCCCCTATCCTGCGAGCTGAGGTTATGGCGATCAGGAAGGCTGTCTTAAGTGTCAACATTTTGATCGAGGCCTCCTGCAGAGGTTCAAAGGGGGGTTTAGTTAGAGAGGACAGAACTAAATTTAAATCCCATGGAACTGTTCTGTCTTTATGCAGTGGTGTAGATCTACTAACTGCCTTCATAAACCTCGCTATCCAGTAGTTATTCGCTATATTACAGGAAAACAGGGCACCTAAAGCTGAGACCTGTACCCTAAGGGTACTAGGAGAGAGTTTCAACTCGAACCCCTTTTGTAGGAACTCTAGGATTTGTTGTACTGGCACCCCGTCTTGGATATTAAACTTTGAACAAGACAAGAACTTTCTCCAAGTCCTAGAGTAGATTTTCGTAGTTATTTGCTTTCTACTCTTTAGGAGCGTCTCCACCAAGTTTGGAGAGAAGCCTTTTCCCATTAATAGTGACCGTTCAAACACCATGCCGTCAAATGGAGCCCCGTCACTTGTGGATGGGAGATCGGTCCCTGCGAAAGCAAGTTCGGGATCTCTGGCAGTACCCAGGGGACCGCTACAGACATTGTCTTGAGCCAGGCAAACCAGGTTCTTCTGGGCCAAAAGGGGGCGATAAGGATGACTTTCGCTCGATCCTCCCTGATTTTCCTCACCACTAGAGGTATCAGGTTCAGTGGTGGGAAAGCATAGGCTAGTGGAAAATCCCATTTTATGAGAAACGCGTCTACCGCCAGGGGATTCTCCCTGGGATTTAGGGAGCAAAAAAGTTTTACTTTTCTGTTGTTTCTGGTGGCGAATAGATCCACCACTGGTTGACCCCATCTGCGGACGACAAGATTGAAAATGTCCTCGTTGAGAGACCACTCTCCCTGTTTTAACACATTTCGGCTGAGGAAATCTGCTGCCACATTTTCTTTTCCTTTGATGTGAAGAGCTGTCAAAGATAGAAAATTGAGCTCTGCCACCTGGAACAACCGATCCGTGATCTGCATTAAAGTTTCGGAACGAGTTCCCCCTTGCCGGTTTATGTAAGCGACCGCCACTCTGTTGTCCGACAGAATTCTGACGTGCTGGCCCTGCAGATATACGAGGAATTTTTTAACAGCCAGTTCAACCGCCAACAACTCTCTTTGATTTGATGAAAATGTTGTGAAGGGTTCCCACTGTCCCTGGACCACCATGTCTCCCATATAGGCTCCCCACCCTGAAGAGCTGGCATCCGTGGTTATCACGTGGGTGACATCTATCATCCAGGGAACCCCTGCTGATAAATTTTGTTTATCTAGCCACCATCTAAGGGAATTCAATGTTATCGGCCTCAATGTCAATTTTCCATTCAATGCGCCTCCTAAGGCTCTGTCATGGAACAGGACTTCATTTTGTAGGGACCTGGTGTGGAACTGAGCCCACTTAACTGCTGGGATGCAAGATGTGAGTGACCCAAGTAGAGACATTGCTTGCCTAAGTGTCATGGAAGGTGTATTGATTGCTCTTAATACAAAACTCTGAATTTGGTCCATTTTCTCTATAGGGAGGAGACACTGCTGTGTCACTGAATTCAACATTAACCCCAGGAATTTTTGAACATTTAGGGGCTGTAATTTAGATTTTTCAAAGTTTATGATCCAACCCAACCGTTCTAGTTTGGTTTTAGCAATCTCCCATTGTGACAGACAATGATCTACCGAGTTACCTACAATGAGGAAATCGTCTAAGTAGGGGACTATAAGGATATTTGACTCTCTTAAATGCGCCATAACTTCCGCAATTATTTTAGTAAACACCCTAGGTGCCGAGGTGATCCCAAAGGGGAGCGCTCTGAATTGAAAATGTCGAATCCTACCCCCCATTAGTATCGCTACCCTCAGGTATCGTTGGAAATCAGCATGAATGGGTACATGATAGTAGGCATCTTTCAAATCCACTACTACCATGAAACAGTTGTTGAAAAGCATTTTTATTGCCGAATTGATGGACTCCATTTTGAAAGTATGTTTCACCAAAAACTTATTGAGACCCTTAAGATTTATAATGGTCCTGTAAGATTTATCAGGCTTCTGGATTAGGAACAGGGGAGAGTAAAACCCTTCCCCTGCATGAGAATACGGCACTTCTACCAAAACATTTTTGGAACAAAGAGTCCTCACTTCCTCTTCTAGGGCGAATTGTTCAGTGGGAGATGAGCGCCAGGGTGTTAACCTAAATTTGTCCTGTGGAATATGAACAAATTCCAGCTTGAGACCATGGGAAACAGTGTCTTTTATCCAAACGCTGTTTGTGATTTTCGACCACTCTGCCGAGAAATGCAATAGTCTCCCTCCCACTGGAATTGCCAGTCATTGGTCTTGTTTTTTATTTTCCGTCTGGTTACGGCGAAACATGAGACCTGTACCTCGCTTTCGCCTATCCTCCCATCTGGGACGATCTCTCCCTGGTGAAAAGGCTCGCTTTCCTCCCCGGTTGAACCTTCTTTTGTTGAAGGGACGACGGTATGGATTGAACAGGTTGGGAAACTTTTTCTTATCATCTCCTGCTTTCTCCAGGAGTTCATCCAGGGTAGGCCCAAATAAATATTCGCCTTTACAAGGGATAGCGCAGAGCTTCGCTTTTGCCTGCATATCCCCCGGCCAGCATTTCAGCCATAGGGCTCTCCTTGCAGCATTAGAAAGTCCTGCTGCTCTAGCTGCCAACTTTACGGAGTCAATTGAGGCGTCTGATAAAAAAGCCGCCCCCTCCTGGATTACAGGTAATGCTGAGAGAATGGACTCTCTAGAGGCCCCTTGTTTTAATTGGGTCTCCAACTGGTCCAGCCAGACCATCATTGACCTTGCCGTGCAGGTTGAAGCTACCGCAGGTCTTAAGGAGCCAGCTGCCATCTCCCAGGTTCCCTTCAGGAAGGTATCCACTTTCCTATCCAGGGGGTCTTTAAGTGTTCCCATATCTTCAAATGGGAGAGAAGATCGTTTAGCTACCTTGGCAATTGCTGCATCCAGCTTGGGTGCTTTCTCCCAGTTACCTACTGCTGGGTCATCAAAAGGGTATCGGCGTTTTTGCGCAGGTGGTAAGGAGCCTTTTCTCTCAGGTTTCCTCCATTCCCTATTAATAAGATCTTGTATTTTCTCATTTAAAGGAAACACTCTGCGCTTCTTTTGCTCCAATCCACTGAACATCATTTGTTCTTTGGATAGTTGAGGCTTGGGTTCCGATATACCCATTGTGCCTCTGACCGCCTTTACCAATTTGTCTATCCTTTCTAGGGGTAGGCAAAACCGAGCAGCGTCTTCTTCCGAAGAGGAGGATGATGCTGCTGAATTGTCTGATTCTTCGGACTTGTCCTTTTCCACAGACGAATCCGATGCCCACTCAGTTCTCTGCCTAGAACCTCCTGACTGTGAAAGGTTTTTAAAGGACTCTTTAACCTCCATTCTAATCATCTCCTTGAGACTGGCCGTAATAGAGGAGGATTCTTCGGCTACCTACGGGGATAAGTAAGGTAGACTAGAGTGTAAAATCTACATGCTATACCCCGTCCCCTCCTTCCAGAACCTCACCGTCTGCTGGATACAGGGGTCACATAGTTTTTTAGGGTGTGAGTCAGGCAAGGGAACCCCGCAGATGGCACATTCCCTATGCTTCGCCTTACTGACGTTTTTCCTTCCCTGCATAAAACACATGAGGGGAGACTAGTCACTAAGTGAACTTTCTCGAAGATCACTTACCAGTGGCTGCTCACACCCAGAAATACCGAAGCACGAGGGGGATCCTTTTTGACTGACCCTCCAGACCCCTGTCTGGAGGAGCTTCTGCGGCCCGAACCATCGCTCCTTTTTTCATGTTCCTTCTCCTTGGGTCTCTGGGATGCTTGTTCCAGCAGCACAACCTGCTGATCCTGATCTGAATCCATTTTCAGTAAATTGGAGCCAGAACCCGGGAACATGCTGCTGGAGCCGCCTTATAAGGCCCCTCCTTCGGTCAGCGCACCTTGCCCAGCTTGCTTGTTTAATTTTCCCGCCCCCCCGCAGCTGTGGGGAATCAATCATCGCTCCGGAGGGATTGCGGCATGATCTCCGGTGGGCGCCGCCATCTTGGAGCCCCCGCGCATGCGCAGGAGCTTACCGATCCGGAAGACGTCGCTGGCTCCGCCCCCCGACGTCACCACAGCTTACAGCGCTTCCTGTCAGCGCTGCAGCTCTCGTGGAACGCCGAGGCCGGCCAGCTACGATCCGATCGGCGCCCCCCAGATGCCGCCGCGCTCCCCCCTGCTCCAGAGAGACCCACAGCCCACGGGAAGGGCGACTTACCAGACGCTGGCCCCGGAGACCGGACACCCCCTGGCGACCGCTCCTCGCTGCCTAGTCACCGCCGTGCCGCCCTGCCAGGGCCACCGTGACTACTTCAGGTACCCGCACCGGCCGAAGTGGGAGACCCTCTCGCCACCAGAATCGGTCCGGCCGGCCTGGACTCCTGTAGTATCTATAGGCATCCAGTCCCTTCAGGAACAGGAAACCAACTGATGCATGGGGAGAGGTGCCGCCCTTTTGTATCTGTAGGTTTCCTGTTCCTTAAGGGCGGATCCCCTCTCTCGTGTGCTGTCATGGGAGTCCGAATAAAAGTGTTTTACTTTCTAGACATTATTCATAAGGCATGTACTCTGAATAACATTAAAACCACTGACAATTCTAGTGAATGACATTGGTTGTAATGATAGCACCTGTTGAGGAGTGGGATATATGTTGATGTATTAGAGTGGCTAGAAGAGTGGGTGAGGACTTTTCATGTAGTGTGACTTGTGCAGAAGGAGCCTAAAATGAGATTTAGCTTGGAGGAGACAGGAGGGCAGCGATCATCTTTGTCCGGGTGCTGTATGTATCAATGATCTTGCAGTTAAGAGAAGTATTCTAGGCAAGATACTCAAACTTGTTAACATGAGAAATATGCTGCAAAATTGGCTTTCCATATTTACTAATTTCATCTTCATTTTAACAGATGTTTTCTTTCAAACTTGCCTGTCTTTCTTACCTGCAGTGTACGCCATTCGCCTCCGTCCTTTTTCCCTCCCATGAACAGCTCATATGTGAATAGTATATATCTCCCACTTCACATTTGTCATAAATCACTGAACCAGTTGCTGTCTGTTCTGCTCCTGTCTGAAGGAGACTTCTCCTAACCTTGTACTGTTGAATGTAACTTCTTGTCTACAGCACACAGGAACCCATCTAGTTTTGGGTGGTGTCTTTTTCCGTTGTTCTCTCTGAAACTTTTGGCCAGTGTTCAACAAACTCCTCTACATTTAAAACGTTTTCAATTTTTTTTTCTTCTTGCTAATGAGAGTGTGACTACTGAGACCTGTACTGATTGGCAGAATGGGACAATTTTAGCCCTGTTAGAATGGATTGGCAATGATTATGCTCTACCTGTGCTCCATTCATTTGACCAAGATACTGCAGAGTGCTGTGTTTGACTTTTTCTGCAAGCCCAATAAAGAATGGATGGAGCGGCACTCTGGCATCCGACCTACCACTCCATTCTGTAATAGGAAAAAAAAAATCCGTTTTGCCTATCAAGATTGGAACCAGCGGTAAGACACTCATTGCTTAACAGTTATGTAAAGCCCATGAGTTGTTTTCACTGGAAACCCCTTTTTAACCTAGGGTTTTCACTGGAACTTGCTAATTTTTCTTAGGCCTCATTCACATGTCTATATAAAACACGCACATGAAAAACCGGTACAGGTGTCATCAGTCATTTTCCGGTATGGATAAGAAAGAAATGAGAAAGCTTCCGCTATACTTTGCAATGTTAAAAACAGACCGTCATCTGTGCGCTGTACCTTTGTATCTGGACATATACAGATTCTGACAGGTGCTTGGTTCATGCAGCTTTACATGAATTCTGTTATAAAGATGGCTGGACCAGACTCTACCAGCACTTTTTACCTTTTGTGTTAACTTTTTCTTCAAAGATTGCACGCTCTTCTATAGTGGTGCCGAATGTGTTACATAAATAAAAATTATTAAAATGAGCTGGAACTTCAAAACTGGACAATGGTGCAATGTGAGACGGACATATGGGAATGTGTGCTTCTTACCTGGGGAAGAGATGGCACTAGTATGGATTGAGAGAAGGCAAGCTGACAGAAGTAGTGTAATTGTCTGATAAGAAAACTTGGACATGATCATGGGAACCTATGACTAGAGCAGCCCAGGTTGTGGTCTTGCAACTTCCAATACAATATTATCTAACAGTTTCTCCAATTTTACAAAGCCAAAAAGTGATTTATTTTTTTTTCCTTCTTGCCGATCACCTTTTAAAATGAATCTCTTATCATCGGGAGAACGTAGTTCATGGACGGGCCTGGCAGCTCAGATGGCATTTGGCACATGTGCAGCGAGAGGCCAGTACACGTCACTGCGCGTGCGCTAGATCAGGAGTATACAACCTGCAGCCTGTGATGCCCCGCATCCATATGGACAGAAAAATACTTGTGTGATTATAATTGAGCAGCTTCAGACAGAAGAGTAGTAGTCCGCAGCTGAGGAGCTAGGACTGGTAAGTTCCAATGGTGCGCTGGGTAGACCTCTCTGGATGCCTCCTACATCAGGGCAATGGGGTCTCTAGTCCAGTTCAACTTTTCAGAAAAGAGTAGGCAGTAGACCGGCTGCTGACCTTCAGTGTCTGCGGCTCCACTGTAGTTTATGGAAGTTGTGAGACATTAGACCGTGAGTACGAAGCCCATAAACTATTGTAAAGTGCCGTGGGCGTGCATGACATCTTCCTTTTTAAAGGGGACCTGTGAGCAGGATTTTTCCAATTAAACTACAGACAGTATCAGGTTGACACCATTAGACTGATCACAATGATACCTTGGTTGATGAAATATCTGTTTTTGCAGTTTAGAGTAAATGAGATTCTCGTGCTCTGGGGTGGCCTGTGGGGGGTCTTTATGTGGTGCTCTGATTCTAACGCATCGGGTATTTTAGAATATGCATGTCCACGTAGTATATTGCCCAACCACATAGTATACAGCACAGTCACGTTGTATGCACCATATCCCTGTTAAAAAAAAAAAGAATTAAAATAAAAAACTTACATACTCGTCTTTTGGAGCCTCCCGATCGAAGCGGCCAGTTACCAATGTGTTGTGAATTCTGTTTTCGAACTCCCTCCTGTGGTCATGAATGGTACTTCGGCGAGTTCTGTTCATGGACTCCCTCTGGTGGCTGTGAGTGGAGCTGTTGCTTCTGAGGTTCCTTCCACAGGTGACGTAGTTTATTCTTTGGCTGGCTGTTCTATTTAACTCCACTCAGATCGTTACTCCATGCCAGCTGTCAATGTTCTTGTACTGGTTCAGTTCGCTCTTGGATCTTTCTGGTGACCTGTATACTCCAGCAGAAGCTAAGTCCCTGCTAGTTATTATTTGTTCATTGTTTCGTTGTCCAGTTGGCTATCATGATTTTGCCTTGCTAGCTGGTAGCTCTGGGATGCAGAGTGGCACCTCCGCACAGTGAGTCGGTGCGGAGGTCTTTTTGCACACTCTGCGTGGTCTTTTGTAGTTTTTTGTGCTGACCGCAAAGATACCTTTCCTATCCTCAGTCTGTTTAGTAAGTCTGGCCTCCCTTTGCTGAAACCTGTTTCATTTCTGTGTTTGTGATTTTCATCTTAACTCACAGTCAATATATGTGGGGGGCTGCCTTTTCCTTTGGGGAATTTCTCTGAGGTAAGGTAGGCTTTATTTTCTATCTTTAGGGCTAGTTAGCTCTTAGGCTGTGAAGAGGCGTCTAGGTCGTGTTAGGTACGCTCCACGGCTATTTCTAGTTGTGTGATAGGATTAGGGGTTGCGGTCAGCAGAGCTCCCACTTCCCAGAGCTTGTCCTGTGTGAGTTTAACCATCAGGTCATTCCGGGTGCTCCTAACCACCAGGTCCACAACACCAATGGTCCTCGTGCGCTCCGGTCTGAAGAGTGCATTGCGGTCTCGCGAGATCGCAGCATGGACCGGTTACCGGAGCATCGCGAGCGGGAAAGGCCTGTTGTGGATCTGAAGGGCCGACGGACGGGGAGTATATAACGCTGCCATTAACCCTGTGTGAGCGCTGACCGGAGGGGAGTATGCGGGCGCCGGGCACTGACTGCGGGGAGGAAGGAGCGGCCATTTTCTACCAGACAGTGCCCATCGCTGATTGGTCGTGGCTGTTTTGCCGCGACCAATCAGCGACTTGGATTTCCATGACAGACAGAGGCTGCGACCAATGAATATCTGTGACAGACAGACGGACGGAAGTGACCCGTAGACAATTATATAGTAGATGACAGGTCACTGATCCTTCACTGACCAGCCCCCTATTTTACATACTGCATATATTAATGGCTTTGAAAAAAACAATTTACCTTCAGGAAAAGGCAACCGGCAGCGCCATTCTGCCAGAAAAAAAAAAAATTGGCTGCAGCAAAATGGACATGGTTCTTGCGCAGTAGCACCTGGAAGCGATAGCTGCCACTGCGCATGTTGAATTTTTTTTAAGCCAACAATATCATATTAATCCCATAATCCAAAGTTTAAATTGGCAATAAATAGCACTTCAATCATAGATACTTACACAAATTACCTAGTAGAGGTATGAAGTGACGAGAGAAAAAGTAGATAAAAAGATTTTTCTTTTATTGAAACAATATTTAAAACATATGTAATGTAAAGGGATCATGTGGACTTGATGGGATGGGTGGACATGAAAATGTCTCGTTAATACCCTTTGCAGTCCTCACCAAAGAGAAGTAAACTTAACCAAAATTATTGATGATGATCCCTTTAGGGGAATACTTTCCAATGTGCAGATAGACCTAAAATTTACCAGCTGTATATGTCACACCCTGACTTTTTTGGAGGTCTCAATTTTTCCATCTTGCTGTCTTTTATATTACATGTGTTTTAAATATTGTTTCAATAAAAGAAAGATCTCTATCTACGTTTTCCCTCTTCTCTTCATACCTCTACTAGGTAATTTGTGTAAGCCAACAATATCATATGCAGTATATAAAATAGGGGGCAGGTTACTGAAGGACCAGTGACCAGTCAGCAGTATACATTATGAATAGCTGAACAGAGCACCACATAAAGACCCCCTCCCCCCACAGGCCGCCCCGAAGCACGAGAATCTCACTAACTGAAAACTACAATAAAAACCTATGAGTACCTATCAGATATTTATGGTATAAACTTTTGATATGTCATAAATGTCTGAAGGTAAAACCTTAACTTTTAGTGCAGCTCCAGGATTGGTTCAGTAAAACAATGTTGCCCTTGGACCAAAAAAAGTTATGCACCCCTGCGCTAGATGCTGCAGAAGTTGCGAGGGAGAATGGTCAGTGTGACTTGAGAATTGGTACCACCCTTATGATCCTTTCAGGTGCTTTTAAATATAGCTTATTTTCATAGTTTCTACATCTGCCCAAATATGCAAAGGCATCCCTATCAACCTATTATGACCCTGGAGAGTTGATAGGTTTCAGTCCTTTAACCCCTTAATGACAGCCAATACGTCTTTTAACTGACTTGAGATATAAGAGCATAGCCTCTCCATACAGGTGACAATGCAGCAGCTGTCGGCTGTCCACTATAGCTGACAACTTTCTGCATCAGCCACGATCAGTGTTTGCACCGTCCAAATCTGTTTAACCCCTTAGATGCTGCTGTCAATAGTGACTACATCATTATATATGGTCAACAGAGTGTGGGGGCTTCCTCTTTATATCAATTGGTGCCCTTAGATCACGATTTTGTGGTCCTGATGTTTGCCATGGCTATTCATGACCAAATAGGGGCCTTAAAGTCTGACGGCTGTATAAATCTGTTCAGAAGTTAGAGACATTTAGGTGGTAAAAAATACACATTTTCATTTCTGTCATACCACTTTGCATTAATTCCTGTAAAGCACCTGAAGGGTTAATAAACTACCTGACTGCAGTTTTCGATATGTCAGGGGGTGCGGTTTTTAAAATGGTATCACGTTTGGGGGTTTCCCAATATATGAGACCCCTAAAGTCACTTCAAACCTGGATAAGTCCCTAAAAAAATAAATTTAGTAAATTTCCTTGAAAAAATGAAAAATTGCTGCTACATTTTTAAACCTCCTAAAATGCTAACAAAATAAAACAACATTTTACAAATGATGCTGATGTAAAGCCGACAAGTGGGAAATGTTATTTATTAATGATTTGCTGTGGTATGACCATCTGGATTAAAGGGATAATCATTCAAATTTTGAAAATTGCAAACTTTTTTACATTTTTCTCAAATTTTTGATATTTTTTTATAAATAAACACAAAACATATTGACCTAAATTTACCATTATCACAAAGTATAATGTGTCACGAAAAAACAATCTAAAAAATCACTGGGATTTGTTGAAGCGTTGCAGAGTTTTTACCACATAAAGTGACACTGGTCAGATTTCAAAAATTTGGCTCCGTCACTAAGGGGTTAAACCCTACTCAAATAAGTTGTAAAACCCTATTTGCCCAATGTAAAGAAAGCTTTATGCCTAGCCTTTTATAACGGATATCACCTAGCTTCACACATTGTTGGCTAGCAATGTTACTTAGGTATGTGATAACATCTTTCTTCTCAGCTTGTCTTTCAGGAATGAGACCCCACCAATATGAGTTGTAAGAATGTTTTCTTTGAATAATACTTCACATTTTTCATAAAGTCTCGTTAGTAATAATGAAACTATATAGTCTAATTTCTTAACTTTTGAGCTCTACCTAATTAGAACGTCACCCAGCTTTCCCAGATGTAACCGAGAAAAGGTTAACCTGGGTTCCTAACTTGATAGGAAATATCAACTGAAGAAATTATTAGAAAATTCATTTCTAAGCCTTCTTTGGCTGTCACCACAGATCCCACTTACAGAATAAGCACAGAAATTCTCAATCCAACCACATGTATTCATTCTCTTCTGATGAATCTGCAGCCGGATCACAAGTTGCTTATCTCATCTCTGAGAACATACTGCTCGTCATTTGCAATTTTGGCCACTCTTCAAAGAAATTTATGGAGCAAATTGGGAAACTTTTTCATGAGCATCTTGAGAAACACTTCCGAAAACAGACTGAGTCCTTCAGACAGAGTGACTCCTCTCTGTGCAGCAAACCTCCCAAAAGTTTTCTTTCCCCTTTTCTAAAACATCCCCTAAATTCTCTTTAAACTCAATCTCTCTAAATACCAAGCGGTCCCTTTGCGTCTGCTAAAACTATAGCTCCTCTTTAACTCCGCTGTCAACCCACCCCCTCTACTTTAAGCATTTGGAAATCATTAGGCATGAAGGAAAACATTCCCTGACTAGAGACAAAGACAGGTGTTGCTTTGATGCTTGGTCAATTGATATTAAAGTGTGTGGGTAGGGAGGGGACAAGTGACAGTCGCCAGTGGAAAGGTGCAGGTCCTTAATTAACTTTCCATATGCACTTTGGTGTCGGAGCAGTCACAATTAATGACATCTGAGCACACAAAGACCAGGAGTGTCGTTATATATTCAGGTCTGTTTTCCATGCTTCATCAGAGAAAAGAAAATTGTGTAGTTGTAGAACGAGGTGACGCAAAATATTATGAGGAACACTGAGTGCATTTTATTCCTAGCTTTTTATAAATGCCAAAGATTGTCCCTTTTATCAGCTCCGGCATCTCATGTGTGGCTCAGACGCAACCTCACTGAGGAAGCCGTGCCAACAAAGGACAATTTCAACCCAGGAAAAGCACCAGCCAAGGAAAGCACGGGGTGGAGGAAACAGGGAGTACAGACAAACTCGAGGTAAAAAGGACCTTTTCAGCTTGGGTTCCTTGTTGTTGGAGGATGAGTAATTAGCAAAGTCAATATGGTGAAGTGGAAAGAGATCAGAGCCAAGTAGCTGACTTCAAAGACATTTGGACATTTTAAGTAGTCTCCTGCATCGTTAACACAAGGCTGTGTTGTGCTGTCGGAGGCATCATTTTGGATCATTATCCAAGGCAGCTAGAAAACAGCTTCCAAAAGGACATGTTCATCCATTAAAAGTTTTTTTTGTTTGTTTTTTTTCCCACTTACAGAACATTACCATCAATCTAGACAAGAGTCGTCACATCATACCAAATGTCAAACTACCGGATTCACGGCACTGGCTCACATGCTGTAAGCAAAGGTTAACGTTGTGTGTAACAGAAAAATAACGGGGGGAAAAGGCATAGCAAAAAAAACTTTAATTTGTTTAATTTAATGATGCAAACAACTTTCCTTGTGCGCACTTATTTCAGCACTGCTGAAGCAAGACGTGACGCGCATGTAGTACAATTACATCTGTGTCAGTTCAACCTTAGGAACTTGCGAGATCCTATCAACCAATCAATGCAGAACGTTCAACCGCAGAAAGAACTCCAAATAACTGGTAACCAGACGGTTTAATGCCTCAGACTCCTGTAAAGAGGAACGTCACTCAGTTCTTTCCTGAGGAAATCAGAAGCATCAGCAATTAGCATGTGAATGTAGAAGGTACATTCAGGAAGCGTAATCTATAGCCTAAACCCAGACCACGTGGGGCTCAGCTATGTGCACTCATTACCTGGCAGTTTCAACCACTTGGGTACTTTGCCGTGATCCCTTTGAACTTGCTGATGAGAATCAGGGATTCCTGACAGCTCTTCATAATTCTCCGGTGCTCTGTGAGCTGCCTGTGAGCCATTGTCCAGATACTCCTCCATCACAGGTGCTGCTGACACAGCTGGGATACGTGGCATGGCCCTGGCAAGGTAGAACGTCATCACTGAGGACAAGTGGACAGCAACACGTTGTGCCCTTCTACATTAATTTAAAGCCTCAGTTACCTGGCAATGATAATGTCAGCCTGAGAAAGAGATATTGCTTCATTCACAAAGTTTTGCCGCAGGAATTGTTCTGTAAAGTGAAAAGGGAGATGTATGTAAATAATAAAACGTTCCCGTTATTTTTGTACATGTAGAGATAATGTGAAGCCATAATGTGGGGGATTTGATTGGCCAGGAGCTAGTAAGATGTTACACAAGTCATCTACAATATTACTAGGTCCCTATAGATCAGGGATCCGTAACTTGTGACTCACGGGACCATCATGTGTGGCTTGCGGCTGTCTGCCAGCTTGGTGCATTAGCACCAGATCTAGCAAACAGAAGAGCGAGACTCCAGATAGTGACTTTTGTGAGTAGGCCAACTTAGAAAAGCAGATCTTGATGCTTATATACTGGCCTTGGAGTTGGAGAGATACATTAAGTTATAAGCTGGACATAGGATGATATTGCAAGATAGAGTGCTGATGATGCTAGAATACCAAATGAGGTTACAATGGGAAGTCCTAGATGCAAGTATACGGCCTCAGTGTGATTTCTGTGGGGAGGCTTTAGCTATCATACCGATAATAGGGGCTCCGGGTGTCACTACTTTGAGGGAGGGGAGAGCAGTAGCTGAGGAACGGTATTCGAGGGGCTCTGGATGTGTCTCGTGACCCTCTCAGAGCCAAATGTGGCTCTTCCGGTAAAAAAGATTTTGGGATCACTGCTGTAGACTCATTTGATAGGTAGCTAACTGCCCATACTGACAGGTTTATAATGTACAGTACAGACCAAAAGTTTGGACACACCTTCTCATTTAAAGATTTTTCTGTATTTTCATGACTATGAAAATTGTACATTCACACTGAAGGCATCAAAACTATGAATTAACACATGTGGAATTATATATTTAACAAAAAAGTGTGAAACAACTGAAATTATGTCTTATATTCTAGGTTCTTCAAAGTAGCCACCTTTTCCTTTGATTACTTTTTTGCACACTCTTGGCATTCTATTGATGAGCTTCAAGGGGCAGTCAACGGGAATGGTCTTCCAACAATCTTGAAGGAGTTCCCAGAGATGCTTAGCACTTGTTGGCCCTTTTGCCTTCACTCTGCAGTCCAGCTCACCCCAAACCATCTCGATTGGGTTCAGGTCTGGTGACTGGAGGCCAGGTCATCTGGTGTAGCACCCCATCACTCTCCTTTCTTGGTCAAATAGCCCTTACACAGCCAGGAGGTGTGTTTGGGACCATTGTCCTGTTGAAAAATAAATGATGATCCAAATAAACGCAAACCGGATGGAATAGCATGCCGCTGCAAGATGCTGTGGAAGCCATGCTGGTTCAGTATGCCTTCAATTTTGAATAAATCCCCAACAGTGTAACCAGCAAAGCACCCCCCACACCATCACACTCCCTCCTCCAAGCTTCACGGTGGGAACCAGGCATGTAGAGTCCATCCGTTCACCTTTTCTGCGTCACACAAAGACACGGTGGTTGGAACCAAAGATCTCAAATTTGGACTCATCAGACCAAAGCACAGATTTCCACTGGTCTAATGTCCATTCCTTGTTGTCACGCACGCGCCCAGACTGGTTGGCGCGGGCATATGAGGGTGTGGCCCCACTGGACCACAGACCAAACTTCCCTGGAAGGGGCGTAACTAAGTAGCTTCCTAGGTGTTCGCTGGAACCTCTGATGGTGAGGTCAGACTTATGCAATAGGAAGCAACCAGGTGCCACTCCAGGGTGATGTCTGGCTGTGGCTGCTGATCCCACTAAGGAACGGAGCGGGCACGGCTGGCACACTGGCTGACAGGCGTGTTATGATAAGGTAATTCAGTACCACAATGGACATAGAGATCAGAGCACATACAGTGACCTGACAATAACCCAAAAACATAGAACGAGCTCTGAGACGTGGGAACTCTGCTGACCGCAATCCCTAATCCTCTCCAACCACACTAGAGGCAGCCGTGGATTGCGCCTAACGCTCCCTATGCAACTCGGCACAGCCTGAGAAACTAGCTAGCCTGAAGATAGAAAATAAGCCTATCTTGCCTCAGAGAAATACCCCAAAGGAAAAGGCAGCCCCCACATATAATGACTGTGAGTTAAGATGAAAAGACAAACGTAAAGATGAAATAGATTTAGCAAAGCGAGGCCCGACTTTCTGAACAGAGCGAGGATAGGAAAGATAACTTTGCGGTCAACACAAAACCCTACAAAAACCACGCAAAGGGGGCAAAAAGACCCTCCATACCGAACTAACGGCACGGAGGTACACCCTCTGCTTCCCAGAGCTTCCAGCAAGCAAGAAAAAACAAATAGACAAGCTGGACAGAAAAAAACAGCAAACAAAATAGCAAAGCAGAACTTAGCTATGCAGAGCAGCAGGCCACAGGAACGATCCAGGAGGAAACAGGTCCAATACTAGAACATTGACTGGAGGCCAGGATCAAAGCACTAGGTGGAGTTAAATAGAGCAGCACCTAACGACTTCACCACATCACCTGAGGAAGGAAACTCAGAAGCCGCAGTACAACTTTCCTCCACCAACGGAAGCTCACAGAGAGAATCAGCCGAAGTACCACTTGTGACCACAGGAGGGAGCTCTGCCACAGAATTCACAACACAGGCGGGCACGGCTGGGACACAGGCAGGCAGACGGGTACAACAGACACTGGTGGGCAGGCGGACACGACTGGCTCTCTGGTAGGCAGGCAGGTACGGCTGGAACATAGGAAGAACCGGTAGGGATCGGTCTGCAGGCAGGTATGTGAAACAGGTAGGAACCTGTTCAGACAGGAGGACTAAGTAACAAGTAGAGAAAGACCGCAAGAGCGGATGCAGAGCGAAAGCACAAGAGCTAGAACCAAGAACAGAAACGCAGGAGGCTGAGTACAAGTAGAAGGTGGAACTAAGAGAAGGAGAAGGCAAAGCCAAGGATGGAGCCGCAAGAGGCGGAGCCAGGAGCAGAGACGCTGGAGGCGGAGCCAAGAGCGGAGACGCTGGAGGCGGAGCCAAGAGCGGAGACGCTGAAGGCGGAGACGCTGGAGGCGGAGCCAAGAGCGGAGAGGCTGGAGGCAGAGCCAAGAGCGGAGAGGCTGGAGGCGGAGCCAAGAGCGGAGACGCTGGAGGCGGAGCCAAGAGCGGAGAAGCTGGAGGCGGAGCCAAGAGCGGAGATGCTGGAGGCGGAGCCACAGAGCAAAGCCACAGAGTGTGAAGCAAGGTCAGAGTGCAGAGCAGAGAGCAAAGCCACAGAGAGTAAAGCAAGGTCAGAGTGCAGAGCAAGGTTACAGAGAGCAGAGCTGAGGGAAAAGCTGAGAGACACAGAAGCACAGGTTGTGGTAGAACTGAGCAAAGAGAAGCAGAGCACAGACAGTGGCGAACAGAGCAGAAAAGGCAAACCAAGACAGATATAAACAGACAGTGGAATAGGACTAGACTAAGACAGTCAGGAACGAGACAAGAGACAGAGACATAGACAAAGGCCAGGGTACTAAGCCCCACTGGGTGGCTACACAGGACTAAGACCAGGGTACAACGCCCCCCTGGGTGGCAGACAAGAGAGAGTAACCGAGACAGGACCTGGCACCTCAGCAGCTAAGAACTGACTGAGGGAGTAAGTTGCACAGGCCCAGACCACAGGGTGGAGCTGCACTATATACAGGAGGCCTCTAGGTAATTGGTCAGGAACTGATTAGACAGATGCACCTGATTCCTATAAGAACCAGAGAGTTCAGGCGCCGGCCCCCTACACACATAGCCATGAAGCATGCACAGAGCAGACACACAGAACATGGAGCTGGCATGAAACAGAAACCACATCATGGCCTGGAGCAGTGGGTAAGATTGTGTGAGAGATGTGAGGCCATGCCGTGATGCCAGCAGAGTTGTTACACTTGTGTTCTTTAGCCCAAACAAGTCTCTTCTGCTTGTTGCCTGTCCATAGCAGTGGTTTCCTAGCAGCTATTTTACCATGAAGGCCTGCTGCACAGTCTCCTCTTAACAGTTGTTGTAGAGATGTGTCTGCTGCTAGAACTCTGCGTGGCATTGACCTGGTCTCTAATTTGAGCTGCTCTAAACCTGCGATTTCTGAGGCTGGTGACTTGGATAAACTTATCCTCAGAAGCAGAGGTGACTCTTTGTCTTCCTTTCCTGGGGCGGTCCTCATGTGAGCCAGTTTCTTTGTAGCACTTGATGGTTTTTGCCACTGCACTTGGGGACACTTTGAAAGTTTTCCCAATTTTTCGGACTGACTGACCTTCATTTCTTAAAGTAATGATGGCCATTCATTTTTCTTTACTTAGCTGCTTTTTTCTTGCCATAGTACAAATTTTAACAGTCTATTCATCAGCTGTGTATCCACCAGACTTCTGCACAACACAACTGATGGTCCCAACCCAATTTATAAGGCAAGAAATCCAACTTATTAAACCTGACAGGGCACACCTGTGAAGCGAAAACCATTCCCGGCGACTACCTCTTGAAGCTCATCAAGAGAATGCCAAGAGTGTGCAAAGCAATCATCAAAGCAAAAGGTGGCTACTTTGAAGAACCTAGAATATAAGACATATTTTCAGTTGTTTCACACTTTTTTGTTAAAGGGAACCTGTCACCTCGTTTTTTCAGTAGGAGATAAAAATACCGTTAAATAGGGCCTGAGCTGTGCTTTACAATAGGGTATTTTTTGTCCCCTGATTCCCTACCTATGCTGCCGAAATACCTTACAAAAGTGGCATTTTTCGCCTGTCAATCAGGCTGGTCAGGTCAGATGGGCGTGGTCACAGCGTTGTTTCTCCCCCACATCTTGCTTATGCTTCCGTTGGTGGCGTAGTGCTTCTCGCATGCGCAAGTGCCGAATGCACTGCGCAGCTGTAGAAAAAGAGCGCACTCGCCGCTATTCAGCGGTTTCTCGGTGGGCGCGGCCATCTTCCTGAGGCCGCGCGTGCGCAGATGGAGTCTCCTGCTTCCCGGGGCTTCAGGAAAATGGCCGTGGGATGCCGCGCGTGCGCAGATGGACATCGCGGCGGCCATTTTCCTGAAGCCGAGATTCGAACTCGGCTTCAGGAAAATGGCCGCCGCGATGTCCATCTGCGCACGCGCGGCATCCCGCGGCCATTTTCCTGAAGCCCCGGGAAGCAGGAGACTCCATCTGCGCAAGCGCGGCCTCAGGAAGATGGCCGCGCCCACCGAGAAACCGCTGAATAGCGGCGAGCGCGCTCTTTTTCTACAGCTGCGCAGTGCATTCGGCACTTGCGCATGCGAGAAGCACTACGCCACCAACGGGAACATAAGCAAGATGTGGGGGAGAAACAGCGCTGTGACCACGCCCATCTGACCTGACCAGCCTGATTGACAGGCGAAAAAGGACACTTTTGTAAGGTATTTCGGCAGCATAGGTAGGGAATCAGGGGACAAAAAATACCCTATTGTAAAGCACAGCTCAGGCCCTATTTAACGGTATTTTTATCTCCTACTGAAAAAATGGGGTGACAGGTTCCCTTTAAGTATATAATTCCACATGTGTTAATTCATAGTTTTGATGCCTTCAGCGTGAATTAACAATTTTCATAGTCCTGAAAATACAGAAAAATCTTTAAATGAGAAGGTGTGTCCAAACTTTTGGTCTGTACTGTACATGGGTGTGAGAATATAATAATAATCTTTATTTTAGATAGCGCTAACATATTCTGTAGTGCTTTACAGTTTGCATTTTGGGAAATTATTTTGAATAAACAACCCCCCTGTTCACTTGTGTTAGTGTTCTATTGAGTGTGTGATGTAAGAGGCTGTAGTATTATTATTATTATACATTTTTATAGCACCATTTATTCCATGGCGCTTTACATGTGAATACGGGGCAAATATAGACAAGTACATTAAACATGAGCAAATAAGGCACACGGGTACATAAGGAGGGAGGACCCTGCCCACGAGGGCTCACAGTCTGCAGGGGATGGGTGATGAAACACTAGGAGAGGGTAGGGCAGTTTGTGATATTTTATTGGAGACGACTTTCGAGAAGCAGCGGCCGGGTTCTAGCACAAACTTTTTTTTTTTACTTTTTTTCACTTACAGATGCTAAGGCTACTGAAAGATAATGCATGCAGAAGCAACTGCAGGCAAAATGTACAATTACATGGCTACTATTCAGATGGAGGTCTGTCATTATAATACAAAGACATTTTGAGTTTTCCAGAATGAGAAACGCTCTCAGGCCGGGATCACACATGCGAGAAAGACGTCAGTGTCTCGCATGTGAAATCCAAGCTATGGCACCGGCACTCCAGAGTGGAGCGTGCGGCTCCATGTGTTGCTATGCAGCCGCACGCTCCGCTCTGGAGTGCCGGCGCCAGAGAAGGGATTTCACATGTGAGACACGGATGTGTTTCTCGCATGTGTGATCCCGGCCTTACAAAGCAGCTCTCTTATCTAGCTCAGAGGGGGATGTCTAAAACAGAGGTCCCCCTCCCATGATGTTCACGCCTTCATAGGACATATGCTGTAAACTTATATTTCATGGCACTCCCATTTTAACCCCTTAGTAATCAAGCCAATTTTGAGCTTAATGACCTCACCAAATTTTACAATTCTGATCAGTTTCATTTTATGTGGTAATAAATATGGAATGCTTGAGAGGATTCCACTGATTCTGAGTGTTGTTTCGTCACATATTGTACTTCATGATAGTGGTAAAATGTATTCGATATGACTTGCGTTTATATGTGGGAAAAAATGGAATTTAGGCAAAAATTTAGAAAATGTTGCAATTTTCAAACTTTTAATTTCTATGCCTCGTTACACAACATAGTTAATAAATAACATTTCCCACATGTCTACTTTACATCAGCACAATTTTTGAAACAATCTTTTTTTGATAGTAAGTTAGAAGGGTGAAAGGTTGACCAGCAATTTCTAATTTTTTCAACCAAATGTACAAAACCATTCCTTTTTTTTTTTTAGGGACCACATCACATTTGAAGTGACTTTGAGGGGTCTATATGACAGAAAATACCCAAAAGTGACACCATTCTAAAATCTGCACCCCTCAAGGTGTTCAAAACCACATTCAAATTGTTTATTAACCCTTGAGTTACTTCAGGAGAACTGAAGCAATGTTGATGGGGAAAAAAATGAACATTTAATTTTCTTCACAAAAAAATGTATTTTAGGCCCAATTTTTTATTTTTTTTCACAAGGGTAACAGGAGAAAATGGACCACAAAATTTGTTGTGCAATTTCTCCTGATCACGCAAATACCTTATTTGTGGTAGAAATCCGTTTGGGCGCACAACAGAGCTCGGAAGGGAAGGAGCGCCATTTCACTTTTTGAATGTAACATTTGCTGGAACAACTGGCGGACGCCATGTCACGTTTGAAGAGCCCCTGATGTACATAAACAGTGGAAACCCCCCACAAGTAACCCCATTTTGGAAACCACATCCCTCAAGGATTTTATCCAGGGGTATAGTGAGGATTTTGATCTCTTATGTACGGCGCAGAATTTGATAACATTAGGTCGTCATATTGAATGCGTTGTCATTAGTGTTGAACGCAAGTGCTCACAACTCCAGTTTGCATCGGGTGCTCAGGTTTATACTGCGTATGCCCATTTTTTTTTTTCAAGAAGATGACGCGGATGGCCAGGGATGGATCAGGAGGGCCTGGAGATTGCGTGGGTCTCAGGGGCCATAATTTTTCTCTCCTCTGACATGTATATCATGTCAGAAGACAGAAAAAAAACTAACAGTGGACATAATTTTTTTTGGGGGGGGGGGGTTCTGATAGCCGTTATTTACTGCATAATAGCAATCGTGTGATGATCTCCCGGTAGGCAAGACCTCGGAGATTTTCTGATTCTGTGGGGTGCTACAGCGTTATTCCCGGTCGCTGTTTTAAAACGGCAATGAGGGAATAAGTACCCTTAGCGGACGCCGTTTTAATGCATATAGGCGGTCATTAAGGGGTTAAACAGAGGATCAGAGGCTGAAAAAAGCAACACCCTACATAATCAGAGATTATTTCATGACCTTGTGGGAAGTAATGGACAATGCTCCACGCAGACTGATGACATGGCGACATGTGAAAGGAGTAGTGCAATAATAGGATTGTCTGAGAGTGACAGCACATGTCAGGAAACAGCGTATTGTAACTTACCGTTTATACATTACGGCAAAACACATTTCATGACAGAATACATTGGTTGTGCATAAGATCGTACCTTTCTGTTTTGGTGACCCAAAATGAACAACAGCAGCAGGAAAAAGCTGGGCCTGGGGGGTGAGATGACAAAACAAAGAGCAAATATCAGGTTGTGTATACAATATAGTTTGTAACAATCTAAAGCAGAATCATCAGTACTCCGGATTGGAACCCTGCAATACACCTTCTACCAACATCCCCGAGCACCTTTTCTGATCTTTAGTCCCGGCCCGATGCTATCATTGCGGTGAGAAACACACAATGTACAGCCAGGCCTACTAATCAGAAGACATGGTAGGAATGCTGACAGGTAGGAGGAGGTACACAGGGTTTTCTTCTGGTGACCATAGACTGTAGGGTCCTGCAAATCAACTTGCTCATCTCTACAAATGTTTTGGATAATAAAGTTCTATTATTTTACAATATACAGTAGCTTTTACACTAATTGTTCACGGTTTTAAGTGCTCTGCTTGTTGTCATTCCATAAAGATCTGTCCTGGACATGCAGGTAAATGGCTCGTGACAGTATGAGCGCTTTGATAACTAATACTAACCAATGTGAAAAACAAAGCCAGCAATGCTGTTCGAACAACAGGAACAGCCATCCAAAGGATATATTCATTCTAATATCCCAGGTCAGAAATAGATGAGAGCAATGAATTCTGCTTGAATTGTTTGTTAGTTATTTGATCCAGCAAAAAGATAAACTGACACCATCCTACGTTTTTCGGTCTTGGACATCTTTATGATGAGGGAATTGGCCGTAGTCTCGGGATAGTGAGCACAAGTCACTGTTCTCATCTATGTAATTGTAACCAGTCCTGCAGCTAAGTATTCATCACATTACCAGCGCAGACATCCACTGGGAGAAAAAAAAATAAAAAAGATTCCTACTGAATGACAGTAAGGCAGGAAATGGATTATATGCACAGGAAATATATGGCAACAATGGAAAACCTTTTCATTGTACAAACGTAACATGGCTGGAATAAACCTTAAGTAAGTAAAGATGAGGGCGGAAGGAAGAAGATTGCATTGCAATATATAGTTATTGAAGCCACTCGCAAGGACAGCATGTGCAGTAAATAAACATATCT
This sequence comes from Ranitomeya imitator, assembly GCF_032444005.1. Taxonomy (NCBI): domain Eukaryota; kingdom Metazoa; phylum Chordata; class Amphibia; order Anura; family Dendrobatidae; genus Ranitomeya; species Ranitomeya imitator. The sequence goes on along the minus strand of NC_091283.1, from coordinate 612,388,866 downwards.
CGTCATTCATCTACTCTTGAAATACTCATACAGATTGAGGGACAGAAAGCGACTAGAGAATACATCTACTGAAAATGGGACAAATCCCCTGAAAATTCCGTGTAACCAGGGCCTTTGAAGTGAAACGTGGGTAGTGTTTATTGTTACATGCTGGTCCCTTCAGACAGGTGGAAGATCTCTACCATCCTGGAAAACAAATGTACCTCTTCTCAAGTTAGGGCAACCCATGTAAATGGAGAATGTCTGTATCCCACTGCCACCAGTGTGTAGAATGTTACAGCCAAAGTCTATGGGACCTGAGATTTCTACATGGATTTCCATGCTGACCAGCACTTGACCTGTGAAAGAGTACATAACCTTTCTTTTTCCTTTTTTGCAGATTAGTGGGGGTCTCAATTATTCGTTTGAAACACTTGTCTGATTGTTGGATGAGAGCTGCTGAAGAAGCAGGAATGTCTTGCTCTTCCTTGAGAGTTCATAGAGTAGAGTACTGTCTCAATGTGAGCTTATGAGACATGTTCTGAGCAAATGGTGGGGGTCTCAGGACCCAGACCCCACCAATCTGTAGGCTTCAGCGCCCCATCACACAGTTGAAAATAAACAATTATGTGTAGGTGTCCTGTAAAGAGGACCTGTTACCAGGTGATTAGTGGCCAGTTTGTTTTTTTTCTTTTAAGTCTGCCATTCAGTATTAGAGATATGGGCCTTTATATATCGTGCTACTTTTTCTGGTCTTTACAGGGGTATTGTGCACACAGGATTCCTTGGAATGTATTTACCATAATGACAAGACCAGAAAAATTAGAACTTAATTAAAAGGCCCAAATCTCCAGAACCATATGGCGGATTTAATCAAAATAGAATACTCAGGGGAGCAGCGGGAATTAAATAGGGGCAAAAAAATTGGCCACTTTTGACCTGGGGACAGGTTCTTTTGAGGCTATGTGCACACGTTGCGGATTAGCCTTAGGAATATCTGTTGCGGATTCTGCCTCTCCTGGCAGAAAACGCACCTGCGGATTTGTTGCGTTTTTTTTGTGCAGATCCGCAGCGTTTTTTGTGCGTTTTTGCTGCGTTTTTTACCCCTGCGGATTTCTATAATGGAATGGGTACAAAAACGCTGCAGATTCTCAAAAAAGAAGTGATATGCCACTTCTTTTAAACCGCAGCAGATTTTCCGCAACATGTACACAGCTTTTTTTTTTCTCATTGATTTACATTGTACTGTCAATCAATTGAGGATCTGCAGCGTTTCTGCACCGCAAAAAACGCTGCGGATCCGCAGAAAATCCGCAACATGTTCACATAGCCTTAAAGATGTAGCCATTTTTTTTTTGTGCTTTTGCTTTTTTCTCTTTATCTTCCAAGAAGCCATAACTTTTTCAATTTCTATTTCTGTCAATGTAGCCATATGAGAACTTGTTTTTTTATTGGAGCTGTATGAAGGCTTGTTTTTTGCACACTGAGCTGTAGATTTTATAGTTTTTTTTTTTTTGGGGGGGGTGGAGGGGGGGGGGGGGGGAGTGCAGCAACTGAAAATGGCAAATGTGGTATTTAAAGGGAACCTGTCACCCCGAAAATCGCGGGTGAGGTAATCCCACCCGCATCAGGGGCTTATCTGCAGCATTCTGTAATGCTGTAGATAAGCCCCCGATGTTACCTGAAAAAGGAGAAAAAGACGTTAGATTATACTCACCCAGGGGCGGTCCCGCTGCTGGTCAGGTCGGATGGGCGTCTCCGGTCCGCTCCGGCGCCTCCCATCTTCATTCCATGACGTCCTCTTCTGATCTTCAGCCACGGCTCCGGCGCAGGCGTATTTTGCTCTGCCCTGTTGAGGGCAGACAAAGTACTGCAGTGCGCAGGCGCCGGGCCTCTGACCTTTCCGGCGCCTGCGCACTGCAGTACTATCCTCTGCCCTCAAGAGGGCAGAGCAAAGTACGCCTGCGCCGGAGCCGTGGCTGAAGATCAGAAGAGGACGTCATGGAATGAAGATGGGAGGCGCCGGAGCGGACCGGAGACGCCCATCCGACCTGACCAGCAGCGGGACCGCCCCTGGGTGAGTATAATATAACGTCTTTTTCTCCTTTTTCAGATAACATCGGGGGCTTATCTACAGCATTACAGAATGCTGCAGATAAGCCCCTGATGCCGGTGGGATTACCTCACCTGCGATTTTCGGGGTGACAGGTTCCCTTTAAACTATTCCATCCTTGTTAACTGTGCGAGTGAAATCGTTTTATATTTTCATTAGATTAGACTTTTGCGGATACTGTGATACCAAATATGCTTATGTTTCTTTTTCTTTGGAGTGGGACAAGGAGAGTGATTTAAAGGGAACCTGTCACCCCAACCCCCCCCCTCCCCCCCTCCCCCCCCAGGCGTTTGTAACTAAAAGAGCCACTAATGCTGCATTCTGACAAAGACGCCTCACTGCCTCATTCATGGCCTGTGCGTGCCGGACGCCGCCTCCTCTTCCTTCATTAGCGTCCCCGGCGCCTGCGCTGTAAGTTTTTTGTCAGGCATGCGCAGTTGCGCTGCCCTTCGAACTTACAGCGCAGGCTTCGAACTTACAGCTAAAAGAGCCACCTTGTCAGAATGCAGCATTAGTACTGCACAAGGTGGCTCTTTTACTTACAAACGCCTGAGGGGGGGGGGAATGACAGGTTCCCTTACCTTCCTCCCCTTACCAACCTCCGCCGTACTATTACAGCGGAGGTCGGATCCCCTGCTTTGATATGGGCTCCGGCGCTGAGCCCACCTCAAAGCTGGGACATGTCAGCTGTTTTGAACAGCTGACATGTGCTGCCCGCAATAGCGGCGGGTGAAATCACGATTCACCCGCTGCTATTAACTAGTTAAATGCCGCTGTCAAATGCTGACAGCGGCATTTAACCGGCGCTTCCGACCGCGTGGCCGGAAATGATCGCATCGCCGACCCCGTCACATGATCGGGGGTCAGCGATGCGTCGGCATAGCAACCAGAGGTCTCCTTGAGACCTCTTTGGTTGCTGATGCCAGCTTGCTGTGAGCGCCACCCTGTGGTCGGCGCTCATAACATCCCTGTAATTAAGCTACATAGGAGCGATCTGATGATCGCTGCTATGTAGCAGAGCCGATCAGGCTATGCCAGCTTCTAGCCTCCCATGGAGGCTATTGAAGCATGGCAAAAGTAAAAAAAAAAAAGTTTAAAAAAATGTGAAAAAAAAATATAAGAGTTTAAATCACCCCCCTTTCGCCCCATTCAAAATAAAAAATAAAAAAATCAAACCTACACATATTTGGTATCGCCGCTTTCAGAATCACCCGATCTATTAATAAAAAAAAGGATTAACCTGATCGCTAAACAGCCTAGCGAGAAAGAAATTTAAAACGCCAGAATTACGTTTTTTTGGTCGCCGCGACATTGCATTAAAATGTAAGAATGGGCGATCAAAAGAATGTATTTGCACCAAAATGGTATCATTAAAAACGCCAGCTCAACACGCAAAAAATAAGACGCTATGGGTATTGGAAATTGGCGCAATTTTTTTTTAGCAAAGTTTGCCATTTTTTTTACCACTTAGATAAAACGAACCTAGACATGTTTGGTGTCTATGAACTCATAATGACCTGGAGTATCATAATGGCAGGTCAGTTTTAGCATTTAGTGAACCTAGCAAAAAAGCCAAACAAAAAACAAGTGTGGGATTGCACTTTTTTTTGCAATTTCACCGCACTTGGAACTTTTTTCCCGTTTTCTTGTACATGACATGCTAAAACTAATGATGTCTTTCAAAAGTACAACTTGTCCCGCAAAAAATAAGCCCTCACATTGCCATATTGATGGAGAAATAAAAAAAGTTATGGCTCTGGGGAGCGAAAAATGAGAACACAAAAACGAAAAGGGCAAGGTCGTGATGGGGTTAAACTTTTATGTTTTGTATTGTAATTTTTCTTTCAATATTTGAATACTTTAGACATTTATTTACTCCCCCTAGGGGGATTTGAACCTGTCATCTTTTAGTAGGTATGCTTTGCAGTATCTATACTACATACTGCAAAGCATTAGTATTGCAGTACATAATAAAAATAGCGATATCCTATGAAGCCCAGCCAAAGACGCACCAAGACGGCTGGAACATGGCCTTCATTAAGCGACCGGCTGACTTGGTATTCAGTTGGCACCCCGCGCCCATACCATTTCAAAATATTTTAATGCCACAGTCAGTGATTGACATTGGCATCTCAATGCCTAATTAGCAGTGTTTGGAGCTACAGTGGGGAAAATAAGAATTTGATACACTGCAGCTTTGGCAAGTTTTCCCACCTAAAAAGAATGTAGAGGTCTGTCATTTTTATCGTAGGTACAGGCAGAATCTAAAAATTAAAACAGAAAATCACATTGTGTGATTTTTTTCATTATTTGCATGAAATAAGTATTTGATACAATAGAGAAACAGAACTTATTATTTGGTACAGAAAACTTTGCTATTTCAGAGGTCAGACATTTCCTGTGATTCTTGACCAAATGTGCACAGACTGCAGCAGGGATTTTGGTCCACTCCTCATAGATATTCTCCAAATCTTTCAGGTTTCAGGGCTGTCGATGGGCAACATTGAGTTTCAGCTCCCTCCAAAGATTTTCTATTGGGATCAGGGCTGGAGACTGGCTAAGCCACTCCAGGATCTTGAAATGCTTTTTACAGAGCCTCTCCTTAGTTGCCCTGGCTGTGTATTTTAGGTTATTGTCATGCTGGAAGACCCAGCCACGACCCATCTTCAATGCTCTTACTGAGTGAAGGAGGTTGCTGGCTAAAATCTCACGATATATGACCCTATTCATCCTCCCTTCAATACGGTGCAGTCGTCTTTGTCCCCTTTGCAGAAAAGCACATCCATAGAATAATGTTTCCCCCACCATGCTTCACGGTTGGTATTGTGTTCTTGTGGTTGTGCTCATCCTTCTTCCACCAAACAGTGGAGTTGATACCAAAAAGTTCTATTTTGGTCTCATTTAACCACATGGCCTACTCCCATGCCTCTTCTGGATCATCCAGATGGTCATTGGCGAACAGGCCTGGACATGTGCTTGCGTGACCTGCAGGATTTTAATCCCCGACGGTATAGTGTGCTACTAATGGTAATGTTTGAGACTGTGGTCCCAGCTCTCTTCAGGTCATTGACCAGGTCCTCCCGTGTAGTTCTGGGCTGATTCCTGACCTTTCTCCGAATCATCCCTACCTCACAAGGTGAGATCTTGCATGGAGTCCCAGACAGAGGAAGATTGGCAGTCATCAACAAGCTGCTTGACTATTGTCCTGTAGCCCATCACAGCCTTGTGCAGGTCTACAGTTTTGTCCCGGGTGTCCTTATACAGCTCTTTTGGTCTTGGCCATGGTGGAGAGGTTGGAGTGTGATCGATTGTGTGGGTGAACATGTGTCTTATTTTTTCATTATTTATGAGTGAAGAGTACACGGGAAAAACTAACAGGTCTGTGAGACCGAAAATCCTTGCTCGATGGTAGGTGGTAAAATATGTATTCCATGCAATAAAATGCAAATTATTTAAAAATCATAGAATGTGATTTTCTGTTTTTTATTTTTAGATTCTGCCCCTTGCAGTTGAAGTGTACCTACAATAAAAATTACAGACCACTCCATTCTTTGTAGGTGGGAAAACTTGCAAAGTTGGCAGTGGATCAAATACGGTACTTATTTTCCCCACTCTTGCTCAGGTCACTGATGTTATAGGCAGGCGCTGGCTGTTTCACAAGCCAGGACCCACTGTGTACAGAGCAGGCCTAGTTTGTTAAGAGGTAAAAGGCGTATTCCCATAATTTAAAGTAATGGCATATTACTATGATTGGTGAAAGTTTAACCTCTACAGATGTAGATAGTGAATGGGCTGCAATATTTGCTTAGTGCTGCGTCCTCTAAACCAGCAGAGCTGCACCTTAGTTTTCAAGATCAATGGATCCCAGAAGTTATACTTCTACTGATCAAGTGCTGCCATATTAAAGTGACATACATTAACTATTAAATGAAAAAAAAAAATAATCTGACTTGTTTCAGAAGCCTGACAAGAAAGATGAGATATTAAGCAAAATCTGCTAATGAGTCCATTAAATAGTAACATCATGTCAAGTTATCACTACCCCATTTTTTATAGGATTTGTGAACTTGGGTGGTATCCACTAGCCACAATACTGGCATACAAGGATGGGTGCATATCTGGCCTTTTTTTCACCAAAGGGTAACCTGCGATTAGTGCAAATGTGGTTATTTTCTTATCTCTCCAAGTGATATGGAGGGATTCTGGTAGGGGACATATTTGCTAGAAGTTTCCTCTCTTTTTAAAAGATGATATCACATTGTTCAACTCCAATTAATCCAACTGGACAGTAACATCAAAAAGATCAAACTGGATCACCAGTGCACCTGCATACCAGAAGGCGTCCATACTTTTGATGTCTATTACTACCAGGTGCGTCACAAGGACTGAGCCAAGCCTATGTCCTTGCATCATCTGGTCCCTGGGAATCAAGCACATACAGTTCAGAACGTGTGCTGATGTGTATGACGGGAGGTGACATAGCGCTGCAGACTCCTCAGGGCTGTAGAAATTCAAGTGAATGGGTTGTTTTAGTGGCAGGTACATACATTTCGGCAAGTTCTATTTAAATGAATAGAACAGTCAGAAAATCTGCTGTGTGTGAATAAACCGTAAGGAGTGCTGCCCGTGTAGGTCAGATGGGTGCAGCATATGAAGCAGGACTTTTTAACATTTCCTTTTCTATCTGTATTGTGTAAGGTTGCATGCCATCAGAAAACAAAGACAGCTTTCCGTAAACTTTAATTACAGAGTACCAGACATGGTCAAAACTCAGAGAGAGAACACTCGCCAAAGCTTTGATGTTTCATCTGTAGGGATTTCACTATTTAGAGAAAGGACAGCTTAGAAAGGGCCCCTCGCTCCCCCTTGAAACACACTAGCCCCCTTTAAACACAACATTTCTTTTATGCACGCGGGAAGCTGGAAAATGAGGTTTGTGTAGCGTGTTAGTGCTGGAATTTTTTAATAACCTCCTCTCTCTCTTTACTCTTCCCCCCCAATTATCGTGGTGAATAATTAACATAGTGAAGGAGATAACTAAAGCCAGCATCTCCAAACTGAAAGATCTTTAGTTCAAAGCGCGTCCCTTTTTTTTGTCCATTCCCCCTGGTGCCGCCACTAAAACTTCCTTGTCAGTCAATCTCTGGGCAAACACTTCAAAGTCTCGTGAGGAAAAAGGCCCCGAGGGTCACAGAGAATTCATTGCAGGGAGGAACAGGCCGCACATACACCCAGCAATAGGAACACAAAGACAACAGAGCTCGGCGACACTGAGCCACAGATACACAAAGAATAAAGTCATACAGTGAAGAAGAAAAAAAAAAAAGTATAAATAGTGGAGGGGAAAAAAAAGAGTGGCGGAGACAAGGAGAACAGAGAGGAGGTATTCTGTACATCTGTCACCAAATCTATGTTTGTTTCTTCAGACATAAACAGAAGAACATAACAATCAAGTGTCCTCGAGCAGGGAAAGCTGGTGGCATGTGCAGCATTCCTTCCATCCCAGGATGGAAGCTGATTAGTGCCACAGGTCTGCTTAGTTTGATGTCTGAAGATCAATGGGACCAAGAGCACTTCAAAGAGCAAGCCGGGGATGACGGGCAGGATCCAGAATGCAAACATTTAGAGACACATAGGATGATCTGAGAGCTTTTGAAATGACGTTTAAGGCTTGAGCGATGTCTTCACAGGGAGCAGATCAAAAGCATCAGACAGGAAGGAACCACCAGCGAACAACGGAGAGGAACCAGAGCAACCAGAACAAGTACGCTATAATTATGGGGTCTGCGGCCATCCGGGAGAATCCAAGTGAGACCTTGACAAAACCTAAACTAACTACTACTAGTATTTGACAAAAAAGCATCCTGTGGCTGTGATGCAGGAAGGACGCAGGGTAAGAGATACCCTGGGGAGGCGGATCTGCTCAACCAAAACCAAAGTCAGAAAAGGTGTGCTCACAAGACCAAGAGGTTCTCATTTCTTAACAAAAAGCTCTCATTAGAAAATGGGCCTATTATTTAAATCAGGGTTTTTTTTATTATATGTATTGTTTTTTTTTAAAATGTTGCTAATGTTTTTTTTTCACATCACAAGCTTTACTAAAAAAAACAACAATGGACTGCGGTGGGACCATAATCAAGAAGGCCATTACACGTGATATACTAGTGTTGGCTCACCTGTGCTTAAAGGGAATCTGTCAGTAGGTTTATGCTATGTAATCTGACAGCAGCATGATGTAGGAGCAGGGACCCTGCTTTCAGCAATGTGTCACTCTTTGGGATTGTGTTGTTGCACTTTCAATAAAACCTGTTAGCAGGAGAGTATCACTACAGGAGGAGGAGTCTTGTACCATGTAACCACACCCCCACTGATTAGCAGCTTTCTGCCTATGCATAGTGTACACAGAAAGCTGCCAATCAGTGCTGTGGGAAGAATTATGCAAAGCTCAGCATTCTGTGCACTGAGATTTGCAGCAAACAGTGACTGTATCAAAATGACAGCATGCAACCCAAGGAGGGACATCTCTGGAATCATAGTTTCCAGCCTACACCATGCTACTCTCATAGCAAAAACCTGCTGACATAATCCCTTTAACCCCTTCCTGACATTGGATGTAACGGTACATCCTATTTTGCAGTGCATCCCCCTAAATGGACGTACCAGTACTTCCCATTCACCATCTCTATCTATCTATCCCCCACTCCCTCAAGATGGCTGGCCGATCATTGTACACCTGTGCTTTGTATCTCCCCCACCTCATTGTAGATTGTAAGCTCTCACGAGCAGGGTCGTCTTATCTTGCTTTAATTATTGTATTGTTAACGTTGTTACTTATGACTGTTGCGTTTGAAACTGTTAAACTGTAAAGTGCTGCGGAATATGTTGGCGATATATATATAAAGATTATTATTATTCCTGGATATGGTGCAGGCACAGTAGTTATGCCAGTACAATCCCAGCTGGGAGCTCGGCTTAAAAGGAACCTGACAGCAGGATTGTGCACAGCAACCTACAGACAGTGTCAGGTTGGCACCTTTATACTGATTACAATGATACCTGGGGTGATGAAATCCATCTTGTGGTTGTTGTTTATTCCTTATTGTTAATGATATGCTCGTGCCCCAGGGCGGCCTGTAGGGGTTTTCATGTGGTGCTCTGATTAGATATTCATAATGCAGCCTGCTGACAGGTCGCAGATCCCTCAATGACCTGCCCCCTAGTTTACATAATGAACATAATATTTACATAGAGGGTGAAAAAAAAAACTTCTGCCGGCATGCGCCAGCCATGGCACCTCTGCTGCAGCATAATAACATGTATATGAGTAATATGGTTGGGGTTATCCGGATATCTAATATATAATTGCCTAGAATACTACTTCCTGCAATTTGTGCCAACTTCCGTGGCTTTGTCCGGAGCTAATGTCTGGAGCTAATGTCCGGAGATAAGTGACGTCAACAGTGTCCAGTGTCAGAAACGTGCCGTACTGTGACACACTCCGCCCGCCATTTTGGTGTGATTTTTGAATTTTTACCTCACAGCAAGTTTCTACTGCGTGGAGGCGGGCCCAGTGACATTGCTCTTCAAGCTCCTGCCGAATTTCGTCAAAAAAATGATAATACCATTTACCAAAACTATATATATTTAGTTGTGAAGTGGTTCAGTGACATTTTCACACCAATTTTGAACTTTTGTTTGGTGTTTTCTCCATATACTGCCTATTATTTTTGTTCTTTCTTACTATTATTTATTAATTGTATTATTCTTACATTTGAATAAATAAAGTATATATGGATTCTAGACTCCCGATTCTTTAGAATCGGGCTGCCATCTAGTTAAAAATAAAAATCCATTTGAGAATGGCGCCCGCCCCACCTGCACAGTAGAAGCTATTGGTGTATAAAGAGGTGATCTGATAGCTGCTATTGCGCAGGTGCTGCCATCTTGCTAGAGAAGAAAAAAAAATCCTCCCCCAAGTTGGATCCACCTGCGCAATAGCAGCTATCAGATCATCTCTATATACACCTATAGCTGCTACTGCGCAGGCGGCAGCATCTTGGAGGAGGACATTTGTTATTACTCTAGGGCGCCTGCGCAGTAGTAGCTATTGGATCACCTCTATATACCAATAGCTGCTACTGCCATTTTCAAATGGATTTTTTTTTTTTTTTTTTAAACATCAGGATAACCCCAACCATAATAATTATATGCACATTACACATGCGATTATATTCATAATATAAACTAGGGGGCAGGTCAGTGAGGGATCAGTGACCGGTCAGCAGTCTGCATTATGAATATCTAATCAGAGCACCACATGAAGACCCCCCACAGGCCGCCCCGGAGCATAAGCATATCATTAACTCAAAACTGAAAATAAAGATTATACAACAACCACAAGACAGATTTCATCAACCAAGGTATCATTTTAAACAGTATAACGGCACCGACCTGACACTGTCTGTAGGTTACGGTGCAAAATCCTGCTGACAGGTTCCCTTTAAGTGATTTAACCATCTAAATGCCACGATCAATAGTGATCACAGCATTTAGAAGACCCCCCCACAACGCAATCATGGGCTGCCAATGGTGATCATTGCAACCCGACGTCAAATGATGGCCTTTGAGTCTGCCAGTTACGACGACCTATTAGACCACGCCAGGAGCATGGCCTAAAAGGTGTTCTGTCAGTGTAACACTGATAGATATAATGCATTGCAATGCATTATACCAGTGATCGGAGTAATAGAACTTACAGGAGTTTTCCACTAACAAAGTTAATGGGAATCTGTCAGAAGGCTTTTGCTATGTAATCTGAGGATAGCAGGACATGGAGGCTGAAACACAGAATTCAGCGATGTGACACTTGTCAAAGTACCTGCTGTTGTTTACTAACATTGCTGGTCTAGTCCAGCAACTAAGCACCTCACTGTCTCTGGACTTTGTACATGGAGGCCCTGGTGTGAGTGTGGTCCTCCTTCTCAGCTCTACTTGAATCTAAATCAATGTCTAATGATGTCTCAACAGCTGCACCCAGTAATCTAAGTTATACATCACTGGATTCAGTTTCCCTGAATCTGCTGACAACATTCCCTTTAATTTTAATAAACATTTTAAATAGATATTTCAATAATAAGTTCCACAATTTTATGTGTTTTACAAAATTGTACCTGTGCTGAGATAATCTTATAAATGTGTCCCTGCTGTGTACTGTGTAATGGTTGTGTCTGACCGTACAGAGTCATGGTCTGATCGTACCACAGCTCCTGGGCAGGGAAGGAGGCAAAAGAGTATACAGAAATTACAGCAGGAGATCACAGCTTATTCTTTCTTGGAGGTAAAACATTGCTTAAAAACAGGCAGAGTAATCAGCTGTGATTCTGTGCTGTAATATCTGTATACTCTTTTTTTCCCCCTCCCCTGCCCAAGAGCTGTGGGATGATCAGACCATGTTCCTGCATGTTTCTGCTCAGCTCAAGACCCATACAGTTGTCAGCAGAAAATAAAAAAGTTTTCTCTCTCAGAAAATAGCGATACAAAAAATAATTTTTTTCTAAAAAAATTTTGTCTAAAAGCGGCAAAACAAAAAAAAAAAAAACGTAGAAACGTGGTATCGTTTACCAGGGAGAATAAAGTTGTCTTATAACTTTTACCATACCGAGAATGGCATTTAAAAAAAAAAAAAAAAAACAGCTCCTGAATTGATGGTTTTTGTTCACTCTGCCTCCCAAAAATCGGAATAGGAAGCGATGAAAAAATGCTGTGACAGACAATGGCACCAATAAAAACTCCAAACTCCCGCAAAAAACAGGCCCCCACATGGGTCTTTTGGCAGAAACATAGAAAACTTACAGCTCTCAAAATATGGCAATGCAAACAAATGTTTTTTTTAGTTTGTGACAGCAACTAAACAGAAATAAAACTATAAATCTGGTACTGTTGTAATCACACTGGCCCAAAGAATAAAGTCGTCTAATCACTTATACCACAAGGTGAGGGAAGAAAAAAAAATAAAACCAATTCTCAACCTGCTATTGACTTGTTTATTCTGCCTCCCAAAAACTGTAGTTTATCCTGCGCTCTGTGCTGAGCTCTTACACCAGGGTTTCTGTGTAAATCTCTGAAATATGTGATATGAAAATTCCCTATAATGAGGCAGATGGAGGCACTTTGGACTCTCTATGGCGTATTTTTAGGAGCTAAAGCAACATTTTAATGGAAAAAATGGTAATTTTCAATTTACCCAGCTCAATGTTATACAATTCTGTGAATTGCCCAAGTGTTAAAAATGCTCACTACACCCATAGATGAATTCCTCGAAAGATGTATTTTACAAAATGGGGTCACTTGTGTTGGTTTCTCCTGTTTTGGCATGTCAGGGGCTCATCAAATGTGACATGACGTCTTCAATCTATTCCAGCCAAATGGCGCTCCAAAATTCAAACAAAGCTTCTTTCTTTCTAAGTCCTGATGACCACCCAAACAGTAGTTTTCCACCATATATGGGGTATCGATGAACTCAGGGAAAATTGCACACAAAAAATTGAACTGGCTATTTTCTCCTGTTACCATTGTGAAAATGAAAAATTTGTGGCAAAAGCAACATTTTTGTGAGAAAAGTGTATTTTTTTTATTTTCACGGCTCAACGTTATAAAATTCTGTGAAACATCTGTAGGTTCAAGGTTCTCATCACACAACTAGATAAAATTCTTAAGGGGTGTAGTTTCCAAAACAGTGGGGAATTCCACTGTTTAGACACATCAAGGCCCCTACAAATGCGACATGGCATTCACTGTCTATTCTGGTGCTCCTTCCATTCCGAGCCCTGCTGTGCACCAAAACAGCAGTTTTCCACCACATCTAGAGTATCGGCGTATTAAGTAGAAATTGAATAACACAATACTTAGTCCATTTTCTTGTGTAAATGAAAAATTGCAGGCAAAAGTACCAATTTTGTGGGAAAAATTAAAATGTTCATTTATTTCTTCGACATTGCTTTAATTCCTGTAAAGCACCTAAAGAGTTAATAAAGTGCTTCAATGTGGTTTTGAGGGGTGCAGTTTTTAAAATAGTGTCACTTTTAGGTATCTTCTGTCACATACAGTGGGGAAAAAAGTATTTAGTCAGCCACCAATTGTGCAAGTTCTCCCACTTAACCCCTTCACCCAGCTTTTTTGCTTTTTCGTATTTCGCTCCCCTTCTTTCCAGAGCCATAACTTTATTTTTCCATCATTATGGCCATGTGAGGGCTTTTTTTTTGCGGGACGATTTGTAGTTTTGAACAGTACTATTGGTTTTACCATGTCGTGTAACAGAAAACGGGAAAAAAATTCCAAGCGCGATGAAATTGCAAAAAAGTGCAATCCCACACTTGTTTTTTGTTTGGCTTTTTTGCTAGGTTCACTAGATTCTCCAGGTCATTACGAGTTCATAGACACCAAACATGTCTAGGTTCTCTGTTATCTAAATGGCAAAAAAATTCCAAAGTATGCTAAAAAATAAATAAATAAATAAAATGGCGCAATTTTCCGATAACGGTAGCGTCTCTATTTTTCGTGATCTGGGGTCTGGTGAGGGCTTATTTTTTTGCACGTCGAGCTGACGTTTTTAATTATACCATTTTGGTGCAGATAAGTTCAATGCTGTTAAACTCAGAGACTATAAACTCTGGTGGAAGAGGGAACCTTAAGAGAGAGGATCTGGACGGCCTGGAAGCTTCCAAGGGGCGTCCATGAACATGTTCACCGGGCCCTTCTTGGCCAGCCCGGAGCTCTCATGATGGATCTCTTCTTCCTTTATTCTTTTCACGACGCCCGGACAAGGAGAGAGACAGAAAAAGACAAGGCAGTTGGAATTGTGACCACGATATTACTAGAGCATCTCAACAGGTGGCTAGCGGATTCCGGGTCCTGGCTACAAACCAAGGAACCTCGTGGTTTATCCGAGACGCCATGAGGACGACGTCCAGAGAGCCCCATTTCAGCATATCTGGATGAAGACGGCGGGGCAGAGCAACCACCTGCCCAAAGCGAGACCCTGATGGCTCAGAAAATCGTCTGCCCGACTTTCTACCCTTGGAATGTGCACAGCTGATATGGCGGAAATGAGACATTCTGCCCATCGCAGAATCCTTGTTACCTTTATCATAACTTGTTTGCTGCGTGTTCCGCCTTGACAGTTTATGTAGGCCTCGGCCGTGGCATTGTCTGACTGTATGCAGACCGGCTGTCTCAGAAAGAGAATGCCAGTGGTGAAGAACAAATTGCCCTGATCTCCAGGAGACTGATGGGGAGAGAGGCCTCTTTGGCGTTTCAGTGGCCCTGTGCTGTGTGACGAAGAAAAAACGGCTCCCCAAACAAGGAGACTGCCGACGGTGATGATGACCTGCCACCAGAGAGGAAGGAAGGACTTCCTTCATAGGACTGATGCCGACAGCGTCACCAGGTGAGGGACTGCCTCACCCTGAGGTAAAAGCACGGGATAATCCGCGAAGACGATCAGAGAGCCAGCTGAAGAGGATGGGCATGGAACTGGGCAAAAGAAAAGGCTTCCATGGCGACAATCCCTTTCCCCTAGAACTCTCATGCAGGACCATAGGAGAGAAGCTGTACGCTTTAGAGTACGGATACCCTGGCAGAGGGACGAAAAACTTCTCCTGGAAGGAAGACACGGGCTTGGGTCTTATACCTAGAAACACCAGGTGCCGAGCAAAAATGAGGGAGAACTTCTCAAAATGTAGCCGAGATGGACCAGAGTATCCAGAGTAAACTGAAGACTTTGGTTGCAGACTCGGCGGGATGGCTCCTTGATCAGAATATCGTCTAAGTAGGGAAATATGAAAAAACCCCTGGAGAGAAGGATGTCCATGACCGTTGCCGTGACGTGACTAGTCTGGGAGCAGAGGCCAGGTCGAAAGGAAGGGCCGTGAACTGATAAAGACCCTCCTGGATCGCACACCATAGGAACCTCTGATGCTAAACAGAAACAGGAATGTGAAGAATTCTCCCGAGTCCATGGAAGTGATAACCGAACGTAGGGACTCAGTCCTGAAAAGACACAACCGAACGTGACAGGTAAACCGCTCGAGGTCCAAAAACAGAGGTAAAGGTCCGTCTTGTTTCGTGACTATGAAAAGAATAGAGTTGAACCCTGAAAACCATACGTTTCTGGGGACGGGGACGATCACTCCTGTGCGTGGTAGGAAAAAGATGGCCTGAAGAACTCCTGGGGCCTGCGACGTATGTCTTGGTGGGCAAAATAGAAGGAAGAGAAGCCAGCGGATCCACATTAGGGATTCTGCCCATTTATCAAGAAGGTCTGGGCTAAAGGGGTAGAGGATGTGTAGCTTCTTCTTACCTGGGAGGCGCTTTTCAGGGTGTTCCTAGTGTTTAGACATAATCATGACGACTTCCCTGAAACCTTGCATCTTTCTGGTCTGGTCCGTATCGGACTCAGACTGGGAATCCATATCCGACCCCAAAATCCACTTCTGAGGATGGGGCATGGGATGAGGAATGCATCCAGGAGAAAGTAGAGGGACCCGCAGCTTCCTTTGCTTTGTACCCGATTTGTCTCTGTGAAGGTCGCGGTCAGGTGCGTGTGAATCACCGTGAGAGGTGTTTGGAGCACTGGTGGCAGAAAACAAATGTGGAGGTTGCTCCAGGACCTGGACCGGGGACTGCGAAACTTTAGTCAGATCTAAGACCGACTGTGATATGGCAACAGCCCACTCCCGGAGGAAGGGGAGTGCTCTTATCCCGGGCGTTAGAGGGTTTCTCTGAATGCCACTTTTCTTTTACATATGGCACAGGCGTCAGTATTATAGGGACAGGAATGGGCCACAATGAAAATTGGCCAAATCTAACGGTATCGGGGAGTAGGGGCCCTTCCTATTGGCTGTGCCGCTGTAGGACTGCACCGGGCAGTAAGAGGAGGCCCCTTGATAGGGAAAAAAGCGCACAATAATTACGCGCTTAATGCAGAGGTGTGGCTGTCACCAGGACAGAAGGAGGGCGTTAACGAAGCACAAGCATGAAGAAAAGATGGCCGCTGTCGTTCAGTGACGCCATATTCTGTGCGGCATTCTGTCACGGGTAAACAGTGAGGCAGGCGGGTAGCTGCCGGGGACAGAGAAAGGGGCATCCTGTAAAAGGTGAGTCCCGAATCCCTCTTCACTGACGAGGATAACATCAGGAGCCCTCAGGGTGGGTGAGGGTCACTGGAAACAAGGGATCCTCCTTCCCGCACCGTTTCCGGATGGTGCAGAAGACTGTATCAACCCCTTACAAGAAGGGGGGGAGGTCACCACTGCACCACTGGTGACCACCGTCTACCTCTCAGCCCTCTCCGAGGAGAGGGGTGAGGAGGGTAAAATGCGAGGACTGGCCACCGAAAAGTCACCCTGAAACACCCATAAGGGTGACAGAGGTTAAAGTCCTGCCTGCGGGTCCGAGAGTGGGTGATGTGGGTAACACCACACTGCTCTCTCGGTCGCATAAATGTGGGAAAACAGGGTGAGACATTATACCCTGTTACCCTGAAGCTGAAGAACCTGAAAGGCAAAGGAAAAAGATTAATAAACACAACAGGTGACCTGAAAAGGAAAAGACGGATCTGAGACAGGTCCAGGTCTGCCTCCTACAGACGCCAAGCTTAAAATGAGGTACTTTGTGCATGTCGGTGGATGTATACTGCGGAGGAGGAGCTATTTTCCTTTATTTGCATAGTGTCAGCCTCCTAGCGACAGCAGCATACACCCATGGTTACCTGTATCCCCCAATGAAGTGATAAAGAAAATAAAACATTTTCACATTTTTTTTAAAATGTTCAATATTTTCATAAACGCAAATCGTTTTCACCAAATGTACCACTAATATAAAATACAATATGTCATTAAAAATTTTTCAGAATAATTGGGATATGTTGAAGCATTCCAGAGTTATTTCCACATAAAGTGACACTGGTCAGAATTGTTAAATTTGGCTTGGTTAGGAAGGTGAAAACGAGCTGGAGGGTAAAGGGTATAAAGCCTAAAGGTACCGTCACACTAGACGATATCGCTAGCGATCCGTGACGTTGCAGCGTCCTCGCTAGCGATATCGTCCAGTGTGACAGGCAGCAGCGATCAGGCCCCTGCTGTGCTGTCGCTGGTCGGGGAAGAAAGTCCAGAACTTTATTTGGTCGCTGGACTCCCCGTAGACATCGCTGAATCGGCGTGTGTGACACCGATTCAGCGATGTCTTCACTGGTAACCAGGGTAAACATCGGGTAACTAAGCGCAGGGCCGCGCTTAGTAACCCGATGTTTACCCTGGTTACCATCCTAAAAGTAAAAAAAACAAACACTACATACTTACCTACAGCCGTCTGTCCTCCAGCGCTGTGCTCTGCACTCCTCCTGCTCTGGCTGTGAGCGTCGGTCAGCCGGAAAGCAGAGCGGTGACGTCACCGCTCTGCTTTCCGGCCGCTGTGCTCACACAGACAGTACAGGAGGAGAGCAGAGCACAGCGCTGGAGGACAGACGGCTGTAGGTAAGTATGTACTGTTTGTTTTTTTTACTTTTAGGATGGTAACCAGGGTAAACATCGGGTTACTAAGCACGGCCCTGCGCTTAGTTACCCGATGTTTACCCTGGTTACCGGCATTGTTGGTCGCCGGAGAGCGGTCTGTGTGACAGCTCTCCAGCGACCAAACAGCGACGCTGCAGCGATCCGGATCGTTGTCGGTATCGCTGCAACGTCGCTAAGTGTGACGGTACCTTAAGAGTGTACATGGAAGTAGGGCATAATAACCTGTCAAAAAATGGGGATGCTTCAGTATATATGAGAAATATTTCTAACAGTATATATAGTATCTTCTTCACAATCACCTTGAGGCTTGGCATCCCCTGCCAGGAGTGCCCTTTTTGGGGGAATATATATGAATCAATTACAATCTACATAAATCATGCAAAAAAAATCATACAAAAATCTGACAGATGCAATAAAATATATAAATTTGGTTTCTGCTTAGAGACATGTAGAGGAGGAAATCTACACAACTCTTTTCCTTCTGATCAGAACAAGTTTAAAAGGCTGATAACTTTTCCACATGGAAAAAAAAAACCACCCATCACCAGTGAGACTGAAATCACACATGAGCAGTCCTCCTTCAGATCTAAGTACCCTCTTCCAGCAACATACACAATCTTCATCACGACAGGATGTGTCTTATTGCCCTCTGAGCCCTGGGGAAAGACCTCCCTCCACCGGTGACACTTTTATTGAGTAGTTTAAGGTTCAGTGGAAGCGCCTCTATTAGGAACAGCAGTCATGGAAAGCCAGCCAAGAATAACAGGGCTGCCAGCAAGATGAAAGTTTGATGCAGGAGAGGCTCCGCTGCCGGAACGTTACAGAAAAGAAAGACCCCTTCACAAGCTGCCAAGAGCTCAGAGCCCCCTCTCCTCCCAGGAACCGACTCCAGGCTGAACACACAAGCAGGGGTCTCAGGTTACTACTGTAGAGGAGGATGGAGAAACCCACACAGTAAACTGATCATATATAGAATGACCAAAAGGGTATAAGGATGCAAAAAGAAGACCTTGCATCCAGCTTATAGGAAAAAAGGGTCTGCAGCATATGATGCAGGTATGAAGGAATCCTATAAAACAAGCAGGATTACAGTGGACAGGACAATAATAATATAAGCTACACTATGCTACTACATCCGTTTGCTGGTAATTACCTATTCCGTCTGTAAAATGTTAGCTTCATATTGGGAGCAATACCTTAACTCACTCATTAAAGGATTTCTGAAATCCTACAAAATGTGTCCAGAGGGGAAAAAAAGTTACTAGATAAGAAATAACTATAATTATCTCTTAAACAGCCTGCTGATCTGATGTTTACTTGGCTGCAGCAGTGACATCTCATCTACTTACGCGACTGCTACCACCAATCATTGGCCTCAGTGGTTTCATGTCATACTTTGATGATGCCAGTGATTGGCTGTAAAAGTCATATACAGTCATGGCCAAAAATATTAACACCCCTGCAATTCTGTCAGATAATACTTAGTTTCTTCCTGAAAATGATTGCAATCACAAATTCTTTGGTATTATTATCTTCATTTATGTTGTCTTAAATGAAAAAACACAAAAAGAATTGTCCTAAAGCCAAATTGGATATAATTCCACACCAAACATAAAAAGGGGGTGGACAAAAGTATTCACACTGTTCAAAAAATCATGTGATGCTTCCCTAATTTGTGTAATTAACAGCACCTGTAACTTACCTGTGGCACCTAACAGGTGCTGGCAATAACTAAATCACACTTACAGCCAGTTGACATGGATTAAAGTTGACTCAACCTCTGTCCTGTGTCCTTGAGTGTACCAAATTATGCATGGAGAAAAGAAAGAAGACCAAAGAACTGTCTGAGGACTTGAGAAACCAAATTGTGAGAAAGCATGAGCAATCTCAAGGCTACAAGTCCATCTGCAAAGACCTGAATGTTCCTGTGTCTACCGTGCGCAGTGTCATCAAGAAGTGTAAAGCCCATGGCACTGTGGCTAACCTCCCTAGATGTGGATGGAAAAGCAAAATTGACAAGAGATTTCAACGCAAGATTGTGCGGATGTTGGATAAAGAACCTCGACTAACATCCAAACAAATTTAAGCTGCCCTGCAGTCCGAGGGTACAACAGTGTCAACCCGTACTATCCGTCGGCATCTGAATGAAAAGGGACTGTATGGTAGGAGACCCAGGAAGACCCCTCTTCTTACCCCGAGACATAAAAAAGCCAGGCTAGAGTTTGCCAAAACTTACCTGAAAAAGCCTAAAACGTTTTGGAAGAATGTTCTCTGGTCAGATGAGACAAAAGTAGAGCTTTTTGGGCAAAGGCATCAACATAGAGTTTACAGGAGAAAAGAAGAGGCATTCAAAGAAAAGAACACGGTCCCTACAGTCAAACATGGCGGAGGTTCCCCAATGTTTTGGGATTGCTTTGCTGCCTCTGGCACTGGACTGCTTGACCGTGTGCATGGCATTATGAAGTCTGAAGACTACCAACAAATTTTGCAGCATAATGTAGGGCCCAGTGTGAGAAAGCTGGGTGTCCCTCAGAGGTCATGGGTCTTCCAGCAGGACAATGACCCAAAACACACTTCAAAAAGCACTAGAAAATGGTTTGAGAGAAAGAACTGGAGACTTCTAAGGTGGCCAGCAATGAGTTCAGACCTGAATCCCATAGAACACCTGTGGAGAGATCTAAAAATGGCAGTTTCGAGAAGGCACCCTTCAAATATCAGGGACCTGGAGCAGTTTGCCAAAGAAGAATGGTCTAAAATTCCAGCAGAGCATTGTAAGAAACTCACTGATGGTTACCAGAAGCGGTTGGTCGCAGTTATTTTGGCTAAAGGTTGTGCAACCAAGTATAAGGCTGAGGGTGCCAATACTTTTGTCTGGCCCATTTTTGGAGTTTTGTGTGAAAAGATCAATGTTTTGCTTTTTGCTTCATTCTCTTGTGTTTTTTCATTTAAGACAACATAAATGAAGATAATAATACCAAAGAATTTGTGATTGTAATCATTTTCAGGAAGAAACTGAGTATTATCTGACAGAATTGCAGGGGTGTTAATACTTTTGGCCATGACTGTAGGTAGACAGGATGTCATCGGCGCTGTCAATCAAAGACTGACTGGGAGCTGAATCGGCGGGTGATTTATCTGGAGCATACAAGCTCTTTTCTTATTTTATCCAACTTCCTCCTTCTGGAAAAATTCTGTAGGATCTCAGATACCCTTCAACATCAACAAGTTTTAGCATTTCACTATTCATTGTTTGTCGGAATGACATGCATACTGATGTTTCGTCTCCTGACAGTCCCTTTCCCTGTCCTATACACTTCTTACTAAAGATTACCATGCTTTCACATTATTTGGTTTTATCTCCCATACCCAAAGATGATCTAAAAATCTTAAAGATCATTTTGTAATTTCCCAACATACAGTAGCTTGCGAAAGTATTCACCTCTCTTGGCAGTTTTCATGTTTTGTTACCTCACAACCTGGAATTCTACTGGTTCTTTTGAGGCTTTGTATCAATGTTCATGTAAAGAACATGCCAATAACTGAACATTTGGTTTTCTTTTTTTTGCGTGAAACAAACAACAAATAGGACAAAATAACTGAACACTTCAATGTACATAACTATTCACCCTACTGAAGGAAGTACTTTGTAGAGCCTCCTTTTCTGGCAAAAGCAGCTGCAAGTCAGTTTGGATAAGTCTCTATGAGCTTTCCACATCTTGGCACTGGGACTACCCATTCCTCAAGACAAAACAGCTCCAGCTCCTTCAAGTTAGATGGTTTCCTCTAGTGAACAGCAATCTTCAAGCCTGACCACGGATTCTCAATTACATTAAGGACTGGCTTTGACTAGGCCACTCCAAAACATTTACAATGTTTCCCTTAAACCACTCAAGTGTTGCTTTAGCAGTATGCTTTGGGCTATTGTCTTGTTGGAAGATGATCCTCTGACCTGGTCTCAAATCACAGACAGACTGAAACAGGTTTTGCTGAAGAATATTCCTATAGTTTGTACCATTCATCTTCCCCTTGACTCTAACCATTTTCCCTGTCCCCCAAAGCATGTTGCTGCCACCATCATGTTTCACTGTGGGGATGGTGTTCTAGGGGTGATGAGCGGTGTTGGTTTGGTGCCAGACATAGCATTTACCTTGGTTGTCAAAAAGTTCCATTTTGGTCTCATCTGAATACAGCACCTTAATCCAAACATTTAGGGAGTCTCCCACATTTTGGCAAACGCAAAACGAGCCTTACACACAAAAATTGTAAGTAAATGCTTTTTTGTAGCCAATCTTCCATAAAGGTCACTTCTATGGAGTGTACAGCTTATTGTTGTCGTATAGACTGATACTCCCGTCTCTGCTTGGGAATGCTGCAGCTCTTTCAGGGTTACTTTTGGGCTCTGTGCTGCCTATCTGATTAATGCCCTCCTTGCCAGGGCTGATAGTTTTGGTGGGTGACCCTCTCTTGGCAGATTTGTTAATGGATTTGATGGTGCTCCGGGGGATCAGGATTTTTTTTTATATAACCCAATCCTGTCTTGTACTTCTCAACAATTTTGTCCCTGACTTGTTTGGAGATCTCCTTGGTCTTCATGGTGTTGTTTGGTGAGTGGTGCCTCTTATTTAATGGTGTTGCAACCTTTGTGGCCTTTCAGAAAAGATGTGTGTATACTGACTGAGCATGTGTCACTTAGATTGCACACTGGTGGATTTCCTTTCACTAAGCATGTGACTTATGAAGGTAATTGCTTGCACCAGAATTTTTTAGGGGCTTTAAAGGAAAAGGGGTGAATACATATGCACATGCCAATTTTTAGTTATTTGAACCCATAAATTTAATTTATGCCTACATTTTTCTCACTTTGCCTCACCAATGTAGACTATTTAGTGCTGATGTATCACACGCAAATCGGATTACAAAAATATTTAAAACACAGATTGTAATGTAACAAAATAGGTTAAAACTTTTGCATACTGTATATAGTTTTAAAATTAGACATGTAAAGTGATGATTTCAACAGCCACAATATCACGCTGCAATGATGTGAGTGTGGATTTCCAGTGATGTTGACAGAATAGTTTAATTACCTGTGTGGATGGCTGAAGATTTGTTGCCATGCATGGCTAGATATACCGGAAATTGCAACAGTACTACCTGAAAAATCACATACCTGGAACAGGGTAAGGGATTCATCCAACTCGGTTCTTGGAGGAGTAATAACTACAAGGAAAATAAAAATAAGGCTAGATTATTAACCCCTTAAGCCCGAGGGTGGTTTGCACATTAATTACCGGGCCAATTTTTACAATTCTGACCACTGTCCCTTTATGAGGTTATAACTCTGGAACGCTTCAACGGATCCCGATGATTCTGACATTGTTTTCTCGAGACATATTGTACTTCATGATAGTGGTAAAATTTCTTTGATATTACCTGCGTTTATTTGTGAAAAAAAAGGAAATTTGGCGAAAATTTTGAAAATTTCGCAATTTTCCAACTTTGAATTTTTATGCCTTTAAATAACACAGATATGTCACAAAAAATACTTAAGTAACATTTACCACATGTCTACTTTACATCAGCAAAATTTTGGAAACAAATTTTTTTTTTTTGTTAGGGAGTTATAAGGGTTAAAAGTTGACCAGCCATTTCTCATTTTTACAACACCATTTTTTTTTTAGGGACCACATCACATTTGAAGTCATTTTGAGGGGTCTATATGATAGAAAATACCCAAGTGTGACATCATTCTAAAAACTGCACCCCTCAAGGTGGTCAAAAACACATTCAAGAAGTTTATTAACCCTTCAGGTGTTTCACAGGAATTTTTGTAATGTTTAACCTCTTTCTGACCTCGGACGGGATGATCGCTGCTATGTAGCAGAGCTGATCCAGTTATGCCAGCTTCTGGGAGGCTACTGAAGCATGGCAAAAGTAAAAAAAAAAAAATGTAAAAAAAAAAAATGTGAAAAAAATAAAAATAATATAAAAATTTAAATCACCCCCCTGTCGCCCCATTCAAAATAAAACAATAAAAAAAAAATCAAACTTACACATATTTGGTATCGCTGCGTTCAAAATCGCCCGATCTATCAATAAAAAAAAAGGATTAACCTGATCACTAAACGGCGTAGCGAGAAAAAAAATTGAAACGCCAGAATTACATTTTTTTTGGTCGCCGCGACATTGCATTAAAATGCAATAACGGGCGATCAAAAGAACATATCTGCACAAAAGTGGTATCAATAAAAACATCAGCTCGGCACGCAAAAAAAAAAGCCCTCACCCAACCCCAGATCACGAAAAATGGAGACGCTACGGGTATCGGAAAATGGCACAACTTTATTTTTTTTAGCAAAGTTTGGAATTTTTTTTCACCACTTAGATAAAAGATAACCTAGACATGTTTGGTGTCTATGAACTCGTAATGACCTGGAGAATCAAAATGGCAGGTCAGTTTTAGCATTTAGTGAACCTAGTAAAAAAGCCAATCAAAAAACAAGTGTGGGATTGCACTTTTTTTGCAATTTCACCGCACTTGGAAGTTTTTTCCCGTTTTCTAGTACACGACATGCTAAAATCAATGATGTCGTTCAAAAGTACAACTTGTTTCGCAAAAAATAAACCCTCACATGGCCACATTGACGGAAAAATAAAAAAGCTATGGCTCTGGGAAGACGGGGAGCAAAAAACAAACACGGAAAAACAGAAAATCCCAAGGTCATGAAGGGGTTAAAAAAAATGAAGATTTAATTTTTTTTTCACAAAAAAATTTACTTCAGCTCCAGAAAATGGACCCCAAAAGTTGTTGTACAATTTGTCCTGAGTACCCAGATACCCCATATGTGGGGGTAAACCACTGTTTGGAAAGTAGACCCCCTAAGGAACTTATCTAGATGTGTGGTGAGCACTTTGACCCACCTAGTGCTTCACAGAAGTTTATAATGTAGAGCCGTAAAATTAATAATATTTTTTCACAAAAATGAACTTTTCGACCCTAATTTTTTATTTTCCCCAAGGTTACCAAAAGAAATTGTACCCCAAACGTTGTTGTGAAATTTGTCCCGAGTACGCTGATACCCCATATGTGGGGGTAAACCACTGTTTGGGTGCATGGCAGAGCTCGGAAGGGAAGGAGCGCCGTTTGACTTTTTAATGCAAAATTGGCTGGAATTGAGATGCGACGCCATGTTGCGTTTAGATAGCCACTGATGTGCCTAAACATTGAAACCCCCTACAAGAGACACCATTTTGGAAAGTAGACCCCCTAAGGAACATATCTAGATGTGTGGTGAGCGCTTTGAACCCCCAAGTGTTTCACTACAGTTTATAAGGCAGAGCCATGAAAATAAAAAATCTTTTTTTTTCCACAAAAATTATTTTTTAGCCCCCAGTTTTGTATTTTCCCAAGGGTAACAGGAGAAATTGGACCCCAAAAGTTGTTGTGCAATTAGTCCTGGGTACGCTGATACCCCATATGTGGGGGGTAACCAATATTTGGGCGCATGGCAGAGCTCGGAAGGGAAGGAGCGCCATTTGGAATGCAGACTTAGATGGAATGGTCTGCAGGCATCACATTGCGTTTCCAGAGACCCTAATGTACCTAAACAGTAGAAACCCCCCACAAGTGACCCCATATTGGAAACTAGACTCCCCAAGGAACTTATCTAGATGTGTTTCGCTACAGTTAATAACGCAGAGCCGTGAAAATAAAAAATATTTTTTTCCCCACAAAAATTATCTTTAACCCCCAGTTTAGAATTTTCCCAAGGGTAACAGGAGAAATTGGTCCCCCAAAAGCTGTTGTCCAATTTGTCCTGAGTACTCCGATACCCCATATGTGGGGATAAACCACTGTTTGGGCACACGTCAGGGCTCGGAAGGGAAGTAGTGACGTTTTGAAATGCAAACTTTGATGGAATGGTCTGCGGGCGTCACATTGCGTTTGCAGAGCACCAGATGTACCTAAACAGTAGAAACCCCCAACAAGTGACCCCATATTGGAACCTAGATCCCCCAAGTAACTTATTTAGATGTGTTTTGAGAACTTTGAACCCCCAAGTATTTCACTACAGTTTGTAACGCAGAGCCGTGAAAATAAAAAATCATTTTTTCCCCCAAAAATGTTTTTTTAGCCGCCCAAATTTTTATTTTCCCAAGGGTAAAAAGAGAAATTGGTCCTCAGAAGTTATCCAATTTGTCCTGAGTACGCTGATACCCCTTATGTTGGGGCAAACCCCTGTTTGGACGCACAGGTGAGCTCGGAAGGGAAGAAGCACTGTTTTACTTTTTCAACGCAGAATTGGCTAGAATTGAGATCGGACGCTATGTCGCATTTGGAGAGCCCTGATGTGGCTAAACAGTGGAAACCCCCAATTCTAACTGAAACCCAAACACACCCCTAATCCCAACCACACCCCTAACTCGAACACACCCCTAACCCTAATCCCAACCATAACCCTAACCACACCCCTAACCCTGACACATCCCTAACCCTAATCCCAACCGAAAATGTAATCCAAACCCTAACCCTAGCCCAACCCTAACCCTAGCCCCAACCCCAGCCCTAACCCTAGCCCCAACCCTAGCCCTAACCCGAACCCTAGCCCTAACGCTAATGGGAAAATGGAAATAAATACATTTTTTTAATTTTTTTATTTTTCCCTAACTAAGGGGGTGATGAAGGGGGGTTTGATTTAGTTTTATAGTGGGATTTTTAGCGGATTTTTATGATTGGCAGCGGTCACACAGTAAAAGACGCTTTTTGTTGCAAAAAATATTTTTTTGCGTTACCACATTTTGAGAGCTATAATTTTTCCATATTTTGGTCCACAGAGTCATGTGAGGTCTTGTTTTTTGCGGGACGAGTTGACATTTTTATTGGTAACATTTTCGGGCACGTGACTTTTTTGATCGCTTTTTATTCCGATTTTTGTGAGGCAAAATGACCAAAAATCAGCTATTCATGAATTTCTTCTTTTTTTTTTTTGGGGGGGGGGGGGGAGGGGGATTATACCATTCTGCTTTTGGTAAAATGGATAAAGCAGTTTTATTCTTCGGGCCAGGACGATTACAGCGATACCTCATTTATATCTTTTTTTTATGTTTTGGTGCTTTTATACGATAAAAACTATTTTATAGAGAAAATAATTATTTTTGCATCGCTTTATTCTGAGGACTATAACTTTTTATTTTTTCGCTGATGATGCTGTATCGCGGCTCGTTTTTTGCGGGACAAGATGAAGTTTTCAGCAGTACCATGGTTATTTATATCTGTCTTTTTGATCGCGTGCTATTCCACTTTTTGTTTGGCGGTATGATAATAAAGCGTTGTTTTTTGCCTCGTGTTTTTTTTGGGGTTTTTTTTTTACGGTGTTCACTGAAGGGGTTAACTAGTGGGACAGTTTTATAGGTGGGGTCGTTACGGATGCGGCGATACTAAATATGTGTACTTTTATTGTTTTTTTGTTTGTTTTTTTCAGATAAAGGAATGTATTTATGGGAACAATATTTTTTTTTTTACACATCTAAATATTTTTTTTTTACTTTACAACATTGCCCCAGGGGGGGGAGCATCATGTTATAAGGTCAGATTGCTGATCTGACACTTTGCAGAGGCTTGCAGTGGCCTGCAGGAAGGAGACGCTCGGTACAAGGTGAAGTACGCAGGGAGCCCCCTCCCTGCGCGATGCTTCCCTATACCGCCGAAACACTGGGATCATGTTTGATCGCAGTGTGCCGGGGGTTAATGTGCCGTGGGAAGTCCGTGACCGCTCCTGGCATATAGTGCCGGATGTCAGCTGCGATAGTCAGCTGACCCCCGGCTGCGATCGGCCGCGCTCCCCCCCGTGAGCGCGGCCGATTGCATATGACGTACTATCCCGTCACTGGGAATTAAGTCAAGGGTCACCTTGACGGAATAGTACGTCATATGGGATTAAGGGTTAAAAGAAGGGGGGTTAGAATGATGATAAATCCTTAAAAGCAAGACGTTCTAGTCCATTTAGTGTGTAGGAACCTGCAACCATCTGAAAAGAAAACATAATATTCTCTGTAGCTAGCGGGTGTAGTGAATATACGCTCCCATGGCTTAAAAGAATGACATTACATTTATTAGCAAAGTTTTTTTCCTGTACTTCTCTCTACAGTCAAAGGGAAGTACATTCCATTTTTTTTTTCTTTATTGCCATCTTAAGTCTATATGCCTGAATAGGGCACATTGTCCTCACAGATATAATATCCTGCTCAGGACACACCTCAATTTAATAAACTAGTGACCAACTCACAAACCGCGTCATCAGTCTGCTGCACTGGAAACAGTCATGTGTTTTGTTATTTGCAATACATTTTCCCTGCTATGGTCACTGTGCTTATGGTCATCTACTTGCCAGTGGGGCTCACAACTATCAGTTATTCACTGCACCGGTTTTACTTAAAAAAAAATAAAAATGAAAAATACAATCCAGATATAAAAACTGCTACTATACTTCCTTTTTCTTGATTATGAGAAATTACCGTATTTTTCAGACTCTAAGACGCAATTTTTCCTCCCAAAGTGTGGAGGAAAATGGGGGGTGCGTCTTATAATCCGGATATATTGGCTCTGGCTGTGGTGGGGAGGTGGGGGAGCGGTATCGGAGGAGCAGCACGTCACAGAGGCAGGAGCCGGCGGCTACAGCTAACTCCTGTGCCCGCTGCGAAAGAGAAATTAATATGCACTGCATTCCACGCCCATGGGCGGGGAGGACAATGAATATTAATTTCTTCCTGGCATCTCGACATGATTGATTGGCCTCATCCCCTTGCTGGTATGATTGGCCCATCAGAAAAGATTAAAAAACAAAAAAAAAAAAAAACTTTTACTCTTACCTTCCTCCGCTCCCTAGCAGTCGCAGCGTCCTGCTCCGATGCCAGCAGCTGCTTAATGCTTGTAAGCAGCGCATGGCAGGGACGTCATGCACTGCTCACAAGCAGAGCACAGCTGTCGGAATACTCACCGGGTGTTCATCAGAGATCGCGGTGAGTATCCATTCCTCTTCAGTAACACTGTCTGCCGCCTGCTGTAGCCGGCGGTCACGTGTGCCGATACTTAAGAGGAATTAATATTAATTTCTCTTAAGTATCGGCAGATGTGACAGCCGGCCGAAGCAAGAAGCAGGCGGCTGACAGTGCACGCTACTTAAGAGGAATGGATACTCACCGCAATCTCTGATGAACACCCAGTGAGGATTCCGGCAGCTGTGCTCTGCTTGTGAGCAGCGCATGATGTCCCTGCCAAGCGCTGCTTACAATCATTAAGCAGCTGCTGGCACGGTAGCAGGACGCTGCGACTGCGAGGGAGGAAAGAGTAAAGGTTTTTTTTTGTTTTTTTTTAATCTTTTCTGATGGGGCCATGGATACCAGGACTGGGATGGGGCCAATCATACCAGCAAGGGGATGGGGCCGATCAATCATACCAGCAAGGGGATGGGGCCGATCAATCTTACCAGTAACAGGATGGAGCCAATTAATCATACCAGGAACAGGATGGGGCCAATCAATCATATCAGAATAAGAATGGGACCATGCATACCAGGACTGGGATGGGGCCAATCATACCAGAAAAAGGATGGGGCCATGCATACCAGGATAGGGATGAGGGGACCATATTTACCCGGATAGGTGATCTTAAGTATAGAATTGACCACATTTTTTGCTTCAGTTTTTTTTTCCCTAATTTTCTCCTCTAAAACCTAGATGCGTCTTATGGTCTGATGGGTCTTATAGTACGAAAAATACAGTAGTTAATTTTTGATAATTTTCCATCACACATTTGCAACAACATGGATAAAACTAAAAAAACAATTGTCAATAGCAGACAGCAATGTAAGGATATTTAGTGTATTTTGTATTATATTATAATGTTTTCTAGACACAGTCTGTGCTCTATGATTAGTCACCTATGACAGTTCAACTCTATTCTTTTGTACTGACCTTCTACACCCTCTCACCTGCCTGTCATGACCATGCTGGAGTGAGGTGGATGCCTAACAATCATGTACTGTCGCTTGTAGCAAAGTGGAAAGGCTCCAGCTTAGCACTATGGCATATTATTACTACACTACCTATGAATAAATTGTATATGAGCATATTGTTAGAAGCACTAGGATCACAAGTGATGGTGTTGACATACATAGGTAGAATGGGATCTCAGGTTCTTCCAGATGGTTTGTCACAAATTCCCGCACTGCTCCAACTGTACAAGGAAATGAATAACAATCAGCATTTAAAAGAGTAAATAAATAAGTGGAAGAGGAATGTTTAGAAAGATAGTCACATACTTGTTTCTGATACACGGAAAAAACCTTGCAGGACACATCGGTCAGGGAACAGGATGCGGAGAACCACCTGAAAAATTAACAACGAAGCAGACATTAGATTAATTATCCTGTCCTGCAAACTTAAATGCCACATTTCAGTCTCATTTTTCATGTGCTAGCTAGTAAAGGCTCATTGATGAGGAAAACCATTGCATATTATATGTAAAAACTACATCAATAGAGAGGATTCGAGTTGTAACTTAACATAATGTAGCCAAATAGCGATTTAATCCTCATGTACAGGGTTTTTGGACTGTATGGTGGTGATGAACGGCCCATGGAGGTTCCCATATAGCCTAAATCATATAAATGGAGAATGTCTAAGTTATTGGGATTTGTGATAAAAGCTACTTACACTTATGTCATTTTGAGCCCATGTTTGGTAAAATTGTATCATCATGAGCACAACTCTTTCAGAAAGCCATATCCTGCTAACTTGGAGTTGATTAGCAGTACCCAGAAGAGGCGGATACACACTGAATGGAGCTGCGCTCTTCAGTGCCGTTTAATTATTACATTCGGCCACCACTGGAGTTAATAACATCTGATCGGCGGGGGTGCAGGATGTTGAACACCCACCAATCTACTGTATAATTGTCTAAGGGTCACTTCCGTCATTCTGTCTGCCCTTCTGTCTGTCCTTCTTTCTGTCACGGATATTCATTGGTCGCGGCCTCTGCCTGTCATGGAATCCAAGTCGCTGATTGGTCTCGCCAGCTGCCTGTCATGGCTGCCGTGACCAATCAGCAACGGCCACAGTCCGATTAGTCCCTCCCTACTCCCCTGCAGTCAGTGCCCGGCGCCCGCTCCATACTCCCCGCAGTCACTGCTCACACAGGGTTAATGCCAGCGGTAACGGACCATTATTCCGCGGGTAGCGCACTCCGTTACCGCCGCTATTAACCCTGTGTGACCAAGTTTTTACTATTGATGCTGCCTATGCAGCGTCAATAGTAAAAGGATCTAATGTTAAAAATAATAATACCGTAATTAAAAAAAAAATCATTACTCACCTTCCGCCGCCTTTCCCGCTCCTCGCGACGCTCCGGTAACTGCTCCATGCAAGCGGCAGGTTCCCGTGGCAAGGATGGTATGCGACAAGGACCTGCCATGACGTCACGGTCATGTGACTGCGGCCTCATCACAGGTCCTGCGCGCCTGCGCGAGAAGGACCTGCCATGACGTCACGGTCATGTGACCTCGACGTCATCACGGGTCCTGCGCTACCAACCCTGGGACCGGAAGCTGCCGAGTGCACCGCACACAGGCGACATGACTACAAGGGCTCCCTCGGAAGGTGAGTATATGTTTATTTCTCGGAAGGTGAGTATATGTGTATTTTTTATTTTTTAACCTGTGACATACGTGGTTGGGTAATATACTACGTGGCTGGGCAATATACTACGTGGCTCTGTGCTGTATACTACGTCGCTGTGCAATATACTACGTGGCTCTGTGCTGTATACTACGTCGCTGTGCAATATACTACGTGGCTCTGTGCTGTATACTACATCGCTGGGCAATATACTACGTGGCTGGGCAATATACTACGTGGCTGGGCAATATACTACGTGGCTGGGCAATATACTACGTGGCTGGGCAATATACTACGTGGCTGGGCAATATACTACGTGGCTGGGCAATATACTACGTGGGCTGTGCAATATACTACGTGGGCTGTGCAATATACTACGTGGACATGCATATTCTAGAATACCCGATGCGTTAGAATCGGGCCACCATCTAGTGTAATATAGATAGATAGGTCATCTATATTATTTGCCCGAACAACCCCTTTGCAGCCTTGACAATTGGCACCATAGATTATCAGAAACAGAACTAGTTATGAGATTCCTGTTAATCTCAATCAAACTAAAAAGTCAGATTAATCAACAAGGTTTCATCAAAAGCCAAAAAGTATTCAGATCTGAGCAATAAAATATACAGTGGAGAAACTATACAGAATCAGCTTTATCGTGATTCCGGGAGGACAAATATTTTGAACATTAACAATAATCTATGAAATGAGATAATCCAGCAGTTTGCACGACCATGGCACGCTAGTGTAATAGAGTGTGGCTATATGAGGATTAAATCCTTCCTATTTGGGTTATATGCTAGGATGTGTACATTATTATCTTCTCATGGCTTTGTCAAAGGAAGACTGCTAACCTGTCTAGACGGAAACCATTCACACAAACTATAAAAGCAAGTTCTCTTCTCAAATCCTACATGAAAGGACGATGTGGGTAGAGACTTGACAGGAATTATCAGCCAAAAACAAATCACACTATTAGACTTCATAAAAAAAATTAAATTGCCTGCACAGTGATTGAAAAAATCCCTTATTGCTACATTAAGCCTCATCACTGTACATGTAAAGACTCATTCACACAAGAAGCTTTACTCAGATACAAATAAGAATGAGATCCTAAACAAAAAGAGGAGTGAAATTTCAGGGTATTGGTAAAGAATAAAAGTGTACACCAAGGACAACATCTGCAAGGGGTTTGTATGTTCTCCCCGTGTTTGCGTGGGTTTCCTCAAGTTTCCTCCCACATTCCAAAGACGTACTGATAGGGAATATGGATTGTGAGCCCCATTGGGGACAGCGATGACATTGTGTGCCAACTGTAAAGTGCTGCGGAATATGTTGGCGCTATATAAATAAGAGATTATTATTATTATTACCGTATCTTTATTTCTCAATGTATCTATGTGAATGCAAACTGTCTTGATTAAAAGTATCCTACCATGAGGCATGGCCTAGTATGCATTCATTGAAAAGGGAGCTTCCGCTGCATTCATCCTTTAAGACACATCCTGAGGTGCAATTTAGGGGAGAAAAGACTCCTCCATGGTGGCTGACGGATCCTGCAGGCTGGAAGTGTTTTTTCCAGGTGCCAGTGTGTCCTGTGGCAGAGATGTAGGAGAGGTAGCAGCCAGACTGGAGAAATACGCTTACAGAGCATTCACCCAAAGCCCACAAAAACATGTTAGTGACTGGCACACAAGGGAACAACATAATGTCCCCAATAGGATCTAGATTTGCTGCATTAGTTGAAGAGGAGGAAATCCCCCACGGCATTGCATCAAACTCCCAGGTGCAAGATAATGTAGAGCTGATTTCCAAGCACGCAGAGAGCAGCCTTGATGTAAAATCCACCATCTGTAACTGATGTTTTGAATGCTGATAACAAATGTAATTCCACACTGGTCACGTTAACAAACCAGGCAGGCTATATTTAAGAGACCATTCTGACAATGTGGCACGATATGCAAAAAATGGCTGTGGAGGGGAGCGTTGGTGACTTAGGGGTAGTGGAGTAGTTTCCACTTAAATGGCCAAGACTGATGGTCTGGGAAATCACCTGCGGTGTAATATCAGGCTGGTGGGTGTCCCTGAAGAAGTGGAGGGGAGAGACCCAGATGGCTTTTTTTGAAAAGCGGCTGCTAGATACCTTTTGGCAAAGAAATCATCCACTGTTTGCAGTGAAAATGGCCTACACGTTTCCCATGAGACCCAGCCCAGTCGCAGACCTCCTAGTCCTATCCTGATTAAAATCTTACATTATAAAAATCGGGATATCATACCAAGGAAGGCATGGGAGAAACAGGACATATCAGTTGGATGGCAGAGTGTCCTTTTTTTACAGACTTCTGTGCGGAATGTACATAGACATTAAAAGAAGAATGAGGACACTTGGGTTGTAATATTCCATAATTTACCCAGCGAAGCAGAGTGATTGCACTCGGTTCCAGAGCAGGCCGAAAATAAACGTATGTTTTTAAACCAGAAATTCTGTGAGGAGAGCGAGGCCACGAGTCGGTTACTTGCAAAGATGGCCAAGGCCGAAAAAGAAAATGCTATCGAATGAGGAATGTTGTGTGCAATATGGGCGGCAGGACCCCGGAAATACTAAATGTCTTTCATAGCTTCTTTTCTAACCTATATTTGTCTAAAATTAATTCCTTACAAGATGATATAATGGATTACCTCTCAGCGACAACTCTCCCTTGTCTGGAAGATAATGATACAGTTATTTTATATCACCCAATTTCCTTGGAAGAAATTTGTCAGGCTGCTGGGAAAATGGCTAAGTGTAAGGCCGCAGGATCGAATGGCCTTCCGATAGAAATCTATAAACATTTTGATGAAGAAATACTACCGAACTATCTGGAAATGATTAATAATGCATTTTTATCAGAGGTGTACCAAAGTAGTTATATGAAGCGGTAATCGCTGTTCTGCCCAAGAATGGAAAAGATAGAGAACCACCTGACTCTTACAGGCCTATCTCATTGCTGACAGCAGATGTCAAGATATTGGCTAAAATGCTGGCCTCCTGACTTAGCAGTTATTGAATCAGACCAGGCTGGCTTTATGCCCTCTAAGTCAACTGCCATACATCTGAGTAGGCTTTTTTTTTTTTTTAGATTTGCACAAGCGGCACAGGTGGATCCTAGTCGGAAGGGCGTCTTTGGCCCCTTTCACACATCAGTTTTTTACCGTCAGTCACAGATTGTGAAAAACTGATGCGACAGATCCGTTTTTTGGACAGATCCGACTAGCGCATCTGGCTATTTGGATCGGAGCATGCACAGTTAAAAAAAAAACGGAATCTGTCGCCAGATCCCGTCATTTGATAGATCCAGCGCCATAGGCTTCCATTCTAGCAAACGACGGATGTCGGCGGATCCGTCACTGTCCGTTTTTTCGACGTACACGATAAACGTTACTTTGTCCGTCGTCTCCGGCCGCCAGACAAACAATTTCCGACGGATCCGGCGAACGACAAATGAAACGGGAGGCCATCTGTTGCAATCCGCCGCTAATACAAGTCTATGAGAAGAAAACGGATCCGGCAGCATCAGTCGCCGGATCCATTTTTTTCAAAATTCGATGGATTGCGACTGATGGCAAAAAACTGATGTGTGAAAGGGGCCTAATCCTTAGATGCCACCAAAGCATTTGATAGTGTCAAATTGGGTTATATTTGGGCTGTGCAAAAGAAAGATGAGCAAATGTGCTTGGATAACATTTTATCCGAGCATGCTGAGTATCTTGGACGTGCTCGGATAATATATTCGAGTCCCTGCAGCTGCATGTTTTGCGACGTTAGACAGCTGCAACACATGCGAGAATTGCAAAACAAACAGGCAATCCCTGCATGTGTTGCGGCTGTCTAACGTCGCAAAACATGCAGTTGCAGGGTCTCAAATATATTATCTGAGCACGTCCAAGATACTCAGATAATAGTTATCCGAGCACGTTCGCTCATTACTATTAACTATGTAAAATTGGTTAAGCTGATGTATAAAGTAAATCAAACTCCACCGCACCCAAAAGCACCACACATACTGGCTGGTGACAACATGCAGCCTTATCTATCTCCATTCCCGCAAGAGGGCTTGACCATCACTGCAAATAAGCCCCTGTACTTTGTGTCTCCCCCACCTCATTGTAGATTGTAGGGTCGTCATTTTTTTGCTTTAATTTTTGTATAATCTTTAAAGATGTTACTTATGACTTGCTAAAATAAGAGTAAACTGAGAGGTTTCTGGAAACCTTGAGCTTTACAGAGGAACGAGACGGGGCTGCCCGCTGTCACCCTCACTTTTTGCTATAGCAATTGAACCGTTAGCTTGTATTATTAGACAACATAATGGGATAGTGGGTTTTAAATATGGGAATCATGAAGAAAAGATTGGTCTATATGCAAATGAGCTGTTATTTTTCAATAATATAAAAATGTTGCTTCCGATTATAATGAGATCTATAAAGAGATTTGGGGCTTTCTCAGAACTGAACATAAATTGGTCAAAGACTGAACTGGTTCCCTTGGACTATAAAGACATCTCAGGACTACCATAAGTAGTTTTTTCATGGTCCCAGTAGTTTCAACATTTAAAGGGAACCTTTCCCGTCCTTTGTAGCATCTAAAGTGTCCCCAGTGCGTTGTTAGGGATGCAATGTGCATCACTAAGGCTGGTTTCACGTTTGCGTTTTTTTTAGGTGCGTTTTTGCGGTAAAAAACGCAAAAAAAGCATGGTGAAAAAACGCATGTAAACGCGTGCAAACGCTGCGTTTTTTTTACGCATGCGTTTTTGCATGTGGTGAAAAAACGTGGCGTTTTGACGCGTTTACATGCGTTTTTTTCATGCGTTTGCGTTTTTTAAACGCATGCTGAGAAATGTGTGACAGCTGCCAATCATCAAAATAAAGTAAAAAACCCACTATAAACAGAAATAGGGTTAGGGATCATAACCCTAACCCTAAAGGGATCCTAACCCTAACCCTACTGCTAACCCTAACCCTAAAGGGATCCTACCCCTAACCCTACCCCTAACCCTAAGGGATCCTAACCCTACCCCTACCCCTAACCCTAAAGGGGTTAGGGTTAGGGGTAGGGTTAGGATCCCTTAGGGTTAGGGGTAGGGTTAGGGGTAGGGTTATGGTTAGGATCCCTTAGGGTTAGGGTTAGGGTTAGGATCCCTTTATCACCTTTATGTTGGGGGGTGGCATATCAGTGTGTTTTCTGGTTTTTTAATATAAAAACGCATGCATTTTTTAACGGAAAAAAACGCATGCACAAAAAAACGCATGCGTCCCCATTGACTCCAATGTATTTTTTGACCCAAAAAAAACGCATGAAAACACATGCGTGTTTTTTTGGTCCAAAAAACGCTCTAAAAAATACTACAAGTTGCATTTCTGAAAAAGAACGCATGCAGCAAAAAAAGCATGCGTTTTAAAACGCGACCAAACGCGTACAACAAAAAACGCATGCGTTTTCAATGTTAAACATAGGGAAAAAAAACGCATGCGTTTTTTGTGCAAAAAACGCTGCAGACAAAAACGCAAGTGTGAAACCACCCTTATACATTTTTTCCATTAAAACTGCCCCTGTAAGTTATATCTTGCCTGCTCGTTTAGTCATAAGGGAGTTCTGCCCAGCTTCACTAACTGACACGCAGCGGCTCTGGGGCATGCCCACACTGTCAGTAAAGCTGGGAACTACAAACAGCTTCAGTGCGCGGGGAGCCGCTTGTCACGTCGGATGCGCAGCTCACTGACAGACAATGTGCAAGCACGGCACCCCAATTACATATTGCGCAAGTGTGGCACCCCCAAAATACACTGCTCAAGAACAGCAACACCATAAACTGTGCAAGAGCGGGATATACTGTACAGTGACGTCGGCGAAAACCACAGGACATAACTCAAATTGCATGGATGGGGACAACCCTGACTGAACGCAATGAAACACACCCCATGACTAAACGAGCAGGTAAGATATAATTATGAAAAGTGCTTTCTGATAAGGATTGCAATGGAAAAAATGCACATTGCATCACTAGCAACGTACTGGGGACATTTTATATACTACAAATGACGTGACTGGTTCCCTTTAAATATCTTGCCATATATATTATGAGAGAGACAAAAGATTATATCCCTCTAAGGGTATGTGCACACGTTGCAGATTTTGATGCGTTTCAGCAGCGTTTTTAGATACGCGGAATTGCCTCAAATCCGCAGTGCGTTGTGCACATAATGTTAATCAATGGGAAATTCAAAAACGCTGTGCACATTCTGCGGAAAAAAAACAAGCGGAATCGCAGTGTTTTATTTTCTGCAGCATGTCAATTCTTTTTGCGGATCTGCAGCGTTTGGGCACGCATTGACTTCCATTGATTCAGTCAAATCTACAGCAAAACCGCAGGATGGATAGATATATCTATAGATGGATGGTTAGATATATCTGTAGATAGATAGCTAGATCTATAGATAGATCCATCTATTGATAGATCTGTTTATCTGTAGATCTATCTAGAGATACATATATTTATATATAGATCTATCTATCTATATGTGTGTGTAAACATTATTCTTCAATGGAGTATGTAAATGAAGAGGTTGGACAAGAAATGACATCACAATTCTTTTTTTTGTTCAATAATAGATCTTTATTTAGCTTTCAAAAACACATAGAAGTCCGGATGAAAAAAAGCATTAAAAAAAAACAAAACACATAAACGCATCAAATCCACATAAAAAAACGCACCAAAAACGCGCAGATTTTTAGCTGCGTTTTCTGGCAAGAGATGCAGATTCTGTGCGGGAAAATCCACAGGCAAATCCGCAATATGTGCATGTAACCTAAACCGGAGTCCATTGGTAATTAGGTCCAGAAATAAAGTTGAAGCATGGAGGAAATCGCCGCTCTCAGAGGCCTTGGGAAGGACAAATTTGATCAAAATGTGCCTTATGCCTACATTCTTTATATACTGCATAATTCTTCTGTTTGGATTCCCAAATATTGGTTTAGGAAGATGCGTAACATTTTCAGGGACTTGAATTGGAAAAGGGGTAAACCCAGGATACAGTTAGAGAAGCTACAGATGCCCCAAAATATCGAGAGTTTGGACTTGCCACAGACTTAGGCTTTTTTTAGCCTCTCAATTTTAACATTTTAGAGGATGCGCTTTGGAGGGTGTTCAGGGAGCAGCCTTCCCAGTGCTAAAATTTCTTGGGGGGTGAGGGTAATTTAGTAGAACTACTAGAGTCATGCAGGCTTAGGTCCAAGCCTGGATGCTTCCTGACTTTAAACTTTGTCCATAAAATCTGGTGGGCATGTAAGAAATAGTTGGGAATGGGAGAATATTGCAAGTACACCTATATCTGAAATAGCCCCTCCTTTGTCAGGGTATTGTAATACTTGAAAGGTTTTGGGGAATGGAAATGGAGAGGATTAAGATACTTGCATAAATATAATAAGGAGGGTTATTTGTGCATATTTGAGCATTTAAAAAGGTAGTCGGAGGTCATGGCAAGAGATGTCATATTTAACTTACGGTACTTCTCCTTTAAAGGAGACCTAATATTTCAGATATGAAACACCTTACTCTATGGTTCTCATGTTTAAATTGTTGTCTACATATTGTACCATCAAAAATATTAAAATGTGAGTTCAGCTGGGTAAGAGGGAAGATGGAGGGGGAGGGGTAGATTGGGCATTGCATTCTTGTCAGAGACAATGATTGATACAAAATTGTACTCAATTTCTTGGGATTGTATAATATGATTATTTTAATCAACCATTTTGTAAGTATGTAAAAGTCTGCTCAATAAAAATGTTTTTGATTGAAAAAAGTATTCTGCCATTTTGTGCAATTCATTGTTTTAAATTGTGATACAGATACTATTTTGTTCAGAAGAACTTTCTCACCACCTTGATATTGCCTGTTTCATAGAACCCTGCATATGATTTCTCTAGCATGTACACATAAATGGTATATATCCCTGTGTAAGGAAGGTATATTGGATGAACCTGTTTTTTTATAAATATTTTTAAATCTAATATGCATGTTATATTTATACAGCTTGCACAGTAATAACTCTGGTGAGAGTTACTTCTGTTTTAGCATCTCCTTTTTATCTGTTTTGTTACTTGTACTTACTAAAGTTTATTGAATTTACCGTATGTATGGCTTCATACGCCTAGTTTTCCATATAGGTATTGTTTAAAAAGGTACAATAGGAGAGCATTAAATTTTTTGGTCTATTTGATCTGTAGAAAAATGGTTGCAATTCCTAAACATTACTCGGGATATTTTTGTTCAACCGCTTTAATTAAATTTGACAGTCTGCACTTCAATATAATGTCAATTGTTTCATTTTCAATAAAAAGTAATGGCAAATACAGGCCAAAAACATGAAGATTCGGTCACTGTCTGAATATTTCTGGACCTAGATGTAAATCTGTATGTCATCACTTCTGCCACAAATAACAGAATTAAAAGAATCTGTCAAGAAAAGAGCCGATTACAGAAAATGCACCAATATGGCCATCGTTTTTTCTTGATCACTAGTCTTTGTTTTGGAAAACTACGGTAAATTGGAGGACACCATCGCTTTCTTTAAACAGTTGTCTCTCCAGCCCTTTTCCTAAGATAACCTTTTATTCTGATAATGGATAAAGTGAGAATTAAGAATCTGTAACATCCTCAATTATGGGAAGTGCTTAGTA
Source organism: Ranitomeya imitator (assembly GCF_032444005.1). Lineage (NCBI taxonomy): Eukaryota > Metazoa > Chordata > Amphibia > Anura > Dendrobatidae > Ranitomeya > Ranitomeya imitator. The sequence goes on along the minus strand of NC_091283.1, from coordinate 612,348,812 downwards.
GGCAACGACAAATTTTCCACTAAATCCAGATCAAAGCATACTTGTAGGCTAGGAGTCTTCATTCTCTGACGATTACAGTCGCACTTTCCGATTGCGTGATAAAACCTGTTTCACAGTTTTGGAATTTAGATCATGTTACCTGCTAATAATAGACAAATTCCTAAAGGGACGTTAAAGAAAAAATTAAAAGTCAACTTGAGGGAGGAAAATGAGAAAATATCAATGTGGCACACATAGGAAATATCCTTCTATTTGACATGCAATTTTGGAGTATTTGCTTTCTCTAGGCTCCTAATATTAGAGCTACAGATAAAAACTGTAGTTACCTTGAAATGATGTAGAAAACAATAACCCTGCAGTTATAACCTGCATGATTAGGAAATGCCCTACAATATTGCATGCTTGGCATGGACATCAGCCACAATTCAAAAAACCTCTGGAGATGTTCAGCATAACATTTTTCAGCAACTTATGCTGTAGTAGCACCTCTGTGGGATCAGACCAGACATGCTAGCCTTTGCAGAGTGTGCATCACTGAACTCTAGGCGTCTATGACTTCAGCTAACTGGTTGTCTTTCCTTGAACCACTTAAGGTACCGTCACACTTAGCGAAGCTGCAGCGATACCGACAACGATCCGGATCGCTGCAGCGTCGCTGTTTGGTCGCTGGAGAGCTGTCACACAGACCGCTCTCCAGCGACCAACGATGCCGGTAACCAGGGTAAACATCGGGTAACTAAGCGCAGGGCTGCGCTTAGTAACCCGATGTTTACCCTGGTTACCATCCTAAAAGTAAAAAAAAACAAACACTACATACTTACCTACAGCCGTCTGTCCTCCAGCGCTGTGCTCTTCACTCCTCCTGTACTGTCTGTGTGAGCACAGCGGCCGGAAAGCAGAGCAGTGACGTCACCGCTCTGCTTTCCGGCTGACCGACGCTCACAGCCAGTACAGGAGGAGAGCAGAGCACAGCGCTGGAGGACAGACGGCTGTAGGTAAGTATGTACTGTTTGTTTTTTTTACTTTTAGGATGGTAACCAGGGTAAACATCGGGTTACTAAGCGCGGCCCTGCGCTTAGTTACCCAATGTTTACCCTGGTTACCAGTGAAGACATCGCTGAATCGGTGTCACACACGCCGATTCAGCGATGTCTGCGGGGAGTCCAGCGACGAAACAAAGTTCTGGACTTTCTTCCCCGACCAGCGACAGCACAGCAGGGGCCTGATCGCTGCTGCCTGTCACACTGGACGATATCGCTAGCGAGGATGCTGCAACGTCACGGATCGCTAGCGATATCGTCTAGTGTGACGGTACCTTTAGGTACAACATAAATCACTGCGTACTACCACACAAAAAAAGCCATTTTGCAGATGCTCAGATATCACATTTCACTGAAAACTAATGTTAAGCCTGATTGGTGTTCTATATACACGACTGTATAGATTATAATGTATCACACACACATTAGAGCTTGTGTCCGAATATATACTTCCTACTAATTGGTATGTGCCATTTAATCACTGCTATAAGAGAGCGAGCTCCCATCACTGCTGTATGACACACCGCCAGCAGTCCTGTATAGTGCAGGCTCAGCTGTCAAAACAATATTACTGGGCACATGTTCCATCCTATGTCATTTCTTTTAACCACTTCAGGGTTCAGAAACCCTGAAACTGTTAAAAGATGTGACACGCTCATTCTTCCTGAGGGATCTCCTCCTAGACCTGGACTAAAGCATCCGCCAACTCCTGGACAGTCTGTGGTGCAACGTGACGTTGGTGGATGGTGCGAGACATAATGTCCCAGATGTGCTCAATCGGATTCAGGTCTGGGGAACGGGCAGACCAGTCCATAGCTTCAATGCCTTCATGTTGCAGGAACTGCTGACACACTCCAGCCACATGAGGTCTTGCATTGTCCTGTATTAGGAGGAACCCAGGGTCAACCGCACCAGCATATGGTCTCACAAGGGGTCTGAGGATCTCATCTCGGTACCTAATGGCAGTCAGGCTACCGCTGGCAAGCACATGGACGGCTGTGCGGCACTCAAAAAAAATACGACCCCACACCATTACTGACCCACTGCCAAACCGGTCATGCTGAAGGATATTGCAGGCAGCAGATCACTCTCTACGGCGTTTCCAGATTCTGTCACGTCTGTCACATATGCTCAGTGTGAACCTGCTTTCATCTGTGAAGAGCACAGGGTGCCAGTGGTGAATTTGCCAATCCTGGTGTTCTGTGGCAAATGCCAAGCATCCTGCATGGTGTTTGGCTGTGAGCACAACCCCCATCTGTGGACGTCGGACACTCAGACCATCCTCATGGAGTTGGTTTCTAACAGTTTGTGCAGACACATGCATATTTGTGGCCTGCTGGAGGTCATTTTGCAGGGCTCTGGCAGTGCTCCTCCTGTTCCTCCTTGCACAAAGGCTGAGGTAGTGGTCCTGCTGCTGGGTTGTTGCCCTACTATGGCCCCCTCCACGTCTCCTGGTAGCGCCTCCAGTCTCTGGACACTACACTGACAGAGACAGCAAACCTTCTTGCCACAGCTCGCATTGATGTGCCATGCTGGATGAGCTGCAGTACCTGAGCCACTTGTGTGGGTTGTAGAGTCCGCCTCATGCTACCACGAGAGTGAAAGCACAACCAACATTCAAAAGTGACCAAAACATTAGCCAGAAAGCATTGGTACTGAGATGTGGTCTGTGGTCCCCACCTGCAGAACCACTCCTTTATTGAGTGTGTCTTGATAATGAGGTCCTGGTTATGGGGGACTTTAACTACCCGGATATTAACTGGGAAACAGAAACCTGTGAAACCCATAAAGGCAACAGGTTTCTGCTAATAACCAAGAAAAATTATCTTTCACAATTGGTGCAGAATCCAACCAGAGGAGCAGCACTTTTAGACCTAATACTATCTAATAGACCTGACAGAATAACAAATCTGCAGGTGGTTGGGCATTTAGGAAATAGCGACCACAATATTGTGCAGTTTCACCTGTCTTTCACTAGGGGGACTTGTCAGGGAGTCACAAAAACATTGAACTTTAGGAAGGCAAAGTTTGAACAGCTTAGAGATGCCCTTAATCTGGTAGACTGGGACAATATACTCAGAAATGAGAATACAGATAATAAATGGGAAATGTTTAAGAACATCCTAAATAGGCAGTGTAAGCGGTTTATACCTTGTGGGAATAAAAGGACTAGAAATAGGAAAAACCCAATGTGGCTAAACAAAGAAGTAAGACAGGCAATTAACAGTAAAAAGAAAGCATTTGCACTACTAAAGCAGGATGGCACCATTGAAGCTCTAAAAAACTATAGGGAGAAAAATACTTTATCTAAAAAACTAATTAAAGCTGCCAAAAAGGAAACAGAGAAGCACATTGCTAAGGAGAGTAAAACTAATCCCAAACTGTTCTTCAACTATATCAATAGTAAAAGAATAAAAACTGAAAATGTAGGCCCCTTAAAAAATAGTGAGGAAAGAATGGTTGTAGATGACGAGGAAAAAGCTAACATATTAAACACCTTCTTCTCCACGGTATTCACGGTGGAAAATGAAATGCTAGGTGAAATCCCAAGAAACAATGAAAACCCTATATTAAGGGTCACCAATCTAACCCAAGAAGAGGTGCGAAACCGGCTAAATAAGATTAAAATAGATAAATCTCCGGGTCCGGATGGCATACACCCACGAGTACTAAGAGAACTAAGTAATGTAATAGATAAACCATTATTTCTTATTTTTAGTGACTCTATAGCGACAGGGTCTGTTCCGCAGGACTGGCGCATAGCAAATGTGGTGCCAATATTCAAAAAGGGCTCTAAAAGTGAACCTGGAAATTATAGGCCAGTAAGTCTAACCTCTATTGTTGGTAAAATATTTGAAGGGTTTCTGAGGGATGTTATTCTGGATTATCTCAATGAGAATAACTGTTTAACTCCATATCAGCATGGGTTTATGAGAAATCGCTCCTGTCAAACCAATCTAATCAGTTTTTATGAAGAGGTAAGCTATAGACTGGACCACGGTGAGTCATTGGACGTGGTATATCTCGATTTTTCCAAAGCGTTTGATACCGTGCCGCACAAGAGGTTGGTACACAAAATGAGAATGCTTGGTCTGGGGGAAAATGTGTGTAAATGGGTTAGTAACTGGCTTAGTGATAGAAAGCAGAGGGTGGTTATAAATGGTATAGTCTCTAACTGGGTCGCTGTGACCAGTGGGGTACCGCAGGGGTCAGTATTGGGACCTGTTCTCTTCAACATATTCATTAATGATCTGGTAGAAGGTTTACACAGTAAAATATCGATATTTGCAGATGATACAAAACTATGTAAAGCAGTTAATACAAGAGAAGATAGTATTCTGCTACAGATGGATCTGGATAAGTTGGAAACTTGGGCTGAAAGGTGGCAGATGAGGTTTAACAATGATAAATGTAAGGTTATACACATGGGAAGAGGGAATCAATATCACCATTACACACTGAACGGGAAACCACTGGGTAAATCTGACAGGGAGAAGGACTTGGGGATCCTAGTTAATGATAAACTTACCTGGAGCAGCCAGTGCCAGGCAGCAGCTGCCAAGGCAAACAGGATCATGGGGTGCATTAAAAGAGGTCTGGATACACATGATGAGAGCATTATACTGCCTCTGTACAAATCCCTAGTTAGACCGCACATGGAGTACTGTGTCCAGTTTTGGGCACCGGTGCTCAGGAAGGATATAATGGAACTAGAGAGAGTACAAAGGAGGGCAACAAAATTAATAAAGGGGATGGGAGAACTACAATACCCAGATAGATTAGCGAAATTAGGATTATTTAGTCTAGAAAAAAGACGACTGAGGGGCGATCTAATAACCATGTATAAGTATATAAGGGGACAATACAAATATCTCGCTGAGGATCTGTTTATACCAAGGAAGGTGACGGGCACAAGGGGGCATTCTTTGCGTCTGGAGGAGAGAAGGTTTTTCCACCAACATAGAAGAGGATTCTTTACTGTTAGGGCAGTGAGAATCTGGAATTGCTTGCCTGAGGAGGTGGTGATGGCGAACTCAGTCGAGGGGTTCAAGAGAGGCCTGGATGTCTTCCTGGAGCAGAACAATATTGTATCATACAATTATTAGGTTCTGTAGAAGGACGTAGATCTGGGTATTTATTATGATGGAATATAGGCTGAACTGGATGGACAAATGTCTTTTTTCGGCCTTACTAACTATGTTACTATGTTACTATGTTGATAATTGCCAATAATTTCCATCTGTTATCTATTCCATTTGCACAACAGCATGTGAAATTGATTGTCAAACAGTGTTGCTTCCAAAGTGGACAGTTTTACTTGGAGTTATATTCCGTTGTTTAAGTGTTCCCTTTATTTTTTTGAGCAGTGTACATTATTCCCTATTCTTGTAGGAATTACATTACACCTTATTTATTTTTAAAGGACAACAATATTTTGAGAGCAAATTTATATGATTACAAAATGCCTGAATCTTCCTATAAAGTCAGCTGTATTTGAGCATTTCACATTAACTCAAGATAAAAAATACTTTGTGTGTCAGTGACAGATGAAAACAAATGCTGTGAGCTCAAAATCAGTGCATACTCAGGCAATGATAAAAATGCTCCTACGAGAGCTTCCAATCTAAAAAGACATTTACACCCAGAAGTTTTCAAAGAGGCGACTGAGAAATATCACAGCGACACCCAGAAACCAGTGCTCAGACAGCTCACGGAGCTTGTCAAGAAAGAAGGCGTACCATTATCATTATTTGCACGACCGGCTTTTACAGCTCTAAATAGAAAAATGGCTTGCAAACTTGGTGTTTCTCTGGAAAGAGAAAGTATTAGAAAATTAGTGATTGAAGAACCCCTTAACCAAAAGGAGGATCTTAAAAAGATTCTCAAGAAACACTTTATATTTCTTAAAATGGATGCCTGCATACATCACAGAGTGAACAATTTTGCTAACAACATTCTATTTGTTTGTGACAAGAAGAAAATGGTTATCAAGACACTGGCAGTAAAAGATACTAAAGCTCATCACACCAGCCAGTTTCTACAGGCCTTAGAACAAAAAGTTCTGCATGATTATGAACTGAAAAAAGAACAGATTCTTACAATTGTAACTGACAATGCTTCAAACATGATAAGTACAATTAAACTGAAGAATGAGAATAAATACGGTGAACAGCAGCTAAACAAAACGGCAAAATGATACTTTACAATTAGATGATCTTCAAGCTGCTTCAAAGCTTTCTCATATTCATCGCATGCGCTGTGTTGTGCACACGCTTCAGCTGACAATAACACACCCCTAACCCTAATCCCAACCCTAACATAACCCTAACCACTAACCTAACTTCAACACACCCCTAACCATAACCCTAACCACAAACCTAACCCTACCACACCCCTAATCCTAATCCCAACCCTAAACCCCTAACTTTAGCACAACTCGAACCCTAGTGGAAAAATGGAAATAAATACATTTTTTATTTAATTTTTTTTAGCTAACTTTGGGTGTGATAAAGGGGGGTTTGATTTACAATTTTTTTTTATTTTCGTCACTGTGTTAAGGGTCTAAAAATTTCCTATTGTTGCCGAGTGCAGGCCAGCAGATCTTGGCGGGTGCATTGCGCATGCACCCACCATTTTCTCCTGGAAGAAGACACTGGCGGCCCAGGGGACTTCACGGGGGCATGCAGGGACACCAGAGGTACCGAGCGGGTGATCGGGGCAGCCTATTTTTTTCTCCTTTGATATGCGATCACATCAGAGGAGAGAGAAATTAAATAGAAAATCAGACTTTTTTTTTTTCCGGTTGCCGTTAATAACGGCGATCGCAACACCAGGGTCGGTAAAAACCAACCCAAATCATGTTCTCTGGGGTCTCAGCCCCCGACTCTGGGGGGAGTTAACACCTTATTCCTCAGCGTCGTTAAAAAGCGGCACTGTGGTTTAAGTACCCTTAACTGCTGCTGTTAAATGGCATATCGGCAGTCATTAAGGGGTTAAACATGAGCCATGTAGGAGGGAGTTGGGGTCAGAGAAACTGAGGATTCGAAGGTTTGGCTTACCGACTACACCGACATGGCTACCTAAGGAAAATGACTGCTAGTGTTTTTCTGAAGGGGTTTTGCCTGGGAAAACGCTACATAACGTGTGCACATATCGACAGATGTCCATAGACATCATATGTTTAGATCTTTAGCTGTTTCTATAGTTCCCAAGTACATGATTATTATTATTATTATTTATTATTATAGCGCCATTTATTCCATGGCACTTTACATGTGAGGAAGGATATACATAATAAAAACAGGTACAATAATCTTGAACAATACAAGTCACAACTGGTACAGGAGGAGAGAGGACCCTGCCCGCGAGGGCTCACAATCTCCAAGGGATGGGTGAGGATACAGTAGGTAAGGAAAGAGCTGGTCGTGCAGTGGTTTGGTCGATCGGTGATTACTGCAGGTTGTAGGCTTGCCGGAAGAGGTAGGTCTTCAGGTTCTTTTTGAAGGTTTCGATGGTAGGTGAGAGTCTGATATGTTGTGGTAGAGAGTTCTAGAGTAGGGGTGATGCGCGAGAGAAATCTTGTATGCGATTGTGGGAAGAGGAGATAAGAGCGGAGTAGAGAAGGAGATCTTGTGAGGATCAGAGGTTGCATGCAGGAAATTACCGGGAGACTAGGTCAAAGATGTATGGAGGAGACAGGTTGTGGATGGCTTTGTATGTCATGGTTAGGCTTTTGTACTGGAGTCTCTGGGTAATGGGGAGCCAGTGAAGGAATTGACAGAGGGGAGAGGCTGGGGAATAGCGGGGGGACAGGTGGATTAGTCGGGCAGCTGAGTTTAGAATAGACTGGAGGGGTGCGAGAGTGTTCGAGGGGAGGTGAAAGAGCAGGAGGTTACAGTAGTCGAGGCAGGAGATGATGAGGGCATGGACTAGGGTTTTTGCAGATTCTTGGTTTAGGAATGTACGGATCCGTGAAATATTTTTGAGTTGAAGGCGGCAGGAAGTGGAAAGGGCTTGGACATGCGGTTTGAAGGAGAGATCAGTGTCAAGGATTACCCGGAGACAGCGAGCTTGTGGGACTGGGGAGAGTGGGCAGCCGTTTACTGTAATGGATAGGTTCGTTGGGGGTCGCGTGAGATGGGGGAAAGACAATGAATTCTGTTTTGTCCATGTTAAGTTTTAGAAATCTAGCAGAGAAGAAGGATGAAATAGCGGATAGACATTGAGGGATTCTGGTTAGTAGGGTGGTGATATCTGGTCCAGAGATGTAGATCTGCGTGTCATCAGCATAGAGATGATACTGAAAACCGTGATATTCTATGAGCTGTCCCAGGCCAAAAGTGTAAATGGAGAAGAGCAGGGGCCCTAGAACTGAACCTTGCGGGACTCCAACAGATAGGGGGCGAGGTGAGGTGGTGTATGAATGGGAGACGTTGAATGTTCGGTCAGTTAGGTATGACGAGATCCAGGATAGGGCCAAGTCTATGATGTCAAGGGATGAGAGGGTCTGTAGTAATAGGGAATGGTCCACTGTGTCAAAGGCAGAGGACAGGTCCAGGAAGATGATAGAGTAGTGTCGCTTGCTCTTGGCAGTTAATAGATCATTGGTGACCTTAGTTAGGGCAGTTTCAGTGGAGTGGTGTGACCGGAAGCCTGATTGTAAGCGGTCGAAAAGGGAGCAGAAAGATAGAAGGGAGGACAGTTCAAGATGGACGTGTTGTTCCAGTAGTTTTGAGGCATAGGGGAGAAGTGATATAGGGCGATAGCTAGATACAGAGGATGGGTCAAGAGGGGGCTTTTTGAGGATAGGTGTGATTGAGGCATGTTTAAAGCTTGAGGGGAAAACACCAGTTGTTAGTGATAGGTTGAAGAGATGGGTTAGAGTTGGGATGAAGACTGTGGCGAGGTTTGGGATGAAGTGGGATGGGATCGGGTCAAGTGCACAGGTCGTGAGATGCGATCTTGAGAGTAGAGTGGAGAGTCGATCTTCTGTAATGGTGGAGAAGTTGGTTTTGGAGGTGGAGGGCTGGGTAGTTGGGAGGAAGGGCTCTGGGGCTTGTCGACTAAAACTGTCTCTGATGTTCTCAATCTTCTGCTTGAAAAATGAGGCAAAGTCTTCAGCTGAGATGAGTGGGGAGGGAGGAGGTGCTGGGGGACGGAGGAGAGAGTTGAAGGTGTTGAATAACTGTTTAGGGTTGTGAGAAAGGGAGGATATGAGAGGTGTGAAGTAGGTTTGTTTAGCTGTGGCGAGTGTGGTCTTGAAAGTAGTGAGGGACTGTTTGAATGCTCGTTGGAGTGGGATCTTTTCCATCTGCGCTCTGCAGCCCTGGAGGCTCGCCTCAGTTCTTTGGTCAGGCTGGTGTGCCAGGGCTGTCTGTTGTTTTTGTGAGCTTTGGTATGTGTGAGAGGGGCAAGAGATTCCAAAGCTGCAGCTATTGTGGTGTTATATAGAGCGGCAGCGTCATCCGCATTGTGTAGGGAACTTATGTCTGTGAGAGGGAGGAGGGATTCAGAGAGTGAATATAGATCAAGGTGTTTAAGATTTCTGCGAGGGTGTACAAGTTTGTGGGGTGGGGATTGTAAACAAGGAGTGGAGAGGGAAGAGAATGTGAGTAGATTGTGGTCAGAAAGAGGAAGAGGTGAGTTAGAGAGGTTAGATAGGGAGCAGAAGCGGGTGAAGATGAGGTCCAATGTGTAACCATCTTTGTGACTGGCTGCAGAAGACCATTGAGTGAGGCCGAAGGAGGAAGTAAGAGATAGAAGTTTAGTGGCAGCTGAGAGGGAAGTGTCAATGGGGATGTTGAAGTCGCCCGTGATGATAGTGGGGATATCCGCAGAAAGGAAATGAAGTAGCCATATGGTGAAGTGGTCAAAGAAGGTGGTGGCTAGCCCTAGGGGGTGGTAAATGACAGCCAGTTGGAGGTTGGTGGGGGCATAGAGTGCACCTCAAAGGAAAGAAGGGTAACAGAGGGTGGCAGTGGGATTGGGGTGAAGGAGCAGTTATCTGACAGGAGAAAACCAATTCCTCTGCCATGCTTGCTGCAGGGGCGGGGTGTGTGAGAAAGGTGGAAGCCACCATAGGAAAGTGCAGCAGGAGAGGCTGTGTCAGAAGGGGTGATCCAGGTTTCGGAGATTGCGAGGAAGGAAAGTTTGGTAGCGACAAAAAGATCGTGGATATAGGAAAGCTTGTTGCAGACAGAGCGAGCGTTCCACAGAGCTCCTGTTAGTGGGACTGGGGAAGCGGGGGCTGGGTGAATGGGTATAAGGTTAGAGAGGTTACGGAAATTTGTGATAGAGCGTGTATGGGAGGTAGAACTGACTGTGGGGATGCGGTGAGGAGGACCAGAATTTGGAGAGCTATCACCAGCAGTGAGAAGGAGCAGAGAAAGTGTTAGCAGGTGGGAGCAGTAGAGGGCATGAGGTGGCTGTCTGTGCTTAGAGACAGAGGATTGTATGTTAAGGAACAGTTGTGACGAGGAGGTGAGATGGATGGGGAGGATTGAAGAGGAGGTGAACAGCTCTTTACTAGGAGTAGGCATTACGGGAGTTTGCAGAAAGTGAAGAATTATAGGGGGTGAAAGTAAAAACAAACAGAAACATTGTTTACAGTTACTTGCCAGTTACCTTCAGTTCCCTTCTGGTTCAATTCTGGTTTTAATTCTAAATTAATCTTCACACTTCTAGGACACACTTATAGGAATCACACAGCAGCATTGCAGACTTGTACTATGCAATATATGTACAACTAGTACATGAAAGGAATACAGCTTGGTATGGCCATCTTTCATTTAATCTCTACCAGCAGCCATCTTACTTGGGAGAATAGGCCTTAACTCCTTCATGACCCAGCCTATTTTGACCTTAATGACCTGGCCATTTTTTGCAATCCTGACCAGTGTCTCTTTATGAGGTAATAACTTGGGAACGCTTCAATGGTTCCTAGTGATTCTGAGAATGTTTTTTCGTGACATATTGGGCTTCATTTTAGTGGTAAATTTAGATTGATAATGTTTGCATTTATTTGTGAAATAATTGGAAATTTCGCGAAAATCTAGCAATTTTCAAATTTTGAATTTTTATTCTGTTAAACCAGAGAGTTATGTGACACAAAATAGTTAATAAATAACATTTTCCACATGTCTACATTACATCAGCACAATTTTGGAAATAATGTTTTTTTTTCAAGGAAGTTATAAGGGTTAAAAGTTGACCAGCAATTTCTCATTTTTACAACAAAATTTACAAAACCATTTTTTTGGGACCAAATCACTTCTGAAGTGACTTTGGGGGGTCAATATGACAGAAAATACCCAAAAGTGACACCATTCTAAAAACTGCACATCTCAAGCTAATCAAAACCACATTCAAGAAGTTTATTAACCCTTCAGGTGTTTCACAGCAGCAAAAGCAACATGGAAGGAAAAAATGAACATTTAAATTTTTATTCACAAAAATTATCTTTTAGCAACAATTTTTTTTATTTTCCCAAGGGTAAAAGGAGAAAGTGGACCCCATAAGTTGTTGTCCAATTTGTCCTGAGTACACTGAAACCCCATATGTGGGGGGTTAACCACTGTTTGGGTGCACGGCAGGGCTCGGAAGGGAAGGAGCGCCATTTGACTTTTTGAATGAAAATTAGCTCCAATCATTAGCGGACACCATGTCGCGTATGGAGAGCCCCTGTGTGCTTAGACATTGGAGCTCCCCCACAAGTGACCCCATTTTGGAAACTAGACCCCCCAGGGAACTTATCTAGATGTGTGGTGAGCATTTTGAACCCCCCAACCCCCAAGATTATAACGCAGAACTGTGAAAATAAAAATAAAAACATTTTTTCTTCAAAAAATGATTTTTTAGCCCGCACTTTTTTATTTTCCCAAGGGTAACAGGAGAAATTAGACACCCAAAGTTGTTGTGCAATTTTTCCTCAGTACGCTGATGCCCCATATGTTTGGGTAAACCACTGTTTGGGCGCATGTCAGGCTCAGAAGGGAGGGAGCACCATTTGACTTTTTGAACGCAAGATTGGCTGGAATCAATGGTGGCGCCATGTCGCGCTTGGAGAGTCCCTGATGTGCCTAAACTGTGGAAACTCCTCAATTCTAACTAACACACCCCTAACCCTAATCCCAACCCTAATCACAACCCTAACCCCAACCCCAACACACCCCTAACCCTAATCCCAACCCTAACCCTAACCAGTGTAACCACAACCCTAACCCTATCACACCCCTAACCCTAATCTTAACCCTAATTCCAACCTTAACCCCAATTCCAACCCTAACCCTAATTCTAACCCTAACGGAAAAATAAAAATATTTTCTTTATTTCGTTATTTTCCGTACCTATGGGGGTGATAAAGGGGGAGGGGGGTATTTAGTATTTTTTTTAAAAATTTTATCACTGTGATAGGGTCAATCACAGTGATCAAAATGTACCTGGAATAAATGAATCTGCCGGCCGGCAGATTCGGCGGGCGCACTGCGCATACACCTGCCATTTTGGAAGATGGCGGCACCCATGAGGGAAGACGGACAGACACCGGGACTCAGGAGGAGCGGAGGACAGGACGGAGGGGAGGAAAGACTGACGGCGGCAGATGAGGGTCTCCAGCTGTGGCCAATGATATTGCAGCATCAGCCATGGCTGGATTGTAATGTTTCACCAAGTTTCATTGGTAAAATATTACAATTGCCCTGTTTGGCTGTTGAAAGTGAAACAGCCAATCAGAGAGATCGTAGCCACGGGGGGGGGGGAGAGGGGGGGGGTGGCAAAGCCACCCCCCATGGGCTCAAGTACAAGTCCCCCTGTACCTGCAGGTCGGGTGACATTTGAGTTAACCCGTTCTCTCAACCTGCAGGAACGCGATCCTACAATGACGCCACAGGTCGGATTGTCACCGACTTTCATGACGCCTACATGGCGTCACAGGTCGGGAGGGGGTTAAAGTGCATTATCTTAAGGGTCTAAGGAAAACCTCTACAGAGTTATTGAAATGGCTAAGCAGGTCTCGGCTTTTGCCATAGCTCCACCTCAAGCTATCTGAACCTTTTAGAAGTTTATTTCTCCTTGGTGAGATGAAATGGGAAAATCCCTTTAACCCCTTCATGATCATGGGATTTTCCTTTTTTTTTTGCTCTCCTTCTTCCCAAAGCCATAACTTTTTATTTTTCTGTCAATATTGCCAAGTGAAGGCTTGTTTTTTAAAGATGTATTGTAATTGTGAAGGACACCATTGATTTTAACTATGATTAAGGGCGTCTGGGACACCAGAAACGCGTCAGTTTTTTTTATCTTTGTAAGTCGTGTTTTACAGTTTAAAGAAATAAAATAGTGCTTTTATTTCACCTGTGGAAGTGCCGCTCTATACACTTTTCCCATTGATTTTACCATATAGTGTATGGGAAAACTGGAAAAAAAATTGCAAATGTCGTGAAACTGCAAAAAAAAAGTGCAACTCCGCAATTGTTTTTATTTTGTTTTTTTTACCATGTTCACTAAATGCTAATAATGAGCTACCATTATGATTCTCCAGGTCATTACAAGTTAAGTTCATAGATATCAAAACATGTATATTTTTATTTTTTATGTAAGTGGTGAAAACAAAATCCAAAGTTTATTAAAAAAAAAAAAAAGGCGCCATTTTCCAAGACCCATAACACCGCCATTTTTCAGGAGCTGACGTTTTCATTGACAGCATGTTGGGGTAGATACGATGCTATGACCGTCTGTTATTGCATTTCATTGCAATGCTGCAGCGACCAAGAATCCGTAATTCTGGAGTTTTGATTTTTTTTTCTCGCTACAACATTTAATCGATCGGATTCATTCATTCTTTTTATATTTTGATAGATCAGGCATTTCTGAACGCGGCGATATCAAGTATGTGTATTTTTTTATTATAGTTTTATTTTGAATGGTGCAAAAGACGAGTGACTTGAACTTTTTGTTTTTCACTTTTCATTTGCTTCAATAGCCTCCTTAGGAGACTTGAAGCTGCGATCTGATCGCTTGTGCTACACATGCAGACTCCGGGTTGTCATGCCAACCCATCGGCAACTTACGATCATGTGACAGGTGCCAATGGGCAGAGGTAGTGAAATGCATCCAGTTTGCGCAAGTAAAATGCCATTGTCAGAGATTGACAGAGGCATTTAAGATGTTAACAGCCACGGGTGGATCGCGATTCCACCCGCTGCTGTTAAGGTACGTCCCTACGGTCTTGAACTAACAGAGCATGCCTCCAAAGCGCTGCCTTCTATTGAATGCAGCTAAATCCGCATGTGTTTACTGATCAGATCAGACATCATGTGCCTGAAAACATGCGGGCTCACAGCCAGAGCCCGCATCAAATGCTGGAACATGACCTATGACCAGGGCTGTGGAGTCGGAGTCATGTAGACGGAGCCCATTTTAGTGGAGTCGGTATAAAATGGACCGACTCCTAAAATATATAATAAATTGGGTACAATAGTTCAATGCAGTTTGTGGGGAATATTTTTTTCATAATTTGGGAAAGTTATGAAATGTCCTATAAATGTCTGTCCTATTCCTGATCTAAGGTCTAGACTTTTAGCTGAGATGAATCTGTGCTGCAGTTTATGTTCATGATAAGTAGTGAAGCTCCTCCTCTACAGATAAGGGGAAAAAAATAAACACACAGGGAAGGAAAGCCTACATTCATCTCAGAATTTCTATAGTGAACAGGAAAGTAGGATTAAAGAAGGTAAGTACTTCCTAAAGCATATCTAAACTTTCAATAAACTGCATAAATATACTGATATGTTGTCTCTGTGTGACTGATATTTTAGTTTGCTTTTCCTCTTAGCTCATGTTTGGAGAAATTACGGTAGCTGCTCTGATGACATATACACTATACATAGAATATAAGGGGGAAAAAATGTTTTCTAACATCTCAAATTCGGAAATACAGTAACAGGATCGATGAGGACATACATATTTGTGTATGTGTTTTTGTGTGTTCTGGAATGTGATTCAGCACAAACATGCTCCCTCCCTCTTCATAGACTGTGAAGAAATATGATGTGAAGCATTTAGTGAGCTGTACCCTGATACAAGCCTTGACATTGAAAGACACTCTCAAGAGACACTATGTATTTCTTAAAATGGATGCCTGCACACGTCACAGAGTGAACTATTTTGCTATCAACGTTCGATATGTTTGTGACAACAAAAAAATTGTTACTAAGACACTGGCAGTAAAAGATACTAAAGCTCATCACAGCAGCCAGTTTCTCCAGACCTTAGTGGAAATACTTCTGCAAGATTATGAACTCCAAAAAGAACAGGTTCTTGCTATTGTAACTGATAATCCTTCAAACATGATAAGTATAATTAAACTGATGAATGAGAATAATGAAGGTGAACAGCAGCTAGAACATTTCACAATCAGTATGTTGGAGATGGAATTCCACAGTCCTGTTCCCATAACGGAGGAACAGACATATTACAGAAGAACAGCAAAATATTTCTTTACAATTAGATAATCTTGTTGAAGCTGCTTCACACCTCTTTCCTATACATCACATGCGCTGTGTTGTGCACACGGTGCAGCTGGCAGTAAGAGATAGTCTGCAAGAGGGACATGCTGGAACTTTGACTAGCAAAATGAGGAAATTGGC
Source organism: Ranitomeya imitator (assembly GCF_032444005.1). Classification (NCBI taxonomy): domain Eukaryota; kingdom Metazoa; phylum Chordata; class Amphibia; order Anura; family Dendrobatidae; genus Ranitomeya; species Ranitomeya imitator. Next base: position 612,333,130 of record NC_091283.1, on the reverse strand, counting down.
TATTGCTGCCAGAACTGCTAAAATTGATTCCATCCTGAAGAGATGTGCTGGAAAAAGGGCAATTGTGGATCAAGCCACTAGGTGGGGCAGCACCTACAGTTAGGTCCATACATATTTGGACAGAGACAACATTTTTCTAATTTTGGTTATAGACATTACCACAATGAATTTTAAACAAAACAATTCAGATGCAGTTGAAGTTCAGACTTTCAGCTTTCATTTGAGGGTATCAACATTAAAATTGGATGAAGGGTTTAGGAGTTTCAGCTCCTTATCATGTGCCACCCTGTTATTAAAGGGACCAAAAGTAATTGGACAATTGACTCTAAGGCTATGTCATGGACAGGTGTGGGCAATCCCTTCGTTATGTCATTCTCAATTAAGCAGATAAAAGGCCTGGAGTTGATTGGAGGTGTGGTGCTTGCATTTGGAAGGTTTTGCTGTGAAGTAAACATGCGGTCAAATGAGCTCTCCATGCAGGTGAAACAAGCCATCCTTAAGCTGCGAAAACAGAAAAAACCCATCCGAGAAATTGCTACAATATTAGGAGTGGCAAAATCTACAGTTTGGTACATCCCGAGAAAGAAAGCACTGGTGAACTCATCAATGCAAAAAGACCTGGGTGCCCACGGAAGACAATAGTGGCGGATGATCGTAGAATAATCTCCATGGTGAAGAGAAACCCCTTCACAACAGCCAACCAAGTGAACAACACTCTCCAGGAGGTAGGCGTATCAATATCCACATCTACCATAAATAGAAGACTGCATGAAAGTAAATACAGAGGGTTCACTGCACAGTGCAAGCCACTCATAAACATCAAGAATAAAAAGGCTAGACTGGACTTTGCTAAAAAACATCTAAAAAAGCCAAAACAGTTCTGGAAGAACATTCTTTGGACAGATGAAACCAAGATCAACCTCTACCAGAATGATGGAAAAAGAAAAGTATGGCGAAGGCGTGGTACAGCCCATGATCCAAAGCATACCACACCATCTGTAAAACACGGTGGAGGCAGTGTGATGGTTTGGGCATGCATGGATGCCAGTGGCACGGGGTCACTAGTGTTTATTGATGATGTGACACAGGACAGAAGCAACCAAATGAATTCTGAGGTATTCAGAGCCATACTGTGTGCTCAAATGCAGCCAAACTGATTGGTCGTCGTTTACTGCAGATGGACAATGAGCCGAAACATAAAGCCAAAGCAACCCAGGAGTTTATTAAAGCAAATAAGTGGAATATTCTTGAATGGCCAAGTCAGTCATCACCTGATCCCAAAGTGGATAAAAATCAATGTTTAAAAAAAAAAAAAAAAAAATCGGATTTTTTTTTATTTAAAGCGGATCTTTTTTTATTTAAATCGAATTTTTTTTATTTAAATCGGATTTTTTTCAATAAACTGCTTTTTGAGGAAAATATTTTACTGTCCAAAGGTTCTTCCATCAAGAGATAAAGCTGAGTGGTTTAACTCAGTAGAATAAAGGCTGTATATGTGTAACATTCACAATGCCATACTCTTCCAGAGGTTTCTGTAGGATTAGTGGGCAGTTTCTCTCCTATATTAACACAGACGCTCGCTTTACTTACGCAGTTCTCAAAACTGAATTTGACTCCGCAGAGGTCCCAGCCTCTTCTTCACGGCAAAAATGTTACAACATGAACAGAGTTGAGAAAAAGACCTTAATCCTATTGTTCTACAAACCTATGAATACAGAATCAACCCCTTCAGTGCCAAGTCCAAGAAGTTAGACAATATGTTTCTGATTGTTTGGAGTGGAATAGATCTGCACAACACAAGAAGAATGTGAATCTAAGTGTGAGGAGGAGGAAGGGCAAGCAGACAAGAAAATGAAAGTGAAACTTTGAGCACAATACTGCAGCATAGCCACAGACAGACAAGTCTGGATCTGTTTGTGTGTACGATCTGAGGTTTATTATATTCTTTCCTTATAATGGCAGCAGGCCGTAAAAGAGACCCAGTTTGGGAATATTTTAATGAAGCTGCTCCTTCGCCTATCGGTAAGGCAGGCATGCGTGCGTGCAAAATGCAAACGATGCAACAAAGAGATGCAAGGCCTGGTGGCGTGAATGAGGCAACATCATGAGAAGTGCGGTGAGGAAGATGAGTCATCTTCATCACCGCACTTACCGATAGGCGAAGGAGCTTCATTAAAATATTCCCAAACTGGGTCTCTTTTACGGCCTGCTGCCATTATAAGGAAAGAATGTAATAAACCTCAGATAGTACACACAAACAGATCCAGACTTGTCTGTCTGTGGCTATGCTGCAGTATTGTGCTCAAAGTTTCACTTTCATTTTCTTGTCTGCTTGCCCTTCCTCCTCCTCACACTTAGATTCACATTCTTCTTGTGTTGTGCAGATCTATTCCACTCCAAACAATCAGAAACATATTGTCTAACTTCTTGGACTTGGCACTGAAGGGGTTGATTCTGTATTCATAGGTTTGTAAAACAATAGGATTAAGGTCTTTTTCTCAACTCTGTTCATGTTGTAACATTTTTGCCGTGAAGAAGAGGCTGGGACCTCTGCGGAGTCAAATTCAGTTAGGTAGAAACTTTGATTTAAATCACTGATTTAAATCAAGCCTTACTGACTAGTGATTTAAATCGTGATTTAAATCGTGATTTAAATCAGTTAGATTTAAATCAAATCCACCCTGCCTGATCCCAACCCAATTGAGCAAGTGCAGCGCCCCAGAGATCTGGTCGTTGCAGTATGACACTCTGCCACTAAGGGGAGTGATGGTACGTCTGATGGCACTGAAGGAATTCTACTGGCCAGGTATCACCAGCACACATTACACTTCACACTCCGGCCACTAGGGGGAGAAAAAGGCTTTATTTATTGGGCTACTCCTCACACTGGTAAAACTGGGGGTTGGATAGGAAGTTAGTCAGAAGCTGACTGGGTTGGATTCAGGCAACATCCCGTTGCAGGGGGTATTGCAGGGAGAAGACACAGGGGTGTCCCTGTCAGGCGTGGGAACCTGGCAGGTGCCTAGCAAACAGAGCAGAACGATACGGAACCGCGCCTGCACACCCCGCGGCGGTATCCTAAGAGAGAGACACGAAGGGAAGGATATTGTGGAACAGAGAGAAACGAGATCAAGCACAAAGGAGAACCAGTAGGAGTCGTGCCGTGAGACCGAGGCAACATCCTACTGAGGCGCGTAGCCGGTGGCCGGAACACCGCGGGAGTAACTGACTCTAGGCCTTACTTCGAACTCCGCAGGACAGTTAATTATAGGTTGGCTGTCTACCTTAAATTTCCTACGAAGACATAGGGGGCAACGCGTGGAGAGGGGTCCCGGAAGAGCTCCGAGCCTTCCCGTCATACGGGTGCGTCCTAGCCATAACATACCTGGGGGACGAGAAACTAGTAACATCTGGAACAAGCGAGAGAGGATTAGAAAGAACGAACGAGAACAGCAGTTGTGAGGACTATTCCGAATGCTCAGCAGGGTAGCACTACAACACACAGGCGCTAGTGGTAGGCACTGATTTCCACCTGCAAAGGGAACTCTGCATGTGCCCATCAGACCGGCCGGTCTCAGATAGCCCTGTTAAGCGTGCTCTGGATTGAGGATCCTGAAGTCACCAGTAAAGAGGTAAAGAGACTGCAACCTTGTGTCCTCGTTATTGACTGCACCTCACACCATCACCATCCACCTTACTGGGAAGCCCTGGGGACATACTTCACCTCTGGGAAGGTATACCATCCAGCTGCCATTCCATCACCCCAGCGGACCCCACAGCAGCGTCGGTCACCCTGACCGAACACCACAGGTGGCGTCACGAATCCCTGATAGACTGTACCACCTTTATTGGACGCCCCTTAGCAGGGTCGCGGACCGGGTCTAGCCACCGTGACAGCCTCAGAACCGAACCAGAGAGGCCCGGTACCGAGAATTCGTGGCCCTGTGTCTGGGGACGCTCCACATGCATTTCACTTGTTAAAGACTAAACTTCAGACAGAAAGGCCCACAAAAACAGCAACTGAAAACCACTGCAGTGAAGGCCTGGCAGAGCATCAAAAAGGAGGAAACAGAGTCTGGTGATGTCCATGAGTTCAAGACTTCAGGCAGTCATTGCCAACAAAGGGTTTTCAACCAAGTACTAAAAATGAACATTTTATTTAATTATTGAATTTGTCCAATTACTTTTGGTCCCTTTAAAAACAGGGTGGTACATGTTAAGGAGCTGAAACTCCTAAACCCTTCATCCAATTTTAATGTGGATACCCTCAAATGAAAGCTGAAAGTCTGAACTTCAACTGCATCTGAATTGTTTTGTTTAAAATTCATTGTAGTAATGTCTATAACCAAAATTAGAAAAATGTTGTCTCTGTCCAAATATATATGGACCTAACTGTATTTAATGATTGAGCGATTGCTTGAGCTGAAACCCTTCCTTGTAGATATGGCCAACCCTCAGGTAACACTACATGAAGGTCAATGGACACAGGTGACTGAATTGAAGGAATTGCTTCATCACCGGTTTACAGTGACTAAAAAGTTACAAGCTGAAGATTTAACTTCTAGCACTTTTTGTTTTGCCTGTCCCAAAGAGGAGGTTTAATCGCAGATGGCATTGCTGCTTCAATGAAACGGAGAGAGACACTGATATTAGAAAATAAAATTCTTCTGGCAGCTGTTTATGTGAACCCGAGTCATCGTATATTGCTGAATGACCAACAGCTTACTAAAGGAAAAGAAGCTCTGACTGAGGTAGCAGTTAGGATGAGTATGCTAAAGAACGGCCAAGAGCAAGAGGACTCGGGTCCTGCCAGTGCTGCTGCTGCCGCCGTTCCTTCATCCTCAACAGATGAGGAGTTTGATTTTGACAAGTATTTGGACGACATGGAGCAGGCAAAGGGTTACTACAGGGAAAAAGATGTCACTCCCATAGAAAACAGATTGACCATATTTCAGCAAAATTTTTCACTTGCTCTCAAAGAAGTACCGTATAAGAGTTCAATCTTTCATCAAAACTGACTGTGCACGAGGCAATTCCTTTATACCCTGAAATTGTTAGAGATGTTGCCCATGTGGTTACTGCTTTGACACCAAAGCAAGTTAGTGTAGAGATGTTGTTCTCTAGCCTTAAAATAATTAGGTCAGATTTGAGGTCATCTATGAAGGAGCATCTGATGGAGGCGATACTATTTCTCAGAACAAATTCATAGACTGCACAAATGCTATTCATTACTTATTTTTGTTGAAAACTGTTTTTTTCCCCACTTACTGCAAAGTGAATAATACATTGTAAATATGCAAAAAAAAAATTTGTTCTAAAGTTGTATTCCAGTAAATATATTTTATTTTCTATCTAAATGGCTTGATTATTGTATCATAATAATGATTAAAAGCCTGATGTTACCATTTTACTACAGTCAGTACAACTACAGTTGGAGTCAGAGTCGGTGTTATGGGAATTGAGGAGTCGGAGTTGGAGTCGGAGGTTTGGCTTACCGACTCCACAGACCTGCCTATGACGTACCTATACGTCATAAGTCATGAAGGGGTTAATATGCACATCAAAAGAGACAAATTCTTGCCGTTATTTTATTCCCACTACTTCCTGGAGTTGAGTCTTTTCTTTTTCAAAATCTGCCATACGGTTGCAGAGATATGGTTCTTTTTATTTACCGCTGAATTTTTTGGTCTTTACAAGAGGATAGTGGTCACAAGACTCTGGGGTCGTGTCTAGTCTGCTCTGCATTATCACCTTGTGATATAATCTATCTACATAATCGTCTAAGGGGTATTTCCGTCTGTCTGTCTGTTTGTCTGACTGTAACAGAAATCCAGCGTCACTGATTGGTCATATCGGCCGCAAATTGGCCCCTCCCTACTTCCGGCCAGTCAGTGCCCCCTCTCTACTCCCTTCCAGTCAGCACCAGTGTGTCGCCCCATCCCGGACCAACTTTTTGCTATTGATGCTGCATAGGCAGCATCAATAGTAAAAAGATATAATGTTAAAAATAATTAAAAAAATAAAAAATCATGCTATTCTCACCTTCCGTCGCCTCCGCAGCTTTCCCGCTCCTCCCGATGCTCTCTGCAGGTTCCGTGCCCAGAGACCGATAAGTCATCTGGGTAATTTCGCAATGCATCACTGGGAACGGAAGCTGCCGGCTGCATCGCGAGGAGCGGGAAAGCTGCGAAGGCGACGGAAGGCGAGTATATAACTATTTTTCATTTTAATTCTTTTTTTTTTTTTTACAGGGATATGGTGCCCACACTGCTATATAATACGTGGGCTGTGTTATATACTACGTGGGCTGTGCTATATACTACGTGGCTGCTATATATTACATGACTGCTATATACTACGTGGCTGTGCTATACACTACGTGGCAGTCTGTGTTATATACTACGAGGCTGCTATATATTACGTGGCTGTGCTATATAGTACGTGGGCTATGTTATATACTTTGTGGCGTGGCTGCTATATACTACATCGCTGTGCTATATACGTGGCTGCTATATATTACGTGGCTGCTATATACTACCTGACTGCTATATACTACGTGGCTGCTATATATTAGGTCCCTGTGCTATATACTACGTGGGTTGTGTATATACAGTGCCTACAAGTAGTATTCAACCCCCTGCAGATTTAGCAGGTTTACACATTTGGAATTAACTTGGCATTGTGACATTTGGACTGTAGATCAGCCTGGAAGTGTGAAATGCACTGCAGCAAAAAAGAATGTTATTTCTTTGTTTATTTTTTTTTAAATTGTGAAAAGTCTTTTCAGAGGGTAATTTATTATTCAGCCCCTCAACCCACCAGAATTCTGTTTGGTTCCCCTAAAGTATTAAGAAGTAGTTCAGGCACAAAGAACAATGAGCTTCACATGTTTGGATTAATTATCTCTTTTTCCAGCCTTTTCTGACTATTTAAGACCCTCCCCAAACTTGTGAACAGCACTCATACATGGTCAACATGGGAAAGACAAAGGAGCATTCCAAGGCCATCAGAGACAAGATCGTGGAGGGTCACAAGGCTGGCAAGGGGTACAAAACCCTTTCCAAGGAGTTGGGCCTACCTGTCTCCACTGTTGGGAGCATCATCCGGAAGTGGAAGGCTTATGGAACTACTGTTAGCCTTCCACGGCCTGGACAGCCTTTGAAAGTTTCCTCCCGTGCCGAGGCCAAGCTTGTCCGAAGAGTCAAGGCTAACCCAAGGACAACAAGGAAGGAGCTCCGGGAAGATCTCATGGCAGTGGGGACATTGGTTTCAGTCAATACCATAAGTAACGTACTCCACCGCAATGGTCTCCGTTCCAGACGAGCCCGTAAGGTACCTTTACCTTCAAAGCGACACGTCAAGGCTCGTCTACAGTTTGCTCATGATCACTTGGAGGACTCTGAGACTGACTGGTTCAAGGTTCTCTGGTCTGATGAGACCAAGATCGAGATCTTTGGTGCCAACCACACACGTGACGTTTGGAGACTGGATGGCACTGCATACGACCCCAAGAATACCATCCCTACAGTCAAGCATGGTGGTGGCAGCATCATGCTGTGGGGCTGTTTCTCAGCCAAGGGGCCTGGCCATCTGGTCCGCATCCATGGGAAGATGGATAGCACGGCCTACCTGGAGATTTTGGCCAAGAACCTCCGCTCCTCCATCAAGGATCTTAAGATGGGTCGTCATTTCATCTTCCAACAAGACAACAACAGCCTAGAAAACCAAGGCCTGGTTCAAGAGGCAAAAAATCAAGGTGTTGCAGTGGCCTAGTCAGTCTCCTGACCTTAACCCAATTGAAAACTTGTGGAAGGAGCTCAAGATTAAAGTCCACATGAGACACCCAAAGAACCTAGATAACTTGGAGAAGATCTGCATGGAAGAGTGGGCCAAGATAACTCCAGAGACCTGTGCCGGCCTGATCAGGTCGTATAAAAGACGATTATTAGCTGTAATTGCAAACAAAGGTTATTCCACAAAATATTAAACCTAGGGGTTGAATAATAATTGACCCACACTTTTATGTTTAAAAATTATAAAAATTTAACTGAGCAACAAAACTTTTTGGTTTGTAAGATTTATGCATCTGTTAAAAAATCCTGCTCTTATTTGAAGTTTGAAGGCTCTAACTTATTTGCATCTTATTAAACCTGCTAAATCTGCAGAGGGGTTTCATACTACTTGTAGGCACTGTACTACGTGGCTGCTATATATTACGTGGCTGTGCTATATACTACGTGGCTTCTATATACATCGCTGTGCTATATACTACGTGCCTGTGCTATATACTACGTGGCTACGTGGCTCTTCTTTTTCCTGTCCTGACCTGGCTGTACATCACTTCAATGACACTCTTAGAAGCACCCTAGACCAAGTAGCTCTCCTCACCCTCAGAACCTCCAAACACAGAGTAAAACAGCCCTGGCTCACATCGCAAACCCGATTTCTCCAGCGATGTTCTAGGAGTGCTGAACGCTTATGGAGGAAAACACGCACACCGGAAGACTTCATACACTTCAAATTTATGTTAAAAACCTATAACTCTGCCCTTCACATTGCCAAACAGACCTACTTCATCACTTTGATCTCCTCACTATCCAACAACCCCCATAAACTTTTTGACACCTCTCACTCCCTCCTCAGGCCACAAGCTCAAGCCCCTATCACAGACATTTGTGCTGATGACCTGGCCTCCCACTTTATAGAGAAAATAGACAATATCCATCAGGAAATCCGCTCCCAGACACAAAGTTCAGTGACTCCCATCCCTCCCTGCATCTCCCCTGGCTCACTCTCCGCATTTGATCCCATCACAGAAGAAGAAGTCACCAGGCTCCTCTCTTCTTCTCCTTCCTGAAAACGTACTCTTTGTATTCTTATGTTTTATTATGTTTACTATGATACAGTAAAGATTATCCAACTTTATAAAAAAAGTGAAACCAATAGTATCCCATTATTCTAGAATTATTCCAAATTGATTCCTATGGAATTTGACTTCTATTTAGGATTTAGGGTAAATTATTACCTTGGGAGCGACGCCCCCTTAGAATAGACCATTAAAATTAGCACTAAATAAAGAGAGTTTATTGGCTGGAACGGTGTGGCGGACTGTAAAAAAAAAAAAAAAACTACTTACTCAGGAAAGCAGTGTGAATAAGAGCAAGCGTTTGTTTAAGCGAGTGACATGTCCTCTTTAAGCACGACTGTAGGAGCCGGACAAGATTCAGAAAAATAATTTAAACAATTATGTTTTATTCACTGACTGCAATCAGATCTCTTTAAAATGATGAAAAATGGACGCAGGAATGAAACAATGAAGTAAGAAGTTGAAAACATTCTTATCACGATGTATGAAAACCTGTTAGGCTACTTTCACACTTGCGTCGGTATGGATCCGTCGCTATGCGTCGGACCGACGTACCGACGCACGTTGTGAAATTTCTGCATGACGTGGGCAGTGGGTGCAGTTTTTCGATGCATCCGCTTCCTATTCTGAAGTCCGGGGAGGGGGCGGAGTTTCGGCTGCGCATGCGCGGTAGAAAATGGCAGACGCAACGGACAAAAAAAGTTCACTTGAATTGAATGTTTTTTTTGTGATGACGGTCTGCCAAAACACGACGGATGCGACGTGTGGCATCCGTTGCTAATACTAGTCTATGGGCAAAAAATGCATCCTGCGAGCACATTTGCAGGATCCTTTTTTTTGCCCAAAACAACGGATTGCGACGGATGCCAAACGACGGAAGTGTGAAAGAGGCCTTAACAGTACAGTGACTTTACAAAATCAGACCAGTAAAAAAGGACAGCATCAGCAAGCAAATACTTATAATCAGTAGAAGTATTATTACAACTGGACCTGCAAGCATGTCTATGCTCTGAACATATCCTTTTTGATTTTCTCTATCTAAAGTCTACTTTGGGAGCGTTACTTGATGAAAGCAATGTAAAAAACAAATGCGAACAACCCCTTACTAACTACTAAAATTCTACTTAAAATATCCACAGGGTTAATTCCCAAAATGTTATAGAGGAAACATCTGTATATCACATTATATTGGTTGCGACAGTCGAATGCTATAAAACCAGACTGACACAGCATTGGGTGTATGAAATGCCCTAGAAGATAGCCGTATAAAGCTGTTTTTGGTTCCATTCAACGACTTGGCTGCAAACGGTGCCAGGTATGGAGAGAGGAGGACGGTAAATCCCTTTGCAATGATCCAGATCTTTTAATTTTCTCCTATTTTACACTGGCATGGATGCTAGAGAATAAACGATGCCCAACAGGATAAAAAAAAATGTAGCCTATGCTGTGTAAATCATTGACAGTTTGATGACTTCCAACATGACACAGTCATGGCACTGTCACCTTCCTGGTAAACAGAAGATCTGGAGTTATGAAGGGGAAACAACTAAACCACAACCTCACCGTCGAGAAGACACAGACCATACAAATCAACAGAATGAGACCATCAAATGCCAATACAGGGTACGTGAGGTCCAGAAAACGACTGGCAGCAGGACTTTACGACTTTTTTCTTATTTATTTTAGAACGGTCTATGTGTCATGAGAACAGCAGAGTACATGATCTAATGAAGTGTGTATAGTGACTGCTTATTTTCTCCACCATTAGTGACTCGGTGTCCTGCCTAGCTGTAAGAGCACAATTATAGGGGAGTCTGAGAATGTCCATATGGGGCTGAGCTGCATCACTGGATTCCGCCCATAAACCTGAGCAGCACTGTTTCTGGAATCAACCAGCATCTGTGAAATGCATGACTGCATGCACCCTGTTTGGTAGCGCACAAGCAGTTGTTTTGGGGATCAACTATCCAAATGTCAGAGACGTACAGGATGAAAAGTCCAGCACATCCCTAAAAGCCAAAAACTTTTTTTTATTGCTGTGACAAACAACTTGTGTAGTTCAAAACACGTCTCATATCAATCAAAGGCTCTGTGTATTACATTTTAATGCATTGATCTACAAGAAAATTGGTATTTTATGAATGTGCTGGACTTCTGATCATCTAATGACTGAGTGCTTTGCTAATTCATCGTGTAGTTGTAAGCATATTTACACTGGCAAATAATAGGGATCATGCATTCCTATGAACAAACATTTGCTGATTATCGACTTGTGTAAAGGGCCAGAAGAGATCAGTTGTCACTGATGATTGATACTTGTCTAATCCATATTTGTAATGCCCTAAGTACAGACAAATTAGAGGTTGTAGATAAGGACTATGGATGAATCAATCTAAAACTATACAGGCTTCAAGATCCTACCTTTGGGTAACGTTCCAGTTTCTCCCTTTGCTGTGCCTCCCTCAAAGCTTTAGTCAGTAGAGGAGCTTCTTCAAGCCGCTTCCTAATGAGAGAAATTATATCAAACAGGTGATCTAGTTACTTAAAAAAAAAAATCTTTTCTATTTAACACTAGCACTACCGGACTGGTGACCCCCCTACAACTACTGACTGGAGTCATTTTGACTCCTGGCTTGTTTTCGTTTATTTTTAGAGCTTCTTGCTCCTGGTATTGTTGTAACTTTAATTTATAGAAAGTATAAAGAATGTATAGAATGCAAAATAGCAAGAATATCATCAGGCTTTAGCGCACTTCTTCTAGCCATATGAGTACCGTATATACTCGAGTATAAGCCGACCCGAGTATAAGCCTACCCCCCCTAATTTTGCCACAAAAAACTGGGAAAACTTAATGACTCGAGTATAAGCCTAGGGTGGGAAATGCAGCAGCTACCGGTAAATGTCAAAAGTAAAAATAGATACCAATAAAAGTTAAATTAATTGAGACATCAGTAGGTTAAGTGTTTTTGAATATCCATATTGAATCAAGAGCCCCATATAATGCTCCATAAAGTTTATGATGGGCTCCATAAGATGCTCCATAGTAAAATATGCCCCATATAATCCTGCATAAAGGTTAATAATGGCCCCATAAGATGCTCCATAGACACATTTGCCCCATATAGTGCTGCACAAACGTTGATTATCGCCCTATAAGATGTTCCATAAAGATATTTTCCCCATATAATGCTGCACAAACGTTGATTATGGCCCCATAAGATGTTCCATAAAGATATTTTCCCCATACAATGCTGCACAAACGTTAATTATGGCCCCATAAGATGCTCCATATAGACACTTGCCCCATATAATGCTGCACAAACGTTAATTATGGCCCCATAAGATGCTCCATACAGACACTTGCCTCAGATAATGCTGCACAAACGTTAATTATGGCCCCATAAGATGCTCCATACAGACACTTGCCTCATATAATGCTGCACAAACGATAATTATGGCCCCATAAGATGCTCCATAGAGACACTTGCCCCATTTGCTGTTGCTACGATAAAAAAGAAGAAAAAAAATCACATACTCACCTCTCCGTTGCTCAGGCCCCCGGCACTTGCTATATTCACCTTTCCTCATTTCGGTGCCGCTCCATCTTTAGCGTCTTCTGCACCGACGTTCAGGCAGAGGGTGCGCACTAACCATGTCATCGCGCCCTGTGACCTGAGCGCCACTGCAGAAGACGCTGAAGACGGAGCGGCACCGCGCTCCCCCACCCCATTATACTCACCTGCTCAGTTACCGCGCATTACAGTAGTGAATATGCGGCTCCTCCCCTATGGGAGGTGGAGCTGCATATTCATTACTGTAATGAGCGGTTCCACGTGACCGCTCAGTACAGGAAGAAGCTGAGCGCCAGGGAACCAGGGACCTGCACCTGCAGGGACCGCGCCAGGCGCAGGTGAGTATAATTAGACAGCCCCAGCTCCCCCTCCCCGCCAGAATTCGGAAAAATGTTGTCACAGAAGAGAAATAAAAATCGCGAGGAGTCAAAATGACTCCATCGGTAATTCTAGTGTTAAAGAGTAGAATGAAATTCTAGCTAACATTCAGTGGGGGGCCAGAGCTGTTATACAAACATCTTAAGGCTAATTAAAAGGGGAGTTCTGGCTGCAGCAAGTCACAGCCACTAAGGCTATGTGCACATGATGCGGATTTAGTGCGGATCCGCAGAGGATTTTTCCACGCAGAAACGCTGCAGATCCGCACTGTGATTTACAGTACAATGTAAATCAATGTGAAAAAAAAGCTGTGCAGATGGTGCGGAAATATCCGCGCGGAAACGCTGCGGATTTAAAAGAAGTGCATGTCACTTCTTTTGTGCGGATCTGCAGCGTTTCTGCACCCTTCCATTATAGAAATACGCAGTGGTAGAAACCGCAGAAAATCCGCAGAAAATCCGCATCAATTCCGCATAAAAACCGCACAAAATCCGCTGCAAATCTGCACCTGCGGATTCTGCCAGGAGGTGCGGATTTTGTGCAGAAAATTCTGCACCCCATTCCGCAACGTGTGCACATAGCCTAAGTCCCATTCTCCTGAAAGGGGCAGAGGTGTAATTTTCTGCACAGTGTCACTCTTATACAGGAGCTGGGAGACCACTGAAGTCATTCTCATTATCAGTGAGCGTCCCTGCGGCAGGACCATCACAATCAGCAAGTAATTGCATGGCTGTGTCTGCTGGATAGGTCATAATAGTTAGCTCAGTGTGAGTGACACTTACCCCCTTCTCCCAATTCTGCAAGAACGCAGCCAAACTGAGTTTATTTGAGTAGTTGGTCACAGCTCCAGTCTAGGATACTGGCAGAGATAGCGGAGCTGAGGTTACTATTGACTATCTTCAGTGCCACCGACTCAGAGTGGCGAAACAGGGTTTAGCAGAGTGGCGCTGCAGGGTTCAGCAGAACGGCAGGGTCCAGCAGAGTGGCGCAGCAGGATTCAGCAGAGTTGCATGGCAGGGTCTCCCTGAAGAAGCCACGTATGTAGCTGGCGATACGCATGGGGTCTGCTCCTCCACAAATTTTCTGCTGGCAAAAATTGCTCCACATAGGAATTTTAAATCTTAATACTCTAATACCAGCAGGTTTGAACCCTGATATTTTTTGATAGATAGATAGATAGATAGATTTTTTTTTTCTTATTCTCCCTTATGTATTTTAATTTGGGATAATCATTTTACGGGTTAACCCTTCTGGTAGTCCACAACCAGCTGTGTTTTTTTTGTATTTCAGTAACAGCTGCTGTTCCTTAAATACTGACTTGATGTTGTGAATAGGGTTATTTAGACTTCTATTGTCTTCATATTGTCCGTTTTTTTGCGCATCTACGGGTTCATGGGTTCAACCATTTACTAAGAGTACATATCAATGTTCTGTTTTCTCATGAATCTTTGTTTATATGAATTTTTTCTGCTGGTATTATATACTAACTAGCTATCGAACCCGTTCTACGCCCGGGTGGCGAGCATTTATATTGGTATATGGTCTCCATCCTGTCATGTGCTGCTCCATCCTGCGCCCCCATTCTGTCATGAGCTGCTCCATCCTGCGTCCCCATCCTGTCATGAGCTGCTCCATCCTGCGCCCCCATTCTGTCATGTGCTGCTCCATCCTGCGTCCCCATCCTGTCATGTGCTGCTCCCATCCTGCGTCCCCATTCGGTCATGAGCTGCTCCATCCTGCGTCCCCATCCTGTCATGAGCTGCTCCATCCTGCGCCCCCATTCTGACATGTGCTGCTCCCATTCTGCACCCCCATCCTGTCATGTGCTGCACCCATCCTGCACCCCCATTCTGTCATGTGCTGCACCCATCCTGCGCCCCCATTCTGTCATGTGCTGCTCTATCCTGTGTCCCCATCCTGTCATGAGCTGCTCCATCTTGCGCCCCCATTCTGACATGTGCTGCTCCCATTCTGCACCCCCATCCTGTCATGTGCTGCACCCATCCTGCACCCCCATTCTGTCATGTGCTGCTGCCATCCTGTGCCCCCGTTCTGTCATGTGCTGCTCCCATCCTGCACCCCCGTTCTGTCATGTGCTGCTCCCATCCTGCGCCACCGTTCTGTAATTTGCTGCTCCCATCCATATGCCAGATACGCTGCTCCATAAAGGTTTATGGCCCCCATAAGATGCTCCATATTATATGCCCCGTACACTGCTCCATAAAGGTTTGTGGCCCCCATAGGATGCTCCATAGTATATGCCCCCGTACACTGCTCCATTATGGTTGATGGCCCCCATAAGATGCTCCATATTATATGCCCCTGTACACTGCTCCATTATGGTTGATGGCCCCCATAAGATGCTCCATATTATATGCCCCCGTACACTGCTCCATCATGGTTGATGGAGCCGAAAAGTGCAGACTGGTGCTTCAGGAATCGGCCCCTGCGCAGTCTGCGCTTTCCGCCGCCATTTTCTTGAAGACACACTGAGGTTTCCCACAAAATGGCGCCGGAAAGCGCGGACTGCGCATGCGCCGATTGCGGGAGAAGGGAGACATTCATTGCCCGGAGTCAGGGGGCCTAAAAGTAAGAAATCGCTGTGGCATGAAGTGCCACAGCGTAATGAGGGCGGGATCCTGTGAAGACGCTACCTGGCGGCGGAAATGAATCAGGTGGCGTAATTAACAAATAGCAGTGGCATGAAGTGCCACAGCCACTGCAGTGTGTCAAGAAAATGGCGCCGGAAAGAGCGGACTGCGCAGGCGCCGATTCCGGCACCAGGAGGAGCAAGACAATGGCGCCGGAAAGGAATGGCGTAAGTAACAACTTGCTATGGCCGCGGCGGAAAGGAATGGCGTACATAATAAATTGCTGTGGCATGAAATGCCACAGCATAATCGGCGGAAATATGTGGACGATGTCCCCCTGCTTCCGGCAGTCCGCGCCTTCCGGCGCCATTTTTTTTTTCCTGACACTATAATGTAACGTTAGGAGCATCGCGCCTGCGCTGTCTATAAAGCCTTCAGACAGAGTGAAGCTCCCAGCGTTATATTATAGATATACTGCCATTTGGATTTTTGTGAACTTCTGTGGCGGTAGGTTGCCATATCAAGGGCATAACCAACTATTGAAATTGTTTTCGCTTTTTTAAATGTTTTTATGAGTTTGCCTTATTGCATGTGATTTGTTGTTTACATTAATAAAGTTCAAATGTTATATATATTTCCTGGGAGTTCCCCATTTTTTAGGCTACTATCACACTTGCGTCGTGTGACGTCCGTCGCAATGCGTCGTCTTGGGGGAAAAACGGATCCTGCAAATGTGCCCGCAGGATGCGTTTTTTGCCCATAGACTTGTATTGCCGACGGATCGCGACGGATGGCCATCCGTCGCATCCGTCGTGCACTGGATGCGTCATGTTTTGGCGGACCATTGGCACGGAAAAATGTTCAATGTAACGTTTTTTCGTACGTCGGATCCGCCATTTCCTACCGCGCATGCGCGGCCGGAACTCCGCCCCCTCCTCCCCAGACTTTAGAATGGGCAGTGGATGCGTTGAAAAACTGCATCCGCTGCCCACGTCGTGACAAATTTTCACAACGTGCATCGGCACGTCGCGCCGACGCTCAGCGACGGACCCGTACCAACGCAAGTGTGAAACAAGCCTTAGCATGCATCTTTTTCTCTTCTATTTTCTCCAGGCTTCAGCAGAGTGGCGAGGCAGGGTTCAGCAGAACGGTGCAGCAGGGTGCATGTGACCAGCCACTTCATTTAACTCCCAATGATTGTGAGCTTGCAGTCAGAGAAAAAAGATCCACATCCATCCAATAACTATGACCTACCCCCTGGATAAATATCAATTTATGCAAACCAGAATACCTCTCTAAGCAATTCCAATATTCTCTATACTTTTAATTTTTGAGATATAATTTACAACTTGTACCATTCCCATTATAGAATTACTGAAACTAAATTCTGCAGCTGATGTCATTCACACAAATATGTGTGTCAGGGTCAGAAAATGCGCAAGGCAAAGTCTAGAGTCCATTATAAAAATATGAAAACTGTGATTTCATAGAGGTAAAAGAAAAAAAAACAGGCTGGTTCACCTTTCACCTCTGAGTTCAGCAAATCTTCTCCTGACATCATCCATTGTGACTTCAAAAAAGTTATCTGGGAGCTCCAGAGACCTGGCACTCATACTTTCCTCCAAATCCAAGTGGCACACAAGGCTCTGTCTATCTATTGGCTAAAAAGAGAAAATATTTTCATTTTCAGATTTTACAACTTAGAAGGATTTTCCAAGAGCACTATATTAATTCTTCACTATTTATCATGTACAGTAGAATGTATCTGATATTTGTACAGAACTGTAACACCAGGCCCAGCCAATACGGAAAGTACAGAGCCATGAATGGTAAATAATGGAGAGGACCCTGCGAGCACTGCCGCTCCTCAATCAGCAGGGGTCCCAAATGTCCACCCAGCAGATAGGAGGTTAGGCCATTAATGTTATAACCCCTTGTAATAACTGCCCAATGTAATATTAGACAATCCCAACAATATTCTACAGTGCTCACCCCCAAATCACTTTCCTCTTCATCAGTCTTGTATTTCTTTGCCTTAGAAGGGCCTGGACTCTGGAAAGGCTCTTGGGCTGTAGCAGTCGGCATACTAGCTTCTGTAGGGATATTGGCACCTCCTAGACGATGGCCACCACCTTGAAAAGGCATAAATGAATTCACCTGAGGCTGAGCAGATTTACATGAGCCTACAGAGGAAGGCCCAGGCACATCACACTCCAAATCTGGCTGTCCGACCGTCACATAACTTTGGTTGATAGATTGTGCTGACGATAACCCGGCACCTACTGCCTGCACAAGAGCAGCACTGGGCTCTTGGTTTGTAGTGCCACTGGACTGCAGCTCTTTCTGATCAGCAGCACTAGGTTCCCCTGCTGCGTCCTTGGTTACTGGAGGACTTTCTCGCACAGTCTTATGGGCATAAGTGTTCTTCTTTGCTTCCTCTTGAAATATCTCAGGCTGCCTGTTTCCAGAAGGCATATTCTTCCGCACTACAAACCTTGAAAAAATATAGGTTATTATTACATCTTAAATCTTAATATTAAAGTAAGGAACAGATTAGCCTCTGCAAACATTCTCACCTGATTATGGCACTCCCACTTGTAAGACCCAAAGACTGGAGGGTTGTCTGTCTTAAAGACTGCTCACCTGACACCTGAGATAGAATATATGATCAGGACTATATTTACCACCTACAATCTACCACAGTGGCCAAAATCCGGTACGTGCAATGAAGCCAACCTGCCTGATCCTTCACTTCAGACACCAGAGGCCTTTTCTGAAGGCCTTGTTCAGATGCGTTAGATTTATTGTGGATTGATAAAACAAAAACACACGTGAATGAGGTTTTTTTTTAATATTTCTGTGGCAGATTTGAAGACATGCTATGAATTGGTACATCATGGATTTTACCCTTTGCACAGCAATTGGTGAAATCCTCTTCAAATCCTTGTCACAAGCTACGTATAGCACGCATGGATTTCTCTACCAACTCACTGGACAGCATTTCTTTTTCTGTGTCTGAAGCCTCATATACAGAAACAATGACATGTTTCTGGAGTGTTTTACCTTTCAGCTCCCTTTTTAGAGCATTTCCAAAATGATGGATAGAACGCTATTTATCCATTCTGCAAATATTGAGGGCTTGTTATTTTTAGCATCCCCATAAGGCATTGACAAGAAAAATATATACATAACTAGTCTCAATGTGGCCAGCTCCATAGCAGCACATATTCCACGATTTGATGACTAGAATGTAAATGGAGGAACATTAAAAATACTGATGAAAACATTCCTGTGACATCCCGAATGTCCCTGGATACAAGCGCTCTCTCATTTGCTCAACACGAGCTTTTAAGAGAAGTCGGGCACACACAGTGCAATGCCAACTGTATAATGAAGTCATCTGTGTTCCTTTTAAGCCCATTTTAATGATGCAGTTTTATTAGAACTTCAAAGCCTGTAGATGCGACTCTCTGGCCACTGTCATACATCAGTTCTTGGGATTTGAGGACACAGAGAGGTGCGAGCTAGAAACACAGGCGTAAATGAATTACTCATTAACGAGCTGTCTGATGCTGTATTCTCCTGCTTGTGCACTACCTTACCTCATCCCGCATATAAATGCATACGGCAATGCTTCCAGGAGCAATCGCTTCCAAACACACCCTGAAAAACAGAAACATCACTAAAGCTAAACCTAAAATGCAGACAGACTCATCTCATCCGTGTAGCTGAGAGCCAGAATACCCAAACCTCTCAGAAAGAACAGACCTTGGGCAAACACAGTTCTAGAAACAGCACTTTAGATTGAAACAGCCTAGCATAGTCTCAACTGGTGTACAACTCTATAGAGGCCTTTCTTAATTACAGGTGTTTCTCCTCTTACTGGACTTGCCATTTTCTAGCATGTTCCATGGTGACTTTTACAATCGTAAAATCTATCTTCTTAAAAGGAAAAGTCACAAGGAACAGGTACAATTTATAACCATGTAGGCCATTTTGTGATTGATCCCAACGGTATATCTTGTGGTCGTCCACTCCTGTACGGTGAATAAGCTCAGCACATAATGGACGAAGATGCATCCTGCAAATATGACTTATACACATATATAAAAGGAGGATGAGAAACCCTGATTTTTAACCAGTTGAACTACAAAAATATATAACTAGGCAGAAATATTCTGGCAATGCAACAGAAAGATATTCTCACTGGATGCTTATCTATGCAATCTACTGCTATACTGTTGTGTCTGCTCCATGTGTAGAATTGCCAGAACTATGTAGTTTGTGTTGAATCGTATTACTGCATTGGTATATTGTACATGAAAACTACAGTCTGCTGCAATAAAAAATTGGTATGTCAGCCCATACCATCTCCATGGAGGCTAAAGGGATACCCTTTTTTGTCCTCAGTTCAATAAAAGGGGGCTATGGACAAATTCAGTGAATAATGAAGCTTACTTGGCGCAAATACTGAACAGAATACCACAGTGTGTGGCCACTAAGTCATCTTTCTTCTCTGATAGATTTTTAAAACTTAACATGAATAAAACAAAATTCATTATCTTTCCCCCATCTCACTCAACCCATCCCAAAAAACCTATCCATCACAGTCAATGGCTTCCCACTCACCCCAGTCCCACAAGCTCGCTGCCTTGGGGTAACGCTTTACTCCAATCTCTCCTTCAAACCACATATCTAAGCCCTTTCCACTTCCTGCCGACTCCAACTCAAAAATATCTTCCGGATCCACACATTGCTTAAACAAGAGTTTGTAAAAACACTATTGCATGCCCTCATCATCTCCCGCCTCAACTACTGCAACCTCCTGCTTTGTGACCTCCCCTCTAACACTCTCACACCCATCCAATCTATCCTAAAGTCCGCTGCCCGACTAATCCACCTGTCCTCCCGCCATTGCCTGGCTTCTCTCTGTCAATCCCTGAACTGGCTCCCTATTACTCAGATACTCCAGTTCAAAACCCTAACCTTAGCATACAAAGCCATCCACAACCTGTCTCCTCCATACATCTGTGACCTCGTCTCCCGGTGCTTTCCTGCACGCAACCTCCAATACAAGATATCCTACTATACTCCCCTCTTATCTCCTCTTCCCACAGTCACATACAAGATATTTCCTGTGCATCCCCCCTACTCTGGAACTCTCTACCCTAACATATCAGACTCTCACCTACCATTGGAAACCTTCAAAAGGAACCTGAAGACCTACCTCTTCCGATAAGCCTACAACCTGCAGTAACACTCGTTCCACCATACCTCTACACGACTTGCTCTCCTCTCACTTACTCTATCCTCACCCATCACTTGTAGACTGTGAGCTCTCACAGTTAGGGTCCTCTCTCCTCCTGTACCAGTCGGTGACTCGTTTTGTTCAAGATGATTGTACTGGTTTTTTGCTATGTATACCCCTTCACATGTAAAGCGCCATAGAATAAATGGCTCTATAATAATGAATACTAATAGTAATAACAACATGTTGGAACACCTTTCAGGTTACATAATGAGCATTACTGAACAAACTGCAGTCTAACATGTCGGCTTTCTTCAACATACAGTTATGGACTGTTTGGTTGCTGAAGGCAACATCTTAATTTTTCACTATTTTAGTATATGCATGTATTCCACTAGATAATATTGTAGTCATCTATAACTAATGGATTCTCCACTTACCTAGTCTGTGGAAAACGGGTTAGGACTTCCCAAAGACTTTGGCTGCAGAGGAACTCATCCAGTAACCTTACCCCTTCTTCCAACTGCAATGCTACTCGAACTTTCTAGGACATGATGATAGAAATTCATGGAATGAGACATTTATTTAAGTTCTTGAAAAAATAAAGAGACTGCAAACTCTGTAATAATTTTAGATAAATTAGATCTTGCAAGTCTGGCTTTTTTTTTAGCTATCACCAGTAGGGAAGGTTGTGTCTATCCATCTGATGTAGTATAAGATGCTATCTATTCAAATGAATGGGCAACTGTTTGATCCACTAGTTCTGCCAGAGCGGGAGCTGCAACTTCAGTTTTAAAGTTATGTTAAATATCTGTAATACACATTACACAATCATTATATAAAACCATATAGTTGGCCATTCATATGGACAACACTTCGTTCCAGTAGCAGAAATGCAGACAAGTGCAAATAGTATCTGAAGAAAACGTTCATTTCATGCTATACTTAGATGCATGATGATTTAATATCCATCTGCTATACCAGGCAGACAGCACATAAAGGAAAGGCTCTCTGCAGGGTGCACCCGCCACAGCATAGCATTGTGTAAAACCAGGAAAATGCTTGTAAACGTAATATGCGCTTTAACCACAAATATTCCTTATCGTCAGAAAAAGACCGAATTCCTGGAACCATGTAGATGGCATCTCACCGTATTCTCTGCCCCTACACGCTGCTGAGCGGAGCTCACCATCTCCAGTTTGGCATTATTGGGAAGGTTGGCAAATCGCCACTGAAGTGAGAGATCCAACACGGTCCTCTGAAATCTGCAGGTGAATGAAATGATTGATAATTTTAGAAGTAACAATGTAGAGCTCAGAGCAAATGATCCAAACAGACAGTGACATCCTGCCATGGACATACACAAGGAGCATGTGATCTGAGGAATTCCTTTCATACTGTGTGCTATAGGCAACCTTGTAAGGCATGTACCTTATTTTATTATCTAACACTTCTAAACAAGTCCATGGGGATGTATGCGGATGCCTCCGCATGCGTCGTTTTGAGCTGCGCCGACCGCAACAAAATGCAACATGCTGCGTTCGACACAGCTCAGCGCAGCATCAAAACGAAGCATGCAGAGGCATCCGCATGGCCTGCGTACCCAATGTTATAGATAGGGTACGCATGCAGACGTAGCTGAAGGAAGAGGCGCAGTAGTGGACGGGGCTTAACAGAGGAAGAAGGCTGCCATCCGCACACCTGCCAAACGCTAGTGTGAAACTAGCCTTATTCTTACAAGTGTTTGCTGTAATAAGCTGATCACAAGGTGTCCTGCTACTAGGAATCACAGATAAGTTGTAATCTGTGGGAGGGGGCAACAGCAGGGTTTCAATTTAGGTGCAATGCCATAGATGATCTGTGTACGATACGGTTACTCCAGAGAAAGGCCCACTTCCTGCTTACTCTCCATCCAAACTAAGGCTATGTGCACACGCTGCGGATTTTGCTGCAGTTTTACATGAGTTTACAGTACCATGTAAACCTATGGAAAACAAAATCCAGTGTGCACATGCTGCGGAAAACAACGGGCGGAAACGCTGCGGTTTACATTCCGCAAGCATGTCAATTCTTTGTGCGGATTCCGCAGCGGTTTACACCTGCTCCTCAGGCTATGTGCACACGTTGCAGATTTGCCTGCACTAAATCCACAGCTCTTGGCAGAAAACGCAGATGCGTTTTTGATGCGCTTTTTTGCACGGTTTTGATGCCTTTTTGAAAGCTAAATAAAGATGCATTATTGAACAAAAAAAAAAAAAAGATTTGTGATGTCATGTCTTGTCCAACCTCCTCTTTTACATTTGTCCAAATCACACTCCATTACACACATAGATAGACAGATGGAATGAGATAGATATATGGATAGTTAGTCTACTTTCACACATCAGGTTTTTGCCGTTAGGCATAATCTGGCAAGTTTTGAAAAAAATGGATCCGTTTTTTTTTCGCCAGAATCCGTTTTATATCTCAGAGTTGTATTAGCGCCGGATTGCGCCTTATAGCCACACGTTTCATCCGTTTTTTTCCGGATCTGTCAAAAGAAACTGTTTCCGGCGGACGGAGAAAATGTACAGAGGAAAGTTTTTTCTGTCCAGTGAAAAAACGCGTAGCGACGGATCTGGCGAAAAAATGTATGAAACTGAGATGTGAAATGATGAATCCGGCCTCCGAATCGGGTTTTTCATGCATTTTTCCATTGAAATCAAGCACATTTTCCATTCTCTCGCTCGCTTTCTCTCTAAAAATAAACAAACGGATCAGTTGCATCAGTTTCACTATTTGCAACGGATCCGTTTTTTCAAAAAGTCGCCGGATCCTGACTGATGGAAACAAACTGATGTGTGAAAGTAGCCTAACTATCCATATATCCATCTACATCTATCCATCAGGCAGGATCCGGCGAATTTTTGAAAAAACGGATCCGCTGCAAATAGTGAAAAACTGATGCAATTGATCGGTTTTTTTGAGAATGGAAAAATGCATGAAAAACCAGATTCGGAGGCCGGATTCATCTTTCACATCTCAGTTTCATACGTTTTTCGCCGGACAGAAAAAAAACTTTTTCTGTACGTTTTCTCCGTCCGCTGGAAACAGTTTCTTTTGACAGATCCGGAAAAAAACGGATGAAACGTGTGGCTATAAGGCGCAATCCGGCGCTAATACAACTCTGAGATATAAAACGGATTCTGGCGGAAAAAAAACGGATCCATTTTTTTCAAAACTTGCCAGATTATGCCTAACGGCAAAAACCTGATGTGTGAAAGTAGACTAACTATCCATATATCTATATATATATCTATATATAGCTGTTCTGACGGATCCGGCAGAAAAAGGATGAAACGTGTTGCCATCAGGCGTAATCCGGCGCTAATATAACTGGGAAAAATAAACCACTGATCCGTTTTTTCAAAACTCGCCGGCTTATGCCTGGCGGCAAAAATCTGATGTGTGAAAGTAGCCAGATAGATATATGGATAGATATATCTATCTATAAATATATCTATAGATCGATATAGCCATAGTTATCCATCTATAGATATATCCATAGTTATATCTATAGATAAATCTATACATATATCCATAGTTATCCATGTATAGATATATATATATGGATATATCTATAGATATATCCATAGATATATAATAGCAAGGCCTATGTTTCTTACTGAACATTTAAAAAAAAACGGAAAAAAATGGCGTGGGCTCCCGTGCAATTTTCTGCGCCAGAGGGGGAAAGTCGACGGCTGGGGGCCTTATATTTGTAGCCTGGCAAGGGGCTAATACCCATGGCCCCTTCCCAGGCTATGAATATCAGCCCGCAGCTGTCTGTGTAGCCTTTACTGGATATTAAAATAGGGGGACCCCAATAAAAAAAAATGACGTCGGGTCCCCCTATATTTTATAGCCAGAAAGGCTATGCAGACAGCAGCGGGCTGATATTCATAGCCTAGAATAGCCTAGAGAGGGGCCATGGATATTGGCCCCCCCGGCTACAAATACCAGCCCCCAGCCGCCCCAGAAATGGAGCATCTGTGAGATGTGCCAATTCCGGCACTTAGCCCCTCTCTTCTCACTCCCGAGTAGAGGTGGGATAAGGGGTAATAAGGGGTTAATGTCACCTTGCTATTGTAAGGTTGACATTAAGCCGGGTTAATAATGGAGATGCATCAATAAGACACCTATCCATTATTAATCCTAGAGTAGTGAAAGAGTTAAAAAAAAAAAAGGAAAAAGACACAGCCAGAAAAAATTATTTTAATTTTCTTAATTTAACCATACTTACCATACTCGATCGCCTGTAAAAAATTAAAAATAATAAATCGTATACTCCGTGTCCAACGCAGTCCAATTAATGAGTGTTCCACGACGATCTCCCCTATAGAACAGTGACATCGGGTGATGTCACTGCTCTTTAGGCCTCCAGTGACACACTGACAGGAGACAATGGCTCCTGCAGTGCATCACTGAAGAGGTTACCTTAGTTCAGGGTCTCACTTTATGGCATTGCTGCGTGGGAACTTTCTCACAGCAGTGCCACAAGTGAGACTAGGGACTATTTTTTACAGTGGCGGAGGAATACAGTGCGGAAGGATACCTTCCTTCATTGTATTCCTGGAGCCCCTGGGGAGCGGTCGCATCAGCTGATGCTGATGCTCTCCACGGGAGATTGTCGTGGGACACTCGTTTTAATTGGATTTCTGCGGATCAGGGAGTATAGTTTAATATTTTTTACAGGTGACACTGGCTTCGGGGATCAAAATGACAAGTGATGGTATGTACTCTATGTTATATGTATGTACTGTATGTCTAGATGTTGCATGTATGTAGTATGTTGCATGTATGTAGTATGTTGCATGTATGTAGTATGTTGCATGTATGTAGTATGCTGCATGTATGTAGTATGAATGTTGCATGTATGTAGTATGTTGTATGTATGCAATATGTTGCATGTTGTATGCAATATGTTGCATGTATGTTGCATGTATGTAATGTGTTGCATGTATGTAGCATTTTGCATGTATGTAGTATGTTGCATGTATGTAGCGTGCTGCATGTATGTAGCATGCTGCATGCATGTAGTATGTTGCATGCATGTAGTATGTTGCATGCGTGTAGTATGTTGCATGCGTGTAGTATGTTGCATGCGTGTAGTATGTTGCATGCATGCAGTATGTTGCATGTATGCAGTATGTTGCATGTATGCAGTATGTTGCATGTATGCAGTATGTTGCATGTATGCAGTATGTTGCATGTATGCAGTATGTTGCATGTATGCAGTATGTTGCATGTATGCAGTATGTTGCATGTATGCAGTATGTTGCATGTATGCAGTATGTTGCATGTATGCAGTATGTTGCATGTATGCAGTATGTTGTATGTATGCAGTATGTTGCATATTGTATGTATGTAGTATGTTGCATGTTGTATGTATGTAGTTTGTTGCTTGTTGTATGTTGCATGTATGTAGTATGTATGTATGTATGTATGTATGTAATATGTTGTATGTATGTAATATGTTGTATGTACAGTCATGGCCAAAAGTATTGACACCCCTGCAATTCTGTCAGATAATACTCATTTTTTCCTGAAAATGATTGCAAACAATAATTATTTGGTATTATTATCTTCATTTAATTTGTCTTAAATGAAAAAACACAAAAAGAATTGTCCTAAAGCCAAATTGGATATAATTCCACACCAAACATAAAAAAGGGGGTGGACAAAAGTATTGGCACTGTTCGAAAAATCATGTGATGCTTCTCAAATTTGTGTAATTAACAGCACCTGTAACTTACCTGTGGCACCTAACAGGTAACATAGTAACATAGTAACATAGTTAGTAAGGCCGAAAAAAGACATTTGTCCATCCAGTTCAGCCTATATTCCATCATAATAAATCCCCAGATCTACGTCCTTCTACAGAACCTAATTGTATGATACAATATTGTTCTGCTCCAGGAAGGCATCCAGGCCTCTCTTGAACCCCTCGACTGAGTTCGCCATCACCACCTCCTCAGGCAAGCAATTCCAGATTCTCACTGCCCTAACAGTAAAGAATCCTCTTCTATGTTGGTGGAAAAACCTTCTCTCCTCCAGACGCAAAGAATGCCCCCTTGTGCCCGTCACCTTCCTTGGTATAAACAGATCCTCAGCGAGATATTTGTATTGTCCCCTTATATACTTATACATGGTTATTAGATCGCCCCTCAGTCGTCTTTTTTCTAGACTAAATAATCCTAATTTCGCTAATCTATCTGGGTATTGTAGTTCTCCCATCCCCTTTATTAATTTTGTTGCCCTCCTTTGTACTCTCTCTAGTTCCATTATATCCTTCCTGAGCACCGGTGCCCAAAACTGGACACAGTACTCCATGTGCGGTCTAACTAGGGATTTGTACAGAGGCAGTATAATGCTCTCATCATGTGTATCCAGACCTCTTTTAATGCACCCCATGATCCTGTTTGCCTTGGCAGCTGCTGCCTGGCACTGGCTGCTCCAGGTAAGTTTATCATTAACTAGGATCCCCAAGTCCTTCTCCCTGTCAGATTTACCCAGTGGTTTCCCATTCAGTGTGTAATGGTGACATTGATTCCTTCTTCCCATGTGTATAACCTTACATTTATCATTGTTAAACCTCATCTGCCACCTTTCAGCCCAAGTTTCCAACTTATCCAGATCCATCTGTAGCAGAATACTATCTTCTCTTGTATTAACTGCTTTACATAGTTTTGTATCATCTGCAAATATCGATATTTTACTGTGTAAACCTTCTACCAGATCATTAATGAATATGTTGAAGAGAACAGGTCCCAATACTGACCCCTGCGGTACCCCACTGGTCACAGCGACCCAGTTAGAGACTATACCATTTATAACCACCCTCTGCTTTCTATCACTAAGCCAGTTACTAACCCATTTACACACATTTTCCCCCAGACCAAGCATTCTCATTTTGTGTACCAACCTCTTGTGCAGCACGGTATCAAACGCTTTGGAAAAATCGAGATATACCACGTCCAATGACTCACCGTGGTCCAGTCTATAGCTTACCTCTTCATAAAAACTGATTAGATTGGTTTGACAGGAGCGATTTCTCATAAACCCATGCTGATATGGAGTTAAACAGTTATTCTCATTGAGATAATCCAGAATAACATCCCTCAGAAACCCTTCAAATATTTTACCAACAATAGAGGTTAGACTTACTGGCCTATAATTTCCAGGTTCACTTTTAGAGCCCTTTTTGAATATTGACACCACATTTGCTATGCGCCAATCCTGCGGAACAGATCCTGTCGCTATAGAGTCCCTAAAAATAAGAAATAATGGTTTATCTATTACATTACTTAGTTCTCTTAGTACTCGTGGGTGTATGCCATCCGGACCCGGAGATTTATCTATTTTAATCTTATTTAGCCGGTTTCGCACCTCTTCTTGGGTTAGATTGGTGACCCTTAATATAGGGTTTTCATTGTTTCTTGGGATTTCACCTAGCATTTCATTTTCCACCGTGAATACCGTGGAGAAGAAGGTGTTTAATATGTTAGCTTTTTCCTCATCATTTACAACCATTCTTTCCTCACTATTTTTTAAGGGGCCTACATTTTCAGTTTTTATTCTTTTACTATTGATATAGTTGAAGAACAGTTTGGGATTAGTTTTACTCTCCTTAGCAATGTGCTTCTCTGTTTCCTTTTTGGCAGCTTTAATTAGTTTTTTAGATAAAGTATTTTTCTCCCTATAGTTTTTTAGAGCTTCAATGGTGCCATCCTGCTTTAGTAGTGCAAATGCTTTCTTTTTACTGTTAATTGCCTGTCTTACTTCTTTGTTTAGCCACATTGGGTTTTTCCTATTTCTAGTCCTTTTATTCCCACAAGGTATAAACCGCTTACACTGCCTATTTAGGATGTTCTTAAACATTTCCCATTTATTATCTGTATTCTTATTTCTGAGGATATTGTCCCAGTCTACCAGATTAAGGGCATCTCTAAGCTGTTCAAACTTTGCCTTCCTAAAGTTCAGTGTTTTTGTGACTCCCTGACAAGTCCCCCTACTGAAAGACAGGTGAAACTGTACAATATTGTGGTCGCTATTTCCTAGATGCCCGACCACCTGCAGATTTGTTATTCTGTCAGGTCTATTAGATAGTATTAGGTCTAAAAGTGCTGCTCCTCTGGTTGGATTCTGCACCAATTGTGAAAGATAATTTTTCTTGGTTATTAACAGAAACCTGTTGCCTTTATGGGTTTCACAGGTTTCTGTTTCCCAGTTAATATCCGGGTAGTTAAAGTCCCCCATAACCAGGACCTCATTATGGGTTGCAATGGTGTTGGCAATAACTAAATCACACTTGCAGCCAGTTGACATGGATTAAAGTTGACTCAACCTCTGTCCTGTGTCCTTGTGTGTACCACATTGAGCATGGAGAAAAGAAAGAAGACCAAAGAACTGTCTGAGGACTTGAGAAATTGTGAGGAAGCATGAGCAATCTCAAGGCTACAAGTCCATCTCCAAAGACCTGAATGTTCCTGTGTCTACCATGCGCAGTGTCATCAAGAAGTTTAAAGCCCATGGCACTGTGGCTAACCTCCCTAGATGTGGACGGAAAAGAAAAATTGACAAGAGATTTCAACGCAAGATTGTGCGGATGTTGGATAAAGAACATCGACTAACATCCAAACAAGTTCAAGCTGCCTGCAGTCCAAGGGTACAACAGTGTCAACCCGTACTATCCATCGGTGTCTGAATGAAAAGGGACTGTATGGTAGGAGACCCAGGAAGACCCCACTTCTTACCCCGAGACATAAAAAAGCCAGGCTGGAGTTTGCCAATACTTACCTGAAAAAGCCTAAAACGTTTTGGAAGAATGTTCTCTGGTCAGATGAGACAAAAGTAGAGCTTTTTGGGCAAAGGCATCAACATAGAGTTTACAGGAGAAAAAAAAAAGAGGCATTCAAAGAAAAGAACACAGTCCCTACAGTCAAACATGGCGGAGGTTATCTGATGTTTTGGGGTTGCTTTGCTGCCTCTGGCACTGGACTGCTTGGTGTGCATGGCATTATGAAGTCTGAAGACTACCAACAAATTTTGCAGCATAATGTAGGGCCCAGTGTGAGAAAGCTGGGTCTCCCTCAGAGGTCATGGGTCTTCCAGCAGGACAATGACCCAAAACACACTTCAAAAAGCACTAGAAAATGGTTTGAGAGAAAGCACTGGAGACTTCTAAGGTGGCCAGCAATGAGTCCAGACCTGAATCCCATAGAAGACCTGTGGAGAGATCTAAAAATGGCAGTTTGGAGAAGGCACCCTTCAAATATCAGGGACCTGGAGCAGTTTGCCAAAGAAGAATGGTCTAAAATTCCAGCAGAGCAGTGTAAGAAACTCATTGATGGTTACCGGAAGCGGTTGGTCGCAGTTATTTTGGCTAAAGGTTGTGCAACCAAGTATTAGGCTGAGGGTGCCAATACTTTTGTCTGGCCCATTTTTGGAGTTTTGTGGGAAATGATCAATGTTTTGCTTTTTGCTTCATTCTTTTTTGTGTTTTTTTATTTAAGACAAATTAAATGAAGATAATAATACCAAAGAATTTGTGTTTGCAATCATTTTCAGGTAGAAACTGAGTATTATCTGACAGAATTGCAGGGGTGTCAATACTTTTGGCCATGACTGTATGTATGTATGTATGTATGTATGTATGTATGTATGTATGTTTGTGTTTTTTTATACATTAAACACATTAGCCGGATGATGGGACTACTACTGTCCCATCATTGGCTAATGTGTCACTCACTGTCACTGTAGCAGGCATAGCCGGATGGGACTTGTAGTCCCACTGGACGATGCCTGCAGACACACATGCACACACACACACACTCGGACAGCCAGCAGACCCTCCCCCCCCCCCCGGACAGGCCACAGACCACCCAGACAGGCCGCAGACCACGCAGACCACCCAGACAGGCCGCAGACCACCCAGACAGGCCGCAGACCACCCAGACAGGCCCCAGAGCCCGCAGACCACTGGGACTGCCCGCAGACCACCCGGCAGGCCGCAGACCACCCAGACAGGCCACAGACCCGGCACGGAGAGCTCGCAGACCCCACCCACACAGTCACCGCCCACACTCTTTCCCCATCCCGAATGGCAGCGTTTCCTCCTCAGCTAAACCGCAGATCTTTTTTACATCTGCGGTTTTGCTGCAGATGTGTCTTACTCAATGCAAGTCAATGGGTGCAGAAACGCTGCAGTTCCACACAAAGAATTGACATGCTGTGGAAAAAACAACGCTGCGTTTCCGCACGTTTTTTTCCGTAGCGTGTGCACAGCGGATTTGGTTTTCCATAGGTTTACATGGTACTGTAGACCGCATGGAAAACTGCTGCAGATCCGCAGCGTCAAAAACGCTGCGGATCCGCGGTAAAAACCGCAACGTGTGAACACGGCCTCAATAGGAATCCGCAGGTGTAAAACCGCAGGTGGAATCCGCACAAAAAACACAAAAAAAACAGCGGTAAATCCGCAGTAATTCCGCAGTGCGAATTTCCTGCGGATTTAACAAAATCAGTGCGGAAAAATCCGCACGCCTTTTCTGCAACGTGTGCACATACCCTAACACATGCGGATCCTGAATTGGGCTTTCTAAATCACTCTAGAAGATTCCATTAATTAATGGGAATATATCAGCAGGCTTAATATGTAATCTGAGAGCAGCATAACGTAGTGGCAGAGATTCGGATTCCAGTTAATCACTTGCTAGGCTTTGTGTTGTTGTTTCAATAAAATCAGTATTTTTATCACCAGATTATCACTACAGGACAAGATGTCTCGTGCCTCCTGGTCCAACCACACACCATCAATGATTAGCAGCTTGTTGCCTATGCATATTGTACCCAGAAAGCTGCCAATCAGTGGTGTGGGCAAGGTTATACATCTGCAGATAACTGACTATCACAACTTCTGCGCCCAATAAACTAAGTGATACATCACTGGCATCAGGGTCTTTGCCCCAACATCATCTTGCTCTCAGATGGGGTAGCTGAACCTTGCTGACAGATTCTACTTAAAGGGAACCTGTCACCCCGTTTTTTGAGATTGAGCTATAAATACTGTTAAATAGGGCCTGCGCTGTGTGTTACTATAGTGTATGTAGTGTACCCTGATTCCCCATGTATGCTGAGAAATACATTACCAAAGTCGACGTTTTCGCCTGTCAATCAGGCTGGTCTGGTCAGGTGGGCGTGTTCACAGCGCTCTTTTCTTCCCCAGCTTTCCGTTGGTGGCGTAGTGGTGTGCGCATGTCCAGAGTTCCGACTTCCCTGCGCCCACGTGAAGACACAGCGCGCGATCTGCGCTGTAATCCCTTGCATCGGTGGGGGCGGCCATCTTCCTGGGGCCGCGCGTGCGCAGATGGAGTGCTCTGCTGCACGGGGCTTCAGGAAAATGGCCGCGGGATGCCGCGCGTGCGCATTAGAGATCGCGGCGGCCATTTTCCCAAAGCCGAGTTTGCATCTCGGCTTTGGGAAAATGGCCGCCGCGATTTACACAGCGCAGGCGCCGGATTTGAAGAGAAAACAGCGCGGAGGGGGTGGCGCCGAAAGCCCCTGAAGATGTGAGTGACGGCAGAGTACCGTTCAAGCTGGGGATTGAGGACCCGCCTCCGTGGACAAAGATAGGTATTTTTGCAAAGTTTCAAAGCGCTTTATTTTAGTAATACCTGAACACAAAACTAAAAGAGCCACCTTGTTAGAATGCAGCATTACTGCTGCACAAGGTGGCTCTTTTAGTTTATAACGGCTGGAGGGGGTGACAGTGGCCCTTTAAATGCAGACCCCAGAGGAGCCTCCGCTGAATGCTGGTGCCAGTAGAGGAGTTTAGTGGTTTGTTAATTTTTATAAACCAAGCCACGGGTAAAATGATAGTTTTGTGTGGACCATCCCTTTAACGTATGTTGATCATTTATTAGCAGAGACTATATTCCTTATAATATAAGTGTAGACTGGTGGCGAACGATGATACAAGAGCCTTATTACTACACACTCACTTCAAGTTATATTCTCCTGGATTGAAATTCTGTTTCTTGCAGACTTCTTCCAGCACCTGAAAGTAGACTCATCAAAACTGCACAACCCACAATATATGACATTTTAGTTCCACACAAAATATATATTCACACACACGTTTGGGTATGTACATATCATTTCAGCAAAAACTACCGTAGTTGATTTCTAAAGGATTCTTATCACGATTCCTCCATTTTTTGTGCAACATTTTACAGTACCTGCATAATGACTGAGATTTCGGAAATCTCACACACAAGCTGCATTTATTTTTCCCCGAGATTTCAAGCCCTTCTTTTCTTTTGTAGGACGCAGTATGTCAATTCTTTGTGTTTTTGCAGTGATTTTATTTTTTTTTTTTTTGACCCAATCAAAGTGACAAAAATGTGTGTACTGTACGCAGCATTTTACCTGCCACCAGAGATAAAGAAAAAAAACCTGCACAAAAAGCAACATGTGAACATATCCTTAGGTTATTGGAGGGGGGAGGGGGGTTATTGCTTTTTTTTAAGTGTTTTCCCACTCTGCGATTTGTCTCTTTTTGGTGTTATGTTTTAAATAAAGCTGATTTGTTCCTTACACTTCCTGGTATTTGACTTTAAAAAAATAAACTTTACAGTCATGTGCGGCTTAGGTGCCTTTTTTAGGGCATTTCTGCAGTGGAAACGCAATAAAAACCAGTAGATTTTCCACACCTAATGCAAGTTTGTAATGAAAATCGGCACATAAGACTCCAAGTGCCCACAAGAGAAATTGCCATGTTATAGATTCCAAAAACGCTCTGCTGGTTAGTTTACACTGCGTATTAAAAAAAAAAAAGTCAGGAGTAGTGAAGAGGGAGCATGTTCGGAAAAGGTGTTATCTGAGCATGCTCGTGTGCCGAGTGCAAAAAAATATGTTCGAGTCTCCACGCCTGCAGGTCTCGCGGCTGTGCGACAGTTGCAGCACATACACTGATTGCCCGTTTGTTAGACAATCCCTGCATGTGTTGTGGCTGTCAGACATGCAGCTGCGGGGACTCGCGCATATTATTCGAGCACGCTGAAGACACTCGGTAAGCTCCCGAGCATGCTCAGATAACACCTTATCCCAGCACGTTCGCTCATCACTAGTCAGGGGATTTCTATAAATCCCATCCACTTTATTGGAGCTGTAAGATGCTGCTTTGTTGGGGTTTTTTTTGCACAGTTTAACCTCTTAGATACAAGCTAGTGACGGCAGGATTTATAGGGATTCTCTGAAAATGTGGCCACCGTCACATATTTCAAGCTGTGACCTGTCCGAGTCACGTATCACGATGGAAAGAGCGGCGACTGTACAATACCTAGCCATAAAAGTGATCACCGACCAGAAGTAAAAAAAATAAAAAACGTAAATAAAAATATATACGTTCATATCACCCATGTGATAAGAAAATAGCGTGTATCCCACATGGTAACCACTGAGGCGGGACAAATAAAAATGGAAGAGGTAGAATCGCCATGTCTGACCAGAAAGAGGTAAAGACCCCAAAATGGGAGTGAGAAAGACTACAGGAGTGAAGGAGTCCGCCGGGCACAAATATGGCACCACCACAGATTCTCCAACCTCATGTGGTCACCAGTGTGGCACTTATCATGGGGCTGTCCTGGCACTCAGGCACTGGTGGTGGGGTGACATGACTCCATTAGATGAGGGGCACGAAGAAAGGCCTCCGACAACCACTAGGACGTGAAGCCACAGTGACACAGCAACATGCAATGCATGCACAGAGCTGGGATACTACAAGTCCCAGCGCTCCCTGACAGCTGCTAAGTAGCGCACGCTGGGAGCTGTAGTCCTACAGTCATACATGAGCTGCTGAGTCACGTGTAGCAGCCTGTCACGTGACCCCCGCCAGTGACAGGTGAATACAAGCGTCCCTGAGGCGATGTGGGCGGGATTACCGGGTGCTCGCCTGTACCGACCGCTCGTCAATGCGCAGCGGAGGGGTTTACCTGAAGCAGTGGGGTGCCCGCTGTCACCTTTACAGTCTGACGATGCCCGTTAGGAGCCAATACCGACACCGCAGCTCCCTTGGTTGCCATTTTGCCTGACGTCGGAGAATATCTTTCAAACAACTTTATTGAGACACAATCTGCCGGACAAAAAAAAAAAAGTGTGGAAAAGCGTCTGCCCATACAGTCATCATTACATGCGGGCGACGGTCACTGAGACCGTGTCCCGAGCGCAGTGTGACCCTATCAGAGACGCTTCTCCCACTATGCCCACCTCCTGTGTGGAAAACACCAGTTACATCCCAGTCAGGACTGTCCAATAACTAATGGCGCCAGTCTGATTTTAGGCGGGAAAAAGTTTTGTGATTGACGAATTGTGCAGGCAGCTTTTATGGCCGCTCCTCGTCCTTCCAGTTTTTGTGGCATGAAGGCAGCGTTAGGCTACGTTCACATGCGGGTCTTTGGACGCAGCGTCGTGGACGCAACGCACGAAAGACGCAAGTAAAACGCAGGCATTTTTTGACGCATGCGTTCAACCTTTTTTATATATATATAGGGTCTTTTCAGTGTCTCTATTTTTTAAGTAAACGGATGCGTCGTACAACGCACAACAATGCAAGTACTTGCGTCTTCTGCGTTGCCAATACACTTCAATGGAGTTTTTGACGCATCGACGACGCAAATGGAACGCAAGTGCGACGCATGCGTTTTTAAATAAATTTTGGACGCAGAAAAAATGCAACATGTTGCGTTTGCTGCGCCCTGCCAGGTGCGTCGCGAAACGCACCAAAACGCATGACAACGTATGCCTATGCGTCCCCAATGTTAAAGATAGAAATGCATGACGCATGCGTTTTGCGGTGACGCTGCGTCCAAAGACGCGAATGTGAACGTAGCCTTATTGAGGCTTCTTTGGCGGAGTTTTTGCTGAAAGGAATAAATGCTATGTATTATTTTTTTATATCATTTTAACTGGTAAAAATGTTAAAGTGTCTTCACGCAATACCTGACATCCAGCGTTTTTCTAGGTCTTGGCAGTGTAGAGTGTGAGGCTCTTCATGAGTCAGGCAGGCATGAAGTAGCGTTTGCTTTTCAGAATTCTTACTCCAGTCAAAAACGTCAGTTTCAGCATTTTTAGCAGTTTTTGCTAGGGGTGTTATGCAAATTTTAAGCTACGTTTTACAGTACCAGCTAGCTATGAGATTTCAGAAGTTTGATGCACGCACATTGTTTTTTGTAGTGGAAAATGCAACTTTTTGCATTAAAAAGTTAAAATATATATATAACCCCTTCCCCCCCCCTCCCAAGCCTGCTTTCACTTTCACAACCGGCCACATTTTACAATTCTGACCAATGTCACTTTATCTACTATATAATTGTCTAAGGGTCACTCCCGTCTTTCTGTCTTTCCTTTTTTTCTGTCACAGATATTCATTGGTCGCGGCCTCTGTCTGTCATGGAAATCCAAGTCGCTGATTGGTCGCGGCAAAACAGCCACGACCAATCAGCGACGGGCACAGTCCAGAAGAAAATGGCCGCTCCTTACTCCCCGCAGTCACTGCCCGGCCTCCGCATACTCACACAGGGCTAATGCTGGCGGTAACAGACCGCGTTATGCCGCAGGTAACGCACTCCGTAACCGCCGCTATTAACCCTGTGTGTACCCAACTTTTTACTATTGATGCTGCCCATGCAGCATCAATAGTAAAAAGATCTAATGTTAAAAATAAAAAAACAAAAAACCTGCTATTCTAACCCTCCGTCGTCCGACGATGCGCTCGCGCCTGCCGCCATCTCCCGTTCCCGGCGATGCATTGCAAAATTACCCAGAAGACTTAGCGGTCTCGCCAGACCACTAAGTCATCTGGGTAATTTCGCAATGCATCCTGGGAATGGAAGATGGCAGCCACGCGTGTATCGCCAGAGGTTTGCTGGATCTACGCTGGATCCCCGAGGGTGAGTATATAACTATTTTTTTTTAAATTATTTTTTTAACAGGGATATGGTGCCCACACTGCTGTATACTACGTGGGCAGTGTTAGATACCGCGTGGCTGCAATATACTACATAGGCAGCGTTAGATACTATGTGGGCTGTGTTCTATACTGTGTGGGCTGTGCTATATATTACGTGGCCACTGTTATATACTGCGTGGGCAGTGTTATATACTACCTGGCTACTATATACTGCGTGGGCAGTGTTATATACTACCTGGCTACTATATACTGCGTGGGCAGTGTTATATACTACCTGGCTACTATATACTGCGTGGGCAGTGTTATATTGTACGTGGCTGCTATATACTGCCTGGGCTGTGCTATATATTACGTGGCCAGTGTTATATACTGCGTGGCCTGTGTTATATACTACGTCACCTGTGTTATATACTGCGTGGCAACTATATACTGCGTGGGCTGTGTTATATAGTACATGGCTGTGTTATATACTGTGTGGCCACTGTAATATATTGCATGGCCTGTATTAACGCATTGGGTTTTCTACAATATGAAGGTATATAGCAGCCACATAGTATATAGCACAGGCCACGTAGTATTTGTCTGCTATATATTACATGGCTCCTATATACTACGTGGCCTGTGCTATATACTATGTGGATGCTATATACATACATAAATACATATTCTAGAATACCCGATGCGTTAGAATCGGGCCACCATCTAGTGAGGTTATAACTCTGGAACGCTTCAATGGAACCCACTGATTCTGAGACTATTTTTTGTGACATATTGTACTTCATGATAAGGGTAAAATTTGTTTGATTTGACTTGTATTTATTTGTAAAAAAAAAAAGAAATTTGGCAAAAATTTTGAAAATTTCACAATGTCAAACTTTTAATTGGTATGCCCTTTTACTCCGGAGATATGTCACACAAAATAGTTAATAAGTAACATTTCCTGCATGTCTACTTTACATCAGCACAATTTTTGAAACTTTTTTTTATGAAGTTATAACGGTTAAATTTTTCCAACAAAATTTACAAAACCATTTCTATTAGGTCGGGTGCCCCCGACCTGGAACTAGCAGCTCTTTGGACGCAATGTATGTTTTCTGCGTCCAAAGCGCTGCCTTCTATTGAATGCAGGTACTGTAAGTCGCATCAATACATTCTACTGATGTAATTTCTCCTGCGGAGACTTGCGTCTCCTCAAGAGACATTGACATGCTGTGGTATGGTATGGAAAGATGCGCCATGTGTCGGTGTCCGCGGGTGATGCACAGGCATCTGTGGACACATAGTGGACATGGGATTTCTTTAAATCCCATCCACTATGCCATCACAGCTGACCGCTGCGGGTTTGACGCTACCCAGGCCATGGGCAATGGATACCTCAGGCCATGGACTTAGAACTGTGATATTTACTGGGCTTGTGATGCCTGTATATACTGTGTGGTATTTCCTGATGAAGGGGGCATGAGACCCCTGAAACGTTGAATAAAACCACTGTGAATCGACTGCATTCTCCTGAAGTTCATCCCAGCGGCAGTGTGGAATTTTAACTACGAATTTCCCTCTGAATACATAACATTAGGTCGTCTACTGAATATGAAAAAATACCCAGACTAATATTATTAGATAAGTAGGATGAAAATCCCTTATCTACGTAATAACCACTCCATAAGCTATGATCAAAACAAGGAGAACTATAGGAATTTTTATAAAAATATAAAAAAAAATGTATTGCCACAATCAATGTAAACAGACATTAAAAAATGTGCGAAAAGGAACCCTCAGTACAATATATAAATATAATGTCACTTCAAATACAAGTAGATAAACGGTAAGAAACTTAGGGGTTAGTTTAAAGGGAACCTGTCACCTGAATTTGGCGGGACCGGTTTTCGGTCATATGGGCGGAGTTTTCGGGTGTTTGATTCACCCTTTCCTTACCCGCTGGCTGCATGCTGGCCACAATATTGGATTGAAGTTAATTATCTGTCCTCCATAGTACATGCCTGCGCAAGGCAATCTTGCCTTGTGCAGGCGTGTACTACGGAGGACAGAGAATGAACTTCAATCCAATATTGCAGCCAGCATGCAGCCAGCGGGTAAGGAAAGGGTGAATCAAACACCCGAAAACTCCGCCCATATGACCGAAAACCGTTCCCGCAAAATTCAGGTGACAGGTTCCCTTTAAGCAAAAACATTTCCCCACACATCATCAACTGAGTAAACTCCAGTCCCATGTGGTATCTCCATTGCTCTTGTGGGCATGATCAGCATAAGAACACAATACCCTATAGCCCTAACCATACAAATAAGGCCATCTCATAAGCCTACCAAATTTGGGGCAAAGGTAGTCTTACCCATGTACTGAGGTACACCGCTGGACGCACCCCACAGTATAGTGAGCATTTTAAACCCACAGGTACGACACAGTATTTGATAACATTAGGTTGTCATATTGACTATGTCATTAGTGTTGAGTGTAAGTGCTCGCTGCTCCAGTGTGCATTGGGTGCTCAAGTGACATGCTTCACGACTGTTAGACACCCCAAAAAAACATGGGGATCCGCGAAACTCCGTGCATATCCGAGCCCCTGATGCAAACTTGAATAGCGAGCACCTGCGCTCAACACTAGCCATCATATCATCTTTTTTTTTTTACTTTTGAAAAAAATTCTAACCCCAACCCTAAAACAACCCTAACACACCCCTAACCCTCACGCTACCCCAACCCTAAGCCCAACTGTAAAGAATTTAAAAAATACATTTTATAATTTTTATCTAACTAAGGGGGTGATAAAGAGGGATTTGATTTACTATTTTTTTTTATTTTTATCACTGTGATAGGAATTATTCCCATTGTTGTTGAGTACCAGCCGGCAGATCTTGGATGTGCCCGCCATTTTTTCCTTCCTTGAAGATGATGCCTGGCCGGGGTACGAAGCAGAATTTACCAGGGGGTGGCCGAGGTACTGGGGTGTCTTGGGTGACATCATTTCTCTCCCCTTTGACATGTATATCATGTCAAAAGAGAGAGAAATCACTGAAACAGCCGTCAGACTTTTATTTATTTTGTGATTGCCCCTCTGTGACCAGGCCAAGTTTTTCAAATTTGACATGACATATTATGAGGCGATATCTCTGCAATGGTTCAATTTATCCCACTGATTTTGTGGTTGTTTTTCATGACTCATTGTACTTTATGTTAGTGGTAAGTTTAGGTTGATAAGTTTTATGTTTACTTATAAAAATATCAGCCGTTTGACAAAATTTTCCCAAAAATTAGCAATTTTCAAAATTTGGATGTTTACACCGTTTACCATTTACCTAACATCTGTTTTACATCAGCAAGATTTGTAAAATGTCTTTTAATTTTGTTAGAAGGTTTAAAAATTTTACAGCATTTTTTTAAGGAAATTTACAAAACCTATTTTTTTTAGGGACCTATACAGTTTTGAAGTGACTTTAGAGGACCTACTGTATATACTAAAAAAAAAAGAAAAGTGATACTATTTTAAAAATGACACCCCTCAACATATTCAAAACTGCTGTCAGGTTGTTTATTAACGCTTCAGGTGCTTTTCAATAATTAACTCAAAGTGCAATGACAAGGAATGAAAAAATATATTTTTACCAATAAAATGTTGCTAACATTTGAACAGGCCTCTATAGCCAACAGACTCTAAGGCAATTACTCGGCCTTGGATTGTCAACTATCAAGATCACATATCATCACTCGCCAGCATGAAGAATATTGGCGGTAAGTGCTCCAGTGGAGCTGTAGACACCGAAGGTTAAGTATAATGTGGGGGAGATTGAGGATGGGGGTCTTTAGTGTGTGGTGGAAACTTAGTGTGGAAATGTGGGTATTTATTGTTTGGGGGTGATTTAGTATGGGGTCATTTAGATTGTGGGGAGATGTAATGTGTGGGGATGGGGGATTTAGTGTGTTGGGGAGATTTAATAAAACGGGGGTGGGGAAGATTTGAGGACACAGTTTGGGAAGCAAGGAAAGGACAGATACAGACACAATATGGGAAGCAAGGGGGAAATGGGAGGAAGGTATGAGGAAATGGTATTGGGAGATGGTGTAGACACAGTATGGTGAGTAGGGGCTGAGTGTGGACACAGCATTCCGAGTGGGGGGATGGTGCGAACGCAGTATGGGGAGTGAAGGGGAATGTGTGCGGACACAGTATGTGGAGTGAGTGGTGGTATAGAAACGGACACAGTATGGTGAAAGGGGGGATGGATGCTGACAGTGGGAGTAGCGAGGGAAAAATGTATGCAGATACACTATGGGGAGTGAGGGTGATGGGATGTGTGCAGACACAGTATGCGGAGCCAGGGGGATGTGTGAGGAGTCAGTATAGAGGGCGAGGGGGTAAATATGTGAGGAGACAGTATGGGGAAGAAAAGTGTGAGTGGGCACAAAATAGTGAATGTGTAGTGTGGGGGTAACATGGAGAAACAGTGTAAGGTCACAGCTAGGAGGCTACAGTATGCCAAGGAGGGGGAGTGCCATGAGGGGGCACAGTGTAGAGACTGGGCCCTATAGGGCGGACACAGTGTGAGAGGACAGTGTGGAGAGGGGGCCCAGTATGGAAATGAGAGAACAGTGTGGAGAGTATGTGCCATAAGAGGGACAGTGAATGGGTCATATTTTGTGCAGGGAATATAATAAGTGGCAATTATTTACTCAGAGGTACAGCATAGGGCCGATATTACTATTCAGTAGCATTATAATGACACCGCTACATTTAAAGGCATAGTGTTGGGATGTGTTGTACAAGACCAGAGAAAACGGAAGTCTGCAGAGAAGAGCTGTGGCTATGAAAATTCATCATGGAGTCTGGACAAGATGAAGAAAAGACAGAGAATGACTCCAGAGATAACATCATCTATCAGGTACCTCTATTTAAATGTTTTTTTGTGATACTGACCAATTCTATTTTTTATTTTAGGAGCATTAAAGGGGTTGTCCAAGTTTGTGATGAGTTTGCAGTCATTCTATGTGACTCCTGACTTATGAATTCTCACAGTGCACACTGCACGCTTTCGGGATTCTCTAGTACAGGCAATTTTCATACATGTGTGGCCTCTCAAAGAAAATGAATTGACCGAGGCTGGACATGTCTAGCTAGAATGTGGCTAGAAATATACAAACAGCATGGTTGTGCTGACATGACCGTCCACTCTTGCCACCGGCAAGGGAGAATCCTAAAAGTGTGCAGTGCATGCGCTGTGAGAATTAAAAAGCCTGCAGTCACATAGAATGACTGCAGACTTTCATCTCAAACCTGGACAAGACCTTTAATTATAAAATGAAACCCTGTAGCCATTCCTAACAGCATGTAATATACTCACTGTCAGGATTCAGCTCTGCTTGCTGGTTCCAGCAGTCATCACATGGCCGCATCACTCATGCGATTTTCATACTCACGGTCACGTGACAACAAGCTTTTCTTCCTGCTTCTCTCAGTTCTTCACTGAATATTGAGAGAATTAGGGAGAGCAGCTCGTCGGCACATGACTAAGTGTGCAAATCGCATATTTGCTGGGAGGGAGTAGAATTCTGGGAGGGAGTAGACACCAAGCTGAATTTCTGCCACAAAACCTAGATATACCACTGCTGTTCTTTTAGGCCACGTGTACACATTAAGTATTTGGTCAGTATTTTACCTTGGAATTTGTAAGCCAAAACCAGGAGTGGGTGAAAAATACAGAAGTAGTGACATGTTTCTATTATACTTTTTCTTATATTGTCCTGCTTCTGGTTTTGGCTTACAAATACTGAGATAAAAAACTCACCAATACTCAACGTGTGCACGTGGCCTTATATCTCAGGTCAGTAAAAGACGTTTTGGTGGTCACTAAGGGGCTAATGAGGGGTAAATTAATCAGTCCAATGAGTAGAACTTACCTCTTCAAAAATAAATACTATATTGGTAC
This sequence comes from Ranitomeya imitator, assembly GCF_032444005.1. Lineage (NCBI taxonomy): Eukaryota > Metazoa > Chordata > Amphibia > Anura > Dendrobatidae > Ranitomeya > Ranitomeya imitator. Next base: position 612,290,523 of record NC_091283.1, on the reverse strand, counting down.
AAAAAAAGGGCCACTCATTTCATAATGGCCTACCCTTAGGGCTCGTGCAGATGATCGTACTATAGGTCCAAATATGATCCGATAAAGCATCTGACCAATATCATTCTATGGGGGCGGGGTTTTTTCTCATGCCAAATCAGCCTGAGAAGAAAAGCACCAGTGGGCACTGCCCCATAGTATAACTATCCGATAAAGCATATTTGACGCTCACGTGAGCAAGCCCTATAAGTCCCACTCACTTAGACATTAGATCACAACACTTGACATATCCTCTACATTTAGTCAAAAATTGAAAAAGCCCATAAATTTCCAGAACCCTCCACTTAGTAACAACCATACCAACTTTAACCCCTTCACCCTCATCTATCTTCTACTAGTTGTTTAATGTTTTTTTTGGTCATCTACAGTTTATTCTCTACTATTATTTCCATGACATAACTGTTGAATAAATATTATGCAGAAACTCCTATGTCATACAACTGGACTATAAACTGTGCTGACTTTCACCTGACACTTGTGTGCATCCAGTATTTTATTATTATTGTTATTATTATTATTATTATTTTAGGTAAAAAGAATGGCTTTACATGAGATAGCATGAGGTCTAATGGAGAAATGAATGCTTACTGGTTAGTGGATGAAATGGGTAAAATGGGGTGTGCACTGATTGCTTTGGGGGTCACATATGAAGGGTTATTACATATTTCCATTCTTCCATATAAAATCATTAGTCTGAATTTTTCTCGCATGGATCTGAAGTAATCCTGATTCATCTTCCTGAAGATCAAGGCATGTGATATTTGATCTTTCCAAGCCGCAGGATACATTATGGAAGTTCACATTTCTGGTTTTGGTTATGGTGACAGCCAATAAATTAGCAAAGATGATTTCTTTTTACCTTACTCCTCCTATCAGTCAAAAATGACTGTGTTTCATGTTGACCTAAATCCTGTGTTGAAGGAGTTTAGGGAGTACAGTACATAATCTATGCACAGCATGTTATTCAATGCTCAAAATTGTGGGTGGACTGTGTCTAATTTTCAGAGAGAAAGTAACTGGATGGTGTCATTTGTACCGTATTCTGAGGGCAGTGATTAAAATACACATAAACTGGTCAGGTGGTTATTTTTTATGGAAGTGTTTATTCTGTCCATTAGAGGACTCTTTCAATAGCCCTACTATGTATTACAGACAAACATCTGTCATAAGCTCTAAAAGCATTTCAGCCGGTGGTTTTAAGAATAATACTAATATTTTTTATATTTGTCAGTGGTGAATTGGAAACTGCTGCAATAGAACTCTCAGGTAGTGGTGGTACATTTGAGGCAAGATTTTTCCGACAGGTTCCTCTTAAAGGGAACTTATCACCAGCTTTTAAAACAAGTGAAAGAGTCGGCACTCGCGTCCAGATAAAGGACCATGTAGGTCAGAAACGCGTTGCCTGGAGCCTTGTATGTGTTACCCTCCATTTAGTTTTTTCTCTGCCACTTGTGTCTACCATCTCTGCCTTGCTGCAGTACTCCTACAGAGCACTGGACCGGTGAGCAGATTGCGCTTTTCTCCTGCATTTCACCACCTTTTTTCTGACACATTTGGGAGAGAAATGATATCGGGTCAGAGACGCTGATTCAAGTGATGTGTCACTAGGTTGCTTGCTGTTGATTTGATAAAATCATTGTTTTATGTTCTGAAGATCTAGCAGTTCTCTAATACTGAGTTCTGTATCACACCCACACCACTGATTGTCATCTTTCCGTGTACACTGTACATGGGCAGAAATTTGCCAATCAGTGATGTAGACCGGGTTATACAGAACTCATGAATATGGAGGACTTACAGTTTGGAGCATGCCTCTGAAGTCAATTTAGGAGCTGTGTTCTCCCAGGTAATAGATGTTGACGAACACCCAGTCCTATACCTGAGTAGGAAACCTCCTGTGAGAAGAACTATGCCATCGTGGAGAAAGTGTGCTTGGCCATTAAGAGGGTAGTCGACACCCTAAGATACTACCTGTTGGGCAGAAGGTTCAGACTAATATCTGATCATGCACCCCTGAGATGGATGAGGGAAAAGAAGGGGAAGAATGCCCGGGTGACTAGGTGGCTTCTGGTGCTCCAGGTCGTCACGTTTCATGTAGAGCACAGGCCAGGGAGGTTACATGGGAATGCAGATGCCCTGTCCAGACTCCCCTGTTCAGCGAGTGAAGGTGCCAAAACCCCTGGCTTTGGGCAGAGGGGGGAATAAGTTGCAGTCACTGGTGAAGTGATGGAGGGGAGAGATGTCGTCAATGATGTAAAACCAGAATAGTTTACTCCAGCACACTGTGTGTTTCGACGGTTTATATAAAGTTATATGATGGGCTGGTTTTAGTGAACCTCCATTGAGTGGGTGGAGGAGGTCCATGTATCTCCCCCTCCAGTGTCCTCATAAAACCTGTGTGATGTCAGGATCATGTGATCAGTCACATGATGGAGAGTAACATGGTCTGGCTTTATATAGCTGAACTCCTGGGGCAGTCTGGACTGTTAAAGACCTAGAGAGGAAGACTCCAGAAGAGTGTTTGTGCACATAGTGTTTGGGTAAGGACATTGTTAACCCTAAATGGGCTGACCCCCACTAGTGGAAGTACTGCATAAAGTGCGACTATTTTGTTTTGTTTTGCCCAAAGGGCCATGTAACGGGGTCTACCAAGTTGGGGTACCTCTTTCAGTACCACCCCGTGTTTCAGGAGGTCCACCCTGCTTTGGCTGGAGTCCGAATGAAGGACGCTGGCTGGAATCACTTGGTTACATAGGTGCATATAAAAGATCACTGCTTCTCCAAGTATTTCCAGTCTGACCTGATGTCAGAGCTCCCAGGGTCGCTATTCCACCTGTGATACACACACAGAGAAGAGGTAACGACAAGCATAGGGAGATGACCAAGAACTGTCCATAGAGTCCATACAAGGTCCAAAGCCAGTTGACAGTTACATGGGCGCATATAAAACATCACTGCGTCTCCACGTATTTCCAGTATGACATGATGTCAGAGCTCCCAGGGTCGCTATTCCACCTGTCATACACACAGAGAAGAGGTAACGACAAGCATAGGGAGATGACCAAGAACTGTCCATACAAGGTCCAAAGCCAGTTGACAGTTACATGGGCGCATATAAAAGATCACTGCGTCTCCACATATTTCCAGTATGACATGATGTCAGAGCTCCCAGGGTCGCTATTCCACCTGTGATACAGAGAAGAGGTAACGACAAGCAAAGGGAGATGACCAAGAACTGTCCATAGAGTCCATACAAGGTCCAAAGTCAGTTGACACGAGAGTCACCACCTGGCTTATCTGACTATCTCTACTGAACCAGGTGACCAGCAGGTCCCAAACCTGGCTTTCTCCAAACATATCTATGGTTCAGAGATGGTCACTGGATCAGATCTGTGTCCTTCCAACTGGAGCCGAAAATCCCTAGGTTGTTTCCTATCGAATCATAGATCAGTGTCCCTCGTGATGGTGCCATGATGAATTGGCTGCAGTCCTTTCTCTTGTCTGTTGGGTGGTTTGCAGAATGTCCGGCTGGTAGCTCTGTGTTACTTCCATCACCCAGGATGTGATCTCTGAGTCTTTTTATACCCAAGGCTTGTAAGCTATTTTCAGAATTACCCAGGGTCCTTCAGTCCAACATCAAGATAAGGTAAACAATGGTGATGGGATTAAGGTAGCACTATTAGCATATAAGCACACATCAATAAACCAAGCTTAAAGGTACCGTTACACTAAACGACTTACCAACAATCACGACCAGCGATACGACCTGGCCGTGATCGTTGGTAAGTCGTTGTGTGGTCACTGGGGAGCTGTCACACAGACAGCTCTCTCCAGTGACCAACGATCAGGGGAAAGACTTCGGCATCATTGAAACTGTCTTCAACGATGCCGAAGTCCCCCTGCAGCACCCGGGTAACCACGGTAAACATCGGGTTACTAAGTGCAGGGCCGCGCTTAGTAACCCAATATTTACCCTGGTTACCATTGTAAAAGTTAAAAAAAAAAAAACAGTACATACTCACATTCTGATGTCTGTCACGTCCCCCGCCGTCAGCTTCCCGCACTGAATGTGTCAAGCGCCGGCCGTAAAGCAGAGCACAGCGGTGACGTCACCGCTGTGCTCTGCTTTACGGCCGGCGCTGACAGTCATTGCAGGGAAGCTGACGGCGGTGGACATGACAGGCATCAGAATGTGAGTATGTACTGTTTGTTTTTGTTTTTTTACTTTTACAATGGTAACCAGGGTAAATATCGGGAAACTAAGCGCGGCCCTGCGCTTAGTAACCCGATATTTACCCTGGTTACAAGTGAACACATCGCTGGATCGGCGTCACAAACGCCGATCCAGCGATGACAGCGGGTGATCAGCGACCAAAAAAAGGTCCTGATCATTCCCCACGACCAACGATCTCCCAGCAGGGGCCTGATCGTTGGTCGCTGTCAAACATAACGAGATCGTTAGCGGGATCGTTGCTACGTCACAAAAAGCGTGACGTTGCAACGATATCGTTAACGCTATCGTTATGTGTGAAGGTACCTTAACACACTCTGTGTACATAAAGGCACGGATGATTGACCTCGTGGAGACCAAAACATCCAACACCGCGGAGACACCATCACGTGTTTCTCAACGCAGTGATCCAGAACACTGCCCCCAAATATGCAAATGCATGTAGAGGAGCTGCGGAGACACCATCACGTGTTTCTCAACGCAGGCAGTGAATAGCCAGGCCTTTCCCCGGGAAGGAACAACCAAGGGAAGGGCAGCATCCAATAAAGGAAAACATCCAATAAAGGAAAACCACCTATGCCAAGCATGGTATCCATCCACAGACAGCTGTTTCAGGGTTTTTGCCCCTCATCAGTGTGGAGTAGGAAACTGGTTATCAGGAGCAGTGCCTAGTAGAAAGTCTATAAAGGCACGGATGATTGACCTCATGGAGACCAAAACATCCAACACCGCGGAGACACCATCACGTGTTTCTCAACGCAGTGATCCAGAACACTGCCCCCAAATATGCAAGTGCATGTAGAGGAGCTGCGGAGACACCATCACGTGTTTCTCAACGCAGGCAGTGAATAGCCAGGCCTTTCCCCGGGAAGGAACAACCAAGGGAAGGGCAGCATCCAATAAAGGAAAACATCCAATAAAGGAAAACCACCTATGCCAAGCATGGTATCCATCCACAGACAGCTGTTTCGGGGTTTTTGCCCCTCATCAGTGTGGAGTAGGAAACTAGCTATCAGGAGCAGTGCCTAGTAGAAAGTCTATAAAGGCACGGATGATTGACCACATGGAGACCAAAACATCCAACACCGCGGAGACACCATCACGTGTTTCTCAACGCAGTGATCCAGAACACTGCCCCCAAATATGCAAATGCATGTAGAGGAGCTGCGGAGACACCATCACGTGTTTCTCAACGCAGGCAGTGAATAGCCAGGCCTTTCCACGGGAAGGAACAACCAAGAGAAGGGCAGCATCCAATAAAGGAAAACATCCAATAAAGGAAAACCACCTATGCCAAGCATGGTATCCATCCACAGACAGCTGTTTCAGGGCTTTTGCCCCTCATCACTGTGGAGTAGGAAACTGGTTATCAGGAGCAGTGCCTATTAGAAAGTCTATAAAGGCACGGATGATTGACCTCGTGGAGACCAAAACATCCAACACCGCGGAGACACCATCAGGTGTTTCTCAACGCAGTGATCCAGAACACTGCCCCCAAATATGCAAATGCATGTAGAGGAGCTGCGGAGACACCATCACGTGTTTCTCAACGCAGGCAGTGAATAGCCAGGCCTTTACCCGGGAAGGAACAACCAAGGGAAGGGCAGCATCCAATAAAGGAAAACATCCAATAAAGGAAAACCACCTATGCCAAGCATGGTATCCATCCACAGACAGCTGTTTCGGGGTTTTTGCCCCTCATCCCTTCCCTTGGTTGTTCCTGTGGCCAGGCCGTGACCAATCAGCGACGGGCACAGTCCGGCGGCAAAATGGCCACTCCTTCCTCCCTGCAGTCAGTGCCCGCTCCATACTCCCCTCCAGTCAGCGCTCACACAGGGATAATGGCAGCGTTAACGGAACGCGTTATGCCGCGGTGTAACGCACTCCGTTAATGCTGCTATTAACCCTGTGTGACCAACTTTTTACTATTGATGCTGCCTATACGGCATCAATAGTAAAAAGATCTAATGTTAAAAATAATTAAAAAAATAAAAAAATAGTTATATACTCACCGTCCGTCGGCACCTCGGATCCAGAACAGGTCTTTCCCGCTCCTCGCGACGCCCCGATGACCGCTCCATGCATTGAGATCTTGCAACAGGATGACGTAGCGGTCTCGCGAGACCGCTACGTCATCATCTCGCGAGACCGCAATGCATGGAGCGGTCACCGGGGCGTCTCGCGAGGAGCGGGAAAGGCCTGCTTTGGATCCGAGGGGGTGACAGAAGGTGAGTATATCACTATTTTTTATTTTAATTATTTTTTATAACAGGGATATGATGCCCACATTGCTATATACTACGTGGGCTGTGCAATATACTGCGTGGGCTATGCACTATACTATGTGGGCTGTGCAATATACTACGTGGGCTGTGCAATATACTACATGTCCTGTGCAATATACTATGTGGGCTGTGAAATATACTACGTGGGCTGTGCAATATACTACGGGGGCTGTGCAATATACTACGTGGGCTGTGCAATATACTACGTGGGCTGTGCAATATACTGCGTGGCTGTGCAATATACTATGTGGCTGTGCTATCTACTACGTGGGCTCTGCTATATACTATGTGGCTGTGTTATACACTACATGGGCTGTTATATACTACGTGGGCTGTGCTATATACTACGTGGGCTGTGTTATACAGTATGTGGGCTGTTATATACTACATGGGCTGTGTTATACACTACGTGGGCTATGTTATACACTACGTGGGCTGTGTTATACACTACGTGGACTGTGTTATATACTGCGTGCATGGGCTGTTATATACTACGTGAGCTGTGTTATATGCTACGTGGGCTGTTATAAACTATGTGGCTGTGTTATATGCTATGTGGGCTGTTATACACTCCGTGGGCTGTGCTTTATACTCCGTGGGCTGTGTTATATACTACGTGACTGTGCTATATACTCCGTGGGCTGTGCTATATACTCCGTGGGCTGTGCTACATACTCCATGGGCTGTGCTATATACTCCGTGGGCTGTGCTATATACTACGTGGCTGTGCTATGTACTACATGGCTGTGCTATTTACTACGTGGGCTGTGCTATTTACTACGTAGGCTATTATATACTACGTGGCCGGCCATGAACAATCAGTGACAGGCACAGTCCGGCCGCGAATTGGCGCAGGATTTGAACAATGCTTCGCTAATTGGTCACGGTTGGCCAAATCCTGTGTATTCAATGATAGAATTCAATGATAGAATACCCGATGCGTTAGAATCGGGCTACCATCTAGTTATTATTAAGCATCCATAACATTGTCCTACATGTCAGTTAATGAGATCACATGGGACACTCCATGGTCATCGAGATCTGTCAACGAATATGATGACATGGAGCACTATAGTGTCACAAATGTATGATCACATGTAGCATTCCTGTATCACTGAGTGGAAGCACATGTAGCATCCCAGGGTCACTGTCATTAAATGAAGGAACAACAGTGTATCACCATATGTCTCTGACCAAATGGCTCACTAATCCTACATTGGCACCCCAGTGTCATTGGGTAAGATCAGGTGGAGCACGTGAGTGTCAGTGGGTAAGATTAGTTGGAGCATTCCTGTGTCAGTGGGTAAGATCAGGTGCAGCATCCCAGTGTCCGAGTAAGATCAGGTGCAGCATCCCAGTGTCTGGGTAAGATCAGGTAGAGCATCCCAGTGTCTGGGTAAGATCAGGTAGAGCGTCCCAGTGTCTGGGTAAGATCAGGTGGAGTGTCCCAGTGTCAGTGGGTAAGATCAGGTGGAGCATCCTAGTGTCAGTGAGTAAGATCAGGTGGAGCATCCCAGTGTCAGTGGGTAAGATCAGGTGCAGCATCTCTGTGTCAGTGGGTAAGGTCAGGTAGAGCATCCAGTCTCAGTGGGTAAGGTCAGTTGGAGCATTGCAGTGTCAGTGGGTAAGATCAGGTGGAGCATCCCAGTGTCAGTGGGTAAGATCAGGTGTAGCATCTCAGTGTCAGTGGGTAAAGTCAGGTAGAGCATCCAGTGTCAGTCGGTAAGGTCAGGTTGAGCATGCCAATGTCAGGGGGTAAGGTCAGGTAGAGCATTCCAGTGTCAGTGGGTAAGGTCAGGTGGAGCATCCCAGTGTCAGTGGGTAAGATCAAGTGGAGCATCCCAGTGTCTGGGTAAGGTCAGGTGGAGCATCTCAGTTTCAGTGGGTAAGATCAGGTGGAGCATCCAAGTGTCAGGGGGTAAGGTCAGGTGGAGCATCCCAGTGTCAGTGGGTAAGATCAGGTGGAGCATCCCAGTGTCAGTGGGTACGATCAGGTGGAGCATTCTAGTGTCAGAGGGTACGATCAGGTGGAGCATCCCAGTGTCAGTGGGTAAGGTCAGGTGGAGCATCCCAGTGTCAGGGGGTAAGGTCAGGTGGAGCATCCCAGTGTCAGGGGGTAAGGTCAGGTGGAGCATCCCAGTGTCAGTGGGTAAGATCAGGTGCAGCATCCCAGTGTCAGTGGGTAATATCAGGTGGAGCATCCCAGTGTCACTGGGTAAGGTCAGGTAGAGCACCCAGTGTCAGGGGGTAAGGTCAGGTGGAGCATGCCAGTATCAGGGGGTAAGGTCAGGTAGAGCATCCCAGTGTCAGTGGGTAAGGTCAGGTGGAGCATCCCAGTGTTAGGGGGTAAGGTCAGGTGGAGCATCCCAGTGTCAGGGAGTAAGGTCAGGTGGAGCATCCCAGTGTCAGGGGGTAAGGTCACGTGGAGCATCCCGGTGTCAGGGGGTAAGGTCAGGTGGAGCATCCCAGTGTCAGGGGGTAAGGTCAGGTGGAGCATGCCAGTGTCTGGGAGTAAGATCATTTGGAGCATCCCAGTGTCAAGTGGTAAGGTCAGGTGGAGCATCCCAGTGTCAGGGGGTGATGTCAGGTGGAGCATCCCAGTGTCAGGGGTAAGATCAAGAGCATCCCAGTGTCAGTAGGTAAGATCAGGTTTAGCATCCCGGTGTCAGTGGGTAAGGTCAGGTAGAGCATCCAGTGTCAGTGGGTAAGGTCAGGTGAAGCATCCCAGTGTCAGGGGGTAAGGTCAGGTAAAGCATCCCAGTGTCAGTGGGTAAGGTCAGGTGGAGCATCCCAGTGTTAGGGGGTAAGTTCAAGTGGAGCATCCCAGTGTCAGGGGGTAAGGTCAGGTTGAGCATCCCAGTGTCAGGCGGTAAGGTCAGATGGAGCATCCCAGTATCTGGGAGTAAGATCATTTGGAGCATCCCAGTGTCAGGGAGTAAGATCAGGTGGAGCATCCCAGTGTCAGGGGGTAAGGTCAGTGGAGCATCCCAGTGTCAGGGGGTAAGATCAGGTGGAGCATCCCAGTGTCAGGGGGTAAGATCAGGTGGAGCATCCCAGTGTCAGGGGGTAAGATCAGGTGGAGCATCCCAGTGTCAAGGAGTAAGATCAGGTGGAGCATCCCAGTGTCAGGGGGTAAGATCAGGTGGAGCATCCCAGTGTCAGGGGGTAAGGTCAGGTGAAGCATCCCAGTGTCAGGGGGTAAGGTCAGGTGAAGCATCCCAGTGTCAGGGGGTAAGGTCAGGTGGAGCATCCCAGTGTCAGGGAGTAAGATCAGGTGGAGCATCACAGTGTCGGGGTAAGATCACGTGGAGCATCCCAGTGTCAGGGGGTAAGGTCAGGTGGAGCATCCCAGTGTCAGGGGGTAAGGTCAGGTGGAGCATCCCAGTGTCAGGGGTAAGGTCAGGTGGAGCATCCCAGTGTCAGGGGGTAAGGTCAGGTGGAGCATCCCAGTATCTGGGAGTAAGGTCAGGTGGAGCATCCCAGTATCTGGGAGTAAGATCATTTGGAGCATCCCATTGTCTGGGAGTAAGATCAGGTGGAGCATCCCAGTGTCTGGGGGTAAGGTCAGTGGAGCATCCCAGTGTCAGGGGGTAAGATCAGGTGGAGCATCCCAGTGTCAGGGGGTAAGATCACGTGGAGCATCCCAGTGTCAGGGGGTAAGGTCAGGTGGAGCATCCCAGTGTCAGGGGGTAAGGTCAGGTGGAGCATCCCAGTGTCAGGGGTAAGGTCAGGTGGAGCATCCCAGTGTCAGGGGGTAAGGTCAGGTGGAGCATCCCAGTATCTGGGAGTAAGGTCAGGTGGAGCATCCCAGTGTCTGGGAGTAAGATCAGGTGGAGCATCCCAGTGTCAGGGGGTAAGGTCAGTGGAGCATCCCAGTGTCAGGGGGTAAGATCAGGTGGAGCATCCCAGTGTCAGGGGGTAAGATCAGGTGGAGCATCCCAGTGTCAGGGGGTAAGATCAGGTGGAGCATCCCAGTGTCAGGGAGTAAGATCAGGTGGAGCATCCCAGTGTCAGGGGGTAAGATCAGGTGGAGCATCCCAGTGTCAGGGGTAAGGTCAGGTGGAGCATCCCAGTGTCAGGGGGTAAGGTCAGGTGGAGCATCCCAGTGTCAGGGAGTAAGATCAGGTGGAGCATCCCAGTGTCAGGGGGTAAGATCACGTGGAGCATCCCAGTGTCAGGGGGTAAGGTCAGGTGGAGCATCCCAGTGTCAGGGGGTAAGGTCAGGTGGAGCATCCCAGTGTCATGGGTAAGGTCAGGTGGAGCATCCCAGTGCCAGGGGGTAAGGTCAGGTGGAGCATCCCAGTATCTGGGAGTAAGGTCAGGTGGAGCATCCCAGCATCTGGGAGTAAGATCATTTGGAGCATCCCATTGTCTGGGAGTAAGATCAGGTGGAGCATCCCAGTGTCTGGGAGTAAGATCAGGTGGAGCATCCCAGTGTCTGGGGGTAAGATCAGGTGGAGCATCCCAGTGTCAGGGGGTAAGGTCAGTGGAGCATCCCAGTGTCAGGGGGTAAGATCAGGTGGAGCATCCCAGTGTCAGGGGGTAAGATCAGGTGGAGCATCCCAGTGTCAGGGGGTAAGATCAGGTGGAGCATCCCAGTGTCAGGGAGTAAGATCAGGTGGAGCATCCCAGTGTCAGGGGGTAAGATCAGGTGGAGCATCCCAGTGTCAGGGGGTAAGGTCAGGTGGAGCATCCCAGTGTCAGGGGGTAAGGTCAGGTGGAGCATCCCAGTGTCAGGGAGTAAGATCAGGTAGAGCATCGCAGTGTCAGGGGGTAAGATGACGTGGAGCATCCCAGTGTCAGGGGGTAAGGTCAGGTGGAGCATCCCAGTGTCAGGGGGTAAGGTCAGGTGGAGCATCCCAGTGTCAGGGGTAAGGTCAGGTGGAGCATCCCAGTGTCAGGGGGTAAGGTCAGGTGGAGCATCCCAGTATCTGGGAGTAAGGTCAGGTGGAGCATCCCAGTATCTGGGAGTAAGATCATTTGGAGCATCCCATTGTCTGGGAGTAAGATCAGGTGGAGCATCCCAGTGTCTGGGGGTAAGATCAAGTGGGGTATTTATCCATAAGAGTGATTATAAGGAGCACCTCTGTCTTTGTGATGACATCACGCCCTGAAATGTCACTGGAGACCCCCTTACCCTCCTCCAGCACCCCATGGTCTGTGATCACATGGCACCTCATTCCTTACCATTCTATCAGCATTAGCTCTCCCTCCTCCCCTTGATCCCCGGGACGGATGTGGGACTCGCTGATCTCATCTCCAGTTCTTCAGTCCTTTGAAACTTTTCATCTCCTCTCAAATTACTTCCCATTTACCCGCAAAAGACCAATAAGTAGCTGCACCCTGATGACTTTAACGGCTCCTTAATGAGGACACATGCAGGAGGGGGAGGTCACAAAGGGTTAATTTAAAGCCCCCTCCTCCTCCTCCCTTGTAAGTGTGTAGATGTGCCGTGTGCGAGGCTCAGTGGTTCTCCAGCTTCTCCAGTCCTCACCTCCTGCTCTGTCTACATTACATGATTATTGTCCTGGTAACTGGAGAGGGGGTCAGGTCTCCTTCCCACCCATCTCAGCCCTCCAAAGGTGGACCCATTGAGACAAGCCCCAGACTTTTATAGTGCTGCCTTCTCCTAGGATTGTCTCCTTTCATAGCCAACATCTTCTGGAATGTCTCTAGCTGGATATTACCCTGTGTAACGTCTTCTCTGCCAGCACCTGCCCTTCTCTGCTATTGCCTTGGATCACAAAGTCTCTAAAGAGTAACTCTGAATCAAGACTTAAAGGAGGAGGAAGCAAATTAAAGATCCTTAGTAGCATCTCTACTGTTTGTCATCTAATAGGTAATCTTCATGCTTATTATTTTGTATCAATATTGTCACTAGTACAAATCAGAGCATTGTTACAGATGGGCCTGTGAACATGGCTGTGACTGCTGAGCGGTGGCTTCTGCAGGTAAAGTATTTGGTCTGAGGGTACCCTCCTATGTGTGGGTCAGTCATTTGCCTGTGCCTCAGTGGAGCAGAACTGGTGTCCAGCTGTGACAGATGTTTCCTACATCTGTCACTTTCATTGATCTCTATGTACTCCATGGGTTTAAAATGTTAAAAAGGTATAACATCCTTACAGGAATATGTTGCACTTGCTTGCTTTGTGTGCTGTAAAATGATGTAAATGTGCTAGATCCCTGCATATCATAATCCCCAAAAAAAGCTCTAGGCGGGTGTCCCTGAAAATGGTGCACTTCTTTAGTGATTGTAGTTCATTATATGATTTTCGTTATTTATGCACGCATTCTTCATTTTTTGGGAGTATGATGTGTAAGGTATACTGTATATTAATAAGTATGGTCAGGGGTTTTGTAGTTGCAGGGAACAGTAGAAGGGTTGCTGGACCTTTGCTTTAGTAGACACGCTTTGCAGACTTTTATGCAACATAATTGATTTCTTAATATATTGTGCTTACCCCTACAGAAACGTCCTTTACGTTCCACTCTATACCACATATATAAAGCTTGGTACATGACACTGAAACGTACATGCACTGGCCATATCAAGCACATGTAACCCTAAAATTATTTCTTCAGGTGTTGATCTCCTACTACACATCCATACATAGAATGATGCTCTGCTTCCTAGAGACTAGTGGCCATGGCATGTCCTTATAGCTTGTTACTAGGTTTAGATGGTTGGTGTTCAGCTACTGTATTTTTCCACAAATTTCTGTTCTGATCTTTCTACAAAACTGTGCTTTAAAGTGACAGAAAACCCTTGTAAGTCAAAGAAGGTTAAACTAATGTGGTAAACCACGTGACTGATCCTAAAGCACTGATGTTGATGGCTGTGGTGGTAGGGAGGGGATGTTTATGTACATGCCTGTCATTCATAGGATTGTTTTGCTTGCTTCCAATCCTATGGCTGTATCCTGGAAATCGTCTGCCTGAATGTATGTGAGTACTACTCTCCAAACTTTCATGCACATATCATAATATCACCAAATTGTACCATTTCAATATCACCAGTTTATAACCATTCGTGAATATTCCCCCTTTGCTAATCACACGTTTACTGAAATCTCCTTGGGATACATCCTATACAATATGCCGGTACCTACATAGTGAGGTACACCAACAAACCAATGAATCGGATCAGGGTAATGACACTCTGATCCGAGGTTTGACCAGGTGTGATCCGATTCTTTCAGATGAGAGAATCGTAGCACAGGTGAGAAGATGGAGTCAAAATTTCTCCATCTTCTCCATTGTGTGAGTCGGAAATTGGACTCGGATGTCATCTGGGTGCAATCCAGTGTTTTTCACGCACCCATAGACCCATAGACTTGAATGGGTGCATGTTATCTGATTTGAACTGCAAATCGCAGCCTTCTACAATTTTTGTTTTGTGTCAGCGAGCCCTTAGTAAGTATCTATATTCTACCCCCCAAAAAAAATTCCTGGTTCATTCTTTCTGAGAAAGTTGTATTCTTCTGTCTCTCCGTTATTCCTCCTAGAATTTTATGAATAAATTGACAACTGGATGTTACTAGATGAGGGTGTGTTCCTGTAGGTTCTAATATTGTCCAATCAGTGCTGCTTGTGTCAAACATTGTAGGGACATGCCTTCTAAACAATGGGAAGAATAACACCCAGTTGTCTATTTCTTCATAAATATTCAGTTCTATGATAAACATTGCTGCACTGTCATCTCATTGAGAATACAAGTATTTAGTAAAACAGACACGTCAGTTTGGTGACAGGTCCTGTTTATGTGACACCTGCTCATAAGGAAAATATCTAAGACTTTTAGATCTGCTTTCATATATTTACAGGACATTGGATGCTTTGTACATGCAAAGAGCATTGAGAAGGTTTCCTCTAATTTGAAATGTAATGATATAGATTGAGTCTTTTATTGAGGTGACATGGGTGCAGGACTGAGGAGGCAGTAAGCCTGGGCTGTGGTAACATTGACTGAGTGTTAACAATGTCATACAAGTGCTTTGAAGTAGTACTGAGGATGCCACGTGTGTGCAGTGAAGGAGCCGCAAGGATTATGTAGGACTGGTCTTCAGAGCTGGTGATGACATGAAGTGGCAGCAGACTGGAGTCTTGTAACAGTGGGAAACATCAGGATGCCATGTGGGGACAGCGGCTGTTCTGTGTATGTGGTGGAGGAGTCTGGCAGGCGTAGTCTAGATCATGTGCAGTAAATACATAGTGCAAGTAGACTCTCTGTCACCTGCCTTCTACTGAGGTTACCAGCAGTCACAAATGTGGCTTTTCCAGTCCATGTACTGTCTGGTACCAAGAAAGGCTGCAGTTATTTGGAACAATGTGCTCCATCCCGATCATATATTACACACCATCCCTGGGAGTTCATTGCCAGCTCAAATGCTCACCCCATTAATTATTCTCAGGACATTGGTCTGATTTGAAACTCAACATTTTTGTACAGACCCAACTTAAAATTGTTTGGATCAAATCTAAGGCTGGGTTCACCCACAGTGATTACTATTTAGTTAGACTTGGAACATTGTACGGTAATTGCTATAGTAGATCAATTGGGTTAGATGACCTGGCAGTGGCTTGGTACATCCACATTACTAATCTGAGTTTCGAGAGAAGTCCCTTGTTGGTATTCTATACTATCCACCTGCTATGTGTTATATAGGTAACCCAGCTATTTGTGGTGGCGCTTTAAATTCATCAGCTCAATACTTTCTAAACTGTCCCATATACCATGTCAGGTAACAGTAATCCAGATCTGGTAGAAAAGGCTCTCGAGGAAGGGTTTCTGGGACCTGGTAATCAACAGAGACCACATCTTGGTGAATTGTCAGACGTGATTTCTCCATGTCCATGGTTCTTAAGTGACTGCATGTGAAAATTAATTACAAAGAGACAATTGGCAGTAGACTGAAGTCTGTAGTTGAAGTTTATTGACAGCTGACAGGCAATGACAAGGATCCTGTCAACTAAAAAAAGGTATTTCCCTACAAACATACCGGTAGTTGTAATTTGCAGGTACAATAAATTCGTTTTTCCTCGGAGACAAGGAGATAATGAAGTTATATTTTCTTGGCACCCGATCAGTTACAGCCATCGCGGTTATCCATAGTCTTAACAGTTAGCGCTCACTAGTAACATAGTAACATAGTTAGTAAGGCCGAAAAAAGACATTTGTCCATCCAGTTCAGCCTATATTCCATCATAATAAATACCCAGATCTACGTCCTTCTACAGAACCTAATAATTGTATGATACAATATTGTTCTGCTCCAGGAAGACATCCAGGCCTCTCTTGAACCCCTCGACTGAGTTCGCCATCACCACCTCCTCAGGCAAGCAATTCCAGATTCTCACTGCCCTAACAGTAAAGAATCCTCTTCTATGTTGGTGGAAAAACCTTCTCTCCTCCAGACGCAAAGAATGCCCCCTTGTGCCCGTCACCTTCCTTGGTATAAACAGATCCTCAGCGAGATATTTGTATTGTCCCCTTATATACAGTACTTATACATGGTTATTAGATCGCCCCTTAGTCATCTTTTTTCTAGAATATATAATCCTAATTTCGCTAATCTATCTGGGTTTTGTAGTTCTCCAATCCCCTTTATTAATTTTGTTGCCCTCCTTTGTACTCTCTCTAGTTCCATTATATCCTTCCTGAGCACCGGTGCCCAAAACTGGACACAGTACTCCATGTGCGGTCTAACTAGGGATTTGTACAGAGGCAGTATAATGCTCTCATCATGTGTATCCAGACCTCTTTTAATGCACCCCATGATCCTGTTTGCCTTGGCAGCTGCTGCCTGGCACTGGCTGCTCCAGGTAAGTTTATCATTAACTAGGATCCCCAAGTCCTTCTCCCTGTCAGATTTACTACATAGTAACCATTCCTCCTGCACCCCACACATACGTTGCAGAGAGTGCTATCGGTCAAGGTACAGTAGGCGTGACTACAACATTGTGTAGTGAGCGCTGACCGTTACCGTCCACTGCACCGCCCCTTTGACCTGCTACAGGGAGAATCAAACTTCATTTTTACCTGTAGCCGCTCTTCTACTTAGATTGCCAAACATGTTTAATACTGTATAGATTACTAATATTGCTGCAGGTTAAAAAGCCTTTTTGGCTGACAGATTCCCTTTAATGTCCCCCGTTGGTTCCTGTGCGGTAGCTCAGACTGAAATTTCTGATAATGTTAGTGGATTGCCTTTTAGTCTAAATTTTATAGCATCAGATTCTTTAGGTATTAGCCCGTAAAAGGCACTTTATGCTCTGTGAGTGAAAGTACTCGTTCTGTCCACATTTTTTGGCTTCACCCAAATGTATTTCTGCAATAGAATCTTCATCAAAGACTTCTCATTTACATTAATCATTCTGTTGCCCTCTACTAAAGATATGGGCCTCTGTTTACCCTCTCATTTTCCCTCCTCCCCTCACCCGCTCCATAGACACTGCTTGTGGTTTGAAGAAAAAAAAAGGATGCCAAAAAAAGCTGAGATCAAAGAGGAGCGGCGACACCCAGAACCACAGAAAAGGAAGGGGTGTGGGTAGGAGGATGGAGGAGCGGGGAGTGAGAGAAGAAGGGTAGACATAGTGCAAGAGGGTACTGTGATGCGAGAACAGAGAAGGGGAATAGTAAGGACAGAGGGATCAGAAACACTTCTAGAGGCAATGCAGAACAAGTTATTTAATGTATATAGCTCAGGGGTGCACAACCTTTTTTGGTCCAAGGGCCACATTGACATACTGAATCAATCCGGGGCCGCATTTAAAGTTAAAGGAATATTACCTTCTGTGACATTTTTATCATATTGAAAGTATATACAATAAAGGTACATTTTCTACTTATAGGATTCTTAACTCCACCAATCTGCATTCTAATAATGCTTTCACAGGTATTTGATGAGGATTTAGAAATAGAAATCCACATAAAAAAATTGCACCAAATACTCTTAAATAACTTTCTGACTGATTTTAATGGGAAAAGCTCCATTAGTGCACAGAGTACTGTTTTGTTTTCATGTTATTTTAAATAGAGGCGTAGCTACGACTTCAGCTTAGAGGGATGTAAGGGCAAAACATCTGAGTGGGCCCCTAACCGGTAACTCTGATTACAACTATGATGGCACACTGATATTACTGCCATATAGTGATAGATACCAATCCTGCAGAACATACAAGTGATTACAGTACAGTTATACAGTGCCTACAAGTAGTATTCACCCCCCTGCAGATTTAGCAGGTTTAATAAGATGCAAATAAGTTAGAGCCTTCAAACTTCAAACAAGAGCAGGATTTATTAACAGATGCATAAATCTTACAAACCAAAAAGTTTTGTTGCTCAGTTAAATTTTTATAAATTTTAAACATAAAAGTGTGGGTCAATTATTATTCAACCCCTAGGTTTAATATTTTGTGGAATAACCTTTGTTTGCAATTACAGCTAATAATCGTCTTTTATACGACCTGATCAGACCGGCACAGGTCTCTAGAGTTATCTTGGCCCACTCCTCCATGCAGATCTTCTCCAAGTTATCTAGGTTCTTTGGGTGTCTCATGTGGACTTTAATCTTGAGCTCCTTCCACAAGTTTTCAATTGGGTTAAGGTCAGGAGACTGACTAGGCCACTGCAACACCTTGATTTTTTGCCTCTTGAACCAGGCCTTGGTTTTCTTGGCTGTGTGCTTTGGGTCGTTGTCTTGTTGGAAGATGAAATGACGACCCATCTTAAGATCCTTGATAGAGGAGCGGAGGTTCTTGGCCAAAATCTCCAGGTAGGCCGTGCTATCCATCTTCCCATGGATGCGGACCAGATGGCCAGGTCCCTTGGCTGAGAAACAGCCCCACAGCATGATGCTGCCACCACCATGCTTGACTGTAGGGAAGGTATTCTTGGGGTCGTATGCAGTGCCATCCAGTCTCCAAACATCACGTGTGTGGTTGGCACCAAAGATCTCGATCTTGGTCTCATCAGATCAGAGAACCTTGAACCAGTCAGTCTCAGAGTCCTCCAAGTGATCATGAGCAAACTGTAGACGAGCCTTGACATGACGCTTTGAAAGTAAAGGT
Source organism: Ranitomeya imitator (assembly GCF_032444005.1). NCBI lineage: Eukaryota > Metazoa > Chordata > Amphibia > Anura > Dendrobatidae > Ranitomeya > Ranitomeya imitator. Next base: position 612,271,899 of record NC_091283.1, on the reverse strand, counting down.
ACCTTACGGGCTCGTCTGGAACGGAGACCATTGCGGTGAAGTATGTTACTTATGGTATTGACTGAAACCAATGTCCCCACTGCCATGAGATCTTCCCGGAGCTCCTTCCTTGTTGTCCTTGGGTTAGCCTTGACTCTCCGGACAAGCCTGGCCTCGGCACGGGAGGAAACTTTCAAAGGCTGTCCAGGCCGTGGAAGGCTAACAGTAGTTCCATAAGCCTTCCACTTCCGGATGATGCTCCCAACAGTGGAGACAGGTAGGCCCAACTCCTTGGAAAGGGTTTTGTACCCCTTGCCAGCCTTGTGACCCTCCACGATCTTGTCTCTGTTGGCCTTGGAATGCTCCTTTGTCTTTCCCATGTTGACCATGTATGAGTGCTGTTCACAAGTTTGGGGAGGGTCTTAAATAGTCAGAAAAGGCTGGAAAAAGAGATAATTAATCCAAACATGTGAAGCTCATTGTTCTTTGTGCCTGAACTACTTCTTAATACTTTAGGGGAACCAAACAGAATTCTGGTGGGTTGAGGGGTTGAATAATAAATGACCCTCTGAAAAGACTTTTCACAATTAAAAAAAAAATAAACAAAGAAATAACATTCTTTTTTGCTGCAGTGCATTTCACACTTCCAGGTTGATCTACAGTCCAAATGTCACAATGCCAAGTTAATTCCAAATGTGTAAACCTGCTAAATCTGCAGGGGGTTGAATACTACTTGTAGGCACTGTATATAGTAGCTTACAGCTGACGTTCTTTATGATGGAGTCGTCCATTTTTCCCCATCTTTTCCTTCTGGCCTAGCCTGACATGACTACTTCTTCCAGCCGTGACTTGTGTGCAGAGATTACAACAAAGACACATACGACTTCTCACATTTCCAGCACCGGGTCCATCTATCCTCAACCTGCACAAACTCATACTGCTGATACCCCAATACTGAGCCACTGCTGCCATAGGTGTCCCTATTACTGCACCCGCTGTGAGGCACAATAGCGGCGCTTCTCTTAGTGCCCTACATAACACTGCACGCTGCTGTGCCCTCTAGATGGTAAAATTGCCCCTTAGAAAATATTAATGCCATAGAAAACAGTGTCCACATTTTGCCCCTTTGACGACCACAATACTGAGTCCCCCTATAACAATAATGCTTCTTAAGTGTCCTCTTAACATTTAATTATGTCGACTGAGTGACCCAGTGTTTAGCTTCTCTATACACAGTATGGTGGGCCCACAGCTCCACCATATGCAGTATAATGAACCCACAGCTCCTCTATACACCATATGATACTCCCACAGCTCCTCTATACATAGTATGATGTCCCCACTGCTACCCCAAAAAACAGTATGATAACCCCACAGAAGCCCTCACACTGTATAATGGCATCCACAGTAGTTCCCACACTCGCCCTCAAACTGTATAATGGCCCCCACAGTACAACCCACACTGTATAATGGCCCCACACTGTATAATGGCTTCCACAGTAGTCCCCATACTAGCCATCAAACTGTATAATGGCCCCAACAGTAGATCATACACTGTATAATGGCCCCCACAGTAGAACCCACACTGTATAATGGCCCCACACTGTATAATGGCTGCCATAGTAGTCTCCATACTAGCCCTCAAACTGTATAATGGCCCCAACAGTAAACCCCAAACTGGCCCCACACATTAGCTCCCATGCTGTATAATGGCTCCCACATTTTATGACAACCCTCACAAATGTCCCTACAATGTCCCTACAATGTACAATCCCCCTGACACAACCCTCAACACAATATAATGGACCCTCCCATAAACCTTCACACTGTATAACTGCTTTCATACAGTATAATTGCCCCCACATAGCCCTCCATAAGGTAGAAAGGATTCCACAAAGCCCTCCAAATATAATGGCTCCCACATAGCCTTCCATATAGTACACTGGACCTCACTTTGCCTTCCATATAGCATGATACATCCCATAGTCCTCCATTCAGTATGCTGCACTTCCCATTGTCCTTCATACACTATACTGCTCTCCCCATAGGCCTCCAAATAGTATAATGTACTCTCCATAGTCATCCAAACAGTGTAGTGCACTCCCTGTAGTCCTTCATACTATTGCTTTTCCCATCATCCTCCATACAGTATAATGCATTTACCATAGTTTCCATACAGTATACTACTCTGTTCATAGTCCTCCATACATTATACTGCACTCCCCATAGTCCTCCATGCATTATCATGCACCCGATAGTCTTGAATACAATGTACTGCATTCTCCATAGTCCTTCATATGATATAATGCAATCCATCGTCCTCCATATGGTATACTGCAGTGTACATAGTCCTCCATACAGTTTTATGACCAGCACAATTTAAAAAAAATGTATAATACTTACGTCGCCTCCTCATTCCCCCACTGCTCCGCACTCTGCAGCAAGTGCTCTGAAGCGCCCTCACATCTCAGTGTAGCGGACACCATGTAGTGACGTCATTGCACTCACTGCGCTGAGACGTCAGATGTCAACGAAGAATAATGGGGGGGGGAGGGTGTGTCAGCTGACGCTCCCTCTTTCATCATAGCTGTCAACTATATCGGCATTCTGGATGACGAGTTTTGTAACCCGGATTAGTACATACATTTTTTAGTCCCCATAGGGCACAGAGATATGAGAATATTCAAAAAAAGAAAATGTGCCAGGAACAGAATAACACACAGGTATTAATAAAAAAAAACATTTTTTATTTAAACAAATCTTAAAAGACAATGTGAAGAGACAAACACCAAAGTGACAGACATGAAATGCTAAAATTTGGGTGAGCTAATCGGGGAAAAAAATATATATATATATATATATATATATATATATATATACAGTGGGTACGGAAAGTATTCAGACCCCTTTACATTTTTCACTCTTTTTTTCATTGCAGCAATTTGGTAAATTAAAAAAAGTTCTTTTTTTCTCATTAATGTACCCCATGGTGACTGAAAAAAACAGAAATGTAGAAATTTTTGCATATTTTTTTAAAAGAGAAAAACTGAAATATCACATGGTCATAAGCAATCAGATCCTTTGCTCAGACACTTATATTTAAGTCACATGCTGTCCATTTCCTTATGATCCTCCATGAGTTGGTTCTACTCCTTCATTGGACTCCAGCTGTGTTTAATTAAACTGATAGGACTTGATTTGGAAAGGTACACAGCTGTCTATATAAGGCTACGTTCACACTAGCGTTGCGCCGCCCTGCGTCGGCGACGCGACGCACGAAAAAACGCGCGTTTTGCGACGCGTGCGTCATTTTTTGACCAAAATCGGACGCACAGAAAATGCAACTTGTTGCATTTTCTTGCGTCCGACGCTAGCGTCGGAAACGACGCAAGTGTCGAAAAACGCCACCCTAAAAACGCACGCGTCCCCTATGTTAAACATAGGGGCGCGTCGCCGCTGCGTCGCCGGCGCAACAGCGACGCACATTGGCGGAACGCCAATGTGAACGGAGCCTAAGACTTCACAGCTCACAGTACATGTCGGACAAAATGAGACTCATGAGATCAAAGGAACTGGCCAAGGAGCTCAGACAGAATTGTGGTAAGGCACAGATCTGGCCAAGGTTACAAACGAATTTCTGCAATACTAAAGGTTCCTAAGATCACAGTGGCCTCCATAATCCTTAAATGAAAGAAGTTTGGGACCACCAGAAGTATTCCTAGACCTGGGCGTCCGGCCGAACTGAGCAATCGTGGGAGAAGAGCCTTGGTGAGAGAGGTAAAGAAGAACCCCAATATCACTATGGTTGAGCTTCAGAGATGCAGTATGGAGATGGGAGTAAGTTCCACAAAGTCAACTATCACTGCAGTCCTCCACAGGTCGGGCCTTTATAGCAGAGTGGCCTGACGGAAGCCCGCATAGAGTTTGCTAAAAAAACACATGAAGGACTCCCAGACTATGAGAAATAAGATTCTCTGGTCTGATGAGATGAAGATAGACCTTTTTGGTAATAATTCTAAGCTGCATGTGTGGAGAAAACCAGGAACTGCTCATCACCTGCTCAATAAAATCCCAACAGTGAAACGTGGTGGCAGCATCATGCTATGGGGGTGTTTTTCAGCTGCAGGGACAAGACGACTGGTTGCCATTGAAGGAAACATGAATGTGGCCAAGTACAGAGCTATCCTGGATGAAAACCTCTTCCAGAGTGCTCTGGACCTCAAACTTGGCCGAAGGTTCACCTTCCAACAAGACAATGACCCCTAAGGACACAGCTAAAATAACAAAGGAGTGGCTTCAGAACAATTCTGTGACCATTATTGACTGACCCAGCCAGAGCCCTGACCAAAACCCAATTGAGCATCTCTGGAGAAACCTGAAAATGGCTATCCACCAACATTCACCATCCAACCTGACGGAACTGGAGAGGCTCTGCAAGGAAGAATGGCAGAGGATTCCCAAATCCAGGTGTGAAAAACTTGCTGCATCATTCCCAAGATGACTCATGGCTGTACTAGCTCAAAAGGGTGCTTCTACTCAATGCTGAACAAAGGGTCTGAATACTTATGACCATGTGATATTTCAATTTTTCTTTTTTAATAAATTTGCAAAAATCTCTACATTTCTGTTTTTTTTCAGTCAAGATGGGGTGCAAGAGTGTACATTAATGAGAAAAAAATGAACTTTTTTTAATTTACCAAATGGCTGCAATGAAACAAAGAGTGAAAAATGTAAAGGGCTCTGAATACTTTCCGTACCCACTGTATATATGTGTGCATGTGTGTGTGTGTATATATATATATATATATACTGTATATATGTGTGTGTGTGTGTGTGTATATATATATATATATATATATATATATAATATTGTAATGTATAGTATATAGAAGGACATACAGCGACATACATGTTCATGGAATAATTCAACAATATATACGTATATGTACATACATCTGTGTACTTAATTAGTTTGCCAATGGAGGAATTTTTACCCTTTAATGTAGGGCACAAAGATAGAAATTTCCCTGTAAGTAAGGAGTGAAAAATAATATGGAAGTACAAATCATGGGTTTAAATACCTAAGTGCATAAAGGTAATAAGCTCACCCAACAAAAGACCTAACGCACGTTTCATTACTGCTTTGTCAGTCCTTGCCAGTCTCTGCTTCTCTGCTGCCGGCTACTACTTTTCTGTGTGTGGCTCCTCACATACAGTTCTCATGTCAGACAAGCATCTATTCATATGATTGGAGGCAGCACAGAATTGCAACGCGCGCCTAATGTGGGACCAGGACGCAGGTTGTGTACAGCCAATCTCACAAGAACATGTATATCTCGACTTCAGCAAAGAATTTGATAAATTATCTCATACTCACCTTATTGAAAAAAATGACCAAGTATGGGATTGACAAGGCTACAGTTAGGTGGATTCATAACTGACTGATCGTACTCAAAGAGTGGTAATAAATGGTTGCACATCCAATTGGAAAGTGTTTCAAGTGGGGTACCACAATGCTCTGTCCTGGCCCCAGTGTTTAACATTTTTATAAATGATCTAGATAAGGGAACTGAAGATAAACTAATCAATTTTGCAGATTATGCAAAGCTAGCAGTGATAGCTAAAGGTACTGTCACACTAGACGATATCGCTAGCGATCCGTGACGTTGCAGCGTCCTCGCTAGCGATATCGTCCAGTGTGACAGGCAGCAGCGATCAGGCCCCTGCTGGGAGATCGCTGGTCGGGGAAGAAAGTCCAGAACTTTATTTCGTCGCTGGACTCCCCGTAGACATCGCTGAATCGGCGTGTGTGACACCGATTCAGCGATGTCTTCACTGGTAACCAGGGTAAACATCGGGTAACTAGGCGCAGGGCCGCGCTTAGTAACCCGATGTTTACCCTGGTTACCAGCGTAAAAAAACAAACAGTACATACTTACATTCAGCTGTCTGTCCCTTGCAGTCTGGTTCCTGCACTGACTGCTGGCCGTAAAGTGAAAGCAGAGCACAGCCACAGCGGTGAGTCACCGCTGTGTGACTCACCGCTGTGCTGTGCTTTCACTTTCACTTTACGGCCAGCAGTCAGTGCAGGAACCAGACGGCAAGGGACAGACAGCTGAATGTAAGTATGTACTGTTTGTTTTTTTACGCTGGTAACCAGGGTAAACATCGGGTTACTAAGCGCGGCCCTGCGCTTAGTTACCCGATGTTTACCCTGGTTACCGGGGACCTCGGGATCATTGGTCGCTGGAGAGCTGTCTGTGTGACAGCTCTCCAGCGACCAAACAGCGACGCTGCAGCGATCCGGATCGTTGTCGGTATCGCTGCAGCGTCGCTAAGTGTGACGGTACCTTAACACTAGAGAAGACAGGATGCAGAAGAATCTAGATAAGTGTGAACAATGGGCAGCGACTAATAGAATGGTATTTAACAGGGAGAAATGCAAGTTTCTATATCTGGGGAAGAAAAATGAAAATTACATCTATAGAATGGGAGGAACAGAACTAAGCAACAGCACGTGTGAAAAAGACTTGGGTGTACTAAGAGATCACAGACTGCACGTGTCAAACAGTGTGATGCAGCAGCAAAAAAAAGCAAACAGTTCTAGGATGTATTCAGAGAAGAATAGCTTCTAGATCACGTGAAGTAATTATTCCCCTCTACGCCTCCATGCTCAGGCCTCACATGGAGTACTGTGTCCTTTTCTGGGCACCACATTTTAAAAAAAGACATTGAAAAACTGGAGCCTGTTCAGAGAAGAGCTAACAGGATGGTTAGTGGACTGCAAAGTATGTCCTACGAGGAACGGTTAAAGGATCTGGGAATGTTTAGCTTGCAGAAAAGCATACTAAGAGGAGACTTAATAGATGTCTACAAATATATGAAGGCATGTCACAGTGTAGAGGGATTATCTTTATTTTCATTTGAGCATGGAAACATGAGAAGCAATTGAATGAAACTGAAAGGGAGAAGGCACAGATTAGATATTAGAAAAAACTTTTTGACAGTGAGGGTAATCAATGAGTGGAACAGGCTCCCACAAAATGTGATGAGCTCTCCTTCAGTGGAAGTCTTCAAACAGAGGCTGGACAGACATCTGTCTGATATGGTTTAATGAATCTTGTATTGAGCAGGGGGTTGGACATGATGACCCTGGAGGTCCCTTCCAACTCTAACATTCTATGATTCTATGTCCATTATAAAGTTGTTTTCCATGTAATCTTGTTATTTTTGCTACATTCCTACACTTAGGCTAGCTTCACATTTGTGGTCGGGAGGGCTGCGGATGGCAGCGTACTTCCTCCCTGAAGCCCCGCCTATGCTCCGTCTACTTCTCCATGCGTCCTTCATTGCCCGAGTACCTATCTTTAACATTGGGTACACAGGGACGTGTGTTGTATGCGGATGCGTCCACATGCGGCGATTTGACGTGTGCGGTGACCGCACGGAAATGCAAAATTTTATCCTGGGGGACACATAGCGACCCTCACATATTACACCGGTCACTGCCTCACATACCCCCCTGTTCAAACTTGCGGGTTTGAACATTTGTAATCATACAGGGTTACTTCCCCACCTGATGTTCCATGGTAAAATTGAAATTTTGCAAAGACAGGAACCATCGGGTGACCTGAGCATTCCTCTCCTTGGCATTCCTCATCCAGCCTAAGGGCGAATGATCTGTCACCAAGAGAAACGGTCGACTGAGCAAATAAAAGTATAGGGTCTCCAAGGCCCACTTAATAGCCAGGCACTCCTTCTCCCCTACGCTATAATTTTTTTTGGCCGGGGTGAGTTTCCAACTTAGGTAGGTGACAGGATGCTCCTCTCTATGTGACACCTCCTGTGACAGGACCGCTCCTAGGCACACATTAGAGGCATCTGTCTGCACAATGAAGCGTTTCTGAAAGTTGGGGCTAATGAGGATGGGCTGTCCGCACGTGCCACCTTCATGGATTGATACGCTTCCTCCACCTTGGGGTTCCACCGAACCATGACTGACTTCTTTCCCTTGAGGAGATCTGTAAGCGGTGTTGTTCTCCCCGAAAAATTTGATAAACCTCTGGTAATACCCAATGTTTCCAAGAAATGCTCTCACCTGTTTGGTGGTAACCGTTCGGGGCCTGTTCTGAATGACCTCGATTTTATTTATTTTGGGTTTGATAACCCCATGGCTGATCACGTAACCCATGTACTGGGCTTCCTCGAGCCCTATCAAACATTTCTTGGGATTCACTGTCAAGCCCGTGGCTCTGAGTGAATCTACTACCGCTCGTACCTGAGACAAGTGGGTATGGAATGATCGAGCATGGTAAAATACTGGGCCTGACCCAGTCACTCGATCAGCTCGTCCACCCGGGGTATTGGATAAAGGTCGAACTTAGACGCCTCATTCAATTTATGGCAGTCATTACAGAACCGTAATGATCCATCCGGCTTCGGGATTAGCACAATGGGGCTATCCCAGTCACTCCGGGATTCCTCAACTATTCCCAGCTGGAGCATTTGTCTTACCTCACTTGCGATTGCTTGTCACCGGGCCTCGGGCACCCGGTATAGTTTCATTCGTACCCTTACATGAGGCTCGGTGACAATGTGATGCTGGATGACGGAGGTACAACCAGGTAATTCCGAGAATAATGTCAGCATTCTCTTAGGCTAATTTCCAGTCTTCTCGACGCTACTGTTTTGAGAGAGTGTCTCCTATTTTTACCTCTCTCTTGGCCGGTGACAGAGGGTTCTCTGTTTGTACAACCGGGGTCGCCACCTGACCAAACGTTCCTGGTCCTTCCAAGATTTCAACAGGTTGACGTGATATAACTGTTCGGATTTTCTTTTCATGGGCTGGTAAACTCTATAATTTACTTCTCCCACCTTCCCCTGTATCTCATATGGCCTTTGCCACTTGGCCATGAGCTTACTCTCTGTGGTGGGCACTAATACCAACGCCCAGTCCTTTTCTTTAACCCCCTTAACCCATGGAGGTTTTCAGTTTTGCATTTTCGTTTTTCACTCCCCTCCTTCCCAGAGCCATAACTTTTTTATTTTTCAATCAATATGGCCATGTGAGGGCTTATTTTTTGCAGGATGAGTTGTACTTTTAAATGGCACCATTGGTTTTACTATGTCGTCTACTAGAAAATGGGAAAAAAATTCAAAGTGCGGTGAAATTGCAAAAAAAGTGCAATGCCACACTTGTTTTTTGTTTGGCTCTTAAACTAGGTTAACTAAATGCTAAAACTGACCTGCCATTATGATTCTCTAGGTCACTATGAGTTCAAAGACACCAAGCATGTTTAGGTTCTTTTTTATCTAAGTGGTGAAAAAAAATTCCAAACTTTGCTAAAAAATAAAAATTGCGCAATGTTCCGATACTCATAGCGTCTCCATTTTTCATGATCTGGGGTTGGGTGAGGGCTTAATTTGTGCATGCCGTGCTGACATTTTTAATGATACCGTTGTGGTGCAGATACGTTCTTTTGATCGCTCGTTATTGTATTTTAATGCAATGTCGAGGTTTAGCGATCAGATTGATCCTTTTTTTATTGATAGATTGGGTGATTCTGAACTCGGCCATACCAAATATGTGTAGGTTTGATTTTTTTTATTGTTTTATTTTGAATGAGGCGAAAGGAGGGTGATTGGAACTTTTATATTTTTTTTTATGTTTTTCATATTTTTTAAAACATTTTTTTTTACTTTTGGCATGCTTTAATAGCCTCCATGGGAGGCTAGAAGCTGCCACAACTTGATCGGCTCTGCTACATAGAGGCGATGCTCAGATCGCCTCTATGTAGCAGAATTACAAACTTGCTATGAGCGCTGACCACAGGATGGCGCTCATAGCAATCCGCATCAACAACCATAGAGCTCTGGTTGTCATGCCAACGCACCGATGAGCCCCGATTATGTGACGGGGGTCACTGTTACGTGCATTTCCAACCGGATGGTCGGAAGTGCTTGTTAAATGCCGCTCTCAGAGTTTGACAGCGGCATTTAACTAGTTAATAGGCGCGGGTGGATCACGATTCCACTCATGCCTATTGCAGGCACATATCAGCTGTTCAAAACAGCTGACTTGTCCCGCCTTTGATGCAGGCTCACCGCCGGAGCTCACATCAAGGCGGGGAATACTGCCATCGGACATACTATTTCGTCCGATGGCAGCAAGGGGTTAAAGGTCCTGACCGTATCTCTTTTATTATACATGCGGGTCTGTGCGTCCTGGACATCCATCAGATGCTCCTTTGCTATGGGCTGTACTGCTGCAATCCGGTCCTGCATGTTTGCCACATGCTCGATGACACTCTTATGCGGAGTGGGCTCCTGTTCCAATGTCTCCTTGGCTACATCCAGCAGTCCCGAGGATAGTGGACATTAGATAGGGCAGTAACATGTTCCAATCTCTCACATCCTTGGCGACCACCTTTTTTAGCTTGGATTTGAGGGTCTTGTTAAATCTCTCCACCAACCCGTCAGTTTGTGGGTGGTACACAGACATATGTAACTGTTTAACCGAAGCAACTTGCATAGCTACCTGGTCCCCTTGGATTATAAAATGAGTCCCTTGATCTGTAAGGATCTCCTTTGGTAGCCCAAGGCGGCAAAACATGGCAAGTAGCTCGCGGGCTATTAGCTTGGCCGGTGTGTGGTGGAGAGGTATCTCCCCTGGGTACTGTGTGGCGTAGTCCACTATGACCAAAATATGTTGATGGCCACGGGCTGATTTCGCTATAGGGCCTACCAGATCCATTGCTATCCGTTCAAATGGTACCTCTATGATGGGCAGAGGTACCAACCGTCTCTGGTAGTTCGCGATGGGTAAGGATAGTTGGCACTCTGGACACATGTCACAGTACCTCTGGACCTCTGCGTAGACCCCAGGCCAAAAAAAACACTGCAGAATGCGCTCCTGTGTCTTTTTGGTCCCCAAGTGCCCTCCTAGCATGTGGGTGTGAACCATGTCGATCACCGCCTGATGGTAGGATTGGGGCACCACCAGCTGTTCTACCACATCATCCTGGACTTTATCCACCCGGTATAACAACTCCTGGTGGCTAACCATGCAGGAAAAAATTGTCTCAGCACCTGGTTGCTGAGCTACTCCATTAATTTCAATCACCCTTTCTCGTGCCTGGGCTTGGGTGGGATCCTGAAGCAAAGCTCTTCCGAACTTACCAGGGAACACTTCCTGCTCTCGGTGGGGTCTCCTCAACTCCAATACCTCTTGGGGAAGACTATCGGGGTTACACTCTATTCCTATGTTGGCGACCCCTACGGCAGGTATCCCTGACTCGGGATCTTTGGGTTCCACACCCGGAATAGCATTTACCTTGGGAGGGTTAACCCTGGTCTCTCACAGGGACCAGAACAGGGGCATGTTTCTTCCCAACACAGTCCCATACCAAAGAGTCTTTATCATGCTCACCACACGTCTTATTTCTCCACACGGCGTAGAAAACGTAACCTCCGTGGTTACGTTGGGGAAGCCTATCGGGTACTCTCGGAGTTCCCCATGTATGCTTACCACCCCCACTTTTCATCCATTGGGGTTGTCCCCGGCAACAAGGGACCCATGAACCAGAGTCACTAAGCTCCCCGAGTCCAAGAGAGCGTCTGTTTGGTACCTGTTGATGAGGACCTGACACAGTTGGGGTTCGCTGCCGGCAGGGCCTATAGTGGGGTGCAAACTGGCTGGGCGTACATATGCACACGACGAGTATACCCGCAGTCCATGGGTTCAGCTGTCAGGCGGCAGTTGGCAGCCACATGTCTGGGGCCCTGGCACCGCCAGCACTTGATAGCTGCGGCGCAACTGGACCTTGATGCCGATTTAGGGGATGCAGGTCTGCTGTCACTAAAACTTCAGGATACGTCTTCAGTACAGGCTCGGTCCTGATTGGCCCCAGTAGAGGGTCGTGGACATTTCCCTGGATCCTGGGTTGGTGGAGCCAGACGTGACAGCCGTAGTGGAGCCATGTCACATATAAAGTCCTGAATGGCCTGTAACGCTCTCTCACCGGCTCTGTGTAGTCGCATGATTACAAGAGGGAGTGAGATGAGCCTGATGCTGTATGACACTGGGTCCCTCTCACTCCCACCCATAATCTTGACTCAGTTGTTTCATAGTGACTGCATACGCTCCCTCTATGGGTAGTATGCCCCTTCCTTCCTGCCCCTTATTGTTTTTGTTATGGGGGCTGCCTTATACTTCAGGATCTGCCTATAAGGGTGCTGCCTTAAACTTAAGGATCTGCCTATAGGGGGCTGTCTTATACTTCAGGATCTGCCTATAGGGGGGCTGCCTTATGCTTCAGGATCTGCCTATAGGGGGGGCTGCCTTATACTTCAGGATCTGCTTATAGGGGGGCTGCCTTATACTTCAGGATCTGCCTATAGGGGGGGCTGCCTTATACTTCAGGATCTGCCTATAGGGGGCTGCCTTATACTTCAGGATCTGCATATAGGGGTGCTGCCTTATACTTCAGGATCTGCCTATGGGGTGCTGCCTTATACTACAGGGTCTGCCTATGGGGTGCTGTCTTATACTACAGGGTCTACCTATGGGGTGCTGTCTTATACTACAGGGTCTGCCTATGGGAGTGCTGTCATGTGCTATAGAGTAGGCCTATGGGGAGTGCATTATACTATATGGAGTCCTTTGGGGAGTGCATTATACTATATGGAGTCCTATGAGCAGTGCATTATACTATATGGAGTCCTATGGGGAGTGCATTATACTATATGGAGACCTATGGGGAGTGCATTATACTATATTTAGGATGATCTGGTGCATTATGCTATATAGAGGCCATCTAGTGTGCCATCATACAGTGTGGAGATTACATTGAAGGGGCCATCATACACTGTTGGAGCCATCAAACAGTTTGGGGGCTACTAAGGGGTCAGTATACTGTATGGATGGTACTATACAGTGAGGGCATTATACTGTACAGGGGAGCTGTACAGGGGGGCAGACTCAGGACATTATTAAATGTAAAGTGGGCACTTCTTGTTATAGGGGATCTCAGGTTACTGTGACTATCAAAGGGGCACACATAGCAATATTACTTTCTAGGGAGCAAAATGTGGGCACTGTTTTCTAGGGCACTTGCACCCGGCATTACTATATTATATAGGGGTGCTTTAGAATTTAGAAGGCACAGAGAACCACACAGCAGGTGCAGTAATAGGGACACATACGGCAGCAGCGGCTCAGTATTTGGGTATCAGGTGTAGTAATAGGGACACATACGGCAGCAGCGGCTCAGTATTGGGGTATCAGGTGCAGTAATAGGGACACATACGGCAGCAGCGGCTCAGTATTGGGGTATCAGGTGCAGTAATAGGGACACATACGGCAGCAGCGGCTCAGTATTGGGGTATTTGGGGCAGTAATAGGGAGTAGGACACATACGGCAGCAGCGGCTCAGTATTGGGGTATCAGGTGTAGTAATAGGGACACATACGGCAGCAGCGGCTCAGTATTGGGGTATCAGGTGCAGTAATAGGGACACATACGGCAGCAGCGGCTCAGTATTGGGGTATTTGGGGCAGTAATAGGGAGTAGGACACATACGGCAGCAGCGGCTCAGTATTGGGGTATCAGGTGTAGTAATAGGGACACATACGGCAGCAGGGGCTCAGTATTGGGGTATCAGGTGCAGTAATAGGGACACATACGGCAGCAGCGGCTCAGTATTGGGGTATTTGGGGCAGTAATAGGGAGTAGGACACATACGGCAGCAGCGGCTCAGTATTGGGGTATCAGGTGTAGTAATAGGGACGCATACGGCAGCAGCAGCTCAGTATTGGGGTATCAGCAGGATGAGGAGTTTCTGCAGGTTGGGAATAGATGGTGATGGGGCTGGAATATGAGAAGTGAAATGTGTCTTGGTTGTATTCTCTGCAGACGAGTCCTGGCTGGAATAAGTTGTCATGTCTGTCTGTGCCAGATGGAAAAGACAGGAAAAATGAACGATTCCATCAGAGAACATCAGCGGTAAGTCATTATCTGTGACTGTGCTGTGATTTCATATATTCTGTAGGACTGGTATCTACCACTGACCATATGGTGGTAATAGCCATGTTGGTCGTTATATAGAGATTATCTTCAGTAATAACGCGGTCATCTGCTGAGGTTCTCCTCCACTATTAGGACGCGTCACCGAATTGTAATGAAAGTTACATGGTTACGGGCCCACTCGGAAGCTTCGCCACCCCCCCGAACCAAAACCCTAGCTACGCTTCTGAGTGGCGGTATGTACGCCCCTACTTAGTGCTAGATTTAAAAAAGACTCAACTTAATTACTGCCAAAGTCAAGTCTAATGTATTAGCATAATGACAAGATAGTGAACTATTTATTAGATATGAGCAATTTGATTCATGTTGCCCTGGTCTGACATCCAATCTGGTGGCGCCATGTTAACTGGTCTTCACTTCTGTCTCTGTCATACTCGACTCAGCATCCCTGCCTGGACTCTGGACCAGGGCAGTCCAGGTCTAATTGCTCATTTCTACTAGCTGTGGCTAGAGTTGGTGTTGGTATACATGCACTACATACTGTATATGTTTTCACCTTGGATTACCTTTAAAGGGCTTTTCAGAAAAAAATAAGTTATCCACTAATTTTTGGAAAGCGGATAACTTGCTGATTGCTTGAAGCATGACTGTTGGAAGCCCCAGCGGTTCTGAAATCATGGCTTTTGGACCTTGAGTCTGTGACTCTGCAGCCTTCCGCTCCACTGTCTATGGGACTACCGTAAATAGCGGAGCACAGCTTTTAGCAGTCCCATAGACAATAAATGAAGCGGATGTTGATCATTCCATTCATAAGGGGGCTGTAGATTCTGTATAGTAATCATGAACGTATTGCCTATCCGAAGGATAGGGAAAACTTGATTTTGGGGGGAAATTATCACTTTAAGATTTATACATAATGATCTTAATTCACCAAAGTGTTTACTCTAGAAAACTGGCATAAACACTTTAAAAAGTAAAAAGATTTTTGTGGTGCACAAACGTTTGTGCGAGGTTGCACAATTATTTTGTGATTTTTAGAGTTTTCAAGACTGTTTCAGCCTACTCTTCCTACATGGTCGGAGTTGAGTCGGGGCATGGCGATGTCTGCTATTGGGACACGAGGGTCAGTGGGTGCTCCTGTCTGCTGTGCCGAAGCTCATCTCACTGAACGCCTACACTCCTTTCCCGTGGGCAGAATACTACTCAGACAACACAGGGTGATAGTAAAACAGTGTGGCAATACTTTATTGAACCACCAAACAGACAATAACCTATAGAACAGTCCCAGCAAAATACACAAGATGGTGCAAAATTACAGTCTGACCCTTCCGCTGACTTGCTGACATTAGAGCAGCTGCAACTTTGGGGCTTCCAGAGATGACTACTGTGAAGAAACTGGGTCAGTGGGTGCTCTCGTCTGCTGGCCCGGCTGTCTTTAGCAAGACTGCATGGACCACGGCTCATACCACTGAACGCCCGCTCTATCTCCCAGTGGGCAGTACACTACACAGACAACACAGGGTTAAGGTAAAACAGTGTGGCAATACTTGCTTGAACCACAGCACACAATAGCAAACAGAACAATCCCAACATGGCTGGAATTGCTTGTTTACATGGGCGCATATAAAAGATCACTGCGTCTCCACATATTTCCAGTATGACATGATGTCAGAGCTCCCACGGTCGCTACTCCATCTGTGGATGCACGCACAAAGAAGGGGTAACGACAAGCATAGGGAGATGACCAAGAACTGTCCATAGAGTCCATACAAGGTCCAATGCCAGTTGACATGATGTCAGAGCTCCCAGGGTAACGCACAGAGGAGGGGTAATGACAAGCATGGGGAGATGACCAAGAACAGTCCATAGAGTCCATACAAGGTCCAAAGCCAGTTGACACGAGAGTCACCACCTGGCTTATCTGACCATCTCCATGGAACCAGGCGACCAGCGGGTCCCAAACCTGGCTTTCTCCAAACATATCCATGGTTCAGAGATGGTCACTGCATCAGATCTGTGTCCTTCCAACCAGAGCCGAAAACCCCTAGGTTGTGTCCTATAGAATCATAGATCAGTGTCCCTCGTGATGGTGCCATGATGAATTGGCTACAGTCCGTTCTCTTGTCTGTTGGGGTGGTTTGCAGAATGTCTGGCTGGTAGCTCTGTGTTACTTCAGTCTCCCAGGATGTGATTTCTGAGTCTTTTTATACCCAAGGCATGTAAGCTATTTTTAGAATTACCCAGGGTCCTTCAGTCCAACATCAAGATAAGGTAAACAATGGTGATGGGATTAAGTAGCACTATTAGCATATAAGCACACATCAATAAACAAAGCTTAACACACCCTATGTACAGTCACTATTACAGACTTAAGGTACGTCACACTCAGCGACGCTGCAGCGATATAGACAACAAGCCGACCTAAACTAGATCACTGGAGCGTCGCTGTTTAGGTCGCTGTAGAGACGTCAAACACAGCAACTCCAGAAAGATGCAGGAGCGATCCAGTGACGTAACGGTGACTCACTTATCATTCTCGCTGGTTGTTAGCTCCATGTAAAACATTGCTGGCATCATTGCTTTTGATGTCAAACATGACGATACACGCCAACCTGACGACGAAATAAAGTTCTGGACTTCTAGCTCCGACCAGCGATGGCACAGCGGGATCCAGATCGCTGCTTCGTGTCAAACACAACGAGATCGCTATCCAGGACGCTGCAACGTCACGGATTGTTGTCGTTCTCGTTGCAAAGTTGCTGAGTGTGACGGTACCTTTACACAGTATGTTAGATAGTATATCAGTTGGCAAGTCTGTCTTCTTGACCCACCAGAAATAAACACTTAAATTCACAAGCCAATATACAGATAAAAAGCCAGTTCTTTTGGTTTGCAAAAAACATGGTTGTCTGGGAAATTAAGATACAATCTGGTTTCTTCATAACTACCCCCACCTGGGGTACCACAATTTTGGCGGGCACCCACAGAGAGGAGGTAATGACAAGCTTAAGAGGCTGACAGTCCATTGAAGCACGTGGCTGGGTGACTGAAGGTTCACAACCTGGCTTCTCTGAACATCTCCATGTTGGCCAGGTGACCAGAGGGCACAACCTGGCCTCCCTGAACATCTCCACGGGGCCAGTTGTCTGGAGGGTCCCAATCCTGGCTTCTCTGGTCACATCTATGGGGCCAGGTAACCGGTGGGTCTCAATCTTGGCTTCTCTGATAGCTTCTATTTGGCCAGGTAACCGGTGGGTCCCAATCCTGGCTTCTCTAAATGTATCCATGGGGTCAGGTGACCAGAGGGTCCTAATCTTGGCACCCCCAAATGTCTGCATGGGTTCAGTGATGGTCAATGGAGCAGATCTGTATTCCTCCAGCTAGGGCCTAGGTCCCTTAAGCTGGCATTCTGTAAAATGTGTTCCCCTTGATGGAGCCATGGTGTCATGGCTTTGTTTTTGTGGAATCTGTTCCTTTCTCTTTGCAAAAGATTGAAATCTTTTTTTAGACCCACATCTGTGGTTCAGGGTATCAACCACAGGTCAGGGAGAGGTGGAATGAGCTTAACTCTCATTGTTTGAGTATTTAAACAATCTGCATAGTTCGTAATTCACTGGTTTGCAGGTCAAAAATCTACATGGCCTGGTACAATTTAGTAATCAGCATATTAGAAAACATTGATTGTTCAGTTACCCTGTGTCATTGTCCTCCAAAGATAGAAGACAGTAACCTGTTGATATAAAAGGTAAATGGCAGCTATTCATCAATTTCAAGAGTCAACTTTAGACACGTATGACAACAAGCTATAGTTCTTGACCCACCGAAGAAAAGCACAAATTCAATAGTCAATGTTCAGACAATAGCCAATGTCTCCTGGGCTACTGAAGATATAATTCTGGCATAATTACGATTCAATGCTATGTTGTTGCACCTGCTTGACTAGATCATGATGAGATGTGGCGTACCCTATGTCACAAATCTTACTCCAGTGTCTGATTGTTCACGCCACCCTTGATGAAGAGGCATAGTGGATTCAATTGGACCTGATTCATTAAGAGGCGCACATTTCTTAATTAATCAGGAACCTTTTAAAAGTGGCGGACTGGAGTAAGATTTGTGGCGAGGCGCATAGAGACGCCCGCCCCTTTGAAGACGGTCCTGAGTCATTAAGAAGTGTTGTCCTGTTAATGAATTAGACACTTCTGACTCCACCACACTCCCTGATCAAGACTTATGTGAACAACGCTGGTCTTGATAAATCGGGACCAATGTATTTGTAGCTGCAATGGTCTCCATCATCTTGTCTTGATAAGCTCGCTATGAAGCAATTATTCTTCTATTAAAGACTCTGGTCTCCCCTTGCATGCAGTTTTAGCAATGGTTCCTTTGCTTGTAGGATGGTTCACATCATTCCCTTGTATTTAGTTTCCTGCATCAGTCCCTCCTTACATAAACTGATATGCAATCATTTTATGGCAGCTTTTGTATGTCCCCTCAGCTCTCAGGATCAGCCCGTCACCCCTTCTGCTGGGAGAGAGACCATGATGCTGTCAGTGGCAGCATTTAGCTCCATGCATTCTGCACTGAGTGGAAGCACTAAATGTAGAAAATGCAAAGAGCTTATATCGGCTTGTCACTTGCTGGTTGGGTTTTGTCCAGCGCACAGTTAAATGATTACAATGAAAAAATCTGTACAAAGGCTGCTGTGATTAGAGGATGCCTTCCTCTTCTCTATGAGAGTCCCTTTATGATGATCACTCAATTTTCTGGAGAATAAAGTGTTTAATGTACATTATTTTATTAAAAGGAGACACGTGCAGCTGTGACTAATAGTTTACGTGAGCTGTGTGTTTTGCATGGTGACTATTGTAGGGAATTTGAATAATACAGGACCGGGATGAATTTTACATACAGACAAGGGATATATTTTGCATAATACAGAAAGGAAACTGATTTGCTCAGTGAATATGGCATGGAAAGAGATGGGATTTTGCATGGCAACTGATTGAAATATTAAGAGTGTGGAAATATGTACCGTAAGTAATGAAGATTTTAAATGGGGTTTCCTGAGTCAGGTGTACATTTTAACAAGGACTTTATCAAATTGTATTCTGCAAAATTCCACTTGTTTGGGCCATCGTCACGTAACCGTTTATATATGTGATTTGCATACTTGCGAATTAGCTTTTTTTCTGCTTCTTCCGATGATCCAATGTTCAATTGAGAAAAGCAAGTCGAGAAGCTGTCTGTAAGCTTGAAAATTGCATGAGTAGTCAGGTGATGCCCTGTCAAACTGGCAAACAGAGTGGTGTATTAAGGGTATGTGAACACATTCAGGTTTTTTCGCATTTTTTCCACGATAAAAACGCTATAAAAACGCATTAAAAACTCAGACATATGCATCCTATCATTTAGAATGCATTCTGCAATTTTTGGGAACATGATGCGGTTTATTTTCCGCGAAAAAAACGCATCGCGGTAAAAAAAAAAGCAGCATGTTCATAAATTTTCCGGATTTTTCGTGTTTTTCCCGCTATTTAATGCATTGGAAAAAACGCAAAAAAAACGCATGCGGATTTCTGGCAGAAATGTCCGGTTTTTGTCAGGAAATTTCTGCAAGAAATCCTGCAGATTCTGCACAAAGAAGTGACATGCTGCGGATTGTAAACCGCTGCGGTTCTGTGCGGTTTTTCCCGCAGCATGTGCACAGCGGTTTGCAGTTTCCCATTGGTTTACATGTTTACTGTAAACGCAATGGAAACTGCTGTGGACCCGCAGCATCAAAATCGCCGCAGCGTGTGCAGATGGCCTAAAGGGACTCTGACAACACAAAATGACTGTTCAATCTAAAAGTACAGACGCTCTGTACAACATGGCTTTGAGGACAAACATTTATAGGGCACCTTCCAACCTACTTGTTTTCCATCCATCTCTCTCCTCCACATTTTCTCTGAGAGCTCAGGCTTGATAGAGCCAGGGAAGAGTGAAGATAGATGGAAGCCAGGCAGGTGGGACGGTGTATATACAGTGGGTGCGGAAAGTATTCATACCCCTTTCAATTTTTCACTCTTTGTTCCATTGCAGCCATTCAGTAAGGCTGGTTTCACACTTGCGTTTCAAAACGCATGCGTTTTAAAAAAAAAACGCATGGTGAAAAAACGCATGTAAACGTGTGCAAACGCTGCGTTTTTTTGACACATGCGTTTTTGCATGTGGTGAAAAAAACGCAGCGTTTTGACGCGTTTACATGCGTTTTTTCATGCGTTTGCGTTTTTTAAACGCATGCTGACAAATGTGTGACAGCTGCCAATCATCAAAATAAAGTAAAAAACCCACTATAAACAGAAATAGTTAGGGTTAGGGGTAGGGATCATAACCCTAACCCTAAAGGGATCCTAACCCTAACCCTACCCCTAACCCTAAGCCTAAAGGGATCCTAACCCTAACCCTAAAGGGATTAGGGTTAGGGGTAGGGTTAGGGTTAGGATCCCGTTAGGGTTAGGGTTAGGATCCCTTTAGGGTTAGGGGTAGGGTTAGGGGTAGGGTTAGGGATAGGGTTAGGGATAGGATCCCTTTAGGGTTAGGGTTAGGGTTAGGATCCCTTTAGGGTTAGGTGTAGGGTTAGGTGTAGGGTTAGGGGTAGGGTTAGGGATAGGGTTAGGGATAGGGTTAGGATCCCTTTAGGGTTAGGGTTAGGATCCCTTTAGGGTTAGCGTTAGGATCCCTTTATCACCTTTATGGTGGGGGGTGGCATATCAGTGTGTTTTCTGTTTTTTTTTTTTAATAAAAACGCATGCGTTTTTAATGTAAACAAACGCATGTGCTTAAAAACGCATGCGTTTCCATTGACTCCAATGTATTTTTTGACAGAAAAAAAACGCATGAAAACGCATGCGTTTTTATGTGTCAAAAAACGCATTTCTGAAAAAGAACGCATGTAGCAAAAAAAGCATGCGTTTCAAAACGCGACCAAACGCGTACAACAAAAAACGCATGCGTTTTCAATGTTAAATATAGGAAAAAAACGCATGCGTTTTTTTGTGCAAAAAACGCAAGTGTGAAACCACCCTAAATTTAAGTTCATTTTTTCTCTAATTAATTCACACTCTGCACCCCATCTTGACTGAATAAAAACAGAAACATAGTAATTCTTGCAAATTTATTAAAAAGGAAAAACTGAAATATCACATGGTCATAAGCATTCACACCCTTTGCTCAGTATTGAGTAGAAGCACCCTTTTGAGCTAGTACAGCCATGAGTCTTCTTGGGAATGATGCAACAAGTTTTTCACACCTGGATTTGGGGATTCTTCCTTGCAGATCCTCTCCAGTCAGAGGTGTATCTAGGGTTTCTGACACCCAGGGCAAGAGTTCAGTTTGGCGCCCCCCCCCCTGCCAAGGACATATGCAATTTGCACACTTAGTCATGTACCCACGAGCTCCCCTCCCTAATGCCCTCAATGTTCAGTGAAACAAAGAGAAGCAGAAGAGAAGCTCGTTGTCACAAGACCATAAGTATGAAAATCGCATATGGGTGAAGTGTCCTTGTGACGACTACTGGAACCTGCAGAGCTGAATCCTGACATCGCAGGCTTCTGAATTCTCACAACTAATGCACTGCACACTTTTAGGATTCTCCCTTGCCAGTGGAGAGTCATGTCAGCACAAGCATGGGATTTGTATACTTCTGACCACATTCCGACTAGACGTGCCCGGCCTCACTCAGTTCATTTTCATTGAGTAGGGCCACACTTTTCTAGTCGGCACGTGACCGCATGTATGTAAATCGAGCACGAGAGAATCCTGACAGCGTGCAGTGCGCACTGTGGGAAGTCAGAATTCTGCAGTCACAAAGAATGGCTGCAGACTCATTACAAACCTGGACATCCCCTTTAATGCTCCTAACATAAATAAAAACATGAGAATTAGTCAGTATCACAAATAACATTTACATCCAGGTACCTTATAGATGACGTCGTCTCTGGAGCCGTTCTCCCGCTTTTCTTCATCTTGTCCAGACCCCATGATGAGTTTTCTCATCCACAGCTCGTCTCTGCAGACTTCCATCTTCTCCGCTCTTTTGCAGAAAATCTCCACACGATACCCTTAAAGATATAAGTGTCATTATAATGCTCCTGAAGAAATTGCCCCTCACTATTATTGTCTGCACAAAATATGACCCCCACACTGTTCCTCTTATGGTACATGCTCTTCACATTGACCTCTCCTTTCCATACCGGCCCTCTCTTCTCACTGTCCTCTCATACTGTGTCCCCCCTATAGGACCCAGTATTTATACTGTACTCTCTCATCACACTCCCCCCTCTTTCGTATACCGTCCCCTCCTGACTGTGCCCTTACACTGTCCCTCATGCTATGCCCCCACTACTCAGTTTCTATTTTGTTCCCACTCACATTTCTCCCCCCAGTCTCCTCACACTATTCCCCTCCCTCCTCATACTGTCTCCTCTCACATCCCTCCTGTTCACCATACTGTCTCCTCACATATTTCCCCCTCACTTTCTATACTGCCTGCTCACCTGACTCCCCATACTTTGTCTGCACACATCTCATCACCCTTATACAAGTTTCCTCATACATGCCCTCATTCCCCTTTCTGTTTCCTAATATATGCCCCCATCTCCCCCTTTGCTCTTCATTTTGTGTCCTCAAATCTGCCTCACACATTAAATTCCCCCATCTCCACTCCAAATCTCCCCACACACATTAAATCCCCCATCCCCACTCCAATTCTCCCCACACACATTAAATCCTGCATCCCCACTCCAATTCTCCCCACACAATAAATCCCCCCATTCCCCACACAGCCCCTCATCACCCCATCTCATCCCCCCACAGCCCTTCATCAACCCCATCTCCCCCTCATCACCCACACAGCCTCTCATACCTCCATTCACCACACAGCTCCCCATCACCCCCATACAGCCCCTCATCACCCCCTTCTCCCCAAAGCCCCTCATCATCCCTCCTTCTCCCCACACAGCCCCTTATTATCCCCCCATTCCCCACACAGCCTCTTATCATCCACTACACAGCCCCTCATCATTATCCCTCCATGCCCCACACAGCCTCTCATCATCCACTACACAGCCCCTCATCATCATCCCCCCATTCCCCGCACAGCCTCTTATCATCCACTACACAGTCCCTCATCATCATCCCCCCACAGCCTCTTATCATCCACTACACAGCCCCTCATCATCCCCCATTCCCCACACAGCACCTCATTATCCCTCCATTCCCCGCACAGCCTCTCATCTTCATCCCCCCATTCCCCACACACCTCGGTAATCTCCTCACATGGCTCCATGGTGCAGGTAAAACCCCTCATTTCCCACTTATTTTCTCCAGCAGCTGCCTGCTATCCTGTCTTCACTGGAATGAAGGAGGCCCCGCCCCTTCCGGTGACATCATTACCTCCCAAAATCACCTCCATTCTAGTCACTGAAGTCAGATCTTCAATTGTACTGGTGTCTGAAAAGACACGAGTATAATTGAATACTGGGAGTCGGCGCCCTGCAGCTTCTCTGTGCTGGCTGTCAGCTTGACAGTCGGCAC
This sequence comes from Ranitomeya imitator, assembly GCF_032444005.1. Classification (NCBI taxonomy): domain Eukaryota; kingdom Metazoa; phylum Chordata; class Amphibia; order Anura; family Dendrobatidae; genus Ranitomeya; species Ranitomeya imitator. The sequence continues at coordinate 612,248,318 of NC_091283.1, read as the reverse complement.
AGAGAACAGCTGGGGGGTGGCAGAATGCAGCTGCCAGGGGAGACACTGCGGACCGCCACATTAGGCGGCCCGACTGTGCCCCCTGCCAGCTGTGCCCGGGGCACATGCCCCTGCTGCCCCCCCTTCCTAGATCTAGATACGTCTCCAGTTCTGTCAGGTTGGATGGTGAACGTTGGTGGACAGCCATTTTCAGGTCTCTCCGGAGATGCTCAATTTTAGTTTTGGTCAGGGCTCTGGCTGGGCCAGTCAAGAATGGTAACAGAGTTTTTCTGAAGCCACTCCTTTGTTATTTTAGCTGTGTCCTTAGGGTCATTGTCTTGTTCGAAGGCAGACCTTTGGCCAAGTCTGAGGTCCAGAGCACTCTGGAAGTGGTTTTCATCCAGGATATATCTTTACCTGGCCACATTCATGTTTCCTTCAATTACAACAAGTCATCCTGTTCCTGCAGCTGAAAAACACCCCTATAGCATGATGCTGCCACCACCATGTTTCACTGTTGTGATTGTATTGGGCAGGTGATGAGTAGTGCCTGGTTTTCTCCTCACATACTGCTTAGAATTATCACCAAAAAGGTCTACAGTATCTTTGTCTAATCAGACTAGAAAATCTTATTTGCCTTAGTCTGGGAGTCCTTCATGTGTTTTTCATGTGTTTTTTAGCAAACTCTATGCAGGCTTTCATATGTCTTGCACTGAGGAGAGGCTTCCGTCAGGCCACTCTGCCATAAAGACCTGACTGTTGGAGGGCTGCAGTGATAGTTGACTTTGTGGAACTTTCTCCCATCTCCCTACTGCATCTCTGGAGCTCAGCCACAGTTATCTTGTTGTCTTCTTTACGTCTCTCACCAAGGCTCTTCTCCCACGATTGCTCAGTTTGGCTGGACGGCCAGGTCTAGGAAGACTTCTGGTGGTCCCAAACTTCTTCCATTTAAAGATTATGGAGGCCACTGTGCTCTTAGGAACCTTGAGTACTGCAGAAATTCTGTTGTAATCTTGGCCAGATCTGTGCCTTGCCACAATTCTGTCTCTGAGCTCCTTGGCCAGTTCCTTTGACCTCATGATTCTCATTTGGTCTGACGTGCACTGTGAGGTCTTATATAGACAGGTGTGTGCCTTTTCAAATCAAGTCCTATCAGTTTAATTAAACACGGTTGAACAATCTCAAGGAGGATCACAAGGAAATGGACAACATGTGACTTACGTTAAATATGAGTGTCTGAGCAAAGGGTCTGAATTCTTATGACCATGTGATATTTCAGATTATCTTTTTTATTAATGCAAAAATCTCTACATTTCTGTTGTTTTTTTTCAATCAAGATGGTGTGCAGAGTGTACATTAATGAGAAAAAAATGAACTTTTATGAATTTATCAAATGGCTGCAATGAAACAGAGTAAAAAATTTAAAGGGGTCTGAATACTTTCCGTACCTACTGTAAATGTTTGGCAATGCCATGATGCACCAAGCGCCTGAACTTGGAATTAACAGTCATTCTGTACTTCTGTTTGGATTCATGTTTAAAAAATAAAAATATGTCACTATTAGAACTTTTTTAGTTCAGAAAAAGAGCAAATAAACAATGATATATCAGGTCCTAGGTGTATGTTGTCCATGTCACAACTGATCCAGGCAACTAAGCAAGCCTCCTTTTCTAGCAATCCATTACCAAGCTGAGATTTGTCTTATGTACAGATCTAAAAGGGGTTTTATACATATGTGGGTAGGTTCACATTGGATTTTTAGAGCAAAAACTGAGCAGAAACTCTACAAGTCCTCATAAAAAAATATGTGTTTCCACTCCAAAAAGTCAGGAAAAAGACTCTGTCTGCACATATCTGCATCGTATTTGAAAGACTATTCAGGAAAGTTGGTGGTATTTTTCTTGAAGTGTCATCCTTTCCATATTTGTTTTTCAAAATTGAATATATATTTTATGTATAACGTAGTAGCAGCTTCCAAATAGAAGCCCCCTGATAAATAGTCAGGTCACTTTTTTAGCCGCTTCATAGCTTTTGAAGACTGAAGTGTTTAAAAAAAAGTTACAACAGTCATAACATATGCACAGCAAGTCTTTTTGACATTATTGTGCATACAGGTACTTCTCACAAAATTAGAATATCATCATAAAGTTAATTTATTTTAGTTCTTCAATGCAAAAAGTGAAACTCATATATAGAGTCATTACAAACAGAGTGATATATTTCAAGTGTTTATTTCTATACAATAGAATACACTGGCGCTAAAACTATATGTAGGGCCTCCACAAGTGCCGCTGGTATCCCAGTCGGATAATGTGCCCAATCCGACAAGCAAACAAAAGAAACTACTATATAACAGTGGGAATACCGCGCTACAGGTGGCTAGAACTAATGAACGTGCGAGATAATTATACAGAACCGCATATGATCCTGAGCGGTGACTGCTATAAGATATATAAATAACCGATTAGGGATCGCACTCATTGATAGTGACTACTAATGATATAGTCCTTACTTGGTACCGCCGTATAGATATCGCCACACGGGTGAACTGTGAGCCTCAGATGCAGATGACGAACTTGCGCTCATAGAAGTCCGATGTGTCGGAGACAAGTCCCGTCCTTCTGGTAGGTGAGTATGCAGCTATCAGGAACAGCCGTTAGCGGTGGCTGTGGGTATGGCAGGCAAGGGCTGCTTGAGTTGCGTGTAGAGCCAGAGACGTCCCGGCCGGAGGAGTCCCTGGATACACGTGGAAGATGGCCGACACCGCCGAGCAGTGAGTGACGTCACTTGGCCTAAGGAGACTCAGTAGGGCCAATCCAAACCTACGCGTTTCAAAGTGTCACGCACTTCTTCATCAGGGTTACCGCCCACTGTCTCCAGACCCATATATAGGTACCCTGCCCATACCCTGCTGTGCACCACCACCTACAAACAATAGCATTAATACCTACAAACAATAGTATGTTACGGGACGTTCTAAATCCCCCATAGAACCATGGCAACTGCATGTGTGCCCTCAGTACTTGCAAGCCGGCATGCATTTGCCTGCTGGGTATAATGGATTATAAAGTGTTTATTAAATTACACATTAAATAAAACTGGATATACTGTGAGCTGGGAAATAAATTAAAAACCAGCTGGTGATATGCTGAATGCATGATGCAAATAAGAGGGGCAATTGGAAGGAAAACCTGTCGTGGCCGTGAATTAAAACTTCACTTTTATTAATAACATACACATAAAAAACCCCATAAATATGTAGGGGACATACATACCTAAAAAACGAAGGGATAATTGTAGAAACTATCAGAACAATATAAATATATTAAAATATATAATAAAAATGATAATAATACTACCCTATAACAATATGGGGCATCCATCAGGGATGTATAGCAAATGAAGTCCCAACAACACCGTAGGGGCATGAATTAACTCCCACGTGGTGGACTGGCTATTCCCACTCAGGTCCCCGATCATAGCAGCAGGCAGTAAGGGGTAATAATAGTAACTAAAAATGTCGGACAGTAGAACTTAAAATGCATATAGTTCTATCTCGCAATTAAGGCCCTTCGGTTTTAAACTGTCCAGGGTATAGATCCACTGCGATTCTATTCTTGACATTTGTTTAATAAAATCGCCCCCCCTTTTATTTGGGCGTACAGTTTGGATACAGTAAAAAACTGTTCCTTTCAAGGATTGTCCATGCTTCTCCTTAAAATGGCGTGATAGGGGGTGTTCAAGGAACCCTTTTTGAATGTTCTTGAAGTGTTCCCTAACACGTATCTTCAATTGCCTTTTGTTGCGCCCTACGTACATCTTGTTGCACGGACATTGTATTACGTAGATCACCCCCGCGGAATGACAGGACATATTGTTTTTGATGGAAAATACTTTCGTACCATCAGCATCCTGAAAGGTTAATTTTCTGATCTTTCTAAAGGTAGTCTGCGTGCAACCATAGCATCCACCACATGGTAGAAACCCCCCTTTATTTGGTGTCTTGATAATGGACTTCCCTCTTTGGACGTCTGTGAGTGTCATTTTCGTAGTGGGAGCTATTAGATGGCCCAACGACTGGGCTTTCCTATAAATAAATCTCGGATTACTAGGGAGTAGCTCACCCACCACCTTATCAGTTTGCAAGACTGACCAATGTTTTCGTATGATATTGACAAATCTACGGTGCCCGGTATGGAATTGAGTTACGAAGGACAAGTTACGAATTTGTTCTTCTATGGGGCCTTCTCCTGTCCTAGTAGGTTTATTGTGATTATGAAGTACAGATTCTCTAGATACTTCAATTATTTCCTTTCGGGCATTCTTCAATAATGGTTCAGGATATCCTTTCTCCAGAAATTGCTCAGTTGAATGCTGGGCTTCCTCATTGAAATCAGTCAGATTAGAGCAATTACGGCGTATTCTGGTAAACTGGCTTTTTGGAATGTTCGTTAACCATACTGGTAGATGGCAACTATTTATATTAATGAAGCTGTTTGAGTCGACCTCTTTATGATAGCATTTAGTATAAAGTTGGTCCTGTTCTACGAAGATGTTCAAATCCAGAAAGTTAACACTATTGGTGCTGATATTAGCGGTGAATTCTAAGCCAAAATTATTGGCATTAAGCCCTGAAATGAATGTGTTGAGATCTTCATGGGACCCTTCCCAAATAAAAAATATGTCGTCTATAAACCGACGCCAGACTACTAGGCCTGGATGGAGTAGCCCATCTTTGTGAATATGGAGGGTTTCCCACCTACCGACATAGGTATTTGCGTAACTGGGCGCAAATCTTGTACCCATAGCGGTCCCCCACGTTTGAATATAATATTTACCCTCATATAGAAAGTAGTTATGGTTGAGAATGAATTGAATACTTTCTATAATAAACTGAATTTGTGCTTCCATGTATATCCCCAGGCCAATCTATCCAGATATGTCGATGTACACCTGCAGAAGTGCATGAGTTTAATACCAGCATATTTAAAAGATACGGGACACACATTGGAATGCCTAAGACAAGTCAAATGGAAAAAGAATTATATAATGGGTACACTAGACATCAAATCACTGTACACAGTTATTAATCATGAAAAGGGGTGCCAAGCGGCGGAGTACTTTCCTCCAAGGCCTGGGGATATACATGGAAGCACAAATTCAGTTCTAGTAGTCTGGCGTCGGTTTATAGACGACGTATTTTTCATTTGGGAAGGGTCCCATGAAGATCTCAACACATTCATTTCAGGGCTTAATGCCAATAATTTTGGCTTAGAATTCACCGCTAATATCAGCACCAATAGTTTTAACTTTCTGGATTTGAACATCTTCGTAGAACAGGACCAACTTTATACTAAATGCTATCATAAAGAGGTCGACTCGAACAGCTTCATTAATATAAATAGTTGCCATCTACCAGTATGGTTAACGAACATTCCAAAAAGCCAGTTTACCAGAATACGCCGTAATTGCTCTAATCTGACTGATTTCAATGAGGAAGCCCAGCATCTAACTGAGCAATTTCTGGAGAAAGGATATCCCGAACCATTATTGAAGAATGCCCGAAAGGAAATAACTGAAGTATCTAGAGAATCTGTACTTCATAATCACAATAAACCTACTAGGACAGGAGAAGGCCCCATGGAAGAACAAATTCGTAACTTGTCCTTCGTAACTCAATTCCATACCGGGCACCGTAGAATTGTCAATATCATACGAAAACATTGGTCAGTCTTGCAAACTGATAAGGTGGTGGGTGAGCTACTCCCTAGTAATCCGAGATTTATTTATAGGAAAGCCCAGTCGTTGGGCCATCTAATAGCTCCCACTACGAAAATGACACTCACAGACGTCCAAAGAGGGAAGTCCATTATCAAGACACCAAATAAAGGGGGGTTTCTACCATGTGGTGGATGCTATGGTTGCACGCAGACTACCTTTAGGAAGATCAGAAAATTAACCTTTCAGGATGCTGATGGTACGAAAGTATTTTCCATCAAAGACAATATGTCCTGTCATTCCGCGGGGGTGATCTACGTAATACAATGTCCGTGCAACAAGATGTACGTAGGGCGCACCAAAAGGCAATTGAAGATACGTGTTAGGGAACACTTCAAGAACATTCAAAAAGGGTTCCTTGAACACCCCCTATCACGCCATTTTAAGGAGAAGCATGGACAATCCTTGAAAGGAACAGTTTTTTACGGTATCCAAACTGTACGCCCAAATAAAAGGGGGGGCGATTTTATTAAACAAATGTCAAGAATAGAATCGCAGTGGATCTATACCCTGGACAGTTTAAAACCGAAGGGCCTTAATTGCGAGATAGAACTATATGCATTTTAAGTTCTACTGTCCGACATTTTTAGTTACTATTATTACCCCTTACTGCCTGCTGCTATGATCGGGGACCTGAGTGGGAATAGCCAGTCCACCACGTGGGAGTTAATTCATGCCCCTACGGTGTTGTTGGGACTTCATTTGCTATACATCCCTGATGGATGCCCCATATTGTTATAGGGTAGTATTATTATCATTTTTATAATTTTTATTATATATTTTAATATATTTATATTGTTCTGATAGTTTCTACAATTATCCCTTCGTTTTTTAGGTATGTATGTCCCCTACATATTTATGGTTTTTTTTATGTGTATGTTATTAATAAAAGTGAAGTTTTAATTCACGGCCACGACAGGTTTTCCTTCCAATTGCCCCTCTTATTTGCATCATGCATTCAGCATATCACCAGCTGGTTTTTAATTTTATTTCCCAGCTCACAGTATATCCAGTTTTATTTAATGTGTAATTTAATAAACACTTTATAATCCATTATACCCAGCAGGCAAATGCATGCCGGCTTGCAAGTACTGAGGGCACACATGCAGTTGCCATGGTTCTATGGGGGATTTAGAACGTCCCGTAACATACTATTGTTTGTAGGTATTAATGCTATTGTTTGTAGGTGGTGGTGCACAGCAGGGTATGGGCAGGGTACCTATATATGGGTCTGGAGACAGTGGGCGGTAACCCTGATGAAGAAGTGCGTGACACTTTGAAACGCGTAGGTTTGGATTGGCCCTACTGAGTCTCCTTAGGCCAAGTGACGTCACTCACTGCTCGGCGGTGTCGGCCATCTTCCACGTGTATCCAGGGACGCCTCCGGCCGGGACGTCTCTAGCTCTACACGCAACTCAAGCAGCCCTTGCCTGCCATACCCACAGCCACCGCTAACTGCTGTTCCTGATAGCTGCATACTCACCTACCAGAGGGACGGGACTTGTCTCCGACACATCGGACTTCTATGAGCGCAAGTTCGTCATCTGCATCTGAGGCTCACAGTTCACCCGTGTGGCGATATCTATACGGCGGTACCAAGTAAGGACTATATCATTAATAGTCACTATCAATGAGTGCGATCCCTAATCGGTTATTTATATATCTTATAGCAGTCACCGCTCAGGATCATATGCGGTTCTGTATAATTATCTCGCACGTTCATTAGTTCTAGCCACCTGTAGCGCGGTATTCCCACTGTTATAAAGTGTTTATTTCTGTTAATGTGGATGATTATGGCTTACAGCCAATGAAAACCCGTATGTTCAGTAAATGCACTCAATACTTGGTCGGGGCTCCTTTTGCATCATTTATTGCATCAATGCGATGTGGCATGGAGGCGATCAGCTTGTGGCACTGCTGAGGTGTTATGGAAGCCCAGGTTACTTTGATAGCAGCCTTCAGTTCATCTGCATTGTTGGGTCTGGTGTCTCTCATCTTCCTCTTGACATTACCCCATAGATACTCTTTGGGGTCAAGGTCAGACGAGTTTGCTGGCCAAACAAGCACAGTAATACTGTTGTTTTTAAACCAGGTATTCGTACTTTTGGCAGTGTGAACAGGTGCTAAGGCCTGCTGGAGAATGAAATTTCCATCTCCAAAAATATTGTCGGCAAAGGGAAACATGAAGTGCTCTACAATTTCCTGGTAGACGGCTGCGCTGGCATTGGTCTTGATAAAACACAGTGGACCTACACCAGCAGATGACATGGCTCCCCAAACCATCACTGATTGTGAAAACTTCACAATAGACCTTAAGTAGCTTGGGTTGTGGCCTCTTCACTCCTCCTCCAGACTCTGGGACCTTGATTTCCAAATGAAATGCAAAATGTACTTTTCTTGTGGAGTGTGTCAATGACTGCCTTCTGGACATCTGTCAAGTCAGCAGTCTTCCCCATGATTGTAGAGCCTACTGAAACAGACTAAGGGACCTTTTTAAATTCTTAGGAAGCCTTTTCAGGTGTTTTTGTTAAGTATTCAAATTTACTGAGATAGTAGCTTTTGGGTTTTCATCGGCTGTAAGCCATAATCATCAACTACCATCAACAACCATCCGTCATCTACTAACCTCCCTAAATCTGACATTTCCCTCTCCGTGGATGGCACCATAATAACACCCCGGCAGCAGGCGCGCTGTCTGGGTGTTATGCTTGACTCCGATCTCTCCTTCACCTCCCATATACAATCTCTTGCCCGCTCGTGCCGCTTACACCTAAAGAACATCTCTAGAATCCGCCCTTTTCTCACCATGGAAACAACAAAAACCCTCACTGTCGCCCTGATTCACTCCCGCCTGGACTACTGCAATGATCTGCTAATTGGCCTCCCCCTTACTCGACTTCCCCTCTCCAGTCTATCCTTAATGCAGCAGCCAGGGTTGTCCATCTGGCTAATCGTTACTCGGATGCGTCCACTCTTCGCCAGTCGTTACACTGGCTGCCCATTCATTACAGGATACAATTCAAAGTACTTATTCTCACCCACAAAGCTCTCCACAGTGCGGCACCCCCATACATCTCCTCCCTCATTTCTGTTTATCGGCCTAGCCGATCGCTGCGCTCTGCAAATGACTTTCGACTAACCTCTGCACTAATCTGTACCTCCCACTCCCGACTCCAAGACTTCTCCCGCGCTGCGCCAATCCTCTGGAATGCTCTACCCCAAGATATTAGGACCATCCACATTTTGCTTAGTTTTAGGCGCTCCCACAAAACACGTTTGTTCAGAGCGGCCAATCACATTCAATAATCAAAGTCATGTTATGTTTGCGTGTGTGTAGCCCATTCACTATCTCCATCTATCCCCCACCCCTGAAGATGGCTGGACCATCATTGTAAATACATCACTGTAAATACACACCTGTACTTTGTATCTCCCCCACCTCATTGTAGATTGTAAGCTCTCACGAGCAGAGTCATCTTATTTCGCTTTAATTATTGTATTGTTAATGTTGTTACTTATGACTGTTGTGTTTGAAGCTGTTAAACTGTAAAGCGCTGCGGAATATATTGGCGCTATATAAATAAAGATTATTATTATTATTATCAACAAAAACAAAAATAAACACTTGAAATAGATCACTCTGTATTGACTATATATGAGTTTCACTTTTTGTATTTAAAATAAATGAACTTTTTGATGATATTCTAATTTTGTGAGAAGCACCTGTATGTTCATTATTTATAACATTTATTGGGCTCTTTTCCAGGTGGGATTTAGGCAGAATCCATCTGAAAAATATGGTGGGTGCACATACCCTTAAGCTTTCTTTTGTTTTGTTCTTTTATGCTACACCTGGTTCTAGCTTTAAAAACTGCATGAAATACCTGAACAAACCCTGCACATGAAGTACCACCCAACAGGGAGGCCTTTTGCTTCTAAATATAAGAAAATCGTTCTACATACCAACAAAAAGCAGAGATTTTGAAACTGGAAGAAATGTAAACCCAAAGCCTAGTCTATGTATTTGAAATGTTGAACAACTTTCCAATGTACTCTGTTTTTATTAAGATCCAGAGACCATGGACTCCAGATGTGATTACATTTTAGGAAACTACTTGCATATGAATGTGTCTGTTTATTCTATTTTTTTCTTAATACATCATTGAGCACCACTGATTATGTTGGAGCATCACTAGAGCAGTCTCACAATTTATTACAGCATACCGAATAGACTTTAAACGGTCCCTTTTTTATTTTTTAGGCCTGTTTCAAGAAACACGAGGTTAGTTTTCGAGATTTTCTACAATTTGGTTCAATTATTTTACTCTTATTTTGAATAAGAGACACATCCCTGGTAATCTTATTCCTTCTTCCTTTGTCATCGCTGCTTATAAGAATTCACAGCTGGCCCAATAAGAAATGGTAATCCAGATTATTCCCTTTGGGGAAATGTAATTAAGGCTACTTTCACACTAGTCCGTCGGTACAGGCTGTCGCAAACCGTCAGCCCGATGGACAGTGTGCTAATGTAGCACAACGTGGGCAGCGGATGCAGTTTTACAACGCACCCGCTGCCCATTGTGAGTTCTGGGGAGGAGGGGGCGGAGTTTCAGCCGCACATGCGTGGTCGAAAATGGCGGACCCGACGCACAAAAAACGTTGCATTGAACGTTTTTGTGCGATGCGTCCGCCAAAACATGACGCATCCGTCGTACGATGAATGCGACGTGTGGCCATACGTCGCAATGCGTCGCTAATGCAAGTCTATGGAGAAAAAACGCATCCTGTGGGCAACTTTGCAGGATGCGTTTTTTCTCCAAAACGACGCATTGTGATGTCCGTCACACGACGCTAGTGTGAAAGTAGCCTAAAGTGTACTCAATATTTTGACTTTTTTTTATTTTTTTAAACAATTGGGTTTATTTTGAAGTTTATTGTACCATTGCCTTATTTTTTGGGCATGGAAAAAGTGATACGACATGACAAACTTATTGACTTTTATCATTAAGCCTAATATTAAGAATAGTTCTGAAAAATAAGTTTTGTCAGTTCTTTTTGTCTAGGATTAATTAAAATAATTGAGGTAAAAAGATTCTAAAGTGTGTGAATGTGTGTAATATATATTTAAAGATATAAATAATATTATCATTACTATATGGAGCAGCAATCGGACAATCGTCATGCCACAGTGCAGGAAATCAAAGCGTTGTCAAGGAAAAATCTGACTTGCTCAGCAAGGTCTGATTTAATCCATGCTGATTCTATTCTTGCTATAGTATATTTAGTTTATTTTCTTATCAATTATCAAAATGCAAACAATAGAATAATCAAATCAAAACTTGGTGTTACCAGTGACCACACTTTACCTTCAAAACAGCCCCAATTCCTCTAGGTACACTTGGACGTTGTTTTTGAAAGAACTCTGCAGGGAGGTTGTTCCAAACATCTTTGAGAACTAACCACAGATCCTCTTTATAAGGTTCCAGAAAATCCTTCTTTTTCTTCATATAATCCTACACAGACTCGATGTTGAGATCATGGCACATAATCACTTCCAGAACTCCTTACTCTTCACACTGAAGATTGTTCTTAATGTTGTTTTCTGTATCTTTGAGGCTATTGTCCTGCTGCAGAATTAATTTTGGCCAGTCAGATGCCACACTAATGGTATTTCATGATGGATAAGTATCCGCCTGTATTTCTCATCATGGAGGACACCATTAACCCACCATTTCTGTATTTTTGTGTATGGTTGTGTCCCTTTTCATTGTTTGCATGTCAAAAATTAGTTTTTTTTGCCACAACTCTTACATAAAGACCACTTGTTTTCAGATGTTTTTTGAACTTTAAAGGAGTGTACCTTGGTCCCCCTGGTTGACCTCAGTTTTAAGCTGAGAGCACTGCTGGATAGCCTCCAATTTCTAAGGGATATAAGCATGATGAGTCATTTATCTACTGCACTGTTTCCTGCATCCATAGTCCTTAAATTTAAGGTATTGTCACACTGAACAATATCGCTAGCGATCCGTGACGTTGCAGCGTCCTGGCTAGCGATATCGTTCAGTTTGACACGCAGCAGCGATCAGGATCCTGCTGTGATGTCGTTGGTCGCTGCAGAAAGTCCAGCACTTTATTTCGTCACTGGACTCCCTGCAGAGATCGCTGAATCGGCGTGTGTGACGCCGATTCAGCGATGTCTTCACTGGTAACCAGGGTAAACATCGGGTTATTAAGCGCAGGGCCGCGCTTAGTAACCCGATGTTTATCCTGGTTACCAGCATAAAAGTAAAAAAAAAACCAAACACTACATACTTACCTTCCGCTGTCTGTCCCCGGCGCTGTGCTTCTCTGCACTGGCTGTGAGCGCCGGCCAGCGGTGACGTCACCGCTCTGCTTTCCGGCCGCTGTGCTCACAGTCTCTGCAGGAAAGCACAGCGCCGGGGACAGACAGCGCAAGGTAAGTATGTAGTGTTTGGTTTTTTTACTTTAACGATGGTAACCAGGGTAAACATCGGGTTACTAAGCGCGGCCCTGCGCTTAGTATCCCGATGTTTACCCTGGTTACCGACGTCGTTGGTCACTGGAGAGCTGTCTGTGTGACAGCTCTCCAGCGACCAAACAGCGACGCTGCAGCGATCGACATCGTTGTCGGTATCGCTGCAGCGTCGCTGAGTGTGAAGGTACCTTTACTTAATTCTTGGTGCTTTATCAAATGAGTTAGAACAGCACATCTGAACACAGTGTAAACAACAAATCTTGAAACCCCAGTGTGCATACAAATCTTTACCTGGGAGAGACCTTGCTGATTCTGTATAACTACATTGTGTCTTGTTGCTGTGCTGTGCTACTATGAAGACTGTCATCAAGAAATGGCTTAAATTTGGCACAACAGTAACATCACCTAGAACTGGACGTACTTCAAAAAGTGATGAAAAGACAAGAAGAAAATTTGTCCAAAGAGACTGCCAAGAGGCCTACAGTAACAGTAAATTAGCTTGATGGAATTTCTGGCAGGTAGTAGTTTTGTATTGCATGTGACTTTAATGTTCCCGTGTTCTTCATATGTCTGGCCTGTGGGGTAGGGCAGTAAGACAGAAGGCTTTTACTACACAGAAAAACATCCAGACCCGGCTACGTTCTACATCAAGTCTGTTAAATCCATGTGGGAAAGGTGTATGTGTCTGGACACAGTAGATCTTCAGTGTGTCATCCATTTAAGGACTCATTCAGATGTCTGTGCAACATGCAGGTCCTGAACTGAGCGTGACCTCTATGTTTCTATGAGGCTGTCATGATGAAGTTGGGCGACCTGCTGGAAATCTGTGCTTGGATCGTGTTGCTCGGATGATCCCCTTTGATTTTAATGGCCGAAGCTGATCTGTAAAACTGATGAGAATAGAATATGCTATAAGTCTCACGGAACGGAGACCCGGACAGGACATGGGACTGTCGACTTGAGCGTGGCAGCTTCATATACGGTAATTCTCTGAGACTGTTGCAATCAGGTTGGGAGACCTGCAGCCAGTCCGTGCTCAGATCCTGTTTCACTGATGTCTGCATGAACCCTTTCACGGTTACCGACTGACTTTAACGGCCGAGTCTGATCTGAAAACGGACAGGAGTAGGACATGCTCTGTGTCTCACGGAACGGAGACACCGATCCATTTTTAAAACTGATGTGTATATGGCTCAATTATACTATATAGGTCTGTGTGCTGTCCACGAAAAAATGGACAGTACTAGGACGTGTCACGATGATGTCATATCTCTTAGTTTCAGAACAATGTCTCTGATTAGTGGTGTTGCGAGAATACTGTCCCTCCTTCCAGTACTGAATCGATTGTAATAAAAGACTATGACAAAACAAAATACCATCTACAATAAAAAGGAGACTGTCTGGTGATATTGTAGAGGTATTGCCTCACAGAATCCCACTGATCTGGTCATTGTGAGATCTTTAGAGAAGAACTTGCGGTTTCTTCTGAAGTCATTGTCATACTCACTATTGACTCAGTACAATTAAATGTATTCAGAATGTTTTATGACTAAAGTACAGTAGAAACTAAGAACAATATTGTAGTTTATCCATGGTGGTCATGTTTAATAGTGAACTGAATGAATGAGATGTGTGCTTGTTGCATACTGTGGGCCTTCACATTCAGGTGTGTTGTGCTTTTTTTTTTTCTAAGCCAAAAAAAAAATGGAAACATGATTTAAGAGATGAAAAATGAAGATTATACATAGTCTAAATTTGCATCCTCAGATTCATGTAAAAGTTCATTTTTGGTGGAAATACTTTGCATCTACTTTGCAGCAATGGATGAGTGGCAGCATCTACCAAATCATGGCCGCATCAGTGTCTTTTTGGTTCTCGTTCTAATCTTTTTCATATAATGGTTATTTTACTTACATTGACAGCTACATATTTTCTCCATTAAAGCATATTTTTACATTTTTGTGATCTGATTCTCTATTTATGAGCACATAGTCCATTGAGATTCTAGGTACCAGTGATTTTCAGAAGCCATACTTGAATTTGAATGATAGAAGAGTACACGTAGATGACTCCAACGAATTCTTGTAGCGCTCATTTTCTTTGAAGTTTAAAACCTTGGCACAGACTTCAAATGTCTGTATTGTATTGCAGTGTTTTCTCATCTGTGTATTAATTTAATCGCTCGTCTATCTGAACGTCATTGCATGACCAAATCCAGAACACTGTATTTTTTTTTCATAGCCCCCCACATACAGTAGTGCTGGATATTTTGTAAACCCTTTAGAATTTCCATGTTTCTGCACATGAAAGATATATATCTTGGTGTCAAATTCAAAGTAATTGCGGGTGAGGATGAATTTTATAAGTTTCGCCACAGAATCAGCATCATGTTTCTGCAGAAATTTGAAATAAAACTACGGTACATCTCATTGTTGCGCAAGTCCTAAAAGTTGAAAATGATAACCAAATCAAGCAAATGATTGAAAAATATTACAAATTGTCATTTTGCAAATGAATAAATCTATTTGAATATAATACATCAGTGAGTGGCATAAGTATGTGAACCTTTGCTTTCTGTTTCTATTATGATCCCCATATGCAGCAATCACAATCTAAATGTTTTCAACAAGTGTAAATTAGTCCTGTACATCAGCTTGAAAGAATTTTATCCCATTACTCCCTACAAAACATCTTCAACCTTGTTATGCTTCTCCCATAAACTGCTCACTTGAGGTCCTTCCACAATATTTCTATAGGACTATGGTCAGTACTTTCACTTGGCATTCTAAAACTTTAACGTTATATTTCCTTATCCATTTTTCTGTAGAAAAACTTGTGTGTTTTTGGTTGTTGACTTGCTTTATGATCCACATTCTTTTGAGTTTCAACTGATATACAGATTTCCTGACATTTTACTTTAGAATTTGCTAGTATTATTCAGAATTCATTGTTCCATTAATGATGGCAAGCTATTTTGGCCCAAATGCAGCAAAACAAGCCAAAGCCATGATGCTACCTCCATAAGTTTCATAGATGGGATGAAGTTTTTATGCTGTAATGCAGTGTTTTTCTTTCCCAAAACATACACTTCTCATTTAAACTAAAAAGATATACTTTTTTGTCATCCAGGAGATCTGTCACAGCACTGTTGCAGGATATCTCAAGGCTTGGGACTCCTTCCCTATCCATAAATCTAGGGGCGCCCTAGCTATCCCTGCTCCCCGGATAACTTGTGATGGTGAAGATGCCGGGGCATTGTGCCTTGCTGAGTTTATAAAGTTTCCACTCAGAGAAGTGGGGAGTTGTTGTGTATAAGAATACACAAACCAGACTAACAAGGGAAGATGTTCAGGGATAAATGAAAATACCAATCAAACAAATATGTACTCAGAAACAACAAAGTGGAACATCAGAATGTGAAGGAAGGAAAAACCAAATAAGAGAGGATGAGAATATGCACACAGACAAATCACCAATCAACAGTCTTCTGAACACTCCAAACGCCTCCTTAAACCACCAACACCTCTAACTCCAGAACCAGGAAGTATGAAACAAACACTTACAATCCCTGATTGCCAGAGGCAAATATATATATATAGCAGACGGGAGTGGCCAACACTGAACAGCTGAAACCATCAAAGCAGGAAAGCTCCTGGAACTCTCAACTGAACAGATTAACCTCTGCACCGCTATCACAAACCAGCATTGCTTAATATGATGGTGAAGTGCTTCTAATCAGTGCAGGAGTATGTGAAATTAGACACCGCGGTCTTATAGCCCCTTTCTGTCACGGCAAACCCATAGCATGATCTTTAGCAAGCTTGCATATGATCAGTAATGTTCTTTTTGAAGAGCAGGGGCTTTCTCTTTGCAATGTAGCCATGCACACCATTACAGCTCAGTGTTGAAATGCAATTACAGAGCAGTTGCGCTCAGCCACCACCAGGGGGCAATGTTACGGGGAAAAAGGGTTGCACTTACTGTGTAGCACTTTGGTGCAGAAGTGCAGGCCGCCACCAGGAGGTGGCAGAGTAGTCAGACAGGCCAAAGTCAGCAATAAACAGGGAGATGAAGTACCAGAAGTCACAGCAAAGCACGAGGTCAGAGATGAGACCAAAAGTCAAAGCCACATGGGAGCACAGTATCCAAAACGTGAGGCGGAAAGAGCAGTCAAGGTATAAGCCAGAGGTTCAAAAGCCAGTCGGGGAATGCAGTACCAGAGACAGAAAAACCAGAGGCAGAGTCCAGAGTTCAAGCCGAGTCATACACTGTAGGGAAATCACCAAATGTACACTGGGTCAGGGATAGGGAACAGGTCAGACACACACACAGGAAGTCAGAGGCAGAAGGATCACTAGGGTATACGGATTAGCTGCTCTAGCCTGGAAGCATGAACTATCACTGACAAAGGCTACCTAAAATAGCACCAATAAATAGCCACCCAAGAACCAAAGAGAGGAAGTAAAAGTTAACCCCTCCAAGACTATTCTGGGGAAAGAGAAGCAAGAAGCAAACCCCAACCTGGATCACGACAAGTGTCCTCCTGATGGTGGACTAATGGATATTAACTTTAGCTATAATGAGAGAGGCCTTTAGTTGCTTAGAAGTTACATTGGGTTCCTTCGTAACCTCTCATTATTATATGCCTTGGTCTCTGAGAAATTTTTGTAAGTCGACCACTTTTGGGGAAGGTAACAATGGTCTATAATTTCCTCCTTTTGTACACAATCTGTCTGACTGTGGATTGGTGGAGTAAAAATTGCGTGAGGTGGTTTTATAACTTTTTTCAGCATGATGATCATGAACATCTTTTCCTCTGAGGTCCACAGAAATCACCTTTGTTCACGCCATGAAACTGTAATGCAACTGCAAGGCAGTTGCATGCAACCTCCACCAGGGGGCGCAGGTAAGGAATGGCGCGAATAAATAGCCACACACAAACCAAAGAGAGGCAGAAAAGGTTAACCCCACCATAACCAGGCCGGGGAAAGAAAAGCAAGAAGCAAACCCCGACCTGGATCATGACAGAAACACTTCCACATACATATGTTGTGAAAACCAGACTTTGATCGGTCTTGTAACCTGTTACCCGCTCATATATAATTGGTATCCTATTGATTGAAAACAGACTCTAATTTCATCTTAAAATCATCTGCTAATCTTAAAGGTTCACATGCGTTTGGCACTCACAAACAAGTGATATGGGATAATTTTCCTCATTTAAAGGGAATCTGTCTCCTCATTATTCGCTTATAAGCTTCGGCCACCGCCATGAGGGGCTTATCTACCGCATTCTGTAATGCTGTAAATAACCCCTCATGTAACCTGAAAGATAAGAAAAACAGGTTAGACTATACTCACCCAGGGATGGTTCGGTCTGGGTCCGATGGGCGGCGCAAGTCTGGTGCTTCCCATCTTCATGCGATGATGTCCTCTTCCTTGCTTCTGTCACGGCTCCTGCGCAGGCATACTGATTTGCCCTGTTGTTGGCAGCATAAAGTATTGCAGTGCGTAGGCTCCGGGCCTCTCTGACCTTTCCTTGCACCTGCGCACTGCAGTACTTTGCTCTGCCCTCAACAGAGCAGAGAATTACGCCTGCGCAAAAGCCGCAAAAGAAGCAAGGAAGAGGACATCATCGCATGAAGATGGGAGGCGCCGGACCCGGACCTGCCCATCGGACCCGGACCTCATCGAACCGCCCCATGGTGAGCAAAATCTAAATTGTTTTTCTTATGTTTCAGGTTACATCAGGGGCTTATCTTCAGCATTACAGAATGCTGTAGATAAGCCCCTAATGGTGGTGGCCACAGCTTATATACGAAAAATGAGGTGACAGATTGCCTTTAAAAAATTACAGTCTAATGTTTCTGACTCATTTGGATCTCTTTTTCCACTTTTAGGACTTGTGTGAAAATCTAAAGTTTTAGGTAAAATGTATGCAGACATATGGAAAATTCAGAAGCGTTCACAACATTTATACATACAAATACTGTAGCTTCCTCCTATTATAGTATTTCTTATTTATTTATGTCTGATTTTACATGCCCCTCCATCTAATCGTATTTACAATTTCAGAAGATAAGATATGAGAAGCTATTTGGTGTGGTCCGCGCCACACTCTACAGAACTGCTTTTGCCGATCCTGTGCTTGCCTAAAATTTTTGATGACTACGACTGTCTCTGCATTTCACAGGCAGGGACAGTGATCACATCAGCAGCTCAATATTATGTGGACTCTTCCAAACAGTTCCACCTATTTCAGTTAGACATAGAGTGGGCTAAATTTCGGGAATGTCCTCAGTGTCACTTGATGTGTGCAGGACATTTTCTGATGGGTTGATTTTTCCTGCTACCTTTCCTGCAATTTAAAGGAAGCATTCCCAGTGATAAAATGTTGAAATGTTTAATAAAGTAATCTTAACACTTTGCACATGCAACCTAAGAAGTGCCAAGAGCTAATTTCTGCATGCTGTGGCCACCTGGCTCCTGGAATCTGTAGTAGATCTCATTTTCTTGTCATTAAATTTTACATAGAACGTTCTTCTTAAGGCTACTTTGAAAATATCGCATTGCATACTATTAGGTTTAGAACGTTTTTAATTGACGGATGTTTATTTTCTGATTCAAGCCATTTCTTGTTGGAGGGATTGTTTCACGAGAGCTGATTTTGGTATAGGTTAAATGTGGTATTACATTGAAAGGACTACTTCCATTGGCCTTCTTTTATCTGTTCTTTGTTGCCGATTTTGGCTTGTTTGTAATAAAGGGATGTAACTTAGATTTCCTTCAGTGTTCTGAGGCACTGCTAGTATTGGTACATAGGTAAGTATAGGTTCACCATGCGCATACTCTTTCTATGCTTTCAGCAGGATTTTATGATTAGTTCTTATTGACATACTGACCCATCAGCACGTGACACTATAAATCCTGGCGTTGATTTCGGTAATCTGTATGTTGTTCGAGAAAAAAATCCATGTTGATGATCAAAAGCTGCAGAGATGCCTACCCAAAATCTTTTATCATTACTTATACAGTAATTGCAAAGAAGGCTAAAATACAAACTTCTGTGAAATATATATTTATATAAATGGGCAGCTCTGAACTCATCACTTCACTATTTCTTAAGTAACCTGAGCATTATAATGAATAATGCAGCTGCAGTCTGAGACGTAGTATGAATTTTACTTCTTTACTAAATTCCTTGACTTGTAGAACTATAGTTCTGTGATCCACAATTAATATAATGGAGTTACGTGGGAAATTTTACCAAGTTTTTCCTGTGCTATTTGATGGGGCATAAAGTAGTGATGGGGACCCTGATGCCAGTATATTACTTACATCAAGCAACCATTTTCATTAAATTCCTGGCGATCTGTTGCAGTGCTGGAGTCCTCTCCATTTTGTGCACTTCTGTGATAGTCCTAAGCTGCTGCTCTTCCCAATCCTGAAAACTGAGTAACCAGAACATGATGTTACACCTATATAAAGTAGATAAAGAAAAACATCCAGGTACATTTCTATCAGGAAGGACAAGCTTGTATATTCTTTACAAGGATAGCCCATTCCATTTTGAGGCATTTTGATGCACCATTTACCCTGTGGTTGCTCTGAACATCTGAACCTTTGCTGTCAGCCAGCTTCCTCATGTTATACTTGGTGGTGGGGGGTGGGGGGGCTTAACAATAGAACAACCTGTGGTCAGTTTGGATAGCCCTTGGGTTAAAGTAATTTAAAGGAAATACTGATTTTGGACACAACCCTAGACCTCAGCATTTCTATTTATCTTGCGGAGACGCTCCATCTCCACAAGATGAATAGCACCATTCTATGTATAGGATGCTGTGATTAAGCATGTGTTCAATGAACACAGCGGAATCACCGCACGTACAAAAGCTGGGTGTCCGCTGCGTCCAAAGCGCTGCCATTCCAGACCGTGGAAACATAGTCTAATAGT
The DNA here is from genome assembly GCF_032444005.1 of Ranitomeya imitator. Lineage (NCBI taxonomy): Eukaryota > Metazoa > Chordata > Amphibia > Anura > Dendrobatidae > Ranitomeya > Ranitomeya imitator. The sequence goes on along the minus strand of NC_091283.1, from coordinate 612,228,111 downwards.
CCATAATATGCTAGCTTTCTGCTGGTTTTTTTTTAAAGTGCATTGCTAAATGCTAAAGAATACTATTATCTACAGTTAGGGCCAGAAATATTTGGACAGTGACACAATTTTCGCGAGTTGGGCTCTGCATGCCACCACATTGGATTTGAAATGAAACCTCTACAACAGAATTCAAGTGCAGATTGTAACGTTTAATTAGAAGGGTTGAACAAAAATATCTGATAGAAAATGTAGGAATTGTACACATTTCTTTACAAACACTCCACATTTTAGGAGGTCAAAAGTAATTGGACAAATAAACATAACCCAAACAAAATATTTTTATTTTCAATATTTTGTTGCAAATCCTTTGGAGGCAATCACTGCCTTAAGTCTAGAACCCATGGACATCACCAAACGCTGGGTTTCCTCCTTCTTAATGCTTTGCCAGGCCTTTACAGCCGCAGCCTTCAGGTCTTGCTTGTTTGTGGGTCTTTCCGTCTTAAGTCTGGATTTGAGCAAGTGAAATGCATGCTCAATTGGGTTTAGATCTGGAGATTGACTTGGCCATTGCAGAATGTTCCACTTTTTGGCACTCATGAACTCCTGGGTAGCTTTGGCTGTATGCTTGGGGTCATTGTCCATCTGTACTATGAAGCGCCGTCCAATCAACTTTGGAGCATTTGGCTGAATCTGGGCTGAAAGTATATCCCGGTACACTTCAGAATTCATCCGGCTACTCTTGTCTGCTCTTATGTCATCAATAAACACAAGTGACCCAGTGCCATTGAAAGCCATGCATGCCCATGCCATCACGTTGCCTCCACCATGTTTTACAGAGGATGTGGTGTGCCTTGGATCATGTGCCGTTCCCTTTCTTCTCCAAACTTTTTTCTTCCCATCATTCTGGTACAGGTTGATCTTTGTTTCATCTGTCCATAGAATACTTTTCCAGAACTGAGCTGGCTTCTTGAGGTGTTTTTCTGCAAATTTAACTCTGGCCTGTCTATTTTTGTTATTGATGAATGGTTTGCATCTAGATGTGAACCCTTTGTATTTACTGTCATGGAGTTTTCTCTTTACTGTTGACTTAGAGACAGATACACCTACTTCACTGAGAGTGTTCTGGACTTCAGTTGATGTTGTGAACGGGTTCTTCTTCACCAAATTAAGTATGCGGCGATCATCCACCACTGTTGTCATCCGTGGACGCCCAGGCCTTTTTGAGTTCCCAAGCTCACCAGTCAATTCCTTTTTTCTCAGAATGTACCCAACTGTTGATTTTGCTACTCCAAGCATGTCTGCTATCTCTCTGATGGATTTTTTCTTTTTTTTCAGTCTCAGGATGTTCTGTGTTATGGCTGGCAATCAGGCAACACAGCGTGCAGTAATCAGCGCACATACAGAGATCTGGCAATAACCAAAAACAATAGGACAAGCTCTGAGACGTGGAATCTCTGTAGACTGCAGTACCTGATCTATCCTCACACAACTATAAGCAGCAGTGGATTGCGCCTATCACTACCTATGCAACTCGGCACTGCCTGAGGAGCTGACTAGCCTGAAGATAGAAATACAAGCCTGACTTACCTCAGAGAAATACCCCAAAGGAATAGGCAGCCCCCCACATATAATGACTGTTAGCAAGATGAAAAGACAAACGTAGGAATGAAATAGATTCAGCAAAGTGAGGCCCGATATTCTAGACAGAGCGAGGATAGCAAAGAGAACTATGCAGTCTACAAAAAACCCTAAAACGAAAACCACGCAAAGGGGCAAAAAGACCCACCGTGCCGAACTAACAGCACGGCGGTGCACCCCTTTGCTTCTCAGAGCTTCCAGCAAAAGTTAATAGCAAGCTGGACAGAAAAAACAGAAAACAAACTAGAAGCTCTTATCTAGCAGAGCAGCAGGCCCAAGGAAAGATGCAGTAGCTCAGATCCAACACTGGAACATTGACAAGGAGCAAGGAAGACAGACTCAGGTGGAGCTAAATAGCAAGGCAGCCAACGAGCTCACCAAAACACCTGAGGGAGGAAGCCCAGAGACTGCAATACCACTTGTGACCACAGAAGTGAACTCAGCCACAGAATTCACAACAGTACCCCCCCCTTGAGGAGGGGTCACCGAACCCTCACCAGAACCCCCAGGCCGACCAGGATGAGCCACATGAAAGGCACGAACAAGATCTGGGGCATGGACATCAGAGGCAAAAACCCAGGAATTATCTTCCTGAGCATAACCCTTCCATTTGACCAGATACTGGAGTTTCCGTCTAGAGACACGAGAATCCAAAATCTTCTCCACAATATACTCCAATTCCCCCTCCACCAAAACAGGGGCAGGAGGCTCCACAGATGGAACCATAGGTGCCACGTATCTCCTCAACAACGACCTATGGAATACATTATGTATGGAAAAGGAGTCTGGGAGGGTCAGACGAAAAGACACCGGATTGAGAATCTCAGAAATCCTATACGGACCAATAAAACGAGGTTTAAATTTAGGAGAGGAAACCTTCATAGGAATATGACGAGAAGATAACCAAACCAGATCCCCAACACGAAGTCGGGGTCCCACACGGCGTCTGCGATTAGCGAAAAGCTGAGCCTTCTCCTGGGACAAGGTCAAATTGTCCACTACCTGAGTCCAGATCTGCTGCAACCTGTCCACCACAGAATCCACACCAGGACAGTCCGAAGACTCAACCTGTCCTGAAGAGAAACGAGGATGGAACCCAGAATTGCAGAAAAATGGAGAGACCAAGGTAGCCGAGCTGGCCCGATTATTAAGGGCGAACTCAGCCAACGGCAAAAATGACACCCAATCATCCTGGTCAGCGGAAACAAAACATCTCAGATATGTTTCCAAGGTCTGATTGGTTCATTCGGTCTGGCCATTAGTCTGAGGATGGAAGGCCGAGGAGAAAGATAGGTCAATGCCCATCCTACCACAAAAGGCTCGCCAGAACCTCGAGACAAACTGGGAACCTCTGTCAGAAACACTATTCTCAGGAATGCCATGTAAACGAACCACATGCTGGAAGAACAAAGGCACCAAATCAGAGGAGGAAGGCAATTTAACCAAGGGCACCAGATGGACCATTTTAGAAAAGCGATCACAGACCACCCAAATGACCGACATTTTTTGAGAAACGGGAAGGTCAGAAATGAAATCCATCGAAATATGTGTCCAAGGCCTCTTCGGGACCTGCAAGGGCAAAAGCAACCCACTGGCACGTGAACAGCAGGGCTTAGCCCTAGCACAAATTCCACAGGACTGCACAAAAGCACGCACATCCCGTGACAGAGACGGCCACCAGAAGGATCTAGCAACCAACTCCCTGGTACCAAAGATTCCTGGATGACCGGCCAGCACCAAACAATGAAGTTCAGAGATAACTTTACTAGTCCACCTATCAGGGACGAACAGTTTCTCGGCCGGACAACGATCAGGTTTATTAGCCTGAAATTTCTGCAACACTCTCCGCAAATCAGGGGAGATGGCAGACACAATGACTCCTTCCTTGAGGATACTCGCCGGCTCAGATAACCCCGGAGAGTCGGGCACAAAACTCCTAGACAGAGCATCCGCCTTCACATTTTTAGAGCCCGGAAGGTATGAAATCACAAAATCAAAACGAGCAAAAAATAACGACCAACGGGCCTGTCTAGGATTCAAGCGCTTGGCAGACTCAAGATAAGTAAGGTTCTTATGATCAGTCAAAACCACCACGCGATGCTTAGCACCCTCAAGCCAATGACGCCACTCCTCGAATGCCCACTTCATGGCCAGCAACTCTCGGTTGCCCACATCATAATTACGCTCAGCAGCAGAAAATTTCCTGGAAAAGAAAGCACATGGTTTGAACACTGAGCAACCAGAACCTCTCTGTGACAAAACCGCCCCTGCACCAATCTCAGAAGCATCAACCTCGACCTGGAACGGAAGAGAAACATCAGGTTGACACAACACAGGGGCACAGCAAAAACGACGCTTCAACTCCTGAAAAGCTTCCACGGCAGCAGAAGACCAATTAACCAAATCAGCACCCTTCTTGGTCAAATCGGTCAATGGTCTGGCAATGCTAGAAAAATTACAGATGAAGCGACGATAAAAATTAGCAAAGCCCAGGAATTTCTGCAGACTTTTTAGAGCTGTCGGCTGAGTCCAATCCTGGATGGCCTGAACCTTAACCGGATCCATCTCGATAGTAGAAGGGGAAAAGATGAACCCCAAAAATGAAACTTTCTGCACACCGAAGAGTCACTTTGATCCCTTCACGAACAAGGAATTAGCACGCAGTACCTGGAAAACCATTCTGACTTGCTTCACATGAGACTCCCAATCATCTGAGAAGATCAAAATGTCATCCAAGTAAACAATCAAGAATTTATCCAGATACTCACGGAAAATGTCATGCATAAAAGACTGAAAAACAGATGGAGCATTGGCAAGTCCGAACGGCATCACCAGATACTCAAAATGACCCTCGGGCGTATTAAATGCCGTTTTCCATTCATCTCCCTGCCTGATTCTCACCAGATTATACGCACCACGAAGATCAATCTTAGTAAACCAACTAGCCCCCTTAATCCGAGCAAACAAGTCAGAAATCAATGGCAAGGGATACTGAAACTTAACAGTGATCTTATTAAGAAGGCGGTAATCAATACACGGTCTTAGCGAACCATCCTTCTTGGCTACAAAAAGGAACCCTGCTCCCAATGGTGACGACGATGGGCGAATATGTCCCTTCTCCAGGGACTCCTTCACATAACTGCGCATAGCGGTGTGTTCAGGTACGGACAAATTAAATAAACGACCCTTAGGGAATTTACTACCAGGAATCAAATCGATAGCACAATCACAATTCCTATGCGGAGGTAGGGCATCAGACTTGGACTCTTCAAATACATCCTGAAAGTCCGACAAGAACTCTGGGATGTCAGAAGGAATGGATGACGAAATAGACAAAAATGGAACATCACCATGTACTCCCTGACAACCCCAGCTGGTTACCGACATAGAGTTCCAATCCAATACTGGATTATGGGTTTGTAGCCATGGCAACCCCAACACGACCACATCATGCAAATTATGCAGTACCAGAAAGCGAATAACTTCCTGATGTGCAGGAGCCATGCACATGGTCAGCTGGGCCCAGTACTGAGGCTTATTCTTGGCCAAAGGTGTAGCATCAATTCCTCTCAACGGAATAGGACACCGCAAAGGCTCCAAGAAAAATCCACAACGTTTAGCATAATCCAAATCCATCAGATTCAGGGCAGCGCCTGAATCCACAAACGCCATGACAGAATACGATGACAAAGAGCACATTAAGGTAATGGACAAAAGGAATTTGGACTGTACAGTACCAATAACGGCAGAGCTATCGAACCGCCTAGTGCGTTTAGGACAATTAGAAATAGCATGAGTAGAATCACCACAATAGAAACACAGTCTGTTCAGACGTCTGTGTTCTTGCCGTTCTACTCTAGTCATAGTCCTGTCGCACTGCATAGGCTCAGGTTTACTCTCAGACAATACCGCCAGATGGTGCACAGATTTACGTTCGCGCAAGCGACGACCGATCTGAATGGCCAAGGACATAGACTCATTCAAACCAGCAGGCATAGGAAATCCCACCATTACATCCTTAAGAGCTTCAGAGAGACCCTTTCTGAACAAAGCCGCTAGTGCAGATTCATTCCACAGAGTGAGTACTGACCACTTCCTAAATTTCTGACAATATACTTCTACATCATCCTGACCCTGGCATAAAGCCAGCAGATTTTTCTCAGCCTGATCCACTGAATTAGGCTCATCGTAAAGCAATCCCAGCGCCTGGAAAAATGCATCAACATTACTCAATGCAGAATCTCCTGGTGCAAGAGAAAACGCCCAGTCCTGTGGGTCGCCGCGCAAAAAAGAAATAATAATCAAAACCTGTTGAATAGGATTACCAGAAGAATGAGGTTTCAAGGCCAAAAATAGCTTACAATTATTTCTGAAGCTCAGGAACTTAGTTCTGTCACCAAAAAACAAATCAGGAATCGGAATTCTTGGTTCTAGCATCGATTTCTGATCAATAGTATCTTGAATCTTTTGTACATTTACAACGAGATTATCCATTGAGGAGCACAGAGCCTGAATATCCATGTCCACAGCTGTGTCCTGAAGCACTCTAATGTCTAGGGGAAAAAAAAGACTGAAGACAGAGCTAAGAAAAAAAAATGATGTCAGGATTTCTTTTTTCCCTCTATTGGGAATCATCGGAGTGGCTCCTTGTACTGTTATGGCTGGCAATCAGGCAACACAGCGTGCAGTAATCAGCGCACATACAGAGATCTGGCAATAACCAAAAACAATAGGACAAGCTCTGAGACGTGGAATCTCTGTAGACTGCAGTACCTGATCTATCCTCACACAACTATAAGCAGCAGTGGATTGCGCCTATCACTACCTATGCAACTCGGCACTGCCTGAGGAGCTGACTAGCCTGAAGATAGAAATACAAGCCTGACTTACCTCAGAGAAATACCCCAAAGGAATAGGCAGCCCCCCACATATAATGACTGTTAGCAAGATGAAAAGACAAACGTAGGAATGAAATAGATTCAGCAAAGTGAGGCCCGATATTCTAGACAGAGCGAGGATAGCAAAGAGAACTATGCAGTCTACAAAAAACCCTAAAACGAAAACCACGCAAAGGGGCAAAAAGACCCACCGTGCCGAACTAACAGCACGGCGGTGCACCCCTTTGCTTCTCAGAGCTTCCAGCAAAAGTTAATAGCAAGCTGGACAGAAAAAACAGAAAACAAACTAGAAGCACTTATCTAGCAGAGCAGCAGGCCCAAGGAAAGATGCAGTAGCTCAGATCCAACACTGGAACATTGACAAGGAGCAAGGAAGACAGACTCAGGTGGAGCTAAATAGCAAGGCAGCCAACGAGCTCACCAAAACACCTGAGGGAGGAAGCCCAGAGACTGCAATACCACTTGTGACCACAGAAGTGAACTCAGCCACAGAATTCACAACAGTTCTGCTTCACCTCAATTGAGAGTTCCTTTGACCGCATGTTGTCTGCTCACAGCAACAGCTTCCAAATGCAAAACCACACACCTGGAATCCACCCCTGACCTTTTAACTACTTCATTGATTACAGGTTAACGAGGGAGACGCCTTCAGAGTTAATTGCAGCCCTTAGAGTCCATTGTCCAATTACTTTTGGTCCCTTGAAAAAGAGGACGCTATGCATTACAGAGCTATGATTCCTAAACCCTTTCTCTGATTTGGATGTGGAAACTATCATATTGCAGCTGGGAGTGTGCACTTTCAGCCCATATTATATATATATAATTGTATTCCTGAACATGTTTTTGTAAACAGCTAAAATAACAAAACTTGTGTCAGTGTCCAAATATTTCTGGCCCTAACTGTATATACAGTGACTTGCAAAAGTAATCACTCCAAACCTCCTCCTTCCCCCTGGAATTTTTTTTTCGAATCTTGCTACCTCACAAACTGGAATGTCACTGTTTTTTTCCTGATGGTTTGCAACATGCCTACTGCTGTGAACATTTAATTTTCTTTTTATTCTGAAGCAAACAACAAATAGGACAAAATAACTGAAAACTTCAATGTGCATAACTATTCACCCCCCTAAAGTCGGTACATTTTAGAACCTTATTTTGTGACAATTACAGCTGCAAGTCGCTTTAGATGAGTTTTTATGAGCTTTCCACATCTTGCCAGTTGAATTTGTGCCCATTCCTTAAGACAAAACTGCTCCACCTCCATCAACCTCCACTGGTGAACCACAATATTCAAGTCTGACCACAGATTCTCAATTGGATTGAAGTCTGGGCTTTGAGTACGCCACTCCAAAACATTTACACTTTTCCCCTTAATCCACTTCAGTGTTGCTTTAGCAGTATGCTTTGTGTCATTGTCTGTTTGGAAGATGAACATCCATCCTAGTCTCAAATCGCTAACAGACTGAAACAACGATGAATATCCCTGTATTTTGCACCATCCATCTTCCCAACGACTCAGATCATTTTCTCTGTCCATTTTGTCAAAAACCAACCCCACAGCATGATACTGCCACCACCATGTTTCACTGTGAGGATGGTGTTCTTGGGGTGATGAGCTGTGTTGGTTTGGTGCCGGACATAGCGTTTACCTTGGTGGCCAGAAAGTTCAGTTTTGGTCTCATCTGACCAAGAGCATCTTCCTCTCCCACATATCTTTTGGCAAACTCAAAGCAAGCCTTACAATTTTTTGTGGGTAAATAAAGTTTTTTTTTTCTGCCCACTCTTCCATAAAGGCCACCGCTATGGAATGTACGGCTTATTGTGGTCGTATGGACAGATACACCAGTCTTTGCCTGGGAACTCCTTGCCTGGGCTGAGAGTTTTGGTGGGTAGTCCTCTCATGGCAGGTTTCTTATGGTACCTTATTCTTTCCATTAATGATCATGGATTTGATGGTGTTCCAGTGGATCATTAGAGATTGGGATATTTTTTTTAACCCAACCCTGGCTTGTTTGGAAATTTCTCTTGCTAAATAGTGTTGCATCCTCTGTGGCTCTTCAGAAAAGGTGTGTATATACTGACCGACCATAACAAGCCAAGGGGGTTAATACTTTTGAAAGCCACTGTGTGTATAATATATGTATATACAGTATTTTTTGGATTATAAGATGCACTTTTTCCCCAAAATTTTTTTGGGGAAATGGGGGTGTGTCTTATAATTCGAATATACCTTACTGGCCACGGTGGAGCAGAGTCCCAGGATCGCTGCTGGTGGAAGCAAGAGTGGAGCGTTGCTGCAGGCCGCAGGCTGGGATGAGGGGGGTGTTTCGAATGTGTGACATTGCGGGTGTTCGGTGGTGTGGGGGATCCGCCAACATTTTGTGAAAGCCTGGAGCCCGCACACTTCCATGGTTTACAATGCGGTGGACTCCGTGAAAATGGCTGCTGGGGTCAGCACATGCGCAGATGGAGATCTCGGCACCAAGATTTCAGGAGATCTCAGCGCCAAGATCTACATCTGTGCATGCTCCGTCCCCGGAAGCCATTTTCCCTGAGACCACCGCAAAGTAAACCATGGAAGTGCGGGAGTGCCGGGCTTTTATAAAATGTCGGCGGAGCCCTGCACCACAAAACACCCACAGCTTCGCACATCTAAATCCCCCCTTCTCCCAGTCTGGTGTCCGCAGCATCGCCCCATTCTGGCCTCCGCCAGCAGCGACCCTGGGACCCCGCTTCACCACAGCTACCACCCCTAGTAAGCAATAAGACGCATGGATTGTAAGAAGCACCACCACTTTATTAAAAAAAAGTTTTTTTTCCTATTTTTCTATTCAAAATTTGGGGTGCGTCTTATAATCTCGTGCGTCATATAAACTGCGAAATACGGTCTGTATATATATATATATATATATATATATATATATATATATATATATATACTGTATATATATAAATACAGTACAGACCAAAAGTTTGGACACACCTTCTCATTTAACCCCTTTCTGACCTCGGACGGGATAGTACGTCCGAGGTCAGAAGCCCCGCTTTGATGCGGGCTCCGGCGGTGAGCCCGCATCAAAGCTGGGACATGTCAGCTGTTTTGAACAGCTGGTATGTGCCAGGAATAGGCGCAGGCAGAATCGCGATCTGCCCGTGCCTAATAACTAGTTAAATGCCGCTGTCAAACGCAGACAGCGGCATTTAACTACCGCTTCCGGCCGGGCGGCCGGAAATGATCGCATCGCTGACCCCTGTCTCATGATCGGAGGTCGGCGATGCTTCTGAATAGTAACCATAGAGGTCCTGGAGACCTCTATGGTTACTGATTGTCGGTAGCTGTGAGCGCCACCCTGTGGTCGGCGCTCACAGCACACCTGCATTTCTGATACATAGCAGCGAACATCAGATCGCTGCTATGTAGCAGAGGCGATCGCGTTGTGCCTGCTTCTAGCCTCCCATGGAGGCTATTGAAGCATGGCAAAAGTTTAAAAAAAAGTAAAAAAAAATGTGAAAAAAATTACAAAAATATAAAAGTTTAAATCACCCCCCTTTCGCCCCATTCAAAATAAATCAATAAAAAAAAATCGAACCTACACATATTTGGTATCGCCGCGTTCAGAATTGCCCTATATATCAATAAAAAAAGCATTAACCTGATCGCTAAACGGCGTAGCGATAAAAAAATTTGAAACGCCAGAATTACGTTTTTTGGGTCGCCGCGACATTGAATTAAAATGCAATAACGGGCAATCAAAAGAACGTATCTGCATCAAAATGCTATAATTAAAAACGCCAACTCGGCCCGCAAAAAATAAGCCCTCACTTGACCCCAGATCAGGAAAAATGGAGATGCTACGAGTATCGGAAAATGGCGCAATTTTATTTATTTATTTTTTTTAGCACATAGATAAAAAATAACCTAGTCATGTTTGGTGTCTATGAACTCGTAATGACCTGGAGAATCATAATGGCAGGTCAGTTTTAGCATTTAGTGAACCTAGCAAAAAAAACAAGCAATAAACAAGTGTGGGATTGCACTTTTTTTGCAATTTCACCGCACTTGAAATTTTTTTCCCATTTTCTGGTACACGACATGGTAAAACCAATGATGTCTTTCAAAAGTACAACTCGTCCCGCAAAAAATAAGCCCTCACATGGCCAAATTGATGGAAAAGTAAAAAAGTTATGGCTCTGGGAAGGAGGGGAGCGAAAAACAAACACGGAAAAACTGAAAATCCCAAGGTCATGAAGGGGTTAAAGATTTTTCTGTTATTTTACATTTTTGTGGAAATTCAAAAATCTGAAAAGTGGGGCATGCAATATTATTCGGCCCCTTTAACTTAATACTTTGTTGTGCCACCTTTTGCTGTGATTACAACTGCAAGTCGCTTGGGGTATGTCTCTATCAGTTTTTTACATCGAGGGACTGAAATTCTTGCCCATTCTTCCTTGGCAAACAGCTCGAGCTCAGTGAAGTTTGATAGAGATAGTTTGTGAACGGCAGTTTTCAGCTCTTTCCAAAGATTCTCGATTGGATTGAGGTCTGGACTTTGACTTGGCCATTCTAACACCTTGATACGTTTATTTGTGCACCATTCCATTGTAGATTTTGCTTTATGTTTGGGATCATTGCCTTGTTGGAAGGCAAATCTCCATCCCAGTCTCAGGTCTTTTGCAGACTCCAACAGGTTTTGTTCAAGAATAGTCCTGTAATTGGATCCATCCATCTTCCCATCAATTTTAACCATCTTCCCTGTCACTGGTGAAGAAAAGCAGGCCCAATCCATGATGCTGCCACCAGCTTGACAGTGGGGATGGTGTGTTCAGGGTGATGAGCTGTGTTGCCTTTACGCCAAATATATCGTTTGGCATTGTTGCCAAAAAGTTCGATTTTGGTTTCATCTGACTAGAGCACCTTCTTCCACATGTTTGATGTGTCTCCCAGGTGGCTTGTTGCAAACTTTAAACAACACTTTTTATGGATATATTTGAGAAATGGCTTTCTTCTTGCCACTCTTCCATAAAGGCCAGATTTGTGCAGTGTACGACTGATTGTTGTCCTATGGCCAGACTGTCCCACCTCAGCTGTAGATCTCTACAGTTCATCCAGACTGATTATGGGCCTCTGGGCTGCATCTCTGGTCAGTCTTCTCCTTGTTTGAGATGAAAGTTTAGAGGGATGGCCGGGTCTCAGTAGATTTACAGTGGTATGATACTCCTTCCATTTCAATATGATCACTTGCACAGTGCTCCTTGGGATGTTTAAAGTTTTAGAAATAATTTTGTATCCAAATCCGGCTTTAAACTTCTCCACAACAGTATCACGGTCCTGCCAATTGCGTTCCTTGGTCTTCATGATGCTCTCTGTGCTTTAAACAGAACCCTGAGACTATCACAGAGCAGGTGGATTATATTTATAATCATTAGGCATTTAGGACAACATTGGATCATTCAGAGATCCACAATGAACTTCTGGAGTGAGTTTGCTGCACTGAAAGTAAAGAGGCTGAATAATATTGCACGCCCCACTTTTGAGTTTTTGAATTTCCACAAAAATGTAAAATAACCAATACATTTCGTTCAACTTCACAATTGTTTTCCACTTGTTGATTCTTCACCAAAAATTTACATTTGGTATCTTTATGTTTGAAGCATGATATGTGGGAAAAGGTTGAAAAGTTCCAGGTGGCCGAATACCTTCGCAAGGCACTATATATACAGTATATATGGATCTGCAGTACCTAGATGCTGCCACCATGATTTTGAAGTAATTGCCATGTTCTTACAGCATTCAAGAATTTCCAGTCGGTGCCGGTAACAGCTGGTCAGTGGGGGTATTAATATTGATGGCCTTTGCCGAAAATAGGCCATCTATTACTAAGCAGTGGCCAACCTCTTTAAGGCAATATACTAGCTTTAAAGCTGTCCACAGTGAGCAATATATGTAACAAAATAAGATAGCACAGCCCGCGCAGTATATTGCACAGCCCGCACAGTACATTGCACAGCCCGCGTAGTACATTGCACAGCCCACGTAGTACATTGCACAGCCCATGTAGTACATTGCACAGCCCATGTAGTATATTGCACATCCCACGTAGTATATAGCACAGCCCACGCAGTATATTGCACAGCCCACGCAGTATATTGCACAGCCCACGTAGTATATTGCACAGCCCGCATAGTATATTGAACAGCCCGCGTAGTATATTGCATAGCCCGCGCAGTACATTGCACAGCCCGCGCAGTACATTGCACAGCCCACGCAGTATATTGCACAGCTCACGTAGTATATTGCACAGCCCACGTAGTATATAGCAATGTGGGCACCATATCCCTGTTAAAAAAAAGAATTAAAATAAAAAATAGTTACATACTCACCCTCCGTTGGCCCCCGGATCCAAGCGAAGCGTTTTCCGATGCTCCTCGCGCGCTCCGGTCTCAAGAGTGCATTGCGGTCTCAAGAGATGATGACGTAGCGGTCTCGCGAGACCGCTACATCATCATCTCACGAGACCACAATGCATGGAGCGGTCACCGGGGCATCGCGAGGAGCGGGAAAGGCGTGTTCCTGATCTGGGGGGCCGACGGACGGTGAGTATATAACTATTTTTTATTATTTTAATTATTTTTAACATTAGATCTTTTAAAAAAGTTGGTCACACAGGGTTAATAGCAGCGTTAACCGAGTGCATTACACCGTGGTCCGTTAACGCTGCCATTAACCCTGTGTGAGCGCTGACTGGAGGGGATTATGGAGCGGGCACTGACTGTGGGGAGGAAAGAGCGGCCATTTTGCCGCTGGACTGTGCCCGTCGCTGATTGGTCGTGGCTGTTTTGCCACGACCAATCAGCGACTTGGATTTCCATGACAGACAGAGGCCACGACCAATGAATATCCGTGACAGACAGAAAGACAGAAAGACAGACAGACAGATGGAAGTTACCCTTAGACAATTATATAGTAGATTTTTGAGTTAAATGTAAATTTTTCATTTATTCTATAAACTACTGACAACCAGGTCTCCGAATTTCCACGCAAAAAATTTGTATTTTTGGGGGGGAAAAGGAGAAGTGGTCAAAATTACAAAAAAAACCAGTGCTTTCAGACCTCAAATAATGCAAAGAAAACAAGTTCATAATCATTTAGAAACAACAATACTAATGTTTTTACTCAGGAAGAGTTCAGAAATCAATATTTTGTGGAATAACCATGATTTTTAATCACAGCTTTCATGCATCTTGGCATGCTTTCTACCAGTCTTTCACACTGCTCCTGGTGCAAAAATGTAAGGAGTTCTTCTTTGATGGCTTGTGACTATCCATCATCCTCTTGATTACATTCCAGAGGTTTTCAATGGGGTTCAGGTCTGGAGATTGGGCTGCTCATGACAGGGTTTTGATGTAGTGGTCTCTTAATATTTGCATATACTTACCCTTGTGCTCCCTAACATTCCCACATCATGTCCCTGGTACCCTCCATTCCCGATCAGCCTTCAATAGACCTGCTGATTTCTTGTTCACTATGCCCCAAGTGACTGTTACAACCAATCACTCACAAGATCACTGAGACCAGTGATTGGTTGCAGAAGTTATGAGGGGTATACAGGAAAAGATATCTTGCTGCCAAGTTAAACAGAAGAACAGTGAAGTTCAGGAGAGTCATGGTGCTGGAATCTCTGGGATTGAATGGTTTAGTACAGGGGCGGACATGTCGCATGTGCAGCCGATGCGACTACATTGGGGCCTGGAGGTGTAGGGGGGCCCCTGCAGGGTGGCTAACACTGAGGGCAATCTGGCCTGTTTATTTGGCCCAGAGGGGACCCTGGCCAGATTGCCCTCATGTGTGGCAGGCAATGATCCCTGCAGCTCCACTGTCTACAGGAGAAAATGGCAGCAGAGCGGAGATGCTTCCTGGCTGCTTTTCGTGTCTGACACACTAGTGCCGCTGGATGATGCCAGCATTCAGTGCGCATCTGTGTCAGACAAAAAGCTGCTAGCGAGGAAGATGCTGCGGCTGCGGGGGACATGCGGAGAGGTGAGTGGTGCTGTGTGTGTATATGTGTGTATGTACAGTATGTGCACAGCTGCGGGGAACGTGCTGTGAGATGTCTGTATGTGTGTAGGTGGTGGAGAGGGCAATGATGGGGTGATGGAGAGGGCAATGATGGGGTGGTGGGTAAGAAAGCAATGATAGAGGTGGTGGAATGGGCAATGATGGGGGTGGCGGGGAGAAGGTAATGATGGATGTGGTGGAAAGGGCAATGATAGGGGTGGTGGGGGAGAAAGCAATGATAGAGGTGGTGGAAAGGGCAATGATGGGGTAGTGGCAGAGAAGGTAATGATAGAGGCGGTGGAAAGGGCAATGATGGAGTGGTAGAGGAGAAAGCAATGATAGAGGTGGTGGAAAGGGCAATAATGGAGGTGGTGGAAAGGGCATTAATGGAGGTGGTGGAGAGGGTAATGATGGAGGTGGTGGGTGAGGGCAATGATTGGGGTGGTGGAGAGGGCAATGATTGAGGTGGGGGAGAAGGAAATGGGGGTGGTGGAGAGGGCAGCGGTGGGTTGGTGAAGAGGGAAATGTTGGGGGTGGTGGAGAGGGCAATGATGGAGGTGGGGGAGAGGACAATGATGGGATGCGGGGGGGAGGAGGCCAATGAGGGGTGTGGTTGATTTCGATAGGAGAAAGGGGGATTTATAATGAACTTACGAACATTGGAAGGGGAGGAGGACGTTAGATATTGAAGTTAAATGAATTGGGTTGTGGAGGAGAGTACTAAGCCTCTGATAGCGTCCTCCCATATCTTACAAATCATTGTGATGCTATCGGGGACTTAAAATTTATTGGGGATTGAGAGAGGAGGCAATAAGGTTCACAGGACACTTTAGAATGAGCTGAATGGTGGGAGAAGACGCTGTCAGGGACTTGTAATTAATTGGGAGGTGGTGGAGGATGCTCAGCACCTGATATCTTCTCCCACCCCCAAATTCATCATGATGCTATTAGGTATTTAGAATAAATGGGGGCGGCACAGGACAGGAACTAAGGCTATGTGCACACGTTCAGGATTTGCAGGAGAAAATTCTGCTGCATCTCCTAATGTCTTGGCAGGAAGAAAATTGCTTAAAATGCATACAATTTTTTCCCACATTTTTGTCATGCCTTTGTTACGTATTTTTCCCCATTAGTACGGGTGAAGTACACTGCAAGAATTGACATTATGCAGATTTTAATCTGCTGCAAATTAGCAAGGAAAAAATAAGCAGCGTGTGCATTAGACTTCAGGGATCTCATTCACTTTTCCTGTACTATAAAACCTTGCATATATTCCGTGCGCACATAGCCTTACAGGTAATTGGGGAGAGTCACAGACTGAATAATTTATATTATTGGGAGTCAGAGATTATAGTTAATGGGGGACACAGTGCTGCATATCACATTATATTTTTAATGGTGCATGGCTAATAGAATATTAATGGTGGGTACATATCTGTATTCAGGGGGAGACACATGTATGTATACAATGTGTGTGACCTTGTTATTTTCAGGGTTCCGACGATCATCGTGACAAGACGAGTCATGACTAGGAGATGTCAACATGAAGGTCTGACCAGATGGAGAAGAAACAGGAGAAAGCGGCTCTAATCAGACGAGACGTCAGCGGTAAGTTCCTGGATGTAAATATTATTCTGTATCTGCACTGTGTGATTTTGAGTGATAATGTTTGTTTTGTAAAATCCCTTATTCTACATTCTCACATTTGTGTGAAATGTCCGTGTGCTTCCAGGTTTTTTTATCAGATGGCATACGGACTCAGAGTTTTATAAGTCCATTCACACATACATGAAAATCATGGCTCTGAGAATGAGATCCATGAGGGTCAGAGAATGTTCTGTTCTGATCCGATTTTGAGGTTCAAAATAGGAGATGCTCAATGCATCTGTAAAAGCGGGCAGCACACCAACACTGCACACAGATACAGGGATGTAGCCTTATTATATATAGCACAGTCACTTAGTATTAGTGTTGAGAGATACTTTCCGATATTTGAAAGTATTGGTATCGGATGATATCGGCCGATACCGGCAAAATATCGGATCTCGCCGATACCGAGTTCCGATACCAATACAAGTCAATGGGACACAAATATCGGAAGGTATTCCTCGATGGTTCCCAGGGTCTGAAGGAGAGGAAACTCTCCTTCAGGCTCTGGGATCCATATTAATGTAAAACATAAAGAATAAAAATAAAAAATATGGCTATACTCACCCCTCCGAAGAACCCTGGCTGTCACCGCTGCAAGCGTCCGCCTCCGTCCTTAAGAATGCTGTGAGTGAAGGACCTTCGATGACGTCGCGGTCAGGTGACCGGTCACCTGACCGCTCACGTGACCGCTCACCTGACCGCGACGTCATCGAAGGTCCTTCACTCACTACATTCTCATGAACGGAGGTGGACGCTCGCAGCGGTGACAGCCAGGGTTCTTCGGAGGGGTGAGTATAGCCATACTTTTTATTTTTATTCTTTATTTTTTACATTAATATGGATCCCAGGGCCTGAAGGAGAGTTTCCTCTCCTCCAGACCCTTGGAACCATACGCACCGCACACTCCGATACCGATTTCCGATATCACAAAAGTATCGGATCTCGGTATCGGAATTCCGATACAGGAAATATCGTCCGATACCCGATACTTGCAGTATCGGAATGCTCAACACTACTTAGTATATAGTGTACTCACTTATTATGTATAATACCATCCTTAATTACATAGTTTCCTCTTTTATTATGTATAACACCGTCCCTTATTATATAACTTCCTCTGCTGTTATGTACAGTGTTGTCTCTTACGTAGTTTATTCCTGTTATTTTTGTTTTTCACAGCGCCCTCTTTTATTACATAGTCCCCTCTCTTGTTAGATATAAAATTACTTCTGATGGAGCAGTCGGTGACCAGACGACCAGTCCATCAGCTCCTCCATTACAAAAGAAGCTGTCCCATACTCCTCAGGCATCATTGCATTATACATCTAACAAGACAGGACGGTATGTAATAAAGACAGGGCTCCATATAATCCGATTTGTATGGGACGGCGCTGTACATAATAAGAGAGGGCACTGTGTAATAAGGAGATGGCAATATACATAATAAAGGAGACTGTGTGACTATATATATATATATATATATATATATATATATATATGTATATATATATATATATATATATATAATATGTAGCTTTGTTGCCATAAAAGGAGGGGTGGCCAGACACATTTCTTGCACAGGGCCCCAAGCTGTCAGTGTTTGCCTCTGCTTTAGTATATGTTATTTAATTAATCTAGATGTATTACTGCCTCTGTGCACTATTTTAATGATCTTGTATAACCCTTTTAAGGAAACTAAAAATTAGCATAATGCCTAAAAGAAAAAAAATATTTGCAAGCAGTTCTGGACATATCCAAGAAGTGACACAGCTAAGACACATACAAGTCTATTAAGGTACTGAACATTTAGTCTTTTTTATATTTTTTTATTGCGAGCCACTGAGTAGTCAAGTTCAAGTGAGTAGACAGCATTGTTATACCAGAGACAGGGTATCTGCAAAAGTATTTCCGTTTCAAAAAGAACGATAGAGAATTGTAGCCTTATAGAAATTGTGGATTGGGAAGTTATGATTAATATCAGAAATCCTGCACACCTTTTACGAAGGCAGTTTTTTTCGACCCTTTACTTTCTGTCTTCTTTGGTACACAATTGAATCTCTTTAATTAGTACTTATAGTGTTTTGTTAAAATGAATGGGATGTTTATGAAATTAATGGGTTTTCTGGGTCCTCCAGAACAAAAGATGTGCTAGACTTTCTCAATTCTTACAGAGGAGTCCTGAAAGCACCACCCCACCTCATTCCCACAGTAAATCTGAATTCTCTAATATTTTATTTGAAAAATTGCTTTCTAAATCATGTAGTAAATATTATATTTCCCTCTCCCACAGGACATACCCTCGTGCTTGGCATGGCTGGCGGCATCTGTTTGATTTTTTTGCTCCTCCTCAACATCATTCCCACAGGGAGCAGGAAGAGCTGGAGAAGACGTGGCCAGCAGCTTGTACCCAATAGTCGTGAGCGAACTGAAGCTGGTGGCGAGAGCTTCCCATTGGATTTCACTGCTGTAGAGGGAAATATGGACAATTTTATGACTCAGATTAAGAACCTGGCACAGTCTTTGTATCCTTGCTCAGCACAGCGTTTAGATGAAGAGATGAAATTACATCTTTTGAGTAACCACTCTGTCACCTGCAATGATGGAAGTCCAGCTGGGTAAGTGTCTGTGGAGAGCAGACTGTTTACAATACTATAATGGTTAGTCGTATGAAGCATGATTGTCTGGCTGAGGGCCATAATGTAAATACAATTGTGCTCAAAAGTTTACATACCCCGGCAGAATTTTTGCTTTCTTGGCCTTTTTTTCAGAGAATGTGAATAATAACACCAAAACATCTTCTCCACTCATGGCTAGTGTTGGGTGAAGCCATTTTCTTGTCAAACTACTGTGTTTTCTTTTTTTAAATCATAATGACAACCTAAAACATCCAAATGACCCTGATCAAAAGTTTTCATACCCTGGTGATTTTTGCCTGATAACATGCACAGAAGTTGACACAAATGGGTTTGAATGGCTACTAAAGATAACATCCTCACCTGTGACCTCTGAAAAATGCCAGGATAATTGTTCGAGATACAAAGAAACACACAAATAACATCAGCTGAAATACTGGACTTTCTGAAAACTAGCGGTGTGGCTGTTTCAAGAGGCACAATAAGGGGCACTTGAAAAAAATGGGGTATATGGTCGAGTCACCAGAAGAAAGCCATTACTGCGCCAATGCCACAAAGTATCTTGCCTACAATACGCAAAACAGTAGAGAGACAAACCTCAAAATTTCTGGAACAAGGTAATTTGGAGTGATGAGATCAAAATTGAACTTTTTGGCCACAACCATAAATGTTACATTTGGAGAGAGGTCAACAAGGCCTATGATGAAAGGAACACCAATCCTAGTGTAAAGCACGGAGGTGGATCGCTGATGTTTCGGGGATGTGTGAGATACAGAGGCACAGGAAACTTGGTCAAAGTTGAAGGAAATATGAATGCAGCATGTTATCAGCAAATACTGGAGGCAAATTTGCAATCATCATCCCGGATGCTGCGCATGGGACCTACTTGGATGTTCCAACATGACAATGATCCAAAACACAAGGCCAAGTCGACCTGTCATTGGCTACAGCAGAAAAAAGTGAAGGTTCTATCTCAGTCTCCTGACCTCAATATCATTGAGCCTCTGTGGGGAGATCTCAAGCACGCAGTTCATGCTTCATCCTAGACAGCCCAGGAATTTATAGGAACTGGAGACTTTTTGCCAAGAAGAGTGGGCAGCTTTACCATCTGATAAAATAAAGAACCTCATCCACAACTACCACAAAAGACTTCAAGCTGTCATTGATGTTAGAGGGGGCAATACACGGTATTAACAAATGGAATATGTGAATTTTTGATTAGGGCCATTTGGCTTTCTTCTGGCGACTCGACCATGCAGCCCATTTTTCTTCAAGTGCCTCCTTATTGTGCATCTTGAAAGAGGAACACCGCTAGTTTTCAGAGAGTCCAGTATTTCAGCTGATGTTATATGTGGCTTTTTCTTTGCATCCCAAACAATTTTCATGGTATTTATCACAGGTCACAGGTGAGGATGTTACCTTTAGTAGCCATTCAAACCCATTTGTGTCAACTTCTGTGCGTGTTATCAGGCAAAAATCACCAGGGTATGTAGTAAACTTTTGATCAGGGTTATTTGGATGTTTTGGGTTGTCATTATGATTTAAATAGAGAAAACACAGTAGTTTGACAATAAATGGCTTCACCCAACCACTAACCATGAGTGGAGAAAAGGTTTTGGTTTTATCATTCATATTCTCTGAAAAAAGGCCAAAAAAGCAAAAATTCTGCGGGCTATGTAAACATTTGAGCACAACTGAACCTGATAAATTTAATGTTACTTTAGTTATCTATATTTGAAGAGATTGTTCACTATCCTTAGGAATGTTCCTCAGTGTCTGATCGGTCAGGGTCCGACACCTGGCACCACTGCCGATCAGTTGCTCTCGGTGTCGTCGGCAACGGGCAGCGGCCACCAGCCGGAGCTGCTCGATTGCAGAGATGCTCCGTCTTCTGATAGTGGCTGTGGCAGGGTACTACACATTCGCCACCTACTTTTTTTTTTGTCGCCAACACCGAGAACAGCGAGGGTGCTGGGTGTTGGATCCTGACTGATCAGACATTGATGACCTATCTTAGGGATAGGTTATCAATGAAAAAGTAGTGTGCAACCTCCTTAAAGGCATTATCATCTATCCTGAAGATATTTGATAACTTATTGATCAGTGGTGGGCCAACTTCTGTGACCTGAATAAATTGGCATAATGGGGAACTCTTACCCCCAGTTGGAATGGAATAGCAGTGCTCATGTGGTAGTCTAGCGTCCAACCTGACATGCCATTTATATATGGGATATTAGTTCCACAACTGGGATATTTCCCATTCTGCCAATTGGTCCATGCTCCCGGTCCAATAAGAAAGTTACCACCTATCTTATGATTAGATCATAATGTATTTTAACTGGACAACTAGTTTATGTGCATACAAGAGAAATAATTCTATTTTATAATGTTGTAGCTATTTATTTTTTTTACTTTTGAAAGCTTCCTTGGGGGCAGCCTTTTTACAGGCCATACATCATCCCTGAATTGTCTTCTTAGGCACTGCAGTAGACTGTGTGTAACACTTGCCAGAATTCACATTGATGGTATCTAAGATGTGAAAACCACAGTCCAGGCTTGTTTTAAGATTAAATATGGCTGTTCGTAATCGTAGACCACTGTAGGTTTCTGTAATCCTAGAAATTCTGTTACAATTTGGTTTGTAAAAATTTTGTCCATGATAGTGCTGACCATGGACATTGGAAATCTTTGAACAGCCCCCTTACATTACTATCTTTGTAATGTATGGTTGTCAAAAGCCTTCCTTAACCACATTTTGTAGTGGTTTTCTGCTCTCTGTAGTCCCATCTGTACACTTGCCCAAACCCACAATTACAAAAATGATAAAGAAAGTAGTAGATTGTGGGTTTCTATCTTTTGCATGTATGAAAGATGTGATTAAGAAAATTTCATGCTAAACCACCTCTTTCAGACTTAGTCCTTAAGAGAATGGAGCACATCTAATCTTCTGGTATTTCTGCAATATTTATGTATATGGAGATTTCTTTTAATGTGGTCTACAAACATCTTGAAGGCTCCAGTTGTCCTCACAGTTTACATTAGGACTTTGTTTCATATGTTCTTCTGAATTCCTCCTAATCTCTTCATAGTTTTAAATAAAATTTAACGATATGTATATATTGTATATTCTGCCCACAGCCTTTATTTGGCTGGAAATAAATCCCAAAATATAAGCTGTGTGAGGCACATCAGACCTTTCGGTGCCTGCTTTCTATCTGTGTACAGAGCTGCTTTTAAGTAAAGTGTATACTCCATCATGCCATCACTTTCCTTTGATAAGTGTCCATCCCCTCCTTGATGCTCCCACCACCATGGACTAAGACTCTGTTATGTTTACATTCTAGTTACTACCTAAAAGAGTCCAAAGGCAGCCGGCGGTGGCTCGTCTTCTTGGAAGGTAAAACTTAACTTTTATCTTCCCCTCTTTACTGAAGATTTTAGGCCTTCTGCCCAAGCTAAGTAAGAGAAAATAAACAGAGCTTGCAGTGAAGAGTTGTAAGAACATAATTTGCTTCCAAAACACTTTTTTTTTAAATGAATGAGTGACATGTAAGTGTGACCTAGAGTCAAAGGTGATGACCTAACTTGGAAAAGACACATTATATTGAATGTAATGGTGTCTGACAATTAATCCATGTGCGCATGAAAGTTACTAGCTACAGATCCTTAAGATAATATAGCATTTGCATATTTTAATATGTTTTTTCATAATTTATTCTAAACTTTGGTTTAGTCTTATAAGAAATATCACCTTGTGGTATATATTTTTTAAATTGTATATATATTTCAGTAATGTGGCTCACAATCAACTGATTGCTACAGATCCTGACTCATATTTTCCCTATAGTATCTGCATGTTTCATTATGTAGTATATAGTCCTTCTGAACAATCCAGAACAGGAGTTGCGCTTTGCAGAATTTGTCCATCCTGGCTAAGGCTGCTTTCACACATCAGGTTTTTGCCGTCAGGCTGAATCCGGCGGTGCGACGGATCCCGCATAAATTGTGAAAAACTGATGCGAGCGAGAGAGACAGCACATCATGCGTCTGCGCCAACGGCGTTTTTGGATCCACCCAATCACAGCACAGAGAGTGACGCGTGGGGTTTATTCTACTTTATAAATGGAGTTACGAGGAAACGCCGAGAAGTTTTTCAGCTATTTGCGGATAAAAGCAGAGAACTTCGACTTGTTGTTGGAACGGATTGGACACCTCACCGCAAGAAGTGATACATATTGCCGCTTCTCAGTTTCACCGACGGAGCGTCTGATGGTGATTCTTAGGTAAGCCATTTTTATCTCCTACTGTTAAAGCACACTTATAACTGTAATGTTGTTGCTGGTATTTTTTAATAATTATTTTTATTGTATCTCCTACTGTTAAAGCTGACATATAACTGTAATGTTATTGCTGGTATTTTGTACTAATTTTTGCCTTGCTTTTTTTCACAGATTCCTTGCAACTGGAGAATCCCTTTCGTCATTCCATTTTCAGTTTACACTTGGAATTTCCACCATATCGGGAATTGTGAAGCATACCTGCCGTGCATTGTGGGGCTCTTTACATGGCGAATTTATACCACATCCCACAACGGAGAGTTGGCTGGAAATAGCAGAAAAATTCCAACAAATTTGTCAGTTTCCCAATTGTTTGGGTGCAGTGGATGGGAAAGATATCCGCATCGTCAAACCTGCTGCATCTGGATCTGAATATTTTAACTACAAAAAATATTTCTCCATTGTGCTCATGGCCATCGCAGAGGCAGAATACAAATTTATAGCGGTTGATATTGGGGCCTATGGCCGCTCCAATGATTTGCAAGTTTTTAAAGTGTCTACAAGTGTCTACAAGTGTCAGTCGAGGGGTTCAAGAGATGCCTGGATGTCTTCCTGGAGCAGAACAATATTGTATCATACAATTATTAGGTTCTGTAGAAGGACGTAGATCTGGGGATTTATTATGATGGAATATAGGCTGAACTGGATGGACAAATGTCTTTTTTCGGCCTTACTAACTATGTTACTATGTTACTATGTATGTTACAATGGGGTGTCATCTCTATGGAAACATTTTCCAATTTCCACCCCCAAGACCACTGCCTGAAACCTCTGGGCCACCAATACCATTTGTATGTGTTGGAGATGAAGCCTTCCAACTCTTGGAACACCTGCTGAAGCCATACTCAAGTAGTGGATTGAAGCCAACTAAGAGAGTTTTAATTACCGTCTAACACGAGCACGAAGAATGGTGGGGTGCGCTTTTGGGATTCTAACAGCCAAATGGCGAGTTCTGTTGACCGTTATCAACCTGAAGACTGACACTGTTGACGAGGTGGTGAAAGCTTGTGTGGTCCTGCACAATTTTGTTATATGTAAGGAACAGATTTCCATTGATGACCACTTTGAAGAAACCACCTTGCATGATTATCAGAGAACATTACTTATAGAAGTTCTGTGTCAGTTTCCAGAATGAGGGACAAATTTGCTGAATAATTTATTTCAGCTTAAGGAAGAGTACACTGGCAGGATGAGATAGTTTGAAACATTAGTCTTGACCCTTGTTACCCAAAGTATTGGACCTGGTTGAGTTTTACCCAAATTATTGTACCTGGTTTGGTTTTAACCAAAGCATTGTACCTGTTTTACCCAAGTATTGTACCTGTTGTACCCAAAGTATCATACCTGGTTGGGTTTTACCCAAAGTATTGTACCTGGTTTGGTTTTAACCAAAGTATTGTGCCTGTTTTAACTAATGTATTGTACCTGGTTTGGTTTTACCCAAAGTATTGTACCTGTTTTACCCAAAGTATTGTACCTTGTTTTACCCAAAGTTTTTAACCTTATAATTTAATAAATGAAAGACAAAAAATTTTTTTAAACCAAAAAATTGTTTTTTTTAGTTACAAGTGTTTTCAAATTGTTTTATAAATTCATGTAGTGTGGGGTGGTGATAATACTGGAGGGACTGTCAGCTTGGGACACTTCGACAGTGGGAGTGTGGAGAGAGGATTGTGGTGGTGAAGGACCAGGAGGTAAAACAGAAGGTGAAGGGGTGGAGAAAGAAAGAGAACGGGTGGACATAAAACCGGGAGTAGTGTTGGGAATTTGGAAGGTTTGAGGGGTGAAGTGGAGGGATTGGGAGGCAGAAGAGGTGGTGGGTGGATAAGAGGGTTGTGTTTGGGGCATGATGGGTGTGGAAGGAGACTGGTGGCAGTGGGCAGGAAGTAGAGGTTGGGCAGGGAGTGGAGGCACAGATGATGTGGTTGGGAACTGGTACAGGGCTTGAGGCTGGTAAGGGGCTTGAGGCTGGTACGGGGCTTTATTCTGGTACTGTATAGGATGGGGCGGAGGGACAGTGGCTGGAGGGAGGGCAGGTGCGGAAGGAACTATCATGGCGGGTGGAGGGGCTTTGGAGGTAACATGCGCTAGGGCAAACTGGCAGGCTTGCATTACATGCATCTGCTGGTCAGGTGATAGCTTGTCTATGCGCTCGAGTGCTCCTTGGAAAAAGGAGTGATTTGGCTATTTAGTTGCATCTGAATACATCCTATCCAGACATGTGTGCAACTTAAGAATACTGTTGTTGAGCAAACTAAATCCTGCAGTCATTTGCTCAGACAACAGTTTGAGACAGTTCTGGAAGGTTACATTCAGATGCAAGAACTCGGACGCATAGCTCTTTTCCTGACCCCTCTGGTGCTGCCACCCAGAACCACAGGTGTTCTAGAGGTGGCAGCAGTGTCAGAGGGGTGGGGAAAAGGAAAAGCTATATCCTCACCAGCAGCTTCATGTAATGAAGTTGGCCACGATGCTCCAGCGCTGGTGGATGGGACTGAGGGACCAGATGTGAGGGGAGGCTGGGAAGGTGTAGATGGGTCGGGTCTGTTGAAGTGTCCCGCGGTGGCGGACTCCTGAGGGATCGCTCCAGAAGGGTTCAGCTCTGCAGGCTCCCGAGTGCTGCAAACGGTGCTGTGGATCAAAGAAAAAAAAAGGTAATTAATATATTGATATTGCTTGGCCCTGGCTGAAACCCCCAAAAAGTGTTTGACATGTAAAAATTTTGTATTAAATGGGGTGGGGGATATTTACCTTCTGCTCACCATCGTCGACCGGAGGAACGACAGGGCTCTAGCATATTTGTATTTGCTCCTGCGTCCTCCCGATCCACTCAGGGCTTGCATCTCCTTGTTGAACTCCTTCTTGAAGCAATCCCTGATTGACCGCCACTGCTTCACAACTCTTTCACCTGTAAAGTGAAAGCACAAATTGGTTAGTATACAACATATTACATCCAGCAACATAACTGAACTGTGAATACTTACGTGATTGATTCTGGGCCCGAACATCAAGGTCCTCCCAGTGTTCTACAAGTTGTTGGCATACTTCCTCCCAGAGCCGATGGGTAACACTAAGATCTGCGTGGCGGCAGTCCCCCATATTCCACGAGCGGCTCCCGCTCTCAGATTAGATCGATGAGGAGGTCGATGTCTAGCCCGGCCTCCTCACTGTCCGAGTCAGGAGCATGCTGTGAAGACTGTTAAAAAATACAAAAAGCAAAGACATTAGACTCAGAACAACAACATAAAGTGAAAAAAAAAGGTACTTGATGGCGACCGCCCTGACACTCCCGCTGACGACCCTGGGAAGCGCTTCGAGGACCTCTAGATTTAGTCGCAGAATCAGAAGACTAAAAAAAAAAATCATTATGTGCTGGGATGTAGGCTTATGTGTTGTGTGTACTATGATGTCTGGGATGATGTGGTTTTGTGATGCATGTAAAAGAAACTTACAAATTGCAAGCCCGCTCCAGGCATTTCTCCACCCCGTCCGTCTCCTCCTTGAAGCACCTCTGATGCTGCAGCTTCCTGGTATAAAAAAAATTATATATTAATATAATATATATATACATATATATATATATATATATATATATATATATATATATATATATACTGTATAACGTGACACTGACCATCACCAAAAAGAAAAAAAAATTATTTCCCTCACAGCGCTGACAACGCGGGGGAGAGCTCCCAGAAGAAGACATATCTGGCTACGGCTGGCTGCTGGCAGGCTGTGGCTGTTAGGCTGCTGACAGGCTGTGGCTGACTGGCTGCCTGTAGCTGGGTGACTATGGCTGGCTGGCCTGGGGCAGGGTTCAGCTCTGGCGGCAGGTTCAGCTCTGGCGGCAGGTTCAGCTCTGGTGGCAGGTTCAGCTCTGGTGGCAGTTCTGTGTCTTGCTGACTGGCTGGTAAATGGATGAGTGAAGGCCTACCTGGCAGGCTTTTTATCTGTTTCCTAATTGGGGGCTGGCCAATTGTATTGGAGCATGCTCAGTTAAAAAAAATGGAATCCGGTGCCGGAATCCATCATTTGACGATCCGGCGCCTTCCGGCGCCCATAGGCTTCCCATCTAGCTGTTCAGTTTTTCACCGCAGACAAAAAACTTAACTTTGTACGTTTTTTTCCAGACGCCAGACAATTTTTGCCGGATCCGGCGAAAGACTGATGAAACGTGATGCCATCCGGCGCTATTAAAAGTCTATGAGAAAAAAACGGATCCGGTGGCATTCAAAAATCGCCGGATTGAACCTGACTGCAAAAACCTGATGTGTGAAAGCAGTCTAAAAGAAAAGCATCCCAAGCAGACAAATTCACCCCTACAATGCCTATACAACCTAAATACAACATGGAAGGGTTTTTTCTGAATGAGATAATTACTTTGAATTTGCATCATAATAGAACTTGAACTTATTTAATCAATATCACCGTTCTTCTACTTTAATCTTATGGTGAACCTTGCACCAAATTTTTCATGTTGAACTGGACACACTGTGTAGTAGCTGCATAGCAAAATCAAAATGATTTTTTTTTTCGCTTCTCTGTTGTGGAGATATTAAAGAATTTGGCACTAGTGATGAGCGAGTATACTAGTTACTCGGGTTTCCCCGAGCATACTTGGGTGGTCTCTGAGTATTTTGGCTGCCTCGGAGATTTAGTTTTCATCTCTGCAGCTGCATGATTTGCGGCTGCTAGACAGGCTGAATACGTGTGGGAATTCCCTGACAAACAGGCAGCCCCCACATATATTAAGGCTGTCTAGCAGTCGCAAATCATGCAGCTGTGCTGATGACAACGAAATCTACGAGCATGCCAAAATACTCGGAGACCACCTGAGCATGCTCGGGGAAACCTGAGTAATGAGCATACTCACTCATCACTATTTGGCACCTAATAAGTTGCCTTTTTTTTAAATCCATGTGGGTGTTATCAGACAGTCTTAACTGGGTGCGTGTACTTTTGCCTGTATGATTCTGACCAATCATAAGGCAGTAACCTACTGAAGAAAAACATTCCCCATAATAGCTTAGCGCAGATTCCTCAGTGTGTGAGATGTATGACAGACAGCCCTGATCTCCTGGTCTATCCTCCTGCATGAGTCAGTATGGAAGTAGGGGCAGCACAGCTGTCTTTAGCTTTGTCACATTACAAACCCTCCTATCAGCTCTCCTCCTCTCCTAGCACTGCAATCTCTGTGGTACTATCCCTCACCACACATTGTCTGTCCAAAGGCGAGAGCTCAGATTGTCAATATCACACGTGTCTGTTCTCAATTTTGGCACTGTGCAGTAAAACCAGAGTAGGTTGTCATTACATCTCACAGAGGAGTAGTCTAGAAAATGCAGGCTTCTCCTATGGGAGATGTAATGACAGCCATGATCTCATTGCAGAGCGATTGCAAGTTGCTGAGCACAGCAGACATAGGTGTGATTACTGACATATCTCAGCGATCAGAAGAGCTGATAGAAGGGTTATTAATGTGACACAGCTAAACTCCGCTGCACTGCCCCTCTCCCATACTGAGTCATGCAGGAGGTTAGACCAAGTGACCAAGGCTATCTGTCATTACATCTGACACACTGAGAAATCTGCTCTAAGCTATGGTGGAGCCGTGTTCTTCTTCCCTTAGACTGTTGCTGCTTGCATATGATTGGTCAGCATCATACAGGGAGAGGAAGTACATTGTGCATCCAGTTTAACATGAAAACTTGTGAAAGGTCCTCTTTAAGGCTAGAATATGACTTCACCTTTCATATACTCCCCAAAGAAAGTGATTGGGATAAATCACCCAACTATTAAAATTGGAAAATAAAATGTAGGTTTCATGGTTGTCAATGATGCTGATTTATTATCCATTTGCTGCTATGGATGCAACTGTAACCCAGCTCCAAATCAAATTATTGTGAGACTGTTCTCGTTGAGCCCAGACCAATAGAACATTGTCACATAAAATAAAAGAAGTGTCCTCTTTTTTTCAAGTCGTTAAAATGTTAGTTTCTTATCTACAGTATATCAGTTTCTGGAAAGTTGAGCGACTGCTTACTTTTGCCATTACAGGCACCATTCACCATTTCAATAGCTTTCCATTACAAATCTGTACAGTGATATGCTTTTTTGCCCACGGGAATTTGCGGCCATGTACCGACAGGCGATTTTGATGTTACTCTTCAACATCGATTATGAAATAAAATTAATTGTACATCTGAAATTCATAATTCTCATCAATCCAAGTGTCTTTTTTCTATAATCTCTTCTATATCCTAGACACTGATATTTTTACCCCTTTACTCCTTTAAAGGTGGTTGGTATTGCATTAGCCGTGATAACTGTGACCTCCGCTATGACACAATGAGGAGACTCATGAGCTCTAAAGGATGGCCAAATACAAAAAAAGGTAAGTGCACCCCACGCTGTATTGTGATTTGGATCCAACCATCCTAGGATGCAAACATGTCTTTTGTCTGCATTGTTCTATCCATGTAACTCCTCTCATTCTGTAATGTACACTTACTGGTCACCTACGCGTCACACTAAAGTCATGCATGTAAGTTTGTGTGCCAATCATGAGTTTGTGTCACGCTTCATTTCATGTTTCAGCTTCAGGAATTTTGTCAACTCAGCCAGAGGAGAATCCACATTGGTGGAATGCAAACATGGTGTAAGTATGACACGCATCTTTGTCCACCTTAATACATTCATAATAGTTAAATATTCACTAGACTTCTCATTTTTATGAGAACTTATACTGATTATGATGACTTTGCTCTCTACAGATTCATTCCATACTGTTCCAGTGATGTCTGGAGTGGAGCTTCACCAAAAACTGAAAAAAGTATGTAGTGTGACATATTAAGCATGATTGTATTTGGGTAAAAGAAACACAGCTAATTCAATCCAATATTTCATTAGCTTCTTTTTATTCTACAATCAGGCCATCTCAGTGGCTCAGTGGTTAACAATTGTGCCTTGAAACAATTAGGGAAATGTCTATTTGAACTTTTTTTTTATTCTCCACTGTCTTTTCAAGCTTGAAAAAAACCTAATAGATTGATCATCTATGAATTGGCCATTTTTTGCGTTTGAGAAATAGAAAAAAAAGTTTAAAAAAATTATACGAATTTCTGTAGGGCATTCCAGAATATGTTGGTACTACATAAGCAGCTGAAAATTAAATAGTGTGGCTATATCTTACCAAAATCCTTCATTGAATCCCAGGAAAAGTATAAGATAATCAGATCTGTACATTCCTAATTGCTTCATAGTTCATAGTGGTGACATCTCCATTTGGGTGTATATACCTTCACAGAACACCTGAAGAGGGGTTGCTCATCATTTGACAACTCTTTTTTAGTCTATAAATACAATATTGTTTTTCTTTTATTTTAGGTGACTATGCTTTCATGGGTTCACTTATCATACAAGAGGTTGTGAAGGAACTTCTGGGGAAAGGTCTGGACACGGCTAAAGTCCTTCTTTTAGCTGGAAGCAGGTGAGAGTTTGATTCTGATGTGCGAGAATCCGTGATGGAAAAAGACTTGACAAATATCACAAAATTCTTGTTCTTCACTGTTCTAGTGCTGGTGGAACAGGTGTTCTTCTAAATGTAGACCTGGTTGCTGAGCAACTAGAAGAACTGGGCTATACAGGGATCCAAGTACGTGGTCTATCGGATTCTGGCTGGTTTCTTGATAATCAGCAGTACAGGAGGACTGACTGCACAGATATTATCACATGTGCCCCTACAGAGGCCATACAAAGAGGAATCAGGTAATTGTCTTGCCTATTGACCACAACATGAGCTCATGCATTTGGGGGTCATACACTAAAACCTGTGAAAGTGCATCTTTTCTAGTCAAGGAACTATTATCTAGAATCTTGCCTAGAAATAGACAACTAGAGGGACAACATATACAGTTATATAAAAAAGTTGCGGCACCCCTATTAATCTTAAACTTAATGTTTTATAAAAATTGTTTTTTTTGCAACAGCTATTTCAGTTTCATATATCTAATAACTGATGGACACAGTAATGTCTCTGCCTTGAAATTAGGTTTATTGTACTAACAGAAAATGTGCAATCTGCATTCAAACAAAATTTGACAGATGCATAAGTATGGGCACCCCACCAGAAAAGTGACATTATTATTTAGTAGATCCTCCTTTTGCAAAAATAACAGCCTCTAGTTTCTTCCTGTAGCTTTTAATGAGTTCCTGGATCCTGGATGAAGGTATTTTTGACCATTCCTCTTTACAAAACAATTCCAGTTCAGTTAAGTTTGATGGTCGCCGAGCATGGACAGCCCTCTTCAAATGATCCCACAGATGTTCAATGATATTCAGGTCTGGTGACTGGGATGGCCATTCCAGAACAGTGTAATTGTTCCTCTGCATGAATGCCTGAGTAGATTTGGAGCGGTGTTTTGGATCATTGTCTTGCTGAAAGATCCATCCCCTGCGTAACTTCAACTTTGTCACTGATTCATGAACATTATTGTCAAGAATCTGCTGATGAGAGGAATCCATGCGTCCCTCAACTTTAACAAGATTCCCAGTGCCGGCATTGGCCACACAGCCCCAAAGCATGATGGAACCTCCACCAAATTTTACTGTGGGTAGCAAGTGTTATCTTGGAATGCTGTGTTTTTTGGCCGCCATGCATAACACCTTTTTGTATGACCAAACAACTCAATATTGGTTTCATCAGTCCACAGGACCTTCTTCCAAAAAGAAATTGGCTTCTCCAAATGTGCTTTTGCATACCTCAGCCGACTCTGTTTGTGGGGTGCTTGCAGAAATGGCTTCTTTCGCATCACTCTCCCATACAGCTTCTCCTTGTGCAAAGTGCATTGTATAGTTGACCGATGCACATTGACACCATCTGCAGCATGTTGATGCTGCAGCTCTCTGGAGGTGGTCTGAGGATTGTCCTTGACTGATCTCACCATTCTTTTTCTCTGCATTTCTGATGTTTTTCTTGGCCTGCCACTTCTGGCCTTAACAAGAACTGTACCTGTGTTCTTCCATTTCCTTACTATGTTCCTCACAGTGGAAATTGACAGGTTAAATCTCTGAGACAGCTTTTGTATCCTTCCCCTGAACAACTATGTTGAATAATCTTTGTTTTCAGATCATTAGACAGTTGTTTTGAGGAGCCCATGATGCCACTCTTCAGAGGAGATTCAAACAGGAGAACAACTTGCAAGTGGCCACTTTAAGTAGCTTTTCTCATTATTGCATACACCTGGCTATGAAGTTCAAAGCTCAATGAGGTTAGAAAACCAAAAAAAGTGCTTTAGTAAGTCAGTAAAAAGTAGGTAGGAGTATTTAAAACAAGAAAATGATAAGGGTGCCCATACTTATGCACCTGTCAAATTTTGTTTGAATGCAGATTGCACATTTTGTGTTAGTACAATAAACCTCATTTCAAGGCAGAAACATTACTGTGTCCAACAGTTATTATATATATGAAACTGAAATAGCTGTTGCAAAAAAAAACAATTTTTATAAAACATTAAGCTTAAGATTAATAGGGGTGCCCAAACTTTTTCATATAACTGTAGCTCTGGCAAAAATTAAGAGACCACGGCAAAATTTTCAGTTTGTCTGATTTTTCTCTTTATAGGTATATTTTTGAGTAAAATGTAAATTGTTCTTTTATTCTAAAAACTTCTGACAACATGTCTCCAAATTTCCAAGCAATACATTTTGTATTTTTTTTCAGAGAAAATGGTCAAATTTTTTTTTAAAAAATGCTTTCAGACCTCAAATAATGCAAAGAAAACAAGTTCATAAACATTTAGAAACAACAATACTAATGTTTTAACTCAGGAAGAGTTCAGAAATTAATATTATTGTGGAATAACAATGATTTTTAATCACAGCTTTCATGTGTCTTGGCATGCTTTCTACCAGTCTTTCACACTGCTCCTGGCACAAAAATGTAAGCAGTTCTTCTTTGTTTGATGGCTTGTGACCATCCATCATCCTCTTGATTACATTCCAGAGGTTTTCAATGGGGTTCAGGTCTGGAGATTGGGCTGCCCATGACAGGGTTTTGATGTGGTGGTCTTAGTTTTTGCCAGAGCTGTACATATTACACTTAACATTGTTACTCTAAGACATTGCCCATGTGTAAATGTGACAAGCCTACAACCTGCAGTAACCACCGATACCAAACCGCTGCACGACCAGCTCTACCCTTGCCTACTGTATTCTCACCCATCCCTTGTAGATTGGGAACCCACTCGCGGGCAGGGTCCTCTCTCCTTATGTACCAGTCGTGACTTGTATTGATTAAGATTATTGTACTTGCCTTTTATTATGTATACCCCTCCTCACATGTAAAGCGCTGTGGAATAAATGGCGCTATAATAATAAATAATGATAATAATAATAATAAATGAGGACAAACTGGCTGTCTCCATCAGTAAATAACGAATCTAAATACTATGGAAACTTGGTTGGAAAGGCTTTTATATAATTCCCTTTTTGTTACATATTTGACAAAATTGCTTATGTAGTTTTAGAGCTGAAGGTTAAAAGCAGGGACCGGGTTTATCGAATATAATTTAGTTGTGACCTGGTCTTTTACATAAACATTCTCTCTCTATGTCAGATACTGGAATGGAGTCGTTCCAGAAAGGTGTAAGCAACAATTCAAAGAAGGGGAAGAATGGAATTGCTTCTTTGGCTACAAGATCTACCCAACACTGAGAAGTAAGTAGTGCAAAACTGCTACCAAACTAAATATTTAACACTATAGTGGACTTGCCCAAGTCTGTATTTCATAATGGATGAGTGTTTTATAGAGGGTCTTTTACACAATCAAAAGTTGCCAGTTTTTAATTTTCCTTTCTTTCCGTTGTTCCCTTGAAATGCCATACAGTTCCTAGATATTGCCTTTTCATTGAATAATTATGTTCTTTTCCTAGGGGGTGTGGCTCACAGGATTTTCTTAGGATGTGTCTTTAAGCTGCTCTGCATTATTACCCTGTGAGCAATACCCCCTTATAAAGACCATAAATTAGCACTAAATGAAAAGGTCAATATCTCTGGAACCGTATGGTAGAATAAAAAAAAAATCAAGAATCAAAATACTCAAGGGAGGAGCAGGAATAAAATTAGAGCACATCCTGGCCACTTTTTAACCTGTATCAGAAACGTATGCAGCTAATGAATTCTTTTGAAAACCCATCTATTAGAAGTGGACTTAAGATCAAAGTCAACAAATTATGAATGAAAATAGAGGCCCAAGAGAAACCAGCTGCAAACTAAAATGTGTCTTTACAAATGCATAGAGCATGGGAAACAAACAAGGAGTATTGGGAGCTGCTAACAAGAAGAGAAATATGATGTCATAGGCATCACTGAAACTTAGTGGATGATACACATGATCGGAATACAAATCTTTGAAGGCTGCAACTTATTTATGAGAAACAGTCTCAACAAGAGGGGAGGTGATGTTGCATTGTAGGTTAGTAAAGCATATATCTCCACAGAGATCCTAGCTTCAGAGAATTATAGCTCTATAGAATCTGTTTGGGTAAGAGTACAAGGAGAGAACAGAGAGGACACTATTGTAGGTATTTACCATAGGCTACCTGGACAGACTGAAGATATGGATGAACTCTTTTTACATCAGATGGTTTTTGTTCTAAAAAATGTAAGACATGGTGATCATCGTAGATTTTAACTATCCAGATATTTGTTGGGAATCTCTCTCATTCAAAAGTAATAGGTCCAGAAAATTCTTATCTTCTTTTGCTGACAAATTATCTTTCAAAAGGTAGAAGAGAGAACAAGAGGATCAGCCAGTTTGGACCTATTTCCTACCACCATGGAGGAAATGGTTGAGGACGTA
Source organism: Ranitomeya imitator (assembly GCF_032444005.1). Taxonomy (NCBI): domain Eukaryota; kingdom Metazoa; phylum Chordata; class Amphibia; order Anura; family Dendrobatidae; genus Ranitomeya; species Ranitomeya imitator. The sequence goes on along the minus strand of NC_091283.1, from coordinate 612,193,054 downwards.
AAGGTGGATCGGAATTTAAGAGGCTGTGATCATGCTCTCCTTGAATTTGGGATTATAAAAGGAGGAAGACGTGTGAGGACTGTGACTTTAAGGTTGGATTTCAGAAAGGCAGATTTTAATAGACTCAGAAATAGGGTAGGAAAGGTCCAATGGCTGGATGTTCCAAAGGATAGAAATGTCCAAGAAGAATGGGAGATTTCACAAAATTAAGTTCTCACTGCACAATCTGTAACAATCTTGAAAAGAAGGAAGAATAGGGAACATTTAAAAAGACCAGGATGAATTAACACAAAACCTAAACACTTGCTAAAAAGGAAAAAAAAAAGTATATCAAATTAAAGTTGGCAAATCTATAGAAGAATATAATGCTGTCTGTATGGAATGCAGGGAAAGCATTAGAAGATCTAAAGCCAGTAATGAAATTAAGCTTGCAAGGGAGACCAAAAGCAATAAAAAAGGATTTTGTGGGTATGTAAAAATCAAAAGAAAAGTCAAAGATGCGATATGCAATAGGAGTGTTACAGGATGAAAAGGGTGAAGTGGTCAAAAATGATGTTGAGATGGCCGAACTTTTAAATTCCTGTGTTGCATTTGTGTTCTTTAAGAAAGCAATTGTAATATCAACTGATCTTTGCTGGAATAAAATAATCCACATTATCACAGAGTGATGTTGAGGGAACACTTGGCTAATTTAAATGAATTTAAATCTCCTGGCCCAGAGCAATTACATCCTAGGGTACTGAAAGAGATAGCTGACAAAATTGCAGAACCACTAGCCAGAATATTTGAAAATTCCAAAGGTGATCAGGAGAAGTCACAGAAGATTGAAAAAGGGCAAATGTTGTCCCTATCTTCAAAAAAGTAAAGAAGATGGAGCCTGAAAATTACAGGCTAATGAGCTTTATTTCTATACCAGGAAAGATCTTTGAACAAATTATTAAACCACATGTATGTAAGTACTTGGATAAGAAAACACTAATTAACAAGAGCCAGCATCGGTTTGAAGCAAACAAATCATGCCAGACTAATCTGACTGGGTGGATCAAGGAAATGCGGTCAATATAGTATAATTCAACATCAGGAAAGCATTTAATAAAGTATCTCATATTATCCTTATTGAAAAAATTACCAAGTATGGGATTGACAAGGCTACGGTTAGGTGGATTCATAACTAGTTCAGTGATTATATTCAAAGAGTGGTAATAAATGATTGCATATCCAATTGGAAGAGCCTTTCAAGTGGGTTACCACAAGGCTCTGTCTTGGCCCCAGTGTTGTTCTACATTTTTATAAATAATCTAGATAAGGGAATTGAAGATAAATTAAAGCTGATGCAAAGCTAAGAGGGATAGCTAACACCAGATAAGTCAGAGAGAGGATTCAGAAGGATCTAGATAAGCTTGAACAATGTGAAGCAACTAATAGAATGGTATTTAACAGGGAGAAATGCAAGATTCTACATCTGGGCAAGAAAAATTAAAATGACATCTACAGAATGGGATGAATAGAACTAAGCAACAGTACATGCAAAAAAGATTTGGGTATACTAATAGATCACAGATTGCACATGAGTCAACAGTGTGATGCAGCAGAAAAAAGCAAACACAGAGAGAAGCATAGAGTCTAGATCACATTAAGTAATTATTCCCATCTACTCTTCCTTGGTCACTTGGTCAGACATCATCTGGAATACTGTGTCCAGTTCTGGGCACCACATTTTAAAAAAGACATCTAAAAATTGGAGTAAGTTCAGAGAAGACCTATTAGGATGCTGAATAGACTGCAAACTACTGTATGTCCACGATGAACAGTTAAAGGATCTGGGAATATTTAGCTTTCAAAAAAAAAAGGCAAAGGGAAAACTAAGTAAATGTCTACAAATATCAAAAATCTTTTGATCGCCTGTGTCGTAACTGTTTGCGTTCTGACCCAATGTCAGATATGCCAGATCACCAGTGAGGCCAAATCAGGAGTTTACGCCCTTAATTAAAAAGCGCGCTTGGAGAAAAAGGAAGCTGCACACATACTATGAGCAAAGTCACTTTTTATGATCTAATGGAGCAAGAGGCAGTATTTTATACCATTTACAACAAATGTAACTCTCAATGTAATTCATGTAGCCCTCCCCCCTGTTACCCCGGTCATACTGACCTTTATTTCCCACGTACCCAGAACATGCTGTTTGCTGACTATTGCATTTAAATGCAAAGTCGCAGTGACAAAAAAAACTTAATTCTGGCATTTTGACTTTTTTTTCACTACGCCGTTTAGTGATCAGGTTAATCCTTTTTTTATTGATAGATCTGGCGATTCTGAATGCGGCGATACCAAATATGTGTATGTTTGATTTTTTTTAAATCGTTTTATTTTGAATGGGGCTAAAAGGGGGTGATTTGAACTTTTATATTTTTAAAAACATTTTTTTTACTTTTGTCATGCTTCAATTGTCTCCATGGGAGGCTAGAAGCTGCCATAACCCGATTGACTCAGCTACATATAGGCGATGATCAGATCGCCTATATGAAGCTGACTTACTCACTTGCTATGAGCGCCGACCACAGGGCTGCTCTCACAGCAAGCCGGCAGTGACAACCAGGAGACCTCTGGTTGTCATGCCAACCCACCGGTGACGGGTCATTGGTGGGTGGATTTCCGGCGCGATTGCCTGAAGCGCTTGTTAAATGCCCTGTCAGAGTTTGACAGCGGCATTTAACGGGTTAATATCTGTGGGTGGATTGTGATTCCACCCGCGGCTATTGTGGGCCCATCTCAGCTGTTCAAAACAGCTGACATGTCCCAGGAATGATATGGGATCACCGTTGGAGCCCACATCAAAGGGAGGGTGACCGACGTGGGTGTACTATTATGTCCAACATCGGAAAGGGGTTAAAAACGTTAGTTCGGCACACAAAAAATAAGCCCTTACCCAACCTGAGATCACAAAAAATGGAGACGCTATGGGTATCGGAAAATGGCACAATTTATTTATTTATTTGTTTAACAAAGTTTGGAATTTTTTTCACCACTTAGATGAAAAAGAACCTAAACATGTTTGGTGTCTGTAAATTCGTAATGACCTGGAGAATCATAATGGCAGGCTAGTTTTAGTATTTAGTGAACATAGTAAAAAAGCAAAACATCAAAAACTGGGATTGCACATTTTTTGCAATTTCACAGCACTTGGAATTTTTTTCCCGTTTTCCAGTACACAATATGTTAAAACCAATGGTGTCGTTCAAAAGTATAACTCGCCCCGCAAAAGCAAGCTATGGCTATATTGACCGAAAAATAAAAGTTATGGCTCTGGGAAGAAGGGGAGCAAAAAAAGAAAACTGCAAAACCAAAAATACCACCAGTCATGAAGGAGTTAGAAAAATTACAAAAAGGAAAATGGGCTATTCAAAAGTTTGGGCACCCTACATGGTTAGTACCTAGTAGCACCCCTTTTTGAAAGTATTCATGCCTGTAATTAGTTTTATAGCCAGCTAAGAGTCTTTCAACTCTTGCTTGAGGAATTTCTATTCATTCTTTCTTGGACATTTTTTCGGAGTTTTGTGAGATTCCTGGGTCGCCTTGGATGCACTGTTTTGAATTTGATGTTCAGATCAGGGGTCTGTGAGGGCCATTGTAAAACCTTGAGCTTGTGCCTTTGAATTAGTCTATTGTGGATTTTGACGTGTGTTTAGGATCCATTACCCATTTGGAGAAGCTATCCATCTTCAGCTTTTTTACAGATAATGTTATGTTTGCATCAAGAATTTGTTGAAATTTAATTGAATCCATTCTTCCCTCTACCCGTGAAATGTTCCCCATGCCATTGGCTCCAACATAACCCCAAAGCATGATTATCCACCTCCATGCTTAATGGTTGATGAGATGTTCTTTTCCTGAAATGTTGTGCCCTTTTTTTTTTCTCCACAGATGACTTTGATCATTGTGGCCAAAGAGTTCTATTTAAACCTCATTGGTCCACAGTGTTTGTTTCCAAAATGCACCATGCTTGTTTAGATATTCTTTTGCATGCTTCTGACACTGAATGTTATGGTGAGGTCGTATGAGAGGTTTTCTTCTGATGACTCTTCCATGAAGTCCATATTTGTGCAGCTATCTCTGAACAGTATAAAAATGTGCCACAGCTCCAAAGTCTGCAAAATTTTCTGAAGTTTTTTTGCAGTCAAGCGGGGTTCTAATTTGCCTCCCTAGCAATTCTACGAGCAGCTCTCTCACTGAAATTTTGCTTAGTCTTCCAGATCTTATCTTGACATCCACTGTAAGGGTACCATCTCACAGTGGCACTTTTGTCGCTACGACAGTACGATCCGTGACGTTCCAGCGATATCCATACGATATCGCTGTGTCTGACACGCAGCAGCGATCAGGGACCCTGCTGAGAATCGTACGTTGTAGCAGATCGTTTGGAACTTTGTTTCGTCGCTGGATCTCCCGCTGTCATCGCTGGATCAGTGTGTGTGACACCGATCCAGCGATGCGTTCGCTTGTAACCAGGGTAAACATCGGGTTACTAAGCGCAGGGCCGCGCTTAGTAACCCGATGTTTATCCTGGTTACCATCGTAAATGTAAAAAAAAACAAACACTACATACTTACATTCCGGTGTCCGTCAGGTCCCTTGCCGTCTGCTTCCCGCACTGACTGACTGCCGGCCGTAAAGTGAAAGCAGAGCACAGCGGCCCTGCGCTTAGTAACCCGATGTTTACCCTGGTTACCCGGGGACCTCGGCATCATTGGTCGCTGGAGAGCTGTCTGTGTGACAGCTCTCCAGCGACCACACAACGACTTACCAACGATCACGGCCAGGTCGTATCGCTGGTCGTGATCGTTGGCAAATCGTATAGTGTAACGGTACCCTTACTCTTCTCTGCCATTTCTTAATTAAATTTAGACCTGTGGAAAGTGCAACTTGAAAACGCTTTGCTATTTTCTTATAGCCTTCTTCTGCTGCTTTGTGGGCCTACCGCATTTTAATTTTCAGAGTGCTAGGCAGCTGCTTAGAAGAACCCATGGCTGCGGTTTTTGACCACAAGGTTAGAGGAGGCTGGGTTTTTATAAAGCTGGGAAATTTGCATCAACTGGCATTTCCTAAGAATGATAGTGAACAAGCTTTAACCTTAACAGCCTAACTAAGGTCTGAAACCTTGGTCAAAGTTAGCTGAGCATACAAATCTCCAAGGATGCCCAGACATTTGCATCAGCCCATTTTGCTTTTTGTAATTTTTGAAAATGTAATATATGTCTGTATATGATATATACACTGCTCAAAAATAAAGGGAACACCAAAATACCACATCCTAGATATCACTGAATTAAATATTTCAGTTGCAAATCTTTATTAATTACATAGTGGAATGTGTTGAGAACAATAAAACATAAAAATGATCAATGTAAATCAAAATTAATATCCCATGGAGGTCTGGATTTGGAATGATACTCAAAATCAAAATGGAAAATAAAATTACAGTCTGGTCCAACTTCAGTGGAAATGCCTCTAGACAAGGAAATTATGTTGTTGTATGTGTGGCCTTCACGTGCCTGTATGACCTCCCTACAATGTCTGGGCATGCTCCTGATGAGGCGACGGATTGGTCTCCTGAGGGATCTCCTCCCAGACCTGGACTAAAGCATCCTTCAACTCCTGGACAGTCTGTGGTGCAACGTGACGTTGGTGGATGGTGTGAGACATGATGATCCAGATCTGTTCAATCGGATTCAGGTCTGGGGAATGAGCGGGCCAGTTCATAGCTTCAATGCCTTCTTCTTGCAGGAACTGCTGACACACTCCAGCCACATGAGGTCTGGCATTGTCATGCAAAAGGAGGAACACAGGGCCAACCATGCCAGCATATGGTCTCACAAAGGGTCTGAGGATCTCATCTCGGTACCTAATGGCAGTCAGGCTACCTCTGGCAAGCACTTGGAGGACTGTGGGGCCCTCCAAAGAAATGCCACCCCACACCGTTATGGACCCACTGCCAAACCGGTCATGCTGAAGGATGTTGCAGGTAGCAGATTGCTCTCCACAGCGTCTCCAGACTCTGTCACCTCTGTCACATGTGCTCAGTGTGAACCTGCTTTCATCTGTGCACAGCACAGGGCGCCAGTGGCAAATTTGCCAATCCTTGTGTTCTGTGGCAAATGCTAAGCGTCCTGCACGGTGTTGGACTGTGAGTACAACCCCTATCTGTGGACGTCGGGCACTCAGACCATCCTCATGGAGTCGGTTTCTAACCATTCGTGCAGACACATGGACATTTGTGACCTGCTGGAGGTCATTTTGCAGGGCTCTGGCAGTGCTCCTCCTGTTCCTCCTTGCACAAAGGCTGAGGTAGCAGTCTGTTATGACCTGGTGGTCAGGACAATAATGGACCTGGTGGATAAGAGCACACGGAACGACCCGATAGTTACTGATAACATAGGACGAGCTCTGGGACGTGGGAACTCTGCTGACCGCAATCCCCAATCCTAACAACCACACCAGAAATGGCCGTGGATTGCTCCCAACGTTCCCTATGCAACTCGGCACAGCCTAAGGAACTAGCTAGCCCTAAAGATAGAAAAATAAAACCTACCTTGCCTCAGAGAAATTCCCCAAAGGAAAAGGCAGCCCCCCACATATAATGACTGTGAGTAAAGATGAAAATACAAACGCAGAGATGAAATAGGTTAAGCAAAGTGAGGCCTGACTTACTGAACAGACTGAGGATAGGAAAGGTAGCTTTGCGGTCAGCACAAAAACCTACAAAAAGACCATGCAGAGGGCGCAAAAAGACCCTCCGCACCGACTCACGGTGCGGAGGCGCTCCCTCTGCGTCCCAGAGCTTCCAGCAAGCAAGAACAATCAAAATAGCAAGCTGGACAGAAAAATAGCAAACCAGAGAAAAACAAGCAGTCACTTAGCTTCTGCTGGGAAGACAGGTCACAAGAATGATCCAGGAGTGAACTAGACCAATACTGGAACATTGACAGGTGGCATGGAGCAAAGATCTAAGTGGAGTTAAATAGAGCAGCCAGCCAACGAATCAACCCCGTCACCCGTGGAAGGAAACCCAGAAACACCCACAGCCACCAGAGAAAGTCCATGGACAGAACCAGCCGAAGTACCATTCATGACCACAGGAGGGAGCCCGACAACAGAATTCACAACAGCAGTCCTGCTGCTGGGTTGTTGCCCTCCTACGGCCCCCTCCACATCTTCTGATGTACTGCATGTCTCCTGGTAGCACCTTCAGCCTCTGGACACTACGCTGATAGACACAGCAAACGTTGCCACAGCTCGCATTGATGTGCCATCTTGGATGAGCTGCACTACCTGAGCCACTTGTGTGGGTTGTGGAGTCCATCTCATGCTACCACAAGTGTGAAAGCACAACCAACATTCAAAAGTGACCAAAACATGAGCCAGAAAGCATTGGTACTGAGATGTAATCTGTGGTCCCCACCTGCAGAACCACTCGTTTATTAAGTGTGTCTTGACAATTGCCAATAATTTCCATCTGTTGTCTATTCCATTTGCACAACAGTATGTGTAATTAATTGCCAAACAGTGTTGCTTCCTAAGTGGACAGTTTGATTTACTTGGAGTTATATTCTGTCGTCTAAGTGTTCCCTTTTTTTTTTTTTGAGCAGCGTCTATATATCTATATGTATGTATATTTTCTCAGTGGATTTTTTTTCCTAAAATACAAAGGAAATGTGTCATCTTTAACTATAGCCCTTTTTGAGATCGTTTCATCTTCAACTTTGTGGCCGTAAGTGTTGCCACCCTTGAAATTGTTCCAAAAAATGAAGTATTTCTCCAAGAAAATTATTGCAATTACACATACATCCATGCTTATTTCCGTTGTGTGTATTTGAACAACATAAAAAACAACAGAGAAAAAGAAACAAATTGGACATAATTTCACACGAAATCCCAAAAATCGGCCAGACAGAATTGTTGGCACTTTCAAGTTAAAGGGAACCTGTCACCCCGAAAATCGCGGGTGAGGTAAGCCCACCGGCATCAGGGGCTTATCTACAGCTTTCTGTAATGCTGTAGATAAGCCCATGATGTTACCTGAAAGAGGAGAAAAAGACTTTAGATTATACTCACCCAGGGGCGGTCCCGCTGCTGGTCCGGTCGGATGGGCGTCTCTGGTCCGCTGCGGCGCCTCCCATCTTCATTCCAAGACGTCCTCTTCTGATCTTCAGCCACTGCTCCGGCGCAGGCGTACTTTGTCTGCCCTGTTGAGGGCAGAACAAAGTACTGCAGTGCGCAGGCGCCGGGCCTCTCTGACCTTTCCAGCACCTGCGCACTGCAGTACTTTGTTCTGCCCTCAACAGGGCAGACAAAGTACGCCTGCGCCGGAGCCGTGGCTGAAGATCAGAAGAGGACGTCTTGGAATGAAGATGGGAGGCGCCGCAGTGGACCAGAGACGCCCATCCGACCGGACCAGCAGCGGAACCGCCCCTGGGTGAGTATAATCTAACGTCTTTTTCTCCTCTTTCAGGTAACATCAGGGGCTTATCTACAGCATTACAGAATGCTGTAGATAAGCCCCTGATGCCGGTGGGCTTACCTCACCCGCGATTTTCGGGGTGACAGGTTCCCTTTAATATTTGGTTGCACACCCTTTATAATAAATAACTGTAATCAGTTGCTTCCTATAACCATCAGCGACCTACTTACCCTCTCAACTGCAATTTTGGACAACTCTTCTTTTGCAAACTTCTCCAGGTCTCTCATATTTGAAGGGTGCATTCTCCTACCTGCAATTTTAATATCTCTCCACAGGTGGTCAGTGGGATTTAGATTCAGACTCATTGTTGGCCATTTCAGAATTTAATTCAGGTGGGATTTTCACATTGCTCACACTTGTTATTTACCACAAGTACATTTAAAGGAGCATCACATGCTTGAACATGCTTGAAGTTTAAAACCACAATTTTGGAAATTTGCCAACAATTTTGTCTGGCCTAGTTTAAGGATTTTATGTGAAAATATGTTCAATTTGCCTTTTTTATGTTTTTTTTTGTGTTGTTCTTATACACAAAAATGAAATAAACATGTATGTAACAAAATATGGGTAATTGCAATTATATGCTGGTAGGAACACTTCATTTTTTGGAACAATTTCAAGAGTGCCAACACTTTTTTGGTCATGACTGTATAAAAAAAAACCCCAAAACTATTTGCTGCCCTTTTCAATCAATCACAGAACAGCTCATTTCCTGAAAAAAAATAGAACTGTGCTGTAATTGGTTGCAATAGGAAACAAAGACCATTTGTCTTAAGCTCTATAAGATTTAAAGTACAACTCATCTTTTTTTTTCAATAAAATTTTTTAGACAGATAATTTTAATATTTTTTATATTTGTGTTCAGTGGCGTAACTTGAAACTCATAGGCCCCCTATGCGAAACTCGGGGCCCCCACATATTTTAAATCTTTAAAAGCATTAGTCTTTTTATATAGGCCAAAGGGAATTTTAGGGCCCTCTAGGCTCCAGGCCCCGGGTACGATTGCAACCCCTGCACCTGTTGTAGTTACACCCCTGTTTGGGTTAATAACCTTATTTTGTCGCATTCAAGTAGAAAATAGGTGCAAAATTGTCTTTTAATAAGTGCATAGATCCATACTCCCTATAATGAGTATTGATCTGCATGCTATGAGTGCAGGTGGAGCAGAGGTGTCATAGTGTGTGCACAGTCACTTTGTATATAGCAGTCACAGTGAGAGTGCAGTGCATACCCAGCTTCTGTATTCCTCTCACTGTGACTGATATTTTAAAGAGAGCTGCTCCAATTTATGATCATCACATACCACAGCTCCTGGCCAGGGAAGATGGTATAAAGGTACCGTCACATTTAGCGACGCTGCAGCGATCTAGACAATGATGCCGATCGCTGCAGCGTCGCTGTTTGGTCGCTGGAGAGCTGTCACACAGACAGCTCTCCAGCGACCAACGATCCCGAAGTCCCCGGGTAACCAGGGTAAACATCGGGTTACTAAGCGCAGGGCCGCGCTTAGTAACCCGATGTTTACCCTGGTTACCATTGTAAATGTAAAAAAACCAAACACTACATATTTACATTCCAGTGTCTGGTCACGTCCCTCGCCTTCAGCTTCCCGCACTGACTGAGCGCTGGCCGTAAAGCACAGCGGTGACGTCACCGCTGTGCTCTGCTTTACGGCCGGTCGGCGCTCACAGTCAGTGCGGGAAGCTGAAGGCAAGGGACGTGACCAGACACCGGAATGTAAGTATGTAGTGTTTGTTTTTTTTACATTTACAATGGTAACCAGGGTAAACATCGGGTTACTAAGCGTGGTCCTGCGCTTAGTAACCCGATGTTTACCCTGGTTACCAGTGAAGACATCGCTGAATCGGCGTCACAAAAGCCGATTCTGCGATGTCAGCGGGTGATCCAGAGACGAAATAAAGTCCTGGACTTTCCCCAGCGACCAACAATCTCCCAGCAGGGGCCTGATCGTTGGTCGCTGTCACACATAACGATTTCGTTAACTTAACGATATCGTTGCTACGTCACAAAAAGCAACGATATCGTTAACGATATCGTTATCTGTGACGGTACCTTAAGTCGCTTATGATTAATGAGTATACATCATAGAAAAATTAGTTGGCGCACCACAATGATATCAAATAAATAAATATATATTGAGGGTGCAAAACAATGGCTAATACGCAGAGCAGATAATAAACAAGAAAAGGAAAGCCACTATAATGTATGCACACCACCAAAAGTTATAATAAGTCAAACAAGCTTTATTGGTAACATATAAAAACAATTAAAACCATACATACAAAACTCCCTCCATATACGTGTGCCCAACACTGCCCAATACACAATACTTCCAAATAGTAGTGGAAAACATGCTTCAAATATGGCAGATAGTCAGATAGTATACACATATAAATAATTACTGGCAAAAATCCGCCCTGTCCTGATCAGCAAAAGATATATCTGTCGATAGCAAAACCCTGTCAGGCTGCAGCTTACCCACAGCGAATATTCCTCCTGGTATATAATGAGTAGGGCACAAGCAAATACGGCCAAATAATTACCCCAAATAGGAAGAAGGAGCACGGCTGTCACCCATCCTGAGCATAAGAGGGGAACATGCTGCGGCAGCTAGAAGGTGATCCAGACAGAAGGCTCACAAAATCTAGAGAAAATATAGCAAGAACTGGGCAGCCAGCAAGTGAAGGGCAACGGAGGAAGAGCCCTACGCGTATCGCTGTTCAAGAAAGCTTCGTCAGGGGTGATCCAGCAACGAAATAAAGTCCTGGACTTTCCCCAGCGACCAACAATCTCCCAGCAGGGGCCTGATCGTTGGTCGCTGTCACACATAACGATTTCGTTAACGATATCGTTGCTACGTCACAAAAAGCAACGATATCGTTAACGATATCGTTATGTGTGACGGTACCTTAAGTCGCTTATGATTAATGAGTATACAGTCATGACGTCACAGTCTCTGCTGTGTTGCATCTGTGTACTCAGTTATCATAAGTGACATGCTGTCTTTTCAGCCAGGAGCTGTTAGCATAAACTGGAGCAACTGTGCATGGTCAGACACAGTCATTACACAGTACATACTGTAGCGGGAGACATTGATAAAATTGTCCCAGCTTAGGAATATTTGTTTTAACACATTCAATTGCTGGACATATTTTTATTCCAAGATCTATTAATTAAAATATACGTTGTTCATGGGACAACCCCTTTATTTATTCATCTCATCCTTGAGATATTGATCTTGTTTCACCAACAGGTTAATTTGCTATTACCATCAATCCATATGAGACAGTATAAAAATAAAAATATGTTAATAACATAAAAAATATGAATCCATATCTCAGTATTTCCGACTCCATTACCTAATTTGCTTAAAATTTACTGCTTGCTGCATACTACTTTGTGGTAGTCTAAAGTTGTTTGATGTGACTAATAAAATCACCTTTTTACTGTATTTAAGTGCCAGGTCATTATTAGATCTATCGAAGCACACAATAAGGTATTTTAAGCCTTGGCATAATATATATAATTTATATAGTAAACTGTGTCATGCTGTACAATTATAGCAATAAAGGGTGTAGCTACATGTCCTGATCATGGTAGGGATCAGATATTGACAAATTGCATGGTTATGGCAAATGGTACTGGGTACTAGATGCACATCCAGAATTAGAAGTGGCTGTGTGTCGCCAGCTGGTTGACATCTGCACACCAGACATGGCTAGTTCTATTTTTGTCTGCCTTTGAAATGCAATACTGTCAACTCTATCATTTATTAACTGGGAAGAAGAATTCTTACATGTATATTACCTGTTCTTAAAGAGGACATATCACTTACCATAAGTATGGAGGTTTTTTTAACTTGGTCTAGATGCTGCTGTTCCCCTCAGTCTGTAATTTGTTTTTTTTATTTCCTGTTCCTGTACGTACCTCTGCATTCCTGAAATATGCCAACCTCTTCCTTTTTTTTCACCTTCTGTATAAATCTACTTGTTAGTTAAGTGGGTGTGATCCATTATTTCACCTTGTGGGCTTCAATTTGAGAAGCACTCCACTTTGGATAACACGACTATATATACATATACAGTGGGGAAAAAAAGTATTTAGTCAGCCACCAATTGTGCAAGTTCTCCCTCTTAAAAAGATGAGAGAGGCCTGTAATGGACATCATAGGTAGACCACAACTATGAGAGTCAAAATTAGAAAACAAATTCAGAAAATCACCTTGTCTGATTTGGCAAGATTTATTTGCATATTATGGTGGAAAATATGTATTTGGTCACCTAAAAACATGCAAGATTTCTGGCTCACACAGACCTGTAACTTCTTCTTTAAGAGGCTCCTCTGTCTTCCACTGTAGTAATGGCACCTGTTTGAACTTGTTATCAGTATAAAAGACACCTGTCCACAACCTCAAACAGTCACACTCCAAACTCCACTATGGTGAAGACCAAAGAGCTGTCGGAAGGACACCAGAAACAAAATGGTAGCCCTGCATCAGTCTGGGAAGACTGAATCTGCAATAGGCAAGCAGCTTGGTGTGATGAAATCACCTGTGGGAGCAACAATATGAAAATGGAAGACATATAGGACTACTGATAATCTCCCTCGATATGGGACTCCACGCAAGATCTCACCCCGTGAGGTCAAAATGATCACAAGAACGGTGAGCAATAATCCCAGAACCACACGGGGGGGCCTAGTGAATAACCTGCATAGAGCTGGGACCACTGTAACAAAGGCTACTATCAGTAACACACTACGCCGCCAGGGACTCAGATCCTGCAATGCCAGACGTGTCCCCCTGCTTAAGCCAGTACATGTCCGGTCCCATCTGAAGTTTGCTAGAGAGCATTTGGATTATCCAGAAGAGTATTGGGAGAATGTCATGTGGTCTGATGAAACCAAAGTAGAACTGTTTGGTAGAAACAAAACTCGTTGTGTTTGGAGGAGACAGAATGCTGAGTTGCATTCAAAGAACACCATACCTACTGTGAAGCATGGGGATGGCAACATCATGCTTTGGGACTGTTTCTCTGCAAAAGGACCAGGATGTCTGATCCGTGTACATGAAAGAATGAATGGGGCCATGTATTGTGACATTTTGAGTGCAAACCTCCTTCCATCAGCAAGTGCATGGAAGATGAAACGTGGATGGGCCTTTCAGCAGGATAATGATCCCAAGCACACTGCCAGGGCAACGAAGGAATGGCTTTGCAAGAAGCATATGAAGGTCCTGGAGTGACCTAGCCAGTCTCGAGATCTCAACCCGATAGAAAACCTTTGGAGGAATTGAAAGTCCGTGTTGCTCAGCGACAGGCCCAAAACATCACTGCTCTAGAGGAGATCTGCATGGAGGAATGGGCCAAGATACCACCAGCAGTGTGTGCCAACCTTGTGAAGACTTACAGACAAAATTTGACCTCTGTCATTGCCAACAAAGGATATATAACAAAATATTGAGATGAACTGTTGTTAATGACCAAAAACTTATTTTTCACCATAATTTGAAAAATAAATCTTGCCAAATCGGACAAGGTGATTTTCTGGATGTGTTTTCTCAATTTTGACTCTCATAGTTGTGGTCTACTTATAATGTCAATTACAGGCCTCTTTCATCGTTTTAAGTGGGAGAACTTGCACAATTGATGGCTCACTAAATACTTTTTTCCCCACTGTAAACTACAAAAAGTAAAAGAGAGGGCAATATCTCTGGAATAGAGACGCACAGAAAAAAATGCCTCCAGATTCAGGAAAATAGCGACATTTACAACAGGTAAGGATAAAAAAGACTAGAAACAAGTCTTCTTTAATGTGAACTAATTGCTAACTATAGGCCTCTTTCTACTGTAAAAGCTGTCGAACTACTACAATGGCATTATCCACACAGGCCCATGGAATGCCCCCTCATGTGCTTGCAAATACTGCACAACTATATTATTAATGTGGTTGTCCAGGTAGAAAACTAAATCTTTAGATGTGGTTAAGGAAGAAAAATATACAGTTTACTCATATACACTATGCTTTCATTAAAGCAACACTCCACAAGTTTTTTTTATTTTATTGTCTGCTATAACCTATACATTAAAATTTGTTAATATACAACATTTGAAGGCATCCATACTGATACAGAATCTCTATGAACTGCGGAAAAGAGATTTTCCAACATGATGACAAATGGGGGCTGATTTCTGAAGGAGCTAGATTCAAGTGAAAGGTTCATAGTCACAAATAGTTGGCTGCCTCTGTAGTAAGACCACTAACAGAACAAGGTACTTACCACTTTATTTGCTCTCTATAAAATGTCCTTTTGATTGATATATGTATTGTTTTTTATTGCAGGTCCTGTGTTTGTGGTGCAGTGGTTATTTGATGAGGCCCAACTGACGGTGGACAATGTCCATTTGAGTGGGCAGCCAGTACAGGAAAACCAATGGAACTATATTCAGAACTTGGGTCGTGAACTGCGCAACACCTTGAAGGATGTGGGGTACATATCCAAAAGGATCTTGACTTCTGCTGTGACCGCTCTGCATGGGTTCGGCGACATTCACTGACTGTGTCCTTTCTTCTTGTAGGGCCAGCTTTGTTCCTGCTTGTCTGTCTCATGAAGTCATCACAAGGAAGTAAGTTTCATAACCTTCTTCTCCTTGGTCTTCAGGGAAAATGTCATCTTTCAACTGGAAATTTAGCACGGACTGATCTGCATGCCAGCAGACAACCATGACATTCCTATAACAAATCAATGTAGTAAACATTTCCAAAATTTTAGGTGAAAAATCCAAACTTTGTGTAATGCCAAATGCACACATTCAATATTTGGTGAGTTTTTTACCCCAGTATTTATAAGCCAAATCCAGGAGTGGGTGATAAATGCAGAAGGGGTGCAAATGTTTCTATTATGCTTTTGCACTGACCGTTTTTGGATTACAAATACTGGGCTAAAAAACTCACCAAATACTCAATGTGTGCACATGGCCTAAGGCCAGAGTCAAACTAAACTTTCCCTACCGAAAGTCGCCCGAGTGTAATGCAAGTACAATCCGATTTTTCACACCTAGCATCCGATTACATCTGAATGCAGTGCGATTGCAATCCGAATGCAATGCGATTTTAACATGAGCTTTTACATAGAGCAATTCTCTGTGATTTACACATCGTTTTCAAAGGAAATATTTGTCAAAACTCACACACACATATATATATATATATACATATATATATATATATACTGTGTATATATTTATATTTATATATATATTAGATAGAGTAAAAGCCGAAAATTCATGTACCACGTACAGTAAAATCACAGAGTGGCAGGTTAGAATAGAATAGATATATACATATAGAATACATACAGCTCTGGCAAAAATTAAGAGACCACCACATCAAAACCCCGTCATGGGCAGCCCAATATCCAGAGGTACTCAACTCTTACGCCCGACACATACATGAAGGTGGGGGTCCGTGCTGAGTGTGTGGACTTGTGCTGTGGGCGCGCTATGCCCTTGCAGGCTGCCTGTAACCAGTTACTTTGGTTGGTCAGGGCCAGATGTTGGACAGTTCAATGAGGGAGACCACTATTCAAAAATGAACTGTTTACTAAACAATAATTTGTCAGGATTATATACAGTAGATAACAGGTACACAACTTGATGAATATTTCCTTCACAATATGTAGCATTTTCTCTATCTTTACCATTACCAAAGAACTGAGGCGAGCTTCCTGGGCTGCAGAGCGGAGATGGAATAGATCTCACTCCAACGAGCACTTTATCACATTCAAACAGTCCCTCACTACTTTCAAGACCACACTCGCCACAGCTAAACAAACCTACTTCACACCTCTCATATCCTCCCTGTCTCACAACCCTAAACAGTTATTCAACACCCTATCTCCTCCGTCCCCCAGCAGCTCCTCCCTTCCCACTCATCTCAGCTGAAGACTTTGCCTCGTTTTTCAAGCAAAGATTGAGAACATCAGAGACAGTTTTAGTCGACAACCCCCAGAGCCCTACCTCCCAACTACCCTGCCCTCCACCTCCAAAACCAACTTCTCCACTATTCCAGAAGATCGACTCTCCACTGTACTCTCAAGATCGCATCTCACCACCTGTGCACTTGACCCGATCCCTTCCCACTTCATCCCAAACCTCGCCACAGTCTTCATCCCAACTCTAACCCATCTCTTCAACCTATCACTAACAACTGGTGTTTTCCCCTCAAGCTTTAAACATGCCTCAATCACACCTATCTCAAAAAGCCCTCACTTGACCCATCCTCTGTATCTAGCTATCGCCCTATATCACTTCTCCCTTATGCCTCAAAACTACTGATACAACATGTCCATCTTGAACTGTCCTCCCATCTATCTTCCTTCTCCCTTTTCGACCACTTACAATCAGGCTTCCGGTCACACCACTCCACTGAAACTGCCCTAACTAAGGTCACCAATGACCTATTAACCGCCAAGAGCAAGCGACACTACTCTATCCTCCTCCTACTGGACCTGTCCTCTGCCTTTGACACAGTGGACCATTTCCTATTACTACAGACCCTCTCATCCCTTGACATCACAGACTTGGCCCTACCCTGGATCTCGTCATACCTAACTGACCGAACATTCAGCGTCTCCCATTCACACACCACCTTCTCACCTTGCCCCCTATCTGTCGGAATCCCGCAAGGTTCAGTTCTAGGGCCCCTGCTCTTCTCCATTTACACTTTTGACCTGGGACAGCTCATAGAATCTCATGGTTTTCAGTATCATCTCTATGCTGATGACACACAGATCTACATCTCTGACCAGATATCACCACCCTACTAACCAGAATCCTTCAATGTCTATCCACTATTTCATCCTTCTTCTCTGCTAGATTTCTAAAACTTAACATGGACAAAACAGAATTCATTGTCTTTTCCCCATCTCACGCGACCCCCCCCCAACGAACCTATCCATTACAGTAAACGGCTGCCCACTCTCCCCAGTCCCACAAGCTCGCTGTGTCGGGGTAATCCTTGACACTGATCTCTCCTTCAAACCGCATATCCAAGCCCTTTCCACTTCCTGCCGCCTTCAACTCAAAAATATTTCACGGATCCGTACATTCCTAAACCAAGAATCTGCAAAAACCCTAGTCCATGCCCTCATCATCTCCCGCCTCGACTACTCTAACCTCCTGCTCTGTGGCCTCCCCTCGAACACTCTCGCACCCCTCCAATCTATTCTAAACTCAGCTGCCCGACTAATCCACCTGTCCCCCCGCTATTCCTTAGCCTCTCCCCTCTGTCAATCCCTTCACTGGCTCCCCATTACCCAGAGACTCCAGTACAAAAGCCTAACCATGACATACAAAGCCATCCACAACCTGTCTCCTCCATACATCTGTGACCTCGTCTCCCGGTACTTTCCTGCACGCAACCTACGATCCTCACAAGATCTCCTTCTCTACTCCCCTTTTATCTCCTCTTCCCACAATCGCATACAAGATTTCTCTCGTGCATCACCCCTACTCTGGAACTCTCTACCACAACATATCAGACTCTCACCTACAATCGAAACCTTCAAAAAGAACCTGAAGACCTACCTCTTCCGGCAAGCCTACAACCTGCAGTAACCACCGATCAACCAAACCACTGCACGACAAGCTCTATCCTTACCTACTGTATCCTCACCCATCCCTTGTAGATTGAGAGCCCTCGTGGGCAGGGGCCTCTCTCCTCCTGCATATCAATTCTAAGGCTAATTTCTCAGCAGCGGAGGGACGAACTGGTCGTGTAAAGGCAATGCTGGACTTTGAAAGGGCTACATGCATATATAGATAGTTTTGCGGGTGGAATCCTGCTGACAGATTCCTTTTAATCACGGCTCTCCTGCAATGTGGTCTATGCCTGGATTCCCTGAATACATGGGTTCCATTCTAACGGTTCATGCGCAATAATATGAAAAGTATAACAACATATAAAAGGTGAAGAAAACTCAGCACTTCAAATGTATACTGTATGTTTTGAAAAGTAAATAAGACATTTCAAATTGCACAGAAGATAGCAGTATCAAGAAGTCAGAAGGACAGCACAGTGTCTAAGGCAGTGTTCCCCAACTCCGATCCTCAAGAGCCACCAACAGGTCATGTTTTCAGGATTTCCTTAGTATTGCACAGGTGATAATTGTATCACCTGCACGGGCAATAATTCCATCACCTGAGCAATACTAAGGAAATCCTGAAAACATGACCTGTTAGTGGCTCTTGAGGACCGGAGTTGGAGAACACTGGTCTAAGGGGACTCCTCTCATGATGGCGGTTGCCTTGCACATGGTGCTGTCTTTCCAACTTCTCATTGGCACTGTTATCTACTACTCAAGAAATGCTTCTGATGAAGGTCTGAGAGATTGGACCAAAATGTTACACCTATATTTGCCTACAAATGAAAGAATATTCTTTTCCAAACACATAATTTTAGAGTGTCAAGTATTCCTCACTGATTAAATTAAGGAGTGATTTCCTACATGTGCACGCAACCATGAGAACTTCCAAGTACCTTGTCACTATAAGCAACATATGAAATAGGAGAGTGCAAATGAATACTCCATCTAGTAGTACACTTTGTAAATACTTTACACTGTTCCCGTCCTTTAGTAAAAAAAAAACTTGGTATATAAAAATATTGTATTGTAAAAATAATACATACTGATGAGGAAAAAATATATTTTAGATTTTTCTATTTTGCATTGTGGTTAGGAAATAAGTATTTTGTCAGTGGCTACTTCTATGGTGCTGGGTGGATGACCTATCCGACATCTTTGGTACCTGATAGTGAAAGTATTTCCTACAGTCCTGCTCATCGTTATTGGCACCCATGAAGTTTAAGTACATAATGTGGAATATCTCCTGAAAAAAATGAATGAAGTGAAACAGTTTTTTTGTATAGGGCACTCATGTTAAATACACAAGAGCAAATGATAAACAATAATTTTAACCCCTTCACGCCGCTGCCCTTTTTCGTTTTTGCGCTTTCGTTTTTCACTCCCCTCCTTCCCAGAGCCATAACTTTTTTATTTTTCTGTCAATATGGCCTTGTGAGGGCTTATTTTTTGTGGGACAAGTTGTACTTTTGAATGACACCATTGGTTTTACCATGTCTTGTACTAGAAAGCGGAAAAATAATTCCAAGTGAACTGCTATTATTAGCAAACACAAGACTTCCAAAGGGTATATGGCCATCTCCAAAGACCTTGGTATCCCAGTTTCAACAGTGTGCAATGTTAGTTTGCCAAGCATGGAACCGTCAAGAACCTCCCTGAATGTGGGGGAAAGAGGAAAATTTACAAGAAATGTCTTCCAAGGTTGGTGTGAATGCTATAAAAAACACCAGGTCAAACATCCAAAGACAAGAAAGGCCAACGTGGAACAGTCTGGGTTTATGTTTTCAACAAGTATCTTACGCTGCACAGTAAACCAAGCAGAGCTTTATGGCCTAAGGCCAAAGAAGAAACCACTGCTGAAGAAACGACATAAAAAGGAACGACTGATCATTGCCGAAGAGTACCTTGACAAATCACAATCCTTCAGGAAAATTGTTCTGTGGACAGATGAAACAAAAATAGAGCTTTTTGGCAATCCAAAGCAATAGTTTGTTTATAAATGGCACAACGAAGCTTATAAGGAAAAGACCATCTTTCCAACCATGAATCATGGTGGAGCATTCACAATGCTATTGGGTTGCTTCGCTGCTCCTGGTACTGGAGGCCAGGAATCATAAAATCAGATAATTATCAAGAGATTTTAGAGCGAAATGTCCCACCCAGTATAAGAAAACTTGTTTGAGTCGAAGATCATGGGTCCTCCAGCAAGACAGTGACCAGAAGCACACATACAAAAGTACACAGGAATTGCTGAAAAATAAAAAAAAGTCTATCAGTGACGCCTGACCTCAATCCCATTGAAAATCTTTGGGGTGAGCTGAAATCTGCCATTGGGAAAAAGAACCCTGCAAACATTCAAAAGCTTGAACAAACTGCAGAGTAAGAGTGGGAAAAACGTATGGAGGTTGTCATCCATGCCAAAGGGTGTGCAACCATTAGGGGTGCCATTATTGCTGCACATGCTGTTTATTTTGTTTCTTCTTTCAAATTGCAATATGTAAGTTAAAAAGCAATGCTTTATTGTTATTACTTTCTTTCACTAATTAAAAAATCCTGAGAATATACGATTTGCTACTTTTCCATTTGTTTTTGAATATATTGTAAATTCTATGAAAAAAATGAAGGACTGCTAATAATGGTGAGCAGCACTGTAAACCCACCCATAGGCAGTAAGTCACATCTCTCTTGTCCAACAATTAAAGAGGTATTATGATTCTGGGCACATGAAGCTTATTGTGTAATATTGAACTCTACTTTACATGTGTATGATTTTGCTTCCACTTACATTATAAACATTTTTTTTCCGTAGTCATTGGACAGAAGTTCAAGTTCGTGGGACATCTCTACCCCGTGCACTTCATTGTTGGGATCGCAGTCTACAGGAAACTAATAAGAACAGCAAGACCCCCTTAAAGGGATGTCCCTTCCACTTAATGGACAGCTGTCCATGGCCACAGTGTAACCCAACTTGCCCCTCAATTAGAGACCATTTCACGGGGCAAGAGATGAGCGTGGTCCAGTTTCTCATGCATCTTGGCTTTGATGTTCAAAAGATGGCAAGCCAACAAGGAATGGAGCCAAGTAAACTGCTGGGTGTGCTTAGTAGTTAGTTACAAGCAAGCTCCGAGTGAGAGGCTGGAGGCCTGATATTTATGGGAAGGGTCTATTTAGGTGTAACTCACCTGACGATGATGAAGTGAGTAACATATTTAAGAGGGCATGAAATGGTAAAAGAAAGTAAATTGACCAGTTATTGTCAGATGATCATCACCACTTAGGAGGCTTTGGTAAGTGTAGCTTTAGAGCAGAGCCACAATCCAACTATAAAGGAAATGTCTGACCTCCATAGATGCCACAGCAATGTGGGGACATCAATCCAATGTGCCCTTCTCTATAGTGACTCTTTAATCTGAGACCTATAGAAAATAATTTTTAGATATTTTTTGTAAGATACTATTTTTTTGTTATAAAACTAAGCAAACAAACCTCATTTCTGGGGGAGCCATGTTATTTATTGGAGTTTGTAAATCCTATTTATGAATGAGGGCAGGAGAGCTGCCCTATGTACAGTTGTAAATACTACCTGCATGTTCTGTATTATGGAAATTGTTCCCTCATTAATAAATAATTCAAATAAGTTTCTATCCTGAATGACGGAGTAGTTCTTCAATTTCTTTGCATGTTTGCCAAATATTGTTACAATCATTCAGTGCAATGAATTGGGTGCAGATATACTGCTTTTGTATTTAGTTCATCCACACAGGGGCCCAGCCAGGGACCTGATACTGTTTTTTTTTATATACTGTGCTTTTAATATAGATAGGAAAGTAATGCCCTGGGACATGAGAATTGCTGTGTTCCTACCCCAAATCTAGATTCTCTAGTGCCCTCTAAGCATCTGTCTGTGCTCAGTATATGTTTAGTCTGCTTTTATGTAGCTTGTCTTTACTAGGACTCACGCTAAGGACCTTTGGTATGGGAGGCAAAAACACTAAGGGCTCCTTCAGATGTCCATACAAATCAGTCCGAGATTGGACCACAATGCACAGACTGGCCACGGCTCTCCCAACTCGAGTATGATAGCCTCATAGAAATATGGGAAGCTGTCATGCTCTGGTTAGGAGACCCCCATTAATTCCGTACATTAGCGGTCCATATTTGGAACGATTTGTACAGACATCTTCATGAGCTCTTACAATGAGCCACAGGCTATACTTTTATGTATGAGAGGATTTTCTCTGCCTAAAATAGTAAATAGAATTTTTACTGCCTAACTAGTATTCTTCTTTACATATCCATTATGACGGTATATAAAGATACGTCTCTTTCTGCAGTAATTTTTTTTAGAAAGAGAAAAACTGAAAAATCTGAATTAGATTTCGTTCTATAAAGTTATTAAAATACTATACATTTCTGTAATACTTTTTTAATGTCACAAATCGGTAAATAACATAGACATGATTGGTATCCCCCTAATTGTGATGGACGACCCAAGCATTAGCCATTATTTATGGTAATTAATAAATTAAGTACGGAGCCATTATTTATGGTAATTAATAAATTAAGTACGGTAAGTAAAAATGGTGTAATTGTTTTTTCTCCCTGTAACTGCAGAGGGTAAATGATTGGCACAATTTATACAGGTAACCAACAGACAATCGGTCATAAATGACCAGCACTTTATACAACCTGGTGGTGTGAGGAGAACAACTCAGGATGAGTGTGTTGTTCTCCTCTCAGGTTGTATAAAGTGCTGGTCATTTATGTCTGTGAAATTACCATGATGATATCACTGGGTATCTAGTTATACTAATGCTTGTGTGACTGCCTTATCAACTGCCCGTGACTTTATTGTAGATTTACTTTTGAAAATAATTCATTATCCTTCCATCTGATGCCAGCCTCAGTGATGAGTGAATGTGCTCAGATAAGGTGTTACCCGAGCATGCTCGAGAACTAACCGAGTAACTTCGGCGTGCTCGAATAACGTTAGAGTCACCGCTCCTGCCTGTCTGGAAGCTGTTCAAAAGCTGAAACACATGCATGGATTACTAGTTTGTAAGGCAATCCCTGCATGTATTGCGGCTGTCGAACAGCCGCGAGACCTGCTGCCGCAGGGACTTCAACATATTATTCGAGCACGCTGAAGACACTCGGTTAGCATCCGAGCATGCTCAGATAACACCTTATCCGAGCACGTTCGCTCATCACTAATTGTCACGCTCTTATTTTTAATGTCTTCTTATGTTTTTATTGTGTTTTATTGTCCTCTAACAAAATTGTTTTTTTATATTTGTCTTAACCCCTTTGCGACTGCCAATAAGCATTGAAATGGGGGCCGCTAAGGGTAGCAAATCTCCGGGGTCTCGGCTATCGGGGTTAGCTGAGACCCGGAAGAACATGATCAGGGCTGGATTTTCTGTTGTCTGATCAGAGAATAACAGCAATCACACAAAAAAGTATGGCAGTTGTTTCAATGATTTCTCTCTCTTCTGGCATGAAATACATGTCAAAGGAGAGAGAAATGATGCCCCTCAAAGCCCCCCGCTACCTCTGCCATCCCCCTGTCCCTCCAGATTAGTCCCCCGCCCAGTGTTATCTTCCTGGGAAAAAAATGGCGGGCGCATGCACAGTGCACCCACCAAGTTCTGCCGGCCGGTACCTGGCAACAATAGGACATTTTTCCTATTAGTTCCTTTTGATCACTGTGATAGACCCTATCACAGTGATAAAAAAAAGTAAATCAAACTCCCCTTTGTTACCTCCTCAGTTAAATAAAGATGATAAATTATTTTTTTTTTCCATTCTTGGCAGTTGGGCTTAGAGTTGGGGCTATGTTAGGGTTAGGGCTTTGTTAGGGTTGGGGTTACAATAGTTTTTTTTTCAAAAGTAAAAAAAAAATGACGATATGATGGCTAGTTTTGAACGCAAGTGCTCGCTACTCAAGATTGTGAGTCGCTCAACGGGCTAGGGGTACTCGGTACCGGGTCCTGCGGTTCACAGAGGGATGTCACGGTGACTGCGACCCGGTCCATGGCCCAGGGCGCCAATGTAAAAGGGGAAAGGTCTTTAAAGGGACTGCGGCTGCGTTCTCCGCGGGACACGGGGGCATCACTAGGCCGACAGGTGCGTCCGCTGCAGGCCTGGGGGTGCTATAAGGTCTGCGGCTGCGACTGCCGCCAACTCCCCTCCCGGACTGGACATGGCTCTTTCCCCTCTCTAACCTGGTAGAAGTCGGATCTCCTCTCCGGAATCTGGCATTTTGCAACGTCTTTTCTTGCGACTCCCCTGTACGACGTCTTCACTTCCGGCGTTCTCAGCAGCGCGACACCCGTTTTCCTGAATCGCGCTCTTTTTGGCTGGCTCCACCCACGAAGGTATGTCTCCTCCTCCTCGCGGTCCATGCGGCGCGGCAATGGCAGATTTTGGCGGCAATTCACAATACACAGTCTCTGGCACAAAACAGTTAGGCACAGACCTTTTGGCGCACATGACCCAATTTTCAGGGTCAGTAGATACTGTTCGTGACGCCAAGATGAGTCGCCGCCCCACTTGCTAGGGATTCCCGATACCGGGTCCTGCGGTTCACAGAGGGATGTCACGGTGGCTGCGACCCAGTCCGTGGCCCAGGGCGTCCATGTAAAAGGGGAAAGGTCTTCAAAGGGATAGAGTTTATGTTCGTGATGCCACTTGTGGTATTCGGTTGGTTGGGACCGACACTGCTTTAAGGGGTCCACTGGGGTGATGTTATGGCAGCTAGATGGTATATCTTCACACAGGTGAAGTATATCCCCAGGGCTCCCGGTGTGTAGATGGTGGTATAGTGAGAGGTGCAGAGAAGAATGAGGAGGCAAGGTTGCAGTCTCTTTACCTTTACTGAAGACCTCAGCATCCACAGTCCAGGGCACCAGACCACAGGGCAGGCAGAGAAGTACGGGCAGTCCAGAGACAAGCAACTTCCCCTGTGTAAGTCAGGTGGGAGCCTTTTGTCTCTAAGTCCCTGCTGCCACTAAGTGTCTCATCAAGGTCTTTAATTGTTCTGCTGTCCTAGGACAGGTACCTGTATAGCAGGCATTTTTATTTACATTCGTCTTTTTTATCGCGTTTTATTGCACTTTTTCTTCTACGATATGATGATATAGCATTGTTTTTTGCCTAGTTTTTTCATTTTTTTTTTTACGGTGTTCACTGAAGGGGTTAACTAGTGGGACAGTTTTATAGACCGGGTCGTTACAGACACCAAATGTGTACATTTATTACTTATTTTAATTTACATAAATAATGTATTGTGCTGATGGAAGCACGCAGGAAACCCATTCCCTGTGCGATGCTCATCTATGTTGCTGTCACTACGACATCAGAGGGGTTAAATGCCCGCGATTGGTGGTAGCAACGATAGTGGGTGTTGCTGTGGGGTGTCAGCTCTCGCATTGAACTGACACTCACACCCGATCCACCCACATGTCTACTTTACTTCAGCACAATTTTGGAACCAATTTTTTTGTTAAGAAGTTATAAGGGTTAAAAGTTCAGCGATTTCTCATTTTTACAACACCATTGTTTTTAGGGACCACATCTCATTTGAAGACACTTTGAGGGGTCTATATGATAGAAGATACCAAAAAGTGACACCATTCTAAACACTGCACCCCTCAAAATGCTCAAAACAACATTCAAGAAGATTATTAACCCTTCAGGTGCTTCACTGGAATTTTTGGAATGTGGGGAAAAAAAGGAACATTTAACTTTTTTCACAAAAAATTTACTTCAGATCCAAATTTTTTTATTTTGACAATGGTAACAGGAAAAAATGGACTGCAAAATTTGTTGTGTAATTTCAGGAAGAAAACCACTGTTTGGGCACACGGCAGAGCTTGGAAGGGAAGGAGCGACATCTGATTTTTTGAATTCAATATTTCCTGGAACAAATCGCAGACGCCATGTCACCTTTGGAGAGCCTCTGATGTGCCTAAACAGTGAAAATCCCCAACAAATGACACCAATTTGGAAACTAGACCCCTCAAGGAACTGATCTAGATGTGTGGTGAACATACTGAACCCTCAGGTGCTTCACAGAAGTTTATAACGTTGAGCCTTAAAAAAAAAAAAAAATCTAATTTTCCCCACAGATATGTTTTTTGCACAAAATATTCCATTTTCATAAGGGTAACTGGAGAAATTGCGCTATGCAATTGGTTGTACAGTTTCTCCTGAGCACACCGATACCCTATATGTGGGAGAAAACCACTGTTTGGGCGCATGGCAGGGCTCAGAAGGGAAGGAGCGTCATTTGACTTTTTTTTTTTGACTGTTTATTTTTTAAAGATTTTCCTTTTTCTCGTACAAATAACAACATAAACATAAGAATAGTTGTAGCAAAATTATGCAAAACAATGCAAAACATTTTAGATGTTTCTTCCAGTGGCACAGTGCGCAGCACTGCTGCTCCTACTAAAATTAGGGCAAACATCTAATGCATCATCTAAGAGTAGGTGGGGTACAGGGAATGGATAGGGAAAAAGTGAGGGAGGGGAAAAGACACAGAAAGAAAGAAAAAAGGCACGTAACGTCAGTTGGTTAGCTTAGTTACATAGTCATCCCATGGAGCCCAGATGCGATTGAACAAATCAAGTTGATTATTAATACAGACTGTAAGATTTTTCCATACGTCTCATTTCTTTAATCTTCATCCGGAGTTTTTTCATAGTGGGAGCTGATCTTTTCTTCCAGTACGAGGCTAGTAGACACAGAAATGGACCCGATCGGCCATACCTGCGTAAAGACTCAAACAAAAAAGGCCAACTCAGTTGGTTGAATGCCTTCTCAGCATCTAAACTGAGCAGAAGACCAGATTGCTCACACCCTGCTCACACAGGTAATATACAGATGATCAGGTTTTTAAATACATCAGATAGGGATTGCATACATCAGTTAGGACTGCTCTGATATGGGTATACCGTGACGTTTGGTGGAGCAGCTAAGTATCCATCTTTTGCAAAAAACGTAT
Source organism: Ranitomeya imitator (assembly GCF_032444005.1). Lineage (NCBI taxonomy): Eukaryota > Metazoa > Chordata > Amphibia > Anura > Dendrobatidae > Ranitomeya > Ranitomeya imitator. Next base: position 612,165,871 of record NC_091283.1, on the reverse strand, counting down.
CAACCAAATACCCTGTTTTTTACATCTTTTTACTAGCACTTGCGGATTACTGTGATTTTTTGAAACTGAGTGTTTTTGGTTCTACTATGCTCTTTTGTGTCTTCAAACTTTTTACTTTGCAGTAAGTAATAAAAATCCTTTAAAACATTCTCTCTCTCTCATTATTCTGGAATTTGGCAAATATAAATAATTATGGTAATTCTAATTGACCTAAAGTGGGAAAGGTTTATTCTGATGTCATGTCAGATATTGAGAAAAACATACATAGGTATCTTTTTATTTGGTGTACGTAAATGTCCAGTTTCAACTGTATATATTATATTATATTGCTTGCACATTAAGTAGAAAGACACTTAAAAGTATATCTATAGTACGTCTAGTACGCCTAGTGTTATCACCTGCTTGCCTATTTGCCACAAAACCAACCTGATCTTTATGGATTAAATCCGGAAGAAGCAAACTCAATCTATTAGCCTGGATTTTAGTAAATATTTTCCATGTGGAAAATTATATGTTGGAAGGACCAAACGGAAATTAATGGTACGAATATAGGAGCACCTTAAAAATATTCAGAAAGGGTTCCTGAGTCATCCATTATTCCGTTACTTCAAAGAGAAACACAACAGTAGCATGAAGGGTGTGCAATTCTGTGGGATTCAGAAAGTCCGACAAAGTCTGAGGGGGGGGGGGGGGGCAATTTCATCAAACAGATGTCAAAAATCGAGTCGGAATGGATATTCAGGTTAAATTGTCTCACCCCTAAGGGCCTAAACCATGAACTTGAACTGCACGCATTCTAATGTAATATACGAGAGTTTATGTTTAATTATTCATTGCGGGTCGTTATATATAGTTTCATTTTTATGAATTTTTTATTCTTTTATTATTCATTTAGGGGCATAACAATGCCAATTCCCAATGTCACAGTTTACACGCACCTACAGGGAGGCGTAGTGTACATATGGGTATTTATATTTTTTACATTTTATTCGTATATACACAGTTTTGAGTTTACATTCTTTTTAACGTTTTTATGGTGCACTATTTTCATTACGGCTGACCAATGAGAGGTGTCAGCAAACCGCCATATTTGTAATATAGAGGTGTTTTTATCAATAACGTAGTTACCAACATTTAGAGTTAATGTAGTTTTATGCTTAATTTGATATGTATTTTTGGCACAGTATCCATGGTCTCAGCTACTACCATATACGGGCTAGAGTAACATCAGTCATACCCATTGGGGGTAACAAAGTACTATGTAGGGGGACCGGTATTGCGGCGTGGTAGTTGGCCGTTTCTTTTATACTAACACTAGTTTGGTCCAGTGGGGCGGTCTCTGAAGATCAAAGGGGCGGGCTCACAGGTGCAGCACAAGTACAAATACAAGAGGAGCTCTCATTCAGGTCTCCAACCCTGAGAAAGAAGGGCGCTTTTCCCTTCGAAACGCGTCGGTTAGCTTTGTGACCTTAGTGAGGCTCCGTCCGGCCCGTGACGTCACACGCTGCTTGGCAGCGTCGGCCATTTTTTCTTTTCAGTGCAACCAGGGACGCCTCCGGCCGGGACGTTCCCTGGCTCTACACTGAACAGCGACTTTCCATATTGGTCGCTACTGCACCAGCCCACGTTCGCCCACCCTACCATCCGCAAGCCATCTATGCCCCTGCTTCTGCTGCGGATATCGGAGTGACACCAATCATCACCTCCGGTATCTCCCACGAGCATATCGGTAGCTACTCAGCGCAGCATATGTTATTTTTCCAGCCACGTTTCAATACGGTAGGAGGCTTACACATTCATTGTTGTTTTTTGGGACAGCGCACCTGTTAAGATCTTTTACTGCTGTGAGCAAAATATATATATATGCAGTGGCGTAGGAAGAGGGGTGCGGGGGGGGCGGTCCGCCCCGGACGGCACAATGCTGGGGGCGGCCGGCGCTGCAGAAGAAGATAAAAAAAAAAAAAAAAAAAAAAGACGCCCCTTTAAATCTTCGGGCGGCGCCGTCCGCCGCCACGACCAGGGCCAGCTCCCCCCACCCCCGGGTCCCGCCCCCGCCCCCGCCCCCGCTCTATACTCACCTCTCCTGGTTCCTGCGGCGCCGGCAGCTGCAGCGTCCTCTGACTCTGCGACGTCTCAGAGCAGAGGGCGCGATGACGTCACTACTGTGCGCGCCGCTCTGCCTCTCTGTCCTGAGCGTCGCAGAGCCGGAGAGACGCTGACTGCACCGGACCTGCGCTGGGAACGGGAGAGGTGAGGATTTTACTTTTTTTTTTTTTTCTTTATTTCTGACTGTCTGGGGCTGGGGCAATGCTGGAGACCATGGGGCAGAATGCTGCACACACTGGGGCAATACAGGAGACCATGGGGCAGATTGCTGGACACACTGGGGCAATACTGGAGACCATGGGGCAGATTGCTGGACACACTGGGGCAATACAGGAGACCATGGGGCAGATTGCTGGACACACTGGGGCAATACAGGAGACTATGGGGCAGATTGCTGGACACACTGGGGCAATACAGGAGACCATGGGGCAGATTGCTGGACACACTGGGGCAATACAGGAGACCATGGGGCAGATTGCTGGACACACTGGGGCAATACTGGAGACCATGGGGCAGAATGCTGGACACACTGGGGCAATACTGGAGACCATGGGGCAGATTGCTGGACACACTGGGGCAATACTGGAGACCATGGGGCAGAATGCTGGACACACTGGGGCAATACTGGAGACCATGGGGCAGAATGCTGGACACACTGGGGCAATACTGGAGACCATGGGGCAGAATGCTGGACACACTGGGACAATACTGGAGACCATGGGGCAGAATGCTGGACACACTGGGGCAGTACAGGAGACTATGGGGCAGAATGCTGGACACACTGGGGCAATACTGGAGACCCTGGGGCAGATTGCTGGACACACTGGGGCAATACTGGAGACCCTGGGGCAGATTTCTGGACACATTGAGGCAATGCTGGAGACCCTGGGGCAGACTTCTGGACACACTGGGGCAATGCTGGACACTGGGGCAGATTGCTGGACACACTGGGGGTAATATACTGGACACACTGGGGCAATGCTGGACACTGGGGGTAATATGCTGGACACACTGGGGCAGACTGCTGGACACACTGGGGAAAGGCTGGACACTGGGGCAGATTGCTGGACACACTGAGGGCAGATTGCTGGACACACTGGGGGTAATATGCTGGACATACTGGGGCAGATTGCTGGACACATTGGGGGTAATATGCTGGACATACTGGGGCAGATTGCTGGACACACTGGGGGTAATATGCTGGACACACTGGGGCAGATTGCTGGACAACATGGGGGTAATATGCTGGACACACTGGGGGCAGGACTTGAGGCATGGGCAGAATGTAGATACGGGGCATGATTGGAGACACGGGGCAGGATTGGATCATGGGGCAGGACGGATACGATGGAGGCTGGTGGGGCAGGATGGGGAGATCATATGGGGTAGAATGGATACTCATGAGGGCAGGATACGACAACATATGGCTGGAGCCAGGAATGAGATAAACGGGGCCAGGGTGGGGAATATTATTACCATAGGGGATAATTAAGGGATATTGTTACTGCAGTGATGTATTTATTTTATTTTTTGAGTATACTGTTTTAAATGGGGGGGCGGTCCTGTTACTGTGCAGAGTGACACTATATCACCTTTTTTTCTTCATGTGGTGTAATGTAGAAGTTGTGAAAAATTAAGTAATGTGTTCTGCAAGCGGAGCTCGAGATAACTGTGTTATTTCCTGCAGAAACGAGTCCTGGCTGGAAGGAATGATGGCGGTCTGTGCTGGATAAAAGATGAAGGACTTCACCTAGAGACGTCACTGGTGAGTCAGTGTTACCTATACACTGACACTATACACTGTATACTATATAGAGGTCCTGTGTATAATGTCACCAGTGATCTCTGTATTACCTCTACACAGACACTGCATACTAAGTACAGATCTCCTGTGAATACTGGCACTTATGGTGATAGTATTGTGGTTTTTTTTTTTATTACTGATCAGTATTGTAGTATTCAGTCACTATGTGGTGGTAATATGTGGTCTGGAAATGGTGCGGTGGTATTTGTCCCTTGTATGTAGTATTATTCGGTCACTATGTGGCCTGGTCATGGTGTGGTGGTATTAAGTCACAGGTGTGGCATGTGGGGGTGACACCATTAGGCCCAGTTTAAGTTCTACAAAACAGGAAAACCATTTTTGGTAACCTTTGTGTGTATTGAGCCGGGGGAGGGGGGGGGGGGGCGCCAAACTCGGGAACAGCCCCGGGCGGCAAAAGCTCTAGCTACGCCTCTGTATATATGTTCATAGTTATGTACATCACTAATACTAAGTAGTTGGTATTTAACAGGAATCAGTTGCAGCACTATTCACAGGAGGTGTTCCGTTTCATTTTCACCACCAACCATTGCATCTTAGTAGTTTTTTGCACCTCCACAGCCAGGGCTAGTCTACTTCAATCACCCAAGCGCGGTATTATTTGTTTGGATTTTAGTAAATATTTTAAGATCGGCATTTAGTAGGGATATAGGATGATAGCTGGCACAATCAGCAGGGTCCTTTCCCTGTATTACTGTGATATGTGAACTCAGCATAGAGGGGAGAATGGGAGAACCCGACATGAAGGAATTAAAGAGCGGTAACTTAAAGGCCATTAATTCTTTCTGGAATGTTTTATAGTATAAATATGTGAACCCATCAGGTCTTGGGGCTTTACCCTGGGGCAATTCTTTAATTGTATTCTCCAGTTCTTCTTTGGTTATTACATAGTAACATAGTAACATAGTTAGTAAGGCCGAAAAAAGACATTTGTCCATCCAGTTCAGCCTATATTCCATCATAATAAATCCCCAGATCTACGTCCTTCTACAGAACCTAATAATTGTATGATACAATATTGTTCTGCTCCAGGAAGACATCCAGGCCTCTCTTGAACCCCTCGACTGAGTTCGCCATCACCACCTCCTCAGGCAAGCAATTCCAGATTCTCACTGCCCTAACAGTAAAGAATCCTCTTCTATGTTGGTGGAAAAACCTTCTCTCCTCCAGACACAAAGAATGCCCCCTTGTGCCCGTCACCTTCTTTGGTATAAACAGATCCTCAGCGAGATATTTGTATTGTCCCCTTATATACTTATACATGGTTATTAGATCGCCCCTCAGTCGTCTTTTTTCTAGACTAAATAATCCTAATTTCGCTAATCTATCTGGGTATTGTAGTTCTCCCATCCCCTTTATTAATTTTGTTGCCCTCCTTTGTACTCTCTCTAGTTCCATTATATCCTTCCTGAGCACCGGTGCCCAAAACTGGACACAGTACTCCATGTGCGGTCTAACTAGGGATTTGTACAGAGGCAGTATAATGCACTCATCATGTGTATCCAGACCTCTTTTAATGCACCCCATGATCCTGTTTGCCTTGGCAGCTGCTGCCTGGCACTGGCTGCTCCAGGTAAGTTTATCATTAACTAGGATCCCCAAGTCCTTCTCCCTGTCAGATTTACCCAATGGTTTCCCGTTCAGTGTGTAATGGTGATATTGATTCCTTCTTCCCATGTGTATAACCTTACATTTATCATTGTTAAACCTCATCTGCCACCTTTCTGCCCAAGTTTCCAACTTATCCAGATCCATCTGTAGCAGAATACTATCTTCTTTTGTATTAACTGCTTTACATAGTTTTGTATCATCTGCAAATATCGATATTTTACTGTGTAAACCTTCTACCAGATCATTAATGAATATGTTGAAGAGAACAGGTCCCAATACCGACCCCTGCGGTACCCCACTGGTCACAGCGACCCAGTTAGAGACTATACCATTTATAACCACCCTCTGCTTTCTATCACTAAGCCAGTTACTAACCCATTTACACACATTTTCCCCCAGACCAAGCATTCTCATTTTGTGTACCAACCTCTTGTGCGGCACGGTATCAAACGCTTTGGAAAAATCGAGATATACCACGTCCAATGACTCACCGTGGTCCAGCCTATAGCTTACCTCTTCATAAAAACTGCTTAGATTGGTTTGACAGGAGCGATTTCTCATAAACCCATGCTGATATGGAGTTAAATAGTTATTTTCATTGAGATAATCCAGAATAATATCCCTCAGAAACCCTTCAAATATTTTACCAACAATAGAGGTTAGACTTACTGGCCTATAATTTCCAGGTTCACTTTTAGAGCCCTTTTTGAATATTGGCACCACATTTGCTATGCGCCAGTCCTGCGGAACAGACCCCGTTGCTATAGAGTCCCTAAAAATAAGAAATAATGGTTTATCTATTACATTACTTAGTTCTCTTAGTACTCGTGGGTGTATGCCATCCGGACCCGGAGATTTATCTATTTTAATCTTATTTAGCCGGTTTCACACCTATTCTTGGGTTATGTTGTTTAGTGTTAAAAGGGCTTCCGAACTCAAGGTTGGTAATTGACAGGAGTCCAAGTAAGTTTTGAGTCTTTCAGATCTATCAATCTGGTCTATGGGTAGAGTGGAGGGTAATGAATATAGACGGGAATAGTAATCCTGAAATATGTTTGCTTATTTCTGTGGGTCATATATGAGGTGTCCCTGTTTATTTTTGATGGCAAAGGGGGAAGCCTGAACCAATCTCTCCCTCAACTGAGCTGCCAAGAGAGAGTGGGCCTTATTACCCCTCTCATAGTATTTTTGCTTAGTATACACCATCATTTTTTCAACTTTCTGGATAGCGAGATCCCTCAGCCCACCCCCTGAAATGCAGTTCCCTCTTATTACAACTTTATGCGCCTCCCAAACTGAGGAGAGAGAAGGGACAGAGTCTTTATTTAGAGTAAAGTAATCCTCAAACTGTTCTTGGAGTTTGGCTTTATGCATTGGGTGTTTGAGTAAATAATCAATTAGCCTCCAATGACATTCCCGTCTTGGCGAGGAGGCCGGGCGGAGATCCCATTTGACTTTTTGAATGTAAAATTTCCTGGAATCATTAGCGGATGTCTTGTCCCAATTGGAGAGCCCCCGATGTGCCTAAAGAGTGGAACCCCCCACAAGTGACCCCATTTTGGAAACTAGATCCCTCAATGAAAGTATTTAGATGCATAGTGAGCACCTTGAAAATAATTGAGCCGTGAAAATAATAAAATCACATTTTCCTCACAAAAATGTTGTTTTAGCTCCAAGTTTTAATTTTTTTCTAAGGCCTTATAGGAATTTTTTTTTTTTACAACAAACAGAGGTCCACTTTTTACTGAGTGCACCAATACCCTACATGTAATGAGGAAATATTTTTCAGGCACAGTGCTAAGCTCAGAAGGCAAGGAGCACCAGATTTTACTGTTATGGTCAGCAGGTGCTTTGACTGCGAGATCCCATGAGGCGCGAGAACAGCAGAACCCCCCATAAGGCTATTTTCACACTAGCGTCGGTACGGGGCCGTCGCCATGCGTTGGCCTGACGTACCGACACACGTTTTGAAAGAAATGAACAACGTAATGACGCTGTAATGTCATTGTGATGTCTGGGGAGGAGGGGGGCGGACTCGACGCACAAAAAAAGTCACATGTAACTTTTTTGTGCCGAGGGTCCGCCAAAACACGACGCATCCATCGCACAACAGATGCGACGTGTGGCCATACGTCGCAATGCGTCGCTAATGCAAGTCTATGGAGAAAAAACGCATCCTGCGGGCACATTTGCAGGATGCGTTTTTTCTCCAAAAAGACGAATTGTGACGTACACCAAACAACACTTGTGTGAAAGTAGCCTAAGTGACCCCATTTTACAAACTACACCTCTCATTGAATTCATCTAGGGGTGCAGTGATCATATTGACACCATGGGTGTGTCACAGAATTTTATACCATTGGGCAGTGAAGACAAAATAACTACATTTTTACCACCAAAATTTAGTTTTAGCCCCAGATTTCACATTTTCACACAAGAAGTGGGTAAAAATGGCACCAAAGTTTGTCCCACAATTACTACTGTGGCTGTACATTACTACTTAGCCATACGGAGTGACTTGGGAGGAACGGAGCGCTATTTTCCACCTGGACCACAGATTTTCCTAGAACAATTTGTGGTCTCCATATACAGAGCCCCTAATTGCTCGAAGAGCAGAATCCCCTCTCAAATAACCCCATTTTGGAAATTATACCCCATGGGGAATTTATCTACAGGTGTAGTGATGATTTTGACTTTTCCAGAAACATGCAGCAATGAATGTTGCCAAGTGAAAATTGCAAACTGCCGTTGTAGTGTACAGTACAGATTTTACTAGAACAGTTTGGGGTCTCCATATACACTCCTGGAACTGAGTTCCGGGTGTCAGTTTTCAGAATCAGCTGACACCTAGCAGCGATCGCCCGCACACCACTCAGCCTGGAGATAGGTGCTCTCTAGTGTCACTTTTGTACCTGCTGCTTTGGAATTTGGATTCTTGATGCTGTATCATCTGCTGCTTGGAGCTTTGCAGCCGAGCCAGTTGTTGAGTATTGATACCCTTATCCATGTCTGTCCCGTGTTTGTCACTTCCCCTGAGTTTTTACCATCTGCAGTGGTGTGGAATGCTGTGTTCTCCACCAGACATATCCATGCATGACACAGTCTCTGTACTGATGTACCGCTGAGCTGACAGTCCTTCAATGATAGGGCTTGCTTGCAGCCACTACTCTCGTGTGGTGACTGTAATTTCTCCGGGCACTCTTTCATGACTAAAAACTGGTGACTCCCAGGAGAACTAAAGTTAATTTTCTCTCGGTTGCTGCACTTTCAGCACTGGAGCCAGGTACCTTCATAATAAATCTTCAGTTTAACAAAAAAGCTGAATGCTAATAGAGTTATTGGACATAACGGGTTTCCTTTAATCGGCTATAAACAACTATCCAAAAAAAGGAAAAAAGCAGTGGCACTTTACCAAGTTTATGAATCGCCCCCAGACACAGGGCCACGGGTTACTCAGTACCAGTCCTCTGCTGGCTCAGTTCTGGGAATGTCACGGTGGCTGGACCCGGTCCGTGACCCTACTAAGGGGCATCCAATAAAGGGTGCTAGGAGTCTGTCAAGGTTTCGTGACGCCACATGTGGTGTTCGGTCAGGATGACCGACGCTGCTTGGGGTCCGCTGGGGTGATGGAATGGCAGCTAGATGGTATACCTTCCCACAGGTGAAGTACGTCTCTAGGGCTTCCCAGTGATGTAGATGGCGATGGTGTGAGGTGCAGACAATAACGAGGACACAAGGTTGCAGTCTCTTTACCTCTTTTCTGAAGACTTCAGGATCCGCAATCCAGAGCACATTTAACAGGGCTTTCTGAGACCGGCCGGTCCGATGGGCACATCCAGTGCTCCCTTTGCAGGTGGAAATCAGTGCCTACTGTAATGTCCACACAGTGTAAGGAATTTAAGAGAGAGTAAGCTTTAACTGTATTTTATTCTTCTCTTTTCCTGCAGCACCCAGCATAACAGCAGCATAAGATTTCCTCCTCAGGCTAGAACTGAAACAGAAACTCCCTCGCTTTCTTAAAGAGACAGATCTAATTCTTATACATTACATCATCCCCCTTTTTTTTTTTAATATATATATATTAACAACCTAAAACAAATATTGACAATGTAACAACACGAAAATGTCCTAGAAAAACCATACGTCTGTATTGTCTTATTCCCCCTTTTTTTAAACTATATCTCTTCAATAAGTCTCGATGGAGCCCTTCTTTCCCATGTAGGGTTATGTCTGGGTTCATTGGGGGTGTCCAGTGCTGACGGATCAGTCACCTCTTGTTGGTCCTCTCCACCGTCGGGTATCAAATCTTCCACTGGTGGGAGTTCATTACCATTGTTCTGTGGTATGATTTTAAAATGTGAGGAATTTCGAGTGATGGAGTGTCCGTCTCGCTCAGCCGTGACCATACTGCCTTTTCTCTCAGTAACATTATATTTTGCAGGACTATATACAGCTGAGGTTTTATTGGTTGATTTTTGACGCACAACAACCATATCACCTCTTTTGATGGCACATGGCTGTGCCCGTCACCTTCTGTCTGCATAATGTTTCATGGCTTGATTGTTAAAGAAATCCGTTGATCGCACTGAAGAGTCATTTGGTAAGGGATGACTGGTCACATCAGGGATCCGTGTACGAAGAGTTCTGCTGAACATTAGATGAGATGGCGCAGCATTAGTGGTGGAATGTGGCGTGTTGTGGTAATTGCGCAGAAATTTGTATAGTAACTTTCAGTGGGGTGTGATCCAGGCTAGCTGCCTTGATTCGTTTCCCCATGGTGCGCATGAAACGTTCTACGATTCCATTAGCTTGCGGCCAGCAAGGTGTGATTTTTCTGTGGCCGAACCCCAAGTATTCAGAAAACTGTGCAAACACATGTCCATTGAATGGATGTCCATTATCTGTTTTGACCACTCTTGGAATGCTATATGCAGAGAATATGTCGTCCAGTTCTGATATGACACTATTAGCAGACGTTGAAGAGATGAATGAAATGACAGGGTATCTAGAATATTCATCAATTGTTACTAGAATGTATTGGCCATTTGGTAATGGTCCATATATGTCGACTGCCACTTCCTCCCATACAGCAGTGGGTAACGGAGACATTTGTAATGGCTCTAGAGTTGATGATGGAGTAATTAATTGACAAGTGGAGCAATGTCTAATCTTCTCTTCCACCAATTTATCCATATTTGGGAACCACACTTTTTCTCTGAGTAACTTTTTTGTGCCAACAATTCCTAGATGACCTTCGTGTGCTATTTGTATGACTAGGTTGCGCAAGGCCTTAGGTACAACCAGTTTGGTACCACGAAGGATGAATTGATCTTCAGTGACTGATAATTCCTCACGTACATTTGAAAATAGTTTTAACTCTTTCAGATCAATCCCATGTTCAGGAAATTTTTTCTTTTGAATTTCATGCCACCTTCTATATTGGATAATTTGTATTAAGGCACAGAGTGTCTTGTCACTTGTTGTCGTATTCACAAACTGATCAACAGAAAGTGCTTTTGGCACGGCGTGAGCTGCAACAAAGTGGATGTATTCTTCAATGGAGGAATGCACAGGTAAATCCTCATTCGTAGGATGTCTTGAGAGATAATCAGCCGGATTGCTGTATTTTCCAGGTTTGTGAACAATTTTCTAATTATAGTCCTGTAGACGTAGACCCCATCGTTCAATCCGTGCTGGCATTTTAGCTCGGGGATTTCCAAAAATTGTAAGGAGAGCTTGATGATCTGTGACAATAGTGAAGGGAGCGCCATAGAGAAATAAGTGAAAGTGTTCACATCCCCAGACGACTGCCAAGCTTTCTTTTTCAGGTTGTGAATACTTTCTTTCAGTGCTTGTTAAGCTTTTACTTGCATAAGAAATGATGTGGGGACTTTGATTGTCATCCTTGTATTGTGCTAAAATTGCACCCAGTCCCACGGGACTAGCATCCACAATCAGTTTGGTTCGAAGAGCTGGATCAAAATAGGCCATGGTGGTTGTTGAGCAGAGTTCGTTTTTGATTGTTTCAAAAGAGGCCTGACAGTCTTCGGACCATTGAAAAACGCAATTTTGTTTCGTAAGTTCCCTTAATGGAGTGCTGATTGTCGAAAAATTTGGAATATATCTAGCACAGTAACTTGCCATTCCAAGAAAAGAGCGCTTTTCACTGGTATCCTGTGGAATTGAAGCTGCTCTGATGGATTCCACTTTCTTGGGATCAGGTCGTACTCCTTCCGCAGAGAAAATGTGACCATAGAACTCCAATGAATTTTTATCAAATTCACATTTTTCTTTGTTTAAAGTGAGTCCAGCAGAGAGCAGACATTCAAAGATAGCATATAGAGCACGATTATGTTCAGCTTGAGTTTTCCCAAAAACCAGTATGTCATCGCTGTAATTAAAGGCATTTGGAATATGTTGAATGACGCTCCTTATCGTATCTTGAAAAATTTCTGCTGCTGAGCAGACCCCAAACGTCAATCTTTTGTATCTTCTGAGACCCACATGGGTGGAAAATGTTGTTAAGTATCTGGATTCTGGACTCAATTCTAATTGATGATAGCCCTTTTGAGGTCGAGCTTTGAAAAAATGGTTGCTCCATTTAATAAATGAATAATGTCATCAATTGTGGGTGAGATGTGTCTTTCCCTTTGAATAGCAGTGTTGGGCAGGCGCATGTCAACACACAGTCTTACCTGCTCTGGAGTCTTTGGTTTTGGAACTACCACAAGTGGAGAGACCCACGGAGTGGGACCAGAAACAGTTTCAATGACATCATCATCCATGAGTAATTGGAGTTCCCTTTCTACCTTCTTTCTCAGGTGAAATGGAATACGCCTGTGAGCCTGGGCTACTGGACGAACACTGTCATCCACATGAAGATGCACTTGAGAGTCCTTTAATTTTCCTAATCCACTAAATAGGGAGGGAAAACTATTCACCATAGCTTGTACATCCAGGTCTGCAGGGTCGGTTAGGGTATGAACAATCTGGATGAGTCCTAGCTTCAAGGCAGTGTGATAGCTGAGAAGACAGCCTCCGGATCCTTGTAATGTGTGAAAAGTGGTTTTCTGCCTATTTTCTTTATAGCTAAGTTCAGCATCCAATTGTCCCATTGTAACTAGAGGTGTTTTAGATCCATATGGGAAGATTTTAGTATGCACTTGCTGTAAGACTGGCTTTGTTTTCAACTGTTCATAAGTATTGCTGTCTATGATATCCACCGAAGCTCCTGTATCTATGGTAAAGGTGATATCCGTGTTGCAGATGGTGAGTGTAATACATGAAGATTGAACTGAGCCAGTGACAGAAGTTGTGAACACATAGTTCTCAGCCACAGACATTTCTTCTATATCCTGATTTACCATTTTTATATTTGCAGGCTTTGTAATTGGCAGAGGAGACTTGTTGGGCGCTGATTTGCAGACAACTGCAAAATGGTTCCCTTTTCCACATTTACTGCAAGTTTGTCCTATAGCTTGACATTTGTTCATGTGGTGAGGGAAATCTTGTCCACATCTATAACATTTCTTCTGTTGCGGGGCCTGCTTGCCTTGTGCACTGTTATGTTTGAGATTATGCACATGTAAATTATCCCCACTCTGCAGTTGCCTGATGATCTGCTATCTCTATAGCACGGGCCATCTTGAGTAAATCATGCAGAGAGAGATCCTGCTGCAGAGCTTTAAGCCTTATGGTATTAGACGAGTAGGTGACAATTACTTGAGTTAGGATTTCATCATCTACGTCAGCAAATGCACACCCATGTGCTAGTTCTTTTAGCCGGGTGACATAGGTGTCTATGGATTCTTCTGGAAGCTGCTTAGCAATCCTGAACTTGTATCTTTCATATCTGATGTTTTGTTTAGGGTTGAAGTAGTCAGTGAGAGCTTTGGAGCATTTGCTGTACGTGTCTGTTTCCGCTGCTGGTAATGTGCTGTATATGTCATAGACTCCTGTGCTCGCACAATGCAGGAATACGGCTCTTTTTCTGTTCTCCTCTTTTATATCTATTGCTTCCAGGAAATTCTCAAATCGATTTAAAGGGAACCTGTCACCCCGTTTTTTCAGATTGAGATATAAATACTGTTAAATAGGGCCTGCGCTGTGCGTTACTATAGTGTATGTAGTGTACCCTGATTCCCCACCTATGCTGAGAAATACATTACCAAAGTCGCCGTTTTCGCCTGTCAATCAGGCTGGTCTGGTCAGATGGGCGTGGTGACATCGCTCTTTTCTTCCCCAGCTTTCCGTTGGTGGCGTAGTGGTGTGCGCATGTCACAGTGACGAATCCACTGCGCGCATGTGAAGAAGCAGCGCGCGATCTGCGCTATTACCCCCTGTCATCGGTGGGGGCGGCCATCTTCCTGGGGCCACGCGTGCGCAGATGGAGTGCTCTGCTGCACGGGGCTTCAGGAAAATGGCCGCGGGACGCCGCGCGTGCGCAGAAGAGATCGCGGCGGCCATTTTCCCAAAGCCGAGATGCAAACTCGGCTTTGGGAAAATGGCCGCCGCGATCTCTTCTGCGCACGCGCGGCATCCCGCGGCCATTTTCCTGAAGCCCCGTGCAGCAGAGCACTCCATCTGCGCACCCGCGGCCCCAGGAAGATGGCCGCCCCCACCGATGACAGGGGGTAATAGCGCAGATCGCGCGCTGCTTCTTCACGTGCGCGCAGTGGATTCGTCACTGTGACATGAGCACACCACTACGCCACCAACGGAAAGCTGGGGAAGAAAAGAGCGATGTCACCACGCCCATCTGACCAGACCAGCCTGATTGACAGGCGAAAACGGCGACTTTGGTAATGTATTTCTCAGCATAGGTGGGGAATCAGGGTACACTACATACACTATAGTAACGCACAGCGCAGGCCTTATTTAACAGTATTTATATCTCAATCTGAAAAAACGGGGTGACAGGTTCCCTTTAACCATTTTCTCCAGTTATGAGAGCGATTACTGACATCAGTCATATCAAACTGTGGGAACATGTGCAAGTATTCAGCCATGATGGAGTCTCTCAGTGGCGCTGGCGTGTGAAGCAGTAAAGCAGGGGTCAGTACTCACAGTAGCAGGTTATTCAATCCCATCCTCGTCGCCAGTTGTAATGTCCACACGGTGTAAGGAATTTAAGAGAGAGTAAGCTTTAACTGTATTTTATTCTTCTCTTTTCCTCCAGCACCCAGCATAACAGCAGCATAAGATTTCCTCCTCAGGCTAGAACTGAAACAGAAACTACACTCAACTCCCGCCCTCGCTTTCTTAAAGAGACAGATCTAATTCTTATACATTACACCTACTACTAGCGCCTGTGTGTTGTAGTGCTACCCTGCTGAGCATTCGGAATAGTCCTCACAACTTCTGTTCTCGTTCGTTCTTTCTAATTCTCTCTCTCTTGTTCCAGATGTTACTAGTTTCTCATCCCCCAGATATGTTATGGCTAGGACGCACCCGTATGACGGGAAGGCTCGGAGCTCTTCCGGGACCCTAGAGATGCCCCTCTCCACGCGTTGCCCCCTATGTCTTCGTAGGAAATTTAAGGTAGACAGCCAACCTATAATTAACGGTCCTGCGGAGTTCGAAGTAAGGCCTAGAGTCAGTTACTTCCGCGGTGTTCCGGCCACCGGCTACGCGCCTCAGTAGGATGTTGCCTCGGTCTCACGGCACGACTCCTACTGGCTCTCCTTTGTGCTTGATCTCATTTCTCACGGTTCCACAATACCTATTGTTTCGTGTCTCTTTCTTAGGATACCGCCGCAAGGTAGTGCAGGCGCGGTTCCGTAACGTTCTGCTCTGTTTGCTAGGTACCTGCCAGGTTCCCAGGCCTGACAGGGACCCCCCTGTGTCTTCTCCCTGCAACACACCCTGCCACGGGATGTTGCCTGAATCCAACCCAGTCAGCTTCTGACCAACTTCCTACCCAACCCCTAGTTTTACCAGTGTGAGGAGTGGCCCAATAAATAAAGCCTTTTTCTCCCCCTAGTGGCCAGAGTGTGAAGTGTAATGTGTGTTGGTGATACCTGGTCAGTAGAACTCCTTTAGTGCCATCAGACGTACCATCACTCCCCTTAGCGGCAGAGTGTCATACTGCAACGACCAGATCTCTGGGGCGCTGCATTTACTTTTCTTGCTTTATTTAAAATGCCATCTTAGTAATTTGCAGCAGGGGCATACATAGAAATCTTGAGACCCCATACATAAAATTCTAAATGGGCCCCCTAGTCGGCAGGGCTACAGAAGAGCGTATCTCACAACTGTGCAACTTTTGCAAAGTAATTTTCTTCCTTCTGAAGCCTTAGATTCTCCTTTAATTGCACCCAAAAAGTATGATGCCAACAAAAGTGCAACACAAACACTGTATGATATACCCACAGTGAATTCCTCTATAGTACCATCTACACGCACAGTATGATGACTCTACTGTACCCCACCTCAACTCCTCGGCAAAGTATGGTGACCCCAACAATGTATAACTTCCCAATTGTGACCCCCCTACATAGCCTCCCATTCAGTATAATGGGCTTAAATACAGTGGCCCGATACATCTCCACACTGTATAATGGCCCCCCACTAGTCCTCCAAATAGTATAATGGCTGCCACACATCCCTCCACACAGATTGATAGACCCCACACAAACCTTCACACTGTATAATTACTTGTATACAGTATAATCGCCCTCACATTAGACCTCCAAACCTTTCAATGGCCCCCACATAGCTCTCCAAATATAATGGCCTCCACATAGCCCTCCAAATATTATAATGGGCCCCACATAGCTCTCAGAAGATTCTTCTTTAATCAGCACAGGCCGCCATTACTTCTTCCAGTCAGGATTTGTCTCCTTAGAAAATAACAGTTATTTAAATCACCGCTCTCAGAGCACACCACTTAATTTTTTCCCAACTTCTACATTACACCAGATGAAGAAAAAAAAGGTGACATAGTGTTGCCCTGCACAGTACCAGCACCTCACCCATTGAAAACAGTATCCTCAAAAACAAAATACATCACTGCAGTATAAATATCCCTTAATTAGCCCTTACAGTAATAATATCCCCGATCCTTGCCCCCTTGTGTCTCATTCCTGGTTTCAGGCACATGTCTTCCCATTCTGGCCCCATATGTTCTACCATTCTGCCCCATATGATATCCCATCCTACTTATGATTTCCTTATCCTGCCCTATCTGTGTCCCATGATCCTGCCCCATCTGTGTCCCATGATCCTGCCCCATCTGTGTCACATGATCCTGTCTTATCTGTGTCCCATGATCCTGCCTTATCTGTGTCCTATGATTCTGCCCCATGTTTCCCATGATCCAGCTCCATGTGTCTCCATCCTGCCCCATGATCCTACCCCATCTGTCTCCATCCTACCCCATGATCCTGCACCATCTGTCTCCATTCTGACCCATGTTCCTGCCCCTTGAGTCTTCATCCTGCTCCATGTTCCTGCCTCTTCTGTCTCCATAATGCCCCATGATCCTGCACATGTGTCCCATGATGCTGCAGCTGCCCCTTTTGTCTTCATCCCGCCCCATCTGTCTCCATCCTGCCCCATGTGTCCGGTGATTCTGTCTAATCTGCCCCCGTATTGCAGCTTGCCGCTTTCATTAAAAAAGAGAAAAAAAAACTTCCTACTTAACTGGCCGCAGACCAGCAGTCTCCTCTGTGCATGTGAATCGCAGACACGTGGGCATATGACAGTGACATCATATGCTGGCGACATTCCGCTAACGTCAGCTGCTGGACAGTGATTGGCTGGTGGCTTTTATTGCCATGTGGGCCTGCGCAGCAATAGATTTTAAACTGAACGTGCATCCGAGGATGCACGTTCAGTTACTGCAACGGCAGGTTCCTGCCCCTGGGGCCCGATGAGCAGAGGGCAGCCCGGTCTGGGCCTCCTCTTCTCATCGGGCCACATATGCCAGAAAAGGTAGTAATGCCATGATGGCGGCCCTGATTACTTTCTAAAGGAGAGAGAGGACCCTGCTGATCCTAAGACCTCACACACTACAGAAGAAAGAAAGAGAGGACCCCACTGACAATCGGAGCTTACATAGTACAGGAGAGAGAAGACACCGCTGACCATAAGAGCTTATACTCTACAGGAAAGAGAGAGAAAGGGCCTGGCTGACCATAATAGTTCTGACACTACAGAAGAGAGAAAGAGAGGACCCTGCTGATCATAAGAACTTATACTCCACAGGAGAAAGTGAGGATCCATCTGACCATAAGAGCTTACACGCGACAGATGAAAGAGAAGATCCCGCTGACCATAAGAGATCACATTCTACAGGAGAGAGAGACTTACTTAGTGACTTTGGAGATGCAAAACAACTCTGCCATATAAACTCTGCTCCACTGGGAACTGCTGATCTGTAATGGTCCAGGTACTAACCACTATTGTACAAGGTATGATAATCCATAAGATGTCATAGCTACAGGGCATTATGGGGAAGCCCACGTGCCAATTTAATAAAGTTAATCTGCACTCTGATGCTTCAGCAGTGTGGGAAATGGTGCCGGCTAAGTTTGTTTGCGAACTGGAAATCGGATCTCACAGTGTTTGAATTTGCGTGAATTTGACTCAAACTCGATTCTCCACAGATTGATCTGCTCATCTCTACAGATGGATACAGGAAAGATTTGTGGATGGATTTTCTGTGCTGCTGGTGGCAATAAGATCCAGCATACAAAGACTGTATACAATGCAGTTTATCAACGCCTTTATATAGTTGTTTCTTCCGTCATCACATTGGGTCCGGTCTATTTATGACATCTAATTGTACTCGTTTTTAACGTTTTATAGTCATTTGACAGAGAATTATGAGTTGTTTTATCTTCATTTCATGTCAATAATTTATTATATTTAATCTATTCACTTTCAAAAAAGGCAAGATGTGAAATAATTTTCATCTCTAGTAAATCTCACAGAATTAGGACAGGTGTATATGGCTATAGATTCTCTCATCCAGTCAATTGTGCAAACCACACTCTGATCAAACCCTGATCACAGTGTGAGCACAGTGTGATCCGATTCCCTTGGATGAAGAGAAAATAGAGGAAAAAAAATGTCTCCATCTTGTCCATTCTGTGAGGGAGTGGAAATCAGACTGCACTCAGATGTCATCCCAGTATTTCCCACATGGCTGAGTGCAATCCGAATAGCGACTTAAACTTGGGCATGCAATAAACCTATGCATGGCCCCATAGAATGACATTGCCCCAGGTGCGATCCAATGTTTTGTTGGATTGCACTTGGACCGAAAATACACTCATCTGCACCTGCCCTTATGGTTGTACAGTACACTTTGGACCCAGTTAATCAAGACCTTTGGGCCGGCGTCACACATGCGAGTTTTACGGACGTAAGAGCGCAGAATCTACGTCCGTAAAACTCGCAAAACATACGGCACAATGATTCTCAATGGGTCTAGTCCTATCAGCCGTATATTACGGATCCGTAACATACGTCGTTCTACGGCCGTACAAAATCGCAGCATGCTGCGTTTGTCAGCGTATTGCGCAAAAAATACGCCAATGCAAGTCTATGGGAGAGCGTATAATACGGAATGCATACGGACCATGCGTGTGACTTGCGAGAAATACGCTACTCACTGGCAGATGTCCTGAACTGTCTAAAGCCCTCAATCAGGCAGGTGAGACATGCTAATTAGCTGAAAAAGCCAGACAGTGAACCCGGAAGTCTGCTGCACGCCTCCACGGAGTGAGAGATTGAGCATGGCCAGCATAATTAATGTAGACATGCTGATCATTTTGATACAGGAGAGGCCAGAAATCTGGGACCAAAGAGACCCCAACTATGCGAACAGGGCAGTAAAACAAGCTGCATGGAGGAGCGTGTGTGGCTCCCTCTTCCCCCAGTATGACCAGCAGCCACGTGCGGCCCAGCGACAAATAAGTAAGTACACCCATGTTTGCAATGTAATGTTCTTGCTAAACAGCAGGCCCTTACTACTTTGAATTGCTAAACCTTAATTTATTAATTCTTCCTGAAAGTAATATAAATCCAAGCAGTATATACATGGTGCTGGATATGATAAATGGATTTCATGAAGGTTTAGAACAGGTGTGCCCTTACTAACATTGTTTTCCAGTAATTTGTTTTTCTGGGATAGAGGTTAGCTGACTCTGTCCTTGTGGCCTTGCTTCATAATTGTGTTTTTTTGTTAAATTTCTTGCTTAATGTGAGCCACAAAAGCCTCTTTCTATGCTACCCGTAAATCTGTGTCCTCCATTACACCTTGTGTGAGCACTCTGCATAATGGTCTAAGCAATGTGTGTATTTTTTGTTGTTTCAGTGGATGATGTAACAACAAGGTGGCGGAGTATCCGTGACCAGTATAGGAGGGAGAGGCAGCAGCGGGAGAAAAGTGGAGCCGGGGCCCCTCCTAAAAAAAATACATTTACTTTGATCGGCTTACGTTTCTCAACCCCAGCATGGACCTCAGGCCGTAAGTAAAAACATCTCAAACTGGGTTAATTTTTTAATGCTGAGAGATAATTCCAAATAACATAGTAACTGTCCAAATTTATCTTTTGCAGAACTCAGTCTAACCTCACTGACAGGGAGACAGGGTCTGACTCAGAACTGGTCATTGACCCAGTTGGAGAAGGTGAAGAGGTGGCTGGTCCATCTGCTGCTCCCTCCGGCGCAAGACCTACAGCATCTTCCTCATCTGGCCACCCAGCTCCAGCTGCAGCTGAAGAAAACCAAGAGGCCCCACCGTTCTCTTCTGCAGCAGCAGCACCAGCACCTAGCCAGGATGACCCTGGGAATAGCAGCAGCCCAACTGTTGCCCTGGACCAATCCCCACAGGCTGCAGTCAGACCCCAGCGTGCACGACGCAGGAGAGAGCTTCGCCAAAGCAGGAGAAATGTGGATGCTGGGGTCATGAACTATTTGGCCCGGGTTCGAGAGGATGATGGGGAGGAGGGATTCACACGGAGCCTTGCCCAGTATTTACGCTCCATAGAGCGGGAGTTGAGGCTGCGTTTGAGAGGGTGTTTTCAGATCCTTATTGACGCATGCACCCCCCCAAATAACCCATACAATCTGATGCAGATGATTGAACAGTGGCAGATGTCACCTGATAATATTCTGCGGCCTCAGAGATTACAAGGCCTGCATGCGCAACAAGGATCTGAAGCACCCCCTCTACGTCAGCCAACACCTCCACCCCAACCCACAACTAACCAACAATGGCAACCTCAGCACCATATTGCAGGATATCAGCACCCATCCCAATATGGCCACTTGTCCAGACCCAGTGCTGGAGGCTGGTCCCAACCGGGGTTTGGACAATATGGTCATTTTGGGTTGGGGTATGATTCCCGCACATATGGGCAGCAACATCAGGGTTATCTCCCAAATCCTGGCCCCACTCATCAAAGTGGCCAGCATCAGAGCAGGCAGAATTTCCCGCAGGCCACTATAACATCCGCACAGGCTGCTGGACAATTGGGCCTACAAAGGCCACCTGATGCTGACACAGACCAATCCACTTCTCCACTTCCTACGTACCAGGACTTGTAATTTTGGGTACACCTTTTTTTTTTTTCCAAAATTAGGTTTGGATTGGGCTTAAAAAGCAAGCTGTAATGTTTTTATTTTACTTTGTGTTTTGGTTCCCAAAAAAAAAGGTTGCACTTTTTTTGGCCAAAGATTTGTTATGCCAAAAAAAAAACAAAATCTAAAAACAAGTTTAAAAAGTAAATTTGCCGTTACTACCAAAAAAACTATGTATGCACTCTGTTCATTCTTATTACCTCACACACACATGATATGATCATAACCATATGTGAACAAATTAAACACAGCAGACATATTTTCCACATTGGTAATGCCAAAATTTAAGCAAATAACAAATTACACATGCAAAATTGCCTAGTCTTGCCAGGGAGTGGCACCCTGAGGACTCACAAAATAATTTGTGAACACATCACGAACTTTTAGTCCAGAAAGGGGACGTCGCGGAGGAGGGACATATGGGGTAGGCCTACTATGATTGTTCATGACGTGATTATGCAAATTAGTAGACGAACAATCATGTATTCGGGTGAAATTATGTAGAATTACACAGGCTTTGATCACTTCATTGATTGAAGCCTCACTCAGCTGAATTGCAGACTGAAGAACCCGCCATTTGGCTACAAGAATTCCAAAGGCGCACTCAACCAGTCTCCGTGCCCTGGAAAGTCTCAAATTAAACACCCTCCGCCGGTGGTCAAGGTTGCGCCTGGCGTAAGGCCTCATGACGTGCCTCGTCAGTTGGAAGGCCTCATCTCCAACCAAAACAAAAGGCACTGCTTCCGCATTGGAGCCTGGGAGTTGTTGTGGTGGTGGGAGGTTCAACTGGTTGTCACGTAGCCGCCGACCCATTATGGACGAATTGAAGACCCTAGAGTCTCCAGTTCGGCCATAGGCCCCAATGTCTACAATTATAAACCTGTAGTTGCTGTCAGCAACTGCTAACAGAACTACAGAGAAAAACTGCTTATAATTGTAGAATTGGGAACCAGAGTTCGGCGGCTTACGCACCCTGATATGTTTCCCATCCACAGCTCCAATGCAGTTAGGGAAGTCACAATTATTTTGGAAACCAGTGGCGATTTTGACCCAATCCTCCATTTTTGGCTCCGGCATCACAACTTCGTTAAGTTTCAGCCATATTTGGGAACAGGTTGTCCTAACAATGACTGAAATGGTAGAACGCCCAATGAGAAACTCCAGGTGTAGACCCGCATAGGACAAGCCTGTGGACAGGAAGCTGCAAAACAAGGAAAAAAAACAAAGCATGAGGAATATGAAAACAGGAAGAAACACAAGTGTCTATTTAATTTTCGCAGTCATTATTGACTAAGCAAAAAGGGTCATTTCACATTATTACTATACTCTAATATTACCCACATTTTTAGAAATGTGCTTGTGGCTTCATGTCTAAGTAAAGTAACTGAAACATAGTAGGACAAAACACATTGGCAAACATACAAAAATATAAAAGGTCAAAATACATACCGTAAGGTTAGGAGCAGACGCTCCTCAGCAGAGATGGCTTTTCTCATCCAGGTGTCCTGATAGGTGAGGCCAGGACGTAACATCTCCATCAACATGTCAAAAGTCCTGATGGACATGCGAGTATACAGGTAAAATTTGTCTGGATGGGCCCTCAAAGCTGAATAGAGTCTCTGGAAATGTCCTTTACTCTGGCGTTGTGTCAATAGAGGATGCACCCACAATCTTCGTCTCCTCCTTCGCGGATCTGCATTGACCGGATATGGCTGGCCAAAGCGACGAGACAACACCCAGTGAAGCAACACCCGCTGAGTTGTGCTTAAATACACATGGTCAGACATGTTTGTAAGGTCAAAGTAACACAGCCAAAATATGCTAGAGAACATATAGGGCATATGGGAGGGGTACACCTGTTGTCGAGGGCTTAAATAGTGTTGATAATGATGGTTTAAATGATTTGCAGGCCTGAAAACCGTTAAATGTCCATTTTGTGATGGTGCGTGTCAAAAACGCAATACGGATCACATACGGATTACACACGGACCAGTACATGCGCAAAATACGCGACCACACCTAGGCTACGCAAGAACTACGGAAAGAGATTACGGAGACATTTTGGCGTATTACGCGTGTATTACGGACGTATAATACGTTCCGTAATGTCTTACGCCGAGTGTGACGCCGGCCTTGTTGTTCACGTTGGTCTTGACGAGGGTGTGAGCTGGGGTCAGATGCTACTGTCAAGTGTTGTGCACTAATGTGCTCTACGCCAGAATCTCACTTCAGTCAGGTACTGAAGTGAGATTTCTGGTTTAGGGAATACCACAGCGTGATGAGCTGTGGCATCACTACCATGCTGCACCCCTGTCCTGCTGGAGCTGAGGGGCACTGGCACGAACTTTGAGTTGTGATTAAATTTTGTGACTTTTCATAGCTTTTATGTCAGAATTCTAGTGTGAAAGTTTTGCTGAATCTGGTCCTTAGTTCCTAAAGGTACTTACAGATATACAACTTTTGAATTTCATGAAGTTTTCCTGATTTATGATGCTCCCAGCATCTAACATCTCAATAATCATCAAGTAGGGTCTATGTGATGTGAATTTTTTCTCTATTAAACCAGTAATTATTTAATACCTTCTATTTCAATTTATTAATATGAAGGCCATTAATCTACTATATAATTATCTAAGGATCACTTCCGTCTGTCTGTCTGTCTTTCTGTCTGTCTTTCTGTTTGTCTGTCACGGATATTCATTGGTCGCGGCCTCTGTCTGTCATGGAAATCCAAGTCGCTGATTGGTCGTGGCAAAACAGCCACGACCAATCAGCGACGGGCACAGTCCGGCGGCAAAATGGCCGCTCCTTCCTCCCCGCAGTCAGTGCCCACTCCATAATCCCCTCCAGTCAGCGCTCACACAGGGTTAATGGCAGCGTTAACGGACCGCGGTGTAACGCACTCGGTTAACACTGCTATTAACCCTGTGTGACCATTTTTTAAAAAAGATCTAATGTTAAAAATAATAAAAAAAAATAAAAAATAGTTATATACTCACCGTCCGTTGGCCCCCCGGATCAGGAACAGGCCTTTCCCGCTCCTTGCGACGCCCCGGTGACCGCTCCATGCATTGCGGTCTCGCGAGATGATGACATAGCGGTCTCGCGAGACCGCTACGTCATCAGCTCGCGAGACCGCAATGCACTCTTGAGAACGGAGCGCGCGAGGAGCATCGGAAAACGCTTCGCTTGGATCCGGGGGCCAACGGAGGGCGAGTATATAACTATTTTTTATTTTAATTCTTTTTTTAAACAGGGATATGGTGCCCACATTGCTATATACTGCGTGGGCTGTGCAATATATTACGTGGGCTGTGCTATATACTGCGTGGGCTGTGCCATATACTACGTAGGCTGTGCAATATACTACGTGGGCTGTGCAATATACTGCGTGGGCTGTGCAATGTACTGCATGGGCTGTGCATTGTACTGCATGGGCTGTGCAATGTACTGCGCGGACTTTGCAATATACTACGCGGGCTGTGCAATATACTACGCGGGCTGTGCAATATACTACGCGAGCTGTGCAATATACTACGCGGGCTGTGCAATATACTGCATGGGCTGTGCAATGTACTTTGTGGGCTGTGCAATATACTACGTGGGCTGTGCTATACTATGTGGGCTGTGCAATATACTACGTGGGCTGTGCAATGTACTACGTGGGCTGTGCTATATACTACGTGGGCTTTGCTATATACTACATGGGCTGTGCAATGTACTAAGTGGGCTGTGCAATATACTGCGTGTGCTGTGCAATATACTACGTGGGCTGTGCTATATACTATGTGGGCTGTGCAATATACTACGTGGGCTTAGCAATGTACTACGTGGGCTGTGCAGTGTACTACGTGGGCTGTGCAAAGTACTGCTCGGGCTGTGCAATATACTGCACGGGCTGTACAATATACTGCGCGGGTTGTGCTATATACTGCGCGGGCTGTGCAATGTACTACGTGGGCTGTGCAATGTACTAAGTGGGCTGTGCAATGTACTACGTGGGCTGTTCAATATACTACGTTTGCTGTGTAATATACTATGTGGCTGTGCTATATACTATGTGGCCTGTTATATAGTACGTGGCCTGTGTTATACACTATGTGGCTTGTGTTATACACTACGTAGCCTGTGTTATATACTGCATGCGTGGTACTGCGCGGACTGTGCAATATACTATGCGGGCTGTGCAATATACTACGTGGGCTGTGCAATATACTACGTGGGCTGTGCAATATACTGTGTGGGCTGTGCTATATACTCCATGGGCTGTGCTATATACTCCGTGGGCTGTGCTATATACTCCATGGGCTGTGCTATATACTATGTGGGCTGTGCAATATACTACGTGGGCTGTGCAATGTACTACGTGGGCTGTGCTATATACTACGTGGGCTTTGCTATATACTACATGGGCTGTGCAATGTACTACGTGGGCTGTGCAATGTACTGCGTGTGCTGTGCAATATACTACGTGGGCTGTGCTATATACTATGTGGGCTGTGCAATATACTATGTGGGCTTAGCAATGTACTATGTGGGCTGTGCAATGTACTATGTGGGCTGTGCAAAGTACTGCTCGGGCTGTGCAATATACTGCACGGGCTGTACAATATACTGTGCGGGTTGTGCTATATACTGCGCGGGCTGTGCAATGTACTACGTGGGCTGTGCAATGTACTAAGTGGGCTGTGCAATGTACTACGTGGGCTGTTCAATATACTACGTTTGCTGTGTAATATACTATGTGGCTGTGCTATATACTATGTGGCCTGTTATATAGTACGTGGCCTGTGTTATACACTACGTGGCTTGTGTTATACACTACGTAGCCTGTGTTATATACTGCGTGCGTGGTACTGCACGGACTGTGCAATATACTACGCGGGCTGTGCAATATACTACGTGGGCTGTGCAATATACTACGTGGGCTGTGCAATATACTGTGTGGGCTGTGCTATATACTCCATGGGCTGTGCTATATACTCCGTGGGCTGTGCTATATACTCCATGGGCTGTGCTATATACTCCGTGGGCTGTGCTATATACTATGTGGCTGTGCTATATACTACATGGCTGTGCTATATACTACGTGGCTGTGCAATATACTATGTGGCTGCGCAATATACTACGTGGTTGTGCTATTTACTACGTGGGCTGTTATATACTACGTGGATGTGCTATATACTACGTGGCCGGCCACGAACAATCAGCGACAGGCGCAGTCCGGCCGCGAATTGGCGCGGGATTTGAACCTCGCTTCGCTAATTGGTCGCGACCGGCCGAATCCTGTGTATTCAATGTATTATTCTAAAATCTTCATAAATAAACTACATACATATTCTAGAATACCCGATGCGTTAGAATCGGGCTACTATCTAGTAAATAATAAATAAGTTATAGAAAAAAAACAAATGATGTGTTGTCTTTATGGGAAGCTTTTCACATCATTTCCACATTACTGCCCTCTAGCGTCCTTTATACACAATTACATGTCTCTTCTATATTATTATGAATTCATATGATGTCTGGTCTAACTTATAAAGTATGCCTCTCCCCTTCATATGTAACGTGGCATGGGGCAGTAGCCGTGTTCGAGGTACTCATCTCTTACGCCCCGGCATATTACATGAAGGTGGGTGTTGTGAATTCTGTGGTCAAGCTCCCTCCTGTGGTCATGAGTGGTACTTCGGCTGGTTCTGTCCATGAGCTTCCTCTGGTGGATGTGAGTGGGGCTGCGGCTTCTGAGTTTCCTTCCTCAGGTGACGAGGTTAAGTCGTCAGGTGCTGCTCTATTTAACTCCACCTAGTTCTTTGTTCCTTGCCTCCAGTCAATGTTCCAGTATTGGTCTTGCTCTCTCCTGGATCGTTCTTGTGGCCTGTCTGCCCTGCATAAGCTAAGTTTTGCTTGTGTTACTTTTGTTTGCTATATGTTCTGTCCAGCTTGCTATATTGGTTTTTCTTGCTTGCTGGAAGCTCTGAGACGCAGAGGGAGCACCTCCGTACCGTTAGTCGGTGCGGAGGGTCTTTTTGCGCCCTCTGCGTGGTTGTTTGTAGGTTTTTGTGTTGACCGCAAAGCTATCTTTCCTATCCTTGGTCTATTCAGTAAGTCGGGCCTCACTTTGCTAAAATCTATTTCATCTCTGTGTTTGTGTTTTCATCTTTACTCACAGTCATTATATGTGGGGGGCTGCCTTTTCCTTTGGGGAATTTCTCTGAGGCAAGGTAGGCTTATTTTTCTATCTTCAGGGCTAGCTAGTTTCTCAGGCTGTGCCCGAGGCGCCTAGGTCTGGTCAGGAGCGCTCCACGGCTACCTCTAGTGTGGTATGATAGGATTAGGGATTGCGGTCAGCAGAGTTCCAACGTCTCAGAGCTCGTCCTATGTTATTAGTAACTATCAGGTCACTTTGTGTGCTCTTAACCACCAGGTCCATTGTGTTTCTGAATCACCAGTTCATAACAGGTGGTGGTCCGTGCTGAGTGTGTGGACTTGTGCTGTGGGCGCGATATGCCCTTGCAGGCTGGCTGTAACCAATGACTTTGGTTGGTCAGGGCCAGATGTTGGACAGTTCAATGAGGGAGACCACTATTGAAAAATTAACTGTTTACTAAACAATAATTTGGCGGGATTATATACAGTAGATAACAGGTACTGTTGTGAATTCTGTGGCAGAGCTCCCTCCTGTGGTCACAAGTGGTACTTCGGCTGGTTCTCTCTGTGAGTTTCCGTTGGTGGAGGAAAGTGGTACTGCGGCTTCTGAGTTTCCTTCCTCAGGTGATGTGGTGAAGTCGTTAGGTGCTGCTCTATTTAACTCCACCTAGTGCTTTGATCCTGGCCTCCAGTCAATGTTCTAGTATTGGACCTGTTTCCTCCTGGATCGTTCCTGTGGCCTGCTGCTCTGCATAGCTAAGTTCCTCTTTGCTATTTGTTTGCTGTTTTTTTCTGTCCAGCTTGTCAATTTGTTTTTTTCTGCTTGCTGGAAGCTTTGGGACGCAGAGGGTGTACCTCCGTGCCGTTAGTTCGGTACGGAGGGTCTTTTTGCCCCCTTTGCGTGGTTTTTGTAGGGTTTTGTGTTGACCGCAAAGTTACCTTTCCTATCCTCGCTCTGTTCAGAAAGTCAGGCCTCACTTTGCTAAATCTATTTCATCTCTACGTTTGTCTTTTCATCTTAACTCACAGTCATTATATGTGGGGGCTGCCTTTTCCTTTGGGGTATTTCTCTGAGGCAAGGTAGGCTTATTTTCTATCTTCAGGCTAGCTAGTTTCTCAGGCCGTGCCGAGTTGCATAGGGAGCGTTAGGCGCAATCCACGGCTGCCTTTAGTGTGGTTTGAGAGGATTAGGGATTGCGGTCAACAGAGTTCCCACGTCTCAGAGCTCGTTCTTGTTTTTTGGGTTATTGCCAGGTCACTGTATGTGCGCTGACCTCTATGTTCATTGTGGTACTGAATTACCTTTCATAACAGTACTGGAGGCCAAAAGTACTAATGATTCCCAATAGAGGGAAAAAAGAAGTTCTGAGACCATTTTTTTTTCTTTGCACTGTGTTTTGCCTTTTTTTTCCCCTAGACATTTGGGTGGTTCAGGACACAGGTGTAGCAATGGACATTAAAGGTCTGTCTTCATGTGTGGATCAGCTCACGGCAAGAGTACAAAGTATTCAAGACTTTGTGGTTCAGAATTCTATGTTAGAACCGAGAATTCCTATTCCTGATTTGTTTTTTGGAGATAGAACTAAATTTCTGAGTTTCAAAAATAATTGTAAACTATTTTTGGCTTTGAAACCTCGCTCCTCTGGTGACCCAGTTCAACAAGTTAGGATCGTTATTTCTTTTTTGCGTGGCGACCCTCAGGACTGGGCATTTTCTCTTGCGTCAGGAGATCCTGCATTAAGTAATATCGATGCATTTTTCCTGGCGCTCGGATTGCTGTACGATGAGCCTAATTCTGTGGATCAGGCAGAGAAGAATTTGCTGGCTCTGTGTCAGGGTCAGGATGAAATAGAGGTATATTGTCAGAAATTTAGAAAGTGGTCCGTACTCACTCAGTGGAATGAAGGTGCGCTCGCAGCTATTTTCAGAAAAGGTCTCTCTGAAGCCCTTAAGGATGTCATGGTGGGATTTCCTATGCCTGCTGGTCTGAATGAGTCTATGTCTTTGGCCATTCAGATCGGTCGAAGCTTGCGCGAGCGTAAATCTGCGCACCATTTGGCGGTATTACCTGAGCTTAAACCTGAGCCTATGCAGTGCGATAGGACTTTGACCAGAGTTGAACGGCAAGAACACAGACGTCTGAATGGGCTGTGTTTCTACTGTGGTGATTCCACTCATGCTATCTCTGATTGTCCTAAGCGCACTAAGCGGTTCGCTAGGTCTGCCACCATTGGTACGGTACAGTCAAAATTTCTTCTGTCCGTTACCTTGATCTGCTCTTTGTCATCGTATTCTGTCATGGCATTTGTGGACTCAGGCGCTGCTCTGAATTTGATGGACTTGGAGTATGCTAGGCGTTGTGGGTTTTTCTTGGAGCCCTTGCAGTGTCCTATTCCATTGAGAGGAATTGATGCTACGCCTTTGGCCAAGAATAAGCCTCAGTACTGGACCCAGCTGACCATGTGCATGGCTCCTGCACATCAAGAGGTTATTCGCTTTCTGGTGTTGCATAATCTGCATGATGTGGTCGTGTTGGGGTTGCCATGGCTACAAGTCCATAATCCAGTATTAGATTGGAAATCCATGTCTGTGTCCAGCTGGGGTTGTCAGGGGGTACATGGTGATGTCCCATTTCTGACTATTTCGTCATCCACCCCTTCTGAGGTTCCTGAGTTCTTGTCTGATTACCGGGATTTATTTGATGATCCCAAGTCCGATACCCTACCTCCGCATAGGGATTGTGATTGTGCTATCGATTTGATTCCTGGTAGTAAATTCCCAAAA
The DNA here is from genome assembly GCF_032444005.1 of Ranitomeya imitator. Lineage (NCBI taxonomy): Eukaryota > Metazoa > Chordata > Amphibia > Anura > Dendrobatidae > Ranitomeya > Ranitomeya imitator. Next base: position 612,135,810 of record NC_091283.1, on the reverse strand, counting down.
GGTCGACTGTTTAATTTATCTGTACCTGAGCACGCCGCTATGTGGAGTTATGTGAAGGAGTCTTTGGAGAAGGGGCATATTCGCCCGTCATCGTCGCCATTAGGAGCAGGGTTCTTTTTTGTAGCCAAGAAGGATGGTTCACTGAGACCTTGTATAGATTACCGTCTTCTAAATAAGATCACGGTTAAATTTCAGTACCCCTTGCCATTGTTATCTGATTTGTTTGCTCGGATTAAGGGGGCTAGTTGGTTCACCAAGATTGATCTTCGTGGTGCGTATAATCTTGTGCGTATTAAGCGAGGCGATGAGTGGAAAACTGCATTTAATACGCCCGAGGGCCATTTTGAGTATCTAGTAATGCCATTCGGACTTGCCAATGCTCCATCAGTGTTTCAGTCCTTTATGCATGACATCTTCCGAGAGTACCTGGATAAATTCCTGATTGTGTACTTAGATGACATTTTGATCTTCTCGGATGATTGGGAGTCTCATGTGAAGCAGGTCAGAACGGTGTTTCAGGTCCTGCGTGCTAATTCTTTGTTTGTGAAGGGATCAAAGTGTCTCTTTGGTGTTCAGAAGGTTTCATTTTTGGGGTTCATCTTTTCCCCTTCTACTATCGAGATGGACCCTGTTAAGGTCCAAGCCATCCATAATTGGACTCAGCCGACATCTCTGAAAAGTCTGCAAAAGTTCCTGGGCTTTGCTAATTTTTATCGTCGCTTCATCTGCAATTTTTCTAGTATTGCTAAACCATTGACCGATTTGACCAAGAAAGGTGCTGATTTGGTCAATTGGTCTTCTGCTGCGGTGGAAGCTTTTCAAGAGTTGAAGCGTCGTTTTTCTTCTGCCCCTGTGTTGTGTCAACCAGATGTTTCGCTTCTGTTCCAGGTCGAGGTTGATGCTTCTGAGATTGGAGCAGGGGCTGTTTTGTCACAGAGAAGTTCTGATTGCTCGGTGATGAAACCATGCGCCTTCTTTTCCAGGAAGTTTTCGCCTGCTGAGCGAAATTATGATGTGGGCAATCGAGAGTTGCTGGCCATGAAGTGGGCATTCGAGGAGTGGCGTCATTGGCTTGAAGGAGCTAAGCATCGCGTGGTGGTCTTGACTGATCATAAGAACTTGACTTATCTCGAGTCCGCCAAGCGGTTGAATCCTAGACAAGCTCGTTGGTCGTTGTTTTTTGCCCGTTTTGACTTTGTGATTTCGTACCTTCCGGGCTCTAAAAGTGTGAAGGCGGATGCTCTGTCTAGGAGTTTTGTGCCCGACTCTCAGGGTGTATCTGAGCCGGCGGGTATCCTCAAAGAGGGAGTAATTGTGTCTGCCATCTCCCCTGATTTGCGGCGGGTGCTGCAAAAATTTCAGGCTAATAAACCTGATCGTTGCCCAGCGGAGAAACTGTTTGTCCCTGATAGGTGGACGAATAAAGTTATCTCTGAGGTTCATTGTTCGGTGTTGGCTGGTCATCCTGGAATCTTTGGTACCAGAGAGTTAGTGGCTAGATCCTTTTGGTGGCCATCTCTGTCGTGGGATGTGCGTACTTTTGTGCAGTCCTGTGGGATTTGTGCTCGGGCTAAGCCCTGCTGTTCTCGTGCCAGTGCGTTGCTTTTGCCCTTGCCGGTCCCGAAGAGGCCTTGGACACATATCTCTATGGATTTTATTTCAGATCTTCCCGTCTCTCAAAAGATGTCAGTCATTTGGGTGGTCTGTGATCGCTTCTCTAAGATGGTTCATTTGGTACCCTTGTCTAAATTGCCTTCCTCCTCTGATTTGGTGCCATTGTTTTTCCAGCATGTGGTTCGTTTACATGGCATTCCAGAGAATATCGTTTCTGACAGAGGTTCCCAGTTTGTTTCGAGGTTTTGGCGAACCTTTTGTGGTAGGATGGGCATTGACTTGTCTTTTTCCTCGGCTTTCCATCCTCAGACTAATGGCCAGACCGAACGAACCAATCAGACCTTGGAAACATATCTGAGATGCTTTGTTTCTGCTGATCAGGATGACTGGGTGTCCTTTTTGCCTTTGGCTGAGTTCGCCCTTAATAATCGGGCCAGCTCGGCTACCTTGGTTTCACCGTTTTTCTGCAACTCTGAGTTCCATCCTCGTTTCTCTTCAGGGCAGGTTGAGTCTTCGGACTGTCCTGGTGTGGATACTGTGGTGGACAGGTTGCAGCAGATTTGGACTCATGTAGTGGACAATTTGACTTTGTCCCAGGAGAAGGCTCAACGTTTCGCTAATCGCAGACGCTGTGTGGGTCCCCGACTTCGGGTTGGGGACTTGGTTTGGTTATCTTCTCATCATATTCCTATGAAGGTTTCCTCTCCTAAGTTTAAACCTCGTTTTATTGGTCCGTATAGGATTTCTGAGGTTCTTAATCCTGTGTCTTTTCGTCTGACCCTTCCAGATTCTTTTTCCATACATAACGTATTCCATAGGTCATTGTGTCGGAGATACGTGGCACCTATGGTTCCATCTGTTGATCCTCCTGCCCCGGTTTTGGTGGAGGGGGAGTTGGAGTATATTGTGGAGAAGATTTTGGATTCTCGTGTTTCGAGGCGGAAACTCCAGTATCTGGTTAAGTGGAAGGGTTATGCTCAGGAAGATAATTCCTGGGTCTTTGCCTCTGATGTCCATGCTCCCGATCTTGTTCGTGCCTTTCATATGGCTCATCCTGGTCGTCCTGGGAGCTCTGGTGAGGGTTCGGTGACCCCTCCTCAAGGGGGGGTACTGTTGTGAATTCTGTGGCAGAGCTCCCTCCTGTGGTCACAAGTGGTACTTCGGCTGGTTCTCTCTGTGAGCTTCCGTTGGTGGAGGAAAGTGGTACTGCGGCTTCTGAGTTTCCTTCCTCAGGTGATGTGGTGAAGTCGTTAGGTGCTGCTCTATTTAACTCCACCTAGTGCTTTGATCCTGGCCTCCAGTCAATGTTCTAGTATTGGACCTGTTTCCTCCTGGATCGTTCCTGTGGCCTGCTGCTCTGCATAGCTAAGTTCCTCTTTGCTATTTGTTTGCTGTTTTTTTTTTCTGTCCAGCTTGTCAATTTGTTTTTTTCTGCTTGCTGGAAGCTCTGGGACGCAGAGGGTGTACCTCCGTGCCGTTAGTTCGGTACGGAGGGTCTTTTTGCCCCCTTTGCGTGGTTTTTGTAGGGTTTTGTGTTGACCGCAAAGTTACCTTTCCTATCCTCGCTCTGTTCAGAAAGTTGGGCCTCACTTTGCTAAATCTATTTCATCTCTACGTTTGTCTTTTCATCTTAACTCACAGTCATTATATGTGGGGGCTGCCTTTTCCTTTGGGGTATTTCTCTGAGGCAAGGTAGGCTTATTTTCTATCTTCAGGCTAGCTAGTTTCTCAGGCCGTGCCGAGTTGCATAGGGAGCGTTAGGCGTAATCCACGGCTGCCTTTAGTGTGGTTTGAGAGGATTAGGGATTGCGGTCAACAGAGTTCCCACGTCTCAGAGCTCGTTCTTGTTTTTTGGGTTATTGCCAGGTCACTGTATGTGCGCTGACCTCTATGTCCATTGTGGTACTGAATTACCTTTCATAACAAGGTACACAACTTCATGAATGTTTTCTTCACAATATGTAGCATTTTCTCTGTCTTTACCGTTACTCTCTACTTCATGACAACCCAGCTTAGTACTAAAATCCAGTTAGCAAGAGTCCTGTTCTCAGCCTGTGGTTCTGCGTCTTCTTTCCCCTCTAAGGGAACTACAGCTCTGGCAAAAATTAAGGGTATGTGCACACGTTGCACAAAAAGGTGCGTTTTCTGCCAGGAGAGGCAGAATACGCACCAGAAATTCCTAAGCCTAATCCGCAACGTGTGCACATAGCCTAAGAGACCACCACTTCAAAGCCCTGTCATGGGCAGCCCAATCTCCAGACCTGAGTCCCATTGAAAACTTCTGGAATGTAATCAAGAGGAAGATGGATAGTCACAAGCCATCAAACAAAAGAAGAACTGCTTACATTTTTGTACCAGAAGCAGTGTGAAAAACTGGTAGAAAGCATGCCAAGACGCATGAAAGCTGTGATTAAAAATCATGGTTATTCCACAAAATATTGATTTCTGAACTCTTCCTGAGTTAAAACATTAGTATTGTTGTTTCTAAATGACTATGAACTTGTTTTCATTCCATGATATTGGATCGTCCCCACGCAGTGGCGTAACTACAAAGTTAGGGGCCCCGGTGCGAACTTCCAAATGGGGCCCCCCCCCTGCAGCCCTGCCATACAACTCAATGTAACCCCCATAGAATAATGGCCACACATGATGCTCAATACTGTATAACGGCCACCACACATGATGCTGCATACTGTATAATGGCCACACATGATGCTGCATACTGTATACTGGCCACACATGATGCTCCATAGTGTATAATGGCCACACATGATGCTCGATAGTGTATAATGGCCACACATGATGCTCCATAGTGTATAATGGCCACACATTGCTCCATACTGTATAATGGCCAGACAGTGCTCCATACTGTATAATGACCACCCACACATAGTGCTCCATAGTGTATAATGGCCACACAGTTCTCCATACTGTATAATGATCCCACATAATGCTCAATACTGTATAATGACCACAAATGATGCTCCATACTGTATAACGGCCACACATGATGCTCAATACTGTATAATGACCCCCCTCCTGTATGCATGGCTCATCTCCCTCCTATCCCATATACATAGCTCATATTACCCCTCCTGCATGCATGACTCATATCTCCCCCTGTATGCATGGCTCATATTCCCCCCCTGTATGCATGGCTCATATTCCGCCCCTGTATGCATGGCTTATATTCCCCCCTGTATGCATGGCTCATATTCCCCCCCCCCCCCCCCCCCGTATGCATGGCTCATATTCCCCCCCCCCCCCCCGTATGCATGGCTTATATTCCCCCCTGCATGGCTCATATTCCCCCCTGCATGGCTCATATTCCCCCCTGCATGGCTCATATTCCCCCCTGCATGGCTCATATTCCCCCCTGCATGGCTCATATTCCCCCCTGCATGGCTCATATCCCCCCCTGCATGGCTCATATTCCCCCCTGCATGGCTCATATTCCCCCCTGCATGGCTCATAGTCATATTCCCCCCTGCATGGCTCATATCCCCCCCTGCATGGCTCATATCCCCCCCTGCATGGCTTATATTCCCCCCTGCATGGCTCATATCCCCCCCTGCATGGCTTATATTCCCCCCTGCATGGCTTATATTCCCCCCTGTATGCAGGCTTATCTCTCCGCTCCTGCTCGGCGCGCCGGCTTATGTCCTCCTTCATCCCCCGTCCCCCCGGCCCTCATACTCACCTGTCTTCCCACTGCACGGCCGTGCCGACATCCCTCGCGCTCTGTCCCGACTCCAGGCGGCGGCGCCGGCGCAGCACCTTCTTCCTGCTTGAGCGGTCATGTGACACCGTTCATTAAGATCATGAATATGCGCATATTCATGATCTTAATGAGCGGTGTCACGTGACCGCTCAAGCAGGAACGAGCTGCAGTGCAGACGCCGAGACCATCGCTGGAGCAGGGTGAGTATTCAAGGCAGCGGCAGCGGCGGCGGCGGGGGGGGGGGGGCCCTGGAGCGGGGGGAGGCACTGCCAGTCCGAGCCTGCCTGCCGGGCCCCTGACCTGCCGGGCCCGGTCGCACTGGCGACCGTTGCGACCGCGGTAGTTACGCCACTGCCCCCACGTAAGGGCAATGGGGTACTCGGTACCGGGTCCTTCAGTTCCCTCAGCTGGGATGTCACGGTGGCCCGACCCGGACCGTGGCCCTATGAGGGGCGCCCAATAAAAGGGTAGAGTTTGTAGATAATGGTAGTGTTCGTGACGCCACCTGTGGTATTCGGTCAGGGTGACCGACGCTGCTTAAGGGTCCGCTGGGGTGATGGAATGGCAGCTAGATGGTATACCTTCCCACAGGTGAAGTATATCCCCAGGGCTTCCCAGAGGTGTAGATGGTGATGGTGGATGGTGCACGGTGCGGTGAATAACGAGGACACAATGGGTGCAGTCTCTTTACCCTTACTGAAGGCTTCAGTATCCACAGTCCAGAGTGCCGGATGACAGGGTAGGCAGAGTCCGGCCGGTCTGATGGCAATTCCAGAGTCCAATTATCCAGGTGGAAATCAGTAGCCTACCACTTGTGCACAGTAACGTAGTAGGTCCCTACTTGCATTAGCTACCATAGTGTCCTCACTCTTGTTACTTCTCTCTCTGTCCCCCAGATGGATAGGACAAACCCGTATGACGGTGGTGGCCTGAGGCTATTTTATAGGGACCCCAGCGTCGACCCTCCTCCGCGTTGCCACCTTGTCTGCTTAGGTTCTTAGGTCAGACAGCCAACTTGGAATCGACTGCCCTGCCGGTCTCTGAAGTAAAGCGTAGAGTCTATTACTCCCTCAGTGTTCCGGCCACCGGATCTGCGCTCAGAGGGAGGCAGCCTTCTTCTAGCTGGTCTCCCTATGTTGTTTCACTCCTGTTGCTACGACTTGTATGCTCACTCACTACGGAACACTTCCTCTCTTGTCCATTCTTAGGAGGCTGCCGCATGGGTTGCAGGCGCAGCTCCGTGTCCTTCTGTCCCTTTCCTGGGCCAAGCCCAGTCTGCTCATCTTCTCTCCTCCTGACTCCAACTCCTTCTTCTTTCCGACTCACTGTGCTCTGACTCACTTCCTAACCAACCCCCAGTTTTGCCCAAGTGTGAGGAGTGGCCTAATAGATAGTACCTTTTGCTCCCCCTGGTGGCCGGCGTGTGAAGTGTGTGTGTGGCTGTGATACCTGGCAGGGTGAACTTCTTTGGTGCCATGAGACGTAACATTGCTCCCCCCTGGTGGAAGAACGACATTACTGCAACGACCAGGACTCTGGGGCGCTGCACTATGACGTTTCAAAGCACTGTTTTTTTTATTATTATTATTTTGCCCATTTTTCCTTGTCAGAAAAAAACTACAAAATTTATTGCTTGGAAATTCAGAGACATGTTGTCAGAAGTTTATAGAATAAAAGAACAATTTACATTTTTCTCAAAAATATGCCTATAAAGAGAAAAATCAGACAAACTGAAAATGTGGTCTCTTAATTTTTGCCAGAGCTGTATATTGCCAGTATGACTGATACTTATTTTCTCTGATCCTGATGCCCTGTAACTCCTGCCCAGGGTACACTCATCATCTTACATAGTCTGTCCCGTCTAGGCTTGTTACCACTGTAAGTTTAAAACTCTTGGCTAGGTGTCCTGTCCCAGAACCCGTCTCTGATCGATGATTCTGTTCTTCAGTTACTTCTCTCCTACTTTCCACCAGGATCTCACCCATGTCATGTGGCAATTCACACATTAGATCCTAGGTCTGCTTTCTACTGCACACTTTCTGATGTTCTACAAATCTAAAAACCAATCGTCACTTCCAAACAGAAAAACAGGTGTATACAGGTGCAATGTAAGAGAGCCACTTCCATATGTAACTTACAAATTTCATCTGCACTCTGTTGTTGGCCTTCAGCCCAGGAGATGTATCACATCAAGTTCCCAGCAAAGAAGGTCACCTTGCCATGGCAATCTATGACTTTACTATTTTTTATAGAGCAGCAATGCAATTCCAATTTCATGTACTTCATGTTTGTATACTCATAGAATCATAGAAAGGTAGAGTTGGAAGGGACCTCCAAGGTAATCTTGTCCAACCTTCTGCTCAATGCAGGATTCACTATACCATCTCAGACCAGGGGCGGACACACCGCATGTGCAGCCGGTGCGTCAGTATCGGGACCCGGAGGTGGAGGAGGGCCCCTTCAGGGCTGCTAACACTGAGTGCAATCTGGCCCGAGGTGTCTCTGGCCAGATTGTCCTCATGTGCGACGGGCAGCGGAGTGGAACCGCATGGATCCGTCATGCTTCCTGCCCGCGATTCCTGTCTGATACAGCAGCACTACTGGATGACGTCAGCATTCAGTGCGCGACTGTACCAGAGAGAAAGGTGCTGGCGATGAAGATGCTGCGGCTGCCCAGGAATGTGTCGGGAGGTGAGTGGTGCTGTGTAGGGTTGAGCGAAACGGGTCGAAATTGTTCAAAAGTCGCCGACTTTTGGCAAGGTCGGGTTTCATGAAACCCGACCCGACCCCAGTGGGGGGTCGGCCATGAAGTCGGCGATCTTTTGAATCTGGAATCGGAATTCCGATCCCGATTCCCGATATGTTTAAGATATCGGGAATTGGTATCGGAATTCAGATTAAAGTGTAAAATATAGAATTAAAATAAAAAATATTGCAATACTTACCCTCTGACGCGCCCTGGTACTAACCGGCAGCCTTCCTCCTTCGAATCCGCGCTTCTAGGACCTTGCCGTGACGTCGCGGTGACGTCGCGGCTTGTGATTGGCCGCGCGGCCGCCCATGTGACCTAATAGGAATATACTCACCCTCGGAAGCGCCCTGCTTCCTTCCGACAGCCTTCCTTCCTAAGAATCAGCCCTTCCAGGACCTTCGGTGACGTCGCGGGTGACGTCGCGGCTTGTGATTGGCCGCGCGAGCGGTCACATGGGCGGCCGCGCGGCCAATCACAAGCCGCGACGTCACCCGCGACGTCACCGAAGGTCCTGGAAGGCTGATTCTAAGGAAGGAAGGTTCCCGGTTAGTACCAGAGGGTAAGTATAAGGATATTTTTTATTTTAATTCTATATTTTACACTTAAATATGGATCCCAGGGCCTGAAGGAGAGTTTCCGCTCCTTCAGACCCTGGGAACCATGGAAACCCAATGCACTGCATTGGGTTTCGAGTTTCGGCCGACCCCGACTTTTTTATAGGATCGGCCGATTTCACTCGACCCGACTTTTCCAAAAGTCGGGTTTCGTGAAACCCGACCCGATCCTATAAAAGTGAAGGTCGCTCAACCCTAGTGCTGTGTGTGTAACTGTCTGTGTGTCTGTCTGTCTCTGTGTGTGGCTGTCGGGAACGTGCAGAGAGGTGACTGGTGTATGTGTGTATGTGTATTGCAACGATGGAGGTGATGGAGAGGAGACAATAATGGTGGTGTTGGAAAGGACAATGATGGGGGTGGTGGGGGAGGAAGAAATGATGTATTGTATACTGCACCTCCTGTATACTGAACCTCCTATATACTGCCCCTCCCCCTCCTGTATACTGCCCCTCCTGTATACTGCCCCTCTTGTATACTGCTCCTCCTGTCGCCATAAAAGGAGGGGGGCCAGACACATTTCTTGCACAGGGGCCCCAAGCTGTCAGTGGCCGCCCCTGTCTCAGACAGAAGTCTGTCCAGCCTCTGCTTGGAGACTTCCAATGAAGGAGAACTCACCACCTCTCATCGCAGCCTGTTCCACTTGTTGATGACCATCACTGTCAAAAAGTTTTTCTAATATCTAATCTAACTTCTCCCATTCTGTTTCATCCCATTGCTTCCAGTTTTTCTCTGTGCAAATGAGAATAAAGCTGATCCATCTACAGTGTGACAGCCATTGAAATATTTGTAGACCGCTATTAAGTCTCTTCTCAGTCTTCTCTTTTGTAAGGTAAACATTCCCAAATCCTCTAACTGTTCCTCATAGGACATTGTTTGCAGACCGGTCACCATTGTGGTTGCTCTTCTCTAAACTTGCTCCAGGTTGTTCATGTCTTTTTTAAAATGCGGTGCCCAGAACTGGACACAGTATTCCAGATGAGGTCTGACCAAGGAGGAGAAGAGGGGGATGCCCTTATCATCTCCCGCCTCGACTACTGCAACGTCCTACTCTCTGTACTCCCCTCTAGCACTCTGGCACCACTCCAATCCATCCTACACTCTGCTGCCCGACTAATCCACCTGTCCCCCCGCTATTCCCCAGCCTGTCCCCTGTGTCAAGCCCTTCACTGGCTTCCTATCGCCCAGAGACTCCAGTTCAAAACCCTCACACTGACATACAAGGCCATCCACAACCTGTCTCCTCCATACATCTGTGACATGGTCTCCCGGTACCTACCTACACGCAACCTCCGATCCTCCCAAGACCTCCTTCTCTACTCCCCTCTCATCTCTTCTTCCCATAACCGCATCCAAGACTTCTCCCGTGCTTCCCCCATACTCTGGAACTCTCTACCCCAACACATTAGACTCGCGCCTACCATAGAAACCTTCAAAAAGAACCTGAAGACTCATCTCTTCCGACAAGCCTACAGCCTGCAGTGATCCTCAACCTACTGAACAGCCGCACAGCCAGCTCTTCCCTCTCCTAGTGTATCCTCACCCACCCCCTGCAGACTGTGAGCCCTCGCGGGCAGGGTCCTCCCTCCTTATGTACTCGTGTGCCTTGTTATCTGCTCATGTTTAATGTATTTGTCTATATTTGCCCCGTATTCACATGTAAAGCGCCATGGAATAAATGGCGCTATAAAAATGTATAATAATAAATAAAAATAAAATAATTAGTTCACATGATCTGAACTTTATGTATCTGTTAATACATCCTAGAACTTTTTTGCTGCTGCATCACACTGTTGACTCATGTTCAGTCTGTGTTCTATTAGTATACCAATGTCTTTTTCACATGTGCTGTTGCTTAGCCCTATTCCTCCCATTTTATATATGTTTTTTTTTCTTGCCCAGATGTAGGACTTTGCATTTCACCCTGTTAAAGACCATTCTGTTAGTTGCTGCCCACAGTTTTTAGTTTGTTTAGATCTTTCTGAATCTTCTTCCGCTCTTCTCTAGTATTAGCTATCCATCCTAGCTTTGTGTCATCAGCAAATGTAATCAGTTTACCCTCATATCCTTCAAATAAATCAATCATAACGATGTTGAACAACACAGAGCCCAGGACAGAGCCTTGTTGTA